>NC_137329.1:6704270-7904270 GCF_965287045.1 Carcharhinus amblyrhynchos | reverse complement strand
AGACACACGGAAAGACCTGCAAAGTTGCCCTCACACACCATCCTAGCTTGGAAATATATCACCATTCCCTCAACTTCGCTGAGTCAAAATTCTGGAATTCCCTTCCTAACAGCAACTGTGGGTACAACTTTATCACAGGACTGTAGCAGTTCAAGAAAGTGGTCCACTGTCGCTTTCTTGAGGGCAATTAGGAATGGACAACAAATGCTGGTGGTGTTCAGGTCCCACTGCCTATTCTTAATTGCCCTTGAGAAGGTATTGGTGAGCCTCCTTCTTCAATCACTACAGTCCATGTGGTGTAAGTACACCCACAGTGCTGTTAGGGAGGGAGTTCCAGGACTTTGATCCAGCGACAGTGAAGAAAAGGCGATACAATTCCAAGTCAGGATTGTTACTAGAATGCAAGCTAACTGATGTACTCAAAACCTAGACAAGGAGCTTTGCTTTGCTGAGACAGTTTGCTGACTTTGTTAGTCTGATAGCTCTCCTCTGATACCCAGTGTCCCAGCTGTCCCCAATTCATATCCCTTTGGGTCGAATCAATTAAACTAAATCAAATAAACCGAGGGCCAATTAAAAGAGCAACCCCTGAGAGGGAAACTGCATTAAACAAAATGAGACACAAAGGAAACTTAAAACAGTAAATCCAAATATGACCAAAGGGGCCAAAAAAACACCCTAGCAGCACGTTGCCCACCAGACAATAAAGACCTCAATGGCACTGGCAGTCAGCGTATGCTGCACCTCCAGGGACACCCGACTGTGAAGATAGCTGTGCTAGAGGGGCAGACAGTCGACCCCCACAGTTGCCTACTTCTTGGACCTGTTGATGGTAAGTTTGCCCCCGATTTATACGTGCTCAAGATGCTTATTAAACAATGCCTTTCACCCCTGTAATTCAACAATATAACTGACATACAATTAACAGGGATGGTGTGCGGCTCGCAGGGAAATGTGCCGGTGCTGGTGTTACCGTGCGCCTACTGCCCTTGTCATTCTACATGGTAGGGGTTTGGAAGGCGCTGCCAATGGTGAGTTGCTACAGTGCATCCTGTAGATGGTGCGCACGGCTGCCACTGGGGAAGGCAGTGACTGTTTAAAGTGATGAATGGGGTTTCATTCAAGTGGGCTGCATTGCCCTGGCTGCTGTTGAATGCCTGGAGTGTTACTGGAGCTGCAGTCACCCCAGGCAAGTGGCAAGGCTATCCTGTGTTACTGATCCATTTTGTTTTTCCAATATGTCTCCAAGGCTCATTTTTTTCTCTCCAACGTGACTCCCAGTTGCCCCTCCCGCTCAGGTAAAGCTGCACGGATGAAAAAAGCTACGGTGGAACAGACTCGGTGAGCCGAGAATCCCACTTGTATTTGAGATCTTCTCACTTACATTATTCTGTAAAATATCATCGCACTCATTTTGTCACTGAGTGATTCAGTCGTGGTGATAAAGACAGACCATCATAGCCTCCCCCGTTTGCTATGCTGAAACAGTGGTCAGCACAGGGAGAGCTCCAGGAATTTGGTTTGGGAACAGTGTGTCAATCTCTTTGATGTGATTCTAAAACCAACATAGCCCCTAAGATTCCAGCCTTCCCATTTGGTGTTCTTCACTTCCCAGAGAAATCTCATGGGAGATTGTGAATTTTTCACTGAAAAAATAGGCAGGAGAGGGATCAATTTTCCCTTAAACCCCCCAACGATAAATGTAATTCCTTTCCCTTGCCCCTTCTGTGAAAAAATAGCTGAAATATCCCCAAACAAGACAAAATCATAGAAACCTGACAGAGCAGAAGGAGGCCATTTGGCCCATTGAGTCTGCATTGACAACAATCCCACCCAGGCTCTATTCCCGCAACCCATCACATTCACCCCATTAATCCCTCTAACCAATGCATCCTGGGACACTAAGGGGCAATTTAGCACAGCTAATGCACCTAATCTGCACATCTTTGGACTGTTGGAGGAAACTAGAGCACCTGGAGGAAACCCACGCAGACACGGGGAGAATGTGCAAACTCCTCACAGACAGTGACCCAAGCTAAGAATCAAACCCTTGGCCTTGGAGGGAGTACAGCGAAGGTTCACCAGGCTGATACTGGAGATGAGGGGGTTAGCTTATGAGGAGAGATTGAGTAGATTGGACCTGTACTCATTGGAGTTTGGAAGGCTGAGGGGGCATCTTATAGAGACTTACAAGCTAATGAAAGGACTAGATAGGGTAGAGGTAGGGAGATTCTTTCCACATAGAAAGGAAACCAGAACTAGAGGGCACAGGCTCAAAATGGTGGGGGGTGGGGGGGGGGGGGTGCGGGTGGCGCAGTTTAGAACCGAGTTGAGGAGGAACTTCTTCTCTCAGAGGGTGGTGAATCTCTGGAATTCTCTGCCCATTGAAGTGGTGGGGGCTACCTCGTTGAATATGTTTAAGTCACGGGTAGATAGATTTCTGATCGATAAGGGAATTAAGGGTTATGAGGAGTAGGCAGGTAAGTGGAACTGATCCACTTCAGATCAGCCATGATCTTATTGAATGGCGGGGCAGGCTCAAGAGGCTAGATGGCCTACTCCTGCTCCTATTTCTTATGTTCTTCTGTTCTGAACCCGGGTCCCTGGTGCTGTGAGGCAGTAGCGCTAACCACTGCGCCACTGTGCCGCCACATGTTGAATAATTCTAGTCGCTAAAGCGAGTTGTTCTCTTCAGCATGTCAGCCACATTACAAAAGGCTTTTATAAACAGCAAAGAGAATGAAGATATTCTCAAGAGCAGTGGAAGGTATGACTCACCTATGAAGATCGCCTTGACTTTGGGAGCTAAAACATTCAGACGGAGCCAGTAGAAAACACTCAAAAATGTATTTAAAAATGTGTGGTCCTGACAGCAAGTCACCCATGTCAAACAACAGCCACAAAATATTCTTGTACTTCTCTCTGTGTGGGCTGAGTGCCTGCCCTTCACTGAGGCACTTGGCTGGCAGTTGCAAACATTAATAAAGCCAGCACTGTTGTATCCTAATCAGAATGGAATGGAAGGCAATTGGAGGAAGTTTGCGGGGGGGGGGGGGGGGGAGGGGAAGGTGGGGGTGGGGGAGCAGTGGGTGGCGGGGGATGGGTGGAAAAGAAGACAAGTTGGGATTTGGTGCAATGGCAGATCTTGAGATGCTCAGGTTGTATCTGGAGATGGCTATTGCATTTGATAATGTGGATGATTGTTTTACCAGGGGCTACATGAGACTGCCTAGGATCTAATGATGATGAGGACTGTCTCACATTTGAGCTTCTGGGGATTCCGTGAATGTCTGTGTAAGTTGTGTATGTTGATTGGTGTCTTTTTTTTATATCCACAGGTGATTCGGTCCGCCTTGTTGTCCAGCAAGGGGTATACACGCGGTGGGCCGTGCGAGGGCTGCTCTTGGATGTTGCTTCGAGATTTGCCTAGTGCTTCACGTCGTGAGTGTACGCTTAAACTGGACCAGCTGACGGGCAACACGACAGCTCAGTGACTATCACTGTTTGCTGCGCAGATACATGGGTTTGGGCCAGTGTCTGCGGGGGTTTGCACATTCTCCCCGTGCTTGCGTGGGTTTTCTCCGGGTGCTCCAGTTTCCCAGAAAAGCGCTCTTAGGCTGATTGGTGTTAACAAATTGTCCCTAAATTAGGCATCCCTCAATCTGGTTATAATTCCTTTATTGTGGAGTCCAATAGGCGTAGACAAAGGTCATATGTAGAAGAGGGTATCCACAATGTTAAAATGGTGGCGTGGGCTTGTTGGGCCGGAGGGCCTGTTTCCTGTGCTGTGTTGTTCTTTGTTCTTTTTGTTCTTAAGACATCAAAGGAGATGAGATGGTTGAAAAGGGAAGTTAATTGGTGTTGTAATTCTGTCTAGGAACTGAAGTTGGTGAATGATGGGGTGTACGTACGTGTGTGTGAGGGCGGGTGGTGTTTTTTTCTTGTTGCCTGCTTCTGTACACAGTTGCACTGTGCAGACAGCATTCACTGTTATCCAGAAGTATCTGCTCCCATTGGCTTCTCAGAGTTTGTCACTGTGCTCTTGAGTGGCTGCACCTCTGAGCAAGGGAGTGAAAAATATTGGTGTGAATTCAAGCTAACCTCCATTAATAAAGCAAGCCAGTAAACTCTCTAATAAAGAAAAGTTCTGCACCCTGGTTTCAGTCTCACCAACCGGTTAGGATCGTATTAACAGGGAAAAGGTTCTCCACCCACACCAAAACCTCCCAGCACACTTTGAGATGGCAATGGGAGTGAATACTTGTGGAGATCAATGTCAGCTGGACACTGAGGCAGTGGAACTCTTTGTGGTTGCTGCAATGTGTTGACAGTGGGTGGCACTCTGCATCACAGGGTGCTCGCGATCCTGGTGAAGCCATGTGTCTGCTCCACCTGCTCCAGGGAGAATAACCCTCTCCTAGTACAAAATATGTCAATAAACTCACTTAAACAGCAGCGAACGGTGAATTGGAAGATGTTGGAGATGTTGCCTGCTCCAGTTTGGAAGAATTCTAACGTGGTCATGGCTATATTCACAATCCCTTTCTGCACTGTCCTTGACTTGCTCATTGAATGTATTCAGGAGGTAGCTAGATATAGCACATGGCATGAATGGGATCAAAGGTTATGCGGAGAAAGCAGGATTAGGCTATTGAGTTGGACAATCAGCCATGATCGTAATGAATGGCAGAGCAGGCTTGAAGGGCCAAATGGCCTCCTCCTGCTCCTACCTTCTATGTTTCTATGTTCAGAGGATGCAGGTCTGCCTGTAACAGTTGACAGAGTTATAGCAGTCAAAATTCACTGAACACCTCTCCTGTAAATCAGAGACCATTGCACACACTGTTCCCCGCTGAAACTGAGTTAAGAGAAACATACGCTGAAGACTCTGGGTAAATCAGGCCTCCTACTGAAAGCCCTTCATCCTCTCTCTGCAAGCAATTTGTGTTGGGTCCACTCAATCTCCCTGTTGTACTTCAGGATAAACTATTGATCCCATCATTAAGAGAGTATTCACTTTGTAGCAATTGCTGTTTAATTATATGGAGGTGGAGGGCATTTTTTGGGGTTTCACACATTGATAGATTCTCACTGATCTATTTGTGATTGAGTTAGGAAATAGATACTTGTAAAATTTCACTCTGTAAATAGACATAAAACTGATAAAAGATTAGCACCAGGATCATCCTTCACTAACCAGCTCTCCGGAAGATGTTCCAACCAGAAACTTTGAAGATCACAAGGGACCACAAAAGATCGTGAATGTAGCCCAATCTATCACACAAACCAGCCTCCCATCCATTGACTCTGTCTACACTTCCCACTGCCTCGGCAAAGCAGCCAGCGTAATTAAAGACCCCACGCATCCCAGACATTCTCTCTTCCACCTTCTTCCTTCAGGAAAGAGATACAAAGCCTGAGGTCACGTATCAACCAACTCAAGAACAGCTTCTTCCCTGCTGCCATCAAACTTTTGAATGAACTTACCTTGCATTAAGTTGATCTTTCCCTACACTGTAGCTATGACTGAAACATCACATTCTGCAGTCTCTCGTATCTTTCTCTATGAACGGTATGTTTTGTCTGTATAGCGCTCGAGAAACAATGCTTTTCACTGTATTGTAATACATGTGACAATAATAAATCAAATCAAATCAAAAAGTCAGGACCAAGACTTGAAGTCAGGATCAAGCACCTGCCACACCAGTCCCTGGAGATATATTCTGTGGTCTGAATATCTTCCCATGAAGGAAAGGCACATTCAGTAAGTGGAAGACATAGAGGAGAGAAAGAAGAAAAAAACAGCTTTTCTACAAATTGTACAAAAGTAAGAGATGAGAAAACAAACGTAGAAACTATCGTCAGGGACAACAGAATTGATGGAACTCCCAGCAGGAGTCGTACAGTCAATAACCAAGGTGAATAGAAAACCATCTGACCCTTCCCAGCATGAGGCCAGAGAAACTATATTTGCCAGAACTTCATTTATTTGGGGTCCATCAAGTTAACCAGTGGTAGGAATGGGACCTCGGGCAACAGGAAGCTATTGTCTGGGATTCAAAGGAACTGTCTCCATTCTTGTTCAGGAAGCTGAGAGGAAGATCAGCTGTACACTGTGGCCAAGGACAAGAAAGGGGAGGCCCAGATATTCCTGGTGGAGCTCAGAATGTGTCCCTGCTTCAAAATTAAAGAAAAGAAAATTAATTCATCTTTCTGAATCTCTTCAGGCCACAGCCTCTCTTGCCAGTATGTTGTCCTGGTGGTCAAATCACAACAGCATCACTACACAGGCCTCAGTCAAGCCTGAGTGACATCGAGGGAGCCTGATGAGCATTAAAGGAGGACACTGCCTCTTCCAGCTGCTCAGATCAGCAGGTTAAAATTGTAATCCATGGGAGACTAAGGGGATCTGCGGGGAATTACTCACTGTAGTCTTTTTAACTGCTCACCTAACTTCCATCATGCTATGAGTTCTTAGAACCATAGAATTCCTACAGAAGGAGGCCATTCAGCCCATTGAGTCTGCACTGACCATACTCCCACCCAGGCCCTATCCCCATAACCCCATGTATTTACAGTAACTAGTCCCCCTGTCACTAACGGGCAATTTATCACAGTCAACCCACCTAACCTGCACACTGTGGGAGGGAACTGGAACACCCAGAAAAAACCCATGCAGGCATGGGGAGAACGTACAAACTCCGCATAGACAGTCACTCAAACCAGGAATCGAACCCGGGTCCCTGTAACTGTGGGGCAGCAGTGCTAACCAGCCTGCCACCGTGCCATGGAGCTCTCGTTGTCTTTTGGCCCTGAGATGTTGCTAATAGTCACAGTTTAAGCTTGGAAAGGTCAGAACTCTTTGGGGAGAGTTTCCATCCCCGTTCTTGGCGGGTGGGAAGGTCGGGAAGGCCGGTGAGTACAACAGAAGTCCCAAAACAGCTTTTATGCCGGTGGGGATTCCTATTGGGAATGTCCCCGCCCCCTACCAGTGATGTCATAGGGTTGTTGCCATGAAAGATCGGGAATCCTATTAGCATATGTTGCTACGTAGCGTAGTGAGCCTCCCCGATGTATCATTCCCCAGGCGTGGGGTTCTATTCTTTCCCCTCCTCACTGCATGACATCACATTGGCTAGGTCTGCAATTGGTTTTTGACAAACAGGAGCCTGGCAAACAGAACATGCCGGGGCCACACAGCTCAGTACAGCCCCAAGGGTTTGGGCAGAGCGGCCTGCTGATCTGAGCACTGTCTGTGGGGAAGGTTAGGGATTGTGGGGGCTTAGGTGGGGATGGGGGAGCTTGTTTTGTGGGGGGGTGGGGAAGGTGTTTCCATAGGGTTCCCTGTCCTGGGGGGTAGGGTGTTCCATGGGGGGGGCGGTGACACATCTGTGGGGGTGGAGGGATGTTCCTTTGGAGATGGGGTTCCCCGTCCTGGGGGTGTTCCGTGGATGTGCGTCTGTGGGGCAGATTGCAATTATTCAAATCCACCTTCCTGGAACCTTTAGACATCCCATCAATCTACCTTACATTAAAATTCAAATAGCAGCAGTAAAAGGAAGGTGTGCAAAGTGACTGAGTCACCCAATATCTTCTGTTGTCTGGGTTTTAAATGTGGAGCTACTCAATATTATCGTCTAAACGGATAGTCTCCATTTGGTGGTGGGAGGTAAATGATGAGTTTTGCTTCATTCATTAATATACTAAATGTGATATTCAATGTACCTCACTTTAAATAGAATTGGCTCATGATCATCAGCAATTAGAAAGATCATGAACATATAACGCTCACATTCCACTCGCCGAAACCAGTTTGTGCAAAATGCCTATGTTTAACATTGGTTTTGTGGATCTGCATAGGTCAGTTGCACTGATTAATTTGTGTAAGGTTCCTGTACACACACTGCCCCGCAGTGTCGCTCAGTGCCTTTCCTTTAGGGAAGGAAACCTCCTATTCCGATCCGGTCTCCATCTGATTCCAGAGCCACGGCAACGTGGTTGACTCTCAAATGCCCTCGGGCAATTAGGGATGGGCAATAAATGCTGGCCAGCCAGTGACACCCATTTGCCATGAATAAGTAAAACAAACAAAACGTGTTGTTTATCAATCCCCTTGTGTTTGGTTTAATCACAATTTATAGAAAGAGACATTGTGGCTGGTCAGTATCTGACTTGGAGGCAGTGCTGTTAATATTGCGAGCGTCTTCAATGATTTTTCTTCATTAGCTGTGAGGCCTTTACGAGGTTCCAATGCGTTTGAGGGTTTTAACCTGAGAACTGCAGAAATAACGAGAACACGCTCAAATGGTGTGGCACGGTGGCACAGTGGTTGGCACTGCTGCCTCACAGCACTAAGGACCCGGGTTCAATTCCAGCCTCGGTCACTGTCTGCGTGGGGTTTGCACATTCTCCCCATGTCTGCGTGGGTCTGCTCCGATTTCCTCCCACACTCCAAAGGTGTGCAGGTTCGGTTGATTGACCATGCTAAATTGCCCCTCAGTGTCAGAGGGACTAACAGGGTAAATATGGGGATAGGGTGGGATTCTGGTCGGTGCAGGCTCGATGGGCCAAATGACCTCCTTCTGCACTGGAGGGATTCCATGATTCTATGAAATGCTTCAGTTAACCATTAAAAAAACCTTTACGACTATTTTGCAGGCAAACACCCTATCCCTCATGTGCTAAAACATACAGAAATCAGAGATTACAGGGAGTTTATATTTACAAACCATCCAGCACTGATCTGGAACCCCATGCTGACAATAGGCTTCAATGATTGACCAGATCATTTTTCGCTCTCGAGTGCGATAACCAAATTCACATCTTTTATGCAGTAAAAAAAATCAGCAATTGCTGAGTTGGGGGTGAATCCTTGCTCTCTGATGGTTTTCAGCAGGACTCGGTTCAGATTGACTGAGTGGGCTGTTGGCCAGAGGGTTAGTTGTACCTATCTGATCTCAGGACATTGAGGACACATCTGCCTTTCCAGACCTCCAAGGCCAATTTTGAAACCATTTTAAGAAGCCTTCTTTTGTTTGAGTTTTTTTAAGACTAACTTTGAAAGGGAGAAAGACAGCTCTGATACTTCAATAGCTTTGAGAAAAACAAGACCTCTCTCTCTCCCAACAAGTCCTGCTGATCTCAATGTCTCAAGACATGATAGACTAAATTGGTGAAGCTTAAGTAATTTATTTGTGTCTATGCAGATACCATCTTGGTTGGATAGCCTACTCAAGTTACAACCTAAGCCGCAGTCCTTCTTTGTACAAGGACTATGTCCTACACTCTGTAAGCTACTGAGATAATGAGCAATATCTTCTTCACCTCACATAAGAACTTCAGAACTAGGAGCAGGAGTAGGCCATCTGGCCCCTCGAGCCTGTTCCGCCATTCAATAAGATCATGGCTGATCTTTTCATGGACTCAGCTCCACTTACCTGTCCGCTCATCATAACCCTCAATTCCTTTACTGTCCAAATATTTACTATCCTTGCCTTAAGACGTCGCTGGATTCCGGGGAAGTGCCGGAAGATTGGAAAACGGCTAATGTTACGCCGTTGTTTAAGAAGGGTGCCAGGCAAAAGGCGGGGAATTATAGGCCGGTTAGTTTAACGTCTGTGGTAGGTAAAATGTTAGAATCCGTCATTTAGGAGGAAATTGCGAGGCATCTTGAAGGGAATTGCTTGATAGGGCGGACGCAACACGGTTTCATTAAAGGGAAGTCGTGTCTGACAAATTTACTGGAGTTCTATGAGGATGTGTCTAGGGCAGTGGATAGAGGAGAGCCGGTGGATGTGGTCTTTCTGGATTTTCAGAAGGCGTTTGACAAGGTACCTCACAAGAGGTTATTGCAGAAGGTCAGGGGACATGGAGTTGGGGGTAGGGTGTTAGCGTGGATAGAGGATTGGTTGTCAAATAGGAGGCAGAGAGTGGGGGTCAATGGGTGCTATTCGGATTGGCGGTTGGTGACTAGTGGGGTGCCCCAGGGGTCGGTGCTGGGGCCTCAGCTATTTACCATTTATATAGATGATCTGGAGGAGGGAACCGAGTGCAGGGTGTCGAAATTTGCTGATGACACCAAGATTGGGGGAAAGGCAAATTGTGCGGAGGGTGTGGAGAGTCTGCAGAAGGATCTAGATAGGCTGGGCGAATGGGCCAGGAAATGGCAAATGGAATTTAATGTTGGCAAGTGTGAGGTGGTCCACTTTGGTAGGAAGAATGGTAGGAAGGACTATTACTTACGTGGCGAAAAACTGCAGCAGGCGACGGTGCAGAGGGACCTCGGGGTCCTTGTGCATGAGTCACAAAAACCCAGCTTGCAGGTGCAGCAGGTGGTCAGGAAGGCGAATGGGATGCTGGCCTTCATAGCGAGGGGGATTGAATATAAAAGTAGGGAGGTCTTGCTGCAGCTGTATAGGGCATTGGTGAGGCCGCAGCTGGAGTACTGTGTGCAGTTTTGGGCGCCGCACCTGCGCAAGGATATTTTGGCCCTGGAGGGAGTGCAGAGGAGGTTTACTAGGCTGATACCGGAGTTGAGGGGATTGAGCTATGAGGAGAGGCTGAATAAACTAGGCTTGTACTCGTTAGAGTTTAGAAGAATGAGGGGAGATCTCATTGAGACGTATAAGATGATGAATGGGATGGATAGGATAGAGGTGGAGAGACTCTTCCCGCTCAAAAAAGACAGTAGGACTAGGGGGCACAGCCTCAAGATAAAGGGGAGGCGGTTTAGAACGGAGTTGAGGAGGAACTTCTTCACTCAAAGGGTGGTGAATCTCTGGAATTCTCTGCCCGTTGAAGTGGTGGAGGCTGCCTCGCTAAATATTTTTAAGAAGCGGGTTGATGGGTTCTTGATAAGAGAGGGGATTAAGGGTTATGGGGAGAGGGCGGGAAAGTGGAACTGAGCCACAACAGATCAGCCATGATCTTATTGAATGGCAGGGCAGGCTCGAAGGGCTAGATGGCCTACTCCTGCTCCTATTTCTTATGTTCTTATGTTCTTATGTTCGTAAAAACATTCAATGAGGAAGCTTCAGCTGCTTCACTGGGCAGGGAATTCCACAGATTCACAACCCTTTGTGTGAAGAAGTTCCTCCTCAACTCAGTCCTAAATCTGCTCCCTTGCATTGAAGCCATGCCCCCTGGTTCTAGTTTCACCCGCCAGTGAAAACACCTCCCTGCTTCTATCTTATTTACTCCCTTCATAATCTTACATATTTCTATAAGATCTCCCCTCATTCTTCTGGATTCCAATGAGTATAGCCCCAGTCTACTCAGTCTCTCCTCATAAGCCAACCTTCTCAACTCCAGGATCAACCTAGTGAATCTCCTCTGCACCGCCTCCAGTGCCAGCATATCCTTTCTCAAGTAAGGAGACCAAAACTGTACACAGTACTCCAGGTGTGGCTTCACCAGCACCTTAGTGCTAGGAGGACTAGCAGGGTGAATATGCAGAGTTACGGGAGTAGGGCCTGGGTGGGATTGTGGTCAATGTAGACTTGATGGGCTGAATGGCTTCCTTCTGTGCTGTAAGGGAATTGTTGACAGCTTCTATCCGCAGAGGGTCCTTGGCGTTGGAAATCAACCCATTGGAAGTTTAAACATCCCAGACAATGTCAGCTCCTGTGTGTGCGTCAGGACCTCTGCAGACTATTGTGCAAATCATTGTTTGATAATCGTCAATGTTTAATTCATCTGTACTATTTATTTTCACCATTAAGTTAAGCTAGTTGTTATTTAAGGAGCAGGTTTGTGACCATTGCATTAGTGGTATGTTTAATGCTTGTCAAAAATAGGCACAACCTAATGTTGATGACTAATACCTTCGTCCTATCCACGTCTGGCATCAGGAATGCAAGTAACTCCTGCAGTGCCTAGAAGATGAAGGAGTCACTCTTCCACCCCACTCATCACCCCATCCCCTCACCAGTGAATGTATAAGCTCTCTGTATTTCTGGTAACAATGAAACCGTTCTGGGGATTTTCCAGGAGCCATTCTGAAATATAAACAGCCCTGTAGTTGGTCTCATTTCTCTTGGTGCATTTGGACCTGGGCATTTTCTCCAGGGTGGATTCCTTTCTTCTCCCAGTCTCGCACTCGCTTTTCATGTGCTCCCAATTCCCTCACCACAATACGGCATCTTGACAAGTTAGCAAGTGTTACGATTCTTAGCTTGAAAGCAACTCCATGTTTTATTCAAAACATCTAACACATTGCTATCAAAGAATGCATTGAATAATGTTTTGTACTTCTATGTGTTTCCTTTCTTTCCGATTGTACTTATATTTAAGCCATTCTCTATGAGCCCGGGCCTGATTTAGGTAATGTTGTTCCCAAAGGAATATGGCTGGGATTTTCCGACCTTGCTGGGATTTTCCAGTCCCGCTGCAGTCACTGAAGATTTGGCTGAGTGCCAAGTTCCTCGTTCTCGCTGGCAGCGGCCTACATCCTGAATTTCCTGTCAGGCGTGCAAGGTCGGCAAGCCCAGAACTGGATGTTGAATCTGCTCCCAGGTGAGACTGTCTATAACCATGATTTCATACCAAGTGGCCGGTTAAAACCTGCACAGTGTGAAACCCAACTTCTAGGTGACCTGGCACTGCAGGCAGGGGATGAAAACAAGTCAAGCACTTTGTCCAAAGGTGGATGCTTTGAAAAGTGCATAGGCAGATTCCTGAATGCTGCCAGGGGTTCTCAGTAAGGCTGAGGGAGATGGTTGCTAGACTCAAAGGAGGGATTCCATTCCACAGTAATGGTGGGCGCAGAAGAGCGAGTCCAATGGACACTCTGCAACCCCCACCCCTTGTTCGTTCAGTGAGTCCCTGGGCATACAGAGGGTCAGTGCTAGGTGTAAAGTCCTGATGCCTAGGCATGGCAAGAGGAATTTATCACATGTGACCAAGAAGGCACAAGCAGAGGTGGCTGCCCAGGTGAAAGGACAGGACATGGCACCCCGTATCTGGATCAGTTCTGCAAAAAATTCAACAATCTTCAGTAGACAGCGAGGGTGCGTACAGAGCTGACATGTAACTGTGCGGAGGGCTGTAGTCGAGTGGGCATTCCTCACCTTACTGAAAGGTGTAGGAGTGTGTGTGCCAACTTTCACTGAAGCCGGTGTTAGCCAAGTCTGGGGGGGGGGTCCACCTGCTTGGCCTGAGTGCATTGGAGGATGAGTTGTGCCACATCAGGGCATCGATGATTCAGCCCTTTCAGAAGAGAAGCCATAGTTTGATGAAGCGTACAAGACCGGATGGTGGGAAGCCTAACCTCCTGCTCCTCACCTGCTAATCATAGACACCTTAGAGCTTGAGTGCCACCATGGAGCTCGTTCCACTGGCAGGAGTCTTGGATAAAGGTAAGAGTGCAGCCTACAGGTGCCAGTGTGGCGGGGAGTTCAAATATGAGAGCCCCCTCATCTGAAATGGAAATATTGCAGCAAGAGCGCCCACTAATTTTCCAATCAAGATGGGACCATATCACCTCCATTGTTCTCTCCATTGTCTCAACAGGCTGCTTACTATATACATTGACTAGGTAATGAATAAATCCACTGACATATTGTCTCCCTCCTACGGATGCACCATCTGCAATAAGCTTCAGGGACCCCCAGCACCCCTCCCCCACTCTTTAATCCCAGAGGAGTAGATACTGACACCCACACTCGTCACACCCTCTCTCTGAACCAGGTACCAGCACATATACAGGCACGTCATCGGGCATTAGGAGGTCGGCTCCATAGTGTTGAGGGCACATCATACTTGCACGAGGAGCTGGGGAAGGCAGAGTGTGTTTTGGGTCCTGGCAGTGGGAGGACGACTGAAGATCAGGTCCATGCGAGGCCAAGGCAGATGTTGAACCTCTGGAGGAGTAGTCCACCAAGTGGCAGATGCTGGATGGTGCCTACTGACGATGATGTTAGGACACTATTTCACTGGAGTTTGGGTCAGGATATGCAGGTGCTTTAATCCTGCAAAGTTCTGACTTTGGGAGTAATCTGAGATCAGACCAGATTGGAATAACCAGTCTCCTGATTTCTTACCCTCTTCTGAATGTTCCTAAAAGAAAAATGATCGTAGTGAAGATTTGAGCTGCATTGAAGCAAAGGTAATTACGGAAATTAGCTGCCATGTTCAGGGAGCTTAACAAGATAAGTGAATGTTAATCCAAAGCAATGCGCTGCAGGTATAAATCGCCACTCATTTATACCAAGTATTGTCATGAGGATTTCATAATACTCTACAAATGGATTGATGGACATTTATAGAACTTGAATGAAGAGGCTGAAATTTATATATCACAAACATTTTAAAATCGGACCATAAGATTCTGCAACTGTAGAATTCGGTCAAAACACGAATACTTTACTCCAAGTCAAGACAGCATTCAAGAACGTAATGAGAGCAAAGATTCTGAAATGCCACCACTCATTACAGACCAGTTTGTTACCTAAAGTGGCCATGGGCAGCCATTGGCCAGTTTCTCACTGTGAGGGTACTGCGGAGTGTATAAAGGAAGGTGTTGGTGGCCATGTAGTTTTCTGAGCTGGAGGGCTGTGGGTTCAAATCCCACATTAGACCCAGAGTGCAAAAATCAGAACTGATAGCTCCTTGTGATATTGATGGATTGCTGCACCGTTGGAGGTGTGGCGTTTGAATGAGATGTTAAAATGAGGCCATCTGTCCTCCCAGATGGATGTGACAGTCTTGCGAAGAAGAGCAGTAGAGTTATCCCAGACGTCCTGGACAATATTTAGAGTGATGATCAGATCATTCTCACATTGATGTCTGTGGGCGACTGTTGTGTGTAAATTGGCTGCCATGTTTCCTGTGGTGTCACAGTGGCTATACTTAAACAATTCTTGCCAGGGTGTAAAGCACTTTTGGACACCCTATGATTATGAAAGATGTTATATTAATGCTGGCACAGTGGTTAACACTGCTGCCTCAAAAAGCCAGGGACCTGGGCTTGGGTCACTGTCTGTGTGGAGTTTGCACGTTCTCCCCATGTCTGCGTGGGTTTCCTCCCACGCTCCCAAGATATGTGGGTTAGGTTGATTGGCCAAGCTAAATTGACCCTAGTTTGAGGGAGATTAGCAGAGTAAATATGTAGGGTTATGGGGATAGGGGAGGATTGTTGTCACTGCAGGCTCGATGGGCCAAATGGCCTCCTTCTGTACTGTAGGAATTCTATGATTCTCTATCTTTCTGTTTCGTTAAGAGTTGAAAAACTCGAATGTTGCTGCAGATCAACTACAAGAGAGTGGGAAACAGAGAGAGAGAGGGAGAGGGGGAGAGAGGGAGAGAGCTATCAAAGCACAACAGAGCCTCAGCAGAGAGTTGCAAAACTGGGCCACCTCCTTCACTCAAAGGCTGTCAAACGACAACAAAGTACAATTAAGGCAGCATCCACCTCAACGCCGCAGAGTGTCTCCAAACACCCAGAGTGGACATCATGGGAGTTGGACATTTGGTTTGTTTTAGGACAAGTGGACTTTCACTTCCTGCACAATCTAAGACTCTCAGATTGTAAAATGCAGGAAAATTCAGTTGCCGGAGGTATTTAAAATCCCTGTCTCATGGTTGGCCTGAGAACCAGCAGTTCTTATGGATGTTAGATTTCACTCAATTTGAGGTCATGGTGATGGACACATCAATGTGTTTTCCTGGCAATCAGTTTTCAATGTGCTTTTCTAGAGAAGAAGTGATTAGTAGTTACCATGGTATCACAAATAGTGTTGGTTTGTGGAATGTACAGAGTTGATAAGTCTTCTGACATTCTACTGACGTTCTTATACTTAATTACCAGATGTTCAGTTTTGTTCAACTTCTTCTCTGCTGCTATCAGATTTTTACCATAGAATCCCTACATTGCAGGAGGAGGCTATTCAACCCCTCGAGCCTGCACAGACAATGATCCCACCCAAGCCCCATCCCTGCAACCCCACATATTCACTCTGCTAAGCTCCCAGACACTAAGGGACGATTTAGCATGGCCAATCAACCTAACCCGCACATCACTGGACTGTGGGAGGAAACCGGAGCACTCAGGGGAAACCCACTCAGGTGCAGGGAGAACGTGCAAACTCCACACAGACAGTGACCCAAGGCTGGGATTGAAACTGGGTCCCCGGAGCTGTGAGGCAGCAGTGCTAACCACTGTGCCACCGTGCCACCCAAGGACCTACCATATGTAAAGCTGATCTTTCTCTGCACCCCAGCTATGACGGTAATACTATATTCTGCACCCTCTTCATTCCTTCTCCCCTATGTACTCTATGAATGGTATACTTTGTCTGCATAATGCACAAGAAACTGTATACCAAGTTTCACTGTTTCCCAATGTATGTGACAATAATAAATCAAAGCGAATTAAGTTATCACAACTAATCATCCCTTTGATCCACAGAACAGTTTGACAAATCCCTTTTAAGATTGAAATGCAGTCATTTTAGTTTCCCCCTCATGCATTGTTTTTTTTGCTAAACTCTTTTGCCTTCCTAAGACAAAGAAACAGATAGATCAATGTGCTTTAATAACTGGAGATGTAAACAGCAAATGATGAGGTCAATCCTTACGTCACTTTTTTGAAGGCCTTGACACCTAACATTTGTCACATTTCTCCCCAATTAGTGAGACTTCCTGTAGGTTTTTTTTCTGAACATCTGTTACTACAGGTGCTCAGGCATAAGATATCTCAGTATCCAAAGGTTATTTCACGAAAGGCCAGGGAACGGTTTCTCATTTACACTCTTTTGCCTGAATCAGGATATGGAATAATGCCTCTCTTTTGTCCGATGGATCTGTTGCTGTTATGGAGTCTGTGGCATTCAGATTGAAAGTACAGGCTAAGTAGAGTACAAGATGCAGTCATCTCTTGGTTCAACCTATTGATGTCAAAGCCAAGATGTAAAGCTTAACAGCACAATATTTGTTTGATTTATTATTAGAAGTTCTAAAAATAATAGCAAGTAGAATCTACTTCAATGTTGCATGACAAAAAGAAATTCAACTGATGCCTCAAAAGTAAGAATAAAAATTATGTTTCAGCTATTATTTAGCCATATTTTGTTCGGTGCTCCATTGCAAATATGTAACAAAGCCCAAAGAAGAACACACTGATAGACAAAATCTACTTCACTCGTAAGACATATGACAAGATCCCTCGTGGCAGGCTCATACAAAAACTAAAATCAGGCGGGATTCAGGGTAAGTTGGCGAAATGGGTACAGAGCTGGCTTGGTCATAGACAACAGAGAGTAACAGTGGAAGGATGCTTTTCAGAATGGTGATCTGTAGTTAGAGGATCCCTGTTCCACAGGGATCAATGCTGGGACCTCTGTTCCTTTGTACTATATATAAATTATCTGGAGGAAAATGTAAGTGGTCTGATTAGTAAGTTTACGGATGACACAAAAATTGAGTTGCAGATCGTGACAGGGATTATCAAAGCAGACAGCAGGATAATAGATAGCTTGGAGACTTGGGAAGAGAAATGACAGATGGCATTTAATCCAGACAAATGTGAGGTGAAGCATTTTGGAAGATCAAATTCAGGTGCCAATTACACAGCAGAACCCTTAGGAACATGAACATACTGAGGGAAGTAGGCACACAGGTCCACAGATCCCTGAAAGTGGCAACGCAGGTGGAAGAGGTGGTCAAGAAGGCATATGGCATGCTTGCCTTCATCGGTTGGGGCACTGAGCATAAAGGTTGGCAAGTTCTGTCACAGCTGTATAAAACTTTAGTTAGGCAGCATTTGGAATAGTGCGTGCAGTTCTGATCACCACACTACCAAACCGAAGTGAAAGCTTTGGAGAGAGTGCAAAGAGGGTTGACCAAGATGTTGCCTGGTCTGGAAGGTTTTAGATACGAGGAGAGGTTGGATAAACGTGGATAGTTTTCACAGGGAAAACAAAGGCTCAGAGGCAACCTGATTGAAGTCTACAAAATTGTGAGAGACGTAGACAAGATGGATAATGTGGCATTAGTGTACCTTTAAATAATGTCTTTTTAAACAAGTTCTGTGTGACACTCATTGCGGCACTGGGTTGTCTACTAGCTATTGCTCTTTAAGTGGTTTTAGATGGATGTTATTTATTTTTATTATGGGAATGAGTTTTATGATCCTGCATTTTCTGGACGAAGAACGTTTGCAGGTCAGGTGACAAAACCTCTTTCATTTTCCATTCTGAGCTGCAGATTTTAGTTTTTTAGAAGGGACATCAAGCTGGAAAGGAGTGTCTCTCTCTCTCTCTCTCTCTCTCTCCGTCTCTTCCTCTGTCTCCCCCAGCCCCCTGGTTTTGGGAAATTCCGCTGGTGAGCTAAAAACCTTCCTGTGGTAGAAAAGCTGCTGTTAATTGTTTGGCCAGAGAATCTCCCTGGTGTTCTGGGAAGCTGTTCTGACTTCAAACTGTTCTGAGTGTTTCAAGAGAACGGCAGAATTCATCGTGATTTTGATTTCATTTGATTTATTATTGTCGCGTGTATTAACATATAGTAAAAAGTGTTGTTTCTTGCATGCTATGCAGACAAAGCATACCGTTCATAGAAAAGGAAATGAAAGAGTGCAGAATGTAGTGTTACAGTCATAACTAGGTATAGAAAAAGATCAAGTTAATGTGAGATAAGTCCATTCAAAAGTCTGACAGCAGCAGGAAAGAAGCAGTTCTTGAGTCAGTTGGCACGTGACTCTTGTATCTTTTTCTAACGGAAGAAGGTGGAAAAGAGAATGTCTGGGGTGTGTGGGGTCCTTAATTATGCTGGTTGCTTTGCCGAGGCAGCGGGAAGTGTAGACGGAGTCAATGGATAGGAGGTTGGTTTGCATGATGGATTGGGGGCTACGTTCACGACTTTTTGTAGTTCCTTGCAGTCTTGGGCAGAGCAGGAGCCCATACCAAGCTGTGATACATCCGGAAAGAATGTTTTCTATGGTGCATCTGTAAAAGTTGGGGAGAGTCATACCTGACATGCTAAATGTCTTTGCTGTGTTAAACATGTGAAAAGGGTTTTGTCTAAAGAAAGTTGTGAGTCATGACGAAGGGGCAGTGCTCTGAAAGCATGTGGTATCAAATAAACCTGTTGGACTTTAATCTGGTGTTGTGAGACCACTCACCTAACCCAGTCCAACACCAGCAACTTCACATCATTGATGGACACATGAAGGGGAGGCGAACAGAGGGATAGAAACCACATATCAGTGCAGGATTGGTGGCCCAAAAAGCCTGTTCCTGTGCCGTATTGTTCTTCACTTTTTGTAATGAAGATCTACAGAACACATTCATTTTTTCTGTCTACCCTGACATTTCAAAATGAAAGGGAACATCTGAAATTCTGACAATTCAGCGCAGGTCAGCTTGAATCTAATGACTTTCTTTTGACAAGTCTATCTTCAACCAGTGAAACCTATGCTTCTGGTTGTGGCGATGTTTACAGTTCACCCAGGGAGTCTGGGTTGCTGTGGTAACCTGCACTTTTGACATCCACTTTGTTGTCTGGAGCTATGGATGGTGATGGTTAGAGGCTCTAGTGTTCTATCTATCACAGCTCTGACCAGGAATCTCTTCTGCCTATGTTTATATATTAAAGTAAAAAAGTTGAACTGGGTTAAATTATTTTTGTCTGTTTATTTAGAGAATGCTGCAGGGCAAATGCTCTTTAAACCAATTCATTTTTCATCCGTCACCTCTTTTTAATATTTCCGAGGTGACTTTAGCACATCCATCTTCACTGTCTGCTGGATGTGTTTGACCTGTAGCTCATGACCTTTCATATAGCTAGCCAGAAAGTCATCACTGGGTTAGGAAAAGGTTTTCTTCAAATGTCTTTCCTCAAATCTTGGACCAGAGTATTGGGGAGTATGGTAAGGTTAAACTAAAAATCATATCTCAGAACAACATTGCCCTTTGCTTTGCCTGCGCTTCGAGTCTAAAGGTTAAATAATTATTTTTAATTGCAAACGCAATCATAACAGGTCAAGTTTCTAGCTTGCCACTGTCACAGCCACAAGAAAGGTGTTTACCCTATGTGGTTGGTGAGCTAAGAATTTGTATGCGCGTGTATACATTGCCCACTTTTAATTCATAATTCATTCCATTTAAAAATAACCCAGCAGACACACTAGTCTTAAACACGATAAAAGTTGGCTTATTACAAAACTACTGCTGAAAGTTATTTAACATAGAAACATAGAAAATAGGAGCAGGAATAGGCCATTCGGCCCTCGAGCCTGCTCTGCTGTGACTAATCATCCAACTCAATAGCCTGATCCCACCTACCCCGTCCCCCTCACATATCCTCTGATTCACTTCAGTTCAAGTCCTATGTCTAACTGTCTCTTGAAGACATTCAATATTTTGGCCTCAACCACTTTCTGTGGTAGCGAGTTCCACAGGCCAACCACCCTCTGAGTGAAGACATTTCTCCTCATCTGTGTCCTATACCGTCCATGCTGTATACTCAGATTGAGACCCATGGTTCTGGACACCCTAACCATTGAGAAAGTGGTAAAGTTATCAAGTAGCATGCGGCTACAAAGATTAAGATCAGTCACAGATAAAAACATACTTTACGGTGAGATTTCAAATCAGTCTCTGTGAGATATGGTTGTGGGCCTGTTGTTTGAGGTTGTTCTTTCTGAAGTAGAAGGGCTGAAACTTAAGGTTCAGTTCAGCAGCTGCGATGGCTTCTGCCGTCAATTCATCAGTGCTTGCCTTTCTCAGGTGGACCCAGCAGGTCCTGGCAGAGTGAGAAGGTTCCTGATTCCTCACTAATTCCAGTCACAATGCTTGTAGGTTGCCTGGACTCTTTCAGCAGAATAGCAGTTGAGTTTTTAATGCCTTCCTTTTTGTCCTCTGTTGACCAAGAACCCTCTCTGAAATTATTTCCCAGAGTTCTTCCTGGAGTTTTGCGCAGAATATGTTTTTTTCTTGAACAGACTTTCTAAAGCAGCCATTTTAGCTTGCAGAGCTATGTTAATTTTGGTGACACATTGTTCTACCAGTCAAAGACATTGAGCTCCTTTAAAGTTCCTTCCTGCCTGTTCCTCAGAAGTGAAAGGGTTTTCGTTCTTGCACCTTTTAGAATTCAGTGGGCATCCCTGGAGGGGTTTCTTAGTGTTTTAATTACTCTTCATAACCAACTCTAGAGATACAAGTCTGACAAGGTTTGAATAAGTGTCAGAAGGTGCTATGTTGTCTGTTCATACTTCCGTATTGAAAAAGTATTTTAACCTAATGCAAAGGTTTGAAAACAGGAAAGTGCCTTTAAAAGAAAATCCTTAAAATCTATAATATGGTAATTTGTGACAGTTAGAACATTTATAAAGGAAGGAGCCTAGAATGGTGCAGTAGGAATTAGTCTGGTTCTCATTGGAACAAAGGAGGAAGAGCCATTCAGGCCTTTGAGCCTGTTGAGGAATTCTATTAGAACCTGGGCAATCTCTGTTACAGCTCCATGCTGGTCCCTTTTCCTAACAGTTTACATGAAGTTCGTCTTGGCTACTGAGAGAAATTCCAGACGGGACAGCTGTATTTAACTTATCAAAACTCAAACTGGATTGATGATCTGAAATATACATTTCTTGTTATGGTGACCTCACATTTCTGTTCATCAGTAATTAATGGACTTTGCTTGCACTCTGCACCCCTCTGAAATTCAGACGTAACACGGCCAAATCTTGTTCACAATGGTGACATCTTACAGCTGTTTCTCTGCATACTGACAGGCTCTCGGACAGATCCAAATAAAGGGATACAGGTTTTATAATCATGAGTATTTCTTACTGCAGATGTATATTTCTGATGATAAACGTATCTACATCTTATACTTGTCCGACCGACCTCATTTAATGTAAAAGAGTGGTGTAATCATGAGAAAATGCTTATAATGGGTGATCTTCAGATTATGACCAGGATTCTCCCAGCCCACTGCACTGCTCGAGTAGTGCACCAGCTGGGAGACAACAGCAGGGGCCTTTTGCAGGATTCAGGACCAGCATCCGGCCAGTGGCATGACCACGAGGCCCACTGACGGGAAATAGGCATCCTCACCCTGCTGGTGGGCACAGAGACAATTGAAGCACCCCGGGAGGTTGAGGGGAAAAGGGGGGGTTGTCCCTTGAGCAGTGCCAGCCTGACAACACCAGCCTGGCACCCTGGCACTGCCTGCCATCCACCAGGTTTTTTTTTGTCACAGTGTCAATCAGGTGGGAAAAGCAGAGGGTAGCCCATCGGCTGCATTACCAGCTTTTCCTGGCTTTTTTTTTAGACGCTTTGTGAAAATAAAATCCACGGGTGGGTCCCAGGATGTCACATTGGCAGGGTGGTCTCTGAATGAACCCATCCCACCACAGCAACTTCGGTTTCCTCCCACACTCCGAAAGATGTGCAGGTTAGTTAGGTGGATTGGTCATGGTAAATTGCCCCTTAGTGTCCCACGATGTGTGGTTTAGGGGGATTATGGGGGTTTAGGGGGATTAGGGGGGTAGATACATGGGGTTATGGGGATAGCTCTTGTGTGGAATGCTCTGTCAGAAAGTCAGTGCAGACTTGATAGGCTGAGTTTAGAAGAACGAGGGGAGATCTCATTGAGACGTATAAGATGTTGAATGGGATGGATAGGATAGAGGTGGAGAGACTCTTCCCGCTCAGAAAGGACAGTAGGACTAGGGGGCACAGCCTCAAGATAAAGGGGGAGGCAGTTTAGAACGGAATTGAGGAGGAACTTCTTCACTCAAAGGGTGGTGAATCTCTGGAATTCTCTGCCCGTTGAAATGGTGGAGGCTGCCTCGCTAAATATTTTTAAGATGCGGGTAGATAGGTTTTTGGTAGGCAAGGGGATTAAGGGTTATGGGGAGAGGGCGGGAATGTGGAACTGAGCCACGACAGATCAGCCATGATCTTATTGAATGGCGGGGCAGGCTCGAGGGGCTAGATGGCCTACTCCTGCTCCTATTTCTTATCTTCTTATGTTCTTATGAATGGCCTCCTTCTGCACTGTACGGATTCTATGATTCTTCCAATTCATTCCAAAGTAGCAAAGTTTAATTGCAAAATCTGCTCTGAGAGATGCTGTCTCGCTATCTTCTCTAACAAGTATTTACTTGTTGTGCTGTTTTTCCTCAAATGCAATCCTGTTTGATCTTCAATAAGTCTTTCATGATATTTTTGCAGTTATAATACTGGAAGAACTTCTTACATTTGACTTCTATATCAGTGATTCCCAGTCCAGGTTTGTTCTTTACATTTTTTAAAATTCCTATATTCTTCCGTGGTGTTTTTCTCCTCACATGTTTTCCAGCATATTTTTCCACCAAATCTTGTTTTGTCTTATCAACTTATTTAGGTGATCATTGTTCAGCCTGCGTGCGTTATTATGTTCTGTCTGCTCGCTGAGTCTTAACTCGTTCCACTATTCCTGAATTGTAGTTTCCTCCAGTTTTAACTTTGAGCTTTTCAATTTGTTTCAGTGTTCTCATCATTCCCTCAAAGTTGGTCCTCATAAGATCAGTCGGCAATTAGGAAGGCAAATGCAATGTTAGCATTCATGTCGAGAGGGCCAGAATACAAGAGCAGGGATGTACTTCTGAGGCTGTATAAGGCTCTGGTCAGACCCCCATTTGGAAAATTGTGGGCAGTTTTGGGCCCCGTATCTGAGGAAGAATGTGTCGGCCTTGGAAAGGATCCAGAGGAGTTCACAAGAATGATCGCTGGAATGAAGAGCTTGTCATATGAGGAATGGTTGAGGACTCTGGGCCTGTACTCGTTGACGTTTAGAAGGATGAGGGGGGATATTATAGGATACTGCGAAGCCCGGATGGAGTGGACATGGAGAGGATGTTTCCACTAGTGTGAAAAGCTAGAGCCAGAGGGCACCACCTCAGGCTAAAGGGACGATCCTTTAAAACAGAGATGAGAAGGAATGTCTTCAGCTAGAGAGTGGTGAATCTGTGGAACTGTTTGCCGCAGAAGGCTGTGGAAGCCGGGTCATTGAGTGTCTTTAAGGCACAGATAGATAGGTTCTGGATTAATAAGGGGATCAGGGGCTGTGAGGAAAAGGCAGGAGAATGAGGATGAGAAAAATATCAACCATGATTGAATGGCGGAGCAGGCTTGATGGGCCGAGTGGCCTAATTCTGCTTCTATATCTTATGATCTTATAAAGTTGTAAACATGAGTATTGTGTTGCATTGTTGGCCTATCTCACCTCGTGTTAAACTCAGTTGTGTTATGATTGCTGTCAGCAGGTTGAGCTGTAACCTCCATCACCGAAGTGTGATTTGGATTCACTGGCTGTTACCAAATCAAGATATTTGCTGTCCTTCACGGAATCCATAACCCATTGAGTTGGAAAACAGTCGTGCAGACCACTTAGCCGTTCCCAGTCTGTATTAAGTCAGCCGAAGTTCTCCATTAGTTTGATTTTTCTCTTCATATAGGCATTTTTAACTCCTCATGTCTTCTTCCGTATTTTAACTCAGTAGTTTAAGGCATAGTGGCACAGTAGCACTGTTGCGTCACAGCACTAGAGACCTGGGTTCAATTCCCGGCTTGGGTCACTATCAGTGTGGAATCTCCCCTGTTTGTGTGGGATTCCTCCGGGTGCTCCGGTTTCCTCCCATAGTCCGAAAGGCATGTTGGTTAGGTGCATTGGGGGTGCTAAATTCTCCCTCAGTGTACCCGAACAGGCACCTGAGTGGGGCAACCAGGGGATTTTCACAGTATCTTCATTGCAGTGCTAATATAAGCCTACTTGTGACACTAATGAATAAACTTTTAAAAGGCCTGGTGAGGTGATGGCTCACTGGTATTATCGCTAGGTGATTAATCCAGAAACTCAGCTAACGTTCTGGGGATCCGGGTTAGAATCCCACCACAGCAGATGGTGGAATTTGAATTCAATTTTTAAAAAATTGATGGAATTAAGAATGTACTGATGACCGTGGAACCATTGTCAATTGTCGGAAAAACCCACCTGGTTCATTAACGTTCCTTCAAGGAAAAAAATCCACCTTCCTCACCCAGTCTGGCCTACATCTGACTCCAAAGCCACGGCAATGTGGTTGACTCTCAACTGCCCTCGGGCAATTAAGGGACGGGCAATAAATGCTGACCAGCCAGTGATGCCCATGTCCCACAAATGAATAAAAAATTTATTTTTTTACAACTCTGACCAGATTAGTTCATTAAGAGCTTATCCTGTAAACATGAGCTGAAATCCCTTTTCCCCTAAGTGCCCCTGACATGCTGAACTTTCTGCTCAGTTTTAGCAATTAAAACTGGTGACTGTTTTACTTGATGCATCAATACAGTGTTGTTGCTACGGTTACATCTTAATTCCCATCTACCATCACAGCCTTGCCTTCTGTCATTTTGTGCCACTGCTTCTGGCATTTACCTGATTCTATTAAGCCAACACTTCCAAATTGTTTCTTTTATCTATTGCTAAATTACATCAGTAATTTTCTTCGTTTTTGATCTGTTTTGTCATTAAAGAACGAAGAAAATTACAGCACAGGAACAGGCCCTTTGGCCCTCCTACCACCAGCTTAAGTAAAACTCCCTATCCTTCCAGGGACCATATCCCTCATTCCCATCCTATTCATGTATTTGTCAAAATGTCCCTTAAAAGCCACTATCATATCCACTTCCACCACCTCCCCCAGCAGCGAGTTCCAGGCATCCGCCACCCTCTATGTAAAAACTTGCCTCGTTCATCTCCTTTAAACCTTGCCCCTCGCACCTTAAACCTGCGCCCACTAGTAATTGACTCTTCCACCCTGGGAAAAAGCTTCTGACTATCTCTCCCTCAATGTCAACAAAACTAAAGGAGATTGTCATCGATTTCAGAAAGCGTAAAGGAGAACATGCCCCTGTCACATCAATGGGAATGAAGTAGAAAGGGCTTCAAGTTTTTAGAGTCATTGCCTCTCATAATCTTGTAGACTTCTATCAGGCCTTTCTGCGATTCTGTCATTCCAGTGAGAACAAACCAAGTTTCTCCAACCTCTCTTCATAGCTAATGCCCTCCATATCAGGCAACATCCTGGTAAATCTTTTCTGTACCCTTTCCAAAGCCTCCACAATCTTCTGGTAGCATGGTGACCAGAATTGAACACTATATTCCAAATGTGGCCTAACTAAGGTTCTACAAAGCTGCAACATGACTTGCCAATTTTTAAAATCAATTCCCGGCCGAAGAAGGCAAGCATGCCATATGCCTTCTTGATTACCTTTCCATCTGCGTTGCCACTTTCAATCTCTCCCTCAATGTCAACAAAACTAAGGAGGTTGTCATCGACTTCAGAAAGCGTAAAGGATTACGTGCCCCTGTAACATCAATGAGGATGAAGGAGAAAGGGCTTCAAGTTTTTAGGTATCCATCACGCAAACCAGCCTCCTATCCAATGACTCTGTCTACACTTCCCACTGTCTTGGAAAAGCAGCCAGCATAATTAAGGACCCCACCCACCCCTGATATTCTCTCTTCCACCTTCTTCCATCAGGGGAAAAAGATACAGACCAACTGACTCAAGAACAGCTTCTTCTCTGTTGCTGTCAGATTTTTGAATGGACTTACCTTGCATTAAGTTGATCTTTCTTTATACCCTAGCTATGACTGTAACACTACACTCTGCACTCTCTCCTTTCCTTCTCTGTGAATGGTATGCTTTGTCTGTATAGCATGAAAGAAACAATACTTTTCACTCTATGTTAACACATGTGACTATAAATCAAATCAAAATCAAATCCATTGGCAAGAAACTATTCTTTTTTATTCATTCGTGGGACATGGGCATCGCTGGCTGGGCCAACATTTATTGCCCGTCCCTAGTTGTTCTTGAATTGAGTGGCTTGCAAAGTTAATTTCAGAGGACAGTAGAGAATCAACCACATTGCTGGGGCTCAGGAGTCACATGTAGGCCAGACCAGGTATGAGCAGAAGATTTCCTTCCCTAAAGGACATTAGTGAACCAGATGGGTTTTTCCAACAAATCGACAATGGTTTCATGGTTATCAGTAGATTCTTAATTCCAGACATTTTTTTATTGAATTCAAATTCCGTGGTGGGATTTGAACCCGGGACTCCAGGACATTAGTTGAGTTTCTGGATTAATAGTTGAGTGGGTTTCCTCTGGGTGCTCCGGTTTCCTCCACACTCCAAAGATCTGTGGGTTAGGTTGATTGGCCGTGGTAAATTGCCCCTCAGTTTCAGGGGACTAGCAGGGTAAATATGTGGGGTTGTGGAAATAGAGCTTGGGCGGGATAGTGATTGGTGCAGACTCGATGGGCCGAATACCCTCCTTCTGCCATTGTAGGGACTCTACGATTCTCTGATAATACCACCAGGCCATCGCCTGCCCTCATTTTTTTCATTCATGCCAAAATAAGTGCCCCACCCATCACAATTCCTGTTCCTGGAGGGAATGAAAGACTCTGCCCATTATATATGAAGGTGCTGTATTAGGATCATTTCACATTCCTAAAAAATATAATAAATTAAGCTTACAGATTCTATGCGTATTTTCTCCAAACCCTTGGAAACTTACTAAGAAGTGGCTGCCAATTTCTAAGAAGGATTGTAAAAAGTCAGTAATCTCTGAATGTGGGATTGAATTGGACAAGTAACAGGACCAACATTAGAGCTTGTTATGATGGCCACAGGGTATCATCAGCAGATCTCCCCATGGGCCTCGTAGAATATCAACTCCCCTATTCGGTTTGTGGAGGGTAGGGACAGTGCAATGGAGGGATTTAAACCAGCTGGCTCCATTCAGTCCGGCAATCAAAAGAGCCAGAGCTGGCCAGAACTCTTAAGACCACTGAACAGCATCCAGAACACACTGTAAATAAAGATTGATTGGTGATGGGAGACTGGCCTCGATAAGAGTATTACACAGATGAAAATCATTATTGTTTAATGAAGTAACACTTCGTACAGCAGGACAGCCTGGTATCAAGTTGGACTAATCTCTTGTGTTGTGGACAGGAGGGGTGGATTAATTTAAATAGCCCTGATTTCCTCTCACTGTCTGTCCGTAAACAGAAAGGTGTTTTTTCCCGGAATCATAAAATCCATACAATGCAGAAAGAGGCCACTCAGCCCATCAAGTCCGCACTGACCACAGCCCCACCCAGGCCCCACTACCCGCAACGGCACACATCTATCCTGCCAATCCCCTTGACACTAGGGTCAGTTTCACATGGCCAATCAACCTAACTCGCACATCTTTGGAGTGTGGGAGGAAACTGGAGCACTTGGAGGAAACCTACACAGACGTGGGGAGAATGTGCAAACTCCAGACAGACAGTGACCCAAGGCCAGAATTGAATCCATGTCCCTGGTGCTGTAAGGTAGCCGTGCATCATGCCGGATTTCTGATTTCCCCCTTTTATAAATGGTCGTGTATTTTCCCCAAGCTTTCAGGTAGGCATCATCCAACCCTCTATTAATAATCCCACAGCAAAC
Source organism: Carcharhinus amblyrhynchos (assembly GCF_965287045.1). Taxonomy (NCBI): domain Eukaryota; kingdom Metazoa; phylum Chordata; class Chondrichthyes; order Carcharhiniformes; family Carcharhinidae; genus Carcharhinus; species Carcharhinus amblyrhynchos. The sequence goes on along the minus strand of NC_137329.1, from coordinate 7,875,803 downwards.
TCTATGTCTCCATAGGTTATGGGCAAAAAGCAGGATTAGGCTATTGAGTTGGACGATCAGCCATGATCGTGGTGAATGGCGGAGCAGGTTCGAAGGGCCAAATGGCCTCCTCCTGCTCCTATTTTCTATGTTTCTATGTGGGGCTGGATTCTTTGACCTTGCCCACAGCTGGGATTCTCCAGTCCCACTGCAAGGAATGGAGATTGGGCTGAGCGCCAAATTCTCCATTCTCACTGGCACCAGCAATGGAGCATGAACAGCTGAAGAATTTCAGCCAACGTAGAATAAGAGGGTTGCTTTATTTTACCCAAATACAAAATGCGGAAAATGAGTTTTTACAATGTTCACAAAATTTTTGCACTCAATTTTGATTTGATTTATTGTTGTCACATGTCATAGAGGCTACAGTGACATGAACCCAAGGTCTCGGTTGAGGCTGTCCTCATCTGTGCAGAACTTGGCTATCAATTTCTGCTCTGTAACCCCCACAATTTACCTGGGCTTACAAAATCTCACTCACTGTCCTGGCTTCAGACAATTCACACCTCTTTAACCTGTGCTTAAACCTGTCTCTATTCACATTGTCTGCACCTGTAAAGACTTGATTACTTGATAAGACTTGAATTCCAACCATTATCTTGTAACTGAGTTTGTGTTTCTATATGCCCTGTTTGTGAACACAAGTCCTTACTCACCTGATGAAGGAGCAGCACTCCAAAAGCTTGTGCTACCAAATAAAGCTGGTGGACTTTAACCTGGTGTTGTGAGACTACTTACTGTACTCAGCCTAGTCCAACGCCGGCAACTCCACATCATTGCTTATCCCGAGTACATAAGCGCTGGCCTCACTGAAGGCCTTGTTTGCTATTAAGCATTTTGCATTACCAGCAGAGTAATAACTTAATTTCCACAACTTTTGTCACTTAATAGCTGGAATTACAACTTAATTTCCACACCTTCCCAAAAGGTCTGGATAGTGCGTCTCATAAAAGATGAATGTGGAGCAAAGGGGACTGAGCCAAGGTATTTATTCTCTGTGTGTTGCCCACTGCCGATGAGGTTTGACCATCAAAATGGATCAGCTGTTCTGTCCTCTCACAGTCAGCGACCAGAAACCTGTCCATCATTAATGGCAATATGGCCTCATTGAACTTATAGCTCTTAAAAAAGTTACCTTCCTACCGTACACATAAAGTCCTACTGGATAAAATTAAAAGAAAATTGTGCTATTAATAAGCACAAGACATAAATATTTAATATGATCATGCCATTTATCACACGGAATGAAACATGTTTCTAAAATTGTTAAATGTATTCTGCATGGGTAGCATGGTGGCACAGTGGTCAGCATTGATGTCTCACAGCATCAGGGACCCGGGTTCAATTCTCGGCTTGGGTCACTGTCTGTCTGGAGCCTGCACATTCTCCCCATGTCTGTGTGGGTTTCCCTCGGGTACTCCGGTTTTCTCCCACAGTCTGAAAGATGTGTTGGTTAGGTGCATTGGCCATGCTAAGTTCTCCCTCAATCTACCCGAACAGGTGCCCGAGTGTGGTGATTTTCACCGTAGCTTCACTGCAGTGTTAATGTGGGCCTACTGGAGACACTAATAATAAATAAATTAAATAATAACTACCTGAAGCATGTCCAAGACACCGTCGGTTGCCACTGGGTGGCATCATTGTCTTGTAAATGAAATCATAATTATCTGCCGTGACATGAATTGGAATTCATGCTGTAGTGCTTTAGAACAAAAATTGTGTTTATTTGTTGTTCTTCTGTGTAACAGTCACTGCGTTTAACTGTAAGTTGAGATGTGAATAGCTTTGTAATGATTCTGATAGGTCTGACTATAAATAACCATCTATCTGAACTTAAAAATTGACAGAAAACATTGAAGAGACAGTCATTTAGCAGATTGGATTGTATGGTATTCATTTTCAACAGATAGTTAAGGTAGTTTGGGCAGTACGGTGGCTAGCACTGCTGCCTCACAGTGCCAGGGATCCAGGTCCGATTCCAGTCTCGGGTGTATGGAGTTTGCACGTTCTCCCCTTATCTGCGTGGGTTTCCTCCGGGTGCTCTGATTTCCTCCCACAGTCCAAAGATGTGCGGGTTAGGTGGATTGGCCACGCTAAATCGCCCCTCAGTGACAGGGGGACTAGCTAGGGTAAATGCATGAGGCTATGGGGATGGAGCCTGGGTGGGATTGTGGTTGGTGCATACCCAATGGGCTGAATAGCCTCCTTCTGCCCTGTAGGATTCTATGAGATAATGAAACAACAGAGTGAAAATGGAGACGTATGAGTCTACTGTTTCACTGAGTCGAGCTAATGAGCAGAAGCTGAAGGAATCAGAACTCTCAATGTTTCAACCTATTTTCAGTTTGGTAACACTGTCTACACAAAATCCATTATAACAGATGGTTGAGTCTTTTAAGTTTAAGTTTATTTATTAATGCCACAAATAGGCTTGCATTAACACTGCAATGAAGTTACTGTGAAAATCCCCTAGTCGCCACGCTCTGCTGCCTGTTCAGGTACACTGAGGGAGAACTTAGCACGGCCAATGCACCTAACCGGTATGTCCTTTAGACTGTGGGAGGAAACCGGAGCACCCAGAGGAAACCCACGCAAACATGGGGAGAATGTGTAAACTCCACACAGACAGTGACCCCAGCCGGGATTTGAACCCAGGCCCCCAGCGCTCTGAAGCAGCAGTGCTAACCACTATGTTACTGTGCCAACCCATACACTTGAAAGAAAGTATTCAAAATCGACTTTGGATACACTTTTGATATTTCACATTGAACTTTAGAGAAAAACAAAATCATGGATGAGTCTGAAATTGAAGCTGCAATTTCTGTTTCTCAACTGATTCAACTTTTCAAATCTGAAATTCGGGCCAAAATCCAAAGACAAAATATGAGCACTTATTTCCACTTAACTTTGCAGCTAGGTATTTGTAGCTGGCCTCGACAATAGAGTTGTGTCCTGCACCATGTATTATTAATGCATATTAACTATCACCTCAGGACACAGCTCAATAATTAAACTCAAAATGGCCATCTTTAAGCAGATTATAAATTTATGAATCTTGGAGGCAAATCTATGGGCACAGCTATGACTGACACTGAGTCAGAGAAACAGACATTAAGAGAAGTGATTTGAAGTTTGACCAATGAGGCAGATTTTGAGGATGGTTTTAAAGAGAGAAACAGGAGGTTCAATGAGGGAATTTTATATTCCTCTACTTTCTCAGGAGACTAAGGAAATTCAGCATGTCTGCTATGAATCTCATCAGTTTTTACAGGTGCACCATAGAAAGCAACCTTTCTGGTTGTATCACAGCTTGGAATGATTTCTGCTCTGCCCAAGACCGCAAAAAACTACAATGGGTCACGAATGAAGCCCAGTCCTTAGTCAAACCAGCCTGCCATCCATTGATTCTGTCTACACTTCCTGCCGCCCCGGAAAAGTACCCAACATAATCAAGGACCTCAAGAATCTCAGAGATACTCTCTTCCACCTTCTTCCAACAGGGAAAAGATACCAAAAATCTGAGGACATATACCAAAGGTCTGAGATCTGAGAAGAACAACTTCTTCCCTGCTGCTGTCAGACTTTTGGATGGACCTACCTCGTATTAAGTTGATCTTTCTCGACACACGAGCTATGTTTGTAACACTACATTCTGCACTCTCCCCTTTCCTTCTCAATGAACAGAATGCTTTGTCTGTATAGCGCACAAGAAACAATACTTTTCACTCAATATAAATACATGTAACAATGATAAATCAAATGAAGTTCTTTAAGATCCAGAGGGCTGAAAGTATGGGCTCCAATGCCAGGGCAATGGAAATGGCAGATGCTCAAGAGGACCAAGTGCAAAGTTTTTGATTTGATTTGATACAACTCAACTTGTCAGGCAGCCTCTGTGGAGAGAGAAGCAGAGCTAATGGTTCAGCTCAATGCCCTTATCATTAGGTGCAGCAACATTAAAGGTGGAGGCAAGAAAGAACAATAGGAAGGTCTATAATACGGTGAAAGGGAAGATTGATTAAATGTCGGCCAAAACGTTCCCATCTCACTTGGGCAAGACAAAGAATTCAACAGACCATTTAAAGGGCCATTGAGTTGGACAGGAATTTCTGGTCTGGGGGCGTGTGCAGTTGGAAAATCCCACCTGACAAAAGTGCAAGGCAAGGGAAGTAGTAACAGAGAATAAAAATACAAAAATTGAGTGTAGAGGACAAGTAAATCAAAATAGCGGAAACATTGCCACGGCCACTGTTTGAAAAAAACAGCGGAAAATATTAAGACTTGTGTAATAAGTCCTCGGAGGCAGAAGTCCCTTCATCAAAACCCCTTGATTTACAAGTCTGACAACAGCATACAGAGTGGCTTCAGTTTGCAGTCTGCACTAGAAGTCTCAGAGGAACTGAAATGCCTGGTTAAGTACAAAGCAACAGACTCTCTCAATTTGGCCCTTAACCAGGGAGCTCTTTTGCGTGCCAAACAAGTAAACAAAATCAAATTAACTTAGGGACAACTCAAAAGGGGCAGCTCCCTAAAAGGAGGGGAACCACCTGAGACAAAAGACGAAGTGGAAAGGAACCTTAAACCATCAAATTAAAATGTGATTAAGAGAGTCAATAATACACCCCAGTCCCTGCGGTGCCCCGCGGGCAATGGAAGGCATCAACTGTGTCCTGGGACAGCCCTTAATCAGGGAGCTCATACTCTTACAGGCCCAACTCCATTGCCCAATTAAAGACATTACAACCTGAAATTATTGCACTCAGTTTAGTTTCTGGATGTCAAATCTCTTATTAAAAGACGTAGCGCTGTTCCTCAAGTTTCATTTGAACATAATGATATGGTTATAAACTTAGTTGCATTTTTGTTACAAATGGAAGAATCTATACATGAACTCAAGTAAATGAATAAAACTAGTGGATCTATTTGCCATCTTGTAAAAGCAATGAAATTAGAAACTACATTTCTCCCAAGTGTCGTGCAATGTTCAGCATCAATTTGAGCTTGTTTTGGCTCAGGTTAGTTTGCATTGCATATACTACAACAGGTGTTCTTTATGTGGTGTGTCTAACTCTTACAAGCTACTTTAACACATTTGTGCATCTGTTTGGATGCAATTCATCTGCCACCTTTATAAATACTTGATTTGAAGTCTATCTCAATCCCATAAGAATCCTGTCGTGAACTTTACACATTCTCCTGTTATTTAACATCACACCAAATACCACTAAATGTTGCAGATTATTTTTTGTGCACATTCTAAGTTTGCAGCACTGCACAGACCATTTTCCACTTACTATAGTGTCTTTTTTTTTGCATTATTATGTGCGCTGAAAGTCAGTGCAAACATAAGCTGATGCGCTAAATTGAAAATCTCTATTGATACATCACAAAGAAGCCTCCAAATAGTGAACAGGAAATGATCAAATCATATCTAAGAATGATCAGAGCCTGTTAATCTTTAAAGAATGCAGTTAAAGAACTTTAGTCTTTTTCCATTATACTTATTTTGTACATTCCTTCTTTGTGCTGTCCATAGGACACAATATCATCTTCCGAAGTAAAACAACTTTCAGATTGAATAATCAGTGAAATAGCTAAATTGCAAGCACTGAGTTAGCAAGTGAATAGGGACAAGAGTGCATTTTCCATCATCCGCTGTGTTTGTGATAGAAGAGACATGTAAAGTTTATTTATTTATTAATCGAAAGCGAGGCTTCCATTAACACTGTGAAATTCCCCTAGTCGCCACACTCCGGCATCTGTTCAGGTCAAACCATTAATTCCTTTACTGTTCAAAAATGTATCTATCCTTGCCTTCAAAACATTCAATGAGGAAACTTCAATTGCTTCACTGGGCAGGGAATTCCACAGGTTCACAACCCCTTGTGTGATGACGTTCCTCCTCAACTCAGTCCTAAATCTGCTCTTCCTTATCATGAGGCCGTGCCCCCTACTTCCAGCTTCACCTGCCAGTGGAGACAATTTCCCTGCTTCTATCTTATCTATTCCCTTGATAATTTTATATGTTTCTAAAAGATTGCCCCTCATGCTTCTGAATTCCAATGTGTATAACTCCTGTCTACTTTATCTGGATAGTGCACAAGAAACAATACTTTTCACTGTATACTAATACATGTGACAATAATAAACCAAATAAACTTGTGACTTGTTCAAGATTGCCCCACAGGGGAAATATTTGTTCAATGTTTACCTTATCAATCCCTTTTAGCATTTAATGTACCTCTAACAGACCCCCTCTCATCTATTTAAACTCGAGCGAGTAAAAGGCCAAAATGTTCAATCTCTGCTTATACATCAATCCTTTCATCCCAAACCAAAATATTTATCTCGACTCCTCATGTGTAAGGCCATGGGAGATCAATAAGCAATATGTTTGACATGTTATGCTGCAAAAACTCTGGTGAGGGATGGGATTCTAGTCTGACTTTTTTAAACAGATAATTGTCATTATAAATGTGGCTATATAAATTCATAATGATTAAAATACACAGTAAGTGCACAATGGTACAGGTTTGTAAAACATTTATGGTAATAAGTCTTAAAGATGACATTAAAACACTGGGAAAATGTGCAGCTTCAAAATAAGAGGGTGGAATTATACTTATGATGTGGAGTTGCCAGCATTGGACTGGGATGGGCACTTACAACACCAGGTTAAAGTCCAAGAGGTTTATTTGGTAGCACAAACCACAAGCTTTAGGAGCATTACTCCTTCATCAGGTGGGTGCCTGATGAAAGAGCAGCACTCCAAAAGCTTGTGGCTTGTGCTACCAAATAAACATGTTGGACTTTAACCTGATGTTGTGTGAGACTTCTTATTGGAATTATAATTATTATATAACCTTTTTATAATAATTCCCTCAAACTCTAATTCCCTTTCTATGGAAGTCCTGGAACGTAAAACCTGCTTCTCATTTATTTTCCTGTGGAAATACTCTGCAATTAAATCTGCATCACCCACAAACAAGTAATGTTTCAGAATATTACAGCCAGTGTTAGGGTGGAGATGGGGACAAAGTGACCAAAGCAGTAACTGCTTGTAGCGCGTCCTCCTAGCCTGCGGGTGGCGGTGTCGCTGGCGTTCAGGCGATGGTGGCGGGGCAGGGACCAAGCTTCTGGGGTACAGGGCGACGTGAAATGCACCCTGCCAGCCTGCGGGTGACGGTGTCGTGGCAGTCAGATGATGGTGGAGGGAAGGCGGCCGAGGTGTGGGTCTGCGTGTGATGCCGGTGACGTTAGCGCCCTCCCAGCCTGCTGGTGGCGGTGTCGCTGGCGGTCAAGCGATGGTGGCGGGGAAGGGAGCAAGGTGTCGGGCGGCGTGTAACGAGGCCTCCCAGCCTGCAGTGGCGCTGTGAAGGGGCGCGGCCTGGCGTGAAGATGTCATTTCCGGAGCGGCTCTCCCCGCTGGAAGGCTCTGGAAATGGCGCTGGTGATGGAGCCGATTCGCCTGGACCGAGGTAAGAACCCCACCCCTGTGAGGCCAGTATTACAGGGAGACATCATGGTGAAGGTGGATGAGAGCTGGTTGGTGCGGTATCTGCACTGAGCAAGGCTCTGGGCACAGGTGGGTCAAGTAGGCTCTGCTTCCTCCTCTCTCCACCATGGCAACGTCTCGAGGTGCCTCACACCAAGAAGCCTACAGGTGGACTACCCCACAGGGGAACACCTTCACCTGGCCCGAGGGAACAGGCAGCCGCCTCCTCCAAAGGGCCAAGTGTGAAGTCAGCTGGTGGGTTTCTAAATCCTCATCTGAAACACAGAACCAGGTGCTGGGAATACTCTAGCAGAATCTGAGGAGATTTTCTATAGGGGGAAGGGAGGATCAGGCAATTGAGTTGGGTAATGTCATGGTGCAGGTCAGAAACTCCAAAGTGTTTTATGGAGCCTGCATGGATCATAAATTTTACATCTTGAATTTGGGTAGGATCAGCAGTATACATTTCATTTCAGGTAGGATCCAAGTGACCCAGTAGGGAGGTTTTATCAAATAAAGAATACAGTTAACATGTATAGTAGGAAATTTACCAATAACTTTTACCAATTATAAACAAGCAAAAAAGCAATACTGATATAGTATAACCTTGACAGCTAAACACCATTCTAATGAACTAATCCCAAAAACAAAACCTTTGCCACAGGTTTAATACATAAAATATGAATGCTCATGTGAGACTGAAATTGAGTCCTTTGGTTGAAGAATTGAAGGCCATCAGTCTTGTAAATTCCTCTTGTCACACCCATAAGTCAGAACAGCTTCCCAGAACCCCAAGTAAATTCTAGTCAAGTCATCGATCACAGATTTTATTCTGCAGGAAGGCGAGACCTTGTTTTGAGATAACCAGCAGAATTTCCAAATATCGTGTAGAGAAAGAAACAGTTATTTTCAGCTTGCTGCTCCTTCTAAAATTTAAAAGCTGCAGTACAGAACTGAAAATGAAAAATCGCCTGTCAGCTGACCTACCATCCAGTTTTCCTCCTAACACAGGGTCATAACTAATTTCAGAAAGTACTTAAGGAGCAAGAAAAGGACACCAGGTAGACTGCTCAGCAGCAATGAGAAACACAAACTGTGAGAGCTCCAGAGATCACGATTTTAAAAAAACACCTTTCTCAAAGGTACACTAACATCACAGTCCCTGCAGACCATCAAAACGACACCAACAGGCCCAAAAGCATGACACTACCTATTTACCCTGCTAATCCTCCTGACACTAAGGGGCAATTTAGCATGGCTAATCCACCTAAACTGCACATCTTTGGCGTGTAGGAGGAAACCCATGCAAACACAGGGAGAACATGCAACTCCATACAGATGGTGATTCAAGCTGGGAATTAAACCCGAGTCTCTGATGCTATGAAGTGGCTCTATGCTACCATGATCATAATGAATGGTGTAGCAGGCTTGAAGGGATGAATGGCCTTCTCCTATTTTCGACGGTTAATGTTTTGAGTTTTCATGGGATGTGTATGTCACTGGATGAATATTTATTGCCCCTCCCTAATCGTCCTTCATCTGAGTTGCTAGCTCGGCCATATCAGAGGGCACTTAAGAGTGGACCACAATGTTGTGGGTCTGGAGTCACTTGTAGGCTAGACCAGCAATGGCAGCAGACTTCCTTCCCTAAAGGACATCAGTGGAGCAATTGGGTATTTGCAGCAAACGACAGTGGTTTTGTGATCATCATTAGACTTTTTAATTCCAGATTTTTTTATTGAAGTCAGATGGCACTGTCTGTGTGGTGGGATTCAAACCTGAGTCCCAAGATCATTACCCTATGTCTCTGGATTACTAATCCAGTCACAATACCACTGCACTACCGCCTACCCCCCAGCCAAGTCCATAAGATGTAGGAGCAGAATTAGGTCATTTGCCCCATCAAATCTGCTCTGCCATTCAATCATGGCTGATAAGTTTCTCAACCCCATTCCCCTGCTTTTGTTCTGTAACTTTTGATCTCTTTATCAATCAAGAACCTACCTATTTCTGTCTTAAGCATGCATATGACTATCTCCTGACCAGAACAGACTACTGCCCCTAACCAGACCCAACCATCCAAACCAGACTCAACTGCATCCCTAACCATTTGATTAGTGCCCCACTCCTCCCTAATTGCTTGACAGCCAATGAGTACACTATTACGCTCAGCCTGACTGTCCATTCCCCCCTGACCTGGCTATCCACTTACCCACCTACCTATTCACCTACTCTCTGTCACGCATCTACCTATCTAACTGTACACTCACCCATTCACTAACTTATTGACTTCCTGAAAGACCTGGACATTTAAAAACCTACCTGGACAAAGCGGTTGTGGTCAGGAATGGAGGATGTGTCCTCCCTTCATCTTTCTGATGCTCGTCCCCTGGAGAGGCTGCACTGACCCTTTGACTCTTCAGCCAGGGATGGAGGATACCGCTGAAAGGTCAGAAAAGGATCAGGTCACACAAAGCTGTGAGGGCAGTGTCAATGCACTCAGCACTGACCTTATCTGAAAGATTTCAGCCACCCATTTTATAAAAGACCATGTCAGTCAGATTTTCTGCTCGCACACCTGGCAGTTGTGACTTCCCTGTCCATGAAAATAAATGGAGTAAAAAACATTGTGAGCCACTGAACATCTTGACGTAATGGACTTGAGGCATTCCTTTTAAGACTAAGATGAGGAGAAATTGTTACCATGTGGAATTCTTTTCCCCAGAGAGCAGTGGGGGCTGAATTATTAAATATACTCGAGAGCTGACTTGGATAGATTCTCAATCAGGAGTCAAGAGTAATTGGGGACAGAGAGGAAAGTGAAGGTGAGGCCAAAATCAAGTAGGCATGGTCTTCATCGAATGCCAGAGAAGGCAGGAGGGGCCGAATAGCCTACTGCTAAGTCCTATGTCCCTACTTCCCTCATTGCAAAGAATTAAGTTTGATACTATCTGACCACTTGAATCTGTGCTTGACTTTCCAGATGTTACCCGGGCTATTGAACTCCTGGAAAAGTTGCAGAGGAGTGGAGAGGTGCCGCCCCAGAAGCTACAAGCTTTGCAAAGAGTTCTTCAGAGTGAATTCTGCATTGCTGTGCGAGAAGTAGGTGCCTGTACATTTTTCACCTCTGTATCATGTATAATGAAGTAAGAAAGTTTCTTAAATAAACTGCATTCAATAATACTTAAATGTGTTTATTATAGACAGACATTTTAGAAAAATCATGTACAGGCAGAGCTAGAATTATGAAATGGTTATGTTAGCTCAATGCAGAATGATCCACATTAATCTTAATGATAGAATAAAATTGTAGAATGCTTGGTGCCTTAGAATCCATTATTAAGGAGGTTATAGCAGGATATTGAGAAATTCATAACGTTATCAAACAGTGTCAGTGTGGCTTTCTGAAAGGAAATTCATGTTTAACTTATTTTGATATAGTAACAAGCGGAGTAGATAAATATAAATGTGATGCCTCATCAAAAATTACTACACAAAATAAGAGAGCATCCTGTAGGGGATATTGTAGTCACATGGATAAAAGATTGGTTAACAAGCAGGAAGAAGAGAAAAGGGATAAATGGGTAATTTTGGGTCGGCAAGCTGTAACTCGTGGAGTGCCACAGGGATGAGGCTTCAGGCTTTGGACCAGTGCTGGAAAACGGAATTAGAGTAGATGATAGGTACATAAGAACATAAGAAATAGGAGCAGGAGTAGGCCATCTAGCCCCTCGAGCCTGCCCCGCCATTCAATAAGATCATGGCTGATCTGTCGTGGCTCAGTTCCACCTTCCCGCCCTCTCCCCATAACTCTTAATCCCCTCTCTTATCAAAAACCCATCAACCCGCGTCTTAAAAATATTTAGCGAGGCAGCCTCCACCACTTCAACTGGCAGAGAATTCCAGAGATTCACCACCCTTTGAGTGAAGAAGTTCCTCCTCAACTCCGTTCTAAACCGCCCCCCCTTTATCTTGAGGCTGTGCCCCCTAGTCCTACTGTCTTTTTTGAGCGGGAAGAGTCTCTCCACCTCTATCCTATCCATCCCATTCATCATCTTATACGTCTCAATGAGATCTCCCCTCATTCTTCTAAACTCCAACGAGTACAAGCCTAGTTTATTCAGCCTCTCCTCATAGCTCAATCCCCTCAACTCCGGTATCAGCCTAGTAAACCTCCTTTGCACTCCCTCCAAGGCCAAAATATCTTTGCGCAGGTGCGGCGCCCAAAACTGCACACAGTACTCCAGCTGCGGCCTCACCAATGCCCTATACAGCCGCAGCAAGACCTCCCTACTTTTATATTCAATCCCCCTCGCTATGAAGGCCAGCATCCCATTCGCCTTCCTGACCACCTGCTGCACCTGCAAGCTGGGTTTTTGCGACTCATGCACAAGGACCCCGAGGTCCCTCTGCACCGTCGCCTGCTGCAGTTTTTCGCCACGTAAGTAATAGTCCTTCCTACCAAAGTGGACCACCTCACACTTGCCAACATTAAATTCCATTTGCCATTTCCTGGCCCATTCGCCCGGCCTATCTAGATCCTTCTGCAGACTCTCCCCACCCTCCGCACAATTTGCCGTTCCCCCAATCTTGGTGTCATCAGCACATTTCGACACCCTACACTCGGTTCCCTCCTCCAGATCATCTATATAAATGGTAAAAAGCTGAGGCCCCAGCACCGACCCCTGGGGCACTCCACTAGTCACCATCCGCCAATCCGAATAGCACCCGTTGACCCTCACTCTCTGCCTCCTATTTGACAACCAATCCTCTATCCACGCTAACACCCTACCCCCAACTCCATGTCCCTCGACCTTCTGCAATAACCTCTTGTGAGGTACTTTGTCAAACGCCTTCTGAAAATCCAGAAAGACCACATTTGAGACATATAAGATAATGAAAGGGATGGATAGGGTAGAAGTGGAGATGTTCTTCCTGCTCAGAAAGGACTAGAGGGCACAGCCTCAAGATAAGGGGGGGCGGGGGGGGGCTGCAGTTTAGAACAGAGTTGAGGAGGAACTTCTTCACTCAAAGGGTGGTGAATCTCTGGAATTCTCTGCCCGTTGAAGTGGTGGAGGCTACCTCGCTAAATATATTTAAGACACGGGTAGATAGGTTTTTGGTAGGCAGGGGAATTAAGGGTTATGGGGAGAAAGCGGGAAAGTGGAACTGAGCCACTTCAGATCAGCCATGATCTTATTGAATGGTGGGGCAGGCTCGAAGGGCTAGATGGCCTACTCCTGCTCCTATTTCTTATGTTCTTATCTTATAGATCCAAGATCCTGAGAAGATTTGATAAGGTGGATACCAGGAGGATGTTTTCACTTATGGGAGAGACTAGAACATGAGAACATAATAAGTAGGCCATCTAGCCCTTCGAGCCTGCCCCACCATTCAATAAGATCATGGCTGATCTGAAGTGGTTCAGTTCCACTTTCCCGCTTTCTCCCCATAACCCTTAATTCCCTTGCCTACCAAAAACCTATCTACCCGTGACTTAAACATATTTAGCAAGGTAGCCTCCACCTCATCAACGGGCAGAGAATTCCAGAGATTCACCACCCCTTGAGTGAAGAAGTTGCTCCTCAACTCCGTTCTAAACTGCACCCCCCCTTATAGCCTTATAGAACTAGGGGATACAGTGTAAGAATAAGAGGTCTCCCTTTGAGGTGATGAGAAATCTTTTCTCAGAGGGTCTTTAGTCTGTAGAATTCACCTCCCCAGAAAGCAGTGGAGGCTGGGTCATTGCATTTGTTCAAGGCAGAGTTAGACAGATTTCTGATAGACAAAGGATTCAAGGATATTGGTGGGCTGTCAGGAGAGCGGAGTTGGGACCTCAACTAGATCAGCCATGGGGAGGTGATGGCCTAGTTGTATTATCACTGGACTGTTAATCCAGAAACTCGGCTAATATTCTGGGGGCCCAAGATTGGATCCTGTTCTGGCAGATGATGGAATTTGAATTCAATAAAAAAAAATTTGGAGTCAAGAATCTACTGATGACCGTGAAACCATTGTCAGAAAAACCATCTGGTTCACTAATGAACTTTAGGGAAGGAAATGTATGGTCCTTACCTTCTCCACCTTCACCACCATGCTCCACCCTGCCCCCCCCTTCTCTCTCTCTCTTCAGGACAACTGCCATAATCTCCAGGCAGTCCCTTAACCATCATTGTTCTGTCATTCACACATTCTGATCACTTAATGGACACTTTTAGCACCTCCCCAGGCTTCTGTATCCTCATTTATATTCCCTTTGTCCCATTCTACTCCACCCTTCTAGTTTGAATCTCTGCTGATTCCCTTTACTCTCAGCTCTGACAAAAGATCATCTAGACTTAAAACATTGGCTTTATTCTCTTTCCACAGATGCTGTCAGACCGGCTGAGATTTTCCAGCATTTCCCGTTCATGTTTATTAGAGGAAACCTGAAATGATGATATTTTGATTTGGGACAAATACCTTGAATGAGAATGATCCTACATTCTTACTAGCACAAGTGACTTACGAGGCATGGCACATTAAATGCTGTATTTTACTTGCTGGGATTTTTCAGTTAGAGCCACGTCTTTAATTACACATAATTTGTTTTATTTTTAACCTTAATATTTGTATTTGCTTCCAGCTGTTTTTGACCAATTTTATTCTACTGAAATAATTGAAGGTTTATTTATGAATGAATGCTGTAAGCCTAGAAATGTCAGATCTCAGCAGTAACATCCATTATATTGCCCACAGGTGTATGAGCATGTGTATGAAACTGTGGATATTAATAGTAGTCCCGAAGTGAGAGCCAATGCTACTGCTAAGGTAAGAAAATATATTGTAAATAGATTAATGGATCGTGCTATGTGTATTGACCCAAATCCTTCAGTTTTACTTAATTAGTCATTACTTCATGTCAGGAGATTTGAAACCAGAAATGGCAATGGTGTGGCAAGTTTATGCTGTCAACACAACAGAGCTTTAGAATCATAGAATCCCTAGTACAGAAGGAGGCCATTCGGCCCATCAAGTCCGCACCAACCACAATCCCACCATAACCCCAGATATTTCCCCTGCTAATCCCCCTGAAAGTAGGGTCAAGTTAACATGTCAAATCAATCTAACCTGCACATCTTTGGACTGTAGGAGGAAACCCATGCAGACACGGGGAGAATGTGCAAACTTCATACGGACTGTGACCCAAGCTGGGAATTGAACCCGGGTCCCTGATGCTGTGAAGCAGCAGTGCTAACCACTGTGCCACCCATATAATGAATTAAATTTTGCTGTATGGACGCCGCTGTCTCTCTGCATTCTTCCTACATCTCTCTGAACCATTTTCCCTGCTACAACAAATATTGTTTTTATTTTGTTTATATTTAGAGCAGATAAACCTCTGTTATGATCAGGGGACAACATGATGGTACAGTGGTTAGCACTGCTGCCTCACAGCTCCAGGAACCTGGATTCAATTCCTGGCTTGGGTCACTGTGCAGAGTCTACATCTGCATGGGTTTTCTCTGGATGCTTTGGTTTCCTCCAAAGATGTGCTGGTTCGCTTGATTGGCCATGTAAATTGTCCCTTAGTGTCAGTGGAATTAGCAGGGTAAATACAGGGTGTTAAAACAATAAGGCCTCGTTGGGATTGTTGTCAGAGCAGACTCAATGGGCCAAATAGCCTCCTTCTGCACTGTAGGGATTCTATGATTTTCTACTATGTAATTCTGAGTCATAGAGATTTCCAGCATGGACACAGGCGAAGAGAAGCCAGTAGGTTGTGCTGCAAGGTCCTTGAAAAAAGCAGAAAGCATTTACGAACAGAATGCAGGCAGGACTGGTCTCCTATACCGTACAAACGAGATGATGTAATGTGGAGAAAATGTGGATCAATTTTCGGCAGCAAGAACCAATCAGCTCGAGACACAACCAACAGAGAAGCTGCATCACACTCTGCCGAGAGACGACCTGGGTCTTCCTGAGAACATGACACTGCCCAAACCATTTGGGGAAGATAGTATCTCAGGTGAGTATGTTTCAACACCAAGTCAACCTCAGAATACTACATCAACTCCAGTTAGGGCAACTGCGGATGATGTCGAAACCAAGCCAGAAATACCAGAGGCTGCAGTAAACACTAAAAAGCTGAGGTTCGCAAACAACCCCAAAGAGAAAGACGGCTTCTGAAACATCTGACACTATTGACTTGGTTATTTTGCTTGTTAATGTTAAAGAACAAAGAAAATTATAGCACGGGAACAGGCCCTTTGGCCCTCCGAGCCTGCACTGACCATGCTGCCTGACTGAACTGAAGCTCTTATCCTTCTGTTGGTGTCAGGAACCTTTGATTAAAGAGGGGAGAAAAATATTTCTTCACCAGCTGCTTTGCAGTGGCATAGGACACTTTAAGAGATCAATTATGTGAGGTCACTGATGGCACCATTGCTCATTAGCATGGGCAAATGAGCAGTCTAGCAGCCTGTGGTATTAACATCCTTTTGATGAAGCTCTTCGTTTGTTTGAACCTTGGAGGCCTGCAGCCCCTGTTTTAAAACCAAAACACGTATGTATTTGCTGACAGAAAATTAAACAATGCTTCTTTTGATGAAAAGGAGACAGATTTTCTGATGAGCTGCATGAGTCTTTCTTTTAAAATATTTGTAAAAACACTACTAATTACAATTGTTGTTTAGCCCTTCCTTGCTAGAAACTGAAAATTTGGAAATGTGAATTCACCAGTGAATATTGGAAAGGAAATTAAGTTAAAGCAAAGATGTGTTTTCACCATGTAATTTAGGGTTACACTTAATATTTTCCAAAGTCAAATAGACTGGGAATGTTCTGACTATTTTAAATCTCAATGCTCAAAATATAAATTCAAATTGTGCTTGTTTAGTATTTTTCTGTTCCATTGTTTTTGTGCTTATTATTGTTTGCATAAAGATAAAACACAAGTGACTTTTATGGGATCAGTATAGTTAAATGCGTTGCATTTATCATGTCTATAATGCATGGGATGTGTGGGGCATACTTGCAACTGATAAAATGACTGTTAATTCTGTTGCTTTAGTTGAATATCATCAAGTAAGAAAAATAATTACCAGTATAGAAGTGTGAAAAATTATTAGTCAAATCATTGAGCTCCTTTTTTTCTGATATCTTTGTTTCCTCAGCCAACTAAATTTATGTGGGTAAGAACGCAATTCATAATACATAAACAAATAATTGGAGGGAAAATGAAATGCGTACATAAAATTGCTTAGGCCCTGTTGGTAATCCAGCCAAGAAGGTTTCACTTATAGAGTCATAGAGGTTGACAGCATGGAAACAGGCCCTTCAACCCAACTTGTCCATGCCGCCCTTTTTTTTAAAATCCCCTAAACTAATCCCAATTGCCCGCATTTGGCCCATATCCCTCTATACCCATCGTACCCATGTAACTGTCTAAATGCTTTTTAAAAGATAATATTGGACCCGCCTCTACTACTATCCCTGGCAGCTTGTTCCAGACACTCGCCACACTCTGTGTGGAAAAACTTGCCCCTCTGGACACTTTTTTGTATCTTTCCCCTCTCACCTTAAACTTATGCCCTCTATTTCAGACTCCCCTACCTTTGGGAAAAGGTATTGACTATCTACCTTGCCTATGCCCCTCATTATTTTATAGACCTCTATAAGGTCATCCCTCGGCCTCCTACACTCCAGAGGAAAAAGTCCCAGTCTATTCAGCCTCCTCTTATAACTCAACCCATCAAATACCGGTAGCTTCCTAGTAAATCTTTCTGCACTGTTTCTAGTTTAATAATATCCTTTCTATAGCAGGGTGACCAGAACTGCACACAGTATTCCAAGTGTGGCCTTAACAATGTCTTGTACAACTTCAACAAGACGTCCCAACTCCTGTATTCAATGTTTTGACCAATGAAACCAAGCGTGCCGAGTGCCGCCTTCACCACTCTATCCATCTGTGACTCCACTTTCAAGGAGCTATGAACATGTACCCCTAGATCTTTGTTCTGTAACTCTCCCCAGCACCCTACCATTAAACTGAGTAAGTCCTGCCCTGGTTCAATCTACCAATCACCTCACATTTGTCTAAATTAAACTCCGTCTGCCGTTCGTCAGCCCACTGGCCCAATTAATCAAGATCCCATTGCAATTGGAGATAACTTTCTTCACTGTTTGCTATGCCACCAATTTTGCTGTCATCAGCAAACTTACTAACCATGCCCCCTATATTCGCAACTAAACCATTAATATAAATGACAAATAACAGTGGGCCCAGCACTGATCCCTGAGGTACACCACTGGTCACAGGCCTCCAGTTTGAAAACAACTCTCTACAAATTGTATCCATTTAAATACCTCACCCTGGATCCTGTGAGATTTAACTTTATGCAACAACCTACCATGCAATATCTTGTCAAAGCCCTTGCTAAAGTTCATGTAGACAACATTAACTGCTCAGCCCTCATCTACCTTCTTGGTTACCCCTTCAAAAAACTCAATTAAATTTGTGAGATGTGACTTCTAGAGGTCTCTTCTTTAATAGGTATGGACTTCGTATTGTTCAGTTTGCCCTTGCCTTTATGATGTTTCTGCATGTGTAACCCTACACTCTGGTACAGTTAGTGCACCTTATTTATGTGGGCTGTTGCTGTTAAAACTGATCTGTTCTTTGTACACCTGCAAATGTCATCTGTGCTACTGTGGCTTCTGTGTTCTCTTGACCTTCTGTCCGTTCCTCTACTTTTCCATCAGAGTGCAAACAAGCCCAAGATCCCTGTGTCCACGCCATGCTGCCAAACTTAGAAGCACCGCTACCAGTAGTTCATCTTAATTTCTTCTGACCACATTTTTGAATGTGTCCAAACTCTACCTTCATCATCTCTCCTTTAGAAATGCTAGCAGGCAGAAAGGTAATAACAAGTCCAACCTGATCCTCTGCCTCCTCTTGCACCATGCCTGTAAACCCTAACACTCTGTTCCATGTCTGAGTTTCCAAAACCCCAATCTCTCATTTGCATATCTTCTTCACCTGCTGAACAGTTTATCCTTGTCTGAACCCATTGTTCAGCTCCAAGCCTGTGTAACACCCACAGTCTTACTACCCACGCTATACTTTTGGCTGTAAAAATTGAGAAGCTCGGTAAAGATCCTCGCAGACACTTTGAGGGGTGGCACAGTGAAGCAGAATGTCGTGTGACAGAAAAATTGACTACTGTTGAAAGATAAGTTCTGACTGGCATACAAAGGCCAATCTGACTGCATCCAGGCAACAATTATTAAGGCATTGAAAACCATAAGAGTTAAGAGTTTTCAATGGTTCTTGGTGTGTGGACATTGGCATGGCAGTATTTATTGTCAACCTCTTGGTACCTTGGTTTCATTAAGAGTCAATCTGTTAGTGTGGAACTGGACACATTTGTGTTTCAGACCACCTGACGAAGGAACAGCCCGTTCCGAAAGCTAGTGGCATTTGCTACAAATAAACCTGTTGAACTTTAACCCGATGTTGTGAGACTTCTTACTGTGTTTACCTCAGTCCAACACGGGCATCTCCACATCATTTCAGACCAAGCAAATGGAGTGGTTAGCTTTGAACCTACAAGAATGGAGATGAAATATTTACTGACATTTTCTGAAAACCATCACTGAGAAAATATAACTCATTGAAGTTTTCTGGATTTAAGTCATTATTTGACTGCAGAAGTCATTGGTATTGTTAAAAAGGCAGAAAAAATATTTAGATGGAATATCCGGTTTGATATTTGGATTGACTCCTTTGAGGGGAAATCAATGATGTAAATTTTTTAAACTAGTCTTGTGGCATTATCTGTGGAGAATGCAAAACTACTTGATCTGCAATGAAAAGATGTAGCATGGGATAACTGAATTAGATTAAGGACGAGCAGGAGGAAGGATAGGAGGGGAAGAAGGAGGGCAGAGAGTGGGGAAAGGGGTTAGAGCTGAAGGAACGTTTTTATCAACATTGTGTCCTCTCTTTTTCTGTCTTTGTCTCTCTCTTGTTGGGAGTTGGGATATTTTACTCCCATATATCTGTTGTTGTTGTGTTCAGAATAAATGCACTATTTCCATTTTACGTTGAGTTTCAGTTTAAGTTGTAATGTGTCTCATCAGGCAACAGTGGCAGCTTTTGCTGCCAGTGAAGGTCACTCACACCCAAGAGTTGTGGAACTGCCCAAAACAGATGAAGGACTAGGATTCAATATCATGGGTGGAAAGGAGCAAAACTCACCTATATACATATCCCGCATAATCCCCGCTGGTATTGCTGATCGTCATGGAGGTCTGAAACGTGGGGACCAGCTCCTCTCTGTCAATGGAGTGGTAGGTATCTTCAATATTCTCTTGCAAGAACTTTCTTTATAATAACAGCTTTTACATCTTCAAGATATCTTGCAGCTAACTAATTGCCATTGAAGTCCAGTCAATTATGTAGATAAAAACAGATTTATATCTGCACGAAGAGAGCTGCTTGAATATTTTAAATGTAGAAAGAGAGTCATTGGTATAGCACTCGTGCCGTGTAGAAGACTCCATGTTAGATTCCCAGTCAATACTGTTCCTAAAGTGCCACATCAAAGGTTACTGCATAAAATAAGAGCTCATCATGTACAGGATAACGTTAGTGTGAATAAAGGCTTGGTTAGCTAATAGGAAGAAGAAAGTAACGATAAAGGGTTTTTTTTCAGGCAGGCAAGCTGTAACAAATGGGCTGCCATGGATTGGTGCTGGGGCCTCAACTATTTACATCTACATCATTAACTTGAATGAAGTTATGGGAACTAAATTTATTGATGACACATAATAGGTAGGAAAGTACTTTATCAATAGGAGGCAGGGAGTCTGAAAAGACATAGAGACTGTTAAGTAAGTGAGTAGAATGTGGGAAGTTTCCGTGTACATGAATCAAAAAAAGTTCATGTAAAGCTACAGCTAGTGATTAGGAAGACAAATTGAATAATGCCGTTTATTTCAAGGGCGATAGAATATAAAAGTGTTTTATTTTAACTGCAGCTTGATGAGACCATATCTGGAATATTACGTATAATTTTGTGTCCTATTTGAAAAATAATTACATTAGAAGCAATTCAGAGAAGGTTCATTTGATTCCTTCATGGGATGAGGGACATATAAAGAAAAGTGGGAACAGATCAAACCCATTGGAGTTTAGAAGAATGAGAGGATGTCGTTTTGAACCATTTAAGATCTTGAGGGCATTTAATTGGGTAGAGAGGATGATGTTCTCACTTGTGTGGGAGACGAGAACCATGGGACACAGTTTAAAGAATTAGAGGTCTCTTTTTTAAGGTGTTAATGAGGAGAATTTTTTTCTGAAGGCTGTTAGTGTGAGGAATTCTCTTCCTCAGAAAGCAGTGGAAACAGGGTCACTAAATTTATTCAAGTCTAAGTTAGACAGACTTCTGGTAGACACAAAAATCATGGGGCCAGACAACAGAGTAGAGTTGAAACCACAACCATATCAGTCATGATCTTCTTGAATAGTGGAGCAGGCTCAAAGAGCAAAATGGCCTATGTTTCCTACTTGTTTCCTTTTTTGCTGTTTTTCCTAATTCTGTTAAAATACTTGCTTTAATTTATAGAAATTACTTGTCCTGCCTAAAATTTTGATTTAACCTCTGTATTTCCAGCATTTTCTTTCATAGCAATTGTCCTAGCTATTGCAGACAAGCAT
Organism: Carcharhinus amblyrhynchos; assembly: GCF_965287045.1. Classification (NCBI taxonomy): domain Eukaryota; kingdom Metazoa; phylum Chordata; class Chondrichthyes; order Carcharhiniformes; family Carcharhinidae; genus Carcharhinus; species Carcharhinus amblyrhynchos. The sequence goes on along the minus strand of NC_137329.1, from coordinate 7,854,567 downwards.
ACACTGAGATGTTGGAATAAAAATCAGAATAAAGGGAAAAGTCAAATTTGTATTACTCTAGCACAGTCCTGGAGCAATGCTTCTTCATAACAACATTATCGCTTTACTGAATTTGTTTTAAAAATGCATCTATCTAGTGTCATTATGTCCTAAAGGTTTCCCAAAGCATTTTGCAGACAATTTAATTTTGAATATGAATGGGAATATTAGGCAAATGTAAGAACCAATTTGCACATAGTAAGGTCTAGCGTCAGATTTGTAATGAGCAATTTTTGGTGGAGGGTAGGGCATCAGAGTGCACCAGGACAGTTCCTCTTCAAATATCACTATGGGATTTTTCAAGTTGTCTTGAATAAGTGGATGCTCCCCTGTTTTAATGTATCATTCCAAAAAAGGCACTTCCAGCATACGGAGCTCCCTCAGTAGTGTGCTGAAATGTAGTTTAGATTGTGTTGTTACTCTTGGAGTAAAACCTGAACTTCTGACAGAAGCCAGTGCTGCCAGCGGAACCAATCTGACATTGGTGGCATTTGTGAAAAGATATTAGCTTCATAGAGGTTTACAGTATGGAAACAGGCCTTCAGCCTAACTTGTCCATGCTGCCCTTTTTTTTTAAAACCCCAATTGCCTGCTTTTGGCCCATATCCCTCTATACCCATCTTATCAATGTAACAGTCTAAATGCTTTTTAAAAGACAAAATTGTACCCACCTCTACTACTACCTCTGGCAGCTTATTCCAGACACTCACCACCTTCTGTAAAAAAGTTGCCCCTCTGGACACTTTTGTATTTCTCCCCTCTCACCTGAAACCTGTGCCCTCTAGTTTTAGACCCCCTACCTTTGGGAAAAGATATTGACTATCTACCTGATTTGTGCCCCTCACTATTTTATAAACTTCTATAAGATCACCCTTCAGCCTCCTGCGCTCCAGAGGAAAAAGTCCCAGTCTATCCGGCCTCTCCTTATAACCCAAACCATCAAGTCCTGCCCGGTAGCATCCTAGTAAATCTCTTCTGAACTGTTTCTAGTTTAATAATATCCTTTCTATAATAGGGTGACCAGAACTGACATTTTGCTATACAACAAAACATATGCATTGTAATAATGATCAAGTTTTTTTCCGTATGCAGAGCGTTGAAGGAGAACACCATGAGAAAGCTGTTGAGCTGTTGAAAGCTGCCCATGGAACTGTTAAGTTAGTCGTTAGATACACTCCAAAAGTGCTGGAAGAAATGGAATCGCGATTTGAGAAGATGAGGTCAGCAAAACGCAGGCAGCAAATCAACTATTAATTGTTTTAATTTGTCATTACTTACATGACAGCTGGGATTTCTTAATGTGTTCTCACTATAGATGTGACATGATCAGGCAGTGTCATACTCAAATTAGTTAATCACACTGACAGTACATCACAATCATGCATTCTTGCTTCTTAATCCAGTGTTAGATTTACAGTGAAGCCAGTTTAAATATGTTTCAAGTATTCATAAATCAAATAATGATGCTTTTCCTAATTTGCAACTGCTGAAAAATATCATGACACACTTCTGTGTCGATTGTGTACTGTCGGTGGCAGGAATGGAGCATTAGCTCTATCCATAGTGCATTGTAGTGTGATTGAGGCAAACTCTACCCCTAGGGTCCAACTGCAACAATGCAAAATAGGGACTTGGGAAATGCACATCTCCTAGAAAGTGGGTGGATGATGCAGGTACAATAAAAGAAGGGAGAACAACGTCCAAGTAATTTTCATCCACTACAGAATTGGACTTTTGATACCAGTTGTAAGACTGACAAGGAAAGGGAGTTGCTCATTTTGTCCACGTTCAGATAATAAATACCTAATATCATTAGAACAAGAAAATAATCTGGGAAATTCAGAAATCAAGTTACTTGAACTTCTGCTTCACTGCAGCAGTCCTTGTGACTTCCCGTATTCTATTCAGCACTTGCCAATTCAGCCATCAATAAAATGGGGAGTGAGGGGAATATATAACAAGAGATGGGAGTTCCTAATTTGTCTTAGAATTGTTTGATATTTATTTAGAAGGCACACTACTGATGAGACTTCCACTTAAAATAGCTAATAGTTGTCTGTTTTATAACAACTTCATCAAATGAATAGCCTGCCTTGATATTTATCCCAGAAGAGGTCACATTCCTTTTGGCAACTGAGCTACTCGTGATCTACTCCTGCAAGTTTAATAAAAGAATAAATGGGTTAGTCTAAGTAATTTGAAATGCGACAGCATCTATTGTCTGTCTTGTTGCTAATTGTCCAGTATTTATCACATCAAACCCATTTTCAAGAAGCGCAAGGAGATTGTGACAGCATGGCAGCACAGTGGTAAGCACTGCTGCCTCACATTTCTACCTGTACATTTCTACAGCTTACCCACAGTGACATCGTTCAGTATCCAGCAGAGAGTATGCTATCGTACTCCATATAACAAATAATATAAAGGCAACGGTTTGGCACAGTGGTTAGCACTGCTGCTTCACAGCACCAGGGATCCGGGTTCAATTCCCGGCTTGGGTGACAGTCTCTGTGGAGTCTGCACATTCTCCCTGTGTCTGTGTGGGTTTCCTCCAGGTGCTCCAGTTTCCTCCCACAGTCTGAAAAATGCTCTAGTTAGGTGCATTGTCCATGGTAAATTCTCCCTCAGTGTATCCAAACAGACACCGGAATATGGCGACTAGGGGATTTTCACAGTAACTTCATTGCAGTGTTAATGTAAGCCTATTTGTGACATTAATAAACTTATAAACTTTTAAATTGAATCTACTCAACGTCAGACCCAATTTATATCCATTTTTGTATTTTTTTTACTCTGTTCCAAACTCAAAAGTATTAGTGTGCCTGGCCAAGACACTTTGTTCTATCCAGACGGTTGTCCGGTGCTAAAAGTTTATGGGCAAATTTACCGGGGATTGACTCATTGGATCACTAAGTTTCTGCCTCCAACAACGTTTTCTATCTCTGTAATAAATCCTTAATCAGAGACTGCTAAATTTTATTACACTCAAAAATTCAATACACTTTTATATGAGGCTTCAGTTAATTGACTTCTTGCTTCAGCTTTTCTACCACTTATAAGGCTAGTAATTTTTACGGAACAATTTTTTGTATTGGGACATCTTAATTTTTTGTACCAGTTTTTATATATAACAAAAAGGCAATTCCTTAGCCCTTCAGTTGAACAGATGAAAATAGTTTTGATTTCTTTGGTTGTGTACCTAGGATTAAAAAGGTAAACCTTTGAAAATCCTTAAACATATTGCAATCCTTTGGTCATAAATGTCTCATGGTGATAGGAACTGAAGCAAATCTCCGAATTAGCTTGCTTGTAGATTGTTTAAACGAGTCGATATTTAAAAGAAGCCTTTTTCTAGCACTACTACTCGTTTGTTTTGAGTTACCTAGTACTACACTAAATGCCGACAGTTTTGTGTTTGTTCGTGTATAAAGTTTTGTATTTCCATTTTATCTCAATAACTGGACTACTTCCAATTAATTCGAGTATTATACGACTGATTGTAAGAGAGAAGCTTGTAATATTTTTAAACATTCTGCTTGTCAGAAATGCATGCTTTTCCTTCTCCTGCAGCTTTGTCCATTTATGCTGTGCTGTGTAATGATATGCCATTATGTATTTGTGATTGAACATTGGTGTTGACAGTTGTTCATTTTGCTCAAATGTTTATCTGGTTTGGCTGAACTGTATATTGTTCCTGAGCATTGCAATCCTTTAAATTGAATAATCCACATACAAATGTGGTTATAAGGGCAAAAAAATCTCACCAATATCTCAAAACTTTGGCATCTTTACTGAATTGAATGTTTTAGGTTCTTAAACCATATTTCTTTTTCTTGCCTCCATTCGAAGGAAAAGCCACAGATTTGTTTAAAGCTAAAATGGTTTTTGGATAGCCTTCAGTGTTTATGCTTCTGTGTTTGTATTAAGCGTTGATCCAATCATGTCCTATTGTTCAAATATTAAGTTGTTTGTTAACAATTGTATTTTCCATCTTCAAAATTATTTTTGTTTCCTGGTTCCAACATGGTGTGAAGACTTTATTTCATCTGCTGATGATGTATCTTGATTTTTAAATTCATTTTATTGATCTTCTCCCAAAATGTCGTAACACCAATTGTTGAGAATCAAATATGACACACATCAGCCTTTGTTACCACTTACATCAAGTCACTGGAGTCTGATCAAATCTGTGGAACTTTAATTGTAATTGCAGCAATGCCTTTCTGTTGTTCATTGTCTCCTGGTTACGAAAAATTATTGTATTAAGTTCTTAAAGTGTTGCCTCAAAACCATGGCATTTGGATAATTATATGATTGGTAATGTCAGTTCATAATTTCCTTGCTTTTGGAATCAGCTAATTATTAGCACTGAATGGAATAAAATTATGTGCTCTTTTTGAGTGGATAAAATGAAACTGTAGGATCCAAAGAGCAACTTAGAGTGATTTGAAGCTCAAACACAATAGTGAATGGTGTCTAATTTTGTTTGTATCTGTGTACACTATAACGTTCTGAGTGATTGATTCACCTTGCACTGGGGTCTTGCTTGTGACCAGTTAAAATTATAAGCATTTGGCTCTTTTAATCCTATCTTTGTTGACTTTGATTTGTGAATGTTGAAATTTGTACTTAAAATAAAATTATATATGTAATAGTATGTTTCATCAAATGGTATACTTTGTTCTAAGTGTCTTCATTTGAAAAGATATAGTGCATTTTCGCACTGAATCAGTTCTTGCTCATGAACAGAGTTTAGCTGAAAGCATGAAGTTTTCTTTCAAAGAAGTGTCTGGCCAATGGATATGAAACATGGAATAGTTTGCAGCCAAAACAATTAATCTTTAGTCACGCTGAAGGTGATGGAAGTATGAATGAGAACACATCTTGAACACCATCTTTAGTTATGGCCGTTGAGTCATAATGATGATGGTTAAAGTAATGAACACTTGTGTCAGATTTTTATTACAGAAAATTGCAGAAACTTGTACTTTACAACTCTGAAAGGAGGAATTTCAGAATTGAGATACTATGGCAAGGATGAATCTAAAATTTACTTGGAATTGAAGTGTCTATTTATCACATTCTTTATAATAGATTCCAGCATTTTCTTTACCACTGATGTAAAGCTAAAAGGTCCGTAGTTCCCTATTTTTCTCTCTCTTAAATCGTGATTCTCACATGAACCTGATGATCGGCTATTCTTCCTCTTGTCGTATAATCATGTCCTTCCAAAGTGGCCTCAAATCTGTTCATTGAGACACAGCAACGATCAGAGGTCTTGATCTAGATTGCCACTTAGAATTCTGTAGAATCCTTACAGCGCAGAAGGGGGCAATTTGGCCTGTCATGTCTGCACTGACTTTCCAAAAGAGCATAAGAACATAAGAAATAGGAGCAGGAGTAGGCCATCTAGCCCTTTGAGCCTGACCTGCCATTCTATAAGATCATGGCTGTTCTGAAGTGGATCAGTTGCATTTTCCTGCTTTCTCCCCATAACCCTTAATTCCCTTATCTATCAAAAACCTATCTACCCGTGACTTAAATATATTTAGCAAGGTAGCCTCCACCCCTTCAACGGGCAGAGAATTCCAGAGATTCACCACCCTTTGAGTGAAGAAGTTCCTCCTCAACTCCAATCTAAACTGCACCTCCCCCCACCCTTATCTTGAGGCTGTGTCCTCGAGTCCTGCTATCCTTTCTAAGTGGGAAGAATCTCTTTACCTCTACCCTATCCATCCCCTTCATTATCCTATATGTCTCTATAAGATCCCCCCTCATCCTTCTAAACTCCAACGAGTACAGACCCAGTCTATTTAGTCTCTCTTCATAGTCCAACCCCCTCATCTCCGGCATCAGCCTAGTGAACCTCCTCTGCACTCCCTCCAAGGCCAATATATCCTTCCACAAGTGCAGCAACCAAAACTGCACACAGTACTCCAGCTGCGGCCTCACCAATGCCCTGTACAGTTGCAGCAAGACTTCCCTACTTTTATATTCCAACCCCCTCGCTATAAAGGCCAACATTCCATTCGCCTTCTTGATCACCTGCTGCACCTGCAGACTGGGTTTTTGCGACTCATGCACAAGGACCCCCAGGTCTCTCTGCGCTGTAGCATGCTGCAGCTTTTTGCCTTTTAAATAATAATCCCTCCTACTATTATTTCTGCCAAAGTGGATAACCTCACACTTGCTAACATTATACTCCATCTGCCAGGTCCTCGCCCACTCGTTTAGCCTATCTAGATCCCTCTGCAGACTTTCCACACCCTCCGCGCAATTTGCTTTTCCACTCATCTTTGTGTCATCAGCAAATTTCGTCACCCTACACTCAGCCCCCTCCTCCAGATCATCTATATAAATGGTAAATAGCTGAGGCCCCAGCACCGATCCCTGCGGCACTCCACTAGTCACCAACCGCCAATCAGAGTAGCATGGTCCAGCAACTTTCCCAGCCCTTCCCATCCCCATAACCCCACACGTTTACCATGGCTAATTCTCCTAATCTATGCATCTTTGGATTCTGAGAGGCAATTTAACATAGCCAATCCACTTAATCTGCACATCTTTGGACTGTGGAAGGAAACTGGAGCACCCGGAGGAAACCCGCACAAGGGCTACATTTGCTCCCAGTTTAGTAACGCCTTGATTTTAATATTTTCATTCATGTTTTCAAGTCCCCAGGGTCTCGGCCCTCACTATCTCTGAAATCACCTCCAGCCCCACAACCCTCCCAGATATCTGCACCTTGCATTCACGTCATCTGAGCGTCCCTGATTTTAAATCACTCCATCATTGGTCCCATCTTCAGTTAGGGGAAGCGATAGCTTACTGGTATTATTGCTGGACTATTAATCCAGAAACTCAGCTAATGTTCTGTGGATCTGGGTTTGAATCTCACCATGGCAAATAGTGAAATTTGAATTCAATAAAAATCTGGAATTAAGAAATTTTCTGATGGCCATGGAATCATTGTCGATTGTTGGAAAAACCCATCTGGTTCACTAATGTCCTTTAGGGAAGGAAATCTGCCATCCTTACCCGGTCTGGCCTACATGTGACTCCAGGGCCACAGCAATATGGTTGACTCTCAAATGCCCTTGGCCAACTAGGGATGGGCAATATATGCTGGCCAGCCTACAATGATTAAATTTTTAAAAAGTTATCTTGGCCCTACATTTGGAAATAGCTGTCCTTTAAGATGTCTCTTAAAATCTGCCTCTTTGATCAAACTTTTGACTATTTTCTCTCTTTCCTGGTTACGTAGTTTTGGTGTGAAATTTTGCTTTTTAAAGTGCCTGTTGCGACAGACTCTGAATGGTTTCTGGTGGGCCTCAGTCTGTGGGCCAACCAGAGAATGGCCATACACATGCAGTTAGTGGTTTTCTTCATCTTCAGGTTGTGAACCAGCCCAGTGCACAGGCTGAGTTTGCTTTTTTAGGCCAGGAACCACCCCTGCGCGTATGTGTAGAAGAAAAAGAAAAGCAAAATGATGCAAAGCTGTAGGCCAGTGATTCCAGAGTAGGTGTCCCAGGGAGTTAAAGTTAATTTATTAATCACAAACAAGGTTTATATTAACACTGCAATGAAGCGACTGAGAAGTTCCCTTAGTCTCCATACTCCAGCATCTGTTCAGGTCAATGCACCTCTATAACATGTCATTCAGAATATGGGAGGAAACCGGAGCACGCAGAGGAAACCCACGCAGACACAGGGAAAAGGTGCAAACTCCTTACATATAGTGACCCAAGCCAAGAATTGAACCCCGATCCCTGACACTGCTACCCACAGAAGCAGGACACAGGGAGGGAGGACAAAGAGGAAGTCCCAAAGATCCCAAACAGGGGAGTGGGACGTGAAGAGGTCCCAAGTAAGAGACATTGTCAGAGATCAGAAACAAGTTCTGTTAAGTAAAGAGGAGAGAAAGAAGCAGAGGGGCGACAGTGGCACCAGTTGCCTCAAGCACCAGGGACCCTCGTTCAATTCCAGCCTTGGGTGACTGTGTGGAATGTGTATGCTTTCCTGGTGTGTGCGTGGGTTTCCTACACTTGCTCCTGTTTCTTCCCACAGTCCAAAGATATGATCGTTAAGTAGATTGGCTGTGCCAATTTGCCCATTAGTGTCCCAAGATGTGTAGGGTAGATGGATTAGCCATGGTAAATGCATGCATGGGGTTATGGGGATAGATTGGAGGAAGGACCTGGCTTTGATACTTCGTCGGAATCAGTGCAGACTCAATGAGCATTATTGCTTCTGCACTGTAGGGATTCTATGATTTGCCATCCCTCTGACTTCTTCAATGCATCTTAATACAAAAATGCACAATTCTGATGCAAACATAAAATACTACATTTAGCAATTTAGCCCAGTTCAATTCAATAAAAAAATGCCTTCACTGTAGAAATCTATTTACTCAGTTCACATTTTGTTCAATGTTTCAGGATAATTCAGATAGAATGAGAGTTAATTAAATAAGCTGCAGAAAATCAGTTTTATGGCTCCTGATATTTATCTGAAGCTTACAAAGATCCAGATTCAAATACATTTCATGCCCATATCTGTGAATATCAGGATTTAATTGCATATATTATGGGCTTTTACATTTAATTATTTTGTGGAGTACGCATTGGATTGCTGAAATGTACCAAACACAGAATCTTCCTTCTGCTCTGTGAAGAACCATAAGAAGTTTTCCTGTTGCACAAAAGCAGCTTGTTGATGTGGAGGCCAAGTTGGAGACAGCCCAACAAATTAGGGAAGATGTGGAATTCCTGGAACAAGTTCTTCAGCCGGCTATGGTGACTATTCATGGGCAAGGACAAAACAAACTCACTCTGTCTACTTGTGACTCCACTTTCAAGGAGCCATGAACCTGTACCCTTAGATCCATTTGTTCCATAACTCTCCCCAACGCCCTACCATTAAAACTTAATGATAGGGCGTTGGGGAGACTTCATGGCTCCTTGAAAGTGGAGTCACAAGTGGACAGACTGGTGGTGAAGGTATTCGGCATGCTTGTTTTCATTGATCAGAGCATTGAATACAGGAGTTGGGACATCTTGTTGAAGTTGTACAAGACGTTAGTAAGGCTGGAATACTGTGCGCAGTTCTGATCACCCTATTATAGAAAGGATATTATTAAACTAGAAAGAGTGCAAAAAAGATTTACTAGGATGCTACTGGGACTTGATGGTTTGAGTTATAAGGAGAGGCTGGATAGACTGGGACGTTTTTTCTCTGGAGCGTAGGAGGCTTGGGATGAACTTATAGAGGCTTATAAAATAATGAGGGGCATAGATCAGCGAGATAGTCAATATCTTTTCCCAAAGGTAGGGGAGCCCTGGTTTGATCGACCAAAATGTATTACCTTGCATTTATCCAAGTTAAACTCCATTTGCCCTTCGTCAGCCCACTGACCCACTTGATCCCATTGCGCTCCTAGATAACCTTCACTGTCCACTATGCCACCTGCAAATTTACTAACCGTGCCTACTAAATCCTCATCCAAATCGTTAATATAAATGACTATTAACAGTGGACCCAGCACCAATCCCTGAGACACACCACTGATCACATGGCCATTTACCATGGCCAATCCACCAAACTACACATTTTCGGACACCAACGAATAACTTAGCATAGTCAATCCATCTTCCTGCATGCTTTTGGGCTGCGGGAGGGAAGCTGGAGCACCCGGAGAAAACCCCCCCCCAGACACAGGAGAACGGGCAAACTCCACACAGACAGTCACCCAAGGCCAGAATTGAACCAGGCTCCCTGGCACTGTGAGGCCGCAGTGCTATTCACTGTGCCATTGTGCTGCCCATTGATGAAACAGAGCTGCTGGCAGCTTAGTGAGATGTAGCTTGTTCTACCTCTCCAGTGTAACTAGTCTTCAATTGATTCAAGTGTATCCAGACTGATATTACTTACTTTTCAATTTCCCCTTCATCCTATCAAGGCAGCTGCCCCCCACCCCCCGCAGACACACACACACACACACAAGCACATCCCCCCCGCCCCGCTTCAAATATATGACAAAATACTCAATGAACACAGAATTTAGCAGGAGGCTGCCATTGGACCCCTTAAACCTGCACCACCATTCAGTAAGATCACAGCTGATCTGACTGTGGCTTTAACTCCTACTCACTTCCATTTGGTGTGCCTTGCTGACTGCATTACTCATTTGCTTGAGAATTTGTTATGTAGACTTGGAGAACGTAGGGGATTCTTGTTCCGTACCTTTGTGGCCTTAGGATGTTGGATGATTTATTATTCTATCTTACAATATGAATAGGACATTATAAATTTTTATTCAGTGAGAAATTATGAAAGCAAGACAGGAATTGCTGGCAGCATCTGTGGAGAGAGAGAAACAGAATTAACTGTAAGTGAAAAATCACCTATAGAGGACCTAGATGTGTCACAAGGTAACACCCTTCGCAATGCAGAACCAGGAACATTCCAATTTAAATCTCTTGTCTGCATTCATAGAATCCCTACAGTGCAGAAGGATGCCTTTCGGTCCAACACGTCTGGACCGACAACAATCTCACCCAGGCCCTATCCCTGTAACCCCATATATTTACCCCGCTAAAGCCTCTAATCTTCACATCCCAGGACACGAAGGGGCAATTTAGCACGGCCAATGCCCCTAAACCACAAATCTTTGGACTGCGGGAGGAAACCCACGCAGACACGGAGAGAATGTGCAGCCTCCACACAGACAGTGACCCAAACCGGGAATTGAACCCAGGTCCTTGGAACTATGAGGCAGCAGTGCTAACCACTGTGTCATCGTGTGTTGATTGAGCTAATCTCAGGATTTCAGAAATGCTTCAGTTTGTTCCCATGTCTTGGCGTGCAGGAGGTGGAATCAGCAAGAATGACTGTTCCTGACCCCCTGTTTCTGGGCAAATGAATGGCCCTCATAATATTTGGGTTGACATTTAAAAAATTACCTCTTGGGAAAAATACCAGAGGATTGTCTGCACTGCTTCTTCTTGTTGTATCAGACCCCAGATGTCTTTTTCTCTGGTTTGCTTTTGTGATTGAGTGCAGTTTTTTTGTTTCTATATGCACACTCATAGAACATAGAACATAGAACATTACAGCGCGGAACAGGCCCTTCGGCCCACAATGTTGCGCCGATCAGTCTTATTTTTAAAAAAAAACATTGACCCACTAATCTAAACCACTCCCTTTTCGTCCATAAACCTATCCACCAATCTCTTAAACGCCCCCAAACTAGGCGCATTTACAACTGCAGCAGGCAGGGCATTCCAGTCCCTCACCACCCTCTGGGTAAAGAACCTGCCCCTGACATCCGTCCTATAACTACCCCCCCTTAATTTAAAGCCATGCCCCCTCGTGCTAGATTTCTCCATCCGAGGAAACAGGCTATCACCATCCACCCTATCTAAACCTCTAATCATCTTATATGTTTCTATAAGATCCCCTCTTAGCCGCCTTCTTTCCAGTGAAAACAACCCCAAATCCCTCAGTCTCTCCTCATAGGACCTCCCCTGCATACCAGGCAACATCCTGGTAAACCTCCTCTGCACCCTCTCCAAAGCCTCCACATCCTTCCTGTAATGTGGGGACCAGAACTGCACACAGTACTCCAAGTGCGGCCGCACCAGAGTTGTGTACAGTTGCAACATGACGCTGCGACTCCTAAATTCAATCCCCCTACCAATAAACGCCAAGACACCGTACGCCTTCTTAACAACCTTCTCTACTTGATTCCCAACTTTCAGGGATCTATGTACACATACACCTAGATCCCTCTGCTCCTCCACTCTATTCAAAGTCCTCCCGTTAGCCCTATACTCAACACATCTGTTATTCCTACCGAAATGGATTACCTCACACTTCTCCGCATTAAACTCCATCCGCCACCTCGCGGCCCAGCTCTGCAACCTGTCCAAGTCACCCTGCAAACTTCGACACCCTTCCTCACAATCTACCACACCTCCGACTTTGGTGTCATCAGCAAACTTACTAATCCACCCAACTATACCCTCATCCAGATCATTAATAAAGATTACAAACAGCAGTGGCCCCAAAACAGATCCCTGAGGCACACCACTTGTAACCGAACTCCATGATGAATAATTACCATCAACCACCACCCTCTGTCTCCTATCTGCTAACCAATTCCTGATCCAAGTACCTAAATTACCACCAATCCCATACATCTGCATTTTCTGCAGAAGCATACCATGGTGAACCTTATCAAACGCCTTACTAAAATCCATATATACCACATCTACTGCCTTACCCCTATCCACCTCTTTGGTCACCTTCTCAAAGAACTCAATAAGGTTAGTAAGGCACGACCTTCCTGCTACAAAACCATGCTGACTATCTCTAATCAATTCATTACTCTCCATTACTCAGTTACTCCATTACTTCATTACTCAGTGTGTCCCTTCTTAATAAACCAGCAATGTCCAATGGCTCTGCACCAACATTCAGCTGGATGGTGGCCACTTTTTCCACAGTGGTAATGGTAACATTCCCAGCTGCACACTATCTTGTGTGCTTGCTCAGCTATCACTCGAGTTGATGCCTTCAGCTGCTGAGTTTCTTCCGCAGCCAGCACCATGGAGACTGCAACCTTTATGGCTTCCGCAAAGTGAGGTTAGCCTCTGTCAGGCTGTGTTTCTGGACTGCTTCACTACAAAGGCCACAGACCAAACTGTCACGGAGGATATCATTCAGCGTTTCATTGCATTCACAACGTTCACTGAGATTTTTAGCTACTGCAACATACTAGACAATTCTTTCTCCCTCTTTTTGATTACTAAACCTAAGTCTTTCTGCTAGGAAACGACTGGGACGGAGGTTGAGGGGCGACCTGATAGAAGTCTACAAGATTGTGAGGGGCATGGACAGAGTGGATAATCAGAAGCTTTTTGCTCTCTGTTTCCTACATTTCAGGAGTCCGGGTGAGCTCGTAGTGCGATCAAGATCTGTTTTTTTTTCCCACTAGTAACTTCTTCTTGCTAACTCTTTTCTGTTGTTTTTTTGTAAGTGTACCTTTTGTTTTCATTTAAAGCAACAATATTTTTCATGGAATCATAGAATCCTGATAGAACAGAAGGAGGCCATTTGACCCATCGAGTTTGTGCCAACCACAACCCCACCCAGGCTCTATTCCCATAACCTTCCTTTACCCTGCTAATTCCCCTGACACTAGGGTCAATCCAGCACGGCCAATCAACCTAACCCGCACATCTTTGGACCGTGGGAGGAAACCGGAGCACCCGGAGGAAACCGGGTTGATTGCCTTTTTTCAATCTTTTAAGCAGCTGCAATTCTATTTTTTTTTACCCTGCAGTTTCCCTTTATTTTTAAAATCTGCAGGTTTGTTTTTATTCCAAATGCTGAAGGTCGCAGTATTTAACTTCCTGCCTTTTTTCTGCCGTGCAGCACAAATCCAACATGCCGTTCAGGATGAAAAATCCAAATTTCCGTACTTTAGTTTCCGTTTACAAATGGCATTCGGCAAAGAGCTGTTGTCCTCGTCGCCAGTTTGTTACGATTTTGGTCCTGGCATCTTTCCAGATCAATCAGTGCACAAGACGGCACAGGAAGTGATTAACATCGCAACTGTCAAATTAAAAGGAAACATGTTACCTGCGATCCCGTAATACACTAGCTTGCAAAGTGTGCAGTAAGAAATCTCACAAAACCAGGTTAAAGTCCAACAGGTCTATTTGGTAGCGCAAGTCACAAGCTTTGGGAGCACTGCCCCTTCATCACTGTTCCTTCAGGTGATGAAGGGGCAGTGCTCTGAAAGCTCACGATTCCAAATAAACCCGTTGGACTTTAACCTGGCATTTTGAGACTTTTTACTATGCCCACCCCAGTCTAATGCCGACATCTCCACATTGTTTCTAAGTGCGGCAGGCAACACAAGATGGGCCAAAGGGCCTCTTGCTGTGCTGTAAAACTCTATGACCTACAATGCATAATGTTAATGACTACACAAGGTGCTGATAGTGGCATATGGGTAAGATAGCAGAGCGTGTTCATAGGGGAACAAAGATCAGTGAAAACAAAACTTAAGAACAAGTGACAGAAGGCCCTGTGGTGGGGGTGGGGGGCAGGGGGAAGGTAGTGGGTTTGCATTATAAATGATTTGGTTATAAATTCTTAGTTATCTTCGGTTCCTTCCAGTCAAACCTATGTTTTTCATGGTGTGGTGATTGTCGCTTTAAAGGCAGCGCGGCAAAGGAGGGTCACCAATTGGAACAGTTACTGGGCAATCGCCCCAAGGGGTGGAGTTCTCTCTGAGGGAGAAGGCAGTCTGAAGGCATGTAGGAGACGTGTAGGGAACTAGTGCAGCCGCTGGGCAGCTGGAGTAGCTACGAGCCTCTGTACAGATTTTCCTTATTGATTAGAACCCTTTGTGTTCCTGGCGAAGTCTGCAACATGCAATTATTTCGCACTGAATGCCAAAAATATAACTTTTAATTGCGGTTACTGAACTTAATCTATTTAATAAGGCCTTAAAGAGTTCCAAAATGTTATTGAATTAGGTTAGCGGCTGTTCTACAATTATGACCCACTAGGTGGCAAACTTCTGCTACATTTCAACAAAATGAAGTTATCTTGTTAGCATTGTGATCCTGAAATTGTTGTAAAAGTAGAATGTAAGGCGGTATAAATTTTTCAGACAAGTAACGGCCATTTGAACCAGCAATCTGCTTATTAATTCCACCATGTTATACAATTCCTTCAATCTCCAGCCTTCCTCAAGCACTTCCTATCAGAATGAGGGGAGATCTCATTGAGACGTATAAGATGATGAATGGGATGGATAGGATAGAGGTGGAGAGACTCTTCCCGCTCAGAAAGGACAGTAGGACTAGGGGGCACAGCCTCAAGATAAAGGGGGGGGCGGTTTAGAACGGAGTTGAGGAGGAACTTCTTCACTCAAAGGGTGGTGAATCTCTGGAATTCTCTGCCCGTTGAAGTGGTGGAAGCTGCCTCGCTAAATATTTTTAAGACGCGGGTTGATGGGTTTTTGATAAGAGAGGGGATTAAGGGTTATGGGGAGAGGGCGGGAAAGTGGAACTGAGCCACGACAGATCAGCCATGATCTTATTGAATGGCGGGGCAGGCTCGAAGGGCTAGATGGCCTACTCCTGCTCCTATTTCTTATGTTCTTATGTTCTTATAGCACCTTTAACATAGTAAGATATCTCAGATGTTTCATAGGAATGGGATCAGACAAAACTTATAACTGATTTGATTTGATTTGATTTATTATTGTCATGTGTATTAGTATACAGTGAAAAGTATTATTTGTTGCGCAGACAAAGCATAACGTTCATAGAGAAGGAAATGAGAGAGTGCAGAGTGTCGTGTTACAGTCATAGCTAGGGTGTAGAGAAAGATCAACTTAATGCGAGGTAGGTCCATTCAAAAGTCTGAAGGCAGCAGGGGGAGACACTGTTCTTGAGTTGGTTAGTACATGACCTCAGATTTTTGTATCTTTCTCCCAATGGAAGAAGATGGAAGAGAGAATGTGTGTGGGGTCCTTGATTACGCTGGCTGCTTTTCTGAGGCAGTGGGAAGGGTAGACAGAGTCAGTGGCTGGGAGGCTAGTTTGCATGATGGACTGGGCTACATTCACAACCTTTTGGAATTTCTTATGTTTAATCAAGCTTAGATTTTAATGAGTGTCTTAAAGGAGGAGAAAGAAGTAGAGGGTTGGAGGGGAAAGGAATTCCCTTCAGGGAGGGAATTCCTGAGTTTAGATTACAGGGATAGGGAGAGGCAAGTCCACAGAGGGATCTGATCAGAACCAGAAGCTTAGCATTGAAGTATTTATTACTGGTCCGGGAGCCAACATAAATCAGTGAGAACCCGGGATGGTGGATCAGTGGGAAGTGACGGAGAGTGAAATTGGCAAACCAGTTAGAAAAGGAGTGAGTAGTTGAGATTTGAGGTAACACAGGCTGGCACAAAGGTTTCAGCAGCCAAAGCAAGAGTAGAGACAACTGGGTTAGTGAAAATGGAATTTGGCAATCTTGGCTGCGGTGGGGAGACTGGGAGGGGAGGGAGGATGTGATAAAACACATCACAGTATCAGGGGGATTAACAGGGTAAATAAATGAGATTACAGTATAGAGCCTGGGCGGGATTGTTTTTGGCACAGGCTCGATGGGCCAAAGGGCCTCCTTCTACATTGTAGGGATTCTAATGCATCTCCTTACTCCTGATATCTTTACCGGTTTGAGATGTGGAAAATCTGCCTGGGTCAAATTTAACAAACCCTTTAATTAAAAATAGGTCACTGGAAACATTGTCACTCTTTTACCCTCATGAAATTTAGTCCAATTTTCTCATCCCTTGGAGTCTTGATTTCTGGAGTCACCTCAGATGCCAGTGTACCTCCTGAAAGGTCAAAATCATCCCATGAGCGAGTGACCAGAACTGAAGGTAACATCAGCTCTCTATCCTCTGCAATCTGCCTGCTTTTCTTGATGAAAGTTACAGGTACCGTCCCCACACAGATTGTTTTTATTCATTCATGGGTCACCAGTAATTCGATGTGAAATATCCTTACCAAAGTTGCCCAACCCCCTCACTGCCATTTCCTACACAAGTCCAGCCTGCTACCATTAGCACCTCGCCCCTCTCACTTTCCCACCGCCCATACAGGTTTCGATTCTAAACCCTAATGCTCCCACTCTCCGCGACCACTGCCTCAACAGAGACCTCTCAGATCCACACACCACTCTTTCAAGCAACCCTACTCGTCCATAATCTCCCACGTCTTAATCTGAAAAGATGTATGCACAATCTGAGCATCTTCTATCCACAGCATGTTGCTCTGTATCAGGAGTGTGAGGGGGAAAGCTTGGAGATCAAATGAACAGCACACGTTATCGATTATTTCAGACTAGTCATGGTCAATGGTGCACGGTTTCTATTCAAACAGCCTCGGAATCTAACGGTGAGACTTTCTGGCCATTCCCGCTGGTGGAATCTTCCTGTCCCGCTGACTGCGGACCCTCCACAGATTTCCCAGCGGCAAGGGGGGAGGCAGTCAGCAGGAAACCCCATTGACAACGGAGGGACCAGAAGATCCCACCACCAGCCAATGGCAGGCCAACTCCCATCATCATAGAGTCATAGAGGTTTACAGCATGGAAACAGGCCCTTCAGCCCAACTTGTCCATGCCCTCCTTTTTTTTAAACCCTTAAGTAAGAATGTTTTAATTGTATTTGGCTGTATTATACGGAGTTGAGCAACAGTGCTGGTTATGACGTGGAGATGCTGGCAGTGGACTGGACTTCTACCAGTGCTGGTGTTATGGATTCCCTCCTAATGCAGCACCCAAGTGGACATCATGTCCGTGGACCAAGATGTATGGTTTGACTAACTTACTCAATAGTTGCACCTAAACCTGATCTGATCTTTGCTAGGTGTCTACATTGCAGCAAGCATTCAACTGAGGGTGATAGTATAAAAAACCCTAACAGTGTCTCGATTGAAATCAACTAACGCAGCAGAAAATATATCAAAATCTGAGCTACTTCTGCTGCATCAGGGAGTTGGGGTATTTAGATTTTCAAAAAGCAATAAAATGATTGAGGCAAAGCCACACATCCCTACGATTAAATCCTGGAATACAAAGGCCACAATGCTAGAAAGCTTAAGTCATTCTGATGGATTCCTTCCCATTTCCACCACATTCCCAACTGCAGTAAAATTAACTTACTAAAAATAAAAACCTGAACCTTAAGCACACACCGAAGCCTAGATATTAACTAAAGGCAGAAAGAAGCAGGAAACATCCATCCCCGCTGTGCAACCCAGGAGATTTTAACTGTCAGGATTCATTTCATAGCTCGATCCCAGTGGGACTCCTGCCCAATCGCAGCAGGAATCAGTATGTGCCATCTGATAGGAGTGGGATTTTGGCCTCTGGGTGTCCGAGGGAATGTTCCCTCTGCCTGAGGCAAGTGGAGAACAGGGACCTGGAGATAATCAGGGTTTGAGAAGGGATTGGGAAGTCAGGAAAGAATAGGTCCAAAGGTTTCTTCCTGGATCTGGAAAAGCACCTGGTAAAATAATCAAATCATTCCCCAGCCAAATACGGTTACTTTTCATTCAAATCATGTCTATTGGATTAACGGCTATTTGAAATTTTATCCAGACTTTGCAGAAGACAGTGCTCAGCAGAATTTAAACTTTACAAAGTTTCTCTCAGGGCTAAAAATCCTACTTGCCAAATAGAAAAAAAAATCACATCCGGCAACTCATCATATTTCACCCATCAATTCTTCCACGTTAGGGCACCCACAGGAAACACTCAGCGGATTGTCCAGTAAATCCATCTTCGGGATTTCATGGAATCACCGAATTATTAAAGCACAAAACAAGGCCATTCAGCCCTTCATTTCTGGGCTGCTTTCCCATAGGACCAGTTCACCTAGGTGCCAATCCCCCACCTTCTCCCTGTGACCCTGTTCATTGTTCCATTTTCGATAACTATCTCATAACCTCTTGAATGAATCAACTCAACTGCTGATTGAGCCCAAATATAATGAACATTCTGAGAATACTCTCAGAAAATACTTTCTAAATATGTTAAGTCTTAAGTTTATTTATTAGTGTTACATGTAGGCTTACATTAACACTGCAATGAAGTTACTGTGAAAATCCCCTGAGTTGCCACAGTCTGGTGCCTGTTCGGATACACTGAGGGAAAATTTGGCGCGGCCAATGCATCTAACCAGCACATCTTTCAGACTGTGGGAGGAAATCGCAGCACCCAGAGGAAACCTGCTTAGACACAGGGAGAATGTGCAGATTCTGCACAGACAGTGACCCAAGCCAGGCATGGTGAGGCAGCGGTGCTAACCACTGTGCCACCGTGCCAAAGCATTGCCTATCTGTCGTTCGCTGGAGTACGATAGCATATTCTCTTCTGAGCAGCATCAGTGTGGGTCAGCTGTGGAAATGTACGTCATCCGCGATGTGTCAAACTCGGGTGACACGACGTTCCGATTGTGTCAAAGTTATCGACCATTCCCGTCAGCAGATTGGCGAGGACAATACAGGAGGTTCACTGAAATATCGGCAGTGATCGATCCAGGTTAGCTGTTCCCGCGAGAGAAATAGTGCCAAAATCAGGGGCCGTGTAACCACATTGACCAATCAGTGCGGAGTGGTTAAACCTAAGCGCGCTCAGATTTCTCTGCCAAGCGTGCGATTTTGGCCAATCCTCTCAGAGGGTCAACAGAGCTACTGACCGGAGAGAAGGTGAAGTGAGTTCCAGTAGTCACAGGTAGGCTTACATTAGGTTGGGTAAACTCGGTTTGTTCTCACTGGAGTGACAGAGGTTGAGGGGTGACCTGATGGAGGTTTACAAGATCATGAGAGGCAGGGACAGAGTCAGACGCTCTTCCCTAGGATAGAAAAGTCAAGTATTTGGGGACATAGGATTAAGGTGCGTGGGGAAAAGTTTAGAGGAGATGTGCGAGGCAAGTTTTTTACACAGAGGGTGGAACATGCTGCCCAGGGAGGGGGTGGGAGCAGGTATAAGAGTGGGATTTAAGGGGCATCTAGACAAATACATGAATAGGATGGGAGTGAAAGGATACGGACTCCATAAGGGCATACGGTTTTAGTTTCGGCGGATATCATGATCGGCACAGGCTTGGAGGGCCGAAGGGCCTGTTCCTGTGCTGTTACTGTTCTCTGTTCCTTGTTATTAACACTGCAATGAAGTTACTGTGAAAATCCCCTAGTCGCCACACTCCAGCACCTGTTCGGGTGAAGTTGGTACGGCAAGTGGAGCAAAGCAGAAAGCAGACATCGTGGAGGAGAGGGAGATTACGTCAAGGAGAACGTTCTGGAACGATTCAGCAAACAGGCATTCTCTCCTGCAAGGAAGTGGGTGAGAATAGACGCCCCTCTGCTCACATGGCTCAAGGCAGCTCAAGCAGAGAAATCTGTGCCACCTCTCAACACTCCTCACATGGTTTTCAATATTCATTGTGGCCATTCCTCATTGCATTCTAATGAGGGACCCCTCGGGCTAATGGTCTAATCAGTTTCCTATTCTCGGCAACAGGCACCTGAGGTTCTGCGCCATTCTCTATTTTAAACATTTGCTCCCAATCTTCCTGCACTTCTAGGCTCTGGCCACCAGATGTCACTGGGAGCTGCTTGTCCGTTGACCATGAACTTGTTCAGCTCCAGAAAAAGTCAAAATGCTGCAGATTCTGAAATATAAAACAGAGGGTCTGGCCACGTGAAGAAGGAAACAAGACCAAACCCTCAACACAAAACAGGGAGAAAAAAGACACATAGACCAAGATGGAGGCTGGAGGCGGTGGTCTAAATGTTGAATCCAGAAGCGTCATAGAATCCCTGCAGTGCAGAAGGTGGCCATTCAGCCCATCGAGTCTGCGCAGACCACAATCCCACCCAGGGCCTTTTAACCGTAACCCCACATACTTACTAATCCCTCTGACATCCCCCTCACACTAAGAAGCAATTTATTATGGCCCATCAATCTAACCCACACATCTTTGGACTGTGGGACGAAACCAGAGCACCTGGAGGAAACCCACGCAGACACGAGGAGAATGTGCAAATTCTGCACAGACAGTGACAAAAGCCGGGAATGGAACCCGGGTCCCTGGCGCTGTGAGGCAGCAGTGCCAACCACTGGGTCACCGTGCCGCCCCGAGGATTCTCGAGTTTGCGTTGAGCTTCACTGGGACACTGTGGCAGGACAGAAAGATCAGAGTGGGGGCAAAGTGGAGAATTGACAAACAGAAGCAAACTCTTCATTCCTGGCAGATCTGCTGAGTATTTCCAGCAGAGTATTTTGCTCCACGGCCACTTCCGCCTAGAAGGACAAGGGCAGCAGATACATGGGGAGCACCACCACCTGCAAGTTCCCCTCCAAGCCACTCGCCGTCCCGACTTGGAAATATGTCGGCCGTTCCTTCGCAGTCGCTGGGTCAAAATCCTGGAATTCCCTCCCTAACGGCATCGTGGATCAACCCACAGCACGTGGAGTGCGGGCGATTCAAGAGGGCAGCTCACCCCCACCTTCTCAAAGGGGCAACTAGGGATGGACGTTAAATGCTGGCCAGCCAACGACAGCCACGTCCCACAAATAAATCAAGAAGAATTCTGCTGCTTTTTCAGCAATGTTGCCTCTTCTCCTCACATTTTAAATTGGTACTTTTTTTTTTGAGGAGAGCTAAGTCTCTCCCACAGTAATCACGTTTATCTTGATGAAGAAGATTGCTGTTTGTTGGGGGGGGAGGGGCAGAGAGAACCAGTTGCACGCGACAGCGTGACAAGCAGGAGGAACACGGTGAAACTTTGAGAACATGTCAATGCTGTTAACCTTTCCCTCCTCTGACGATAGCTCAGTGTAAAGGTGAAAGGCTACGTTTGGTGGCACAGTGGGTTAGCTCTGCTGCTTCACAGCTCCAGGGTCCTGGGTTCGATTCCCGGGCCTCGGGTCACTGTCTGCGTGGAGTTTGCACATTCTCCTCGTGTCTGCGTGGGTTTCCTCCGGGTGCTCCGGTTTCCTCCCACAGTCCAAAGATGTGCGGGTTCGGTTGATTGGCCATGCTAAGAAATTGTCCCTTGGTGTCCAGGGATGTGTAGGTTAGAGGGATTAGTGGGTATAATATGTAGGGATATGGGGGTAGGGACTGGGTGGGATTCGATGGGCCGAAGGGCCTCTTTCTGTACTGTAGGGTTCTATGATTCTATGAAGGTATTTCTGCCAGAGTACAGAATCTCCCTTGCGATCTTCACCCTTTTGCTTTTCCCCTGCTAAGTCTGCGCTGTTTGTGGAGACAATGCGAAAGGCCCGGTCCTGGCTCCATCTCTCTGGTGTGACAGGAATCAAAAGGACAACCTGATAAAAGAATAACCTGAATTTTCTTTTTTTCCTTCCCTTCTCTGTTCACTCCTGACTATCCGGTAATGTTGCTGTTTGAGGTCACAGACTCACTGGCTCCCAACTCGCCTCGTCACGGTGAAGGTTTGCAACCCACCGACCGGCTTCCGCACAAGCGCCGGAGACTCTCAGCAGGTCGGGCGGAGAGAGGGAAACAGAAGTCGGAATTTTTCCACCCCGCCTGCCCGTGGGATCTTCCAGTCCCGCGGACGTCGATGGACTGAAGGCCAGCTCGGCACATCCACCACAGGGGTGGGGCAGGGGGTGGGGGTAGCCAGAGAATTCCAGCCAGTATTAACTGGGGTGGCAGTGCGGTCAGCACTCCTGTCTCACAGCGCCAGGGACACAGGTACAATTCCCGGCTCGGGTCACTGTCTGCGTAAAGATTGCACCTTCTCCCCATGTCTGCGTGGGTTTCCTCCGGATGCTCCGGTTTCCTCCCACAATCCAAAGGTGTGTGGGTTAGTTTGATTGGCTGCGCTAAATTGTCCCTTAGTGTCAGGGAACCTAGAACTGTAAATATGTGGGGTTACGGGGATAGAACCTGAGTGGGTTTGTTGTTGGTGCAGGCTCAGTGGGCCGAATGGCCTTCTCCTGCACTGTAGATTCTATTCCATTAACTTCTCGAGTCAGATATGATTCTTCTTCCAAAGGAGAGTCGTACTGGACTCAAAACACTAACGCTGTTTCTGTTTCCATGCATGTTAAAGGTTTAAAGTTTATTTATTAGTCACAAGTAGGCTTCAGAATGATGTGCTGGTTAGGTGCATTGACCCGAGCAGGACTGTGGCGACTAGGGAAATTTCACAATAACTTCATTGCAGTGTCATTGTAAGCCTGCTTGTGACTAATAAATAAACTTTTTTACATTAACACTGCAATGAAGTTATTGTGAAAATCCCCTTGTTGCCACACTCTGTTCGGGTACACTGAGGGAGAATTTGGCACGGCCGATGCATCTAACCAGCACGTCTTTCGGACTGTGGGAGGAAACTGGAGCACCCGGAGGAAACCCACGGGGGGAAATACAAAACACTTGGTGCGTGGAAAAGCTTTTTGCTTTTTTTGTAAATCTGTACCCTCTGATTCTTGTTCTTTTACACAGAGAGAATGTACAAACTCCACACAGAGAATGACTCGAGTTGGAAATCAAACCCATCTCCCTGGCGCTGTGAGGTAGCAGTGCTAATCACTGTGCCACCCTGTTGCGAGATCTGCTAAATTTTTCCAGCACTTTCTTTTTGATTTATTTGTTTACAGCAATTGACGTATTTTTCAGCCTTCTCTAAACTCAGGGGAGGTGCCAGAGCACGGAAGAATCACAGATCATACGATCACAGAATCCCTACAGTGCAGAAGGAGGCCATTCAGCCCATTGACACTGCACTGACAACAAGTCCAACCAGGCCCAAACGGACACAGTGAGTAGTTGGGGTCTGGAGTGCACTGCCTGGAAGTGTGATGGAAGCAGGTTTAATCGAGGCATTCAAGGGGGCATTAGATGATTACTTGAATAGAAACAATGTGCAGGAATATGGGGGAAAGGCAGAGGAATGGCACTAAGCTGCAATGTTCGCTTGGAGAACCGATGCAGATGCGATGGGCCAAATGGCCTCCTTCTGCACTGTAACACTTGTGTGATCCTGTAAACCAGTTGTGTCCAGAGCAGTGTCAAGAATGTGAAAGTTGAGTAAGAATTGGAAAGTACATTTCTGTCTTTGGGGTAAAATCACCATAGCCCCAGATGACCTCCCTTTGAGGCAGAGAGCTGACCAGTGGTGATCTTGACCTGAGGGTCAGCACACCTCAGGCAAGGGGCAAGGTTGAGAAAGCAGAGCCCTCATGAATAGCCTCAGCCAGTACATGAATTGAACCCACACTGTTAGCATCTTTCCACATCATTAACCAGCCTCCAGCCAACTGATCTAAGACTCTCATTACGTTGGCACAGAGGCACCTCTTGTTTTTGAAACAAGACCAATTAAATGCTTAAAAGCAAATTGTGGCATGGTTCGTAAGTTTGTAGATGACACCAAGATTGGTGGCATAGTGGACAGTGAAGAAGGTTATCTAGGGCTCCAATGGGATCTTGATCAATTGGGCCAGTGGGCTGATGAATGGCAAATGGGGTTTAATTTAGATAAATGCGAGGTGATGCATTTTGGTAGATCGAATCGGAGCAGGACCTACTAAGTTAATGGTAGAGAGTTGGGAAGAATTATAGAAGAAAGAGATCTCGGAGCACAGGTTCATAGCTCCTTGAAAGTGGATAGGGTGGTGAAGAAGGCATTTGGCATGCTTTGTTTCATTGGTCAGCACATTGAATGCAGGAGTTGGGACGTCTTGTTGAAGTTGGACAAGACATTAATGAGGCCACACTTGGAATACTGTGTACAGTTCTGGTCACCCTATTATAGAAAAGATATTATTAAACTAGAAAGTGTGCAGAAAAGATTTACTGGGATGCTACTGGGACTCAAGGGCATAGGTTTATGGTGAGAAGGGAGATACACAAAAGTGTCCAGAGGGGCAATTTTTTCACACAGAGGGTAATGAGTGTCTCAAACAAGCTACCAGAGGTAGTAGTAGAGGGACGTACGATTTTGTCTTTGGACAGTTACATGGGTGAGATTGGTATAGAGGGGTATGGGCCAGATGCAGGCAATTGGGACTAATTTAGTGGTTTAAAATTGGGCTGCAAGGACAAGTTGGGCCAAAGGGCCTGTTTCCATGCTGAAAACCTGTCTAAAAAAAGGAAGCTTTCAATTATTAATTTTGAAAATTAATATGAATAATAAATATGCTACGGTAAACTATTGCCACTGCATTTTGTGAGTTAGTGTGGGTGCACCTGCACCTCAGGAACTGCAAAGGCTCAAGAAGGCAGCTCACCACCACCTTCTCCAGGCATTCGGGATGGACAGTTAAAACACTGGACCAGCCAGCAACATCCACATCCCATCAAATAATTCTTTAAGATCTGAATTTGGGCACCACTGCTTCAGCTGAATTGATTCTTGAGCAAAATAATATGTTTAAGAGACAGAATAATTTGCTGTCAGGATTCTAAACCTGGAGAAATTTTGCCACACAGTCCACTCAGACCTCTTCTCTGAGAAGATTGGTGTATCAATGTATGTCGCAATTTTTACGATTCCTGCAGAGTAAACCCAGTTAGTTTTCTTCAAATACTTGCCCCTGCTTAACATGTTTTATGGCGACGGTGCAGAGGGACCTCGGGGTCCTTGTGCATGAGTCACAAAAACCCAGCCTGCAGGTGCAGCAGGTGGTCAGGAAGGCGAATGGGATGCTGGCCTTCATAGCGAGGGGGATTGAATATAAAAGTAGGGAGGCCTTGCTGCAGCTGTATAGGGCATTGGTGAGGCCGCAGCTGGAGTATTGTGTGCAGTTTTGGGCGCCGCACCTGCGCAAGGATATTTTGGCCTTGGAGGGAGTGCAGAGGAGGTTTACTAGGCTGATACCGGAGTTGAGGGGGTTGAGCTATGAGGAGAGGCTGAATAAACTAGGCTTGTACTTGTTAGAGTTTAGAAGAATGAGGGGCGATCTCATTGAGACGTATAAGATGATGAATGGGATGGATAGGATAGAGGTGGAGAGACTCTTCCCGCTCAAAAAAGACAGTAGGACTAGGGGGCACAGCCTCAAGATAAAGGGGAGGCGGTTTAGAACGGAGTTGAGGAGGAACTTCTTCACTCAAAGGGTGGTGAATCTCTGGAATTCTCTGCCCGTTGAAGTGGTGGAGGCTACCTCGCTAAATATTTTTAAGACGCGGGTTGATGGGTTCTTGATAAGAGAGGGGATTAAGGGTTAAGGGGAGAGGGCGGGAAAGTGGAACTGAGCCACGACAGATCAGCCATGATCTTATTGAATGGCGGGGCAGGCTCGAAGGGCTAGATGGCCTACTCCTGCTCCTATTTCTTATGTTCTTATGTTCTTATATCTGGTTGAATTTTAATGCACGCAGGGATGAACATTTCACACCGTTTTACCATTGTCACTCACATGTCAGGAACATATTTCTTTCTTAAAAAAAAACTTCAGTGGTTTTACATTTTTTTTCTGGTGGTGGGTTGGGAATGGTGGGTGCCTCCTCTGTCACTCACTCTGCCCCTGTAGCTCGATGCAAGGAAGATGTTCCAACTTCCCTGATGGTTTACTGGGATCAAAACGCTTCAGTGCTCAGGATGGAGAGGATGTTTCCACTAGTAGGAAAAACTAGAACCAGAGGGCACAACCTCAGGCTAAAACTTTAAAACAGAGACGAGGAGGAATGTCTTTAGCCAGAGAGTGGCGGATCTGTGGAACTCTTTGCCGCAGAAAGCTGATCATTGAGTGTCTTTAAGACAGAGATAGATAGGTTCTTGATTAATAAGGGGATCAGGGGTTATGAGGACAAGGCAGGAAAATGGGGATGAGAAAAGTATCAGCCACGATTGATTGGCGGAGCAGACTCGATGGGCCGAGTGGCCTAATCCTGCTCCTTTGTCTTATGGTCTTATAGGTCAATGCACTAAGTTACAGGACTTGCAACGTGAAGTAGCCATCAAGGATTTGATGTTTCTTCTCATTTATTAATAAGAAAAGAAATTCCAAGAAGCATTGTCTCGGGGAGTGGGGGAACTCACTTTCCTGGGTCAGTGACAGTGAGAATGTCAGCGTGTATTCTATTTTAGATAATGCTGCCTGGGGCAATCATGCTGAACTTCCACACCTGAGTTTTGTCATTTAGCTTGTTTCTCACTTTCTCGCCTACATTTTCCATTCAGGAGTGAATCAGACAAGCATCATAGAGGAAGAAAAAGTAAAGTTTATTTATTGGTCACAAGTAAAGCTCACATTAACACTGCAATGAAGTTATTATGAAATTCCCCTAGTCACCACACTCTGATGCCTATTCGGATCAATGCACCTAAACCAGCATGCCTTTCAGGCTGTGGGAGGAAACCGGAGCACCCAGAGGAAACCCACACAGACATGGGGAGAACATGCAAACTCTACACAGTGACCCAAGTTGGGAATTGAACCCAGGTCCCTGGCATTGTGAGCAGTGCTAACCACCGTGCCATCATGCCACAGTTTCATGCTATCTCACCTAACTGTTCCAAACCCACATCATTATGAATAATCTGGTGATATAGATTAAGGAAATCAGCTCTGGGGAAGTTCAAGATCTGAAAGTTTGCCTTTCCTCATCTTTCCTCATTATATTTCCTCTCTCCAGCATTTGGAGTTGTACAATGGCATTGTGCACACATGCCAACAATCAGTACTTCACACTTAACTCCTTGTTCTAAGAAGTCCCTCGGGATCATGGGTGAATTGCCTCCAGTCCAGTTTGATGGGTTCTGAGATAGCTGCTAAGTTCAATGCACAATCTGCAGACTCTGCCACATGCGTGTCATTGGAGGATTTGGTAGGCCATTGGGGCAAACTAACCAAAAAAATTCTAAGTGCCGAACAAGTGAAAATGGGAGTATTTCAGATCCGTTCTTTTGGTGAGAAAAAAATCAAACCTTATCAATTCACGCCAGGAAGCCGACTGCTGACTGCCAGCATGCGCTATTGTGCATGCGCTATTGTTCATGCACTTGATTTCTCAAGAGTACATCCCCTGAATGATGATCCAAATGTCATGTTTTCCTCATTAAACGCCTAGTGGTTATGAAAAATAGACGGAATATGTTACTTTTAGCCTAAAAATTCACCTTATTTCTACCTTCAACATTTTATTTCCTTTCTCAAGCTCTCAGGTTCTTCAGTGTGTGTGTTTAACTTCCAACGCAAGTGCAAAAATGTTAGGTTTTCCATTAAGTTACAAAGCCCAGGTGATTTGATTTTGATTTGATTTGATTTATTATTGTCACATGTATGGGGAACACAATGAAGAGTATTGATTCTTGCGAGCCATACAGACAAAGCGCACCGTACACAGGGAAAGTAAGGAGAGAGTGGAGAATGTAATGTTACAGTCATACAGACTATTTGTTTTTGCAAGAACCTTTAAGCTGCTATTGAATTGTCATTTAACGTCAGCTTTGTGAAAGCTGTTTGTCAGCTTTTGCTGCTTTTGTAGGTTGACGTGTATGATTGCACAAGGCTGAGCAATGGTAAAAAAAACACACATATATGGCACTGCTTAACCTACTGTTTGCCAAAAATGTAACTCCCAGCTGTCAGAACCAACACTGCAAATGAGGTGTCAAGTG
Source organism: Carcharhinus amblyrhynchos (assembly GCF_965287045.1). Classification (NCBI taxonomy): domain Eukaryota; kingdom Metazoa; phylum Chordata; class Chondrichthyes; order Carcharhiniformes; family Carcharhinidae; genus Carcharhinus; species Carcharhinus amblyrhynchos. The sequence continues at coordinate 7,826,339 of NC_137329.1, read as the reverse complement.
GAAGGGAGGCAGAGATGGAAAAGAATAGAAACATAGAAACAGCACAGTACAGGCCCTTCAGCCCTCAATGTTGTGCCGAGCTATGTCTGAAACCAAGATCAAGCTATCCCACACCCTATCATCCTGGTGTGCTCCATGTGTCTATCCAAAAACCACTTGAAAGTTCCTAAAGTGTCCGACTCCGCTATCACAGCAGGCAGTACATTCCACACACCAACCATTCTCTGAGTAAAGAATCTACTTCGGACATCCCTCCTATATCTCCCATCATAGACCTTATAGTTATGCCCCCTAGTAACAGCTACATCCACCCGAGAAATAGTCTCTGAACATCCACTCTATCTATCCCCCTCATCATCTTATAAACCTCTATTAAGTCGCCTCTCATCCTCCTCCGCTCTAAAGAGAAAAGCCCCAGCTCCCTCAACCTTTCCTCATAAGACCTACCCTCCAAACCAGGCAGCATCCTGGTAAATCTCCTCTGCACTCTCTCCAATGCTTCCACATCTTTCTTATAGTGAGGTGACCAGAACTGCACACAATATTCCAAATGTGGTCTCACTGAGCCCCTGTATAGTTGCAGCGTAACCTCACGGCTCTTAATCTCAAACCCCCTGTTAGTAAACTCTAACACACTATCGGCCTTCTTCACGGCTCCATCCACCTGAGTGGCAACCTTCAGAGACCTGTGGATATGAACCCCAAGATCTCTCTGTTCCTCCACATTCCTCAGAACCCTGACTGCCCCACTTGAAAGGATAATTCATAGAATACTGCTCCAATCCCTCAAATACAACTTTATTCAAAATGTATTCCAATGCTTCTATGAGTTAAGTTACCACTGAGAATTCCCGGTCAGACTGTGCTTGCTGTATTTAAGTGTGATAAAAAATTTAATCAGTTATTTTTTTTTTCACTGAGGTCAACTGAGAATCCTTTATCTTGAGCTCCCCTTATCAATGTTGATCTTTGCGCAAAATATTTACAAAACTTATCTCCAAATAGTATTGTGCTATTGGTCTTGCTACTTTTCAAAAGTAGAGATGTAAGCTTATCCTTGTTATCCTCAGTAAGAAGTTTTTTTCTCTTTATTCTTTCATGGACGTGGGCGTTGCCAGTCAGGCCAGCAGTTGTTGCCCACCCCGAATACAAAAACACAACTTAACACACGAAATAGAAGCAGGAGTGGGGCCACGGAGCTGTGGGATTCCCGCATCCACCACCCTTTCAGGCAGTGAATTCCCTATTCCCAGCATCCTCTGGGTGAAAAGGTTCATCCTCAAATCCCCTTTAAATCTCCTGCTCCTTATCTTAAATCTAAGCCCCTTGATTATTGATTCCTCTCCTAAGGGAAAAGGTTCCTTCCTATCTTACACACCTCAAACCTGCCCCGCCATTCAATATGATCACGGCTGATCTATGTTGGCCTCAACTCCTTTTCTGTGCCATTTCCCCATCACCCTCCATTCCCCGATCTATAAAATATTTATCCACCTCCACTTTAAATACTTCTAATGATCCAGCCTCCACCATCCTTTGGGCCAGAGAATTCCAGAGATTCACCACCGTCTGCGAGAAGAAATTTCTACAGTTCACAAATCCTTCTTCTACACTACCCTTGCTGGTTTGTTTTGACCAATCAATATGCAGATTAAAATCTCCCTTGATAATTGAAGTTCCCTTTGAACGTGCGCTTGATCTTTCCTCATTTATGTTTTGATTTCTTGAAAGGTCACGTTTTGGGGATTTATAGACTACTCCCATGCTTGTCTTCCTTCCCCTGCTATTCATGATTTTAAGCCAAACCAATTCTATATCATATCTACTGACTTATGCCATGACTCAGCACTGCTCTGAAACCGCCCTTGATTAACAACACTACCCCAGCCTCCTATCTCGTTTGGCCTGTTCTTTTGGACTATTGTATACCCTGGAATGTTGAGCACCCAGTCTTTGTCATCTTGCAACCACATTTCTGTAATACTTAATATATCAACCTGTGCTACTGACTCATCTTGTTGTAAATTTGATTTGATTTGATTTATTGTTGTTACATGTATTAACATACCATGAAAAGTATTGTTTCTTGCATGCTATACAGACACAACATACTTTGATAGGTACCTATCAAGGACACGCAATATTTGTTCCTTGAACAAGCTCCACTTTCCTTCTCTATGAACAGTATGTTTCGTCTGTACAGCGTGTCAGGCAGGAAGGGAGGAAATGGCCAAGTGGGGGAACCATGGTTCACAAGGGAGGTTGAACGTCTTGCCAAGAGGAAAAAGGAAGCATATGTAAGGATGAGAAAACAAGGTTCAGTTGGGTCGCTTGAAGGTTACAAGGTAGCAAGGAATGAGTTAAAAAAAAAGGGCTTAGGAGAGATAGGAGGGGGCATGAGAAGTCCTTGGCGGGTCAGATCAAAGAAAACCCCGAGGCATTTTACTCTTATGTGAGAAATAAAAGAATGACCAGGATGAGATTAAGGCCGGACAAGGATAGTAGTGGGAACTTGTGCATGGAGTCAGAAGAGATAGGTGAGGCGTTGAATGAATACTTTTCTTCAGTGTTCACTAAGGAGAGGGGCCATGTTTTTGAGTGTGTGATACAGGCTGATAGGATGGAGGAGGTAGATGTTCTGAGGGAAGATGTATTAGAGATTTTGAAAAGACAAAGTGTTGATAAGTCCCCTGGGCCAGATGTGATACATCTTAGGATATTTTGGGACGCTAGGGATGAGATTGTGGAGCCTTTAGCTTTGATCGTTGGGTCCTCACTGTCCACGGGGAATTGTCATGATGTGGAGATGCTGGCGTTGGATGGGGGTAAACACAATAAGAAGTCTCACAATGAAAGGTTAAAGTCCAAGTTTGTGATCAGAATTCTCCACTCACCTGACAAAGGGTCAGAGGCCTGAGCGAGTGGGCAAGGACCTGGCAGATGGAGTACAATGTTAGCAAGTGTGAGGTAATCCACTTTGGCAGGAATAATAGTAGGAGGGATTACTATTTAAAGGGCGAAAAGCTGCAGCATGCTACGGTGCAGAGGGACCTGGGGGTCCTTGTGCATGAGTTGCAAAAACCCAGTCTGCAGGTGCAGCAGGTGATCAAGAAGGTGAATGGGATGCTGGCCTTTATAGCGACGGGGATAGAATATAAAAGCAGGGAGGTCTTGCTGCAACTGTATAGGGCACTGGTGAGGCCGCAGCTGGAGTACTGTGTGCAGTTTTGGTCGCCGCACTTACGCAAGGATATTTTGGCCTTGGAGGGAGTGCAGAGGAGGTTCACTAGGCTGATACCAGAGATGAGGGGGTTAGACTATGAAGAGAGACTGAATAGACTGGGTCTGTACTCGTTGGAGTTTAGAAGGATGAGAAGGGATCTTATCGAGACATATAAGATAATGAAAGGGATGGATAGGGTAGATAGAGAGATTCTTCCTGCTCAGAAAGGACAGCAGGACTAGAGGGCACAGCCTCAAGATAAGGGGGGGGGCAGTTTAGAACGGAGTTGAGGAGGAGCTTCTTCACTCAAAGGGTGGTGAATCTCTGGAATTCTCTGCCCGTTGAAGTGGTGGAGGCTGCCTCGCTAAATATATTTAAGTCACGGGTAGATAGGTTTCTGATAGACAAGGGAATTAAGGGTTATGGGGAGAAAGCGGGAAAGTGGAACTGATCCACTTCAGATCAGCCATGATCTTACTGAATGGCGGGGCAGGCTCGAAGGGCTAGATGGCCTACTCCTGCTCCTATTTCTTATGTTCTTAAAGCTAGTGGCCTTTGCCACCAAATAAACCTGTTGGACTTTAACCTGGTGTTGTGAGACTTCTTACACGAGGATTGTGCCAGAGGACTGGAGAGTGGCAAATGTTGTTCCTTTCTTCAAGAAAGGAAGTAGGAATGACCCTGGTGATTATAGGCCAGTTAGTCTTATTTTGGTCATCGGTAAGTTAATGGAAAAGGTCCTGAGGGATAGGATTTATGACCAATTGGAAAGATGCAGCTTAATCCAGGATAGTCAGCATGGATTCATGAAGGGTAAGTCTTGCTTCACAAATTTGATTGAATTCTTTGGGGAGGTAACTAAGTGTGTTGATGAAGGTAGAGCAGTTGATTTCAAATACATGGATTTTAGTAAGGCATTTAATAAGGTTCCCCATGGTAGGCTCATGAAGAAAGTAAGGAGGTGTGGGATAGAAGGAAATTTGGCCAATTGGATAAGTAACTGGCTGTCTCATAGAAGACAGAGGGTGGTGGTAGAGGGAAAATTTTCAGACTGGAAGCCAGTTACCAGCGGTGTACCACAGGGATCAGCGCTGGGTCCTCTGCTATTTGTGATTTTTATCAATGACTTGGAAGAGGGGGCTGAAGGGTGGGTTAGTAAATTTGCTGATGACACCAAGATCGGTGGAGTAGTGGATGAGGTGGAGGGCTCTTGTAGGCTGCGAAGAGACATTGATAGGATGCAGAGCTGGGCAGAAAAGTGGCAGATGGAGTTTAACCCTGATAAATGCGAGGTGATTCATTTTGTAGGATAAAGTTGAATGCGGAGTACAGGGTCAACAGCAGGGTTCTGAGAACTGTGGAGGAACAGAGAGACCTTGGGGTTCATATCCACAGATCCCTGAAAGTTGCCACTCAAGTGGATAGAGCCGTGAAGAAGGTTTATAGTGTGTTAGCGTTTATTAACAGGGGGTTTGAGTTTAAGAGCCGTGGGGTTACACTTCAACTATACAGGACTTTGGTGAGACCACATTTGGAATACTGTGTGCAATTCTGGTCACCTCACTATAAGAAGGATGTGGAAGCATTGGAGGGAGTGCAGAGGAGATTTACCAGGATGCTGCCTGGTTTGGAGGGTAGGATTTATGAGGAAAGGTTGAGGGAGCTGGGGCTTTTCTCTTTAGAGCGGAGGAAGATGAGATGCAACTTAGTAGGGGTTTATAAGATGATGAGGGGGATAGATAGAGTGGACGTTCAGAGACGATTTCCTCGGGTGGATGCAGCTGTTACTAGGGGGCATAACTATAACGTTCATGGTGGGAGATATAGGAGGGATGCCCGAGGTAGGTTCTTTACTCAAAGAATGGTTGGGGTGTGGAATGCACAGCCTGCTGCGATAGTGGAGTCGGACACTTTAGGAACTTTCAAGCGGTTATTGGATAGGCACATGGAGCACTCCAGAATGATAGGGAGTGGGAGAGCTTGATCTTGGGTTTGGACATAGATCAGCACAACATCGAGGGTCGAAGGGCCCATACCGTGCTGTACAGGCCTTTCAGGGTTACAGTCATAGCTTGGGTGTAGAGAAAGATCAAGTTAATGCAAGATAAGTCCATTCAAAAGTCTAACAGCAGTAGGGAAGAAACTGTTCCTGAGTGGGTTGGTACGTGACCTCAGACTTTTTGTATCTCTTTCCCGAAGGAAGAAGGTGGAAGAGAGAATGTTCGGGGTGCGTGGTGTCCTTAATTATACTGGCTGCTTTGCTGAGGCAGCAGGAAGTCTAGAAAGAGTCAACGAATGGGAGGCTTGTTTGAGTGATGGATTGGGCTACATTCATGACCTTTTTTCATCCCTTGCAATCTTGGGCAGAGCAGAAGCCAAACCAAGCTGTGATACAACCAGAAAGAATGCTTTTTATGGTGCATCTGTAAATGTTGGTGAGAATCATAGCTGACACGTCAAATTTCCTTAGTCTACTGAGAAAGTAGAGGTGTGGGCTTTGGTGGGCTTTCTTAACTATAGTGTCAGCATGGGGAGAACCAGAACAGGTTGTTGGTGATCTGGACACCTAAAAACTTGAAGCTCTCAACTCTTTCTACTTCATCCCCATTGATGTAGACAGAGAAATGTTCACCTTTCTGAAGTTGATGACAATCTCCTTCATTTTGTTGACATTGAGGGAGAGATTATTGTTGCCGCACCAGTTCACCAGATTCTCTATCTCATTCCTGTACTCAGCCTCATCATTGTTTGAGATCCAACCCACTTCGGTAGTGTCATCAGCAAACTTGAAAATCGAAATTGGAAAGGAATTTGGCCGCACATCATAGGTGTATAAGAAACACAGTAGAGGGTTGATAACACAGCCTTGTGGAGCACTGGTGTTGAGGATGATACTGGAGGAGGTGTTGTTGCCTATTCTTACTGACTGTGGTCTGGGAGTTAGGAAGTTCAGGATCCAGTTGCAGAGGGAGGTGCTGAGGCCCAGGCCACAGATTTTGGAGATGAGTTTCTTCGGAATAATAGTGTTGAAGGCTCAGCTGTAGTCAATAAATAAGAATGTGTCCTTGTTATCTAGGTGTTCCAAGGTTGAGTACAGGGCCAGGGAAATGGTGTCTGCTGTGGACCTATTGTGGCGGTGGGCAAACTGCAGTGTCATGATGAATCTTTCAAAGCACTTCATAATGATGATGTCAGAACAACCGGCCGATAGAGATTAAGGCACGTTGTTGGTTTTTCTTTGGTACTGGGATGAAGACCATCTTCTTGAAGCAGATGGAGACCTCAGATTATTCCTGAGGGGTAAAGAGGGGTTGAAGATGTCTGTGAATAGCTCCGCCAGCTGATCCGTGCAAGGTCTAAATGCACGTCCGGGTTCCCCATCCGGGCCAGTTGCTTTTTGTGGGTTGACCTTCAAGAAAACTGCTCTGACATCTGCAATGGTGACCCCAGATACAGGTTCATCCAGGGCTTCCAGGGTAGAGGGCATGGTCTCACTGATCTCTTGCTCAAAATGGGCATAGAATGCATTGAGCTCATCAGGGAGGGGTGTATTGGAGCTGGCGATTTTACATGCATTTATCCTGCAGCCTATTATATTTTGTAGACCTTGCCATTGTCGTCGGGGATCAGTGTGGCTGGCCTGGGACTCTAGTTTGACCCGGTATTCTCTTTTGGCATCTTTGATAGATCCCCTTGGATCGTATCTGGCTTTCTTGTATAGGTCAGTGTCGCCTGACCTGAACGCCTCAGACCTGGGCTTCAGCAAGCAGTGGATATCCCCGTTCATCCATGGTTTCCGGTTGGGAAACACATGGGAATGCTTTGAGTATTCAGATAAAATACATTCGCTGAGTGGTTGCTACACCATTTCAGAGGGCAGTTAAGAGTCAAACATATTGCTGAGGCTCTGGAGTCACATGTAGGCCAGACCAGGTAAGGATGGCAGGTTTCCTTCCTGTAGTGAATTTAGAGGCAACTTGCTGTGGCTCCAACAAGAAAAGGTTTATTTAATATACATAAAAGAGAAAGGTCTGACAGAACATATATGCACAGGTCTTCTCCCTTCTCCCTCGCTGCAGCTGAAGGCCCTCCCCGTCTCAGGGAGCACGCCCTTGCACCTCATTGGTTCAGCTTCCCATGCAGCCGCTCCATTGGGCCCAACCCAATCACATGACTTTCAAAGGCCCACCCCCTTAAAGTGGCCACATTACCACATTTCCCATTGGTGAACCAGGTGGGCTTTTCGAACAGTCGATGATAGTTTCATGGTTACCGTTACTGATACTTGGCTTTCAATTCCAGATTTTATTAATTCTGTCCATCAGTCCAGTGACACTATATTATGCCACCGTGTGCTATTAGAAAGGTAAGATTTAAACAATACTAATTTTAGTTACTAATTCTATTCTAATCCCATTTTCTAGCACTTGGTCTGTAGCCTCGTACGCTATGGAGTTTCAAGTGTTCATCTAAATGCTTCTTAAATGTTGTGGGGTTCCCGTGTCCACCACCCTTTCAGGCAGTGAGTTCCATATTCCCAGCACCCTCTGGGTGAAAAGGTTTATTCTCAAATCCCTCTAAATCTCCCACCCCTTACCTTAAATCTAAGCCCCCTGATTATTGATTCCTCTCCGAAGGGAAAAGTTCCCTCCTATCTTGTACATCTCAATCAGCTTCCCTCTCAGTCTTCTCTGCTCTAAGGAAGACAACCTCAGCTGAACCAACCTCTCTTCAGAGCTGAAACACTCCAGCCCAGGCAATATCCTGGTGAATCTGCTCTGCGTCCCCTCCAGTACAATCATATCCTTCCTATAAAGTGGCCACAGGAACTGCACACAGTAGTCTAGCTGTGGCCTGACGAGTGTTTTGTACAGCTCCATCATAACCTCTCTGCTCTTGTGCTGTATACCTTGGCTAATACAGGCAAGTATGTCCTATGTCTTCTTAACCATCTTATCCACCTGTCCTACTGCCTTCAAGGATCTTAGACGTGCACCCAAGGTCCCTCTGGTCCTCTGCACTTTCTAGTGTCCTACCACTCATTGCACATTCCCTTACCTTGTAAATCCTCCCAAAATGCATCACTTCACACATTTTGGCCTTAATTTCCATTTGTCACTGTTCTACCTATCTGACCAGCCTGTCCTTATCGCCATCTAACCTAACTCTTCCCTCCTCACTATTTACCACATCACCATCTACAAACTGACTGATCATGCCCTCACATTCATGTCCAGATTATTAGCATCCTAGCTAACCACTTAATTGAATGGATAGCAGGAGTTGGTTAACTTCAGGCATCAGATGAAGCCCAGGCTGGGGTGCTGTGCCTTTTCTTGCCAGCTTGGATGTTTATGTCTCTCTAATGAGGATGTGGAGGTGTCGGCGTTGGACTGGGGTAAGCACAGAAAGAAGCCTCACAACACTCGGTTAAAGTTCAACAGGTTTATTTGGTGGCACAAGTCACAAGCTTTTGAAGCAGCACTCCAAAATCTCGTGCTATCGTATAAACCTGTTGGACTTTAACTTGGTGTTGTGAGACTTCTTACTCTCTACTGACAACCATGGATTGAACTCAGTTTGAATTTGAATTGGTTTTTGGAAATGGAATAAGGGCTTGTTCTGTCGACTCTGCTCATTGGCTTTGTAACTTTGAGAATGGAGTAGTGTTTTTGTACAAATAGCCAAAGTCTTGCCATCATCATCCACATCCCTAGAGCAAAGGTCAACTTCAAAGGCTTACTGGAGCCCTAAGTAACTGACACATCGAGCAAAAGCTCAATGGCTGACATTTCAGAGAGTGTAATCTCGAAGCCCAGGCAAGGCTATACAATTTGTGCTTTGGTTTCTTATCTGCTGGTTTGAAATCTTTTGGCCCAGAGATCTGAAAAGAGCTTTATTTCACACTGTTGGCGAATAAAGGCTAAACATAAACACCAGATTTGTTGGTATCACAACTTGAGATATGTGCAAGTTAATGGGAACATCAATGGAAGTGCTGTAGTTGGCCACCAAGGCTGCCTGGCAGGAAGCTGGCTGAGCCATGAAAGCAAAAGCTTGGATATTTCTCGTTCTTCTGTAGCTGCAGGCTGATTACAAGCAATAAATCTAGTAGCGGAACTGAATAAAGCAGAGTGAGCCAGCCTCCAACTGGGAATGGACCAGAGCCGGCATGAATGGGCTTTTGGAAACAATGCTGAGCGAAACAAAGGAAATTCGGCATATCAGCTACGACTCTCACCAACTTTTACAGATGCACCATAGAAAGCATTCTTTCTGGTTGTATCACAGTTTGGTATGGCTCCTGCTCTACCCAAGACCACAAGAAACGACAAAAGGTCATGAATGTAGCCCAATCCATCACACACAAACCAGCCTCCCATCCATTGACTCTGTCTACACTTCCCACTGCCTCAGCAAAGCAGCCAGCATAATTAAGGACCCTACGCACCCTGGACATTCTCTCTTCCACATTCTTCTGTCAGGAAAAAGATACAAAAGTCTGAGGTCACGTACCAACCGATTCAAGAACATCTTTCTTTACTCAGAGAGTGGTTGGGGTGTGGAATGGACTGCCTGCTTGGTCGTGGAGTCGGACACTTCAGGAACTTTCAAGCAGTTATTGGATAGGCACATGGAGAACACCAGAATGATAGGGAGTGGGATACCTTGATCTTGGTTTCAGACAAAGCTCGGCACAACATCGAGGGCCGAAGGAACTATATTGTGCTGTACTGTCCGATGTTCTATCTTCCTCCCTGCTGCTGTCAGACTTTTGAATGGACTTACCTTGCATTAAGTTGACCTTCCTCTACACCCTAGTTATGATTGCAACACTACATCCTGCACTCTCTCATTTCCTTCTCTATGAACAGTATGCTTTGTATAGCGCGCAAGAAATAATACTTTTCACATATGCTAATACATGTGACAATAATAAATCAAATCAAAATCAAAGAGTGAGTCGAACTGTGCAGGACAGGATCCTGTTTGGTGGGGGAGATGGCCGGCGGGAGGGGGTTATAGTAGATTTCCAACATTGTTGCTAAAACGGGCACATATAGGATCGGATTTTCCAACCTCACCTGCAGCTGGGATTCTCCAGTCCCACTGCAGTGAATGGGGCTTTGGCTGAGCGCCACATTCTCTGTTCTCACTGGCAATGGCGGTGGGGCAAATAAGACTGGAGAATCCCACCCACCCACCATGTCTCCTAGAGTTACACCTTTGACCCAGACGCCAACAGAAATTAGGTTTCAGAATGAAAAACTTGTTAGGGGAACTGACACCAGGAGTCAGGCAGTCTTACACCATGGACAGCGCAGTGGGACCTCACAGCGCCAGGGACCTAAGTTCAATTCCAGCCTTGGGTCACTGTCTGTGTGGAAAACTGCACATTCTCCCCGTGTCTGCATGGGTTTCCTCTGGGTACTCTAGTTTCTTCCCACAGCCCAAAGATGTGTGGGTTAGGTGGACTGGCCATGCTAAATTGTCCCTTAGTGTCAGGGAGACTCCCAGGGTAAATATGTGGGGTTATGAGGATAGGGTTTGGGTGGAATTGTTGTTGGTGCATACCGAATGGCCTCTTTCTGCACTGTAAGGATTCAATGGGAAAATTTTTTTTTTGTGTATGCTTGTTAGAAATCAATCATGTTGCAATTGGCAAGCCAAAGAAATGTGAGAGCCCTTAACAGTTCAAAAAATAACTTGCTGTAATTGGCTCACCCTTCTAATTGTTTTTTTTTGCTGATTTCCTGACCGGTTTTTTTAGTGTCTCTGTACGTGTGTTCTCGTGTGTAATATAAACATCATCAGTGGTCCATTCACACTGACTCTCCGACAGCAGTGTTCGTATGATTAAATTACAGGGAGGATTTCTCGGGATGTGATCGTGGGAGAAGAGTGCACCTTATCACCGAACTTAATTTGGGAAGCAGTTTCCAAGTGACCTCACAGGAACACAGAAACGTAGAAAATAGAAGCAGGAGAGGCCATTTGGCCCCGCGAGCCTGTTTCCCCATTCTGTATGATCAAGGCTGATCATCTATCAATAGCCTGATTCCACCTTCCGCACCCCCTCCCCCCACTCACTCCACCCCACCCAGACCACCCATACACTTTGATCCTACAGATGGTGAAAAGGTTTTTAGTCTTCCTTAGAATATCAATACAGGTCATTTTCCTTACACTCTACAAGGTAATTAAAGTTGTTCCCCCACTGATCGCCCTTATATAAAAGCAATGTGGTCGATTTGTCATTACTGTGTCTGTCCTAATGAGTCCAAGACAAGTGGTTTTGGCAATACCTCTCTCTTTTCTGCAATATTCGCACTGCCGTGGCACAGGAGCCTGCTTTGAAGGAGCACTTGTGTTTCTATTTCCATACCCCCATGTTTTGTATGAAATCACAGAAACTGAGGCCGTGAGATCTATCTCTTTAGAACATGGGTTCCATCTTTTGTCCTGGCAATGTGCAAATTCTTACTCTTTCTTATTTATGGCATTAATGGTGGAGGTTTAAGATGGGACGTTCCACACAAAATGCCTGCTCCCTAAGCAACAGTTACAGCAAAGAACCACAAAGGTCAATGAGAAATGCTGATAACCTTTCTGATGTGAGTTATCCCTCTTCAATGAAGTTTTGTGGGTGGCACAGTGGTTAGCACTGCTGCCTCACAGCAAGAAGTCTCACAACACCTGGTTAAAGCCCAACAGGTTTATTTGGTAGCAAAAGTCACTAGCTTTCGGAGTGCTGACGAAGGAACAGCAAGCGCTCCGAAAGCTAGTGACTTTTGTTACTAAATAAACCTGTTGGTTACTGATGAGTGCAAGATGAAAAGCTTCATCTACATGTGTTTACCCCAGTCCTACGTTGGCATCTCCACATCACGACTACCATCGACACCCCACAGCACCAGGGAACTGTGTTCAATTCCTGGTTTAGTTCACTGTCTGTGCAGCATCTGCACATTCTCCCCGTCTCTTCATGGGTTTCCCCATGTGCTCCGGTTTCCTCCCACAGTCTAAAAGATATGCTGGTTAGGTGCATTGACCCAAACAGGTGCTGGAATGTGACAACTGGGTGAATTTCACAATAACTTAATTGCAGTGTGACTAATAAATAAACTTTACTTTTAGATTGTGGAGCAATTAAAGAAAATATGCTTGTATAGAAAAACAGCTGTTTTCTCAAGAGTACTTGGTGAGGCCTTTTGAAGCCTGCAAATATTTCTAAAGTGAGTTCTATCATTATGTAGCATGGAGTTATAAGTATTATTTCCAGTAGCATGGCTTACTGATTAGATATACTATACAAGTGTAAATTACATGAATATTACAGACTTGTCTCAATATCTGGAAGGTAGAAACTATATTATAAGTTGTAATCAGTAAGTAAATTGTTATCCATGTTGTTTTGTTTCAATTGCTAGCTGATTATATTTCATTATAACTTCCTCTCAGAAATATTTTCTTTCCCTAAATTTCTTCCTTTAGAGCACTGACCGCTCTCTGAGTTCTCCATTGACTCATTGGCATCTTTAATCAGGTGGTCATTTTTCTTGTGGGCCTGAGACTTCGCTGATGTAGCCACCCCTAGAAAACAAACAATTACACTTTGAACAATCATTGTGGTTGGGTGTGGTGTAAGTGATAACTTTCACTGCAGCGATAGTCACCTGGGTTCCACAGTTCAGTTTCTGACTGGTTATGGATATTGCAATATTGGAAATAGAATGAGATCATAGTCTCAATTGATTGTTTTACCCAGTTAACATATCTAATTAACTTTGACCTGCCCTTTGACCAAAAACAGCACAACAATACTGGGCCTGATTCTGGTCTCAACTGATATGATAGCAAATGGAAATAGAAATCTTAGCTTGTTATTCACTCTTCTTCCACACATCATCTAAAGCAACGAAGACCAGGAACTGGACTCTTCTGGTCTTATGCTTTCACCAAAGTGGGATCTTTACCCATGACACAATCAGAAAAATCCCTCTGATAACTCTATTAGAAAATGGACTTTCCTAGTTCCTCAATCTGCAGTTGAGCAAATATCACAGGAAGGTATCATGAACTTGCTTGGGAGTAGAGAACTTGAGTATTGTTGTAAAAAGAGACATGTGGATGAAGCTTTTCATCTTGCACTCATCAGAGCAGACACAAGAGTGCAAAATTTCAAAGGGAACAACAATTTATATTACATGAGAAAAGAAGCATTGTTTCTTTATCAAGTCTGCTCTGATTGGTCTGAGACAATGCGCCAAGGAACTATTGTTCTCTGTGTTTTTGTTTTTTTAAAACAGTGCAATGTCTGGCCATATTCCTTTAGCCTGCAGAGGACAGGCCCCTACATATGAATGCATGTAGCTTCTGGCAAGTGTGAGTGAGCTACATTGCAAGCCAAACTGGTAAGCTTGAAATGGTTGTTCTTGTATTTCTTAGCACATTTTGGATTGTTCAGTAAATGCTGCCCAATCGCGGATTCTCATCTAATGTTAAATATTATGTTCTAAATTTTGCAAGGACAGGTTGCTTGATTACAGTCAGTACTCTCTCTCTCTCTGCCTATTACGAACAGCTGAAGGGACTTGTTGTTTGATATGATCCACCAGTCATTGGGACATTTGGCCTAAATATCTGGCATCACACTGGCATTGAAATTCATCTACCACATGACTCATTTGTGTAGCAGTTGCCTCTCATACAACATACAATTTACGTTAAGCAGTCTCAAGGGGATGTACAGTTTCCAGCCTCTCGATACACTATGGCAGCAGGGTCTAAAACAGTGACCATTCCCCACTGAGCCTTTGCAGCAGCTGGCTCAAGCTTTTACGATCCTTCAGTGCGTACTGATTCTCTCTGCACTGCAAGACCATCAAGCTTTGGGCGGGCCAAAGTGTTCCTTTCACAAAGTTGGTAGTCCTCCGGCAGCTTTATCCCACTGTGGGTCCCTGGGAAAAGCCTGCAGCGTCCTGAGTCCTGTGTTACAGAAGTGCTCGGACGAACATCAACAAAACCACTCTTCAGATTTCTATCCATTATTATATCCCTTCATTCAACTCTTCAAAATGTGGTCACTTCCACTTGTCATCACCACCTCGGCTGTAAAAGAGTTAAATAATCCAGGAATTTCATTTATTCACACAAACCATACAATCCCAGGTATTGTGATCAAGTAGGGTGAATGGATTTGCATGTTGTGGAGCCTTGGTACCAGACTTAGATAAATAGAACTCAGACTTCAATAAAGCAATCACCCTCAAAAAACAAGTGGACACACCTAAAGCAATTTATGGTAGCTAAGTAGATGATAAACTTACAGTACAATGTTTATCACCTGGATTCCATAACCCTTAGTGTATCTGCTGTGAGAATATTAGCTTCAAATTGGAATAGTGTAGATAGTTTAAATGATTTTGGTTTGCGTCATTCCACTGATAATTTTTTTTATTAATTCGTGGGACATGGGCGTCGCTGGCTGGCCAGCATTTATTGCCTATTCCCAGTTGCCTTTGCCCAGAGGGCATTGAGAGGCAACCGAATTGATGTTGCTCTGCAGTAACATGTACGCCACGATGTGGAGATGCCGGCATTTGACTGGGGTGGGCACAGTAAGAAGTCTCACAACACCAGGTTAAAGTCCAATGTATAAGATAATGAAGGGGATGGATAGGGTAGAGGTAGGGAGATTCTTCCTGCTTAGAAAGGATAGCAGGACTAGAGGACACAGCCTCAAGATAAGGTGGGGGGGGGGGGGCAGTTTAGATCAGAGTTGAGGAGGAACTTCTTCACTCAAAGGGTGGTGAATCTCTGGAATTCTCTGCCCGTTGAAGTGGTGGAGGCTACCTCGCTGAATATAATTAAGTCACGGGTAGATAGGTTTCTGATAGACAAGGGAATTAAGGGTTATGGGGAGAAAGCGGGAAAGTGGAACTGATCCACTTCAGATCAGCCATGATCTTATTGAATGGTGGGGCAGGCTCGAAGGGCAAGATGGCCTACTCCTGCTCCTACTTCTTATGTTCTTATGTTTATTTGGAATCACGCGCTTTTGGAGCGCTGCTCCTTCATCAGTTGAGCAAAAAGGTGCTCAGTAGTCCGAAAGTTCATGATTCCAAATGGACTTTAACCTGGTGTTGTCAAATTCTTACACGTAGGCCAGACCAAGTAAGGACAGCAGATTTCCTAAAGGACAATAGTGAACCAGAGGAGTTTTTCCAACAATCGGCAATGATTTTATGGTCATCAGTAGATTCTTAATTCCAGATATCTTTTATTAAATGAAAATTCCACCATTTGCTGTAGCAGGATTTGCACATGGGCTAGTACATTAATTGAATTTCTGGATTAATAGTACAGTGATAACACCAGTAGACCATCGCCTCCCCGTAAATAAATGTTACTTAATATTTTCAATATTGCTGCCAGATAAAGTAGTTAAATTCAGATTCGGCTCAATGGGCCGAATGGCCTAATCCTGCTCCTATACCTTATGGTCTGTGGTTCATATTAAGATGTTTTAAAGTGCAGCAGAACTTCAAGATGTAGAAAGACATGTTTGATCTCTTGTAAAAAGTGCTGAAGTTATTAAACCCCTGGAGGAACAGCCGTGTTGTTAACTGTTGAATCTGCTGGCAGGTTTTTTACAAATTGAAATCTTTCAATTTGAGGTTTACTCTCAAATGGATCTTTGTACTTTATGACAGCGAAGAAAAGTAAGGTGGGAATCAGAAGCAAGAGAGAAAATCAAAGGGGTAAATAACATCTGTTACAAAGACTCAACCTTACCTTACATAATGTTATGTTTACCTGACACAAAACACAAAGAGATAACAATTCCAATGTTTCGGCTTGACTGCAGAAACTCAGAGCAGATCCAAACTGGCGATATTTGTGAAGGATAAAACTTCTCCCCCTTTACTTCCCTTTCCCCCTTTTTCTCAATTTTATCTCTCCCCCACCCACCTTCCTCCTCCCCCACATCTTCATCTGTCACACCTTATTCTCTGGTTTCAGTTTCTCTGCCATTCAGCCATTCACACCGTCTATTCTCTCTGTGGACTGCCTTTAGCATTCCCACCCAGCCTTTCCCCTCGGTTTTGTGACTATGACTCACCTTTCATTCCCTCACCCCGCAGTATAAATATCTCCCACTTTGTATGCCTTATAGCTTTGACAAAGGGTCAACTGGACTCGAAACGTCAGCTCTTTTTTCTCCTTACGGATGCTGCCAGACCTGCCGAGATTTTCCAGCATTTTCCCTTTTGGTTTATATTTGTGCTGTTTTGATTATGTTTTCAGAAACTCATCTGGGAGTAAATAACTGGGTCTCTGTGATTGCCAATGGGATAAAGGAGCTGGATTTAGCTGTGTAATTACCACATGCAAACTGGCAGATTCTGCTTTTTTTAAACTGAAACAGCAGCATATATAAAAGGTTTTAAAATGCACCCCAATTGATTCACTCACTCCAAAGCCAAATCTGTATTCAATTTGTGGATATTTCTACGCAGTAAGTTGAGCCACATTGCAATTAATTGAAAAATTGGGTGGCATTGGGAAGGCACGGTGGCACAATGGTTAGCATTGCTGCCTCACAGTGCCAGGGACCCAGGTTCAATTCCCTGCTTGGACCACTGTCTGTGTGGAGTCTGCATGTTCTCCCCGCATCTGCATGGGTTTCCTCTGGGTGCTCCGGTTTCCTCCCACAGTCCAAAGATGTGTAGGTTAGATTGATTGGCCATGGTGAATTGCCCCTTAGCATCAGGGGGATTAGGAGGGTAAATTGATGGAGTTACAGGGTTAGGGCCTGGGTGGGATTATGGTCAGTGCAGGCCCGATGGGCCAAATGGCCTCCTTCTGCGCTGCAGGGATTGTACGATTCTATAAGATGGGAATCAGAAGAGATAGGCAAGAGTGTAAATCAAAGGGGTAAATAACATCTGTGACAAAGACTCAACCTTACCTTGCATAATGTTATGTTTATCTGTCACAAAATGCGAAGGGAAAGCAAGTTCAATGTATTGATGTCCTTTTTTATATCTTTTCAGTTGTATGCTGATCTCTGGATTTTGTTATTAAATGTAAAATTAGGGCAACAGCTTTGTACATTTACAGGATTGGACACCTTTAACCCACTGGAAGATTCACATTTATTCTCCAATGTCGTGTAGGAAAATGTGAAGTTATGCACTTTGGTAGAAAGAATAAAGGAACTGAGTATTATTTAAATGGAGAAAGACTGCAGAAAGTTGCAGCGCAGAGGGATTTGAAGGATATTTGTGCATAAATCACAAAAATCTAGCATACAAGTTCAACAGGTAACGGGGAATACTGACTTTTATTTCAAAGGGAATGGAGTATAAAAATAGGAAATCTTGCTACATCTATACAAGGCAGTAGTTAGATCCCTTGCCTAAGGAAATAAAATACTGGCATTGAAGGCAAGGTCCCTTGTTAACAAGGATCTAACAATGTCCCTTGTTAGATCTCTTGCCTAAGGAAATACAATACTGGCATTGGAGGCAGTCCAGGGACAGTTCATTAGGTTGATCCTGGGTAGGGAGGAATTTTGTTTTGAGGAGAGGTTGAATAGGATGGGCCTTTACTCATTGGAGTTGCAAAGAACGAGAGGTAACTTATTGAGACGTATAGGATTCTCAGGGGGCTTGACAAGGTAGATGCTGAGAGGTTGCTTCCTTTAGTCTAGGACTAGAGGGCACAATCTCAGAGTAAGGGGTCAGCTATTTAAGACAGAGATGAGGAGAAATTTCTTCTGTCAGCAGGTATTGAATCTATGGAACTCTTTACAGCCTTTAAAGATGGCTCTAGAGGTTGGGTCATTAAGTATGTTCAAGACTGAGACAAACAGATATTTAATCAGTAAGGGAATCAAGGATTATGGATATAAGGCAGGAAAGTGGATTGAGGATTATCGAATCAGATCAGTCGTCATCCCATTGAATGGTGGAGCAGACTCAGGGAGATGAATAGCCTCCTCTGCTCCTATGTCTTGTGGTCTTATCAATTTGTAATTGCTTTTACAAATGTTTGAAATGGGCTTTCAAGAGTTTGCATTAACTGTAAAGGGATCAGTTGTAATTTTTTTGGACAGTAAAGAATGCTGCATCGTTTGACTTGGCGACACTTGACCTGGAAGCTGCACCAATTGGAAGAATATTAAGAAAGAAGCTATATGGCTGCAGACTCAAATGAGAGCTACAGATACAAAGCTGTGCTATTAGCAGAGGAACTGAAGGGTGAACGTGATCAATGCACAGATAAACATACACAGAGAAAGCAGAAAGAGGAAAACAGAGAGGAAAAGAAGGAAATCATCCAGCAAGCATTAGTTTTTTTTGTATGGCAGAGAAGTGCTCCTGGAGGTACTGTGTGAGTTGGTTAAAAAGATCTAGAACCTGAAAAACTGTGTGAACACCTTGAGATGCTAAAGAGCTGGGTGTTTTCCAAAGAGTGGCCAAAGTGCAAACCTGGGTATTGGTGGCTGGTCATTTGAAAGAGATCGCTGGAAAACTATATCATTAGGACTGTCATGATGCAAGGAAAAGTGGGCCTGTAGAAGTGTACCTTGTTGATGATGACCGTACCTATGAACCTTAAAGGTAAATGCTGGTGTCAGTAGGACTCCTGAGCTACCCTGAATGAATGAAGAACAGCATACTGTGGAACTGTGTGCAGCATAATGCCACATCTTGTGTGGAGAGTGATGCAAATGCTTGTGGTGGGGTGAGATGTATTTTTGCTGTTTTGACTATTTCAAGTGAAATTTACCTTTTTAATTTGAAGCGTAATTCATGTGGAATTTGTGTTTAATTTGTGTTGCTTCAGATCCATGTTAAAAGTAAAAGTTACTGTGATTATAGTGGTTGCTATAGATATGTTTTAAAGTTCAGATTTTTTCCACAGCTCAGATGCCGGGAAAGCAGGATAAGTACTGATTTTAGTCATGTAGTATTTACTTAGGAGCGAGTTAATGGACTTTTGTTTACAAGGGAAAGGATCCCCTGGGATTTTTGATGAAAGGAATGAAAGGTGGGTTTAGATTGACAGGGTCATGTGATAATGTGGTTAATGGGCGGAGCTTGGTATGTAGCAGAGAAATAAACGGCCTGAGTTATGGCTGGGATTTGTTTAGATTCAGAGGCCTGGAGGTTCAGAGCTTGTGCCATTATTTAAGAAAGGCAGCAGCAAAATGCCGGGGAACTACAGACCGGTGAGCCTAATGGCAGCGCTGGGTAAGTTGTCAGAAGGGATTCTGACAGATTGTATCTACATGCATTTGGATAGGCAAGGACTGATTAGGGACAGTCAGCATGGCTTTGTGTGTAAGAAATCATGTCTTACAAATTTGATAGAGTTTTTTGAATTGGTAACCAAGAAAATAGATGAAGGCAGTGCAGTAGATGTTGTCTACATGGACTTTAGCAAGGCCTTTGACAAGATACTGCATGATAGGCTGGTCAGTAAGATTAGATCACATGGGATCCAGGGAGAATTAGCCAATTGGATGCAAAATTGGCTTCCTGGTAAGAGGCAGAGGGTGGTATTAGAGGGATGTTTTTCAGACTGGAGGCCTATGATCAGCAGTGTGCCGCAAGGATCATTGCTGGGTCTACTGTTGTTTGTCATGTATATAAACAATTTGGATGAGAATATAGGAAGCAGGGTTAGTACGTTTGTGGACAACACCAAAATTGTTGGTATAGTGAACAGTTAGGAAAGTTACCTAAGACTACAATGGGATCTTGGTCAACTGGGCCAGTGGGCCAAGGAATGGTAGTTGGAGTTTAATTCAGATAAATGCAAGGTGTTACATTTGGGTAAGACAAACCAGGGCAGGACTTATACAGTCAGTGGTAGGGCCTGGGGAGTGTTGTCGAACAGAGAGAACTTGGGCTGCAGCTACATAGTTCCTTGAAAGTAGCGTAAACATGTAGACAGGGTGGTGAAGAAGGCATTTGGCACACTTGCCTTCATCGGTCAGAGCATTGAGTACAGGAACTGGGACATAAGGTTACAGCTGTACAAGACATCGCTAAGGTCACATTTAGAGTTCTGTGTACAATTCCAGTTGCCCTGCTAAAGGAAGAACACTATTAAACTAGAAAGGGGTGCAAAAAAGATTTACAAGGATGTTACTGGCACTGGAAGGTTTGACTTATAAGGAGAGATTGGATAGGCTGGGACCTTTTTCCCTGGAGCATAGGAGGATGAGGGACAGCCTTTTAAATGATTATAAAATAATGAGGGGCATAGATAAGGTGAATAGCCAAGGTCTTTTCTCTATTGTACGGGAGCCCAAAACTAGAGGGCATAGGTTTAAAGTGAGCGAGGAAGGATTTAAAAGGGACCTGAAGGGTAACTTTTTCACAGTGGGTAAAAATGGAATGAGCTGCCAGATGAGGTAGCAGAAGCAGGTACAATTAAAACATTTAAATGACATTTGAACAGGTACATGGATACAAAAGGTTTGGAGGGATATGGGCCAAATGCAGGCAAATGGAACTAATTCATTTAGGAAATTTGGCTGGCATGGACAAGTTGGGCCGAAGGGCCTGTTCTGTGCTGTATATCCCTATGACTCTATGACTCTAAAACGCAAAATCTCTCTGAAACCTTCAAGGCTGTTTATACCTATTATATCAAGTATATTTATGGTTGCTGACTGTATTGAAAATGGTGTTTGAATCTGTGAGAAGAATGCTCCTTACTTCGAACTGAAACAGTGATAAGTTAGAAATCAGTTGTTTCTTTTCATGTTAAAATATTGTTTGACAGGTATTGGTTAAGCTGTTTCATTTGTTAGAGTTATAGTTAAACTATGTTATTAAATAAAGTTTGTTTTACTATGAAGGAATGCTAATTTGTCAACAGAATTACTTTAGGGGAGAAGTATCCTATCCTCACATTTATGCCAAAATAGAAAAATTGTTGGGGTCTGTTCTGGAGTCTTAATATAACTTTGGTTTCCGGTCCAGCGCCCGAACTGTTATAAAGAGTGAAATCCTGTTGTTAATTTCTTTGAAAGCATCATTTGGTAAATGTGGTTACTTTGGTTTACAGTTTCCTCACAGTAACCATACATCCTGTACTTCATGAAATTGTAGTTCCGTATATTGGAGATACAAATGCTTTTGTCTCTGAAATGCAATCATGCTCAATGCTGGAGAATATGTTGTCATACCCTGCCTTCAGGCAACTCCTTCCAGCATCTGTCACTTAAGATGTTCTCAATACCTCGAAGATGACACACCTGCCTTTAGTATAGTGTAGGGACATGGAAGTCACCTTGAATTTTCAGACATCTAATGCTGAGGACCAACAAGCTGATCTTTCTCTACACCCTAGCTATGACTGTAACACTACATTCTGCACTCTCTTGTTTCCTTCTCTATGAATGGTATGCTTTGTATAGCACGCAAGAAACAATGCTTTTCACTGTATGTCAATATATGTGACAATAATAAATCAAATCAAGTCAAACCAAAACCAAGTTTTTAACCCAAATCTTTGTGAGGGTCTAAGCCACATATTTTGCCCATTTTAATAAGATCCTGTATCATGTTCAGTAATAATTTATGAGCTGAATGCATTTTGCTAAAACAGATATCTTACATGTCTTGGATGTGATTAATTTTGGTGAAACGGACTTTGCCTTTTTTTAAAACACGTCATAATGAAGGTTATGCTCGAGAATAGGACGTGTATACAGAGCTTTGTCTGGACAAGGAATGCAATGCAACAGAAGAGAAGGGAATGTAATTCGGTCTGCGAGCGTTATACTAGAAGCACGTGGTCTAATACACAAAAAAATTAAACTCGCTGATGTCAATATTTTTATTTTGCTCCTGAACATGAATTGCATTATTTGTAATTTGCAAATCCCATGAAAGGAAGTTACAATGTGGATACTGCACAGTATTAAATTTAATGGCCAATCATTTTTTTTGTACCTTTCACTTTTCTCCTTATCCGCATT
The DNA here is from genome assembly GCF_965287045.1 of Carcharhinus amblyrhynchos. Lineage (NCBI taxonomy): Eukaryota > Metazoa > Chordata > Chondrichthyes > Carcharhiniformes > Carcharhinidae > Carcharhinus > Carcharhinus amblyrhynchos. The sequence continues at coordinate 7,804,107 of NC_137329.1, read as the reverse complement.
ACTGTCGTACCAATGTGAATAATAGGAAAATATGCTGGTAGCAAAAAAGTTCAGCATGAGTTGGGCTTACAGGTTAGCTGTGCAGCACTGCTCGGGAACAGGCTGTCAATCAGGTAGGGGCATTTGATTTGAATAATTGTTGTCACATGTATTAGTATGCAGTGAAAAGCATTGTTTCTTGCACGCTATACAGATAAAGCATACCATTCCTGGAGAACAAAAGGAGAGGGTGCAGAATGTCAAGTTACAGTCAAATCTAGAGCAGCATGGTGGCATAGTGGACAGCACTGCTGCCTCAGCACCAAGGACATGGGCTCAATTCCCAGCTTGGGTCACTGTGTGGATTCTGCACCTTCTCCCTGTGTCTGCGTGGCTTTCCTCCAGGTGCTCCAGTTTCCTCCCACAGTCCAAAGATGTGCACATTAGGTGGATTGGCCATGCTAAATTCTCCCTCAGTGTACCCGAACAGACACTGGAGTGTGGTGATTAGGGGCTTTTCACAGTAACTACTTTACACTGTTAATGTAAGTCTACTTGTGACTAATAAATAAACTTTAAAGGGTGTATGCAGGGAAAGATCAACTTAATATAAGGTAGGTCCATTCAAACATCTGATGGCAACAGAGAAGTAGCTGTTCTTGAGTCAGTTGGTACATGACCTCAGAGTTTTGTATCTTCTCCCTGATAAAAGAAGTTGGAGGAGAGAATGTTCGAGTGCATGGGGTCCTTGATTATGCTGGCAGAGGCAATGGAAAGTGTAGGTAGTAGAGTCAATGGATGGGAGACTTTAACTTGATTTGCTTTATTATTGTCTCATGTACGAGTATACAGTGAAAAGTATTGTTTCTTGCCTGCTATAAAGCCAGAGCATACTGTTCATAGGAAAGAAAGGAGAGAGTGTGATGTTACAATCATAGCTAGAGTGTAGAGAAAGGTAAGCTTACTATTAAGTAGGTCCATTCAAAAGTCTGGTGGAAGCAGGGAAGAAGATGTTCTTGAGTCGGCTGGTAAGTGACCTCAGACTTTTGTATCTTTTTTCCGACAGAATAAGGTGTAAGAGAGAATGTCCGGGGTGCATGGACTCCTTAATTACGCTGGCTGCTTTGCCGGGGCAGTGGGAAGTGTAGACAGAGTCAATGGATGGGAGGCTGGTTTGCGTGATGGATTAGGCTACATTCACGACCTTTTGTAGTTTCTTGTGGTCTTGGACAGAGCAGGAGCCCATACCAAGCTGTGATACAACCAGAAAGAATGCTTTCTATGGTGGATCTGTAAAAGTTGGTGAGATTAGTGGACATGCCAAATTTCCTTAGCTTCTTGAGAAAGTAGAAGTGTTGTTGGGCTTTCTTAACTATAGCATTAACATGGTTGGGGGGGGGAGGTCAGGATAAATTGTTGGTGATCTTGTCACCTAAAAACTTGAAGCTCTGGACCTTTCTACTTTGTCCTTATGATTTGGGGGGGGGGGGCCTCGCTGTCAATCAGAAAGGGTGGGGCCTGGCTGTCAGTGAGGGAGAGGGCGGAGTCTGGCTGTCAATCAGGGAGGGGGTGGGGTCTGGCTGTCAATCAGAGAGAGGGCGTGGTCTGGTTGTCAATCTGGGAGGGTGAGGGGCCTGGCTGTCAATCAGGGAGGGGTGGAGTCTGGCTGTCAATCAGAGAGAGGGCGTGGTCTGGTTGTCAATCAGAGAGAGGGCGCGGTCTGGTTGTCAATCTGGGAGGGTGAGGGGGCTGGCTGTCAATCAGAGAGAGGGCGTGGTCTGGTTGTCAATCTGGGAGGGTGAGGGGGCTGGCTGTCAATCAGGGAGGGGTGGAGTCTGGCTGTCAATCAGAGAGAGGGCGTGGTCTGGTTGTCAATCTGGGAGGGTGAGGGGGCTGGCTGTCAATCAGGGAGGGGTGGGGTCTGGCTGTCAATCAGGGAGCTGGTGTCCTGGCTGTCAGTGAGGGAGGGGGTGGGGCCTGGCTGTCAATCAGGGAGGGGACAGGGCCTGGCTGTCAATCAGGGCCAGCCCCGCCCCTGGGGCTCGCGCGGTATCCAATGGTGACGGGGCCTATCTCCTGCCCCCGGGGTGGGCTGGGCCCAGCTGTGTGTGAGTGAGTGAACAGCGGCGGAGCGGAGCTAGAGCTGTCTGTGTGTGTGTGAGTGAGTGAGTGTCTGAGGGAATCAACCCAACCGGGAGGGCACTGTGATCACCGGGGAGAGGGGAGAGAGAGAGCGAGCTGTCCAGCCGGCCAGGAGAGAGGCTGATTCCACTCGGTCCATCCAGCCCGCTGCCCACTCCCTCCTCTCCTCATGTGCCGCCGCCGCCGCTGCTCGCTGTGGGCACGGCGCTGCCCGCCCGCTGCCCTCCTGCCGCCGCTCCTGCTGCTCCTGGGGCTGGCACCGGGCGGCGGGCGCCCCGAGAATGTGGCCGCCCCGTGCCCGGCGGTGTGCCGCTGTCAGGGCGACGACGGAGCCGCACTGAGGGTCGACTGCTCCGGCCGGGGATTGACCAGCGTCCCTCAAGGCCTCGGCATCTTCACCTTCTTTCTGTGAGTATTAATAACAAGCCTCAACATACCAACAAAACACAGCAATAATAATCCCAACGAAGCCTTCCTAGTGGTGGGCATTTCAGGTTTAACTTTCATTAATTGTCTGAAGCCAAGGGAGTGAGAGGTTGGAATTCATTTATAAATCACATAGCAGCTCGCTTTCTGTGTGACTTTTTTTTACAGTAATAATCGCAGTGAACGCTAATGGTTTCTCAGGAATGTGAACACCGACCTTCCTTAGTCAATTCAAGGCAAGAAAATGCCCTCTTGGGACAGCTGGAGAGAGAAAAAGAAGTGTTTATTGCTCTGCTGGAAGTTCACTGAACATATTTTCTTTTGTACATAATGCAGAGCACAACGCTTTCGTTGAAATGATTCATAAGTGCAAAGGTGCAATCTTTTTATTGGTGTCACAAGTAAGCTTACATTAAGGCTGCAATGAAGTTTTGTGGCATTTCTTTCTAAATCACCTGAGTTCATGCTGAACTTATCCTACTTTCACAGTAACTTCATTGCAGTATTAATGTAAGCCTACTTGTGACTAATAAATAAACTTTAACTTTGGGGATTTGGAAGTGGGGGTGGGGGGGGGTGAGTCTGTGACTGGTCTGTCAAGTCAAAATCAAACCTCATTTTGCCTTTGCAGATTATATTAGACTTTTAAAAATAAGACTGGTCGGCGCAACATTGTGGGCCGAAGGGCCTGTTCCGCGCTGTAATGTTCTATGTTCTATGTTCTATTGATTTAGTCCCATCAGATTGCACACTTGTGGTTTAAAGTTACCCAGATGCAGCCATCGGGAAGTAATGTGGGTCTATTGCTGTTACTTTCCTATCAGCCTATTTCTTCAAAATTGTGTGTATGGCTTCAGTAAGGTCTCAAGATTCTGGCTGACCCAACAATTGGTTCTCAGTTAAGATCATTTGGTTGAAGAATAATGTCTGTGTTCCCATGCTTCAGTTATGTTATAGTTTAGTTTTGGCAGAAGGAAGTATTTTGGACCACACAGGGATTATTAACATGCAGGCTACTACTGCTGTTTTTGTAGTTTTTCAAAATGGAAAAGGGAATAACTTTCATTAGCTGTTTGAGTGCTAAGTTGTGAACTTTAGATTTTTCAATTTGATTGCCCTGAAGTGGAAATTGCACCACTAATCAGATGCTGGTGAGCACTGAATGCAGTAAAAACCAAAAATAAATGCTGAAAGTACTCAGCAGGCCAGGTAACATCTGCACAGCAAGAAACTGAGTTAATGTTTCAGGCTGATGACCTTTCATGATGACTGCTTCTAATGGTAAATATTCAGGAACATTATCTCTGTTTCTCTCTCCACAGATGCTACCTGACCTGTTGAGTGTTTCTCGCAGTCTCTGTTTTTGTTTCAGATTTCTAGTCTCCAACACTTTGCTTCGGTGCTCGCTCTGTGTTCTACGTGCCCACGTGTGTGGCTCAGCCCCCTTCCTTAAACCAACTGACCGTGCAATGGACAGTGTAACCCTAACTCCAGATCACAGTGCTATCAAATATTGATGCTATATAAATTGGTGCTGTATAAATTGGACACTAATGCAACTAAAAAAAATAACATAATTAAAGCTTTTTTAATTTTATTGGAATACATCAGAATTAGGAGTAAAAGTAAGCAAATTCAGCCTTTCCAACCTGCTCTACAATTCAACCAGATCATGGCTGATCTCTCCTTGGTCTCAAATCTACCTCCCCACCTGTTTCCCATAGTCCTCTTTCCCTTTTATTTTATTAGAAATATATTGATCTCCCTCATACTTATGAAATATTACCTTTCTGCCCCTTTGCTGTTAGGAAATAGCTCTCCAGCTTTCAGTTAAGTAATGAAAAAGTCAAACTGTTCCACCTCCCACTTGTCATTTGTTGTGAAGTTTTTGCAGCAAAGATCAATTACAGATTGTTTGTTATTCACGTCCATGATGCCTTTCCCCCTAGTTTCCTGCTAATCAGAAAGTTAGGACACCGAGATAAAATGAAAGGTCAGCCCTGGGACATACAATATAACATTCAATTACAATATGCACATTCCTAAAAAAATGGACTTCGCTGTGGAAGACAGAACTTTTCAGTAAGTTATGGCAAAGAAATTTGAGTTAATAGGTCAATTTGTTTTCCATTTACACCAGGAATGTAAACGCTAAAGCTTTTCTTTCAAATGTTGCTAGATTTACCAAAGCAAGACAGAAATATGTCATGATCCAGATGGTTTGCACCTTAAAATAATGTTATAAACTTGTGTCCAATGGATTTTTCTGTGTGGGCATGATTTCTTGCAGGATATGAATTTTCTTTATATGTACCACTGCATGGATTTAAATGTAGATGTGTATATGTGGGATTGTTTAAGAATTCTGCAGTTCTAGCTGAAACTGGTGAAAAGAATTTTTAAGTTCATGTATAAACTGATGCTATTCTGAGTTGAGTAGAGCTTGTCAGATGATGCTTTCAAAAGACAAATGAGTTGTAAAGTTTTCTATTTTAAAAAAAGGCGACAGTAGAAATTTTTTTTTAGCTGTAAGGTGGTTTGATACCTGTGAGCAGTTGAAAATTACTGAGACCTCAATAAACAGCAGTTAAGATTAACTTAAGCACCGTCCTACTTGAGCATCACAGTGAGTTGAAGTAACTGTTGTTGTAAATTGCTAATTAAAATTAGAAATTTTCCACATGTATGAAATGATTATTTGTACGTTGAGTGAGTGACCATGAATTATAACAAAACCATGTATATAGCCGCCATAATTTCCATCACAGTGATCTGAGTTGGTAGTTGTTGGATATTTGCTGTTTAGAAGGTGTGTTGTCTGCTTTCACTAACACTGTCATTCTTTCAGTGGAAAAATACAGTTTATATGAAAGCAGATTCAGCTTGGAGGAAGTTACAGTCAATAATTTTTACTGGGATAACAAGTTATCGCTTAAAGAGTGTCAGTTGTGTGTCGTGTTTACCTAGTGTTGTGAGACTTCTTACTGTGTTTCAGAATGTCAATGTTTTATGTTGACCCAGGATAATTCAAACACTTGCATTGTTTGTGTGTGTTTAGGTTTCCGTTGACCAAAAAAGACCCTTGTAATTATGGTTATTTGTAACTACTGATTGTCCTTTCATTCTATAAACAATGTTAACCCCCTGAAACTGTGTCCTTAGAAATATTGTGCCATGGGTATTTGACAACAAACTAATTTGCAGATGGTATGGTTGCACTGATTGTGGGTAAAACAAAATGCAGTATTTTTTTAAGCGGCTGAATATCTTAGTGCTATCTTTTCTAGAATAACTGCCCTGGAACCTTGTATGTTCAAGGGATATTACTTCTTAATCTGAGCCTGCTGCAATAATTGGCTACCTATGTTGCTTAACCTGCATCATGTGATACATGTTGGAATGTTAACTTTATGAAATGCAGATATTGCTGATAATTTTGCTTGAAAGGGGCATAGTAAGAGTACTGGAAAGCAGTCACCCAATAACATGGAAATCCTTCAGCAGGAAATAGTTTTTGGATCTTTTTTGTAATAAATGTCATGAGTAGTGAACTATGCTTTAGCAGATATTTTGATTAAAATACCATATGATGAGTGGGTTGCTTTCGAAAGTTAAAAAGCAGGCAAATTCTCTATGTCTTGAAACCACTTCTGCAGTGTCAGCAACTGCATTTATGAATCTGATTTGATTGATGCTTCTAAACTGTTCCAGCCAAATTGTACCAAAGCTCAGAAGGCATTAATAGCGATTGCAGAAAAGTTCGCTGTCAGACACATAGGTTATAAATTAGTTTGTAGTTTGATGAGTCCACAGTTATATAGAGGAGATATAGTTTGAGATATAGTTTATATATATTATATATACTATATATGTTTTTAAATTACTTTTGTATTTATAACTTGCAAGTAAAGGGAAGTCGACAAAATTTGACGATACCTATTCAGTATTGATTTGCACCTGGTAGCCATAAGTTGGGAGTATTTTGTGGCTTAACCATATTGACCTACTTGAATAGTTACACATTGTTAATAAAACAAGATTTGTTTTTCTGTCATTTTGAACAGATAAGGTGCCCAAGGTACTAATAGGTGAGCTATGCATTCATTGTGCTTACTTAATTGAGACTTCAGAAACATACAGCTTTTGTTGCTGGGTATTTGCCAAATATTTGGCAAGAACTCGGGTGTACTTTTTTGCAACCGGGACAGCAAAAAGCTGTTTTAGTAAAATGGTGTTCCAAATAATGCTTGGTTATACTGTGCAGTATCACAGCACATAAGAAGAAAAGTAAGCCTCTTCCATGCCTTAAATCAGTTTTAAATGCTATGCTATAATGGATTGAGTGAATTTGTGTCTTGTGCATGTGATATATTTTTAGTTCTTTTTAAAAATTTGTTCTCTGGCTAGAGGTGTCTTTAGCAGGGTGGGCATTTATTGCCCATTTTTAATTGCCCTAGAGAAGGTTGCAGTGAGCCGCCTTTTGATTTGGTTGCATCCATTTGGGCAATTGTACTCCTGAAATAAGGAGGTTCTGGGATTTTGACCTAGTCACAATGAAGGAATGGTGACATGAATCCAATTTTGGGCGGTATACAACAACGAGAACTTATGCGTACTGTTTTAGCAGTCAAATTAATAAAATTTTGTACATAATTTGCTTAACTTCCATTTAAATGTGTGCTGGATTGTACTGTAGCCATTTGAGCTGATAACTTGAAAAACTCAAGTTTAGGCTAACCTGAGTGTTTTTTAACTGATTTTCTACCTCAGCTGTAGTATGTTGGAGTATGGAACAGTACCATCAGGCGCTGGTGTCCTCTGGTAACTGGTTCAAGTGGCTATCCCCTTGTCTGAACCTTGACACAGAGTGTTGGCAGATTACTCTGCTGTGGGGAAAGGTGGATCAAAGCTCAGCACTTTTCTGTTCTTCTGATCACACATAAACAGCATTCCCTGGACACTGACCAGGAATGGAGAGTCTGGCCAACTACTGTTTTCCCCTTTCTAACCCAGGGATACTGAAGGTCAGTAATAATGCCTGTGCTACCATTTTGGTTACAAGTACTAGCCACCTCAGAACAGACTAGAGATTGAACTTGGGACCTTTTTTGTTTACATGATCTTAATACAATAAAACCCATAGCTAGTTTGTCAAGAAATGTGATTGCTTTGAATAAGGTTTTCTGCATACTGGGCATGAGTAGTTCATTGTAGATTGCAGTTTTCTGGTGTTAATTACATCTGTACATAGCTTTAAACCAGCTAGACCTCTGTGACACTTACAAATGTGCAAGTTTTTTTGGAATCAAAAATTGAAATGTAATCCATTGTGCTCAGTCTGATGTGTTATGCTACTGTTGCTTGTTACCTTACTTCAAACGGTTAGCTACCAGCATAGTTTGACTGACAGAAAAGTAAATGCACATCTTTAATGTATGATTTGGTGAACTGTTAACTAGTTTAATTACTGAACAGTTATGAGGGCAACAAAATAGAAAAAAGGGTAACTTGGAACAGTGATTATGATATGGAACAGTGGTGCAGTATCTTTATGAACATTTAGAACTTTGTGTTAGTAGGCATGTTGCATTTTTAGAAATAACATGCGCTGTATTTAGATTATTTAAAATGGTAAATGTGCTTTGCAGGTCACAAACTCTTTACTCACTCTTTCCCAGGAATGAGGGAACTCTGTACCTCAGTTTCTGTTTCCTCCTGCAAAACTTGATGTCTGCAATAACCAGGCCTTAATTAATCTTTCCCTCTATTGCATGTTTTCCTGACCTGTTGGTGACCTGAACTATAGGCCTTTGCATGGATTTCACAACCTTAAAAAGGATTGTTCACAGCCATCAATTTGGAACATCTGCCAAAAACTAAGTTATAAATTTTAAAAAACTGAAATTCATTTATGAAGCTGCCGAATAACTCATCGTACTGTTTTAACTGAATGAGTGAGGATTTATTTTGTTTGATTACAATGTTGTGTAAAGTTTTACCTTGGTGCTGAATTTGTGAGGTAATGTTTGTGAATAAAGTGAATCAGTAATGCAGTTGCACATTGATACTTATGGGCTTGTGCTGGGTGAGAATGTGATTCTAGCTGGCATTTCTTTTAAAAGAAAGAGTGGCACAGTGGTTAGCGCTGCTGCCTTGCAGCACCAGCGACCTATGTTCTATTTCCGCTTGGGTCACTGTTTGTGCAGAGTTTGCACGTTCTCACTGTGTCTGCGTGGGTTTCCTCCGGGTCCTCCCACAGTCCAAAGATGTGTGGATTAGGTTGATTGGCCATGCTAAATTGCCCCTTAGTGTCAGGGGGTTAGTAGGGTAAATATGTAGGATTATGGGGAAATGGGGTGGGATTGTGATTGGTGCAGACTCAATGGGCCGAATGGCCGCCTCCTGCACTGTAGGGATTCTGTGATTCTATGACTTAAAGCTAGCTACAAAACTCATATTTGAAATGCACTGTCTGAAAGGGTGGTGGAAATAGCTTCAATCATAATTTCCAAGAGGGAATTGGATAAACATTGAAGTGGAAGAATTTTCAGTGCAGTAGGGAAAGAGTTCAGGAACAGGACCTGTAGGGTAGTTTTTTTATTAGTGTCACAAGTAGGCTTACATTAACACTACAATTAAGTTACTGTGAAAAGCTTCTAATTGCCACCCTCCGGTACCTGTTCGGGTACGTTGAGGGAGAATTTAGCATGGCCTAATGCCACTGACCAGCACACCTTTCGGACTGTGGGAGGAAACCGGAGCACCTGGAGGAAACCCACGCAGACACGGGGAGAATGTGCATACTCTGCACAGATAGTGACCCAAGGCTGGAATTGAACCCGAATCCCTGGCGCTATGAGCCAACAGTGCTAACCACTGTGCCACCTTGCCATCCGTTCATAGAGTCAGCACAAGTTTTATGGGCCAATTGGCCTCATTCTCTCCATATGATCTTATAACAGCAGTCTGTTTAATTGAGGAGTGGTAAGAATAATGAGTATTTTTGGCATATTTTTTACAATAACAAATCAGTGCTGGGGGACTGAGTAATTCAATGAAAATCATTTTAGTTCTATTTGTTCCATATTAATTTCTAATAAAAATTTGCATTCCAAAATTTGATTAATTACATTTGACATATGCTAATTGTATTTGGTTTGTTCAGAACTGTTACTTATGAAACAGGTAAAGCTATCGTCAATACCCTGAATGAAGCTTGATCACGATGAGCTGCTGTAAAGATAGAGAATGGTCATGAAACTATTTCATGTAGACCAAATGGCTGCATCATGTCCACCAGTTTTATGAAGTGATTAATTCTGCATTACCAGGAAATAATTCATAACATTGTATAATAAAATCGAATACACAGTTGGTCTATAGAAGGCCAAAGAGGGGAGTATTTCACTTAACCCACCTGATGAGTTGTATGGCTGGTTAGCTGAGTTGGCTAGAGCAAGGTACTTAATAATGCTGACAACGTGGAACCAGTCCCTAGCTGAGTTGGTCCTTGGAGTCTGCATTTGCTACCTGCTTGTGTTGTGATAGAATAGCACATGGAAAGACTACTGGAGTTAAGAGAAGACCCTTACTCAGCAACCTTCAGACAATTGAGGAAACTCGCAGTGGGAGAGATGAGTTGTACTCTGGTTTGGACATTTGTGGTGAGAAATGTAATGGAGAAAATGGCCTTCATGGAAGTGATGTGGATTCCCATAAGGAGGAAAGAAAAATTGGTAAGAATGTCCATTTGGAAATCGCGCAAATCAACTGATGGCCATTTATGACCTGGAAGCATATTGCTTTCCAGCTATTTTGGCCAGGAAGTGTCACATAAGGATTTAAATGCAAGTGAAAAATGCATTTTCAATTAATGTGTGGTAGTGGTTTTTTAATCTGCAAATGTATCCTTCTTTTTGAGAAAATAACTTTCTAGCTAACAATTTTGAAATGTAAACAAAAGTGCAGTGTAGAGAAATATGTTTTCTGGCAAGCTTCACAGTATCCATTTTGAAATGAGTTGTTAGCTTCCACTTGGTTGCATATGAATAGTTGCACGGTGCATTGACCTGGTCCCTCCGCAGGGAAGCTGATGTGGGCTTTATGGCAAGAACCTTGCTGGTAACAAAGAAAGCATATGGAATATTTCACTTTCCCTTCTTAGCGTAATACAGCTTGGTGACTTGTGCTGCATATAGCCATCAGTTTCAGGACATGAGGTCAGCATTGACCTTATCTTTTCACTCCATATTTTTGAAGAATTCATGTAGTTGAGAATTTAATTTTTGAAGCTACTTTTAAATGTGGTTATGAAATAAAGCTAAACATTTTCAAATGCACAGTAATAATATAAAATGATATGTTTGTATTTAATCCAGCACTGTATGATTCATAATGAAGCAGCCTTGATGTACACACTCTGAATTGCTACGTACACACATACGTATCAGTTTTAATTTTCTTCAATATCTATTTTTGTTTTAACACCTTGATCTAGAATTGTAAACATTAACAGAACAGTTAATATTTGACAGAATTGTTCCATATGGAAGCTTACAACAAGGCTTTTTTGTTTCAAGGGCAACTTTTCCTGCATGTGGCACAGAGTGCTCCACAGAAGTTGTGGATGTCAAGAGTTCCTGAATTCTTTTCTTGTAAATCACTTGTATGCAGAATGTGAAAATGATTCTGTTTCTGTACCCTACAAATCCTTCCACCCCTCTTTCCAAGTAACAGTCATCCTGTCAGGAATAAATAGTCTGAAAGCCGAGAGAAGTTGTTACTCTGTCTGTTCCTTGTTTGCCCCCTTTTCCACCTCATTAAGTTGACTTTAAATCTTGATGTGGCTAATGACATGCAAGGCTGATTATTCTCTCTGGCTAGTGAGATATTTCCTTCCAGTAATTGAGTTCTGTGCCCTTTCACCCAGGAAACGCCTGGATGTTTAATTTGTTTTTCAGGGAGTGTTCGTCAGTAAGTAATTAAACCTCATAGTGACATAACATTTTTGGATAACTTATACCTATGTGCAAAAGCCAGGCCAGTCTTCCTCATAATAATTTTGTTATTCTGAGCATTTCATGGTGTCCTTAGAAGTGTAATTGTTTCAATGGCAGTGCCATTTATCAGGAACCTTAGGAATCATGTTGAATGTTTCTTTGGCACTCTATATAAACACAATCATACTTCAATTAAAATGTTTAATTTTTATCAGACTGTAATATAAAATTGCTAAATATGTAAACTTCGTATAATGCGGGTTTAAAAAACTTGATCCAGAAGCAGTGTGAATAGGTTTGATCAGTATCATTTGCAAGAGTTGTGCATGTGACCAACACTTATATACACATTTTAAACTGAATATGACTTCTGATAACCTTGTTCAATATAAGACTGCAGTTCTAGCACTATTAGCTATTTTAATTATATAGTTGGTACTCACTTGTCTCTTGTTTTTTCACTCACATTGACTGTCATTTTCATCTCATTTATTTCCTCGACTGGGAAACTGCATTTACCTACACTTTAATAATCTGACAAGTATTCTAGTAATGGGAAAGGGTAGTTCCTTCCCCCAGTTGGAATGATCCATTTTTATGAGATTCTCCTCTTGTAGCTGAGAACTGATTATATCTCCCTGCTAATGGATTTGAGTAACATAGTGCCGTATTCAAACCTGTGACACTCTGGGAAGCCATTGCTTTGAAAACTACAGAACACTTGATTGGTGCCAGGATCTGCACTGTTTTTATTCTGATGAATGATTTACCTCTTGTTATCTGTTGGCTTTTAGAGGTTAGAGGTGAATTGAGTTTACCGATCCAAATCCAGTCCCAAATGAGCAACAGCTCACTAGGTAAAACAGACATGAATCTCAAACTCAGCTCCCCTTGTCCAGGAGATCAGAATATTGCACAAAGAAACTCGCCTTGTATCTGACCTGGAAGAGTGGTTATGTTTTGGTAATCCTTGGTGCAAATCAAAAAAGTGAAGTTGTCTCATTTAATAATAAATATGCATGCATTAAAAAGAACTTGAATAGACATTGTAGTTTTTTTGTTTGTTTGAATATTGGCTTAAACTTCCTGACCCATTGCTAATGGTTAATGATATTGAGCTTCACACATTCAAGGTTCATTAATTTAACCATTATTTGTGAGTCGTTTTCACCCAATTATTGCAATAAGATTAAATTCCCCAAGAAATATAAATTTGTAATCTGTAAAATTACCTTTTGCTACATAACCTGTTTGAGTGACACGTTAAAATTTGTGGTCTGCCAGTGGCACGCAAAGGAAACAATATCTGGTATTTTGTTTCACAGGTATTCAACCTATTCACAGTAATTGCCAATGTACACAGGCAGGGGTAATGTTGAAACAGATAGGTGTAGACAGTATATTCATTTATTGAAACTAAAGGTTGTCAAATAAAGCAGACCAACCCCTCCTTTTAGGACCTTTTTCTTTCAGTTTTGTTATTGCTAGCAATGTGGGCAGAACTGCTTATTTCTTTTTAGTAGGTGTTAATTAGTTTACAACCATTGTATTGAAGCTAGGGGCAAAAAAAAGTGTGTTGGAATGAGACTGTGCATTGTCCTACTATTAGGTAATGAAAACAGCCTGAATGGCGTCTTCCTGATTTATTGCACCATGTTGCCCAGTTCAAGGCTGCAGTGCATAGCATGTTTATTGCATTGAATCATGAGAATCTGTCTGCTGTGTTCATTATTATATTTGGGTTGTCTTCTCACAAACTAATATCACCAATACTATAATGTTTCATAGTGCCCACAAATTATTGACCATATTTATTTTGATGGATATAACTCCTTAGCAGCTATTAGAAAGGAAGTAAAAATCCTCCTTGCCAATGATTTAACTATTGGTTTAGCTTTATTTCTTTGCTGCCCCCTTCCCGTGTAATTATAGTCCTTGAAGTAGCCCTGAGGTTCTACTGCTCAAACTAATTGCGGTATATCAAATTACAAACTCCATTAGCAAATGGTAACGAGTGATTGTAAATTGTTTTTTGCCTTCTTTCCTCTCTTAAATTTTGTGCTTCAAAAATGTACAGTTGTGTAGTACTTCGGAAATGTACAATAGTATATAACTTTAGGAAAGTTGAGTTGCTTTTTACTGATAGAATAATTTTATTGATAGAATAGTAAAACATCTATTGTCCAGTATGTCTGGTTGTTAAGTCTATTATGCGCAACAGTAATAAAAGCTGTGATATAGCCAGTGCCGAGCAGGCGAGAGGATAGCTTATTTTTGGGAATCCCTTAGCAAGCGCCAAAACAGTTGGTTAAGATAAAAAGCAGACAGAAACTGATATCATGCACACAGACCTCTTGTTGTATTAAATGCCATTCTCCTTAAGCCTCTTGCTAAACTTATTTGTGAGTATTTGAAAGTCTCTTAAAGATGTTACTGTAATAGGATTTGTTGCTTCTGAAAAGAGCATTACAAATTAATGGAATAAAGTGTGCAGGGGGTGTCTTATGTGTGTGTGTATAGCTGAATTTGCTAAAAGGAGTCAGAAATGGTAGTGAACGCAATGGAGGGAAATGTACAGAAGCCTCACAGAAAGCCATGCACGATTAGATCTAGAGTTGGAGTAATTCCTATACAAAAAAGGTTATGTTGAGGTTGATTGTTATGTTGGCTTCTTTTGAAGGAGCCTGGGAGTTTTATGGTCTGCATTCTCCATCTTACTGTCATGCTGGTGCATGGAAACAGGTCTAGCACTGCTTGCCACAGAATAAACACATTTACAATAGAAAGGGGCCAGATTACTCTTTGACGGATTGAAAATTACTCCTCAGAATGAGCGCATTGTTAGGCATTTGTTCCTGTTTAGCACCCTCCCCCAAAACCACCCCCAGTGAACCATGAAAAGAAGCAATCACATTAATCTGTCACTCAGTCTCTCATCACGAAGAAAGAAAAAACGGAACAGTCAGGTTCTTGCCAAAATGGTCTAGGATCTGTCAAGACAAAAGTTGGAGTTTAAATTACAGATTTGTCTTTATTTCATAGGCTTTTTTTCCTGTCTTGGGGCCCCTTGTGCTACCTCCTAATTCCACCTGCTTACATTCGAAAGAATCCAAGTTTTTTCAAGATAACTAAATAAATAGAGACCCCAGCTGAATATTGTGTAAAATGAACAATCTGTCCATTGCTGAAAATGTGCAAGTTTACTTGAGTTTTTTTAAAGAATCTTAACCTATGTAGTTTAGCACGACAGTATTGAGATTCAACTTTCTTTTCCTTAAAAAAATTATAAGCGTGTAATGCCTCCAGATAAAAAACCCACAGGGGTGCATTGTGTAAGTCTTAATTAACAGCTTTGAAAGGCTAAACAAAAGAAGGAAGAAAATGCTACAGAGTTATTGTTATTCCACCCTGTTGGTTCTGCTAGTTGACCATCCATTGGTGCATTTTGTAAATTTAAACTGAATGACACTTTTGTTCTGGACTAACAGAGGTGAAAGAAGCCAATTATTGCATTTATTTCTATGGGCAGCTGCAAGCATGGGAGATTAAACTGAAGGTAAATAGAAATTTCCAACCATTTTAGGTTTAGTCGGGAATGTGAGTGAATCATTAAGATGTTTTCCTTGTAAAGCTTTGTGCAGTTCGGTGTTAAGGCACCAGTGGAAGGCTATTTGATGTATAGAAACTAGTGGAAACTGAAGTGACTGTTAATGTCTTGATTATTATACAACTGATGAGAAAATGATTCCAGTTTGAGGGTAAACAAAGAGCTGTTATACTGCTATTACTATGTCTGTTTATCATTAAGGAGCGGAGTCCTTAAGCTATTAATTTCATGCTGGATCATTCATATGAAATTTTTGCAAAAACATTGCCTTTGCTTATTTGTACTGGTGGATTTTTTTTTGTCCAGGTTATGGGGATTTTTTTGATAGCTGTCTTGATTTGCACTGAATTAGAAACCTCAGTAAGGATGCTGCAATTGACCAACATGGTCCAGAGCTCAGGAGAGGCAAATCCTTTGCTGGAAATGGTAGTCTGTGAGGAAAGGAACAGGGATATTTGCTGGCCTTTGCAGTCAAGTACTCCATAAAGTATTTGCAGCATTTGTCCAAGTTAACAAATTAGTGTTGCTTACTTAGATGTAGCATGAGAGGGTGGCAGGTGCAGGTGGATCCATTTCACATCATTTGTCGAAGTGGAGTCAAAGATTTTGATTTTGTATGCAATTTTTAGAAGCATCCGGTTTTCCATGAGTAAATTTTCTGTGGGAGGGGAAAGAATTCTCAAAGTGCAGAGTCTGAAAAATTCGGAAAATTGGCTTCAGCATCTTGCAGTGGTGGTTATACACTGGATAATATCACAATGGAAGGATGTTTTGAGTGAGCTTTCAAAAATGTGCTTTTTCAAATTTCCCTTTCTACATTTTAGTTTATAATCTAAACATGAGGCATGTAATAAAACAAACATGGAGCACTGTATCTTTTTAAGGAGGGTGGGACCAGAATAGGGTTGAGAGAGAAGTTTGGCATATGAGTATTGTGAGAAAGTTGGTCAGAGAACTAATGGATTCAATCTTTGCATAATGTGGCCTTTTTAGTGGTGACAGCTGACATCCTGTCTCTTAGCAGCTTCCTAACAGTTTAAGCTCTGTCTTCTGCTGTAGGAAGTATTGTGGCCAAACCTGAAATGTACCAGTATTCTTTTGACAAATTCAGACCCATAGAATTCCTGGCAGTCCATAGCAGCACAGTATCTTATCTCCTTTGTCGCTTGTATCTGAATTTTTATTTTGTAAAATTTACAGTCTGAATAGCTTTTTTTTGTAAAGTTTACCAGTGGCTGCAGGATTGATCCGTGTACAATTAAATGGCCTTCGCGTGTATTCTACTAAATCTGAAGTTACTTTAACCTTGTAGAGATCACTGACAAGGACACATTTAGAATGTTGTGTGCCATTTGAGCACATTAATTTCAAAAAGATTAAAGGCTAATATGATCAATCAGTCATGAGAAATTCCAGCTGGTGTCTCTGAAGCTGTAATCTAACAAGTAGGCCAAACCTTTGGGGTGGTGAGGGCAAAACTGGCAAGGAATATAAAAGTGCTCCAGAAAGATAGCTATCACATTGGAAACACATTTTGAGATTCTAGGAATAAGGATAGATTTGAATAATGGAATCTGCAAGTCATTTAAAGTGGTGAAAGAAGGCAGCAACCAGTGTTTTAAACAGGTTTTAAAACAATCCATGGGTACTTTGGTCTCCTGCTTTTTTCATAATCTTTTGTATAAGAAATTCCATAAAATAAAGATTTACGCTTAATATGAATGGGTTAAGTACACAATGAATGTCTGGTTCATATAACAAAAAATAAAAGTTGCAACAGTTCCAGATGACCATAAGCTGCTGTCTCTCCTTTGAGGAGGGGAGCTGACTGATGCTGATTTAACCTGTGGGTCACCACACCTCAGGTGAGAGACAAGTTTGAGTAGGCGGGCCTTCATGACAAACCTCAGCCGGTATGGGGACTGAATCATAATGGTGTGTGCCCACTCGCGCAAGAGTAGCCAGTAGTTACCTGGAATCAACCCATTTTCTATCAGCGATCCCTGTTTTGGCATCATTTCTCTTCACGAACCAGACGTCCAGCCAACTGAGTAATTGGTTCCCATTTTTCAGGTTTGTAATACTGATAGCTCCGTAATGCATAGATGGCAGTATTGTTTTTACTATTAACTTTAACAAATGTGCACTGTGGCAAATGTGACACTTGGGAGCTTTTTATTCTTGAAAGTATTCAGAAATATTTTGGTGGGAAGGAAAAACAAGCCACAACATTCTGCAGAATGGAATGGTAATAAACTTACTGTGATTTGGCTTGGCACCTTGGAGGAGCAACTAATAGGTGCTCTATCCTGAGACTTGCAGAGTTTAGCCACTCATATAATAATGTTTGTTTAGGTTGGATTCTACCAATCTGACACCAACAAACTGTTCAGCGTTTATGCTATTAAATCTGATTCCCAATGGTAGATTCATGGATCAGTTTTTGTGATTCCATACAGCTGCCTCCAGAGTAAGAATCAAATTTGGCTCTCAGAATCTGACTGTCAGTCATTTGTGACCTGGAATCTGCCCTAAGCAAGTATCAGCTTTGAGTACCACTGATCGCCGTTTGGAAATAAATTGCTTAAAAAGCATGTAATAATCAAGAGAGTGTCTGTGTTGAGAGGAGGTAATAGAAAGAAGTTGAGACTCAAGATTCCAAAGTTAGGATTGCTGTTGGAAAATGGGTTGATGGATACCAGGTAACTACTGGCTACACTTGCATGAGTGGGCGCACATCATTATGAAGATATACCTAAAACAATGAGTCACAGAACAATGATATTTATTGTATACTTTGGGAATTGTGATGGCAACCAAATTATATAAAACCTGTTGTGAGTTAAAACATCTTTCCCATTCCTGGATTTGGAATAGTGGAAGAATGAATGAGGTTAAAATGAAAGAATGGGCCTTCATGGTCAAGAGGACAAAATGTCCAAAAATACTTAATTGGCTGCAGAGGTTTTCGGCAGAACCCTGAGGTCATGAAATGATTGCAAGTCTGACTTTAAAATGGAAGATGATTTGCTAATTGAGGATCCTGCTATTGTAAGAGCTGTGGTAAAAGTAGCTCAACTGTCAAAGAAATAAGGGTTACAAACTAGAAATGGAGTCATTGGAGTAGTGACAGAAAAAATAAGGATTTATTCTCTTTAGTCCCTTTGCTCATTCTTAACATTGTTATCTGGAAAAATAGAGGATTTAAAAAATACTAAATTCATATCAATTTTGTATGTGCCATTAATGAAAATGTGAAATTGGAACATGATTTAGGTCAAATGAACAGGTTAATTTTATAGTATGCATCATATTCGATGATTAGCATTAGAATGTTTTGATATTCCCACAGATAATCTCTCAAAATCCTGCTGCTTCCATACAATTGGGAGCAGCACAGTGGTTAGCACTGCTGCCTCACAGTGCCAGGGACCTGGATTCGATTCCAGGCTTGGGTTACTGTGTGGAGTGTGCACATTCTCCTCGTGTCTGCATGGGTTTCCTCCGATTGCGCCCCTCAGTCTGAAAGACATGCTGGTTAAGTACATTGGCCATGCTAAGTTCTCCCTCGGTGTACCCGAACAGGTGTCAGAGTGCGTAATCCTACTTGTGACATTAATTTAAAAAAACAATTACATAGCGTACCCAGCCAGATAGCAAAATTCTAATGTTGTATTTTCATACTGATAATTTCTGAAATTCATTAGTTAATGTGTTTCTCATTCATGACTGTTTCCCATGACTTTATAATGATTTTTTTAAAAATCACTGTTAAAAAATGGTATGTCATCTCTGCTTAATGCTGGAGTACCTTGTGTCAAATAGCAGTTTCCCACTCGAACTGAAATTCTTCAGATAGCTCAATAGCTGCAGTTTTAATCAGACGTTACAGGGTATGCAAAGTTCTTCTTAGGTAACTGAAGTGGATATGACTCAGAATTCTGCAAAGTTACCTATTTGTTCCTCAGTTGTACTGAATGTTGGAGAGATTTTGAAAGATGAAATAGTTGAGGAGTAGTGTTGTCTTCTCCCCCTGCTCCCCACCAACAAACCAGAAAGAATTGGATTACAATGTGAAATAGCATGATTTTCAACTTGATTTTTGAGAAAATAAACATTTAGAATTGTGTATTGATTTTCTTGAACTAATTAACACAAATTAAATCTTAGAATCATGTAGTGCAGAAGAGACTCTTCGATCCATCTAGTCTGTATCGACACGTTAGAAACACCTGAACTCACACCTAATCCCATCTGCGAGCACTTGGCCCATAGCCATGAAAGCTATAATGTGCCAAGTGCTCATCCAGATACTTTTAAAGGATGTGAGGCAACCCACCTCTAATACCCTCCCAGGCAGTGCATTCCAAACCGTCACCACCCTCTGGGTAAATATTTTTTCCTCACATCCCCCTCCCCCCTCCGAACTTCTTGCCTCTCAGTTTAAACCATGGCCCCTCATGACTGATCCTTCAACTAAGGGGAATAGCTGCTCCTTAACCACTCTGTCCATGTCAATCATAATCTTGTATACTTCGATCACACCGCCTTTCAGTACCTGACGAAAACAACCTAAGTGTATCCAATCTCTCTTTATAACTTAAATGTTCCATCCCTGGCAGCAATGAGGTAAATTTCCTCTGCACCCCCTCCAGTGCAATCACACCCTTCTGATAATGTGGCGACCAGAACCCCACACAGTACACCAGCTGTGGCCTCACCAAAGTTATATACAACTCCAACTGACTTCCCTGCTTTTATAATCTATGCCTTGATTGATAAAGTAAAAAGTCTGACAACACCAGGTTTTAATCCAACCGATTTATTTGATAATAGACTCACAAGCTTTCGAGGTTTCCCTCTTTGTCAGGTTCCATGGAGAGTTCCATTCACCTGACGAAGAGGGAAACCTCGAAAGCTTGTGAGTCTATTATCAAATAAATCGGTTGGACAAAAACCTGGTGTTGTCAGACTTTTTACTGTGTTTACGCAAGTCCAACGCCGGCATACCCACATCTTGATTGATAAAGGCAAGTGACCCATATACCTTTTTCACTACCTTACTAACATGCCCTTCTGCCTTCAGAGATTTGTGGCCAAACATGCCAAGGTCCCTTTGTTCCACAGAACTTCCCAGTGTCCTACGATTTATTGAATACTTCCTTGTCAGATTACGCCTTCCAAAGTGTATCACCTCACACATTACGTGGTTAAATTCCATCTGCCACTTATCTGCCCATTTGACCATTCTCCTTGTAGTCCAAGACATTCCGCCTCGCTGTTAACCATGTGGCCAATCTTTTTAAATGTAAGCTTACTAATCTTCCCCCACATAGTCATTAGTATCATTTATGTAAATGATGAATAGAAGGGGCCCGACATAGATCCCTGTGGTATACCACTGAACACTGACTTCCAGTCACTAAAACAGCCTTCAGTCATCATCCTCTGTCTCCTACAACTGGGCCCATTTTTAATCCACTTCATCAAATTACCATGTATCCCCTGTGAATTTACCTTCTTTACAAGTTCCCTTGTGGGATCTTGTCAAAGGCTTTGCTGAAATCCATATTAACTACATTGACTGCACTACCCTTGTCTACACACCCAGTCACCACCTCAGAAAATTCAGTCAGATTTGTTAGGCATGACACCCTCTGACAAAGCCATGCTGACTATCCCTGATTAAGCTTTGCCTCTCCAACTGGAGATAGATGCTCTCCTTCAGAAGTTTATCTGATAGTTTCCCTACCCGTGACATGAAACTCATTTGCCTGTAGGTCCTTGGTTTATCTCTACAACCCTTCTTAAGTACTGAAACCACATTAGCTGTTCTTCAGTCATCTGGCCCCTCCTCTGTGGCTGGAGAGGAGTTGAAAACTGGGTCAGAGCCCGTGCAATCTCTTCCCTTGTCTCTCTCAGCAGCCTGGGGAACAATTCATCTGGACCTGAATATTTATCCACTACTAAGGCTGCCAACACCTTCAATAACTTGTCGTTTCCTGTGTCAATTTGCTCAAGAACCTCACAGTCTCTTTGCCTGAATTCCAGATCATCGTCCTCATTCTTTTGGGTGAAGACGGATGTGAAGTATTCATTCCACATTCTACCAGTGCCCTCCAGGTCCACCCACAGATTGCTCCCTTCGTCCCTAATGGGTTCTACTCTTTCCCTGGTTATCATGAGTTATTTTTGTGTAGTATACTTGTTAAATTTCATGCAAATTTCTAAAAGTTAAGACTTGAGGCTTAATTAGTATGGCAATTTGTCAACTTTTTATTTGTGCAAATGTCTTTTTTAAGTTTATTTATTAGTGTCACAAGTAGGCTTACATTCTGTCCATGTCCCTCATAACCTTGTAGACTTCTAACAGGTCGCCCCTCAACCTCCGTCGTTCCAATGAGAACAAACCAAGTTTCTCCAACCTCTCCTCATAGTTAATGTCTTCCATACCAGGCAACATCCTGGTAAATCTTCTCTGTACCCTCACCAAAACCTCCATATCTTTCTGTTAGTGTGGCGACCAGAATTGAACACTATATTCC
Source organism: Carcharhinus amblyrhynchos (assembly GCF_965287045.1). Taxonomy (NCBI): domain Eukaryota; kingdom Metazoa; phylum Chordata; class Chondrichthyes; order Carcharhiniformes; family Carcharhinidae; genus Carcharhinus; species Carcharhinus amblyrhynchos. Next base: position 7,782,409 of record NC_137329.1, on the reverse strand, counting down.
AAGTGCGGCCTAACTAAGGTTCTATAAAGCTGCACCGTGACTTGCCAATTTTTAAACTCAGTGCCCTGGCCAATGAAGGCAAACATGCCCGTATGCCTTCTTAACTACTTTCACCTGTGTTGCCACTTGGGTGGGCACTTTCTTTTAGGTGCTGCGCAGACAGGATTTACAAAATACATGGCAGTTTGACTTTACTACATCCATCTTAATAGCATCCTAACATTTTCTGACAGTGTGTGTACTTCAGTTCCATCCTGATAATGCCTATTAAAGATGGAGCCCCAGAAAGCACCTTGCCAAATATAACTTTATTCCCTCAATCCTACATTCAAACTTTCCAAATTAAGCAGCGAATAATCATCTTTTGGGGAGTATTTATTGGCCCCTTCCAGGGTAAAAAGACCTGAAGGGAGAAAAAGCAGTTCACGTGACATGCTAAATATCTTTAGATTCCAAACTCTTAAGGCAGTCTAAATAAATCATTGTGAAATATGTAAAGGCAAGAAAGTAACTCTGAGATTGAATCCTGGGCTTCGCTGCTGCAGCTTGGGTTCTTTTCCATCCATTAAGACTGTAATGCACATTGATGAACGCCATGCAGTAACTGTGTAATGTGATTTCATTCCTGAGGGTATAAAACTTGACACCATTGAAATTTTTCATTAAAATAGTTGAAAACTGCAAAATGCTACCAGTCAGTGCATGACAAAACAGGTACTTCAAGTTTAATTGACTTGGGTTTTCTTGGAATGTGTTCAAATTACTGTAATTTTGCACTGCAAATTTTATAATTCGTAACTAGTTTGTACTAAGCTTCAGTGGAAATTGAGCAGTGCTGTTTTTCAAGAGAGAAAAAAAATGCACATAATTGGATGTTAAACCTGCTCCTATTAATGTGGCTTGACTTGCATCCAAATGCAGTGTGAAGGTAGTGTGTTTTCCCCCTCAAGTTTGCAAACTCCATAATTAAACATTTCAACTTAAGTCAACATTTGAATAGCCTATAGTTTAAATCTGTCTCAGTCTAGTTTGACAATTCTTGGCCTCGATCATGCACTGGGAAGGTCAATCCCTATAATTCAGCAGAGGTATGTCAGCAATTTCTGTACGTTAAGTTTCAAGTTTTGAACTTCAGAAAACAGTAAGCATAATTTACTTGAAATAAAATGTGCTTCAACTTTTTGATAGTTTCCTTCACAGAATCCCAGCCTTGTTTGCTGTGTTTTCCATATGCCTACAAACATGAAAGCAAGGTGGAAGGTTCCAGAATTGTATTTGCTAGAGTTTTAGCATACAGTTTATACAAGTGTGCTTGGGGGTGTGTCTTAATTTTGTTGGTTGCCTGGTGAGTTTTGCTTCTGTTGCCGCATTTGGGGAAGGATATTTTGGCCTTGGAGGGAGTGCAGAGAAGGTTCACTAGGCTGATATTGGAGATGAGGGGGTTAGCCTATGAAGAGAGATTGAATAGACTGGGTCTGTACTCGTTGGAGTTTAGAAGGCTGAGGAGGGATCTTATAGAGACATATAAGATAATGAAGGAGGTAGAGAGATTCTTCCCGCTTAGAAAGGATAGCAGGACTAGAGGGCACAGCCTCAAAATAAGGAGGGGGGAGGGAGGGAGGGTGCAGTTTAGATCGGAGTTGAGGAGGAACTTCTTCACTCAAAGGGTGGTGAATCTCTGGAATTCTCTGCCCATTGAAGTGGTGGAGGCTACCTCACTAAATATATTTAAGTCACGGGCAGATAGATTTCTGATAGACAAAGGAATTAAGGGTTATGGGGAGAAAGCGGAAAAGTGGAACTAATACACTTCAGATCAACCATGACCTTATTGAATGGCAGGGCAGGCTCGAAGGTCTAGATGGCCTACTCCTGCTCCTATTTCTTATGTTCTGTCACATCATTGAAGTTAAAATTCCTCATTTTGGTCTTCTATGTTCCCTAATTCCAAATGTTTATAAGCTCCATTGGTGAGTTAATTGTAGCTAGCTACTGATTAACCTTCCATTTCGATATTGGCTGATTTGTTCTTAGCCAGGTGTCAGATGACCCATATCAAAATCAAATATAGTGAAAACAAAGTGCTGAAAAAACTCAGCAGATCTGTCTGCGTCTGTGGAGAGAGAAACGGTTTTGAGGCCAGTATGACACTTCGGGCTCTGAAGAAGAGTCATATTGAATTCAAAATGTTATCTGTGCATAGGGAAACAGAGTTGTTTCCAGACATATATTGAATATATTGAATTGGACTATTACATCTATTTGTTTTTAAATAAATTATATGCATACCAACAAAGTATGCATATGAAGTAGATTGGAGCAGCATGGTGGTAGTGACCACCTTACAGTGCCAGTGATCTGGGTTCGATTCCCTGCTTGAGTCACTGTCTGTGTGGCGTTTGCACATTCTCCCTATGTCCACGTCGGTTTCCTCCAGATGTTCTGCTTTCCTCCCACAGTCCAAAGATGTGCAGGTTATGTGGATTGGCCATGCTAAATTGCCCCTTAGTGTCAGGGGGACTAGTTAGGGCAAATGCATGGTGTTATGGCGTTAGAACCTGGGTGGGATTGTGTTCGGTGCAGACTCGATGGGCCGAGTAGCCTCCTTCCATGCTGTAGGGTTCTGTGATAGATTGTGTACAATCTGCATATGCACAGGAGACCTCCAGACTGTTGCTTCCCACTTGACATAAAGCTCATGGTCTAGAGTTTATGGTACCATTGCCGGCAAAACTGTTGGCATTTGTTGTCATCATTCTTTGAAAACTGGCAGCAACTTCTGGAGTCTGCAGTTGCACAGCTGAATATGGAAATTCAGAAGTTACAGTAGTGATTCCAGGCTTATCCAGAGGCTATGCCTTTGAGGTCTCCCCAGAATACAGTCAATTAGAAATCACTGACGACATGAACATTCTTAGCCTTGTTGTAAACCCTTGAAAAACTTACACCTTTGTTGAATAAATAAGGTGTAATTGGATTTTTAAAAGATGCACTAACTTCATAATTACTGCAAAACGACCTTGCCAACCCTGAAAAAGTAATTTTTGTTTCGAATGTCAAATTTCTCCAATATGATAAATTCCACATTTTAATTTTTTAAAGTTTTGTTTGATATTTTAGGTTCTGTTCATAGAATCCCTACAGTGCAGAAGGAGGTCATTTGGCCCATTAAACCTGCACCAACAACAATCCCATCCAGATCCTATCTCCAAAGGACCACATATTTACTTTGCTAGTCCCCCTGACATTTTAGCATGGCCAATCCACCTAACCCATGGACTGTGGACTGTGGGGGGAAATCGGAGCACATGGAGGAAACCCGTGCAGATACAGGGAAACTTCATGAAGTGTATCAAGAAGCCTACACTGAGTACTTAGATGAGGTGTGGGCACTGAATCTTCCTGTATGAAGAAAGAGTCCAATAAGACTCTATCATCTGCAGTGGACATTGAATGCATTGTCACAATATGTTGCACTGCATGCATGAAATCTGTGAAATTGATTGTTTACTTCTGCCAGGTGCATAGTTATTTTCAATATCAGTGTTTTTAAGATTTGAAAAAGTACAGATATCAGGTTTGTCCAGTTTTTGAATTCTTTCTACCGTAAGTTGGAAACTGCAGCAAAAAAAAGCCTGTTTTCTTTGAGTTCTTGGGGTTGCTCACTTGGCTTAAAACCATGTCAATTTTACCAAAAAAACCTGGGGCTGATCTTTTAGATTGGTGACCGTTGTGTGGGTGAAGACAAATGTATTGCTTAGCAAGAGCCATTTGCCATTTCTGTTAATCCTAATAATTTTATTTGGTTTTGTGTAAAAAAATTAAAAGTGAAGGGGATTTGATTTTTTTTACATCTCCTGATTTGTCTCTGAGAATACTCCGGTATGATTCGCTGTTTACTCTGCTTGATACAGGTCATAGCCATAGAGGTTTACAGCATGGAAACAGGCACTTCGGCCCAACTCGTCCATGCCACCCTTTTTTGTTAAACCCTTAAGCTAATCCCAGTTGCCTGTATTTGGCCCATATCCCTCTATACTCATCTTACCCATGTAACTGTCTAAATGCTCTTTAAAAGACAAAATTGTACCCGCCTCTATTACTACCTCTGGCAGCTCTTTCCAGACACTCACTACCCTCTACGTGAAACAATTGTCCCTCTGGATGCTTTTGTACCCAACCAAAGAACATTAGCCAATAAAACAAGGCCACTCAGTGTAAGTGTTTGCCACACTCAATACCATGCCACTGATATAGGAGGGCTGACAGATAGTTGCACATCTATACCTGCTCTCATGCCAAGTGATCCTGGGGGACAGTCTAATCCACACCAACCATCATCAGCATCAAGAAATAATGACATCACTTTTGCTGAAAACTGGAGATCCTCTTAACTTAGCCCCAGATTCAATTTGTCGATGGGAAGATGAAATCTACGCCACAGAATGCTAGTCCTTTAGAGGGTGGATTTCTTTGCAGTCAGCAGCAAGCAGTCTCTGTTTGCAGCTGACGGAAAAATCCAGTCCAGTGTCTTAAATCATTGGTTAACTACACTTGGGATGGAGTTGAGGACGTCTTACTTGGTTGAGAAGGATTACCCATTAACAAGCTAATGGCTGATAAAGGTATTATTGAAATTTGACAGTTTGGCATTACAGTGGAAATATTTTGATAGTTTTAAGTGTAACATTTTGCACACTAGCAATCTTGACAACTCTTAAAACAAGTACAGGTATCCACGATCATCCTCAACACTGGTGTCTCACAAGGCTGTGTTATCACCTCCCTAATATACAACTATGACTGTGCGGCCAAATTCCCCTCCAATTCAATTTTCAAGTTTGTTGACGACATCGCTGTAGTGGGTCGGATCTCCAACAATGGTGAGACAGAGTACAGGACTGAGATAGAGAATCTAATGAACTGGTGCGGTAACAATAATGTCTCCCTCAATGTCAACGAAATGAAGGAGATTGTCATCGACTTCAGTAAGCATAAAGGAGAACGTCTCTTGTCTATATCAATGGGGATGAAGTAAAAAGAGTCAAGAGCTTTAAGTTTTTAGGTGTCCAAATCACCAACAACCTGTCCGGGTCCCCCCATGCTGACATTATAGTTAAGAAAGCCTACCAACACCTCTACTTTCTTAGCAGACTAAGAAAATTCAGCATGTCAGCTATGACTCTCACTAAAGAAAGCATTCTTTCTGGTGGTATCACAGCTTGGTATGGCTCCTGCTCTGACCAAGACCGCAAGGAACTACGAAAGATCATGAATATAGCCCAATCCATCACAGAAACCAGCCTCCTATCCATTGACTCTGTCTACACTTCCCGCTGCCTCGGCAAAGCAGCCAGCATAATTAAGGACCCCATACATCCTGGACATGCTCGCTTTCTCCTCCTTTGGGAAAAGGTTACAAAAGTCTGAGGTCATGTACCAACTGACTCAAGAACAGCTTCTTCCCTGCTGCTGTCAGACTTTTGAGTGGACTTACCTTGCATTAATTTGATCTTTCTCTACACCCTGGCTATGACAGTAACACTACATTTTGCAATCTCTTGTTTCCTTCTTTATGAACAGTATGTTTTGCCTGTATAGCATGTGAGAAACAGTACTTTTCACTGTATGTTAATACATGTGACAATAATAATAAATCAAAATCAAAGCCACAGCATCTCAAAACCAGCAGCCTTGGGGGACTGAGTCCATGTCAGATTTTAGATCATCCCTGTTTTTTGGAGAAAGAAATCAGAAGCTTAAGTGAATAAATCTATTTTTTATTAAACTTCGGAAAAAGAATACATAATAGGGAAGAAATAGAGTTTGAAAATGCTGACAGCCTTGTGAGTTGAACGGATTAAGTGAGGGCGGAGGGTGACTTGAACCTTTCAGACCATAGGAAAAGACCACGCCACACTACAGCAGGATTAATTAAAATTGCATGATACCATTATAAAATGTTTTTTTTTGGGCAACTCCAGTTTTCAGATAGCAGGAAGAAGAAAATAAATTTGATTGCAAATGTGGACTATTTCACGTTCAATTGTTTTGTTCAACTTGTTGGTAGTTCAATTTTTTGATACAAAATATGACTGAGTTATTGGGAATAGACTGTGTATAGTGTTTAGCTGGTCAAAAAATATCCCCCATTGTGTATGTCGACAACAAAATAAGAACATGTGACCAAAGAATGTTGTTAATCTTCTAAGAATCTTCTCAATCCTGGCCAAGCACATCTATATCAAATCCCTGTATAGTTTCAGAATATCTACAATTCATCTTGGTTGCAAGAGAAATGTCATGACCAACGGAGACTAGTATATATTGCCTCATCCATCTCACCATGGCATTCATCTGTGTGAGGAGAGGCAGTTTGTTTAAGCTACTGGAGAAAATTGGATGCCTGCTGAAGCTGCTTAATGTGATCTGTCCTCTTTCTATGACAACATGATGAGTAAGGTCAGCTGTGATGGGGAAAGATCACAACCTTTTGAAATTTGCATTGGGGTCAGACAGGGTTGTGTTCTGGCACTGACACTATTTGGCATATTCTTGTTTTCAGATTTGCTGTCTTCAGGTTGTCTAGAGTTTAAAGTTTATTTATTATGGTCACAAGGAGGCTTACATTAACACTCCAGGTAAGTTATTGTGAAAATCTCCTAGTCGCCCACTCCAGTGCCTGTCCTGGTACACTGAGGGAGAATTTAGCATGGCCAATACATCTAACCCACACGTCTTTCAGACTTTGGGAGGAAATCAGAGCATCCGGAGGAAACCTGCTGCCACCATACGTAAGATGAGGGTATCACTAGCTGGGCCATGCCTAATTGCCCTTGAACTGAATGCTTTGCTGGAGGGCATTTAATCAGCATTGCTGTGGATCTGGAGTCACGTGTGCTGGGCCTGGATAGGCTAAATACCAGGGTAAGATCACTGAAAGACATTAATGAACCAGATGGGTTTTTCCAACAATTGACAATGCTTTCATGGTCACTGCTGGACTTTTAATTTCAGATTTTTACTGAGTTCAAATTTTACCATTCCGCCAGTCAGACTCTGGGCCTCTGGATTATTAATCCAATGACAATACCACTATACCATTGCCTGTCCCATCTAATCCAAGCCTGGGAAGTAGTGGTACCCACGTACCCATGTATATTTGGTATAGTTTGAATTGGACTCATTGATGCCAATTTTGGGGTTTGCTGCTCACCTGTCCACAAAAATGTGGGCTTAAACAGATTGATTTTTCTCAATTGTAATGACTTTGAATCTGATGCAATTCAAAGAACATTGTGAAATTAGGTTGGCTGATAAACTTGTCAGATTGAAGAATTCTTGGACAGTAATGCAGGAAGTAAACAGCAATTAAATTCGCTTTTTAACATACATAAAACAAAATAAAGATTTGGACATATGGAATTAAGGTGTTGTGTGAAATATAAGCTTCGAAAAACATCTTAAAACCTTTTGACTTTAAATGTTAATTCAGAAGGAATGGTAGCCCACATTTGTGTACTTAGTTTTTCAGGGAGAGAGCGGTTGTTCAAAAGTTATAACTTCATATGCCATTAAAAACTCAGTTCAACCTCATTCAAGAAAGCTTAACATTTTGGGCTGTGTTCAGGTGAAGTAATTGATTGTGTTGGTTGAATCTGTGAAGATTGCAACAGCGCATCCTGTGGAAGAACGACCTATAACTGATGGAAAATTCTGGATTTCCACCTTGAACTGCGCATATGTCGATAAGAAAGTTGCTGCCAGTTTTACACAATGACAGAGACCCTGATAGATTTGCCATCATTAACAACTGCAGAGGAGCCATTGTGACCTCTAGCTGATTAATTGATGATGCTTGTGAATGCTGTCTGGCTTTGCACATGAAGAACAATGATTTGGACAAAATCAGAACTCCTGGCACATGGAACCTATCGCCTAACATGAATTAAGCAACATCTTGGGGAAAGAAATAGGAAAATGAGTTTAATGTTTGAACACTGGTCACTACTTCCAAAAGTCCATTATCTTCCTTCATATGTTATTAGTTTTATTTAATGTAATGCTGCAGCTGCAATCAAAGATCTTCCCTTTTTTGAAAATGTTTATTAACTTTGTATATAGAATTTTAACTTGTGTACTACATTGCAAGTTGACTTGAGCTGTTTAACTTGTTTCAACTTGCGGTATTCTTTTCAGACATGCTATTTGTCACTGCTCAACATATCTCAACACCCCCAATTAAATATTTAAAATGTCATATGTATAGGAGAAAACATTATTAAAATTAAATATTGTACTCTGACTAGTTTTGCCTTTTTTGAAACAATGTAAAAAGACCATTTGTTTCTGATTACTTTTAAAAAAAATACGCAGCAACTATCTAGAATTCTCTCTGACTACATTTTAATGGAAGATCAAATTTATTAGTGCCCATTGATCTCATGGGAGTTACAGCTGATGTATGACAATTAAAGTAGGTGCTTAGGTTAGAGATGAAAGTTGGTTTCCACTTATTTCCGTTATTTATTGACTCATCAGAAAGTGCATATGCGTAGCTGTTTGCTGGGGCAGGATCTGCGTCAGTTGTGATGTTTTCATAGTCACATAAGCTGCCAGTATTCACTGTAGAGGCTCGCACAACAAGAATGGCTACTTGGATTAGAGTATGTTTTATATGAATACCTCAGCATGAGTTAACCAATTCATGGGACGGAATAGTGAAATACAATTTTATTTATAATGAAAGATGCTGTAACTATTACAGTTTAGTTTGAGCAGTGTGTTTTAAGAGAGTTTTTCATGCTGTATAATACAGTTAATTTATGCAATCAGCTATTTTTGAAGAGCAGTCATTTTTAGGCACATATTACAGCCAGTTTGCACACTGCAAGGCCCAACAAATGTCAGCAAGGTCATTCACCATATAATCTGTTATTAGTGGAAATGATTTGAGGAATGTTGGCCTGGGTTCTTGAGAATAAGTATCATGAGGTCTTTTATACCCACCTAGAGGTAGATCAGACTGCAGCTTAATGCCTTGTCCAGAAGACACCTCTGACAATGCAACACACGCTCAGTACTTCAGTGATGAATGTAATAATCTATAATGTTGATATATAGGAATACAATACCAAGTAATGTTTTCATATTCTATTCAAATATCATATTAAATAACATTTTAATATTGTTTTAGAATGTGGTACCATGGAATAAAATACACGATCCAAGTATAAGAATACAAATGACCCTTGAGGGACTCAGGAGAAAGCTTCATGCGTGCTTTTAGATTTTCATTACAAAAACTATGATTGCCTGTGAGTGTGCATGAATGTAATAGCACAGTGAGGAGTTTTTTTGTGGAAGGGAATGTCTCCACATGCTTAGAACTTTGGAGGTAAAGTACCATGAGTTTAAATAATATTCTTATAAGTTGTAATCAATTGGAATAGCCATACCATGCAGCTTCAGTTAATGGTAGTCCTCTTGTAAGAAATGGCATTTTTCTTGCTTGCCTTCAGTTCTATAAATAAAAGTAGTGAAGATGTTCTTTGCCTGTTATCTTGGGCATTTAGTCTGATAACTGGTAATGTGATGCATTAAATGCACAACTGAACACTGATTATTTTCTAACTACCTTGGAAAAAAAATTAATGAAGACCAGTGTAAAGTTAAAGGTATTTTAATTTTGCCTTGTTTGGAAGCAGAGACTATGTGAGGGTGATAACTCAAAGACAATTGTCACTTTAACTGAGATAAAAAAATGCCTCACCCTGTACCTTGATAGCAGTAGTGCAAAGTACAGCAGAGTTGACAGATTTGAATATTAGTCATAATAGACTTCAACTTGCAACCATAGCAATGTTAAGTGAGCACCATATGTTAGTAGTAAAACACAGTACTTAAAATGTTTAGTTAGGCCAGACTTTGTCATATGCTATTTCAAATATAAAGAACATTACACAATAGAAAAGTTAGTTGCATTCCCAGTGGTAAGTGGGGCGCCATTGGTGGCAGGGGGAGATCCCCACCTAGATTGATGTAGAGTATCCTTTTTACATATTTGTCATGCAAGCACTTGCCTATTCTGTTTCTGAAAGGATTTTCTTTGTATCACTTGAAGCTATTGCAAATGCTGCATGCTGTCAGTTGATAATATGTTCGTATCATCATTGTCTTATGCACATTGTTTATAATTGAATTGGGTGTCCTTGCAATTTTCAATTGCCATTTTGTGTTTTTCTGAAAAGAATCATCTTTGGTTTTTTACTTCCAAAAGTGTATCATAAAAATCTTCAAAAGTGTGTTCATGCAGCACACCCTGAGCTGAAATGCCTATTGCTGTAATATACAACTTCTTGGAAAATACAAAGGCAAGGATCAAATTGGTTCAAGCTGTTCATTCAAGGTTAATAAATTCAGCTGAATGGTTCCATAAACTAACTTAGTAATTAATGTATTTGTCACAACGTGCTAAGGGTTATGGTATGCAGGAATGATCAAGAGATTTTTGGCTATACTCCATTTAATTGCAAATTCTGCTGCAAATTGACTCAGTCCCACAATTATCAATGTATATGGTTTCATAATTTACTTTAAATTTCTACCTGTCTTATAAAGTGGAATTGTATGAAAGATTTCTATGAAGTAATTTTGTTTTGGAGGAAATTATATTTTACAGTGAAGAAACATTTTATGTTTTCTTGAGTTGACATTAAAGCTGGATTTAATCTTAAAAAAAACTTTCACAAGACACTATGTAACTGTACTGACTGTTCCATATTTGAAGCTGAGATTCCTCAGTAAAATGGTCTGTCATATTCTGTTTGAAAGTACTGTTACACGTTACAGTGGGCAACAGATCCAACCAATCGGAAGTTTTACACGCAAAACAAATGTTAAGTACCTCTGTGCTCTCCAGAATATCTATTGTTTGGGAAAGTTTTGGTTTGGCATGGGTACTGCTTTGGGTTTTGACTTATTATTTTCACTACTGTGGTCTGTTGAATCTTGTACAACAGAAATCTTGCTTCTACACCAGGTGGAGAGACTCTTCCCGCTCAAAAAAGACAGTAGACTAGGGGGCACAGCCTCAAGATAAAGGGGGGGCGGTTTAGAACGGAGTTGAGGAGGAACTTCTTCACTCAAAGGGTGGTGAATCTCTGGAATTCTCTGCCCGTTGAAGTGGTGGAGGCTGCCTCGCTAAATATTTTTAAGACACAGGTTGATGGGTTTTTGATAAGAGAGGGGATTAAGGGTTATGGGGAGAGGGTGGGAAAGTGGAACTGAGCCACGACAGATCAGCCATGATCTTATTGAATGGCGGGGCAGGCTCGAAGGGCTAGATGGCCTACTCCTGCTCCTATTTCTTATGTTCTTATGTTCTTATGAACAAGGATAGAGAGGGACGCATGCATGCGGTGTACACCCAACTATTCCAATTATATTTTCTAGTACTTGGCCCATCGCCTTGTACGCCTTGGCATCACAAGTGCACATCTCAATACTACTAAACTGTTATGGGTGTCTCTGCCTTCACACCCTTTCTGGCAGTAGTTCGAGTTTCCCAGCACCCCTTTGGGTGAAAAGGTTTTTCCTCTCATCCCTGTTAATCTCCTGTCCTTAACTTCCATGCCCCTTAGCCATTGATCCCTCCACCAAGGTGAAACATTTCGTCCTATCTATGGCCCTCAGGTCATGGAGTTGGGGGACTGGTAACAGTTATGCGTGGCTTTCTCTTAAATCGTCGTAACAGTTTCAGAAAGGGGTAAACCTTTGGTTCATCGAGCCCTCCTATCACATTCTCTGTTTCTGCATTGCTAATAGGCTCATAATCCCATTTGTTGATCAAAACCTCTTTTATTTCTTCTTGAAACCCAGCAAGATTTCTTGTTCCACCATGTGTGCCAGTAATCTGTTCCATGTACTTGCCATCCATTTACTAAAAATAATTCTTCCTGTATTTTGTTTTCTTTTGCCCTTAATTCCATATGCATAAATTCCGTAAATGTTAAAAAGCTTGATTAGAATTTATTTAAATCTTTCAGAGTTTTAAATAATTCTAAATCATAACATCCAAATTAAATGCTTCATGAAGGTCAAACTGTAAATTTTGACCTGTAAAACTCCATAGTGCAAGAAACTAAGCTTCCTACAAAGATTAAACATCTTTTTATCGAATGTACTTTTGTCGATTGATTTTGTCGATAGTGACATTAACTCTGATCGTTTGTAGTTAAATGTTCTTGGTTAAATGCTGCGCTAAAAAATATGGCTATTTGTAAATGGTGTTTTTAGTTTATTCTATCTGTCCCAATTATCTTCATATCTGAATATGGAAGTAACATTAGTTACTTAGTTATTAGTTTTAGATTGCTGTAATAAATTGACAGCAGAAGCACAGATGATCAAACTGCCTTCTATGCCATAAAGCCCTACCTAGATATAAAATGTTTAGGGAGAAATGCAGCCTACGCTGAATATTGGCAAGTTCTAGAAGTTAATATTTTTAAGACGCGGGTTGATGGGTTTTTGATAAGAGAGGGGATTAAGGGTTATGGGGAGAGGGTGGGAAAGTGGAACTGAGCCACGACAGATCAGCCATGATCTTATTGAATGGCGGGGCAGGCTCGAAGGGCTGGATGGCCTACTCCTGCTCCTATTTCTTATGTTCTTATGTTCTAACCTGAATAATTGTTAATTACACTTTTGTCTGTGGTTTTCTGATTAGTCAGGCTTCTAGAAACCCGGTCACTTTATCTGTTCAATATCTGTCTCTCTGCTCTGAGAACGCAACCTTTGTGGAAGCATAAAACATCTGAAGTTTCATTTTTGTCAACCTAACTCCAGACTTTCCAGACACTGTTGCTGGTCTGCAATGAGTTACCCAAGGCCCATTTGCTGCACAGATCTTTTTTTTGTTGGGGGGTGGTGGGGGGTATATTTGGTCAGGGATCCACTCCTGACCACTGCCCCGCCCCCCCAATCCCTCATCTGGTCATTGGACATTGGAATGATTTGGGTCAGCTGTGAAGCACAATTGAAAAGTCTGATCCTAACAATAATGTGAAATATGTTGCAAGGTACAGTGGTAGACACTTCCCCTGCAGAGTGAGTACCTTTTTTTTAAAAAGTTCTTTGATTAAATGCTAAGGAAAAAGAATAAAATTGATTGAAAATGTAAAATTTTATTGACATGTTTTTGTTGATATGTTTTATAATATGTTGTTACAATATGTTTTTCCAGGGATACAAGCATGAATAACATAACTGAGCTGCAACCCGACTCCTTCCAAAAACTCCCATATCTTGAGGAACTGTAAGTACAGTATATTGACAAGGATTTATTATATAGGATGTGTGATTTTACTCAGGTTTGCTTGGCGACTGACCAATTACAACTTCTCTGCAAACTATTACGACTACTGTTCAACACAGCAGAGCTGAATATCTCACTAGTATCTATGGAACTGTCAACACTAAATGGCATTTTAAACTAGAGGACAAGGGGCTGAATTGATCACTGAAAGTCGTTGATTTAATTCAAGGGCAAACATTCCAAATAAACTCAAGTCAATGTGAAATATGTAAGATCATCAGATATAGGAGCAGAATTAGGCCTTTCTGCCCACTGAGTCAGCTCTGCCATTGATCATGGCTGACATGTTTCTCAACCCCATTCTCCCTCCTTTCCCCATAACTTTGATCCCCTTACCAATCAAGAACCTATTTATTTCTGTTTAGGCATATTTGATGTTTTAGCTGTGTGAGATTTTTTTTTTGTTAAAATTGACATGCTCCCTTCTGTTTTTGAAACTAAGTTTTACATGGCTAGAGTATTAAATATACAACATCAACATTCATTTTTAGAGGGTAAATAAAACTAGTAACTTGTGACCATGGGTGTAAATTGAGAATAAATTTGCTTTAAAGTTTGAAATTACCAAAAAAGCCCTTGCAGGAACTCCTAATCCACCTCTAGATCTCCTAATTTCAACCATCCTCCACACTCTCCTCTAACAAGGTTTTGACATTGTTGTAATCAGACGTAGTTGCATTTTTCAAGCTGAAAGCCCAGCTAACCTCATTAAATAAACATTACACATATAAGCAAGCTCTACGCAGCAAGCTGGTTATTCAAGATCTAAATTTGTTGTTGCCAACATTTTGAAACTGTTATCATTATTGTACAAGTATGCTGGATTTCTCAGGCTGCTGCAGTATGTCAAAAACATTACTCAAATATTAAAAAGGATTTAACTTGATAGCTCTTATGAACATGTTATTACTTTTCCTTTGTGTCCAACTGTTTCTTTACTCTCCAATGAAAAATTGGCGCAGAATCACAATGACTGAGAATTCATTATACAATAAACGGTCGACTGCTTCATACTTGGAGTTTGCTCCCACGACGTCTGCTTGGCAAGCATTTTTCCCTGTGACATTGGCTCACTGGTTTGAATGGTGCCCTGCGCCTAGATTTTGTATAGCAACCTAGTTAATCACGGGTAGAAACAGAAACTATTAATATTAAAAGCTGTGTTTTAAATCAGTAAAGTAAACACAATGTGTTTAATTTAGGCCCAGATGCTTTTCTGCTTCAGAGTCTGTTTTTTTTTCCCCCATGAAGCTGGCATATGGTTACAGACCACAGTTTAAATACTGGCTTCCTAATTGGGTCACAGTGGCATCTTGTGCCATTTTTCAGGGTTGGTGCAGTGTACAGATGAATATCAATGTAACACTGATAATGTAGTATTAATGGGCACATGGGGATCAGTAGATTAGATGTGAGACCACCTAGAAAAGAGGACTGTATAACATTTGTCAACTGACTATAGGATAATCTCAGCTGGAATCATAGAATCCCACAGCGCAGAAGGAGACCATTTGGACATTGAGTCTGCACCGACCACAATTCCACCCAGGCCCTATCCCCGTAACCCCATATATTTATCTTGCTAAGCTGCCTGACACACGGGTCAATTTAGCATGGCCAAACAACCTAGCCCCACACGTCTTTGAACTATGGGAGGAAACCACAGCAGCCAGAGGAAACCCACGCAGACGTGGGGAGAATGTGCAAACTCCACACAGACATTGACCCGAGGCTAGAATTGAATGTAGGTCCCTGGCACTGTGAGGCAGCAGTGCTAATCACTGTGCCCCAAGAAACCCTTTTGAGAAAAAGGATATCATAGAAAGGGCATAATCCAGCTAGTTTGGCTCTCTTTATCAGTCATTTATAAATATTTTTGTGATTTAAGGTTGTGTGCTACCCTCTGTACCTGCACAGTGCTTTCCATTACTCAACAAAAATTTGCATTTGTTTCACTGTAACTCCTGTTGCCGACCAGAAAAACATCAGGCAGTTGCGTGTACGCATTTGGCCTGTAGGATAGCTGCTGGCATTAGTGTAACTATTGCTGTTGGTTCTGTTTGGTGACAAGAGTTTGGATCTGCAACGATTTTGCTGTGGCACATAGTAAACACAATTTGCCAGCGACAGTTTATTCCATTTCCCAATCTGTGATATGATCTCACTCTCAGTGAGATTTTATGTGAGTGATACCTCCTTGAGCTGGAGTATTTTCCCAGTAACTTCATTGCAGTGTTAATATAAGTCTATTTATGACACTAATAAATAAACTTTACAGAGTGAACAGTTTATAAATGATATTTAGATTGGATACAAGAATTTGCTATTGATTAAGAAATGCACAGAACTAACAATGTGCAACTTGAACTTTATTGTTAGTCTGTGTCAAGCCAACATGCTTGCTTAAATGCAGGCAGCTGGCACTCTGACATTCATCCTACATCTGTGCATGTGTAGGAAATACTCCCCCTGATGTTGTGGCAAATAAAACATCCCAAGGCACTTCACAGGAAAATTATATGACAAAGTTTTAATACGAAGCTACATAAAGGTATAGTAAATCAGATTACCAAAAGCTTGGTCAAATGGGTAGGTTTTCGGAAGTGTCATTAAAAAGAAAAGTGAGGCAGAGACATGCAGAGAAGGAATTCCAAATTTAGAGCCTAGGCAAGTGAAGGCACAGTGAAAGTGGTGAAGTGATTCAAGTTGGGAATACTCATAAGATCAGAGCCCACACATAAGAACATAAGAAATAGGAGCAGGAGTAGGCCATCTAGCCCTTCGAGCCATTCAATAAGATCATGGCTGATCTGAAGTGGATCAGTTCCACTTTCCCACTTTCTCCCCATAACCCTTAATTCCCCTGTCTTATCAGAAACACAGTAAAAAGTCTGACAACACCAGGTTTTAGTCCACCGATTTATTTGATAGTAAACTCACAAGCTTTCGAGGGGACTCCCTCTTCATCAGGTGAATGGAGAGTTCTGGCCTCGGACAGAGCATATAAAGCACAGACAGTTTAGAGATTACTGATTAGAATGCGAATCTTTACACCTAACCTGCTGTTCAAGTCCTAAAGTGGCTGACAGTGTGAGTGGAAGGAGCACTGGTCACAGGTTAAAGAGATGTGTATTGTCTCCAGACAGCACTGAGTGAGGTTTTGCAAACCCAGGCAAGTCACGGGGGTTACAGATAGTGCGGCATGAACCCAAGATCCCTGTTGAGACCGTCCTCGTGTGGAACTTGGCTATCAGTCTCTGCTCAGCGACTCTGCGCTGTCGTGTGTCATGAAGGCCGCCTTGGAGAACGCTTACCCGAAGGTCAGACGCTGAATGCCCGTGACCACTGAAGTGTTCGCCAACAGGAAGGGAACAGTCTTGCCTGGTGATTGTCGAGCGATGTTCATTCATCCGTTGTCGTAGCATCTGCACGGTCTCCCCAATGTACCATGCTTCGGGACATCCTTTCTTGCAACGTGTCAGGTAGGCAATGTTGGCCGAGTTGCAAGAGTATTTACCGTGTACCTGGTGGATGGTATTCTCACGTGTGATAATGGTATCCGTGTCGATGAAATGGCATGTCTTGCAGAGGTTGCTGTGGCAGGGTTGTGTGGTGTTGTGGTCACTGTTCTCCTGAAGACTGGGTAGTTTGCTGAGAACAATGGTCTGTTTGAGGTTGTGTGGTTGTCTGAAGGCAAGAAGTGGGGGTGTGAGGATGGCCCTGGCGAGATGTTTGTCTTCATCAATGATATGTTGAAGATTCCGAAGATGATGTTGTAGCTTCTCCGCTCCGGGGAAGTACTGGACGACGAAGGGTACTCTGTCCGCTGTGTCCCGTGTTTGTCTTCTGAGGAGGTCGGTGCGGTTTTTTGCTGTGGCGCATCGGAACTGTCGATCTATGAGTCGAGCGCCATATCCTGTTCTTATGAGGGCATCTTTCAGCGTCTGGAGGTGTCTGTCACGATCCTCCTCATCCGAGCAAATCCTGTGTATACGGAGGGCTTGTCCATAGGGAATGGCTTCTTTAACATGTTTAGGGTGGAAGCTGGAGAAGTGGAGCATTGAGAGATTGTCTGTGGGCTTGCAGTACAGTGAGGTGCTGAGGTGACCGTCCTTAATGGAGATGCATGTGTCCAAGAATGCAACTGATTCTGGGGAATAGTCTATGGTGAGTCTGATGGTGGGGTGGAATTTGTTGATATCATCATATAGTTGTTTCAGCGATTGTTCACCATGAGGCCAAAGGAAGAAAATGTCATCGATGTATCTAGTGTACAGCATCGGTTAAAGATTCTGTGCAGTGAAGAAGTCTTGTTCAAACCTGTGCATGAAGATGTTGGCATATTGAGGTGCAAATTTGGTCCCCATGGCTGTTCCGTGTGTCTGGATGAAAAACTGGTTGTTGAAGGTGAAGACATTGTGGTGCAGGATAAAACGGATGAGTTGCAAAATTGCATCTGGAAACTGGCAGTTGTCAGCATTGAGTACTGAGGCAGTCATAGCAATGCCATCGTTGTGGGGGATGTTGGTGTAGAGCGCCGAGACATCCATTGTGACGAGGAGTGTTCCTGGTTCAACTGCTCCATGTGTGCTGAGTTTCTGTAGGAAGTCCGTAGTGTCGTGACAAAAGCTGGGGGTTCTTTGTACAACACCTCGGTACTTGAGTTGGAAGGGATTGTAGAGATAGTGGGACAAAGTCATGGAGGGATTTGAAAACCAGGATGAGAATTATTTTGGATGACCTCAAGTTTACAGAGAATAGAGTATGGGAGACCAGCCAAGAGTGTATTGGAATAGTCAAGTTAGAAGTAATGGAGACATGAATGAGGGTTACAGCAGCAAATGAGATGAGACAGGAGTGAAGTTGGTGATGTTACAGTGGTGAAAATTGATGATCTTAGTTAAGACACATTATGTAGTTGGAAGCTCATCTTAGGGTTAAATATGACACCAAAGTTACAAACAGTCCAGTTAATCTGGGATAGTTACCATGAACCAGAATTTGGAATGGAAATGAAAACAATGATTTCAGCTCATGTACACCTCTTGGAAGATAATGCTGGCGTTATATCCCTGTCTTCCACTCAAGTCATTATCAGAAGTGAGAAGGAAGCCTTGGTATTTTCATAATTTTTTCCCCAACTCTTGTTTCCCTTGCCCCCATAGTGTGAGTTTGTGAGGCCAATTGTAGGTTTCTGGAAAGGTAGAACTTGACTTGGCGCAGGCCAGGAATTGCACTTGAAACATTCCTGGTTCATGTGATAGTACCCAGTGCATTTCTGTTTATTCCTACAATTCTTATATAACACTGCTCCTCGGAGCTGAGGTAGGGCGGAATGTGTGATGAAGGTAGATTCAAGTAGTCTATACGCCGAGTCCAAAAGTGACTGTCAGGTGAAGATCAGGGATCAGGAGGACGCTGTGGTTAAGTTGTGGCTGTGAAGTACGTGAACCTGAATGAAAATCATTTATGTATAGGATCAAAGTATTTCAGTCTAACCTTCAAGAAAAGTTAGCAAGAAAGACTGTTGAAAGAAGAAGGGAGAGGATAACAAGTGTGGAAAGGAAAATGGAAATAGAGCTGCTCCATCAGAGTCAACAGCAGTGACAAGAGCAGAATCTTTTGTGCTCTTATCCGCAGCTATTTTTTACATCAGGTTTTATCCCCAGGGCACAAAGTATTGTACTACAATTTACCCAAGTTCAGATATGCACCTGAAGCCTAAAGGGTGTACTGGACTGGGGAAAGTGTGGGGGATTGTGACAGCTTGCTGCAAGTAATTAAACAATGGATTCTTGTGCATTCTTCCTTACTTTTTTTTGTGCTGTGAATTTTTTTAAGGGCTGCATTATAGTCTGCACGATAAAATAGTTCGCTGCAATGTGGGGCGAATTATATTTGGTAGCTTATAATCAGCTAAAGAAAAATACACATTGTGTCATTCCCAGTGCTTACAGAATTAATATTCAAGTTACAAAAATGCACATGAATATGTATCTGGTCAGCATACTTCCAGATAGCAGCATTGTCCCAATGATTATTTTTGGCTGTCTAAATTACTTAGTACAATACAGTAACCTAAAGAAAGAAATAAAATTTTTTTAGTACTTTTCGCGACCTCAGGAAACACCAAAGCACTTTATGACCAATTAAGTACTTTAGAACTGTTTTAATGTTGGAGGTTTGCACACAAGGTCTCAAACAGTAATGAAATGAGATGACCTGGACGTTGGGAGGCTTCCCTGCACTTATTTTGTACCACGTGATCATTCACATCTTTGCAAATGTAAACTTTTTTGTTCCTGTCTCCTCTACAAACCATTTTCTTAAGTCTTTCTCGCGTGCCACATTCGCTCTCATCTCCCAACAGCAAGGGTGAAAAGCTCATTGACTTCATTGTCACTAGGATTAAGACCTTCATCCAGCAATTTCTGCTCATCACTCCCTTCTCCAATCCCATTGAGTTAAACTTCCCCTAGGGTTCCCTTCTCCCCCAGCATGAACCCTGAATTTGCATCTTTCTTTTTCTATCCTATCACCACTTAGGCTGTCTTCTCATCTTGTGCATTTAACCCACCGCCTGCTCCCTCTACTGTTCCTGCCAAACTCCCTCTGCTTCATTAATACACTCCTTAAAACTTTGACTAGCTTTTGTTCGTTTGTTCTGATATCTCCTTACATAAGAAACATAAGAAATAGGAGCAGGAGTAGGCCAACTAGCCCTTCGAGCCTGCCCCACCATTCAATAAGATCATGGCTGATCTGTCTTGGCTCAGTTCCACATTCCCGCCCTCTCCCCATAACCCTTAATCCACTCTCTTATCAAAAACCCATCAACCCGCGTCTTAAAAATATTTAGTGAGGTAGCCTCCACCACTTCAACGGGCAGAGAATTCCAGAGATTCACCACCCTTTGAGTGAAGAAGTTCCTCCTCAACTCCGTTCTAAACCGCCCCCCCTTTATCTTGAGGCTGTGCCCCCTAGTCCTACTATCCTTTCTGAGCGGGAAGAGTCTCTCCACCTCTATCCTATCCATCCCATTCATCATCTTATACGTCTCAATGAGATCTCCCCTCATTCTTCTAAACTCTAACGAGTACAAGCCTAATTTATTCAGCCTCTCCTCATAGCTCAACCCCCTCAACTCCGGCATCAGCCTAGTAAACCTCCTCTGCACTCCCTCCAAGGCCAAAATATGCTTGCATAAGTACGGCGCCCAAAACTGCACACAGTACTCCAGCTGCGGCCTCACCAATGCCCTATACAGCTGCAGCAAGACCTCCCTACTTTTATATTCAATCCCCCTCGCTATGAAGGCCAGCATCCCATTCGCCTTCCTGACCACCTGCTGCACCTGCAAGCTGGGTTTTTGCGACTCATGCACAAGGACCCCGAGGCCCCTCTGCACCGTCGCCTGCTGCAGTTTTTCGCCACGCAAGTAATAATCCTTCCTACCATTATTCCTACCAAAGTGGACCACCTCGCACTTGCCAACATTAAATTCCATTTGCCATTTCCTGGCCCATTCGCCCAGCCTATCTAGATCCTTCTGTAGACTCTTCCCACCCTCCGCACAATTTGCCTTTCCACCAATTTTGGTGTCATCAGCAAATTTTGACACCCTACACTCGGTTCCCTCCTCCAGATCATCTATATAAATGGTAAATAGCTGAGGCCCCAGCACCGAACCCTGGGGCACTCCACTAGTCACCTTCCGCCAATCCGAATAGCACCCATTGATCCCCACTCTCTGCCTCCTATTTGACAACCAGTCCTCTGTCCACGCTAACACCCTACCCCCAACTCCATGCCCCCGACCTTCTGCAATAACCTCTTGTGAGGTACCTTGTCAAACGCCTTCTGAAAACCCAGAAAGACCACATCCACCGGCTCTCCTTTATCCACCGCCCTAGACACATCCTCATAGAACTCCAGTAAATTTGTCAGACACGACTTCCCTTTAACGAAACCGTGCTGCGTCTGCTCTATCAAGCAGTTCCCCTCAAGATGCCTCGCTATTTCCTCCTTGATGACGGATTCTAACATTTTACCTACAACAGACGTTAAACTAACAGGCCTATAATTCCCCGCCTTTTGCCTGGCACCCTTCTTAAACAACGGCGTAACATTAGCCGCTTTCCAATCTTCTGGCACTTCCCCGGAATCCAGCGACGTCTGGAAAATAACCACCAAGGCATCCACTATCACCTCCGCCATTTCTTTCAGGACCCTCGGATGCATTCCATCCGGTCCTGGGGACTTGTCCACAATCAGCCCCTCCTTATGTGGCTTGATGTCAATTTTTGTTTAATAACATTCCTATGAAACACGTTGGGATGTATTAGCAAGTTAAAGGCACTATATTAGTGCAACTTGTGCATAAGAGGGCAGATGAGACATCTGTTTAATGCCTGCGGAAAGATAGCATTTCCAACAGTACAGCACTCCACATTATAAAGTGGCAGTCTGGATTACAATTAGAAATCTAACACTAAGGTTTATCCTATTTTCACTCTCAAACCTTGCTTCTGCAAATTACAATCAGTTTAATCACTGTAGCACATGACTGTAGTATCCTGAAGCTGTTATGGAACATTTTAGTCTCTCATTCTTGAACGCAGCTTTTAATTATCTGAATGTCCAACTCTTTAAGTATATTGGTGTGCGAGGAAGTTGAGTACTTGACTTACAGCCAGGATGTTGTCAGGTTTGGACTTAATTTATAGTGGCATGTTATACTAGCTCATGTTCCGAGATGAATCACCACGCTTACACTAAATCAAGATGCTTATCACAGCGGAAGATCATAAACCTAAGATATAGGGGAGCCAGATTCATTAGTGTAAATTGAATTCCAACAACATAGTGCAAAAGTGGGTCTGGAGGGTCAATTTGTCAGCTCCCAGTAGTTTTCTTTATGCTTTTGGAGGGTGTGAGTGTTCCTGGCAAAATCGGCCTTTATTTCTCATCCCTGGTTTTAACAAAAGGAGTCCTTCTCAAAAAGTGGGTGATTGGGTAATTTGCCTGTGAATAATGGAAAGTGAGTGGAACTGATTTTAATCTGCATATTTGCTATGTAACTGTCTTCCACTTAGCTTTTTGCTGGAGGACGTTGCTGTGGTTTCAGACTTGAGTTGTGTTCGTTGTAACAAAAAGAAAGTATAAAGAAACTGAGTTCTGAAGGAGTCACAGTACATACTCCACTCAATATTCTGTTTCTCTCTGCATATGTGCATGTTGCCAGGCCTGCTGAGTGTCCTGCACTTTGTTTTTATTTCAGATTTTTAGCATCTGCTATATTTTGTTTTTATCTTGTGTTTGCTGTAGTTTGTCGTAATTCTTCAAATAGATTCTGTAAGTTATTTGTTATGGCGTGCCTCTTAAATAGACTCTGCTTAGTAAAGACGTTGTATGCTCAAGATTTGACTTGATTATAGGTTAGGTCTTGCTCTGCCACCAGTGATGTCAATCAATGCACTTCTAAAGGAATAGCATTTTTAAGGAAGTCTAATAAACACCCCTATAATTGCCACATATGGTACTCAAATGAAAAGAGTTCTTGTGTTTTTTTCAGATAAATGAAGCATAAAAGTATTTTAATAAAAACTCAAACCTTATAAAATTGTTGTTTGAGGGTAATTGTTAAAGCACATTACATCTTTGCCTAGCCTTGATTTAAACATAGAAACATAAAAATTAGAAGCAGGAAGAGTCTATTCAGCCTTTGAGCCCATTCTCCCATTCAATATGATCATGGCTGATCCTCTATCTCGATGCCATATTCCAGCTTTCTGCCCATACTCCTTGATGCCATTAAAATCTAAAAAAAAGTTCTCTTTCTTGAAGATATTCAGTGACTTGGTCTCCACAGCCTTCTGTGGTAGAGAATTCCACAGGCTCACCACCCTCTGAGTGACAAAATGTTTCCTCATCTCAGTCCTAAATGGTCTACCTTGTATCCTGAGACTTTGTTCCCTGCTTCTAGATTTCCCAACCAGGGAAAATAGCCTCCCTGCTTGTAATCTGCCCAGCCCTGTTAGAATATGTTCCAATCTGATCTCTTCTCATCCTTCCAAACTCTAGTGAGTATAGGCCCAGTTGAACCAATCTCTCCACATAGGACAGTCTGCCAACCCTGGTATCAGCCTACGGAACCTCCTTTATGGTAAGTATATCCTTTTCTTAGGTACGGAGACCAAAACTGCATACAGTACTCCAGGTGTGGCCTCACCATGGTGCGATATAACTGCAGTGAGACATCCCTACTTCTGAATTCAAACCCTCTTGCAATGAAGGCCAACATACTATTTGCCTTCTCAATTGCTTGCTGCACCTGTCTCTCCACTTTCATTAACTGGTGTATAAGGCCACGCAGATCCCTTTCTGCATCCACACTTCGCAATATATCACCATTTTAAATAATACTCTTCCTTTCTGTTTTTCACATCAAAGTGTGTAACTACACGTTTAGATGCGCTGTTCTACATCTGCCACGTACTGCATCCTGAAGCCTCCTTGCATCCTCTTCACAACTCAATTCCATCCAGTTTGGTGTCATCAGCAAATTTGTAAATGTTATATTTAGTTCCTCATCCTGGTAGAACTGGGGCCTAATCTCTGATCCCTGCAGTGCAGAAGGAGGGCATTCAGCCCCTCGAGTCTGTACCAATTCTCTGACAGAGCATCTTACCCATCTTACTCCCTGCCATATCCCAATAACCCCACACATTTAACCTGTTGATCCCCCTAATCGACACAACTGAGGGGCAATTTAATATGGCCAATTCACCTAACCTGCACATGTTTGGCCTGTGGGAGGAAACTGGAACACCCGGAGGAAACTTATGCAGACATGGGGAGAACACAGACTGTCACTCAGGGCTTGAATTGAACCCAGCACACTGGCAATGTGAGGCAGTAGTACTAACCACTGTGCCACCTTGCCGCCCTATGAGGGACCTTATCAAAAGCCTTCTGAAAGTCCAAATACACCACATCTGCTGGTTTTCCCTTATCTATTCTGCTAGTTGCATCTTGAAAAAAACTTCAATAGATTTCTTAAGCATGATTTGCCTTTCATAAATCCATGGCTTTGCCCAATCCCATTAATGCTTTCTAAATGTTCTGTTATCACAAC
Source organism: Carcharhinus amblyrhynchos (assembly GCF_965287045.1). Taxonomy (NCBI): domain Eukaryota; kingdom Metazoa; phylum Chordata; class Chondrichthyes; order Carcharhiniformes; family Carcharhinidae; genus Carcharhinus; species Carcharhinus amblyrhynchos. Next base: position 7,757,894 of record NC_137329.1, on the reverse strand, counting down.
TGCATTTTCTGCAATACTGATGTCAGGATTAGTGATCTGTAAATCTTTTTTTCTCTCTCCCTTTTGAAATAGTGGGGTTACGTTTGTCACCCTCCAATCTGTAGGAACTGCCCCATAGAATCTTGGGAGATGACCACTGATGCTTCTGAGCCTTCTGGTTAAGATCAAGTGTAGGCATCCAGGGTAGCCAGTGAGGTTAAACAGAGGCTTCACCTGATGCAATTTTTTTGAAGCCATCTGGGCCTTCTGGCCAAGATGAAGCTTGGATCGAGCCCAGGAGGGAGTGTAATGCCTCTTCCTTTCAACTTGGATCTTGTGTGATGGTGTCCAAGATGGGATGTATATCCTGCCTTGTCAGCTTGGATCTGGTTTGTCCCTCATGATTGGACTTAATTGGCTTTTTGATTAGGAATGAAGTACCAAAAGGTACCAAAAGAAAGGTGCGGTGGTTACATCAGCAACAGCATATTTGGTCCTGAAGTGGTCTTGCCTGTGTCCTGATTGAGTATGCATCATGAGAGAATTTTACTATGGATAAAATCGCACTGTTTTATCATCTTTTGCTAGATGTTGCTCTTTGATGTTTAACGGTAAAACACGTAATGGTGGAAGGTGGAATAAGGAATTTGTCACTGCTGAGTAGTCTGCCAACATGGATGGCATCAAAAAGCTGCAGCTTGTTATGATAGGAAAGTTCAAGGAGGCACATTGCTTTGTGAATGTTGACACACTACCCATGCAGCGCAAGGCAACAAAATCACCTGGATAATCTCCGGCATTTTTGAGGTGTGGGATCAGGAAAGTGGATGAAATTTATTGACGAAAAGGAAGATTGTCATCATTGCAGACACCTGTCCCACACACTGATATTACTGGCCTCAAGCACCGCAACACTAAAGCCAAGCTTCAGCCAAAAGGGGCAATTAGGAACCACTCCAGATCTCAAGTTATCAAGGCCATTTGTAGGAAGCAGGACTAAAATCCAGGCCATGTTTATGATAAAGGCAGCAAGAGGGCACAACTGTCAACTGCTTCCACCACACTGGATTCAAACTGGTTACAACTGCAAAGGACACCTTGAACAAGGCAACGCACCGTGTGCACTTCTGGTCACCCTATTGTAGAAAGAATATTATTAAACTAGAAAGAGTGCACAAAAGATTTACTAGGATGCTACCGGGATTTGATGGATTGAGTTATAAGGAGAGGCTGGATAGACTGGGACTTATTTTTTTGGAGCATAGGAGGCTGAGGTGTGATCTTATAGAGATCAGCTAGACAGTCAATATCTTTTCCCAAATGTAGGGGAGTCTAAAACTAGAGGGCATAGATTTAAGGTGAGAGGGGAGAGATACAAAAGTGTCCAGAGGGGCAATTATTTCACACAGTGGTGAGTGTCTGAAACAAGCTGCCAGAGGTAGTAGTAGAGGCAGGTACAATTTTGTCTTTTAAAAAGCTTTTAGACAGTTACATGGGTAAGATGGGTATAGAGGGATATTGGCCTAATGCAGACAATTGGGATTAGCTTAGGGGTTTTAAAATTTTTTAAAAAGCAGCATGGACAAGTTGGGCCGAAGGGCCTGTTTCCATGCTGTAAACGTCTATGACTTTTTGCTCACCTTCAGAAGGCTGGCATGGAAATTCCATCAGAGACAACGATGGAAATTTACATCAGCAATGGATATTGCCATATGCTGTACGATGTTACTGACAGATGATGCAACTGTAGCTGCAGTGCATTCTGGAAGAGTCCAATGAATGCTTGCCCACCTGTTTCCCTGGCTGATGCCACAAAGGCTATAGAGATGCTCTGGGATTTCTCACTGCAGCACAAGAACATTTATGTATGCATTGACAACATAGTGGACTGTACGGCCACACACCCCAAAGACAGCACGCTATGCAGAGAAGGATTATGAAACTTCTCCGGGACTAATTCCTGGTATTTTTCAATGCAAAGCTCCAGCCTTTGACAATGTCAGACCAATTTAAAGTGTGAACAAATTGAATAAAGACTTTTTCACGCATATACTGCTCCTGTGTTTTACTGTGATATTTGAATCTGTTGTTTTTGACATAGTGTGATGATATTGTGCCTTAAATGTATTTAAGTCATGTTCTTCTCCAGGATCTATTGCAGCAGTTCTACACTCGGAGCCTCTCTGTCTACAACTGGTGTCCTGTATTTTTACTGCAGCAGCATAACTGCTTCTAATTAGTAGAATGTTTTAATCTGAACTAATGCTTTTTTTGTGTTTTCCCCTGGGATTTTGCAGAGTAAGGCTTGTTTGGATGATTGACAAGTATGATCATGTGATTGGGTATAGCTAAACTTGCGCAGAATATTCAAGCTGAGATGCTGCTTTAGAGTTGAGAGAGAGCAGTCCCTCTCTTTTTCTATCTCTGAAGTTGGAGACGGGAATTTGCCAGCTGATAAATCTTTTTCTCAGAGATTCTGCAGTGTGAGAATGGATCTTTCTCTGAGAGTTGCTGTTTTGGAAGCTGCAGAGAGAGAGAGGTATCTATTTCTGTCTCTGAAGTCTGGAGACCAGCTGCATTCCTGTAATGCTGACCTCTTCTGTAGCCCCAATTTTAATTGCTCCATCAGTGGTTGTGCATTTGGTGGTTTATGCCACAAACTCTTGAACTCCTTCCCTACACCTCTCTGCTTGTGTACCTCACTTCCCTCCTTTTATTGCACTTCTAAAAGCTGACCGCTTGATGAAGCTTTTGGTCACCTTTATCCCCTTTATGGTTTGGTGTCCTACTTTATTTCTCTGAAGTTTTGAAGACACATTCTTCTATGGAAACTGCTGTCTGGATCTTTGTCCAGACACATTAAAGACTGAATATGCAACACCACGTGTACATATTTGTTTTTGTGCTAATTCTGAAGAAAGGTGTTGGAGTAATTGCTTAAAAGTGGAACAATAGAGATAGCCAGCTGGTAGGAGTTATACTATGTTGTGTTTAAGAATTTAAATTGGTAAAAGTAATTCTAATTCTTTTTGGCATATTCCAACTTTTGTTTTAAAAAATGTTTATTTTGATAAAAGTTTCCTAGTGGGTCACTTGAATCATACCTGGAGTGAAACACCTTTATGCTCACCCTAATGTCAAAGTCAAATGTAAAAGTTGGGATCTAGGCAAACTTCAAAACATACCTCGGAGTTTCTGATCTGGTCCTTAAGAATAGACTACATTGTAGGCATATCGGGTTACATAGAGACACATTCGTATAAATGGGGCCTCCTCAACTAATACAAAGCATGGCTTAACTCAAATTTGTGGGTGGATTTGCTGGGGTTCAACTCATTGTAATTTTACTGTATCTGCACTCCTGTAACACTGACCTCTTCTGCAGCCCCAATTTTAATTGCTCCATCAGTGTTTGTGCATTTGGTTGCTTAAGCCACAAACTCTTGAACTCCTTCCCTACACCTCTCTGCTTGTGTACCTCACTTTCCTCCTTTATTGCACTTCTAAAAGCTGACCTCTTAATGAAGCTTTTGGTCACCCGATCTAGTATCCCCTTTATGGTTTGGTGTCCTACTTTATTTAAAATTAATTTATTAATGTCAAAGTAAGCTAACATTAACACTGCAATGTAGTTATTGTGAAAAGGCCCTAAACTTATAAGTTACTGTGAAACTCCCAAGTGAACAATTGCTGAGGATGGGTTTTGAACCCATGCGTACAGCATGCAATGGATTAGCAGTCCATCCTGTTAACTTTCAGCCACGTCGTCATGCTCATCCTGCTCCTGTGTAATACCTTAGGATGTTTCATTGTATTGAAAGTGCTTTATAATTATAAGTTGACATTGGTCCAGTACAAAGAGGTTAAACACTGAGATATGGTAAATTACTGCAGATGCTGGAATCTGAAGCAAAAGCAGAAAATGCTGGAAAATCTCAGCAGGTCTGACAGCATCTGAGAATAGAGCCAGCATTTTGAGTGTGGATGACATTTCATCAGGCCTGCTGAGATTTTCTAGCATTTTCTGTTTGTGTCAAAGATATTAAATCTGCTGTTAGTAGGTTTTTTTTATATTTTCATTTTTTGGTGCTGGGAAAGTACTTGTATGCCTTTTGATTAAAGTGCCACAAAGTGAAAATGGGTGTGGTTATACTGTATGGAGAAGGATAAATGGTGCCTCTGTGGTGCTTGCTGTGACAGTTGATGAATTGCGTAATTGTTTCATGTTGGAAACTCTTTGCCAGCCTTGTTGGTTTACTTGCTAATGCTGCCAATAGTGAATTAATCAGTTAGTCTTGTCAAGATGAAAACCTTACTGGATCCCCACTGAAAAAGCAAACAGCCCCTTAGGCCTTGATGAATGATGATAAATAGATTCTGGCTGAACTGCTCTGCAAGAGCCTCCCACATTAGCTAGTTATATCCTGTCTTCTGGACGGTTGCCAGGATGTGGAAAAACACGGATGTTGGTTGGTTGCAACAAGCTGAATAAACAGGAGTTGCCTTGAGGTACCTAAATGCTCTTGCATCCCATCAAGGCAATTGTTTGATTTGGTTCTAAATGCCTTAAGTTTGTGATTGCGAATTGGTGTATTTATATATTTTCTAGCATGATTGGCATCTCGTGGAAATCTTGAAAAGTGCTCCTGTATTTGAGAATCAGTCTACATTAACAAATAGCAGACCTGCTTTGGATGATTGAACAGTAAAAATTCATTACAGCTTCAATCTTTTCAACTTGACAAATAAGAGAAGCAGATTTTTAGCTAAATTTAACTCATAACAGTAGTATTATTGAGCATTTTGATTTTAGGGTTAAATCTGATTAAACCTAATAATTACCCCACACCTGAAAAATGAACTCAAAATTTGCATCCAACGTGATTACAATGGCCAAGTCCAGTCCTTGTATTTTTTTTATTTCAATGTACATGATGGTGCAGCATGTGCTTCTATTTGTTACTCCCTGTTCCTGTGTTTCATACACAACTGAAGGGAGTCAGAGGTGATAAGTGATGGATATCAACCCTTATTTCATTTATGCTTTCTGAAAGTTTTAACAACAATTTGAGAAAAAAATCCACTTACAAGTTCTTTTTTTCCTGCAAACATTGGTTGACTCTAAAAGAAGCGTGTATTTGTTTTTTGTTTTTAACCCATATTCAAGAAAAACTAAAACCCGAAACTAAAAGTGCAGCATTTTTATAGCACTCCTTTATTTATTGTTACTTAGTTAGGTTTCTTGTATTTCCTTTCCTCTTCCCCTATGCATAATAAGAAGTCTCACAACACCAGGTTAAAGTCCAACAGGTTTATTTACTAGCACGAGCTTTCGGAGCATTGCCCCTTCTTCAGGTGAGTGATGAAGGGGCAACGCTCTGAAAGCTCGTGCTACCAAATAAACCTGTTGGACTTTAATCTGGTGTGGTGAGACTACTTACTGTGCCAACCCATTCCAACGCTGGCAACTCCACATCATGGCTACCACCCTCCCCTATGTACACTGGATCCTGAAAACCTGCCGTCTTATTAACTGCCACTGCTTGCATGTTGAAACATTATTTGTTTTGTAAGCAAAATTTAATGAACAAATGGGTCTGTAATTTATTAGGCAAAATCTTACCAAATTTATTGGGTGGAATCTTACCCAAAAAAAAAGCGAAGTGTCAGGTGCTGACTGAAAACCACATGTTTCTCTCAACAAGAAATAGCCTTACTCTGTCCGCCCACTATGGAGGTATCAGTCTCTCTCCCACCTTTCTTTTCACCGTTCCCCCCCCCCCCCAATTAATTACTGGCATTTCCCTCTTACCACTCTGTGCCAGGGGACATAACCCCCCTCTCCCCGGGGGGTTATACTCGCCTCTGCGCACCCGGAGGGATCCTCTCGACAGATTTACGTTTGGGTGAACCTGTTGTAAACCTTGCCAACATGACATCACATTGTGAGATTTGAAAATACAGCGAGGGGGATAATATGGTGGAGGGCGGAGCCTGATAATTATATTTAAAATACCTTAACAATAATGTGGGTGTACCTACACCACAAAGATTAGAGTTTAAGGAAGGTGGATCAACACCACCACCTCAAAACCAACTAGAGATCGGCAGTAAATGCCGGGAAAGGCCTTTCAATCAATGGAGACCCAGGCGCTGGTAACTGTGTAAAACCCCCTAGACTGTATGCTTGATATTAATTATACTGAAGTATTTCAGACTGCAACATGACTGCTGTATATAGTTTGAACAGAATTGTACTCCCTGTAATGGAAATATTGAAATATTTGTCATGTTCTCATAACTGAATTGAAGCACCTCAGAGTGCAACTTGATCTCTGGAGAAAATGCAGATATCGTTATACTTTTATGACAACTTGAAATGTTTTGTGATGTCTCCTCCAGATATTTTTCGAATGTGCAAAAGAAATTGCTGTCCTTGCCAGTTACCCACGAATGAATATATATTTTAAAAAACTTGCTAATTCGAAAGTCTACCAGTTAATGCCAAGTATTTGCAATTGCTGCCACTTATTACCAATGCTTTGAACCTTGTAGTAATAAGAATGTGTGTATAGTATGAAAAGTTTCCATTTTGTGACCACACGCCTGAAATTGTACAGCAATATCAGAGAGACCTTGTTAACTAAATTTGAGTTTTTTAGTTTAGTGTCAACTACAATAGTCTTCCAGTGGTTTACAGCTTGCTAAAATATTAACTCCCACCTACACTTAACAGTGGTTCACCTCATGAAAAACAAACTATCCGAACCTCTCCAAGAAATTGGCATTTCTCATGTTTTCAGTGCCGCAGTGAACTTGCCACATGTCCACGAGATACCTGATTAATCACAGAATCCTGCAATTCAGAAGAGGCCTTTCAGCCCATCAAGTCTGCACCGATGTATGAAAGGCCCTGGCCTGCCCACCTAATCCCACTTGCCAGCACTTGGCCCATAGCCTTGAATGTTATGATGTGCCAAGTACTCACCCAGGTACTTTTTAAAGGATGTGAGGCAATTAATGGGATAAGGAAGAACAGGAAACACAAAGGAATAAGTTACAAATAAAAGCAGGCTTACACAGATTTGAGATGGCAGGGTCAGCTCACTGTTAGAAACTGCTATATTTCGAAGCTGAGCAAGAGCAAAAGCAAGTTCATCAACAATCAGTTGGAGAACTGCAGCGACCATATGTTGTGTGTGACAGTTGTTGTGACAAACTTGTTTTTAATTTGTCAAAGTTTCACATACATTCTGCTTTGATAGAAATAGTCTAAGGAGTTAACAGCCCAATATTTGATGAAAGAAAACAAATTGTAAAGTCAGACCTCCATTTATATAGCACATTTCACAATTTTGGAATATCTTAAAGCAGTTGTTGATCACTCAGTGCAGACCACGTCAGGCAGAGGGAAAGACACTAAGGAACTGGGCAAAGACGGAGCTAAGTGGCACCGCAGTGTGTCCATAGTGACATCCAGGGCATTGCTAAGCCAGTCATTGACCACCTGGTTTGCCATGGGGGTGTCAAACACACCTGTGGGCAGATCTACAAGGAGATCTGCCGGATCCTGAAGTTCTTCCAGGAAAATGTCATCAGGGACTTGGAGACTTAAACAGAACATGCCAAGCACAAAATGATGACAACTGTGAATTTGGTATACGTCCTGTGACACCAGGGATGGACCTTGTAGGGCTTCCGTGTTGAAGATATTTTGTAACTAATTAGTTCAGTTCCAGACAAGGTGGTAGTTTTTGTTTATGAATGAGACTAAATTTAATTCATAGTTGAAGGTGTTAATAGTTGAAACTATTGCATTCAATGACTAGCATCACATTTCATTGCCAGAGAAATTGACTAAATTCAGCTTGATGAATGGCTCTTTTGGTCTTGTATGTATGAGAAGACCAGTCATCTACTGTTTTTTTTCTCAGGATGGATACGAGGGTGGTCTTAAGCCACCTAGACAAGGGTTAAAGGGCAGTCTAAAGCCTGGGGCAATGGCTTTAATTGACAGCTGCTTGAGGTCTTTTGAGGAAGGGACAGGGTCATTATTGGGATGTAGTTTCTGACAATGTGTGGTTAGACTTCTCATATTTCAGACTGGGGCCAATCTGCAATCAGTGTAAAGTTCTATTTTAGTGTCAGTCACTAAGAATTTTGCAGTCAACAGCTGCTGAGCATGTTTGTTTTAAAAGTTCGAGGGCCAGTTCAGCAGAAGTAAGCTCGATTTCAAAAATAAGAATTCGTTCATATAGACCCTTTAACATAGGAAAATACCCAAAGAGATTATCACTAAGAAGTTAGTCACTAATTTAAAGTTTGTATTTGGACAGAAAGCAAGGAACATCTTTAATATTTTTATTGGTAAATGAGGCAACGTTTTTTTCTGTTTCATATTTATGCAAATCAAACCAGCACAGGAGCACCGTGGTTAGCACTGCTTCCTCATAGTGTCAGGGACCCAGGTTCGACTCCCAACTTGGGTCGCTGTGTGGAGTTTGCACATTTTCCCCGTGTCTGTGGACTTCCTCTGGGTGCTCTGGTTCCCTCCCACATTCTGAAAGATTGTTGGTTAGGTGCATTGACCCAAACAGGTGCCGGACTACGGCGACTAGGGAAATTTCACAATAACTTCATTGCAGTGTTAACGTAAGTCTTACTTGTGAGTAAAAAATATATTTTTTTCTTGGTTTAAACCTCGAAGCTTCGGACTAAAAACTAAAAATTTTCGTGCTGCATTTTAAAGAGCAGAGAATCATTTGGCAGTACTTGATACCTTCCATTGTTGGCACATAGGCGAAAGCTATCCTATATATCTCTGTTTCATATATCTAGCTACTTGACAAAACAGGTGGATTGTCAGGAATGAGTTCCTCTTGCGGGAGTCATCAGTGACACTGAATTGGAGAAAGTGTCCAATATCTCAGAAATGTTCGATGTCTAATATTGCAGTCTTTTATCCATGTGTGTTTGCTTCCCAATTGATGTTGACAAATATTAACATCTCTGGTTTTGAAAAGAAAAATTTATTTCCTGCAGTATGTTTATCTCTTGCAGTACAATGTTCAGGTTAAATGCAAATTATCCCTTTAGCATTCCATATTAACCACATTCAGTTGAACAAAAAAATAGAGTATTTTGTGTCGTAAGTTGATGTGGCACAATTGGTTTCTTATAGTCATAATGCTAGGAATTAGTAACGCAATGCCCACATTGGTATGACAGGTAGCACAATGGTTATCACTACATCACACTGCCAGGGACCTGGGCTTGATTCCAGCCTTGGGTCTGTCTGGAGTTTGTACATTCTCCCCGAGCCTATATGGATTTCCTCTGGTACTCCGGTTTCCCCTCAGTCCAATGATCAGGTGGATTAACCATGGTAGAATGCATGGAGTTACAGGATATAGGCGATAAGGGGTGTCTGGTAAGATGCCCTTTTGGAGAGTTGGTGTAGACTCGATGGGCCAAATGGCTGTCTCCTGCATTGCAGAGCATGTGTGACAGAGCCTGCACATATTTTGTAGGTTCAGATATAACTGATCTAATCTCTAAGGAACTAACAATGCCACATAGATTAAAGATATGGGTTTGGTGAACCACACAAGACAAAATTACCACTTAAAGCAGCTTACTCCTTTTTTTAAAGAAACCTATTTCAAACCAGAATTTGCAGCAAATGAACATTTTCCTGTAGTGACTGTGCACACTGAATTACATGTGTAGATGGAAAAGCACTTTGGATGATGGGAGAAAGGATTCTAAATATTGTATTATTTAGTCACTACAATTTTCATGCAGATATTGTGCTTTTTTTTAAACAGCTTCCCAGAAGTTTTAAACTTCTTAAAAAAGTTTATTTATGAGTCGCAAGTAAAGCTTACATTAACACTGCAGTAAAGTTACTGTGAAATTCCCCTGGTCGCCACTGTCCGACGCCTGTTCAGGTCAATGCATCTGTCCAGAAGACCTCAATACTGGTATTAGTACATGTCCTCTTGGAACTGTGAGGCATTTTAGAGCAGAATCTTTTAACCAAAGGGAGGTTTCGCTCTAGTTTTGGAGGAAAATTCACCCTGTTGTTATTCAAAGTCTCTAAATAGGGGTGGCACAGTAGCACAGTGGTTAGCACTGCTGCTTCACAGCGCCAGGAACCCGGGTTCGCTTCCCAGCTTGGATCATTTGTCTGTGTGGAGTTTGTGTGTTCACCCCCCATGTCTGCGTGGGTTTCCTCCGGGTGCTTTGGTTTCCTTCCAAATTCTGAAAGACATGCTGGTTAGATGCATTGGTCTGAACAGGTGTCGGACTTTGGTGACTAGGGGAATTTCACAGTAACTTCATTGCTGTGTTAATGTAAGTCTTACTTGTGATTCATAATAAATAAACTTTTAAATTGAGAATTTGTTGAAGTCAAAACTCAATTATTGACACACACAATTTGCAAATAACACAATCTCAAAGTTATTAAGGAAAGCCCATGATAGGAAATGAAAATAGCAAGTCCACGTAGTAAGGCACCTCTACTTTTAAGGAATATTTTAAGCCTGTCTGAAGGGAGGTTGCAAATCCACCAAAGCTTCATGCTATCAATAGAAACAGTGCTTTGTAATTTAAAATGTAGGTTCATGTTAAAATTTGGCTCAATTAGTTTATATCTGCCTAAGAATGTTAACATTAAGAAGAGAATGCAATGTTAAATGTAGGTTGTTGTTGATCCATGTGGAACTTCACTTGACCAATTAAATTTTCAATTTCCTGTTCAAGAGCAGAGGAAATTACTGTCTTTTTAATTTCCGCATTGCATGATGGTATATTTTTGCCAGTGTGCAGTTCATGAATGGTTTTTTCTCTGGAATTGTTTCCAGCACTTAAAGACAAAGATGGAATGTGCTGATAATTTCATTATCATGTCTGCAACTGTGTAAAATGTTATTTTTGTGCCACACCCAAGAACCGTCTCTAGCTTCATGGTTTTAAAGTAACTGCAGAGGCTGATAAACTGATTGGAAGCATATGGATATCTTAATAGTCATCTCACTGTGTTCAGGCAGAAACCACAGACGCATGCTGGCTCCAAAAGTTCCATTCTTTGAAGCATGACTGGGTAGCACATTGGCTAGCTCTTGATTTAAGAACACTATTTTTGTCTTCCTAGCAACTATCAGATGCAAGATCATCTTCTGCCAAAACCATGTTGCCACCAAAGAATATGGTTTGTAACGTCCTCAACATTTATTATGTGTAGAGAAGGCGTACCAAAAAAAAACAAAGCTGTTAATTTTTTTTAAAAATCTAGGTATTTGCCTCTTGTCAAGTGTGTTGAAATTAAACCATCTTGTAAATTTGGAGTTCAGGTTAGATCGTTGTAGAATATCTTCTGGAACTTGAAATGTGGGGTTCACATGACAACAGGCAACCTTCCCCATTTACCTGCAATTAGTTTAATTGATACTTGGTTTATGCCTTTTTCATTTTGGGGTAATCGCTTAGGTGGGGTCAGTGGACAGAAGACTTTTGTTTTATTTATTCTTACTTATTACACTATCAAATTGATCACAACAAAATTAATTTATTGCACACACATGATTTGAGTTCCATAATTTAACCAGCATAAAATGCTATGTTTGTCAAACCTTTAAATAACTATTTCCATTTAAATAGCATCCTTAACATATGTGCCAAGTAGTTTCACAGGTGTAAAAAGAAAAGAATGGACACGACTAAAGAAGGAAATATGAGAGGGATGACTTAAAAAATTTAGACAAAGGGGTAGATTTCAAGATTGGTCTTAAACCCTCATCTTCTCCTTTTTATGGAGCAAGTCCCAGGACGTGTGAAGTAGACAGGAAGCACATTAACAAGGTTAACACTTTCTCTACATCGACAACATATTGTTCGGCATCAAAAGGGATAGTCTCTGAGAATCTCCAGCGTTTTTGAAAGAAACTAATGCACAATCTTTGCTTCATTGAACATTTGTAGTATTATAGCGGTACACAACTCAATGGGACTTGACTGTACAGATTGGAAAATAGAAGGGGAAGCTGTTCCAGTTGTGTTTTGCATTTCTTAGTGCTTCATTTTAATTTTGAGCAGCGTATTTGCCACTCCTTTTACCTGGAATTCACACACTGTGCAAGCAACAGTATTTTCACCTATTCACTATGCAAGTAAATAATGAGATCCGGGGATCAACCAGAGATGCTTCACTGGTATTACATCAACTGACTGGCAAGTCTGGCATGCTACTATTAAATTCTTCTCTTTGCAAAAATTAACTTAGGAAGAAGAAACTTGCATTTTATTATCTAACTCCTCCGCTCGTGCCAATTTGTGAGAGAAATAATCCTGTTCTTATTGGAAAGTCCCCTCTGTAATCCTGCTCCATATTGAAATCCTTTGCTGACACAATAGTGTTAATACTTACTTGGGTTATGAATACATTTTAAAGGTAGCAAATTGCTCTCTTGTCTGCTTCTGTCTCTCCATCATCGTTAATTGAATCGAGCAGCAGCAGCAAAAAGATTGTCTTTCTTTTAATAGTCTGAACTGGTTTAGCTTCAGTTTGTGATGAGAATGATGCTTTGCACTTGGACATCTATGCCATCAAAGGAATTGGTATTTTCCACGATCCTTCTTGCAGGCAGTTCTCTATTATATGGACTCTCACTTTTGGAAGCCCCTACCTGGAGCATAGGTAGGTAAGCACGCGCTCGTGTATTCAGAATTGCGGAGAGACAATTGCTGCTGGAGCTCTGCATTTCTACTGATCAAATAAATATTCAAGTTGTTCAGTAGCAGCAGCGTGTATTATTTACAAGATGCACTGCAGCAATTCACCAAAGATCCTTAAACACTACCTTCCAAACCCACAACCACTTCCAGCTAGAAGGACTAGGACAGCAGATACATGGGAAGTCCCCCTCCAAGTCACTCATCATCCTAACTTGGAAATATATCACCATTCCTTCACAGTGGCTGGGTCAAATTCCTGAAATTCTCTCCCTAATGGCATTGTGGGTCAACCCACAGCAAATGGACAGCAGCAATTCAAGAAGGTAGCTCACCACCACCTTCTCAACTAGGGATGGGCAGTAAATGCTGGCCAGCCAGCGGGGCCCAAGTCTGACAAATGAATAAACAGAAATCAGATGCCCTCGTTTATTTACAGTTAAAAGTTTAATTCCTAAAACTAAAATCTATGTTTTAAACATAGAAATTATGAATTAGATATCAACAACAGTATATCAGCTGCTTTGAACACGTGAACATTTTGACAAAGCACAAGCTTGCACACATGTCTACCATTAGTCTATGTTCACAGGTATTTTGAAAAACTCAAGGGGTAGGATTTTTTGGCCATGCTTGCCCAAAGGCTAGAAATTTCTGCCTGAGGTCAACAGACCTTTGCATGGCCACTACGATTCCCATGGTGAACAGGATGGGAATATTCCACCCAAGGTGTTGGTTTTGATTTGTTAATTATGCTTATTAAAGTGTTTTCAAACAAGAAGCTACTATCAACTGCCCTCCATCAGTTTCTGACTATTGCTTAGGCTGATATATAGGATGGGATTCTCTGATTTTATTCGCAGCTGCCCTGCTGCCAGCGAGAATGCCGAAACTCCATTCACGGCAGCAGCCCTGAAGAATCCCAATCACGGATGTGGTTGGAGCTTTTCAGTGACAATGTCTCTCACTCTCCAAGCATCCATTTGGTAGATACTCTCTTGGTCTAAATTAATGGAAAATCTCCATCAGTAGACAAGAAAATAAAAACTTTGACAAATAGTGATTAAAAGGGTAGGAAAGACTAACTGCGCAACCTGTAATGTAAAATAACTTGTCTTCAGCTGATTCCAGCAGTTAGGCTGAGGACCATTGCAGATGAGATGATCTAGGAAGCCTCAAGTACTCACAGAAAGGTAATCGAATGCTGGGTCTGTACTCGTTGGAGTTTAGAAGGACGAGGGGGGACCTTATAGAGACGTATAAGATAATGAAGGGGATGGATAGGGTAGATGTAGAGAGATTCTTCCCGCTTAGAAAGGATAGCAGGACTAGAGGGCACAGCCTCAAGATAAGGGGAGGGCCAGTTTAGATCGGAGTTGAGGAGGAACTTCTTCACTCGAAGGGTGGTGAATCTCTGGAATTCTCTGCCCGTTGAAGTGGTGGAGGCTACCTCACTAAATATATTTAAGTCACGGGTAGATAGGTTTTTGATAGACAAGGGAATTAAGGGCTATGGGGAGAAAGCGGGAAAGTGGAGCTGACCCACTTCAGATCAGCCATGATCTTATTGAATGGTGAGGCAGGCTCGAAGGGCTAGATGGCCTACTCCTGCTCCTAGTTCTTATGTTCTGAGCACAACTCCAATACCCTGCTTGAAAAGTCACTTACATGGCACAACTGTGCACGAGAGTCTTTGAACCGTACATGTTTTTAGGTCTTCTGAAATGAGAAGTTCCTCTTAATAAGGACCTCTGTCAACTAAATTAGGCAAAAATGAGCATTTGCATTAATAAGTTCTATCCTAGCACTGATAACCATGGAACTTGAGTTTGCAAAGCTGTAACTAAAGAATTACTTTGATTTTTGAATTGAACTGTTGTGTGAACCAGTCTCAGCATTTAATGTATCAAACTTTTCCTCATGGTTACGTACACCATGTGGTGTGCTGCATATAAACCGAAAAGCCCCAAGTTTGATCACTGGTTGGTGCTGTCTTAGCTGATCTCATCTAGAGTAATGATGAGGTTCGTGTGGTTGCCTATTCTGCCAAGAAGAGGAAAAATGTTCTAGCATGTTCAGCTCCTGGTCCTGTTTGGACCTCCAGTTAGATAAAGCAGTGTGTGAACGGATAAGTAATGAATCGACATTTAACATCCTCCTGGTTTCAAAGAATAGTTTGCACCCAGTATATATTGGTATTGTACAGCGAAATAAAAGCAATTGGGTTCATGGGCATTAACTACTCGTTCTCCCCTCAGCGATCTTTCTTTTGTAATTCATGTAATTTTAAATATTCTTATGTTGCACAACACTGCTTGTATAGTACCTTTAGAACTTAACTGGTGATATATAATTATGTCATTGTGCAAACTGATAAATGTCTGGGTTGGGTAAGTGTATTAGTGTAAATTGAGGTCAATTTACCATTGCCATTGTACAACATACAATATAACTGCTAACAGAGTGCATACAAGGCAGAATTTATTTACAGCATCGATAAGTAGTTCCGGATTTTGCTTGGCACAAAAATTCAAATTTCCTGTGTTGCCTGGCAACTCTTAAGGTCATTGAAATGGTGCTAACCCATCGCCTTTAAATTTCTGAAACAAGCAAAGTCTCCTCCACAGACTGGTACCTCAAGCTTGATGGGCACACATTGATTGATTTTTTGATACAGCCATTTCCATTGTTTAAAGATGATATGCTTACTGGTGGTATAGCCCTCTGAACTGATCTAAAATGATGTCAGTTGTTCTGAAGC
This sequence comes from Carcharhinus amblyrhynchos, assembly GCF_965287045.1. NCBI lineage: Eukaryota > Metazoa > Chordata > Chondrichthyes > Carcharhiniformes > Carcharhinidae > Carcharhinus > Carcharhinus amblyrhynchos. The sequence continues at coordinate 7,742,419 of NC_137329.1, read as the reverse complement.
ACACTGGAAGGTTATTCATGTGACTGTTTTTATTGCTTTAGGAACTTTGCTTTGAGACCCGTTTGAGTAGGTTTCTGTCGTGTATCCTGGCACAGTATAATTTGTGATTTCTTTTTGTTTGAGAGCTTTAATAAATATATTTTACAATTTTAATAGCATTACTTACAGTAATGAATACTAGATTTTGAAATTATTTTCTCTTCTAAAAGAGGTTCAGATTATGTGCATAAAATTAAACTTGTGCCACTACTCAGTAAATCACCAAGCACATACATGATTAAAGTTAACCATTACTGAGGACAGTAGAAAGCTATGATGAAACTTAAGAGGCTTGGCTGTCCTTAGGTGCAGAGAAATGATGAGATTTTGAGGATATATTGGCATTCTCTTCTGCAGAATTTGAAAATTTATTTTAAAGTTGTTAGTGCACCTTTTATGACCATTCTTCTTTGTCTGCTTCTTCAGTTCCCCGACAATGGTTTTTCTGATTTCCTGCAAAATCCGTACACCACTTGACTCTTGATAATGAGCTAAATTTGCTCACTGGCTGCATGTGGTCAAAACATTCCAAGCCAATTTGTATTTGAAATGAATCCCTATGTGGCCCAGAGCTGTAAGATAATATTTGTTCAACAACCTGTAATTTCTGTACTTTGTCTGATGTCAAATTGTTGACTACCATTTTTATCTTCACACGCTCCCACTACCATAAACTACTCAAAATAGGTGCATTTTAGGATCATTCAAGACAGTCCAATGATGGAATTGAGGTTCAGAGACAGTTAGATGCTTTGCACTTTTTGCAAATCTTTGGAGTTATAACAATTGCGGGATATCAAATATTACAGAGTACCTGAGTGTAATATGTGGGCTGTAAAACACCATATGATGTACAAATTAAAATGCTTTTCAAGCTTGATTGTATTTTAATTTCAGTTAATGGATGTCTATTTGTGCTGTGATAGGAATTATTTTGGCTCTGAACTATGTTACATGTCCACTGTTTTTCCTTTACAGACGTTTGGCTGGCAATGATCTGTCTTACATTCACCCAGAGGCATTGTCTGGTTTGTACCAACTGAAAATTTTGTAAGTATTAGTCCATTCTTGCCAATTCTGGAATATTTCAATGTATACATATAAATTAGGAGCAGGAGTAGGCCATTTTCTACACCAGAGGCCTGTGAAAGCTCATGTGGGGTGATACAGTGATTAGCAATGCTGCCTGACAGCCCCAGAGACCTGGGTTCGATTCCCAACTTGGGTCACTGTCTGTGTGGAGTCTGCACATTCACCCCATGTCTATGCCGATTTCCTCCAGGTGCTGCACTTTCTTCCCACAGCACAAAAGACTTGCTGGTTAGATGCATTGGCCACACTAAATTCTCCCTCGAACAGGTGCCGAAGTGTGGTGACTAGGGGATTTTCACAGTAACTTCATTGCAGTGAAGCCTACCTGTGACAATAATAAATACGTCTAAATCTATCTAGTATTAAAACAGAGATTGACAGATTTCGAAATACCAATGGCATAAAGACATATAGGGTAGGGAAAAGGCATCAGTGAACGATCAGCATAATCTTCTTGGATGGCAGAGCAGGATCGATGGGCTGAATGGCCTACCCCTGCGCCTATGTTGCTCTGTTTCTTCAGGTCTGCTTTGCCATTCGATAAGAACATGGTGGATCTGATTATGACCTCTCTCCACTTCGCTGTCTACCCCCATACTCTTTGCCTTCTACCTCAACTGCTCTCTGGGGAAGAGAATTTCAGAGGCCAGCAGCCCTCCTGAGAGAAAAGAATTCTCTTCCACTCCGTTTTAAATGGATGACCTCTTATTGCTAAACTACTTTACAGTCAATGCTGCTGTCAAAAATAGATCACTGCATAAAAATGGGTTAGGACATGTGCCAAAAATGACCAAGTATAATGTTGATTATGAAATGTTAAGTGGTCTTCAATTAAATCTTATTGTATAGATTGGTGATATTATTGACAGTGTATTGGAGTACAGTACTGTGATTCATTATTAATATTAATATTCCTTATAATTAGATCATACTTTGCCACCTGGGTGTATGAATTTGACCAACCTTCCTCATTCTAATCTCTTGGGTGTGTACACGTAGCCTGTGCCCAAATCTCTACTGTATATTGCACTTTGGCAGCTAAAAGTTTCAAACAAATACTGTTCGAATTGACTTGCCTTCGAAACCAGTCTAATTAGCATAGCTTTCCTAACACATACTGGCTGAGCTGGAAAACTCATCAAGGGTATCATATCATTTTGACATGACCGCGGGTTGCCACTCTACCAAGAAAGGAAAAATTAGGTATCAGAATATTCTAATCCCTGACAGATTTATCTTGTACTTGCACACAGTTGCTAAGTGATTGATGATCATTTTCAATTGCTAAATAGTTTGTCTCCCATGCGCACGATTAACCAACTGAAATGTCTTCCTGAGCAGGAGCCAAAAACAAAATGTTTTTGCTCAAAATAAATTTTGTAAATGGATCTCCTTTCCAAGATTTCAAATCAGACAAAATGTTCTCTGTAATTTTATGATTGTGTGGCAGGTTAGGGATATCTCTGTGATTTATAATTCCCTAAACCATTTGTGGGGTTAATTTGATTATGAATGTCACCTGAGCCCCAAGATTTGATTAATGTATTAATCCCTTTTTCAGTATACATAGATTAAAAGTGAGGTTATTTTTGAAAATTGATTTTCTTATTAAATTTAAGCACCTTGAAATATTTTCTAATCCCATGAGAAATTTGTGTATCAAGAGAGAATCGCATAGCTAGTAAGTAGTGTAAATGTGAACCACTTTGTATATATCGAGAGCTTTTTAAGAGTTGAGATGGAAGTTGGGAGGAAGAGATATGACAGGAGATGTCAAATTTAGATTTGTAGCATGCATGAAAAGAGGCTGAACATGTCAATTTCAGCCAGAATGTAAATCATCTTTCTTTGCTATACTTCAACAATCACCAGGGTCAATTTTCAGCTCCATCAATGCTTGATGCAATTGCCTGTAGCTGTGTCCAATTATGTTACCTAATAGACAGGAAAGAGTGTATAGTGCAGCTTGTGACGACTCGTTTCACCCATGTGGTAAAAATGTTCATTTGTTTGCATAAATGCTTAAGGTGTGTTCGGCTGACTGCCCAGCAAGATTATACTTGTCTGCAGATGTTGTAACCTATTTTCTTTAGCCTGCATGTGTTTTTCCTTGCTCACAATTCAAACGTAGTGGCATAGTCTCTGGAAATCCTCTGTAAAGTTTAGTGCAGTCAGAGCATGTTGCACAAATAAATGAAGTTACAGCATAGAGACATGCTAGGTGAATCAGCATTTTCCATTCTGAATCATATCTGCCTCTGTGTTCTTTTTTCCTCTCTATAAGACATAAGAGCAGAATTAGACCACTCGGCCCATCGAGTCTGCACTGCCATTTCAATCATGGTTGATTTTTTTTCTCATCCCCATCACCATTTTCTGCATCTGCCTATCCAATCTAATTTTAAATCTTCTCATAGTTTCTGCCCCAGCCCTCAAAGTGAATTCGCAGCTTCACAAATCAGAATGAAAGAATTTCCTCTCCTCTCATCTGAGTGTCTACCCTCTCAATCTTGTATCTATAGTTATCGCCCCTCATTTGAGACCCAATAGTTGGAAAGAGTCTGCTTCAACCTACCTGTCTCATTGCTTTACAATTTTAAATAGTGCTAATATTATTGTACTTGGTTGGGTGAAGAAGATCTGAAAATGACAGTAAATATCAAAGGAAAACTTTGCCTTGCCGTGTTGAATAAATGTACTCTAATTTAAAACAAAACTTCACTCAAAATAAGAAGCAGTTGTGTGCGTTCCTGCCTTTGGAAATATAAAAAGAAATTTTAATTATATATTTAATATTTTATTATGCAACTTCCGTTTATTTTAGTTCAAAAATGCTTTAAACTGAAAACTTAGTGAAATTGTTTTACCTGTAGTAGCCCAGTTGTTTGGTGTTTTGATAGGAAGATGCTGATTTGGCAAATGGTGAGGAGAAATCTACCATGGGGGAATGCAGTTAACCTAAAAATTCCAAATATAGAGACAGTGACATGTTGATAAATTTGGGTGTTTGTTTTTGCTTTAGGACAGAATCAGTATGAATATGTGCAAAATGATTGGACATGGTGTTCTCAGAACAAATCCCAAGTTATACATGATGCTTGCTATATATTGACAGTGGTTTCGATAAGCTGTGTGTTTTGTGGAAATTGCTAAGGCCCTGTGACAGTTCTTGATTTCAAATTCTTGCTTCAGTTTTTTAAATGTCACAATAATACAGCTGTTAACTGCCTCTAAAACTTGCACATATTTAAGATAATTTCTCTTTGTCAGAGTGTAGAATGAGGAGTAAATGGGATTATGGTGAAACCTTTGTGACTGGCTCTTCATTTTCCATTTTGAGTGTTTCTTCGTAGGATACATTGGAAAGTACTGTGGCATGTATAGATTTGTTTATTTTCTTCTAGGCTCTGCTCCAAGGGAACTGCAGGCTACGTAGGTCAAAGGGTATTGTGACCTTTGTGCAGAAAGCACATTCGGCTAACATACTTGTAATTTAGATATATTGCATTTTCTTTTTTGGAGTTTTTACTCTTGTACTGATTAATCATTGGATAAGTGATTGTATGTCAGAGTTGTAATGCATTGCAATTTCAGTAGGGCCAACAAAGAAAGATAATATTATTAACAGTATAATAGATCATCTGTTGAAAAGCCAAGGAGCTTTTTTTTTGCTACTCAATGTTTTTTGGATTCTGACTGCACTGTGTATATTGTTTCACAAATAAATACTAGACTGTATAGTGATCACAACTGTATCAGCACTAAATACTTTTTGAAAATATTTTTTTAAAAGGCATTGATTGAAATCTGCTGGAAAATGAGTGTGGATGATTGTCAGGAGCGGTATTGTGCTTGGCTCTGATACCAAATGTGATCAGATAATCTGCCAAATTGTGTCTGGGATTCCGTGGGAAGAATGGACGCTTGGATACGGGCCAGAGAGCTGCTGGAGCTTGTGGAACTGGTGTCCCAGCATAGTTTGGGAGAGTAGACAGGGAAAGATGGATGAATAGCTTTGATTAACTTAGTTTTGAGCTACATCGCATGCATTTGGTAGTTTTAGTTTTTTTGGGGGAAGAACCATAATGGCATTGAATCTCTGTACTGCTGAACTATAGTATCTCAATAATTGTGACTGACACTGCTGCCTCACAGCGCCAGGGACCCAGGTTCGATCCCCTGCTTGGGTCACTGTCTGTGCGTAGTCTGCATGTTCTCCCCGTGTCTGAGTGGGTTTCCTTCGGGTGCTCTGGTTTCCTCCCACAGTCTGAAAGACGTGGGTTAGGTGCATTGGCCATGCTAAATTGTTCCTTAGTGGCAGAGGGGTTAGGAGGTTAATACGTGGGGTTATGGGGCCAGGGCCTGGGTGGGATTATTATCGGTGCAGACTTGAAAGGCCAAATGGCCTCCTCCTGCACTGTAGGGATTCTATGAATTCTTAAATGTCAGATATGTGTCATTAATTTTATTTTGGATTTATTACCAAGCTGAACTCCTTTGGGTAGGGCAGAATATAGGTAGATTGGCTTCAATTCCAGATCAAGTTGTATCGATGACCATTTTGTGGGGAAAAGAAATCCAGTTTCAGATTAACTTTAGTGTCGTAATTTTGGTAGTGAGTTTTGAAAGTATTAACAATAACTTTATGATCCTTTTAAACACTGATGTTATTTGTAACCGTCGTTATGTTATCCATTTCAAAATCAAAATTGCACATTCCATTTTCTGTATATTCTCTGATGAAGTTGCAGAACTTTGTTGGAGGTTGTGTGTTAATGTATATATGAACTTTTCCAAAAGGTTTGTGCAGAAGTGCCACATAATAAACTTGCTAGCCAAATTAAAGTCCTTTTTGGGGTTGAAGGTAAGTTGGTTTGAAATTGACTGTGATGGAGCTCAAAGTAGTGGTGAATGGTCGCTTTTTTTCCCCCCAAAGTGTAGGAAAATGCACAGTGGTATCCAATATTAAACTGCTGCTCTTTCTGATGCATTTGCTGATGGATATACAGGAGATAATTTCAAAATTTGCAGATGCCAATCTCAATTTAATGAACATAAGAACATAAGAAATAGGAGCAGGAGTAGGCCATCTAGCTCTTCGAGCCTGCCCCACCATTCAATAAGATCATGGCTGATCTGAAGTGGATCAGTTCCACTTTCCCGCTTTCTCCCCATAACCCTTAATTCCCTTGTCTATCAGAAATCTATCTACCTGTGACTTAAGTACGGGTAGCCTCCGCCACTTCAATGGGCAGAGAATTCCAGAGTTTCACCACCCTTTGAGTGAAGAAGTTCCTCCTCAACTCTGTGAGATTATTAAACAGGCTGTTGAAATAGACAATGCACCAGGCACCCAGGTTCAATCCCCTGCTTGGGTCACTGTCTGTGCACAGTCTGCATGTTCTCCCTGTGTCTGCATGGGTTTCCTCCGGGTGCTCCGGTTTCCTCCCGCAGTCTGAAAGACATGGTAATTGCAATTTAATTCAGACAATGTGAAGCGATGAAATGTAGATATGCAGTATAAAATAAATGCTGCATTTTAAAGAGGGATCTAAAAGAATAGAGGGGCCTGAAAGTTTATCTACCACTGGAAATGACTGAGAAGTTGAGAAGCCTGTTGAAAAAACACCTAGCATAGCATTTTTCCTAGGGAAAACGTTGGAAGCTATTATTGAAGAAGTTATAGTAGGGCACTTGGATAAGTTCAAGGTGATGAGGCAGAGTCAGCGTGATTTTGTGAAAGGAAGATCATGCTTAACCAACTTACTGAAGATTTTGAGGACATAATCTGTACTGTGGATAAAGAGAAGCCAGTGGATGGACTGTATCTTTCCAGGAGGCATTTGATAAAGTGCCACATCAAAAGTTATTGCAGAAAAATGAACGCTCACGTTATCAGGGGTAACATATTGGCGTGAATAGAAGATTTGCTGGCTAATGGGAAGCCAAGAGTAGGCATAAATAGATTTTTTTTAGGTTGGTAAAATGTAACAAGTTGTGTGCTACAACTGTTTACAATTTAAATAAATTACTTAGTTGAAGAGTTGGTTAGCAAATTTGCTGGTAACATGCAGATAGATAGTAACGCAAGTTGTGAAGAAGACATATGGAAGCTACAAAAAGATATAGATAGGTTAAGTGAGTGGGCAAAGCTCTGGCAAATGTGGGAAACTGAAATTAATAAAACATGAAATGTAAATAGTGAGAGATTGCAGAACTCTGAGGTGCAGAGCAATCTGGTGCATGAATCACAAAAGGGCTGGTGTGCAAATACAGCAAATAATTAGGAAGGCTACCATTTATTGCAAGGGGAGTTGAATACAAAAATAGGTAGGTTATGCTTCAGTTGTAGAAGGCATTAGTAAGATCACACTTGGAGTACTGTGTATAGTATTTTTCATCTATGTAAGAACATTGGGAGCAGTTCAGAGCTTATCAGATTGGGTGGGTTGTCTTATGAGGGGAAGTTGGTCTGGCTAGGTTTGTATTCACTGGAGTTTAGAAGAGTAAGAGGCAACTTGATTAAAACATGTAAGATCCTGAGGAGTCTTGACAGGGTGCATCTGGAGAGAATGTTCCCTTTTGTGGGAGAACTAGGAGTCACTTTAAAAATAAGGAGCAATAAGAAGTCTCACAACATCAAGTTAAGTCCAAACACGTTTATTTCAAATCACGAGCTTTGAGAGCATTGCTCCTTCCCACTCACCTGATGAAGGAGCAGCACTCCGAAAGCTTGTGATTCCACATAAACCTGTTGGACTTTAACCTAGTGTTGTGAACTTCTTACTGTGCCTATCCCAGTCCAACCCGGCATCTCCACATCACTTAAAACTGAGATGAGATTATATTTTTTCACTCCGAGATCTGAGAGTCTTTGGGACCCTGTTCCTGAGAAGGTTGTGGAAACAGAGTCTTTGTATATTTTTAGCAGAGATGGATAGATTCTTGGTATGCAAGGGGGTGATCAGTCATCAAGAATAGGCAGAGTGCAGATTTGAGGTTATCAGATCAGCCATGATAAATGATGGAGTAAGCTCAAGGGCTTAAATGGTCTACTCCTGCTCCTCATTCATATGTTCTTGGAACCTTGATCTTATAAATAGAGCAGAACTAAGAAATTATGCTAAACTTCCATAAATCACTAATTAGGCCCTATTTGATTATTGAGTTCAATTCTGGGCACTACACTTTAAGAAGGATGTTAACGACAGAGGAGATTAGATTTGCTAGAATGGTACCTGATATGCTGAACTTTACTGACTAGAGAAGGTTAGCGAGACTAAGGGGTAATAACAATAGAAGTACTCAAAAACAGAAGTTCTGATGGAGTGAATAATATTTTGAGTGGCAGCAATGTCAATAACTAAAAGGTATAATTTAAGGCAGTTGGTGAGAGAAACAGGCAAGGTGAAAAATTATTTTGCACAGTGATTTATGATCTGCCCGAAAAAAATGGTAGAAGCAGACTTAACAATCACTTCCAAAACCGAAATAAATATCTAAAGGCGAGCAGACGCAAGCACCGTGGACAGAATGAACTCTAAGGTTCTGTATTCCTGATGCTGATTCCTAAGCTATTAAGCTTAATAATGAAATGTGATTTTCTTGCAATTTTGGTCTTGGATGCTGTTCCAACAGTTTTTGTGGCATTGTGTTAGGCTATTGTATTGCAATATTTTGGGCAGCACAATGGCACAGATATTAGCACTGCTGCCTCACATCGTCAGGTATCTGGATTGATTCTGGCCTTGGGTGACTATGTGGAGTTTGCAAGTTCTCCCTATGTCTGCGTACATTTCCTCTGGATGCCCCAGTTTCCTGCCATAGTCCAAAGATGTGCAGGTTAGGTGGATTGGCCATGTTAGATTGCCCCTTAAGTGTCCAAAGGTATGTAGGTTAGGTGGATTAACCATGGTAAATATGTAGGGTTATTGAAATCGAGCAGGAGGGTGGGTTTCGTAGAAATAGAAACCCTACAGTACAGAAAGAGGCCATTTGGCCCATCAAGTCTGCACCGACCACAATCCTACCCAGGCCTTACCTCCATATCCCTATACATTTACCCACTAATCCCTCTAACCTACACATCTCAGGATACTAAGGGCAATTTTAGCATGGCCAATCAACCTAATCTGCACATCTTTGGACAGTGGGAGGAAACTGGTTTGGTTAAGATGTTTTTTCAGAGTTGGTGCTGACTCTCTGGGCTAAATAAGCCTTCTTTTGCACTGTAGGAATTCTAGTTTACATTATAAACTTTGAATTAGATTAATAGTTTTCTTCTAGTGTAATAGCTGAAAGCAGTCGGTGTATAACTGGAGTGAAAGAACTGGAGTGCGCAAGGATATTTTGGCCCTGGAGGGAGTGCAGAGGAGGTTTACTAGGCTGATACCGGAGTTGAGGGGATTGAGCTATGAGGAGAGGCTGAATAAACTAGGCTTGTACTCGTTAGAGTTTAGAAGAATGAGGGGAGATCTCATTGAGACGTATAAGATGATGAATGGGATGGATAGGATAGAGGTGGAGAGACTCTTCCCGCTCAAAAAAGACAGTAGGACTAGGGGGCACAGCCTCAAGATAAAGGGGAGGCGGTTTAGAACGGAGTTGAGGAGGAACTTCTTCACTCAAAGGGTGGTGAATCTCTGGAATTCTCTGCCCGTTGAAGTGGTGGAGGCTGCCTCGCTAAATATTTTTAAGAAGCGGGTTGATGGGTTTTTGATAAGAGAAGGGATTGAGGGTTATGGGGAGAGGGCGGGAAAGTGGAACTGAGCCACGACAGATCAGCCATGATCTTATTGAATGGCGGGGCAGGCTCGAAGGGCTAGATGGCCTACTCCTGCTCCTATTTCTTATGTTCTTATGTTCTTATGAATGTTGATGATATCAGTAAAGAACAGTTTTGTTTCAAGATGTTTTTTGGTTGTTATATTTGGGTGCATTGAAATTACTGGGTTGAAAAATTGAGTTGTTTACTTTTCCTTTTCCAGAATGCTTCAGAACAACCAATTGAAGACTGTTCCAAGTGAAGCCCTAAAAGGATTGTCTATGCTACAGTCACTGTAAGTGTTATTTTGCAGCTCCATTTAAGCTATTTTTCTCACCTACTGAAGCACTCTTGAAATTATTCCAGAATGATTCTTTCATGGTGTTCAAAGAAATCTATAATTTGGCACTAACAGTAGTTTCTGTAATAAATTGTAAGGTATTTCTTTTAGCTCGAGGAAGTAGGTCCTGTCCATCTTGTTTATTTTCTTGTGTTAATTTATTAACTTTAAATCAGCGCAAAAGGCTACTTTTGTAGACTTGATTCTTTGGACAAAATTTTGAAAAAGTACCACATGGAGTGCAGACTGTTACTCACAGAAATTAACCTACATGCTTGCATGTGCTGACCTAGTACATTAGGAGGGTACAAGCCATTGCTTTACCAAGTAAATCTCATAACTTGGGGAGTACTTGTAAAGGAGCCAGATAATGTTAGCATGTAGTATACGAAAAACGCTGCAATTTGACTATTTCTGATTCATGGTAGGTACAAAAATAAAGAGAAGGTCATGAGGTAATTTCAGTAAAAATGACAAATGTTGGAGAAGTATATATCTGTTATGTAGCAAAATGCTACAAGTAGCTTGTGTCATTTAAAAGATTACAAAATTGTTTATTATTGTGCTGTGTTCTGTTCATAGACAAACTGGCCAACAGTATAAATGCAATAACTTCACAGGGAAAGGGTGGTTTACTGGTGATGTCACTGGATTAGTAATCCAGAGGCCCAAGCTAAAGCTCTGTGAACATAGGATCAAGTCCTGCCAAGGCATCTGGTGGATTTTACATTCAGTTCATTAATCTGCAATTGGAAACTTGTCTCAGGTAGCCATGAAACTATCATCGATGGTCATAAGACCCCATCTGGTTCACTAATGTCCTTTAGGGAAGAAAATATGTCATCCTTACTTGGTCTGATCCATATGTAACTCCAGACCCACAGCAATGTGGTTGACTCTTAAATGCTCTCTGAAATGGCCTAGTAAGCTACTCAGTTCAAGGGCAATTTGGGACAACAAATGCTGGCATTGTCAGTGATGCCCACCTCCCATGAAACAATAAGGAAAATAAAATTCAGTGTAGTAATTAAATTGCTGATCCGGATTATGGCACGGCACCAACACACCACCTTTTAGATTCATCAAAAATTACTAAAAATGTACTGGATCAATACACCTTTGTTATCCAATTGCAAGTATTTGATGCTACTTGTCTCTTGCCCCGGATGCCTAAAAACACCAAAGGCATGAATCATTTTGACTTGGGTTAGGTGAAGAGGCACAAGAGGAAACTTGCATGGGGCATAAACAATGACAGGTTAGTTGAACTAGTTGATTGGTTTCTGTGCTGTACATTCTACGCAAAATCACACAAGACTTACAACTACAAAAAGACTGAACCTCGATTTTTGCTGCTTGGTGCAGTTGTAGTACAGGGTACTAAGCCAGGCTGTACATTTATACATTGAGTCATTGTGGTAGCCCTAGGATGTGAAAAGTAATTTTTTTAACATAAATCGAGGATTTGACATTGCAATGACTTGTGCATTTTATTGTACATTAAAGCAAATGCTAATTTGATTTTTCTTTGAAATTAAGAAATGTTCACTATATATTTAATTTACAAATTTAAATGAAGCAATTATTCATTTCAAGGTAGCCTATTTCAAAGTGATGAGTTTCTTTCAGGGTCAAAACGAGGCTTTTTTTGGAAGAGAGTTTGCAGGTGTTTGGTGAACGGAATGGCAATGAGAATGAAGTTTCCCATGTAATTTAAGCTACTAAACCAAAGAGACAGATTATGTATCTTTTTTCTTTGAAGCCATTACACATGTTGTATTTTAGAATATTAGCACGTTCCTTCATAGCCTTGGGATTTGAAAATTCTTCTTGCAGTCTGAATATGTCACTAATTTTATCATCAGTGAACAAGTTTAAATATGCTTCTTACTATCTGCCAAAAGTAATTGAGAAACCTAGTGACTAACGTTTTTCCACAGACCGACAGTGTTGTACGTGGATACTTTGTGCAGATCCTTTAGACTTACTCTGAGATTTATTCATTAAGTAAAAAAAATTGTAAATTGCTTATTTTTGCCAAACAATGATTCTTACAAATTTATCATTACTTCTTATTTCACTTGTAGTTTATGGCCCAATTCATAGAACACCAAAAATTGATTTTCTTTTATAGATTATATGCTTGAACATGCTTTCAGGGCACTAGGCATTTGAACTGCCAGATATCTCTGTACATCCACGTGTTTGAGTAACTTTTTGTCTAATCCCATCCCTTGTTTGTCCCTCCCAAGCTTTACCTACACAACAAATTACACTTGTCACGTTATCCTAAAGGCTTTGCTGTTTGCCAAGCTCTGATGTTAGGAAAATTTGAGATCATGCTGTTAGTTAACAGTGTACCTCGAGAACAAAATTGGACTGAGAATTGGTTCTTTGAAAGACAACCCTTCTCTGCTCGGCACTCCTTTAACCCAATACAAAAGCAGATTACTGATCATTTACTGTTCTAGTCTGTGGTACAAATGTGTGGTTTTATAAGGTTATGCCTTGGACTGCTTTTACTTTTGGGTAAAATTGAGGAATGATGGGGGCTGTGTGACCTGTTTTCAATTCTGCTGCCAGCAAGCCTGGGTGATTTGGTTGAGGGGGCCATCAGATCAATGGTGGAGAGCAGGTTAGTTTGCTGGGAAAAAGATAAAGGGTGTTCACACCTGTAAACAATAACCAGAGCTGCTGTGTTGATTGCAGGTGGACTAATAGCATCCAAGTCCCAGGGAAGTTTTTTAGAAATGTCAGGTTGTGTAAACAGTTGTATGTTAAACTGTTTACTTAATTCCAAGTAGAATGAAATTGGGAATCCTGAGGTTCTGGAAAATGGTGAATTAATATTTCTTGGATGCAAGGCTGATATGATTCACATTGCCACAAGATTTTGAGAGTAGAAGAGTCCATAGGAAGCCCTGTAATAGGTTTTGCTAAAAAAAAATCAATCTCACTGCGTCAATCTGCAAGAATCTAAGAGAGAGAGAGAGAGGTAAAGGCAACAAGTCTCTGGTTCACCACAAAACCCAGAGTAATCCATGCCATTGTAGAGGGGCTACATCATAGAAGTCAGTTCAGAGATTAACTCAGTGGGTTAATTGGCTGGAAAAGGAAAAGAAACTTAGAAGCATTTTGGACTGGATCCAGGACTTTGAAATGTCTATTTAAAGGACATAGTAAAATATAACCACAGAAGGAGATTTGCATGTTAAATGGGAGCTCCTTTCTAATAGTTTAGAGTAACTGAAATAATGAAATCAACGTTGCTTTAAGTTTGTGTTAAGGTAAAAGTCTTAACGTGAAATCTTGTCATGAGATCCTTTCAACAATTCTCTGGAAGTTTGAATTTTTTCTAAGTTATTTGTGTTTGAAGCGTAAGGGCCTAGTTTTTCCTGATTCCCATTGTTAGGTGGTAGGAAACCAAGCCCCTCTACAGCCCATTTTCAACTCTAGCTTTACATCCCATGCCATCCCTGCTCCAGCTTGCACTGCTGATTACTCTGCTGCTGTACAATCTGTAAACATTTTACCCTATTGACTATATAGTCTGGAGTTTTTACCCTGGGCTAGTGGTATCCCTCAAGCTATAGATAATTAATTGTCTCTTTCTAGTGGAGAGCAGCACCCATAGTTTATGAATAATATCACGAGGGTCTGCTGATAACATTTCAAAGAATTTTTACTGAAATGGCTATTGTAAGCTAAGAGATCAGTTACTTTAATACCAAATTTAATACCAACAAAATTGTACAAATGAACTAATTTTGTATTATACTTTTTGAGTCTTTTGTACAAGAATGTGAAATGTGCAATTATTCTCCAAAATATTGCATTCAAATATGTGCCTGTCATACTTGGCCTATTACCAATCCTCTGCAGGGTTCGTATGATTTAAACTTCTGTGGCTTAGATTCTTGTTATAAGATGCATCAGCCTTAGAGCAGTGGTAACAGTTGACTCGTTTTTTTTTGTATTCTTTCATTGGATGTGAGCGTTGCTGGTGTCCACTGTATTCAGCTTGTATCTGCTGCAGTTTAGAAAAGTAAGAGGCAACTTGATTAAAATCAATAAGATACTGATGATCTTGACAGGGTGGATGTAGAAAGGATGTTTCCTGTTGTCGGAGAATCTAGAACTAGGAGTTATTGTTCAAAAATAAGGGATCACCTTTAAGGGTCATTGAGTCAGTGATGTAGTTCCAAACTGAGATGATGTGTGACTTGGAGGGGAACTTGCGATTGTGGTGTTCCCATCCATCCGTTTCCCTTGTCCTTCCGGGTTGCTAGAGATTACAGGTTTGGAAGAACGATTGGTGAGTTGCTGCAGCGCATCCTGCAAATGGTACACACTGCAGGCTCAAAGGACTAAATGGCCTATTAGTGCTCCTGAGTGTGCCAGTGGTAGATGAAGTGCAAACCAGCAGGCTTCTTTGTCCTGGGTGGTGTTGAACTTGCATGTTGCTGGAGCTGGACTCATCAGCCAAGTGAAGAGTATTCCATCACGCTCTCAACCTATGTCTTCTAGATGGTGGATGGGGTTTGGGCAGTCTAGAGATGAGTTACTTATCAGAGAATTCCCAGTTTTGGGCCTCTTCTTGTAGCCACAGTATTTATGCAACTAGTCAAGTTCAGTTTATGTTGAATGGAACCACATTGCCGCCAAACCTCCCTTGCAGGGAATTGATTGCATGTATTGCAACACTGTTAATGCTGTTAAATTTCAAGGGAAGTTGGTTAGGTTTTAAATTATTGTAGGTATTTATTGGCTGACACTTGAATAGCATGAATGAGTCCTAACATTTTGAGTTCAAGATCCACTCCAGTGATTTTATCAAGTAATCCTGACCCATCAGTGCCATTTGGGGGAGCGTGCTACATTCAGAGGTCCTGTCTTTCGGATGAGATATCTGCCTTTTGAGCGGACGTACAAGATCCCAGTACTCCATCCCACCCTGATGTCCTGACCATCATTTGGTCCTCAACAAACAACGCTAAAATAGATAACCTAGTCATCTCGTTGCCAAACATAATGTAAGAAATAAGAGGAGTAGGCCATTTCGCCCCTTGGGCCTGCTTCATCATTTAACAATTTAATTGTGGCTTTAATTCCACATTCTGCCTTGCTTCCAATAACCTTGACTCCACTGTAGAGTAAAAATCTGACAACTCAGCCTTGAACAAATTCAGTGGCCCATGGCCAAGTCTCCACTTCTCTGTGGAATAGTGAATCACAAATGTTGTCAACCTTTTGAGGGAAGGAATTCCTCTTATCTCTATCTTAAATGAAAGGCTCCTTTTTTTTGAAGCTGCACCTGGTTCTCCTTTCCCTCTTGAGGAGAAGTATCTTTTCAGCACCTACCCTGTCAAACCCCATCAGAATTGGACCATAGAACCAACTTGTATGTTTCAATAAGGTTATCTTTTGCTCCTCTAAACACAAATGAAAGTAACCCAACCTGCTCAACTTTTCCTGATATTCCTATATGCAGATCCTTGCTGTATGAAAATTGTAGATTGCATATCCAACATTACTATAAGGACATCACTTCAAAAGTATCTGTGAAGCTCTTTAAGCAGCCTGAGGTAAGAAAGGTGGCAGAAAAATGCTCATGTGCTGCCTCTACAGATCTGTGTGACCCAGATGGTATAGTGCTCTTTAGCACTTGGCCTCTTTCTAAATTAGTCCATGAATCCAGGTAAAATGAGAGTGGGATACTTTTTCAAGTCAGTTATTGCAAAGTCATCAGTTAGAGTAATTTTTGTTTTGGTCTGACTGGACCTTCTTCCAAAACACACACCATTTCTAACCTGCAGTCTCTATCAGGGCTCTCGTGATGATCATGTTATGAAGTCTGCTCTTAACCACATAGGGAGGGAGGGAAGTTGAGCACTGTTCTCAAACTTCGCCAGCACTAAGTAATTATAGTTATCACTTGACAAGTGCCAGTACGTTGTGCAATCTGATTCAGTATTTGCATGTTGTTTTAAAAAACAAAAAAGACTTACTTGATTCCAAAAGATTTAGTTGTATTATGGTAAGCTTTGTGCAGCAAATGTTCAACATCCAGACTCCAGTTATGATGGATGGGAAAATCTGTAGGAGTTACGTGAATACCCAGCAATAGTAGTGGAAATTAGTATGGTCTGTTTTGAACTGATTAGCTGTTTTTCGATATTGCATGCTCAGAACAGGGTATGAAGTAATTACTTTTAATTATGTGTGTGTTCATGAGTGGTTAGTGTGTTTTGGGTGTGTTTATACATATGGTTAGCATGTCTGTTCCCTGACGTCAACTATCATTTCAGTGTATGGGGACTTGTGGCCTTACAGGAAGCTGCTGAGCTGCAATTTCTACAACCTCTTCACTTGAAGTTGCGAATTTCTCCCTAAGATGGCAATTCTTTTGTCTCATTATATTTGAGTTGATTACAGTTATGAGGTGATTGGCCCTTTAAGGGCAACACAGCAGAGTCAGGGTCACATGACACATGACGGGGACAGCACAGTGGTTAGCACTGCTGCCTCACAGCGCCAGGGATCCAGGATTGATTCCCAGCTTGATTCACTGTCTGTGTGGATTCTGCATGTTCTTCCTGTATCTGCATGGGTTTCCTCTGAATGTTCTGATTTCCTCCCACAGTCCGAAAGATGTTGCTGGTTGGGTGCATTGGCCATGCTAAATTCTCCCTCCATGTACCTGAACAGGTGCCGGAGTGTGGCAACTGGGGGATTTTCACAGTAACTTCATTGCAGTGTTAATGTAAGCCCACTTGTGGCACTAATAAAATAAACTTTAAAAGTATGTTGCCCTTAAAGAGACAATGACAAGTTACAAAAGAAGTTTGAGGAGTCCCAATAATTCTGCTTTAGCTTTGATCAGGTTACTCCATATAATTTGAAAAGAGCTGATACTGTAATAATTGAGGGGGAGGTAGTGGTGTAGTGGTATTGGCACTGGATTGGTAATCCAGAGACCCAGGGTAATGCTCTGGGATCCGGGTTCAAATCCAATCTAAATTCAATTTTAGAAAATCTGATTTAAAAGTCTAATGGTGACTATGAAACCATTGTCGATTTGTTGTGAAGACCCATCCAGTTTACCTTTGTCCTTTAGGGAAGGAGATCTGCCGCCCTTGCCTGGTCCCACCAGGTTAACTTGCAGGATGATTTGGTAGCTACGAAAGTAAATGCAATGTTAGTATTCATTTTGAGAGGACTAGAATACAAAAGCAGGGATGTACTCCTGAGGCTTTGTAAGGCTCTGGTGAGACCATATTTAGAATATTGTGAGCAATTTTGAGCCCCGTAACTAAGAAGGATGTGCTGGCCTTGGAGAGGATCAAGAGGAGGTTCACGCGAACGATCCACGGAATGAAAAGCTTGAGGTATGAGAAACGTCTGAGGACTCTGGGTCTGTACTCAGTGGAGTATAGAAAGATGAGGAGGGATCTCATTGAAACTTACAGAATACCGAAAGGCCTGGACAGAGTGGACGTGGGGAAGATGTTTCCATTAGAGGAGAGATGAGGACTTGAGGGCACAGCCTCAGAGTAAAGGGATTACCTTTTAGAAGTGAGATGAGGAGGAATTTCTTTAGCCAGATGGTAGTGAATCGATGGAATTCATTTCTATGGAAAGCAGGTCATTGAGTAAATTTCAGACTGAGATAGATCGGTCCTTGATTAATAAAGGGATCAAGGATTATGGGGAAAAAGCGGGAGAATGGGGTTGAATAGCTTATCAGCCATAATTGAATGGCGGAGCAGATTCAATGGGCTGAATGGCCTAATTCTGTTCCTATAGCTTATGGTCTTATGGCCTACATTCAACGTCAGATACACAGCAATGTGCATGACTCTTTAGTGCCCTCTGAAAAGGCCTAACAAACTATTCAAAGAAGTAGCACTGTGTGTGTGTGTGTGTGTGTGTGTGTGTGTGTGTGTGTGTGTGTGTGTACCTACACCATAAGGACTGCAGCAATTCAAGAAGAAAGCTCACCATCACCTTCTTTAGGGTAATTTGGAATGGTGGCCCACATTCCATAAAATTATCATAAAAAATGCACACTCTCTTATCTCTTTATGGTCAAAGAACAAAGAAAATTATAGCACAGGCGCAGCTTTGACAAAGGGTCATCTGGACTTGAAATGTCAGCTCTCTTCTCTGCTTACAGATACTGTCAGATCTGCTGAGATTTTCCAGTATTTTCTCTTTTGGTTTCAGATTCCAGCATCCACAGTAATTTGCTTTTATTTTAGCACAGGAACAGGCCTTCAGCCCTCCAAGCCTGCACTGACTATGCTGCCTTCTGAACTAAAACTCCCGGGGACCATATCCCTCTATTCCCATCCTATTCATGTATTTGTCTAGATGCCCCTTAAAAGTCACAATCGTATCCGCCATTACCTTCCCTAGCAGCAAATTCCAGGCACCCACCACCCTCTCTGTAAAAAAACAAACTTGTCTCGTACATCTCCTTTAACCTTGCCCCTCGCACCTTAAACCTATGCCCCCTAGTAATTGACTTTTCCACCCTGGGAGCAGTCTTCTATTTGCTCTCCTCCTTCCCTCTCTCCATGTGTGGCATGCAAAATCTTATGATTGCAAATTAATTCACATAAATTAAATTGCCTGCTTGTTTTCATACTCATTAGCATTGTCAGTATAATGCTTGTGTGCTATCTATAAACCAGTTGATGGCATAAATTATACAAAGTGCTATATTGGCAGCTAGAATCAATGGGAGGCCTAAGTTTGAGCTTAGGCTGAAAGAGCTTTGATCTTATATTTAGAATTTGTTGTAAAAGAAGGCACAAGGTAGCTGTTACAAAGATTAGCTGCTTGTGTGTTGGTACAAAAATTGTTAGGCTAAAATATTGATTGATTGCACTCGAGAAACTCACACTGGCAAGAAGTTCTTGTAATTGCTACAGGAAATTGTCAATAGCAAGGATTCTAATTGATCTCAGCTGTCCGGTTCTAATTTAGGCAAGTGAATGGGAAACATTTCCATTACATGACCATTTTTCATGACATGAAAGCAGTTTATGTTGCGCCTATGTGCGCAGAAACTGAGAGATGTGAGAGAGGATCTAATAGGTAGTCTCACTTTTGGGGCCTGCAGAAATGCTGCTGCCAAATACAAGATGTGGGTGGTCGACTGGGCAGCCGGGAACCTTAAAAGGATGGTATGGAAACGTTTAGAAGTTCTGAGAAATATCCCTTCTGTTATGAACTTGTAACATTAAAATTAACTGCTTGGCAATCCAAGCCTAGGGTATGCCTCCAGCCAGAGTCCTGTTTTTCACTGAGGTGCAGTAGAACAGTGTAACTACTGGCTGTCCAACTCACACTATCAATAATAGTGTGAAACTATGAACGAGTCATTTGGGGTAAGAGAGGAGTGGGAAAGCTTGATTTATTTGCACTATATTAAGTGGTTTAATGCTTCCTCATGGAGACTCTGATAGATAACGTTCATCTATGGAGTGGCAAAAGTTAAATGTTTTATGTTATATAGAAACATAGATGGTAGGAGCAGGAGGAGGCCATTCAGCCCTTTGAGCCTGCTCCACCAATTATCACAATCATGGCTGATCATCCAACTCAATAGCCTAATCCTGCTTTCTCCCCATAACCTTTGATCTAATTTGCCCAAAGGCACTGTTGGCTGAGTAAATGTATTTTTTTGCAGTAGCTGTTTGTAGAAAATGAATGGGAATTATAATCCCATCACTCGGTGCATAGAAAATAATTGGCTTGCTGTGGAACCCGCTCCTTCACTCCTCCCTTTTGTAAATCATCTGCAAAATATAACCAACAGTGTACTTTTCCACAATGGATTCCTGTTCTGCAGTCAGCAGTAATCACAAACAAAATTAAATCTTGTGTGGCTCTTGTGAGGTTTCACTTAATTCTGCCATGTAGTTTGGACTTCACTGAATTTGGGCTGCTGAGAAATCAAGGAGAGCTGTTTATTTGGACCTCTTCCTCACCTGAACAAGTGCACTAAATAATCATTTTAAAGTGCGGATGCTTGCTTTGAACACATTGAATGTTAAATCCTTAGTTTTCCTGGTTACCCTTCATTTTGATTCTGTTGGTAAATGTTTGTTGCGTGTTGTGTTGCCCAAGTTACATGTTGCTTAAAGAGATTGAGGTCTTCAAACACCATTTTAGAGCATAGTAGTTTTCGATGGAGATACCACAGGAAGGGGTAACTCCATTCCATTCTGGAACATAATCCTGACTAAATTAGTTCTGATGAAAGATCATGAATGTGAAATGTTAACTCTGCTTCTTGCCACAAATGCTGCCAGATCTTCTGAGTATATCCAGCATTTTCTTTTCTTTTTCTGCTTTACAACATCAGTATTTTGCTTTGTATAATCCAGTTTAGTTTTACAGCTCCAGGCTGCCCTTTATGACCATTCTTAGAATCCACCTCATATCTTTTGCTCATTCCTTTTAATATCTAAATCTGTGGCTTATATTCATTTTCTTTCTTTGTATTTCTGTGAAGTGCCAAGGTTCTAGTTTTTTGCGGTTATGTTAGAGCTGCAATAACTACTGTTATCAGTATGCTGACTATGTAGAGAAATTTGGAATATAGATTAATTATAAGAAAACTGCTCTTCAGGAGACACCAAAGGATAGGGAAATGTTTAGTCGTAATCAAAGGCACTGAGTACAATCCACAAAATTCAGCATTACAAACAGATGCCTGGAGGTGACTCATGTTGGCAAATGTTGCAAATTGTGAAAAAAATTACACTTTATGGACACTTTTGGTCGAGCCTTTAAAAAAAAAAGTGAAGGGAAGCAAGATTTTGGATGGTTTCTAATTTTTGGTTGGGTGCATACTAGCTGACCATGCTTTCCAACAACAGCAGCTTACTTATAGTGACTTTAAAGGAACATTGCAAAGTATTTCACAGAAAGGTAAAGCAGCGTGAGAATGATGCTGGTCCAAATGAGTAAGTAGATAGGGTGATCAAAAGAATTAAAAATGTACAAAGAATTTCGTAAAAGAGGAGAAGGAAGGAGACAGGAGTTCCAGCTAATGACATACTGCCAACAGGGGGACATGGGGAGTTGAATAAGAGGTTGCAGTCAAAGGCACTGAGTTTGAGTCAGTTAAGTTTGTTGCAGCACTGGAGGAAGTTGCGGTGTATGGAGGGAGCATTTAGATCAAGGACTGGATTTAAGTGCATGGCAGGGTCCTTGTGCATGAGTTGCAAAAACCCAGCTTGCAGGTGCAGCAGGTGGTCAGGAAGGCAAATGGGATGCTGGCGAGGGGGATTGAATATAAAAGTAGGGAGGTCTTGCTGCGGCTGTATAGGGCATTGGTGAGGCCGCAGCTGGAGTACTGTGTGCAGTTTTGGGCGCCGTACTTACGCAAGGATATTTTGGCCTTGGAGGGAGTGCAGAGGAGGTTTACTAGGCTGATGCTGGAGTTGAGGGGGTTGAGCTATGAGGAGAGGCTGAATAAACTAGGCTTGTACTCGTTAGAGTTTAGAAGAATGAGGGGAGATCTCATTGAGACGTATAAGATGATGAATGGGATGGATAGGATAGAGGTGGAGAGACTCTTCCCGCTCAGAAAGGATAGTAGGACTAGGGGGCACAGCCTCAAGATAAAGGGGGGGGCGGTTTAGAACGGAGTTGAGGAGGAACTTCTTCACTCAAAGGGTGGTGAATCTCTGGAATTCTCTGCCCGTTGAAGTGGTGGAGGCTACCTCGCTAAATATTTTTAAGACGCGGGTTGATGGGTTTTTGATAAGCGAGGGGATTAAAGGTTATGGGGAGAGGGCGGGAATGTGGAACTGAGCCACGACAGATCAGCCATGATCTTATTGAATGGTGGGGCAGGCTCGAAGGGCTAGATGGCCTACTCCTGCTCCTATTTCTTATGTTCTTATGTTCTTAAATTCATAGATTGGTGGACTGAACCAGTATAAGACATTGACAACAGGATTGATGAGTGAGTGAGAATTAGCGAAAGATAGAATATGGACGACAGATTTTTGAATAAACTGAAGTTTTGAAGAATAGAAGACTGCTAGCAAACTGCAAGGTTGAGTCTGGAGGTGACAAATGCATGGATTAAGATTTCAGTGATGTGCACAATTCTGTGGAGGTGAAAGTCAACTGTCTCTGTAATGGAGAAAATATAGGTTTACTAGCATCTTGGCTCATCACTCCTGGGTTTGTTTCACTTTGCCATTAATCTTGAACTGTTACTTGGGACGGTGGGAGGGGGGTTGCATTGACTAGGACACTGCACTCAGCAGAATTGAAGTGTTAGCCTAGACTCTCTGTGTTCACATCTGGGCATCTCTCAACTTCCACTTAGTCAAATTGTCCTTAGTCTTTAAGACCTTAAGTTCTCTTCCGATTTAGATAAGCAAGTGTTTTTGTTCAACATCAGTGTTGGGAAGAAGTTGTTCTGAAATAAACGGGTTCTCCCAGCATTTCCTGCTGTTTAGTTACTCTGGGGAATTTCGCTGCCGTATTTTGGGGTAAAAGGTTTTCCGTGCAAAAGCTATTTCAGCCGCTCAGATAATGAAGCATGTCAGTGCAGTGTATCCACGTTTAAACATCTGTTTCATAAAGTCAGCCGTGACTCAGTTGGCAACATCTTTACTTTTGGATCACAAGGTTCCAGGTTCATGCCCCAGTCCAGGCTTGAGACAGAAATCAAGACTGAAACTTCAGTGTAGAACTAGGCAGTCCTACATTGTCAAAAGTGGTGTCATGAATTAAGCATTAAACAGGCCCCATCTGTCTTTTAAGGTGGATGTGGATGATTCCACTACTTCAGTGTCCCGGCCAATTCTTATCCCTCAGTCAACATCATAAAACAACGCAGATTATTTAATCACTTATACATTGCTGTGTATGGGCACTTGCTGTGTGCAAATTGGTACTTGTCTTTCCTCCATTGCAACAGTGACTGACTACACCTCAAAAGTAGTTCATTTATTATGAGCGTTTTGAGTCATCCAATGATCATAAAAGGTGCTATGTAAGTATAAACACATTTCATCTTTTTTTCTTTAGGAGTATTGTGCGTCTCCAGTGGTGCAATCCCCAAAAGGCAGTGTAGTAGTCTGTATTGAAGCCATTGCATTATTCCAGCTGGATTGATTCACTTTGGTGTCAGTTTTGTATGCATGCCTGATCCATGACCATAGTTGCATGCAATACTCTGCAATTCAGTAACGCGCTGCGGGGTTGTTTTTGGTTCAACTCCCCATTTTGGTTTTTACACTTTTTTTTACAGTTCCTTGAGTTTATCTTTTGTAGCTTCTTGATGTGCTCATAGACTATCAGTTTTTGGCCTTTTGTCATCAGCCAGCTGCCCATCCTCAAATGGCACTGTTCTACCCCTTGTCATCTGCTTAAATGAAATTAGAAGTACAGTTCAGGATAAAATAGAGCTCTGAAGTCAGACTAAAGCAGCCTGAAACAGGAAGAAGATGAGAGTTGAGAGATTTTGCTTTGTTTCCCTTTTGTTTAGCCAAAGGAAGTTGTTCATCCAAGACTGGATATTAGGCATGTTGATAGTGCAGAGACAGTGGAGGAATGAAACATAATAGTGGAGATTTAGAGCTGGTTTCTATGTTAAAGTTAACCCCAGGTCTGTGAAGGCTATCATCACAGGGAGGAGGACACCATTTTGAGATACTCTGGAAGTGACCATACAAGAGAAGCCATTAGCTGACATGCTCTGGATATGGTAGGAGTAGATCAAGTGAGGGCAGTCTCATTAGCTGGGCAGTTAAACTGTTTTAGTAAATGATGAATTGACTGTTGGAGGCTACAAAGAAGGTAAGAAGAGATGTAATGCATCTTGTTACAGTCACAGCAAATGTTTGTAATGCTCATTAGGACCGTTTCTGTGCTTGGGGTAGGGTTGAAACCTTACTGAAAAGAATGGGCATGAGACAGGGCAACAGCAAATTGAAGAACATGAGCGGAAAGGGAGCATTGCTTGGCGAGTTGGTAGTTTCCAAAGACAAAGTGGTTGAAGGTGGGGCCTCCGAAGAGGATGCTGATAGCATTTTAAGAAGGTCAGGGCAAACAATATCTGAGCATTACAACAATGACTACTCTTCAGAAGTACTCAATTTGTTGTAAAGGATTTCAGAAGGTCCTGAGGTTCTACAGGATGCTGTATAAATAGACTGGTATCTGGTAGGTTACATGGGAATTATGGACTGGGAAGGAAAAGTTTGATGCTAAATATCCCTGTGCACGTCACCAGGCCCCGCCCCCCCCTCCCCCCACTGCATCCAGTTCCCAGTTGTAAGCACAGTCAAGGCCTCAATTTAACATTGTATCTAAAAGACAACAATTTAAACAATGGACTTCTCTTTCAGTACTGCATTGGTGTTCAACCTAGATTTTTTTTAACCTAGTCTCTGGAATGTAACTTGAATTTACATCCATTTGACTTGGAGGTAAGAATCCTACCCACTAAGCCATAGCTTTCATGTACAACTGAACACACTGTCTGAAAGGGGGACTCTTTCTTTCTCTGTTAGAAAAGTCTGGCTTAAAGAAACATCTTTTGTGGTTATCGAGTGAATAAGGTGACCCTACCACCCACTCACCCCCTTCTGCACCCCACCTAATCAGTTTGATTTCCTAACATTGCGTGCCTGTGCTAAATGTTTGCAAGAGGCATGTCCATAAGTATTTGTTCGTACTCCTCTGCCAGATCCATTCCAGGTAATGGAAACAATGCCTTTGATCTTTAGGGCAAGGGAAGGAATTCAGCCAGCAAGGTAGACAGGTAACTTTCAGCCATCATTCAACAGGACTGTGTTATCAAACAGTTCATTTAATTTCTATTGTTCGGATTTGCATTTTGGCATGCTGTGATTTTGTTCATGAGGGTCTGGACAACTACTTTTGTGTTGTTTAGATTTTCCATTGTGCCGTGTAAATAATGTTAATTTTTAATCAACAGAAGTATAGGTCTCTTTATCTGGGCTTTCTTTGGCAGTCTTTAACTTTACTTGTCCTTCTTCCTTAAGAATAATCCGCAAACAAGAATCTTAAAACTTAAACAAAGCCGAGAACATATGTTTGAGGGCAGAACCTGCTGACATTTGTTCAGTAAATAGACTGAACGGTATAGAGTTAACTGAACAGTGGGAAACCTTAAAGAAATGATTCAAAATGTTCACCAAAAATGCAGTCAATTGAAGGATAACAACTCAAAGAGGACCCATTTGTGGCACATGCAGTGAATTAAGGATAGTATCAGATTAAAAGAGGCTGACAATGCTGCAGAAAAGCAATAGCAAGTCTGAACAAAGAAAATTACAGTGCAGGAACAGGCTCTTCGGCCCTCCAAGCCTCCACCAAACGTGCTGCCGAACTTAACTAAAACCACTACCCTTCCGGAAGCCATATCCCTCTATTTCCATCTCATTCATTAACTTGTTAAGACACCCCTTAAAAGTCACTACCGTATCCACTTCCATCACCTCCCCTGGCAGCGAGTTCCAGGCACCCACCACACTCTGTGTAAAGAAAATCTGCCTCATACGTCTCTTTTAAACTTTGCCCTTAAACCTATGCCCCCCAGTAATTGAATCTTCCACTCTGGGAAAAAGGTTCTGACTATCCACTCTGTCCATGCCTCTCATAATCTTGTAGACTTCTATGAGGTCTCCCCTCAACCTCCATCGCTCCAGTGAGAACAAACCAAGTTTCTCCAACCTCTTCTCGTAGCTAATGCCCTCCAAACCAGGCAACATCCTGGTAAATCTTTTCTGTACCCTCTCCAAAGCCTCCACATCCTTCTGTAGTGTGGTGACCAGAATTGAACACTATTCCAAATGCAGCCTAACTAAGGTTCTATAAAGCTACAACATGACTTGCCAATTTTTAAACTCAATACCCTGGCCAATGAAGGCAGGCATGCCGTATGCCTTCTTGGCTATCTTCTCCACCTGCATTGCACTTTCAGTGTTCTGTGTACCTGTACACCTAGATCCCTTTACCTGTCAATACTTTTAAGGGTTCTGCCGTTTCCTGTGTATTTCATATCTGTATTAGACCTTCCAAAATGCATTACCTCACATTTGTCCGCCCAAGTCTCCAACTGATCTATATCCTGCTGTATCCTCTGATGGTCCTCATCACTATCCACAAATCCACCAACCTCTGTGTCGTCCGCAAATGTACTAATCAATTCAGTTACATTTTCCTCCAAATCATCATATATTACAAACAGCAAAGGTCCCAGCACTGATCCCTGAGGAACAATACTTGTCACAGCCCTCCATTCAGAAACGCACCCTTCTGCTGCTACACTCTGTCTTCTTTGACCAAGCCAGTTTGTATCCACTTTGCCAACTCACCTCTGATCCCATGCAGTTTCACCTACTGCACAAGTCTGCCGTGAGGGACATTGTCAAAGGCCTTACTGAAGTCCATGTAGACAACATCCACTGCCTTCCCCTCATCAATCATCTTCGTCACTTCCCTGAAAAACTCAATCAAGTTCATGAGACGTGACCTCCCCTTCACAAAACCATGTTGCCTCTCACTAATACGTCCACTTATTTCCAAGTGGGAATAAATCCTGTCTCGAAGAATTCTTTCCAATAGTTTCCCTACCACTGATGTAAGACTCACCAGTCTGTATTTACCTGGAAGTTTAAGATTTCTTACTTTGCCCATGCCAGCATCTCGGTATCAAGTCTGAGGATTGGGAGTATTTTAAGAAGCCAGCAAAGAGCCACCAAACAGTTGGTAAAAGGGGAAAAATAAAATGAGAGTAAACTATCAGAAATACAAAAACAGATTGTAAAAGTTTTAATAAGTATATAAAAAGTAAATGTTAATCCCTTAAAAATTATCATGGGGAATGAGAAATGGCAGAGGCATTGAACAAATATTTTGTCTGTTGTCACAGTAGAAGACACAAGTTCCAAACCAGAAACGTACAATAACTTAGAGGCTAAAATGTACAAGGAAATTAGGAAAATTAGTATCAGCAGAGATAATGTATTGGAGAAACTTATAGGAGTAAAATCCACTGTACCTGATAATCTAGAGCTTAAGGCTCAATACATTGAACTGCAAACATAACAGATGTGCTAGCTAAGATTTTCTCAAAGTTCCTTGGATTCTGTAGTTTTCCCAGTTGATTGGAAGCTGGTAAACGTTGCCCACATTTCAAAATGCAGGGAGAGAGAAAGCAGTGAACTACAGGCCAGTAAGCCCAACATCAGTTCCATAGCATCCTTACAGTGCAGAAGGACGCCATTCAGCTTATCGAGTTGGCATCGACTGTCTGAAAGAGTACTGGACGGGGAATCTAAAACATGGGGGCACAGTCTCAGGATAAGGGGACAATCATTCAGGACTGAGATGAGAAGAAATTTGTTCACACATGGGTTGTAAATCTTTGAAATTCTCTATCCCAGAGGATTGTGGATCCTCCATTATTCAATGTTACGCCATTGTTTAAGAAGGGTGCCAGGCAAAAGGCGGGGAATTATAGGCCGGTTAGTTTAACGTCTGTGGTGGGTAAAATGTTAGAATCTGTCATTAAGGAGGAAATTGCGAGGCATCTTGAAGGGAATTGCTTGATAGAGCAGACGCAGCACGGTTTCATTAAAGGGAAGTCGTGTCTGACAAATTTACTGGCGTTCTATGAGGATGTGTCTAGGGCAGTGGATAGAGGAGAGCCAGTGGATGTGGTCTTTCTGGATTTTCAGAAGGCGTTTGACAAAGTACCTGACAAGAGGTTATTGCAGAAGGTCGGGGGACATGGAGTTGGGGGTAGGGTGTTAGCGTGGATAGAGGATTGGTTGTCAAATAGGAGGCAGAGAGTGGGGGTCAACGGGTGCTATTCGGATTGGCAAATGGTGACTAGTGGAGTGCCCCAGGGGTCTGTGCTGGGGCCTCAGCTTTTTACCATTTATATAGATGATCTGGAGGAGGGAACCAAGTGTAGGGTGTCGAAAGTTGCTGATGACACCAAGATTGGGGGAACGGCAAATTGTGCGGAGGGTGTGGAGAGTCTGCAGAAGGATCTAGATAGGCTGGACGAATGGGCCAGGAAATGGCAAATGGAATTTAATGTTGGCAAGTGTGAGGTGGTCCACTTTGGTAGGAAGAATGGTAGGAAGGACTATTACTTACGGGGCAAAAAACTGCAGCAGGCGACGGTGCAGAGGGACCTCGGGGTCCTTGTGCATGAGTCACAAAAACCCAGCTTGCAGGTGCAGCAGGTGGTCAGGAAGGCGAATGGGATGCTGGCCTTCATAGCGAGGGGGATTGAATATAAAAGTAGGGAGGTCTTGCTGCAGCTGTATAGGGCATTGGTGAGGCCGCAGCTGGAGTACTGTGTGCAATTTTGGGCGCCGCACCTGCGCAAAGACATTTTGGCCTTGGAGGGAGTGCAGAGGAGGTTTACTAGGCTGATACCGGAGTTGAGGGGGTTGAGCTATGAGGAGAGGCTGAATAAACTAGGCTTGTACTCGTTAGAGTTTAGAAGAATGAGGGGAGATCTCATTGAGACGTATAAGATGATGAATGGGATGGATAGGATAGAGGTGGAGAGACTCTTCCCGCTCAAAAAAGACAGTAGGACTAGGGGGCACAGCCTCAAGATAAAGGGGGGGTGGTTTAGAACGGAGTTGAGGAGGAACTTCTTCACTCAAAGGGTGGTGAATCTCTGGAATTCTCTGCCCATTGAAGTGGTGGAGGCTGCCTCGCTAAATATTTTTAAGACGCGGGTTGATGGGTTTTTGATAAGAGAGGGGATTAAGGGTTATGGGGAGAGGGCGGGAAAGTGGAACTGAGCCACGACAGATCAGCCATGATCTTATTGAATGGCGGGGCAGGCTCGAAGGGCTGGATGGCCTACTCCTGCTCCTATTTCTTATGTAATACAGTTAAGGCTGGGATTGACAGATTTTTTTTGTCACTTGGGATTAAGGGATATAGAAAGTGGGCAGAAAAATGGAGTTAAAGCTCAAGATCAGTCATGATCATATTGAATGACGGAGCAGGCTCAGTGGGCCATTTGGTCTACACCTCCTATTTCTTATGTTCTTGCTCTCTATACTTCAAGAGAATCTGGTACCTCTTATCGCGAACTGCTATGATTTACTGTGAACGTCAGAAGAGTCTGCAGTAGTAGGACTATCACAGCAGATCATTATCCCAATCCACTCTGTTTTTACACACTTAACGCACTTACACATTTCCAGCAGCAGATAGAAGTGGAAACGCTTGCTGAGTTACATAACATAAGAACATAAGAAATAGGAGCAGGAGTAGGCCATCTAGCCCTTCGAGCCTGCCCCGCCATTCAATAAGATCATGGCTGATCTGTCGTGGCTCAGTTCCATTTTCCCGCCCTCTCCCCATAACCCTTAATCCCCTCTCTTATCAAAAACCCATCAACCCGCGTCTTAAAAATATTTAGCGAGGCAGCCTCCACCACTTCAATGGGCAGAGAATTCCAGAGATTCACCACCCTTTGAGTGAAGAAGTTCCTCCTCAACTCTGTTCTAAACCGCCCCCCCTTTATCTTGAGGCTGTGCCCCCTAGTCCTACTGTCTTTTTTGAGCGGGAAGAGTCTCTCCACCTCTATCCTATCCATCCCCTTCATCATCTTATACGTCTCAATGAGATCTCCCCTCATTCTTCTAAACTCTAACGAGTACAAGCCTAGTTTATTCAGCCTCTCCTCATAGCTCAACCCCCTCAACTCCGGTATCAGCCTAGTAAACCTCCTCTGCACTCCCTCCAAGGCCAAAATATCCTTGCGTAAGTACGGCGCCCAAAACTGCACACAGTATTCCAGCTGCGGCCTCACCAATGCCCTATACAGCTGCAGCAAGACCTCCCTACTTTTATATTCAATCCCCCTCGCTATGAAGGCCAGCATCCCATTCGCCTTCCTGACCACCTGCTGCACCTGCAAGCTGGGTTTTTGTGACTCATGCACAAGGACCCTGAGGTCCCTCTGCACCGTCGCCTGCTGCAGTTATTTGCCCCGTAAGTAATAGTCCTTCCTACCATTCTTCCTACCAAAGTGGACCACCTCACACTTGCCAACATTAAATTCCATTTGCCATTTCCTGGCCCATTCGCCCAGCCTATCTAGATCCTTCTGCAGACTCTCCACACCCTCCGCACAATTTGCCGTTCCCCCAATCTTGGTGTCATCAGCAAATTTCGACACCCTACACTTGGTTCCCTCCTCCAGATCATCTATATAAATGGTAAAAAGCTGAGGCCCCAGCACCGACCCCTGGGGCACTCCACTAGTCACCATCCGCCAATCCAAATAGCACCCGTTGACCCCCACTCTCTGCCTCCTATTTGACAACCAATCCTCTATCCACGCTAACACCCTACCCCCAACTCCATGTCCCCCGACCTTCTGCAATAACCTCTTATGAGGTACTTTGTCAAACGCCTTCTGAAAATCCAGAAAGACCACATCCACCGGCTCTCCTCTATCCACTGCCCTAGACACATCCTCATAGAACTCCAGTAAATTTGTCAGACACGACTTCCCTTTAATGAAACCGTGCTGCGTCTGCTCTATCAAGCAATTCCCTTCAAGATGCCTCGCAATTTCCTCCTCAATGACGGATTCTAACATTTCACCTACCACAGACATTAAACTAACCAGCCTATAATTCCCCGCCTTTTGCCTGGCACCCTTCTTAAACAACGGCGTAACATTAGCCGTTTTCCAATCTTCCGGCACTTCCCCGGAATCCAGCGACGTCTGGAAAATAACCACCAAGTCATCCACTATAACCTCCGCCATTTCTTTCAGAACCCTCAGATGCATTCCATCCAGTCCTGGGGACTTGTCCACAATCAGCCCCTCCTGTCTGTCGAGCACCGCCTCTCTAGTAACAGTAATGTCATTAAGACCCTCCAGTCCTACCACCTTTCCATCGCTAACACCCGGCAAATTATTCACGTCCTCCTCCATGAAGACAGAAACAAAAAAGTTATTCAATACCTTAGCCATAACCCCATCCCCTACCACTAGGTCCCCTTTCTCATCCTCTAAAGGACCAACGTTCACCCTAGCCAGCCTCTTCCTTTTTATATATTTATAAAAACTCTTGCTATCCTTTTTTATATTAAGCGCTAGCCCAGCTTCATAGTTTCTCCTACCCTCCTTTATCAACTTCTTTGTCAATCTTTGTTGACATTTAAACATCTCCCAATCCTCTTCTCACCCACTACTCTTAGCTACTCTAAATTCCTCCGCTTTTAATTTAACACTTTCCTTCACCTCCTTCGTTATCCACAGCTTATTACCTCTCCTCCTACGGTCCTTTTTGACCATCAGAATAAATTTCTGCTGAGCACCAAGAAAGATCTCCTTAAAGATCCGCCACTGCTCCTCAGCAGACCCTTCCTCCAACGCGCTCCCCCAGTCCACATTCGCCAATTCTTCTCTCATCCTACCGTACTCCCCTCTATTCAAACAAAGGACGCGTGTCCGGGAACCCACTTTCTCCTCCTCCATCTGCAACAGAAACTCCACCATACAATGATCACTCTCTCCAAGAGGATCCTTCACCGCAAGGTCCCTAATTCTACCTGCCTCATTACATAGCACCAGATCCAAGATAGCTCGCTCCCTCGTCGGCTCCAACACACACTGTTCAAGGAAATTATCCCGGCATGTTCACATTCCGTCACCTCGCTATTTTCGTGGCCCTATTTACTTTAATCATTCATGGGATATGGGCATCACTGGCAATTGCCCTCCCCTAATTGCACTTGAGAAGGTGGTCTTGAGCCATCATCTTGAACCACTGCAGTCTGTGTGGTGAAGGTTCTCCAGTAGTCCTGCTAAGTGATGCTGTCAAAGCTCTTAAGTGAAGAGTTCCAACATTTTAATCTCAATGACCTCTAGATCTGATTTTGCCAAGCACTTATGAAATAAGCATTCTGAGCAATTATGGTAAGCTTTGCAATTTTTTGACATAAGCAAAATTTGCCTGAGTACATCTCTTTAGAGTCCATTGAAAGATGGCTTGGAGAGAACGGTATAACTTTTGTGTATTTTTCTTTCTGTTGCCAGATTTATCCAATTTAAAAAGTTTATTTTAAATAAAGAAACTGAACATGCAAACTATGAGCAATATCCCAGTTGGATGGTGAAGGTACCAATTAAAGATATAATAATTTAGAACCTTTACTCAAAAGTTGGTTAGAATTTGTTAAATCAAATCCCATTGATTCTTTTTAAAAGAAAATTAAACAGTTGCTTGAAAGAGAAAAATAAGGAGAATTGACAGTGAAAATCACCAGACTCGATCATTGAAATAATATGCAATCTCAAATAGTCTTTAGATAAGTGTTATATTTCAGTATACCATTATAGTCACCTGACGCTACATTTTTTTTTAAAACTATTCATGCATGGAATGTGGGCACTGCTGGCTGGGCTAGCAATTATTGCTCATCCCTAATTAACTTTGAGAAGGTTTGTTTTCTGGATTGATAATGTGCTTTGTAGAGATACCACAAGATATTTAAGGATCATTCTCTTTGGATGAGTCAATTATATTAACATTTTGTGTGAATTACAGCAGTTGGTGGTGATGGTTTGTTGTTGTTTTTATTTTAATAATAAGCTCAAGTCACAGGTTGGACTGAAAATCAATTTTGAGCAAAAAATTCCTGTAAAGGAAAGGCCTAACATTACTTGATAACTGATGTAATTACTGTAACTATGGGGCAACGTCATATGACCAAAGACCAATCCGGGGAAAAGCAGAAGCATGAGACGTGTATAGATCCACAAATAAACAAATACATTTTTATGAATAACTGTCTGTGGTTATAGTCTTCGGATAACAGTAAACCCTAAAGAAACCCCATCTAGCCCCCAAAGACAAGTTCCTGTACCATTGATTCTGGCATAATTGGAAGTAATGAAGATCTCCATTAAACCCTTCACCGCAGCCTATGATAAATGAGGAAGAGTTGTGGGTTTAAAATGGAGTAAAGGCAATATGATCGCGAACTCGACATGCAGGTGCATGTTGCCGATTTGAGTGTGGATTTCATGGTGTCCAATTATCCTGCCATGGAGAGGTGGAGCTCTTCATTGACATTATGACATTGGGATTCAACAATGCAATTGGGAGCTTGATCAAAATGTTTTTGACAGAAATCTCAGTCAAACTTTATTCATTTGTAAATGTAATAACATAACAAGGTTGAAACTCATCATAATAAAGTATGCAATGTAAATAACAGTGAAAATGAAGTTTAGTTTTCCAGATTTTTCTCATTAAACAGAAAAAGATTCTCATGGAGATAGTTTCCCTTTAATGTTAATGACATGACAATATTAAGCAAATGGGTAATTAGACATTACAGCAAGTAGCAAAACTGAGCATGTTTTCTGATGGTTTTATGTTTTAATCCTTAGGCGTTTGGATGCAAACCACATCACATCTGTCCCCGAAGACAGCTTTGAGGGTCTAGTTCAACTGCGGCACCTTTGGCTCGATGATAACAGCCTAACTGAAGTTCCTATCCAACAGCTGAGCAAGTTACCTTCGCTTCAAGCCTTAACTCTGGCGTTGAACAAAATTACACATATACCCAACTTTGCCTTTGCAAATCTCTCCAGCCTAGTTGTACTGTAAGTGGGTTTCTCGAATATGAGCATCTTTCTGAATGTTGCATTTATGTAATTATAGGAGGAAGCGATTCTGATATAAATGCGCCAATTTTCAAATAGCAGATCATTGGGCTAGTGGAAGTGTTAGACTTGAGTTTTAAGTGGTAAAGGAAGTGGAATCATAAGATTATATGTAATGATTCATAACTTGTTTTAATCCAGTCGCTGTTGAAAGAGTTCTATTTTTTTGCAGAATCACAGTAATATTCCAGTTTGGATAAAACTGGATGTGAAGTACCATGTGCAGAATAGCCTATAGTTTACATTTTGAGAATAACTCAACAGCTGAGAGTAGTTAAGGATTGTAACACAATCAAGGTTTCGGGTGACATCATAAACCATGCTCACAACTTTCCAATAATTCATTAAAATTATATTAGTCTTTACCTTACGCTATGGCTTTATATTTAGTCCATTCCCCTTTCTCTCTCTCCCTGACCCCTACCCCAATTTTTCTTCTTTTGTACAATGCATATTCTTTTGGATCTTTTCAAGTGTTCAAGCTCATTGCCCTTTGGAGCAGCAGAATGTGAGTGTGGTGTACTTGCACTTCCTAGTGCAGTTATCTCCTGACCTTGGAGTTTTTTTTTGTTCAAACGCGCACCTGAAAATTCTCCTTTAACCTTCCACTGGTTTCCTGAAGCTGTATTTGTTTACATCAAAGAGTTTTAATAGCTTTTAGGTACTGCCATGTGGTGTGGCATAGCATGTAAGCTAGGGAACAAATATGTGCACTGCCAAGTGACTAGAAGTTCAGAAGCTATTTTTGTTTCTCTTTAAAGCCGTTTTCTGTGTGTGTAAATTCCCAGCTGAAGGGACTTGGAATGCAGAGCTCCACTCGGACTTTGCTGATGCTGTTCTGAAGCAAGACATTTCTGATGACTAGCTTGGAATGGCACAGTTGTTCTGGATGGAGATCCTCATTTCAAATACTCTCAACTGAGAAATGCTGAATAGTGCAGTAGCCCTTAAAACAGGAACAAGCATAGCTTGGTTAATTGGCACTGCACATACTTGTTCCCCGCTGTGCGTTCTTGTGCCACATGGCAGTAACTAAAAGCTGTTAAAAACTCTTTGATGCAAATGCAGAATTTTGCCCTCAGGGAACTGGTGGAAATTATTTTTGAATCAAATTAAACACTGAAGTGAATAAAATTCAAGCTCCTTATGGATGGAGTAAAACCCCAAGAGTTACGCATTTCTGACCCTCCAATCCATTTAATTTTTTTAAAAAGACTAAAATCTATTGATAGTGGAAAAGACTCGCTTGTGGTATTAAGATGTGGTAAATGAAAGTAGACTTTGGAGATGTAGCAAATGAGAAGTAGAAAGGATTCACAAATAGTTGTTTAGTAGTGCAGAACTTGAGTATTGCTGAAAAAAAGACATTTTGTTAAAGCTTTTCATCTTGCACTCATCCGGACAATCGCTAGAATACCAATGTCAGAGAAATAGCAACATTTACTGTATGAGAAGAGAAGAGATTGCTTATTGATTCACAAGTAGACTCAGATTGCGATGGAGAATGCACCAGCTGATGGTGACTGTCAAGTTAACTGTCTAGCATTGTCTGAAATAGAAGATGAGCAAAGTACTGATTGAACCCAGTCAGACACTGTCCAACATTAGATTTGAATTCACGATCCTCAATATGAAACATAGAAAAACTATAGTACAAACTATACTAAAAGTTATGCTGACAACCAATTTAAGATTGTAAGTTAAACTTACAATAGTAGTGCATTTGTGTATTTTGGGAAGCAACATACAAAATGTAGACACAGAATTGTGCACATTGTACCTATTTCAGTGAATCCAAATACACGATAGTTCATTACACAGGGCAGTGCCTTAACCAATCAGAGTGCCAAGTTTAATTTTCAAACAATGCTCAGCAGTTTACTGTCAGTCAGCATCAACTGGTGCATTCTCCATGGCAAAATCCCTACCAATCTGAGTCCACTTTGCGCTCTTCTTACAGTGTAAAGTTGTAGTTTTCCATGACATTGGTATCCTTGCGATTTGTCCTGATGTGTGCAAGATGAAAAGGTTAACTTAGAACACAAGCTTTAATCGTGACTAATTATGAGTATACACTGGTGAAAAGAAAGTTCTCAGGTTTGTGACTGGGAAGCACTTCACCTAGAGTGATCGATGTATGCCATGCTTTTCCAAATATGCTAGTGGAGGGGAACTTCAGTAATAAGTGTAAACTGGAGTTTGATACTGTGATGGGGAAGCTGGCTTTCCTTTTGAAAGGAAGAGCAAAATGGGGTAGGCAGCCTATCTCATCTGCACTTAGCTTTGAAGCAGTGTACAAGCCGGTCTTCTGTCTTTTTAACCTTGCATGCTTGAACTTTGATATTGGACTATGCAAGCATATGTTCTGTTGTGTGGCTTTACATCACGTGAGTGGAAGAGATTTTTTAAACAAGTTTGATCCTAGATTAGCCTTTAATCGGATGAATGTTTGCAAAATATTCACTGGGTTTTTTATAGTTCTGTACATATGTACACCCTGCTGTGCTAAGCATTGGCATGGTTTAGTTGCTCCATTACACAGCTAGCTGTTGGAGACGATATACCCGGTTCAGGTGGGTGTTAAAAGCCCATGGAACCGTTCAAAGAGCAGTGTTCTCCTGCTGGCCCTGGCCAGCAATTTTCTAACACCACAAAATAAAGACAGCAACTGATAATATATCCTTTCGCTGTTTATGAAATCTGACCCTTATTTTCAAAATGGCTGCAGTGTTTGCCTACATCACAAACCATTGTACATCAAAGTAACTATTGTACACATGGACGATGGGAGAAATTTTTGGGATGTGATAAAGCATTTTGTAAGATGTTGTTAATGTATAAAGAAGAGCTGGAGTGTACAAATATCTTTTGCTTTTTGATACTGACCTTTCCACTCTGTTCCTCATTCACTTTTCTCTAGGCACCTTCATAATAATAAAATTGACACAATAGACATCCATTGCTTTGATGGGCTTGACAATCTGGAGACACTGTAAGTAGTTTTTTTTTACCTTTTGAACTTTTCTAACTTAGCAATGAAACGTAAATCTTAATCATATTTCATTAACATCATTTGAGACCAGGGAGTGATCAGCCATGATCTGATTGAATAGCGGAGTAGGCTCAAAGGGCTGAATTTGCCTACTTCTCATGATGCTTCAGTTCCTATAACTGAGAATCAAGCTGCAGTTGCCTGTACAATTCAACTCTATTTACTGAACGTTTGCCGAAACCACTTCTGTTTTGCTTTGTGACTTCTGGTAGTTTTAGATTTTATAGCTTGTCAGAATGGGCTGTGCAATTATGGCAACACTTCATAACATTGTGCATCTCCAGCAGAGATTTACTTTCACTTCCATTCACATTTTAAATATATTTATTCTTTGAACTCAATTTTCTGGAAGCACTTCTGCATGTCTGATCTTTAGCAGTGGTATTTTGTTCATGCTTTCAATGATGCTTAACTCTGGTTTTCTGTTTTAGACTTTTTGTAAAACATTTGAAAGTTCCAATCTATTAGCTGCACTTGTATCCAGTTTTAATTATGCATGATATTTGTGGATTGACTGTGATTGCAACAGAACTGTCTGTACAGGGTAAACTTATTATAATTGTTCCGTGATGCATGAATCATTATCAGCAATTGAATTGAACTCTGATGCTAAGTTCACCTGGGTGAAAATGTGTGTGTTTTTAAAGTTTTCATTAGTCATTGTTCACAAAATGTGTAACAATAGGAATTGCTAGCTTTTTTTTTAGCTTCTTGTGTGTTCAATCATCAGGGACTTGAACTACAATAACCTGATGGAATTTCCTGAAGCCATCAAGTCCCTTCGGAATCTGAAAGAGCTGTGAGTTAAAAATCCTGAATTTATATTAGCGCTTGAAGCTATCCATCGGTCTGTTTGCCAGTCATTTCAGACCTTGGGAAATTACTTGATGAGTTGATAAGTTGAGCACAGTTTCTGGTTACTGTACTTACTATGAAAGTTGAATTAAGAGACATCTTCCTATCTTATTCAGGTGACCTCAAGGGAAACTGTGCTAAATGATGCTAAAGCTGAGCGAACTGTGCTGCACACATGACAGTTTGTTTAGTTCCAGTCTTTTGTTATTGCCCAAAGGTTTCCCTGACAAGCCTTGGATCTTAATGCTACTACTGGTTGATTTCTTTAAGGCCGTTAGGGTGGGAGAGAGAGAGCTCATGATACGCACTCAATTTATATGCACGTTCTTATATAAAAATGCAAGGTGTCTTAAATAAATGTTCCTTGTCTCATCACGTGAATAGATCAATCTTCTTGATTGTCATCCAAGGCTCATTGGTAGCACTTTTACCTCTGTGTCAAAAAGTTGAAGGTTCAAGTCTAATACCAGAGACTTGAGCGAGTACTGCACTGTCCATACAAGAACATGTACAGCTGGAAGAGAGAAGATTATATGGAACAGAGAACAAATAACCATCGAGTACATGGAGAAGTGTACCTTAGGATAGACTTTGTGTCCAATGAGCAATTCCAGCACATTGTGCCCAAATTTATATCTATTTTGTAATGTGGTTCATCTCCCCAAGTTTCCACTCAAGCCCATGTGCATATCACTGAATATAAAATCTGACATGAACCAGGGCAATTGGGCAGCATTTTAAAACTGAATTTTTAAAAAATGCTTTAATATTCCTTGATATATGTAGCAATGATAACTTGTTAATACAGTTGAAAAGGGGGAGGCAATGTCCCAGTGGTATTGTTGCTAGACTATCAATCTTAGAAATCCAGCTATGTTCTGGGGACCCGGGTTCGAAACCTGCCATGGTAGGTGGTGGAATTTGAATTCAGTAAAAAGTATCTGAAATTAAGAATCTACTGTTGACCATGAAACCATTGTTGATTGTTGGAAAAAACCCATCTGGTTCACTAATGTCCTTCAGGGAAGGAAATTTGCCATCCTTACCTGGTCTGGCCTACATGTGACTCCATAGCCACAGCAATGTGGCTGATTCTCAACTGTCCTCTGGCAACTGGGCAATAAATACTGGCCAGCCAGTGACACCCATGTCCCACAAATGAATAAAAAAAGGGTTTATCACAAAGAAAATTCTAAACCAGTGTCAATCCACCATCTGTGAGTAACCTAGTTATTAAATAGCAAAAAATGACTTTTAAAACTCCCTCATATCTATGTCTGTAGTAGACTGATAAGGTAATTTGCCATGACCTGTTATCGCTGAATCGTGCAACTAACAGGATGGTAGATTTGAAGCTAGGTGAACCTTGGCCCAGTCAGCGAACAATTTCTGTAATCTGGTGTATTTCAGAACCGTGTTTAAACCTTCATATTGTTTGTCTGAAAGACTGTGACCAAAAACATCAAACTAAAATGTTGAGTTGAAAACAGATTAAATTACCAAGTCAGATTAAATTGTCAGTTTTATGGTTCATTTTACCTGTTAAACATAAGCTAGAAAAATCTGGTTGTCCAAATTTTGAAATGTAATCAGCTAGAAATTGGAGATTGTCAAATATTTGGCATAGGGTGTTGTTTTGACTTTAATGAGCTTAAAACTGATTTGTGTTTTGCTTCTTGGCGCAGTGGTTTCCACAGTAACAACATTGCAGTAATTCCAGATAAAGCTTTCAGTGGGAATCCATTGCTTAGGACAATGTAAGTAGAACTCTGCCCTGTGAGCCACTTCTATTGATGTTTTTGCTTCATGCTCATCTCCCGATAAGTTAACCAACCATTTTCTTATATTTCAGCCACTTGTACGATAACCCAATCGCATCTGTTGGGATTTCTGCTTTTCAAAATTTGTCGGAACTCCAGTCTCTGTAAGTATGCATTTTTGGATTGTCACAAAATGATGAGTACATAAATATCAAATATGGACATGACTTACGAAGTGTTAGTATTTTGATGGTGACTTGCGTGGGGAGGAACTTTTTAAAGGGAAGAGAGGAGCGTTGCATCTTGGACAAGGAATTCCAGAGAGAACTTGGACAGCTGAAGGACTGTGACCGATGCAGCAAAGGAACAAACGATTTTGGGTGAAGTATTAAGTTACAGAAGAACTTCAGGTAGATTAGGTGAAGGCCATTAAGGCTGTCACACATTTTATGTTTTGGGATCAGATATCACATTAGTCTAGACTACAATGCTTAATAGTTGAAGCAACACAGCTCAGATCAACCTTGGTTTCACCAGACATCCATGTAGTTGGGAGTTGTTGTGTGGCAATAAATAGTGGGCTTTTTCGATGATTTTTCCTGCATTGTCTCCAAATCTCTTGCATTTTGAGGCCACTTGTGGTGTTATTAGCATCTTTACTAAGACCTGCTTTGTTAGCACAGTCAAAGGATTGGGCATGAGACACTTCTGGTCAACTGCTCGCTCTGTAAAGTCGCTGTGCTAAAAGTAAAGCTCAGCTATTATAAAGGATTGTTAATGGTCGACTTTATGGCATATCTCCATGCTGTTTTGACCTCATTCATTTTAAGTTAAAAACTGACTAACAATAAGGCTATGCCAACTACTCCAAAATGTTTAAAAATATGACAAGACTTTGGAAAAGTTAAATATATCTGAGGATAGAACATTTAGATTGCAACTAACGTCAGAGTTTACATAATCTTTGTATTTGCCAAATTTGAATATTCTGTGGAAAATTGTAAGATGCATAAAACATTTACTTTAATAATTAACAAAATGCTAATGTAAGACCTTATTTATCTTGAATTTTTCATCAAACCAACTGACCAGTTCAGTATAATGCATTGAAGCTGCATTAGAAATAACAATTATTGTGCTGCCACCAGTATCATAAGTTATCTTGCTAATAAATAAAGAATAGTGCTATTGCTAATGTGATTGACATCCTGTCCTTAAGATATTTCTAGAACAGAAAAAGCAGTGATACATCTGCACAATTTGTTCATTAAGCTACAGATACAAAATTACGTCCAGTTTTAGCTGTCATATTTTATCAGGAACATTGAAACCAAGCAGAAGTTTCAGAAGAAATTTATTAAAATGATCAAATGGATTGAAGGCTTGAGAAGAAGAAAGGCTAATGAAACTGGGGCTCTGTTAAAATACTTGTACTGTGTACGTGGCCGATTCTTGTCAAATAACCACTGTGCATGACACAAGCAGCATATCTGTCTACTATATGAGAAAAGAAATTGGATGCTTGTAATAATCCCAGGACATTACATAACTGTTGTCTGCTGCCTTTTATTAGCATTTTATTAAGCCATCCCCAACTGCTCTTATGATTAAATCAGTCAGTATTCCCATGCAGCAAGACTGGGACACCTTTCAGGCTCGAGTTGATAAGTGCCAAGTAACGTTCATACCACAGAAGTGCCAGCAATGACAGTGGCCAAATAAAGTAACTTCCTCCAACATCCAGCTCACATTACCATTGTCAAATTCTCCACCGTCAACATTGAGAGTCACAATTGACCAGAAACTTGAATGGGACTGTCACATACTGGAGCCACAATAGCAAGTCAGAGACCAGTTATTCTGTGATGAATAGCTCATCTTGTGACTCCCCAGAGCCTATCCAGCACCTACAAAGTATAAGTCAGGATTGTGATTGAACATTCTCCACTTGCCTACACCCTGCTTTCTTCTTTTAAGACATTCCTTAAAACCTATCTCAAAGCTTTTGGTGACCTGGTTTAATAACTCCTCTTTTGGCTTGGTTTTATAATATGCCTTAGAATGTTTTATTACTTTAGAAATGTTATTTAGATTTAAGTCATCCTTGTGTAGGAAATTGCAGAAGTCAGACTAAGTGTATAAGGCTTTGATAGCCTCATGCATATGAGGCCAGATGACCATCTTTTGTACTGCAAAATTCTGTTATATAGAACCTTTTAGTGTGAAGACTTTAGACCATCATTGAAAATTTAGATATTTTCACTTCCTTTTCTAAATATAATCAAAAAACATAAGTTTACCATAAACCTAACCAACTTATAGCTGCTAGCTTATCATATTCCTAGAACCGCTAGCAAGTACAGGGAACTGCTGGTTTAGATTTATTTAATTTGTTCAGTTTACACATTGATGCAGAAAAGACTGATATTACTCTGATACTTCCTTTTACATCAACTTTGGAAATAATTTTTGAAAAATATTTATTTTGCATTTTTAATAGTTTGATGTAGAATATTTATTCAACAGATTGTATGGTGGATTCAAAATTGTGACCAAGTTGGTCATCAGTGCTTGTCACTCCTGAGTCCCCACATTCTGACCTGTGGCATTAATGAGAGAGCCAGTTAATTTAATAATGATACTCCAATTATGAAAAAGGAACTCGGGGCTATCGTACCAATATTTCTGTTCTCTGCTTTTACCAATTTAACAAGGTATATTAATATTTATTACGGTATATTTCTGTGATTTAGCACCTTGACAGGAACCAGGATCAGCAGAATCCCACCTGATTTGTGTCAACAACTGAAGATGCTTAGATTTTTGTAAGTTTGGGCTTCTATCATCG
This sequence comes from Carcharhinus amblyrhynchos, assembly GCF_965287045.1. Lineage (NCBI taxonomy): Eukaryota > Metazoa > Chordata > Chondrichthyes > Carcharhiniformes > Carcharhinidae > Carcharhinus > Carcharhinus amblyrhynchos. The sequence goes on along the minus strand of NC_137329.1, from coordinate 7,699,932 downwards.
CTTCAATCTTAGTTATCGATGTATAAAGTGAAAAGCGTTTAAAATGTTTTTGTTTTTATACCAATTACAAAACTATAAACCTCTAAGTGTTATGAGTGTTTGTGACCAAAGTTAAGGAGGGCATTGATTGCTTTGGGTTAGTTGTCGCACTGAAAGCCAAGATGGTCTCGTAATTACTGTGGTCACAGCGATGAGTGTTGAGGTTTCTGACACACCCTTTGTCGAGGAGGAGCTGAGACATTTGGCACTTTGAGTCATGGAGTGCTGTAAATGATGTGGAATGTGATACTGTGTAGAACAGAATTGAAGGCAGCTAAGTCACCAACCAGATCTGAAGTGTCTTTCATAACCCCAGTTTGGTAAAGATCTGTCAAATAGATAGACCATTCTATTTGCTTTGTCTATTAACAAAGTAATAGATTAGCAACCTTTCTGTTCAATAACGTAGTAAACCGTTCAAGATTTTATTATTTGATGTTTTACGTTTGAACTAAAAGGAACTTGCATGAACCTTTTGGAAATTATGTTCTTACAGCAAGGGTAGCTGGAATATTTATAAATTGAAACAAAAGCCAACTGATGCAACTGCTGGAAATCTATTAAAAAACAGAAAAGGAGAGAAATATAGAGTAGGTCAGTCAATGTCTCTAGGGGGGAGCCATGTTAACATTTCAGTTCTGATGACAGGTCAGTTTGAAATGTTAACACTCTCGCCTCTCCATAAATACTGCCTAAGCTCATAGAACCTCTACAGTGCAGACGAAGGCCATTTGGCCCATCGAGTTTGCTCTGACAGCAATCCCACCTCGGCCTTATCCCATTAATCCCTCTAACCTATGCATCCGTGGACACTAAGGGGAAATTTAGCATGGCCAATGCACCTAACCAGCACATCTTTAGACTGTGGGAGGAAACCCACATAGACACGGGGAGAACATGCAGACTCCGCATAGACAGTAACCTAAGCCGGGAATCGAACATGGGTCCCTCTTGCTGTGAGGCAGTAGTTCTAATCACTGTGACACCGTGCCATCCCTAAGCTATTGAGCATTTCCAATACAGTTCTTTCATGTGTGAATTGAAAACTTGTTCCCAGTTTCCTTGAACTGTTAACAAATGTTGGAACTTTGCAGTTTATTTCCAAATTGTTTTTGACTTTCAATAATTGGGGAGGAATATATGTATTTTTTTCAAATATATTTGACTACTTAATGTGTTATTTCCCATAGGGACCTATCATACAATCAGATAGAGGAGCTACCAAGTTTCCAGGGTTGTTCAGCATTAGAAGAAATGTAAGTTTGCATTTTTAAAATTCAAAATTAAAGTTATTTTTCTCTGTTAATCTGACAATCCCAAGTTTTCTTTTTTCAAACCCATGATTAAAGTGGTTGAAACATTGTAAGGAGTGCAGAGGGAAAAAAATGAAAATACCGCATAGATGTGAGAAGGGCAAGGGTTGTATTTATTGCACATTCTCAATTCCCTTTGGGAATTGAGAGTCAGTAAAGAGATGCCGCACAGGCGGTGTCATCAGCTGAAAAATGTATGTGTCCAACATCTTGTAACTTTAAATACTGCATGCATATTTAAACTTGTAATATATTTTGTTAATTAGCTTTTAGGAACGCAGATTAGCAAGTCTTCTTTCAGCCAAAACAGATCACATACAAGATCAACCACAAATGGAAAAATTAATATTTGCACAACAGTTTAAAATAAATAACAACTGTAACATTGCATTCTGTACCCTCTCCTTTTCTTCTCTATGAATGGTATGCTTTGTATAGCACGCAAGAAACAATACTTTTCACATATGTACAAATACATGTGACAATAATAAATCAAATCAGAGTGAAGTTGGAAGAATGTGTGAATTACCAAAAACATTTGTGTTTTTAATTATATGTTATTCTCTCACAGAATTTGATATTCAATATTGCAATGATCTGCACAAAGCTTTTTCTGGAATAAAATGAACATTATTCCAATGCTGCAATATCAAACTGTGAACAGGCAGAAAATGTTGCAAGCTGTTTTATCACACTCTGATTGTATGTCTTTCACAAAATGAACTCTCTATCGATGTTGCTGATTGTAACTAATTAAGCCCTTTAATTCAGTGGAATGTGCTTCATACTTAGTTCTAGATTATTTTAGTTAGCAAATCATAGCTCACAGATTAGAGATTAGGCTCCTGAGGCTGGAATGCAAATAGAAATCTCTCTAGTGTTTGACAGTTCAGCTGCTGATCTTCTGAGGTGGACACTGCTGAAGTAGGTAGCTGGTAACAAATTGGAAATAAGAGCCAAAAGGATAAGACGGTCAGCCGGAACAGGAAAACCCTCGACAATAATGGGCACTGTCACAGCTACCTTCCTGTTGAGTAGGGGCTCCGGCTCCAGAGGCTGCCTGATCTGTTACTGGTTACCATTGAACAGAAATGTTACTGGACCAGCCCCATCAATACTGTGGTTGCAAGACCAGGTCAGAGGCTTGGAATTCTGCAGCAACTGATGGTGTAGGAGGGAGGATAGATTCCTGAGACATTCTGGGGAAAATGGGAGCTGTACAAGCTGGACGCGTTGCACCAGATCGGGACCAACGTGCTCACAGGAATTATGTGGGGGAGAGTTTAAACTAGAGTGACAGTGAGATGGGAACCTGGGTGGGAAGACAAGTTGGGGGGAAATGAAAGAAGAGTAGAAAGCAAAAGTGGAAGACAGAGGAAACAAGGGCTAGAGCAAATAGGTCATAGTACAAAATCAGATGTGTAAGAATAGTAAAAAGTCTAAGGGCACTGGATCTGAATACATGGAACGTTGGTGTAACAGTGAGAGGGGATATTGGTTTAGAAAATCTAAATGTAGAATCAGTCTTGGAGCTAAGAATCAATAAGGAGCAAAAACATTTGTGGAAGTTTAGAAGAATGAGGGGAGATCTCATTGAGACGTATAAGATGATGAATGGGATGGATAGGATAGAGGTGGAGAGACTCTTCCCGCTCAGAAAGGATAGTAGGGCTAGGGGGCACAGCCTCAAGATAAAGGGGGGGCGGTTTAGAACAGAGTTGAGGAGGAACTTCTTCACTCAAAGGGTGGTGAATCTCTGGAATTCTCTGCCCGTTGAAGTGGTGGAGGCTACCTCGCTAAATATGTTTAAGACGCGGGTTGATGGGTTTTTGATAAGAGAGGGGATTAAGGGTTATGGGGAGAGGGCGGGAATGTGGAACTGAGCCACGACAGATCAGCCATGATCTTATTGAATGACGGGGCAGGCTCGAAGGGCTAGTTGGCCTACTCCTGCCCCTATTTCTTATGTTCTTATGTTGTCTAGGTCTCCAAACAATAGTGGTAAGATAGGGCATGGTATTAAACCGAAAATAGCAATGCAAGTACCAAGGGTGCTACAGTAATCATGGATGGTTCTAACCAACATTTAGACTAGGCAAACCAATACTGCGATGGATAAGTTCAGTCGCAACATTTAAAATTTACCTCAAGGACAATCAAAGGACACTTAATCGTATAGTCTTTTACCTTTTGTAACTCCCCTTTGTGTCTGATGATTACATGAGGGATTAATGCTTGATGTCACACTTTTGTTCTTTTTCTCAATTTAGTAGTTAATAAATTTGCTCTTCCGTTGACTCAAGAAAACCTTGTTTGGCTCCTATTGTTCACAGCTTGTTAGTTAAATACATTCTGATTTGGAAAAGGCTTTTTGTTATTAAAATAAAATTAAAACCTTAGTGGTTACCAGCCAAGAAGGTGGAATAGAAGTGAGCCAGTTTACCCCTTCTCAAAGGGTCATAACAAGTGATTAGGAAGGCAAATGGAATGTTGTCATTTACTGAATTTAATAGGAAGTTTTGCTACAGTTGTGCAGGGCGTTGGTAAGACTACATCTGGAGTACTGTGTACAGTTTTGGTCTCCGTCCTTAAGAAAAGTATATAATTGCATTAGGAGCAGCTCAGAGAAGATTCACTCGACTGATCTGTGCAATGAAGCGGTTGTCTTATGAAGAAAGGTTAAACAGATTGGGCCCATATCCATTGGAGTTTAGAAGCATGAGAGGTGATCTTATTAAAACATGTAACATCTTGAGGGGACTTGACAGGGTGGATGCTGAGAGGATGTTTCCCCCTGTGAAGAGACTAGAACCAGGGTACATAATTTTAAAATTAGCGGTCTTCTATTTAAGACACAAATAAGAATTATTTTTCTCTGAGGATAATTAGTCTGTGGAATTTTTTTCCCCAGAGAAAAGAGGGTGCTGGGCCATTAGATGTTAAATGCTGAGTGAGATAGATTCTTGATTGGCGAGGAAGTCTTAGGATGTGGGAAAAGAAAGGCAAGTAGAGCTGAGGCTATAATCAGATCAACCATGATCTTCTCAAATGACAGAGCAGACTCGAGGAACCGAATGTATGTTTGTAAATAGTGTCCTTTCCAAAGATGCTCAGATCCCGTGAAAGAATTAAGAAAAAAATGATAGGTGGCTCTGTGTTCAGATTCTCCTCCGGGTGGAAAAAACACTTTTACAAATTGCAGGCTTTCTCTACCAGAACTACCGGGCTTGAAGTTGAATCCAGGATTTGTGTTATGATGCCAGCCTGTCTAGAAACTGAAGAGCTAACCCATTTAGGGTGAATTCAGCCTCTATCTTGGTTCTCAGTGTTCCAGGCCACATTCAGGTGCCTGATATGAGTACACGGGTCGTAGTATATCAGGGCATTCTGTTATCCTGCCATTTACAATTGTGTATTTCTGCCACATAGTTTGGTAGCTGTTGGGAGTGATGAGACGTCTTTCGCGAGGGGAATATAATCCAGGGTTTTCCCAAAACAAAACTAAGTACCCAACAAGCGGCAGAAGGGAGATTTTCCAGTTTTTTAGGTACTTAGTGGGATGAATCTCGGCACACTATGTTGCCCATAGCCTTTAATTGTTTCCTGACGTGGTTTATAGGAGAATATTTTTATGTATAAATGTAAGAGTTTGAGTTTTTATGAATAGGCAGAGTGTGCTTTTTGGCATTTCACTTAGATTTTCTTCTGGTTTTTGTTGTGGTTTATAGTTTATATTTTGACATTTTTGAAGAGATTAAGAAATGTTATTGGTTTACAAAGAGCTGCTGGTTTCGGCTTTCATTCAAGTTCCTTTCTTTAAGCAGGTGTAAGGAGTGCAGACAAAAAGGATAAATATCAGTGGGAATGTTGAGATTTTTTTTAAATAACTGGCTTGCTGTGCTCATGAATATTTGTTTATACTAATGTAACAAAGAGGTTAATGTGGCAATGTAATAGATATTGTCTTATCATAGGACTTAAATTATTACACACTTTTTGGTTGGTTCCCATTCAATCTAGGCACCTTCTATGCATTCGCAGTTTTGTGTAGGCATCACCAGTCCTTATCTGTATTGTTTTTATGAACTTTTCTTGGGGCGGGAGGGGAAACAAAATGGCTACCTTCTTTGCCAAGATAACTTTACTTGCTTTAGGCTAGTAGAACTGTACAGCCTTACACATCTATTAAATCCCTTTGCTGAAACTGGAGGCAAGCTGAGACACATGCAGTCATCCAGCTTTGCAACAGCAGTTCTACTCAGTACATTTACTTACGAAAAGCTACGTGAATTCACTTATTTACTGTTCGTTGACCATTCAAAACTAATTCCAAGAAGGGTGAGTAATAATACTGTGAAATGGTGTACCATGCAAGTTCAACTGGCACACAGCTTTAAGTTCAAATGTTGGCTTATCTGGAAAGCCATGATCTGTATCAAAGTGTATACAAAAATGACTGAAATCTATTTATGCTGTACTAATAAGGCATGTGCTATTGCGGCATGTGGCTTGTGAAAGCAGTGTGCTTTTGCTCCAAATAGAATTTGTGGGATTTGAATTGATTAATAGCAAATGTGAGCGAGCCATATTTATCAAAGACTTATTTATTATGTCACAAGTAGGCTTACATTAACACTGCAATGAAAGTACTGTGAAAATCCCCTACGGTTTAAAATAAAACCAGGCTTCTTGAAGCTTTATTGTAAAGGACAACTTAAGCATGCGAAGAACTCTTATTTCTCACATTAATTACCAGTTAGAAGGTTCAGATTTTATAAACTTGGCTGCCTCTTGTTATGGCCAGGGGAAAGAGGCAAACTTGAACTCCTTTATTTTTCTTCTCTCCGTCCATAAGCAGAGATGTTTAATTGATTAGATAGTAATTGATTAAATTAATTTGAAATAGATTGCAACATGTTTTTCCATACCCTGTTTGAGAAGCCAATTTGAAAGTGACTCGCAACAAACTCACTTTAGGTTTAAATCAGAAGTATTGTTTATTCATACACTCAAACCTGAGGGATGGTCATCGCAACTATATACACACACACACAAGTAGATAGGAAAGAAAAGACTTTTACAATTAGGAATAACTTGAACCAAAAAATGCAAAGCTGGGAACATTAATTCATGTGAATGTTAAGAGTTCAGGGTGTCAGAGTCCAGAGAGGGTTCCTTTACGTGGGGGTTAAAGTTCAGGCGAGTTCAACTAACTGATGATCGGAGTTGGCAAACTCCTTCAACGTCGGTGATGATGCAGGAAGCTTGTTGTCCAGAGACTTGGTCCACTGTACAGGCAATGGCAGGAACATTCCAGAGAACCAAACTTTGAGGAGGCTTAGACTTGAGCCAGGCGTTATTGTCAGCCTGGAGTCTGCTTTGTTGTTGACAGGCTGAATGTTAACAACAAACTACCCTGGAAGCCTAGGAATGTAACATTAAAACTTTCCAAGAGTCAAAGGATCTTGGATCATGTGGTGTTGCCCATTGTTGAGTCAGTTTTGGGTTAATAATCGGTTTCTATCTGGGGGAGGTGGAATTTCCATCCTTGTCCTCCATCCTTGTGTGGTTTCCCCCCCACCCCCCCACCTCCTGCCAATGACATGATGCCATGTCAGCGAAGTTTACACCAGGTTTTTATAAATGGGGGACTAGCAAACAGAACCTGTATAACAGCTCCCCAGGGGATAGGGGTTGAGGGTCACGTCTGGGCATTGCCCCCGGCACTACACCTGACAACATAATTCCAGGCTGGAGAAGATGAACAGTCTGCTGCTTCCCTGTTTTGTTGATAGTAATGGGTCCATCCATGCTTCCCTTTTTCATTGATAGTAATGGGTCCATACAATGATAGGTGTGAGATTTTACATAGATGAGGTTTGAGCTTCGTCCTGTAATTACTGTTGGAAGTTTCTAGAGCTGTAGCCAGTTTGCAAGTCACATGACCTGCAGCAGCAATGCTTTTTGGTCCCACAAAGTCAATTTTTAAATAAGTGATACGATTTGATTTAAATCGTTTGCAATCTCTTTCATGTCTTGTGGACGTGGCAGTACTTTAAGCACAAGTTTTTCTTACCCTTATAATTTACAAATGTAAATGATCACAGCCGCCTTGTTTTTCCAAAATAATTGTAATAACCCAGTGTACAATAACTTTGATCCTTAACTGCTGCAAAGATGACTATGCAAGTTTTTTTATATATTAACCACCATCCAATTATTGTCACGAAAACTACAGTAAGCCAGATTTAGCATTAATTGTAAAGAACTGACCAGTTATTAATCCATTTTTATGGCCTGTTGGGTGTATGCATAAGGCAAACAGAACAATAAAACTAAATCACTCTCCCATCTTTTTCTTGATAAATAAATGTAATTCCAGAGCAAGTGTTTCCATTAGATTTTGAACCAATCTCACTTTTTAAAAAAATTATCTCCGCAGTTCCTTGAAGCATAATGAAATCAAAGAGATAAAAACAGACACGTTCCAGGGATTGGTCTCTCTGCATTTGCTGTGAGTACACAATTTGCATTTTCCCCAGTTATTTAGTTCATTTTGCCAAAGCCTGATCCAGACTTTCATCATTTGTGACAGATTAAACATCCTCTTTCCAAGTGGAGGTGTGAACTGTAAGCATGGCTGTAGATTTCTGCTGTGATGTCTTTACACAGATCATTGTCTTTTTTGATTGAACTTTAATTTGTGCAGGTATCAAAGTCTTGTTTGAAATGCTGGATAGGAATGTTGTGTCTGAAAGAAGCTTTCTAATCGAGCAATGTTTGCAATGTGTACATAGGAAAATTATTCTGGCCGTGGCATCTCAAGAAAATTATACCTTGGGGTATTTAATAGTAATTATTGAACGTGACATGAGTACAATTGTAGGGGCAGTATATTTTATTTATTAGTGTCACAAGTAGGCTTACATTAACACTAACCATGCTGTAAACCTCAATGACTCTGTAACACTGCAATGAAGTTACTGTGAAAATCCTCTAGTTGCCAAACTTCAGCACCTGTTCAGGTACACTGAAGGAGAATTTTGCATGGCCAGTGCACCTAACCAGCATGTCTTTTGGACTGTGGAAGGAAACTGGAGCACTTGGAGGAAACTGATGCAGACGCAGTGACAGTGTGCAAACTCCGCACAGTCAGTGATCCAAACTGGGAATTGAACCCAGGTCCCTGGTGCTGTGAGGCAGCAGTGCTTACCATTATACCACTGTACCATTCTGGTATGGGGAACATGCCATAATTATTGACGTGTAAAAGTAATAACTTGCTGTCAGATTTAATGAGATCTGAATGCAAATCTGTTCCCCCTTTTTGAAATAATATGCAAACGATCTTTTTTCCTTTTTTTTTTACAGTGACCTAAGTAAAAACCAGATCTCTGTAATTCACAAGAACGCATTGATATCTTTGACTGAATTGACTAACTTGTAAGTTACTCAGATCATTTCAACCACTTAATTATGTTGATTTTTGCATCATGATCAATGGTTTATAATGTGGAATTTCGTATTAGATGATTGATTTATGCAAGTTATATTTTTAATTTTGACCTTTTCTTCCCAACACGAGTCTGAACATCATTTCTAATTTTTTTCATAATTAGCATCTAGTATACAAAGCAACAAACATACTGTAATTTTAGCATTTTAAAATAATTATTTGGGAGATTTTCTACAGTAGCACACTATGCCAGGTTTATCAGTTAAAATGCGATAGTTCACATGTTTTCTTCTCTTTTCAGAGATTTGAGTTCAAATCAGTTGAGCTATTTCCCAACAGCTGGGCTAAAAGGTCTGAATCAACTTAAACTTTCTGGGAATGGTGACCTAAAGGAACTGCTGATAGCAGAGGACCTCCCAAAGCTCAGGTTTGCTGTTTGTGTTCTCTGGTCACTTTTAGATTTTTAAGTTTATTTTAATGTTACTATTATGTGCAAAACTGGAGTCAATTAGAATCAGAAGGAAAATATTCTGCTGGTTGAAGTCATAGCTGGTGCAAAGGAAGATGATTCTAGTGGTTGGAGGACAGTCATCTCAGGACAAAGCAGCCCACTCGATTGGCACCCCTCCCACAAACATTTACCCCCTCTTTCACTAACAAACAGTGGCAGCCATGCGTACAATCTACAAGATGCACTGCAGGAACTTACCCAGGCTCCTTAGGCAGGACCTTCCAAACTCTCAACCGCTACCAGCTAGAAGAGTAAGAGCAGCAGATGCATGTTAATGCCATCGCCTGGAACTTCCCCTCCAAGAGGCCTACAGTTACATACCTGAGGTTATACCTTACCTTGATTACTGCATTTAGTTCATGGTGCTGCACCTTGGGGGTTACGGAGAAATATTTTGTCCTTCAGCAGAATTTTAAGAGGTTAAATTGTGACAAGTCGCATAGAAATGGCCTTTATTTTTTCGAGTGTAGAAAACTAAGAGTGATTGAAGTGTTTACACTTATGCTTTATGCTGTCATGGACTGGTTAGGCTGAATGGTCTGTTTCTGTGCCGTTTATCCCATGTTATTAAAGTGCATGATGGAGAGAAACTGTTCCACCTGGGGGAATGCCCCACCAGTGGACATACCATTGAAATTAAAGCAGAGATCTTCAAGAGCGAGGGTGAGGTGAGGTCAGGAAGCATTTCTTTATGCAAAATTCTCTGGGAGTCTAGAACATCGGGTGGCACAGTGGTTAGCACTGCTGCCTCACAGCGCCAGGGACCCGGGTTCGATTCTTAGCTTGGGTCACCGTCTCTGTGGAGTTTTCATGTTCTCCCTGTGCCTGTGTGGGTTTCCTCCCACAGTCCAAAGATGTGCGGTTTAGTAGGATTGGCCATACTAAATTGCCCCTTATTGTTAGCGCGACTAGTTAGGGTGAATGCATTGGGATAAGGCCTGTGTGGGATTGTGGTTGGTGCAGACTCGATGGGCCGAGTGACCACCTTCTGCACTGTAGGATTCAATGACCTCTTCCCCCTCCCACCCTTCCAAACCCCACACTCCTGAAAATAGGTACTGCTAGCTCAGTTGAAAATGTCAGAATTGAGGTTGGTAGATTTTACTTAGCCGAGGGCATTAAGAAATATGGAACAAAGGCAAGAAAATTGAATTAAGATGCAGAACAGCGTTACCTAATATCAATGGTGGATCAGACTCCAGGAACCTGCTTCTGTTCCTATGCCCCTTCCAACATTCATGCAAATTTTTAATTCTGGTCAACATCTTCATTTTGCTTTTATAAGTCTGAGAACAACAAGGTTTAAGTGTTAGCTTAATTTTCTTTTTCTGTGCGGTAACCAAGATACCAGATTTTACATTGCCATAATTTTGCCATGCTGTAAGTTTTTCAGACCTTCGGTGTTAAATGAGGACGCTATGCCAGAAAGTAACAGATTGTGAATTTGTGACCACATTTTCACATGACTTTTGGTTTCAGCTGGATTACTTGTGATTTCAGATGGTATAAAATTTTGGGACGGGTTAACAGCGAAAGATTGTTTCTCAAACAAAAACAGAAAATGCTGTAAAATCTCAGCAGGTCTGATACTCACTCTGACCAAGGGTCATCCATCGAAACTTTGGCTCTGTTCCCTCTCCACAGATGCTGTCAGACCTGAGATTTTCCAGCATTTTCTGTTTTTGTATGTGTGAGAAAGATTGTTTCTGCTGTTTGAGAAATCAGTAATAAGAAGAAAGAGGTTATTCATGAAGGCCCACCTTCTCAATCTTGGTCCTCATCTAAGGTATAGTGATCCTCAGGTTAAATTACCGCCTATAACAGCCTATGGTCATTTGGGGTTATGGCAATTTCTCTTTTACCTCATAAGAGATGTAGACTGAGAACTGTCAGGTGAGACATTTAACAAAATAGAACAAAGGATGTGCTTTTTCAGAAATAGCAGTTCAGCCACACACTTTAATTTAGAAGGGAATTAATTAAGCATTTGAAAAATAATATAAAAGGATACAGGGAAATAGGACTAAAATAGTTAGCTCCAGCTGAAAACCTGGACATGACAGGCCCAAATGATCTGCAGGCCCAAATGATCTCTAGCCCATGATTATACGTTAACTTGTGTTGCTTGTATTAACCACCTAGACAGTCACCAAGTGACATTGGCAAGTGCCCCTGAATTGGTTACTTGGTAATCTTGTAAGCACTGTTGTTTTTGTTACAGATTTCCTTTTGTCCCTCATTTCTGCATTGCTCCTGTACTACACCATGTGTGAAGTACAAAGTCTGCAGTAGTTCAGTTAACATTTATTGTCTATGCCTGAGTTAACTTGAAATCTTTTATGTGCTTTATTGCAAAGATTTGTTTTAAATGTTTGAATGTCAAACTTCATGTCCAAATGTAGTTTGTAATTCAAAATTAATTGCCTAATTGCAAGATCAGAACAACAAAATATCTTTATTAGTTGTTCTTGATTAATGCCTTTGCACCAACGCACATTTGTCTTGCATTGTTCTACTGTCACAGCTAATCACAGAATGATTATCAACTTAGTGTTTCTTTAAAGGAGAACATAACTCAATGGCTGAGTATCAGTGACCCATAGCATTCTTCCCTGCCTGATTAGTCTTACCTATAGTTCTTACCTATAACTCTTTGAGAATGTCATAGAAACCAACTTACCTAATCATAAGTATAGACTAACATTTTAGAAGCATAACAAATGCTGTGCCTAAGTCTGGAGAAGTAATTGATTCTTAAGTACTGAATACTTGCCAGTTTTTGCACCCAGTACTAAAATATTTAAAAAAATCAAGTTATTAAAATATGAAAATGTTTTCCATTGAAGCAAGCTTGTACTGTTGTATTCTTTACAGGACATTGATGGTTCCCTATGCCTATCAGTGCTGTGCGTTTAGTAACTCTGATACTTATCAAGCTGTAAATACTGAAGGCCACAAAAGTCAGGAAGCAAGTATTCCTCCATCAGAGAAGAAGACTGGTAAGTTCGATTCACAAGTTTAGTTTAAAGTTTAAAAAGTTTGTTTACTTTTGTCACAAGTAAGCTTACGTTAAGAATCATAGAATCCCGATAGTACAGAAGGCGGCCATTCAGCCCACCAAGTCTGCACCAACCACAATCCCACCCAGGCCCTATCCTCATAACCCCACACATTTACCCTGCCAATCCCCTGGACATTAGGGTCGATAGAGCATGCCCAATCAACCTCACCCGCACATCTTAACACTGCAATGAAATTAAAGTGAAAAATCCCCTAGTCGCCACACTTATCCGGGTACACTGAGGGAAACTTTAGCTTGGCCAGGCACCAACCAGTACGTCTTTAGGACTGTGGGAGGAAACTGGAGCACCCAGAGGAAACCCATGCAGACACGAAGAGAACGTGCAGACTCCACACAGACAGTGACCCAAGCTGGGAATCGAGTCCAGGTTCCTGGCACTATGAGGCAGTAGTGCTAACCACTGTGCTGCCATGCCGCCCTACCAAACATTTGCATAGCCTGTGTCTAAAAGGTAAATGACCAATTTCAGGTGATCATCAATGACAAAACCATAAGGGAATTTCACAGTAATTTCGTTGCAGTGTTAATTTAAGCCTTACATGTGACCAGTAAATAAACTTTAACTTTATATGGATACAAAGGAACTGACAGGCTGCATTACAAAAGCACTACTAAATAGCCACCTAGAAAATGTTGACTAGTTGAGGTGGTGAGGCACTTTCCTCAGCTTTTCTGTTGACGGATTGTTGTCCTTAGAAAGCAATTTTTAAAGAGGGTCTAAAAATATGACCACAACTTACTGGTTAAACTGATTAGATAGACTTTTCAAACCCTCTATTTCTTAAAGTTTCCAGTATTTTGTGTTTTTTTTTATTACTCATAAATTATCCGCTGCTGTCATCATTATTGAAAGGATGGAGAGCCAAAGATTCAGCTGTCTACCCCCTGTTTGTTGTGCTAAGGGTCAATTATATGTCTTTTCCCCTTTAAAGATTGTTGTACGCTGTTCAATCTTATAACCTGGTTAAAATATATCTAACTTGTGTAGCTGAGTCAAATTTATTTGACCTTAAGGTTAGGATTTCAAGATATAATATTTTGGGATGCAACTTGAGTGATTGGAGACGTAGCATGTTTGGAATAAGAAGGTAACTTTGAATCTATGATTCCCAAAGCTTCCTACCTTTGTGGGTGTTTTCCACCTCCTGTCTTGAGTCTATTGAAGACAGTTGATAGAAATTGATTGCCATGATTAGGCAATTATTCTATTGTATCATGCCAAAATGGTATTCAAAATTATGCCTGCAGATTTGTAATTTGGTGCTCTTCACATTACCTTTTTTTAAAAAGTATCCATATTTAATTTTATTTCGCCAATCTTTTGTGATCTAGCTTTGGGTGTTTCTTGAAAATATCTGAATGGGATTTTGCAATGCTTTGAACCAACTCCCATCAGAACTCTGGATGAAAGTTATCAGAACTAGGCTAAGCTTCTGTATCCTCTGCTATAAGCACACAAGAACATAAGAAATAGGAGCAGGATTAGGCCATACAGCTGCTTGAGCCTGCTTCATCATTCACCCTGAACATGGCTGACCTTCAGCTAGCAAGCTCAATTCTACAAAATAACTGGTTTGCAATGAGTTTTCTTTCAATGTTTGTGTGCAGTATCAAAGCAATGAGTCATCAAACTTTCTATGGTCTTTTCTTTAGGTCAGAGTTTTGATGATGAGATTAAAAATGAAGAAGCAAAGACTCAGCCCATAGTGCACTGCACTCCATCTTCAGGTACTATTCACAAATTTCCACGTTCAAGCTACCTTGCATGTGTTGGTCGATGAATACTTTCAAGAAAGTTTCCTAATGCTAATTTCCTCTTTCTGATTTCATTCTTTCTAAAGCTGATTTGTTTCTTAGGAGCCCTTTCTGTTCTTAGACTGAAATAGTTGAAGGGTGGCACAGTGGTTAGCACTGCTGCTTCACAGAGCCAGGAACCTAGCTTCAATTCTGGCCTTGGGTGATTGTGTGGAGTCTGCAATTTCTCGCCATGTCTGTGTAGGTTTCCTCCGGGTGCTCCAGTTTCCTCCCACAGTGCAAAAGAAGTGCAGGTTAGGGGGATTAGCATTGGTAAGTGCACTAAGTAAGGCAGGGGGTCCTGGGTGGGATGCTCTTTCAGAGAGTCGGTGCAGACTCGATAGGCCAGGTGGCCTCTCCCTGCACTATAGGGATTTAATGGTTCTAAGGTCTGAGTATAATAAGGAGCATTTTAAACTAGCTGTCTGGAAATAGACTCTCGAAGGGATATACTGAGAAGTAATCTAAAACTGTTTCATTAATTCCTTCACCTCCAAAGGGCAGCAGGTGCAATTACCTTAGTACAGTTTCATGCTGTTTACAGCACAATACAATTGTTGTCACATACAAATAATCATTTAATTAATTTAGTTCAACAAGGGAGTCTGGAGTCATTGAAGCCGGTTATGCTTCTATTCCCGCACATGTTCAGATCAGCTAACTCGAGAGCAGCATCTGTAGAATCCCCACAGTGCAGAATTTGAGGTTGCCAAGATAAGGCGGGGAGGGGGGGGGGCGGCAGTTTAGAACGGAGTTGGGGAGGAACTTCTTCACTCAAAGGGTGGTGAATCTCTGGAATTCTCTGCCCGTTGAAGTGGTGGAGGCTGCCTCGCTGAATATATTTAAGACATGGGTAGATAGGTTTTTGGCAGACAAGGGAATTAAGGGTTATGGGGAGAAAGCGGGAAAGTGGAACTGATCCACTTCAGATCAGCCATGATCTTATTGAATGGCGGGGCAGGCTCGAAGAGCTAGGTGGCCTACTCCTGCTACTCATGTTCTTATGCCAACAAGAACAACACTTCTGTCAAGCTAAACTGAGAAAACACTGGTGTTCTGCAGATCATTCATAGATCCAAGAAGGAGCATTCATAATAAATATATCAGACAAAACTCATTCAATTTTCCACGTAATCATCTAAGGATAATCAATAGTACGGAGCTTTCAATTTGCTTGCTGTGCAGTCACCCTTTAGTCTAACATTGGTGGATGAGCCTTCAGCTGCTTTGACCTCACTCTTTGGATCTCCCTCTACCCCCATTTCTATCATCTCTTCACAAAGTCCTTCTTTGTGACCAGGATTTCAGTTTCACTCCTCTATTTATGATGATTTTGGGTTTTTTTTAAATATAATTGCAAACTTTTGTCAATAAAGTGGTACATTTCCCATAAAAGGCAATGGTCACTGCCAGCACTTGGACAACTATTTTTAAAACGTCAATAATGCATGAAGATGGAGGAGGGGAAAATAAATGAATATCAGTTATTATCATAGATAATGTCTGCTGTGCTGCATTAATTTTACTTGAGCCATTAAAATCCTTATTTTTTAAAAAGTTCAATTATTGCACAATTGCACAAGAGGTTCAGTGCGTCTAAGCATAATGAAAGAATGCAATACAGCAGCTCCACTGAAACAAATAGACAGTTCTGTAAGGCTGCTGAAAGGATAATTACCTGCCTGGAGCAAGCATAGTTTAATAGGTAACAAGCAGCAAAACCAACTGTGCAAGCATCCCTATAGCTGTGTGATTGAGGGCATTTGGGGGAAGCTAGCAACCTTCTCATCGCCCACGTCATGTGAATATGAAACAAAAAGATTGTAGTGTCTCCATGAAAACAGTCTGCTGATGATGCAGAACAGGGCCTATTGTATCTAGACATTCATGCAAGTTTTCTTAAATGGAGAGAGCAGTTTCTGCTTGAGAAGTATATGTGTCAACAAACCTACTTCAGTAAAGCGATTGTCTTTTAGTAATGGGCTTGGTTTTGTCTCCACTAGGTGCGTTCAAGCCATGCCAACATTTGCTGGGAAGCTGGATGATTCGTCTGACTGTGTGGTTCATCTTCCTCGTGGCGCTTATTTTCAATATTCTTGTGGTCGTAACAACATTCGCATCATGTGCACCGTTGTCTTCTGCAAAGCTGTTTATCGGTCTGATTGCAGCAGCCAATCTCTTAATGGGAGTATATACTGGTACCCTGACTATTCTAGATTCTGTCTCTTGGGGAAATTTTGCTCGATTTGGTGCCTGGTGGGAGACGGGAAGTGGCTGCAAAGTTGCTGGATTCCTCGCCATGATCTCTTCTGAAGCATCCATTTTCTTCCTCACCTTGGCATCTTTTGAACGGACTCTGACCACCCGCGACCTAATCAAAAAAGGGAAAAGCCATCGGCTGGTGCACTTTCAGATAGCTGCTGCCTTTGCTGTCTTGGTTGCTGCAGTGATAGCTTGCCTTCCATGGTTTCATATTGGAGAATTTTCAGCATCTCCGCTCTGTTTGCCCTTCCCCACTGGCGAGTCTCCTTCCTTGGGTTATACAGTAACTCTGGTGTTGCTAAACTCAATAGCTTTCCTGCTAATGGCAGTTGTCTACACAAAGCTCTACTGTAACTTGGAAAAAGAGGATCTTGCAGAAAATTCTCAATCAAGTATGATTAAGCATGTTGCCTGGTTAATTTTCACCAACTGCATTTTCTTCTGTCCTGTTGCTTTTTTCTCATTTGCACCTCTAATCAGTGCAATCTCCATCAGCCCTGAAATAATGAAGTCCGTAACACTAATCTTCCTTCCGTTGCCTGCTTGCCTGAACCCTGTCCTGTATGTTTTCTTCAATCCGCGATTCAAAGATGACTGGAACATGTTGAAATGGCGCCCAAAACAAAAAGACAAGTCGGTTGCAGTTACAGTGAATGCTCAAAGCAGCTGTGTGACACCAGAGTTCTTCTATGACTGCGGAATGTATACCCACCTACAGGGTAATCTCTCTGTCTGTGACTGTTGTGAGTCGTTGTTACTGACAAAACCTTCAACGTGCAAACACTTAGTGAAGTCACATAGCTGCCCAGCTTTGGCTGTGGTGCCTTGCCAGCGGCCCAACGGCTACTGGTCAGACTGTGGGACCCAGTCTGCTCATTCAGAATATGCTGACGAGGGAGACTCCTTTGTTTCGGATAGTTCCGACCAAGTACAGGCCTGTGGGAGGGCTTGCTTCTATCAAAGTCGGGGATTTCCTTTGGTTCACTATGCGTATAATATTCCAAGGATCAAAGACTAACTGCAGAAGATTTAATGCCAGGAAGGTACATGTATGAACACTAAGAAACAATCCAACTTTTCCTTGTGTGAACTTTTATTCTGGGAAGCACTTTTTCTTCAGTCTGACAGTTGTCAAAAGAAAAGGGAATCACATTCAGCAAGTTTTGTTTTTGAGCCATCTGTTCTTACAAAAAGAGAATTACCCAAACAGATTAATTGTGTGTGTGTGTGTGTGTGTGTGTGTGTGTGTATGCTATATAACTACAGAATCTTACAATGGTGTATGTAAACTTGTTGACAAGAAAGATTTATTTTTAAAAATAGCAACTATTTTTATGGTGCATTCTGCCTCATAGTCATCTAATTTTGCTGTGTTTTTGTCCTTTAAGTAGCTGTTTGCTTATATTTACGGTTAAATGTCATTTTCTGGAAAATTCACTGCCAGATTGTATTGCTGTTTCTTCACAGCATATTCCCTGCTGAGTAACTTAACACTTGCCTGCGCTGAAGAATAAACAGAAGCTCCACACACTTAGCATAAACAAATGTGAATACCAGATTTTGGATTCATCACTTGTAGTTCCTCAGGAGGGTAGGAGATGCCAAAAAAATACTTCCAAAACTGACATTTCAGGAATGGGTTGTAGATACTGTGCATATGACACATTTTCAAATTTGTATTGTAAATTATTGGATTAAAATATAAAGGGGTATTCTTTTATGTACTCATTTTAAGTAATGGTAACTACCTCTTAAATAAAGTTGACCACCAAGTAGCTGTTTACCCGATTTGTGGTCTATATACAGTACATGGTTTTAACAGTTCTTGTCTTGTAAATAATTTTGGATGTACATTATCACCATGTTATAAAAATAAAGCAGAATCTTTGTAAATCAATATTAAAATGTAACTTTTTGTAGTTTTTACTGTGAAATGGATTATTAATATTGTAATTTTAAACCAAAATATTCACAAGTAAAAATTTTAAAATTTTTCCGCCTTCAATTTTGTGTAGTTTATGACCACAAAAATAATTCACAGAGATTAACTTCACTGTGGTTATATAGCCAATAACACAAAATTAGTTAATGCTGTAACGAAAGCCACACATTATCCAACATTTGCAATCACATAAAATTTAAGGGAATTTCCTGTAAGACATTGATTCTTTTGACTGCTGGTGGAATTGAGGAGTTTGAACATGTCTTACAACCCAGCACTTATTTTAACTGTCAAAGCAGTCATTCTTTTTAAACACTACCTTCCGGAGCTTCTTGTTCTACTGATTCCAACTACCCCAGGGTGCTTTTACCAGTAGAAGCATAAAAGTGATGCTGACTAAGTGTGGCGTGAGTGCCTGAAGTTCTGCCGACCTCCCCTCACTGTACAGGTGGTGCTCTGTTTTCACTTTCTGATACCGTCTTGTGTATCATTTTTAGAAAGTTAAGGGTTTAATTTAACCTGCCGCTTGCCCAAGCACAGAAAGGATATTGATGAAAGGACAGGAAAGAAAGAGATGTATAAATGGATACTGCTTAAATTAGGTAAGGTTTGGAAATGACATATGGAAAGAATCAGCACTGGGTGGCAAAATTAACTGCTTAAAGCTTAGAGGCTTTGGAAAATAGCGAAGTGGGCTGTTGTAAAGGGACTTGGGGTGCCACAATCTAACTGGCAGCGACCTGGCTGCGATATAAATGTGAGAGAATATAATTTGGAGGGAACCCTGTGTGGGAAAACATCTTGTGCATCAGACGTGCATATTTCTCTAAAAGCACGTGTGTTGACAGGCAAAACCATTTCAAACGACAAAAAAAACAGCCACAGGAATTTTGGGATTTATATTTGGACATACAATACAGGAATAAAGGAGCAAAAAGACATCCAGAGTGATGCTAGAAATAGAAATTATAGTTATGTGGTGAACTGAGGATGTCATGAGAGCCAAGGTGAGATGCTATTTTGGGTTATCTTTTAGAAAGCTGTTTGTCTAAAGTCCTAATTATGTGTCAAATAATGTACACATTCAGCCTATTTTACATTAATAATTGAGTTCAAGTTCAAGATTGTTTGTTTGTGGACCAATGCCATATGATGGGGGGGAGGGGGAATTTTCTGCATTTGTTAACTTTTATCTAATTACTCCCAACAAAACACTTGATTTAAAGACAAGTTTATTGTATCTGCTTGATTAGGTATTGGAAACGGATGTTTTATATTGCTAAGTGGTGTATTTCTCAAGTTCTGAATGTTCCTAGAAGATATTTAACATTCTGCAGGGTCAAAATAATCCCATGTCAAGTGTACACAAGTCAAAGCCTTGGTTTGGTGATAACTAACTAGACCAGCAAAACATTACAGTTGACAGCCAACTCCCAATCACTGTGTCTCTCTCTCTCTTTCCTGATGCATGGATTAGCAAATAAACTCCTTTTCATTCTTTAAATAGGTGCTGTCTTTTGCAGTCTATGTATTGGTTGAGTGAGGTTCAACGAATACAGGGCACCCCAAAGGGACCACCCTTCAAAAAATTCCTCTTGCAGTTGAATCAACATCCGTTGCACAGTGCTACTACTTTGCAGGATTTCTAGACATTCTTTCACTGAAGACTTAATCAAAACTTCTCACTTTGAGTAAAGCTACATAAAGCTGTCCATGTGTAAAACCGGTTTAGGAACAGAAATATAAATTTTGTCAAGAGATTTGTCTATAGTCGTATAATAGGACAGTAATTTTTTGGTTCATACGTGGGACAAGGGTGTCGCTGGCTGGCCAGCATTTATTGCCCATCCCTAGTTGCCCTCGGAAGGCAGTTGAGAGTCAACCACATCGCTGTGGCTCTGGAGTCACATGTAGGCCAGACCAGGTAGGAATGGCAGATTTCCTTCCCAAAAGGACATTAGTGAACCAGATGGGTTTTTCCAACAATGGTTTCATGGTCATAAGTAGATTCTTAATTCCAGATTTTTTAAAATTGATTTCAAGTTCCATCTGCCATGACGGGATTCGAACCCAGGCCCCCAGAACATTAGCTGAGTTTCTGGATTAATAGTCGAGTGATAACACCACCATGTCATTGCTTCCTCTTAATTGAACTGTTTCATCCTGAGTTTAAAAGGCAGGTAGTTTACTTCTGTTGGGATCAATATTATTCACGGAATAAGCAATTAGCCTTGAAACCTGCTTGTTATAATTTCAGCATCTGTCACTGAAGTGAACAGTTTCCTAACTACAATCTTGTTCTATGACAAAATCTTCATTTTAGGATTTAAGGTTTCATTGCAGCACTGTAGCTTCTCTTGCCTTGAGTCTAAATGTGTGTGGTGCTATGCTCATTGGCATTAGACTGTAGAAGCTCTGGAGGATATAGATTATTAATCTTTGTCTATTGAATCAACATTGATTGTGTTCTTTTAATCCACCTGTCAACTTTTCTCAAACTTTTTTCATTTCAATTTCGTGAATCTTCATTTTTAGCACAAAGTAGTTTTGAACAAGTTCTATCAAATACCCTACCATTTTGCCACACTTTTATCAATTCCATCATCTCAACCACCCCTCCCATGCCATTCCTGTCTGTTTTTGCCATCTTCATCTCATCAATCCCATTCTAACCATCATGGAGATAATCGGGTAAAGCAGGGTAATTTTGTCATTGGACTTCTCTTGTCTGCCATGGCTTATGTTTTATTCCTCCATGTGCTCAACGTACCTCCCATAACTTATTGCTCCTTAAGCGAACCAATGTAAACAGTCCAATGAGACAAAAACCAAGTATTATTGAAACTCCCAAACATCTGAATGTTGGGAGTGACAACAGAACAAAACTGCTTGTGGATTAAATGTATTTGTAAAACTTTTATTGGTAGCAGGCTTTGGAAAGTATTTTGAGCTACACGGTATTAACAGTATTTTTTTGTGGATCTGTTCCCTCAGCTGATGAGTTGTATAGAACATTGGTTAGGCCGCATTTAGAGTACTGCGTCCAGTTCTGGTCGCCTTACTACCAGAAGGACGTGGAGACTCTGGAGAGAGTGCAGAGGAGGTTTACCAGGATATTGCCTGGTATGGAAGGTCTGGGTTATGAGGAAAGATTGAGCAAATTGGGGCTGTTTTCCCTTGAAAGACGGCAACTGAGGGGGCATCTAATAGAGGTATATAAGATTATGAAGGGTATAGATGGAGTAAACAGAGGTAAGCTATTTCCTATGTTAGAGACGCACAGTACGAGGGGCCACGGGCTTAAGGTGAGAGGGGAGAGGTATAACACGGATATTAGGGGGAGGTTTTTCACAGAGGGTGGTGGGGGTATGGAATGCTCTGCCAAGTAAGATGGTGGAGGCAGGCACGCTGGAGTTGTTTAAGAGTAACTGAGACAGGCAAATGAGTGGGTTGGAGATGAGAGGATATAGGAGATTGTTTTAAATATGGTTCATTAGCATTGGGACGTCCCTGGTAATGTAAAAGGATGTGGTATGATAATGTTTTTCTCTTTTAATTCACAGGTTTTAAGTCAGTCCGCCTTGTTGTCCGACGAGGGGCATACATGCAATGGGTCGTACTTGGGCTGCTCTTGAATGTTCGAGAGTGGCCTAGTGCTTCATGTCATTAGTGTGTGCTTAAACTGGACCAGACGCTGGGCAACATGACAGCTCAGTGACTATCACTGTTTGCTGTGCAGACACATGGATTTGGGCCAGTGTCTGTGGGAGTTTGTGCATTCTCCCCGTGCTTGCGTGGGTTTTCTCCCACATTCCAAAGATGTGCTGTTAAGGCTGATTGGAGGTAATAAATTGTCCCTAAATTAGTTTCCCTCAATGTGGATGGCCATAAACAATAGATAAGGGTCATGAGTGGAGGGGGGGACTGGTAATGTTAAAATGGCGGCACGGGCTCGTTGGGCCGAAGGGCCTGTTTCCCGGGCTGTTTTTGTTCTTTGACACTCAAATAATGAAACAGAACACCCAAACTAACTCTAGGATTGGAGATTTGTTCTATCTTCATTCCAAAGAAGTGGATTTAACAATTTGCAATACGACAAAGGTGGATGGGTTCCAGAACATTGGGAATCTTGGTTATGTTAGTATAAATGAGTATGCTGCACATTGCCAGATTGTGTTGTTGTTTCCTGGCAATGGGTTTGGTTTTGTGGTACTTATTTTAAATGCAACAGACACAATGTCATTGTTCTTCTACAAAGTTGGAGAAAAGAATCTATTGCAATCTTTCAGATGTCTCCAGTATATTTTTTGGCAGGAATCATAAAACCATAGTACTCCCAAGTAAAAATGATCCTTCGAATATAATTACATTTGCAGCAAATTTCTAAAGGATTCACTGTTTGCTTCAGAATGAACCAGATTACAGAGACACGAGGATAATGTTTTCCTGCATCACAAAGAAGGCATGAAAGTACACTTGTCCTAACACAATTCACAAAACAAATTCAATTGATGAGAAGCAGACACACAGCTTAAGAATGTGGATATCAATTTTTTTCTGAAAAATTCAATTTTTGAATTGAATTAGGGGAATTCGAATCGGGGGAATTTTACAGTAACTTCATTGCAATGTTAATGTAAGCCTTGTGACTAATAAATAAACTTTATATTTTATAATATGATTTCAAATAACCAAGTTACAAGAGACGTCAGTGCACTCAAAATCCTAAACGAAAGCATTTGAATTTAGCATGCAGGTTTACTAAAATAGGCATCATATTCACGAGTGATTGAAGAAAACATACTTGTATTGATGTAGCATTTTCTCACACTGTCAATGACTTACAGGAGTTTTTATTTGCTAATGTGATGTTGTTTGCGCAGCCAGCATTTATTGCTCAACCATAAGTGGTGAGCTGCCTTCTTGAACTATGTCATGTAAGTTCACCCTCAGTGCTGTTAGGAAGGGAGTTCCAGGTTTTTAACCCAGCAACAGTGAAAGCAAGACAATGTGGTTCCTGATAAGGATGGTAGGTGACTTGGGGAACTAGCAGGTGGTAGTGTTCCTGTTGCCTGTGCTGCCCTTGTCCTAGGTGCTGTCGAAGGAGCCTTGGTGAGTTGCTGTAGTGCAGCCTCTAGTAGATGTTACTGTGCGCCAATGGTGGAGAGGATGAATGCTTAGTATGATGGACTGGCTTGCCAATCAAACAAACTGCTTCATCCTGAATGATGTTGAGCTCCTTGAGTGTTGTTGGAGCTGCATTCATCTAAGCAAGTGGAGAATATTCCATCGCACTCCTGATTTGTGCCTCATTAACGGTGGACAAGCTTTGGGGAATCAGGAAGTGAGCTATCCACTGCAGAATACCCAGCCTCTGATTTCTTGTCACAGTATTTCTATTGCTGGTCAGTGGTAAGCCCCAGGATGTTGACAGGGAGGTTGGTCATTCAGCAATGGGAATGTTATTGAATGTCAATTATTAATCTTTAGAATTCTCTACTTCAGAAATCAGTGAAGACTGGGTCATGGAATATATTCAGGGCTGTGTTGGAAAAGGTTTGCAATAAGGGAATCAATCAAAGGTCATGGATTCTGAAAGGAAATGAAATGAAAGCCATGACTTTATTGATTAGTGGGGCAGGCTCCAGAAACCCAATGGCCTATTCAATTTATGTCCTTATTTACTATTTAAAAAAAGGAAAGTTTTTCTAATATCTTGGTATTATGATCGCTGTGCAGTAAACCAAAATAATCAAATTTTACTTAATGGCCCTCAAATGAAGTTAGCAACAAAGTTCCATTTTTACTTACATTTTGTTTCATGTTAATTAAACATGATTTAACAGGCAAATTACAGCCAATACAAACTATAAATTACACAAGAAGCTGTTATAACAAAGACGTGTATCTCAATATTCCAAGCATTTTTATCACTCCCCACTCAGATGTGACACCACATGCAGCCCCTGCTTTTTCACTATCCAGAATGTAGGATCTCTCACTTTGCTCACTCGATGGGTTTGGTCCTTAAGTCACCTGCAATGATAGCTCCACCTCATCGGAGTCTCTGGGAGATAAACTTCACCCAAAAAGCATACTTCTCGCTTGGCTCACAATGGTCTTGAATGCAAGAGATTTGTCAGTGGCTCCTTTATCTGCCTCCTTTAATAAAACAGTCTGGGTTGACTCTGGCAAAACTGAAGCATAGCTGTAGAATTGCCCAATTCACAATCTTTCTTCTAACTGTCTCTTCAGCTTTCTGTCCTGTTTAACTGTATGACACAAATGCACTTTGTAAATGTGCTTTCTCTGTTCTTCCCTCTGCTGCAGCTCATCTTTGTTCTTTACAGCAGTACAGTACCTGCCAGCCACATGGCTTTCACATGTTAACTTCCAATTGGTGCAGTTTCCACGTGATCTGGCATCCGAACAAGAAAATTACACGTGATCCCTATACAATTGGTGCATAAACATTCTTAAAATTACAGATTCCACGGACATTTTAAAGGAATCCCAAGTGTTCCTGTTTCTGGGTCAAAGAAAACAAGGTTATAAAACACTTGGCCAACATCATTATGAAAATAAGAAATATCTGCTCGTTATTTTGTTTCCTGTGGGGCCTTGCTGCGTTGGGGTGTTGTGATTATAGCAGTAACTACATTTGGAAGTACTTAGGCTGTGAAAAAAACCACTAAGATATGTATGTTATTTTCTTTGTGAAAGAGTGGTGACAGTACTTGAAGTGTCCAACTTTTTGAAGGCAGGAACAGATGTGATTCAGATGCTCTGGACAGTTTTTCAGGAGTTGGAGGATGGTGGCTGAAAGAGTTGCTGTTGATAGTGGGACTAAGTGCAGAGAACATGCTGCAGTATGGTGTCTGAATAGCAAATGAAATGATCATAAAGCTGAACATAGATTGACAGATCAGTACAGTACGAAAACAGGCCCTTTGGCCCAACTAGTCCATGCCAACCCTGCTGCCCTCCCAGCTAGTCCCAATTGCCTGTGTTTGGCCCACACCCCTCGAATCCCTTTCCATCCGTGCGCTTATCCAAATTCTTTTTAAATGCAGCTATTGAACCTGCCTCAACCACTTTCTCTGGCAGCTCATTTCATATACAAACCACCCTCTGCGTGAAGAAGTTGCCCCTCAGGTCCCTTTTAAATCTCCCCCCTCTCATCTTCAACCTATGACCTCTTGTTTACAATTCCCCTACCCTGGGAAAAAGACTACACGCGTTCATCCTAGCTATGCCCTCCATGATTTTATACACTTCAATAAGGTCGCCCCCTCATTCTCCTATATTTCGAGGAATAAAGTCCTAGCCTGGCCAAACGCTCCCTATAATTCAGGTCCACTCGTCCTGGCAACATCCTTGTAAATCTTCTACGCACTCTTTCCAGTTTAACAATGTCTTTCCTATAACAAGGTGACCAAAACTGAACACAACAAGTGAAGCCTCATCAACAACTTATACAACTGGAACATAACGTCCCAACTCCCTTACCCGGTGCCCTGACTGATGAAAGGCAGTGTCCTAGTCACCTTCTTCACCATCCTGTCTACCTGTGACAACGCTTTCAATGAACTGTGCACTTGTACTCACTCTTAGGTCCCTCTGTTCCTCATCATGCCTCAGGGACCTACCATTCACTCTAAGCCCTATCCTGGTTTGACTTTCCAAAATGCAACACCTCACATGGGGTAATGGCCACACCTTATTTCTTGGGTCATAGCAAGGCCATGATTCTTAATGAGCTTTGGGATGATTAATATAAGTGAAAGAGTGTACCACTGCATTTAGGATTTCTTGCAGTTTGTGGAGAGAAAGACTGGCAGTAACAACAACAACTTGCATTTATATTTCACCTTCAATGTAGAAAAATGTCCCAAGGCATTTGACAACAGATGCAAAGGGGAAAAAAAAAGCAAGATATTGTGCCAGAGAAGGATGTATTAGGAAGGGCAAAATAAAGTTTGATCAAAGTAGTAGGATTTAAGAAAGATCTGAAAAGGACATAAGATGTTCAGCCAGGAACCTCCAGTGTATGATTTTCAAACTGAACGCAAGGCTGCCAGTCATGAGGATCAAAGTAATGACTGTTCTAAGCCCTAAGATTGGCAAAGCATGGATATTGGATAGTGGAGAATGGCAAAGGATAACAGTCTTGGCAGCTGATCAGATATGAGGGAGGAAGCAGAGTTTGGATTGAACAGTGAACAAAGATCCCACTTCCTGGGACACAACCTGAGGGCTGTTTTGCTGATATTTAGCTGGAGGAAATGTTACCTGGTCCAGGTATCAAAGCTGGGGAGAGAGGGAGAGTGGCACCAGTCTTTCAAATCAATACAAAGTGATGGGCACAGAGTTGACCATCATTGGTTATACATGTGGAACGTGAGTGCCACCATTCTGACTGTTGGATGTCCATTTTGCACTCCATGTCACAACTGCTGAATCATACCTATTATTTGGTGTGCTGATGTTTTTGAAAATGACTCAATTGAATCTGTGCCAGTGGGCATAATGCCAGTGCTTTCTGATGTAGTTGCCTCACTGAGCATTTTTAATATAATTATGGTAGCTCTAATAATTCACCTTGACAGTTCCAAACATGGAAAAGCATGAAAATATATTATAAAACCTTGATCTGCTTCTACTTCTTACTTCAAGCAACCGCCTGTCCTATTTGATGGCAATGGAATGAAATTTCATGGAAATGAAAGATTTATCTGAATTATGCTGGTGGATCTTTGGATGATGCATTTGAAGACATTAATATGTTAAACGTGTGTGTGTGTGTATGTGTTTGTGTGTATATATGTGTGTAGCGTGAGTAGCACAATTGCTACACATTATGTCCTTTTACCAAAAGGAGCCCAGTGAATGACGCAACTTGTAGATTTGAGTAAACACTTCTGTATTTCAATTTTTCAACCTTGCTGTCTCCTCCTTTCCCCAGCACTCACCTCCACCTCTATTATCATCTCTCATTATTATCATTTGAAAATAGCCACAACCTTGATAAAAACATTGAGGAAGAATAATTAACCAGTTTTATTGACAAAAATAATACTACTGAAAGATTTTCTTTGTGTAAGCAATTCTGAATTTGTGGATTTATTTTGCTAAGTGCACATCATGTGTAGAAAGTTATACTAAACTTAAAATATTCAGTGTAAAAAAAACTACATTTTAGACACTTTAAATGTCTGAATTTAAACTTTTGTTCCTTTCTCCCCATGCCATGTCGCCCATATAATCTAGTCTCACACTTGTGCTTAAATTAGTCTAAAATTGACTGCATAAGTACTGATGATATGGGCAGATGGCACAGGGGCACTGTGGTTAGCACTGCTGCCTCACAGCACCAGGGGCCCGGGTTTGATTCTGGCCTTGAGTGACTGTCTGTGCGGAGTCTGCACCTTCTCTCCATGTCTGCGTGGGTTTACTCCAAGTGTTCCAGTTCCCTCCCACAGTCCAAAGATGTGCAGCTTAGGTTGATTGGCTGCACTAAATTGCCCCTTAGTATCCCAATATGTGTAAATTAGGTGGATTAGTGGGGTAAATGTGTGGGAATTGGCCTGGGTAAGATACTCTCAGAGCGTCAGCACAGTCTGAATGGGTTGATTGGCTGCCTGCACTGTAGGGATTCTATAATATGTTTTTATTTCTCTCTGCCATTTAAGAAATTGCTGACTGGGGCAAATTATTCTGTACCACTCGCATAGGATTTCATTCCTGGACAAAAATGGAAAAAATCTGTTTCCTTTAAAACTTGCTTTAATTGGTGTGGTTAATAAGTTAATTGTCTTTTTGATTTGTAGGACCCGACTTTGGATTCAATCTAAAGCAATGAAATTGAAGCCTTCCCTCTGCTAACAGTAATACAAATGTGTGACAAAAGCTTTGTCAGGCTGAGTAGTTTCTTGTGGATATGGGTTCATCACATTTTTTGTGATGTTGGCATTGCTGGCAAGGCCAGCATTTACTGCCCATCCCTAATTTCCCTTGAGAAGGTGGTGGTGAGGTGCCACCTTGAACTGGTGCAGTGCAGATACCGTCGGTACGTCCACTGTGCTGTCAGAGCAGGTCAAGGTCAGTGAATGCATTGTCACATGACATTCGCTACTAAATGCACCACACTCCCCATCATTTAGCCAGCACCAATCCTCTGGCACTCGGGACTCGTGCATAATATCTAGCTCCTCCACCTTCCCCTCACAAACCTACCAACTGCTGATCTCCACTCCATGTCTACACAGGTTACACAGTTATTTGGCTGCAGCAGGCATATCACCCAAATGCACTGCATCGCTGACACTCTTGCCCCCTTCCTTGCAGGACAAGGTGACAAAGGATCATCCAGACTCGAAACATTGGCTCTGTCTCCACAGATGCTGTCAGAGCTGCTGAGATTTTCCAGAATTTTCTGTTTTTGTCTCATTGTGGTGTGATGATCCCTTGACTCCAAATATGCAAAGCCACAACACGGGATTTGTATTGGCCCAACCCGCTACCTTATTTGGGAGAGGGCTTTGTGCTTGTGTAAGTCACGTGGTTAAGGCAAACATGTTCATATTTTTAAAAGTTATAGCAGAAGTTGCTCAGATCTGAGAAACCCCACAAGACGTTCCGTGTGAAAGATCGGCTGAAAAGATATGGAACCAACTGAAAGACAATGCAGGCAAGATATAGCAACTATATCTTGAAGGAGATAGAAGGAATCTACCCCCAATCCCTGCCACACTAGTATCAGCACAAACGGATTCGCATCTGGCATATTGCGTACAGTATTGGTCTCCTTATTTAAAGAAGATGTAAATGTGTCAGAAACTAATACCTAGAATGGGGGAGTTGCCTTAGGAAAGGTTGAAGAGGTCAGGCTTGTATCCACCAGAGGTTAGAAGGGTGAGAGGTGACTTAATCGAAACCTTTAAGACCCTGAGGGGCATTGACAGGATGGATGTGGAGAGGATGTTTCTCCTTGTGGGAGAATCTAGAACTAGGGGGTCACCTGGGGCAGCACAGTGGTTAGCACTGCTGCTTCACAGAGCCAGGCACCCGGGTTCGATTCCTGGCTCAGGTCACTGTCTGTACGGAGCCTGTACATTTTCCCCATACCTGCGTGGGTTTCCTCCGGATGCTCCAATTTCCTCCCACATTCTGAAAGACGTGCTGATTGGGTTCATTGACCTGAACAGGCGCCTGACTGTGGCGACGAGGGGAATTTCAAAGTTACTTCATTGCAGTATTTTGCTTCACTTGGCACAAATTTCCAAGCAGGGCCATTAAGTCAGATTTGTATCCATTATTCAGATGCTATGTATTCAACTAATTCTCATTCCATCCCCTCCCCTCCCCACATGCAGGGTTTCTAAATGATTAAATAATGAGTACAATCTCCCCAGAGCCAGCCATCATTCACTTTGTGAAACTCCCTCCCTTACTGCACACCAAGTCTTACAGTCGAAGATAACCACTGCCTGTTTGCTCATCGCTCCTGCGGTTATGACAATTTAATGCTGGATTATGACTAGGGGATGGGTGCAGTTTCCTATTACGCTTTCTTGATTTCCACCGAAAATATTCACAGCTGAAAGATCTGAATACACTTTAAGGTGACATTTATTGTGCTGAAAACTTCATTGTGATTTCAAAGTTATTTTGCAATATTTTGAGTAAATTTTCCTTTCCTATCTCTGTGTGACTGGATTAAAAAGTACATCTTTGTGATGTTTTCCTACGTTCACATTTTGCATTCTTTCCCATTGGTACTTCTTAAAATTTTTTAATTTGCGATGACGTTGCTTAAAATAAATAATCTACTTTCATTTTCCTAATGCACATTGCAGAGAAACTGGCTGGATCTAATAAAATGGCTGGGTGACCTGCATGTGGTCCAAGGGATAATAGAACCCCGACTGTGCAGAAGGGGGCCATTCAGCCCATCAGGTCTGCACCGACTCTTTGGCAGAGCATCCCACCCAGGGCCTATCCCCGTAACCCCATGTATTTACCCTGCGACTCCCCCAACCTGCATATCCTGTGACACCAAGGGGCAATTTAGCACGGCCAATCCACTTAATCTATGCATCTTTTAAAGCTTTAAACTTTATTTATTAGTGTCATAGGTAGGCTTACATTAACATGGCAATGAAGTTACTGTGCAAATCCCCTAGTCACCATTCTTGCACCTGTTTGGGTACACTGAGGGAGAATTTAGCACGGCCAATGCACCTAACCAGCATATCTTTTGGAGTGTGGGAGAAAACCCATGCAGACACATGGAGAACATGCAAATTCTGCACAGACGGTGACCCAAGCTGGGAATCAAACCCAGGTTTGAGGCGCTGTGAAGCAGCAGTGCTAACCACTGTGCTACCGTGTTGCCCCACTGGGAGAAACCAGAGCACATGGAGGAAACCCATATAGACACGGGGAGAATGTCTGTGTAGCCTGTGCACAGTCACCCAAGGCTGGAATTGAACCCGGGTCCCTCCCTGGAAAATTATTTGTGCTTTCCTCCATGAAGACAGAACTGAAGTATTTGCGGTGATTGTCCTTCTCTATCCGGATGGTTAACTGACATCAATGTGTACTGAATTAGATGCAATGCTGCATACATTGTGGGTCAACAAATATTCTTTTCATAGCCAGCTGTTCTAAAACAAGGATCTTAGGGCTTCTTGAAGCAATCATGAATTTGCCTATCGTCCCTGTGTGTGATGATGAAGTTTATTTATTAGTGTGGCAAGTAGGCTTACATTAACACTGCAATGAAGTTACTGTGAAAATCCCTGAGTCACCACACTCCGGCACCTGTTCAGGTACACTGAGGGAGAATTTAGCATAGTCAATGCACCTAACCAGCATGTCTTTCAGACTGTGGGCAGAAACCAGAGCATGCAGAGAAAACCCACGCAGACACAGCGAGAATGTGCAAACTCTGCACAGACAGTGACCCAAGCCAGGAATTGAACCTGGGCTCCCTGGCACTGTGAAGCAGCAGTGCTAACCACTGTGCCACCATGCTCTGCCAAAGTGCATACGTAGAGGTACATGGGTGACATTGCATAGTATAAAGTCAGATTTTTCCAACCCCTGTTACCAAGGGAAAGTTGGCATGAAATATTATGCTGACTGATGCCAGTAATCTACTGGATTCGAGGTGGGATTGGGCAGGGTAGCAGATTTGTGTTGAACCAGGTAGAGGTTGGGTCAGCTGGGAGCTGGTTACTTCACAGGACTGGGTCAGACTGGAGCTGACTGCTTCAAGGTCTAACCAGGATGAACTTGGCATCAAGAAACAAACCAAGCAGGAGGAGAAGTGGAGTCTGAAGAAGACTAAACTGAAAAAGAATGGAAAATTGTTGGGTTGAATACAAATGTGCAGAACAGCAGTGAGTGTACATGGTGTAGTTCCAATGTAAACAATTAATGTTACTTATATTGTAACCTAGGAAGTACTATCACAGAAGGCAGATTGAAGACTTCTACTGTCAGATTGGAGAATTATACTGAGCCTTTTTGCTCTGTTCAAGACTTCTTTATCACCACAGCCTGGTCACTACTGTTCTGAACAGAACATTCTTATTTTGTTCTGCTACAATTGTAGTAGACTGGCCTGAGTTGGTGTGGACAAACTAAAAAATGCCCTTGGTAGACCTTTACTGCTATATACAGGTACTTAGTGTTCAGGACAAGACAGTCACATCCGATCGCAGGAGTCAGAAAGTTGTGGTTAATCTCCACTGAGAGTACTGTAGTGTTGAAAGTGCTCAGATAAAACCTTAAACTAACTACCCTCACAGGAAGATGTAATAAGATCCCATGACATTATTCAAAGACCTGTATGAGAATTCTTGTTGTGTCCTGGCCAATGCTTATCTTTCAAGTAACAGCATAAAAATCAACCAGGATAGTTATCTTATTTTGAACTTTGCTACACATACTAACAGCCACGTCTGTTTACAAAATAGTCCGTTGCTGGTCAAAAACAATCTGAGGTAAAAACAGAAAATGCCCGAAATACTCAGCTCAGGCATAATCTGTGGAGAAAAACAGGGTCAATGATTCAGGTCATGATTTTCACCAGAATCGGATAAAGTTATCAATCTAATAGTTTTTAAGGAGGTTTAAGGTTGCCAACCCTCCAGTTTTGCCCGGGAGTCTCCAGGATTGGGTGATTAATCTCCTGGCTATTGCGGCAAGTAACTCTGGGATAAAGTAAATCATAGGAGCCCTAAAAACAAAATTGTGCTTATTTCCATTTTTTTGAACACTTGCATTTCCTAATTATAAAAGTTTTGAAGCTCGAGGGAAGAGGTGATGCAATTGGAGATAAAAGGTCAGTTGATACTATCTCCAAGAATACACTAGCCAGAGTTAGCAACCCTGGCACTGGGAAGATCTGTGATGGGGGTGAAGATGCGAGGTATTAGACAGCATAGGAGTTAGTGTCAGTCGCCAAAGGGAGAGAAAATGGGCCCATTGAAGAAAAGAACGGAATTTCTTTGTAATTTTTGTAATTTATGAATATGTTTTGAAATTGGATTTTTGAGGAAAAACTGAAACATTTATAAAAATTAAATACAAAACAAAGAGACCGAAAAATAAAGAGCTGGGTGTATACCGTCAGTGAGGAATGAGGAATCCAGGGAGGAACAGTGATCCAGTGGGACTGGGTGATCCAATGGGTGACCTAGTGGGTGATCCAGTGAAGGGCCCAGTGGGTAATGGGGGATCCAGTGGGTGACCCAGTGTGGAATGGGTGATTCAGTGGGTGATCCAGTGAAGGGCCCAGTGGGTAGTGGGTGATCCAGTGGGTAATGGGGGATCCAGTGGGTGACCCAGTGTGGAATGGGTGATTCAGTGGGTGATCCAGTGAAGGGCCCAGTGGGTAGTGGGTGATCCAGTGGGTAGTGGGCGATCCAGTGGATGACCCAGTGTGGAATGGGTGACTCAGTGGGTGATCCAGTGAAGGGCCCAGTGGGTAGTGGGTGATCCAGTGGGTAGTGGGTGATCCAGTGGGTAGTGGGTGATCCTGTGGGTGACCCAGTGGGTCAGCGCTGACCAAATGGGACAAAGGTTTTGGATAAAAGCAAATTACTGTGGAATCTGAAACCAAAAGAGAAAATGCTGGAAAATCTCAGGCAGGTCTGGCAGCGTCTGTAAAGAGAGAAAAGAGCTGACATTCCGAGTCCAGACCACTCTTTATCAGAGCTCAGACGCTGCCAGACCTGCTGAGATTTTCCAGTATTCTCTCTGTTGGGTTGAGGGGACAAAGGCTTTTCCAGGCGGCTAGGCCCGACTGGTTGCCATAGAGACCGCGTCACCACGTGGGCAGGAGCGTGCGCTCTGATTGGTGGACAGGGAGGGGGGGGAGAGAGCGAGGGAGCGCGCGTCAGTTGGAGGACCCGGAGCCCGGGGAGAGAAACCGAGAGACACCGAGTCGGATCCGGAGCGGGAGCGGGAGGTGAGACACACACACAGGCGCTGAGACCGTCCCCGGGCCCCGGCAGCGGCTTCTCTCACTTTGCCTCAAGAGCCAGCAGCTCCCGGGGACAGAACGAATGCTGTTGGCAACCACCTCCCCCCCTCCCCCTCCCCCCCCCGTCCCTCCTCGTCCCTCTCCCCCCCCCCGTCCCTCCTCGCCCCTCTCCCCCCGTCCCTCCCTCTCCCCCCGTCCCTCCTGGATTCAAATCCCAGCAAAGGAAGCTGGTGGAATCTGAATTCAGTTGATAAAATCTGGAGTCCAAAGCTAGTCTTGGAAATAGTGACCATGAAACTATTGTCTGGTTCATGAACGTCCTTTAGGGAAGGAAATCTGCCATTCTTACCTGGTCTGGCCAGAGCCACAGCAGTGTGTTTGATTCTAAATGCTCTCTGAAATGGTCTAGCAAGCCATTCAGTTTATCAAACCAGTCTGAAAAACTGGACAGACCACCCAGTGTTGACCTAGGCACTGGAAATGTCAGTGGCAAATCCAGTCTTGTTGACTCTGCAAAATCCACTTTACTAATATCTGGGGGACTTAAGCCAAAATTGGATGATCGTCATGGAACCACTCCTTGTCCACACCACCATCATGACGCTGGATCTGTCCTGTTTCCCCTAACAGGACAAACCTACCAGAGCTAGTGGTACAATGGTATACAGCAAGGAAGGAATTGCTCTGGGAGACCTCAATATTGACTCCTGATCCCATGAAGTTTCATGGCATCAGGTCAAATGTGGGCAAGGAAGCCTGCTGTACTTGATTTTTCTATCTAGGAAAGCGCATCTGACTATCCACTTTGTCCATGCTACTCATAATCTTGGTGAGTTCTATGAGGTCACCCCTCAACCTCAGTCGTTCCAGTGAGAACAAACCAAGTTTATCCAACCTCTCCTCATAGCTAATACCCTCCGGACCAGGCAACATCCTGGTAAATCTCTTCTGTACCCTCTCCAAAGCATCCACATCCTTCTGGTAGTGTGGCGACCAGATTTGTACACAATATTCTAAGTGAGGCCTAACTAAGGTTCTGTACCTGCAAATTTTTATACTCAAATGTTCCGACCGATGAAGGCATGTTTGAGGTTGAGGGGTGACGTGATAGAAGTCTCCAAGATTATCAGTGGCATGGACAAAGTGGATAGTCAGATACTCTTTCTTAAGATACAAAAGTCAAGTGCTAGGGGACATAGGTTTAAGGTGCGTAGGAAAAAGTTTAAAGGAGATGTGTGAGGCAAGCTTTTTATAGAGGGTAGTGAATGTCTGGAATGCACTGCTTGGGGAGGTGGTGGGAACAGGTACGGTAGCATGATTTAAGAGGCAACTAGACGGATACATGAATAGGATGGGAATGGAAGGATACGGACTCCATAAGTGCGTATGGTTTTAGTTTAGGAAGACAACATGATCTGTGTTGGCTTGGAGGCCAAAGAACTATTTACCATTTATATTCAGCTGTTATATATTATATATTTTTATATATTTCATATATTTCAGCTATTTACCATTTATATAGATGATCTGGAGGAGGGAAC
The DNA here is from genome assembly GCF_965287045.1 of Carcharhinus amblyrhynchos. Classification (NCBI taxonomy): domain Eukaryota; kingdom Metazoa; phylum Chordata; class Chondrichthyes; order Carcharhiniformes; family Carcharhinidae; genus Carcharhinus; species Carcharhinus amblyrhynchos. Next base: position 7,664,496 of record NC_137329.1, on the reverse strand, counting down.
CGAGTGCAGGGTGTCGAAATTTGCTGATGACACCAAGATTGGGGGAAAGGCAAATTGTGCGGAGGGTGTGGAGAGTCTGCAGAAGGATCTAGATAGGCTGGGCGAATGGGCCAGGAAATGGCAAATGGAATTTAATGTTGGCAAGTGTGAGGTGGTCCACTTTGGTAGGAAGAATGGTAGGAAGGACTATTACTTACGTGGCGAAAAACTGCAGCAGGCGACGGTGCAGAGGGACCTCGGGGTCCTTGTGCATGAGTCGCAAAAACCCAGCTTGCAGGTGCAGCAGGTGGTCAGGAAGGCGAATGGGATGCTGGCCTTCATAGCGAGGGGGATTGAATATAAAAGTAGGGAGGTCTTGCTGCAGCTGTATAGGGCATTGGTGAGGCCGCAGCTGGAGTACTGTGTGCAGTTTTGGGCGCCGCATCTGCGCAAGGATATTTTGGCCCTGGAGGGAGTGCAGAGGAGGTTTACTAGGCTGATACCGGAGTTGAGGGGATTGAGCTATGAGGAGAGGCTGAATAAACTAGGCTTGTACTCGTTAGAGTTTAGAAGAATGAGGGGAGATCTCATTGAGACGTATAAGATGATGAATGGGATGGATAGGATAGAGGTGGAGAGACTCTTCCCGCTCAAAAAAGACAGTAGGACTAGGGGGCACAGCCTCAAGATAAAGGGGAGGCGGTTTAGAACGGAGTTGAGGAGGAACTTCTTCACTCAAAGGGTGGTGAATCTCTGGAATTCTCTGCCAGTTGAAGTGGTGGAGGCTGCCTCGCTAAATATTTTTAAGAAGCGGGTTGATGGGTTCTTGATAAGAGAGGGGATTAAGGGTTATGGGGAGAGGGCGGGAAAGTGGAACTGAGCCACGACAGATCAGCCATGATCTTATTGAATGGCGGGGCAGGCTCGAAGGGCTAGATGGCCTACTCCTGCTCCTATTTCTTATGTTAACTTGTTCCTGTGCTGTACTTTTTGTTCTAAGTGCTGCTTGATAGCACTGTTAATGACCTCTTTCATCACTTTCTTGATGATCAAGAGTATATTCAGCGATGTACAGAGCTAAATGGTACCACAACCAACGAATCAGACCAGGCCTACCCTGCCCAGTTGTGAATGGTAGTAGATAATTAAACAACTAATTGGAGGAGGAGGTTGCACAAATATCCCATCCTCAATGATGGAGGAGTCCAGCACGTCAATGCAAAAATAAGTTTGAAGCATTGCAACCACCTTCAGCCCAAAGTGCCGAGTAGGTGATACATCTCAGTCTCGTGAGGTTACAGCAACGTAGCTGTCATAGACTTCAGTTAACTCTATTCACTCCATGGGATGTCAAAAAATAGCTGATGGCACTGGATACTGCAAAGGCTATGGACCTGACAACATTCTGGCAGTAGTACAGAAAACCTATACCCCATAGGGGCCTGGAATGCACTGCCAAATGAGGTGGTTAAGGCAGTTATGTTAGCCACATTTAAGACTTATCTTGATAGCCATATGAACAAATGGGGAATAGAAGGATATAAGTGGTTGGTTGGATAGATAAGCTTGATTGGCGCATGTTTGAAGGGCTGAAGGGCCTGTTCCTGTGATTGTACTGTTTATAATCCAGTCCAGCCAATTATTGCCCCATAAATCTACTCTTGCTCGTCAGTGAAGTGATGAAAGGTGTTGGCAACAGTGCTATCAACTGGTACATACTCAGAAAAACCTGCTCACTGACACCTGGTTTGGATTCTGCCAGGGCCACTCTTCTCCCGATCTCGTGGACATGAGATGAACTAAAGCTGTGAGGTGAGTAACTGCCCTTGACATCGAGGCAGTGTTTGACCGAGTGTGACATCAAAAAGCTCCAGTAAAACTGCAGTCAGTGAAAATAAGGTGGGGAGCTCTCGACCCAGGAAAATGGGTGTGATTGTTGAAGGTCAGTCATCTCAGTCCCAGGACTTCACAGCAGGTGTTTCTTTGGATAATGTATTAGGCCCAACCATCTTCAACTGCTTCATTAATAACCTTCTATCCTAAGGTCAGAAGTGGGGATTGTTATATATTATAGCAGTTCCTCAGATATGAAGCAGTCCATGTCCATCTGCAGCATGATGTGGAGATGCCGGCGTTGGACTGGGGTAAACACAGTAAGAAGTCTCACAAGACCAGGTTAAAGTCCAACAGGTTTATTTGGTAGTAAAATTCACTAGCTTTCGGAGGACTGCTCCTTCGGGTGAGTGGGAGTTCTGTTCATGGGAGTGGGAATTATGTAGTATGACATGGACAACATTCAAGCTTTGGCAGTAACCATCTCCAGCAACATAGAATCCAGCCAGCTCTCCTTGACATTCAATGCCATTATCGTCACTAAATTTCCCCATTATCAATATCCGAGTGGTTCCCAAGGACCAGAAACTGAACTGAAGCAGCCGTATAAATACAATGGCTACAAGAGCAAGTCAGAAGTTGGAAATTCTGAAGCAAGTAACTCACCATCTAACTCTCCGAAGCCTGGCCACAGTCTGAAAGGTACAAGTCAGGAGGGTGATGGAATACTCTTCACTTGCCTTGATGAGTACAACTCCAACAACACTTGGCATCCAATCCACGACTTTCAGCATCCTCTCCCTCCTCCACCAACGTACAGTGGCAACTGTATGTACCATCCATGAGATGCATTGCAGCAACTCACCAAGGCTCCTTCGACAGCACCTTTACATCTCATGCTTTCTATCACTTAGAAGGTCAAGGGCAGCAGACACATGCCACCTGCAAGTTCCCCTGCAAGCCACACAACATCCTGATGTGGAAATACATTATAATTCCTTCACTATCGCTGGATTTAAAGTCCTGGATAGCCTTCCCTAACTGCACTGAGGTGTACCTACACCACATGTACTGCAGTGGATTAAGAAGATGGTTTACCATAATCATCTCGAGGGTAATTAGGGATGGGCAATAAATGCTGGTCAGACCAGCGACACTCGCATCCCATTGAAGAACTTTTAAAAGTACTTTATTGTAATTTGTTTGCATATTTCTAACAAAAGTTGGCATCTTTTTGAAGCCCTAATCATCTGATCTTGTCTTTATTTTTGATCAGAAGAGTTCCTGTGAAGAATGTCTTCAACGTTAAGTGAAAAAAAATTGAAAACACGGGAATCTTACTCAGATCCATGTGAGCAGAACAGTGGGTCAGAGATTGAGACCCAATCCAAGAGTTGTGATACATCCTCTTCAGGGGATTCCACTTCATCTCTGCTCTCTCCCATTTATCATGAAAGTTATGAAAGTGAAGATGAGGAAAATGAATCTCCAAACAAGCAGCCAAACAGATTTTCAAGCAAAGAATCAAAATACACGCCAAGGAGCTGGAAAGATAATGTTTCAAAAAAGCCAATAGTATCTACTCCACATGGACACAAAGAATCCAGGTATACCTTCCATTTTAGCCAACTGTATGTTAAATGTTCTCCATTTACAGTGAAAGTTTTCCTCCCAAAAGTGATTGATAGATTTTCTACTCTCTGTCAATAATATTTTCAGTAATTCTGTTCTCACCCCCATTCCTCCTTTCACATCAGTAAGTCTGTTGCCCATGTTTTGATTTTCTGTCCTATTCTTATGCTGTCTCCTAGCAGCCTCTGAGTTTGCCAGGCCATCTGCAATTTTTGCCACCTACAACATGACTCCAGCACATCTTGATCACTCAGCTTTATTTCCTGGAGAGACCATCTTCTCCAGGATGGTCTTCAGTGTTTTTCCACTCCAATTTTAGTCACTCCCGTGTAACCTTGGCAAGTACAACACTTCTTCCTGCACCACTGTCTAGGAGCCAAAGAAGTTCTTTGTTGTTAGACTGCAATTACATGTACTCCCCCAATGCACTGTATTCATTTATCACTGTGGTCCATTTAACATCAGGAAAAACAAAGCACAATTAGGTAATTGTTCTGCGAAACACACCTTTCTTTCTGCAAATTATGCCCTAAGTTGCCTGTTGATCACCTTCTCACTCTCATTCTGACCTCAACCTTCGTTCTCTTATCAACCAAGTTCAATGCATGTTTCAGGAGCAGTTTCATTTTTGCCCTTGGTGTGCTACAGCTTTCTGGACTGAACACAACTTTTAACTTAATAGTCTACATTTTCTTTATAGTAGTGAATGCTGGTGGGGGAGGGAGTTTGGTAGAGTGTGGTGGCCACTGTTTATGTTTGAGGAAAGGGAAGTTGACTTGAAGAACTGGGTGTAGGATCTTTGACACAACAAGTTCTATTGAGGGGACTATGCTGTTGATCTGTTTGTTCATTTCGTGAGAGAGAGAGATACTAGCCAACATTTCAGTTTTCATTGTTGACCTATATCCACAGGCTTTCTGTCATTGCCCTTCCCAATTTCCTCTATTTTCACATCATCTTTGTAGATCCCTTTTTCCTTTTGTCATGTCCTTCAGCGCCTCACAGAAATGATGTTTTATGTCATGAACAATTTGCCCCTTTTTTCAGCAGTTCACAAGAATGCCCTCATTCTTATACTGGAGTATCTGTTTTTCTCCTTATTTGATTGTACTGAAATCTTCCTTCATCTTTTCATTTCTGAAGAAGAATCTATTTGGAACGTGAACTTGTCTTTTCTCTAGAAATGCCAATTGACTTCTACACTTCAATAATTTTCTGTTTCTGTTGTGGCTTAAAGCTATTGTGTCCTTTTATTGTGCTGATATTCCACAATCTGTTGTGCGTTGGATGTTGGTCCATAATTGTCTGAACACAACGTTGTATGGGGCTACTTATAACCAGAAACAACTCTGAAGAAAGGACTCGTGTCTGATTCAGTGTGAGCTGCAGTCCTCATTTACTTTGTGTACAGTACTGCCCTCTCTAAGCACAGTAGTTCTGCTTTCTGTTTATTTTTACCTGGAAACTATATTATATAAATGTAGCCTGTGATACAGCATTTTATTTTACATGTAAAGATCATTTCTGATGCGTAGTAAAATAATTATTGACCTAATTCTTTGTCTCTTTGTTGTATTGTAAAAAATATTCACACACTCCTTTCAATGACCAACAGCATTCTAATTGGTTGCCAGTTGAAAATAGACTGTTGTCCTACTCAGAAATGGGGCTAGTTTCTTCATTTGGTTTGTAATTTCCTTATTACCAATTTGCTTTGTAGTTACACTTCAGTCAATTAGACATAAATAACGTGTCATTTTGGAATTTGATTCTGCTTAATCATAACCTGATTTCACAGCACCAGTACAGCATGAGTGTGTTCATAATTATTTAAAATGTAGTGAATAAATTTGTACCAACCAGATGTTGTGCCATTGACATTGTGTCATTCAGCAGACATAATAGTGTTAGGGAAAGGAACCATGTTGTCATTAGCTCTGCGCAATTTAAGGAATAATAATGCATTGTCTTGTGCAGTAAGTTTGTTCCGAACAGCATCCGTAAAAAGCTAATCTACAACTCTGATTCCATATAGACGCAGAAGTTGGTTGAGAAGAGAAAGCCTGCACAGGAGTTGTGATTTGGAGTTTTCAAGAGATTCCACAACTTCCTTGCTCTCTCCTATTTACCATGACAGCTATGAAAGTGAGGATGGAGAGATTGAGGCTCCCATGACGCCCGCAGGTGGAGTTTCTAATAGAGAGGTGGCACCTAACGCAAATAGACAGAAAAATGCAGCATTTACTCCTGTGAGACCTAAAACATCCAGGTACATCATTCAACCATACAGATGTCATTTCTGTTATCGCTTATTAATTCATTATTGTGCAAATTTTCTAAATTGCACTGAGTTCAACTATACCTTCAGGAGTGAACTGGGGAAAGCATGGGGAAATTGTGAGAGTTCCTGGTGTCTGCCAACCCAAGGTTTTTATGTCAACACTAACACCCCCTGTTTCGTCATCTGATCTCAGCTGAAAATGGAAACTAACTTTTTTTTTGTTTTTATTCTAATTCAGTCAAGAGGTGCGGGTGTTCAGATATTGGTCCTCTGTGTAGCACACAAAGTGGAATTAGTGTATGTGTGCCTAACCAGTAAAGAATAATTTGTAATCTTTGACTCAGCACTTCTGTTCTAGATTAAAAGTTTTAGATAAAAGCTGTTTAGAAGTTGCTGTCTTAAAATTGATACAAACTGGAACTGCTATATTTACCTATCATGATTGCATAGCCCATTCCAATGGTTTTAAATTCCACTGGTTCAGAATCCACTGTGTAAATTGCAAATAGCCATCTATAGTCTGAAAGACTAATGAAAATACAATCCTGTAGTAATTGATTCTTCTTGCTAGAACTGATCACTTCATCTAATACATCTAACAATGGATATCATATAATTAAACTGCATAGCACTGAATTAATTTGTTTTGGGCACTGCATAATTTTTAACATGGTCAGAATCTGCACCAAAAATTATCATGGTGCCTTTATACTCTAATTTTCCAGTCCTTGCTAAGCAAGGATATGGTGGCCCATTAATTACATTACAGTTCTGGTAATCTAGAAGGGTGGACTACGGATTTGGAGAAATGAGTTCAAATCCCGGTGAGAATTTAAATCCAGTTATTATCAGTATTGGTGATCATGAATCATATCAAATTGTTGTAAAAACCCACCTGCTTCACTAATACCCTTTAGGGAGTGACATCTGATGTTATTACCCACTTTGTGACTCCAGTGATTAGTATCATAGAATCCTTAAAGTACAGAAGGAGACCATTCGGCCCATTGAATCTATACTAAGCACAATCCCCACTCAGGCCCTATTCCTGCAATCACACTCATTTACCCTGCTAATCGCCTGACACTAGGGTCAATTTAGCATGGCCAGTCAACCTAATCACACATACCTTTTGGACTGTGGGAGGAAACCAGAGCACTCAGAGGAAACGCATGCAGACACGGGGAGAATGTCTATGTGAAATTTGCATAATGACCCGAGGCCGGAATTGAATCTGGGACCCTGGTGCTGTGAGGCAGCAGTTCTAACCACTGTGCCACCATGCCGCCTTAACTCATTACCTGCTCTCTGAAATGGTCTAACAAACCATTTGATTGTATCTGACCTGTGTAAGGAACAGCAGTGTATGTTTACTTGTATCACATGACAGCAGTGGTTCAAGTGGTTAACGCGCAAATAAGTGCGGCGTGCAGGAATGGGACGGCCGTAGTTATGGGGGATTTCAATCTGCATATTGATTGGTCGACCCATGTTGGACGCGGTGAGCTCGAGGAGGAGTTCTTGGAATGCTGCCGGGGTAGTTTCCTGGAACAGTGTGTGTTGGAGCCGACGAGGGAGAGAGCTATCTTGGATCTCGTGCTATGTAATGAGGCAGGTAGAATTAGGGACCTTGCGGTGAAGGATTCTCTTGGGGAGAGTGATCATTGTATGGTGGAGTTTCTGGTGCAGATGGAGGAGGAGAAAGTGGGTTCCCGGACACGCGTACTTTGTTTGAATAGAGGGGAGTACGGTAGGATGAGAGAAGAATTGGCGAATGTGGACTGGGGGAGCGCATTGGAGGGAGGGTCTGCTGAGGAGCAGTGGAGGATCTTTAAGGAGGTCTTTCTTGGTGCTCAGCGGAAATTTATTCCGATGGTCAAAAAGGACAGTAGGAGGAGAGGTAATAAGCCGTGGATAACGAAGGAGGTGAAGGAAAGTGTTGAATTAAAAGCGGAGGAATTTAGAGTAGCTAAGAGTAGTGGGCGAGAAGAGGATTGGGAGAGGTTTAAATGTCAACAAAAATTGACAAAGAAGTTGATAAAGAAGGGTGGGAGAAACTATGAAGCTGGGCTAGCGCTTAATATAAAAAAGGATAGCAAGAGCTTTTATAAATATATAGAAAGGAAGAGGCTGGCTAGGGTGAACGTTGGTCCTTTAGAGGATGAGAAAGGGGACCTAGTGGTAGGGGATGGGGATATGGCTAAGTTATTGAATAACTTTTTTGTTTCTGTCTTCACAGAGGAGGACGTGAATAATTTGCTGGGTGTTAGTGATGGAAAGGTGGTAGGACTGGAGGGTCTTAATGACATTACTGTTACTAGAGAGGCGGTGCTCGACAGACTGGAGGGGCTGATTGTGGACAAGTCCCCAGGACTGGATGGAATGCATCCGAGGGTTCTGAAAGAAATGGCGGAGGTGATAGTGGATGCCTTGGTGGTTATTTTCCAGACGTCGCTGGATTCCGGGGAAGTGCCGGAAGATTGGAAAACGGCTAATGTTACGCCGTTGTTTAAGAAGGGTGCCAGGCAAAAGGCGGGGAATTATAGGCCGGTTAGTTTAACGTCTGTGGTAGGTAAAATGTTAGAATCCGTCATTAAGGAGGAAATTGCGAGGCATCTTGAAGGCAATTGCTTGATAGAGCAGACGCAGCATTGTTTCATTAAAGGGAAGTCGTGTCTGACAAATTTACTGGAGTTCTATGAGGATGTGTCTGGGGCGGTGGATAGAGGAGAGCCGGTGGATGTGGTCTTTCTGGATTTTCAGAAGGCGTTTGACAAAGTACCTCACAAGAGGTTATTGCAGAAGGTCGAGGGACATGGAGTTGGGGGTAGGGTGTTAGCGTGGATAGAGGATTGGTTGTCAAATAGGAGGCAGAGAGTGGGGGTCAACAGGTGCTATTCGGATTGGCGGATGGTGACTAGTGGAGTGCTCCAGGGATCGGTGCTGGGGCCTCAGCTTTTTACCATTTATATAGATGATCTGGAGGAGGGAACCGAGTGTAGGGTGTCGAAATTTGCTGATGACACCAAGATTGGGGGAACGGCAAATTGTGCGGAGGGTGGGGAGAGTCTGCAGAAGGATCTAGATAGGCTGGGCGAATGGGCCAGGAAATGGCAAATGGAATTTAATGTTGGCAAGTGTGAGGTGGTCCACTTTGGTAGGAAGAATGGTAGGAAGGACTATTACTTACGGGGCAAAAAACTGCAGCAGGCGACGGTGCAGAGGGACCTCGGGGTCCTTGTGCATGAGTCGCAAAAACCCAGCTTGCAGGTGCAGCAGGTGGTCAGGAAGGCAAATGGGATGCTGGCCTTCATAGCGAGGGGGATTGAATATAAAAGTAGGGAGGTCTTGCTGCAGCTGTATAGGGCATTGGTGAGGCCGCAGCTGGAGTACTGTGCAGTTTTGGGCGCCGCACCTGCGCAAAGACATTTTGGCCTTGGAGGGAGTGCAGAGGAGGTTTACTAGGCTGATACCGGAGTTGAGGGGGTTGAGCTATGAGGAGAGGCTGAATAAACAAGGCTTGTACTCGTTGGAGTTTAGAAGAATGAGGGGAGGTCTCATTGAGACGTATAAGATGATGGATAGGATAGAGGTGGAGAGACTCTTCTCGCTCAAAAAAGACAGTAGGACTAGGGGGCACAGCCTCAAGATAAAGGGGGGGCGGTTTAGAACAGAGTTGAGGAGGAACTTCTTCACTCAAAGGGTGGTGAATCTCTGGAATTCTCTGCCCGTTGAAGTGGTGGAGGCTGCCTCGCTAAATATTTTTAAGACGCGGGTTGATGGGTTTTTGATAAGAGAGGGGATTAAGGGTTATGGGGAGAGGGTGGGAAGGTGGAACTGAGCCACGACAGATCAGCCATGATCTTATTGAATGGTGGGGCAGGCTCGAAGGGCTAGATGGCCTACTCCTGCTCCTATTTCTTATGTTCTTATGTTCTTATGTAAGAAGGCTCCTCATCACCACATTCCTCAGGGCAAGTGGGGATGGGCAATAAACGCTGGTCTAGTCGGTGATGTCTGCATCCATGAGATAAATTTTAAAAATTCTGTTACTAATGAATAGAGAAACAGGGCCTAGCACTATGACAACCCCAAACAAAACTAGAACTCCAAGTTGGGCAACATATGAGAACAGATTCCTGAGGTCAATTTATTTGACTGCCTGTGATCTTTAAATGGAAGCTATAATATGAGTGCTCGATTGGACTCTAATCCACTCGCACATAAAGCTCTTGGATTGTGTTGGATATCATTGCTTGAGAGGATGTAGTTTAAAAATCACTTTCTCCTTTACCTTCTGTGCATGTAATCAAGGACCCATAAAATTAAGATACATCGTTCGTTGTTCTTGTGGTTATATTTTTGAGTGCCCGTGCACTTGATATCTCCATCAAGCCATGTATTTTGTGTAAAGTCATTCATTTGTTCCAAAGATTTACAGCTTCATTAAAAAAGGCAAAACAAAGTGAAGAGGAGGAGCAGCACTTTAAGGAAGTTGAACTTACAGCCTGGGAGAAATGGCTTATCAAGAAAGCAAAGGAAGAACGCATTAAAATACAAAACAAATCACAACAGGCAAGTGTTTCTGTTAATATCTGTGCTGCTAAACCTGAACGATTGAATGATACCAATTGCTTCTAATGGACTTGAAGTAAATTGTACTTTTGCCCAATTATTCTTTGGTTTCAGATCAGCACTCTGAAAACAAGAACATGGCTAAAGTTTATGGAATAAAACATTAAACTTCTGCTGTGAATAATGATGTTGATTCTATATTAGATTAGTGGATCATAATGAAATTCCAACAAATTCCCCTTTCAGGAATACTGCCTCAGAATAAGGGACAAGTCGTTTAGGACTGAAATGAGGAGGAATTTCTTCACTCAGCCAGTGGTAAATCTTTGGAATTCTCCATCCCAGAGGGCTGTTGAATCTGTCATTGAGTGTGTTAAAGACCAAGATCAGCAGATTTCTTGATACTAGTGATATCAAGGAACAAAATCAAATGAAGGGGTAACATTCTTAAAGAGGTGCTGGAGCAGAAGGATCTGAGCGTATATGCGCAAGATCAGTGGAGGTGGCAGAGAGCAGTTAATGAAGCATTTGATATTCTGGGCTTTGTTAATAGGGGCATGACGTACAAGAGCAAGGAGGTTACACTGAACTTATATGAAACACTAACTAGATCTCAGCTGGAATATTGCATACAATCCTGGGTGCCACACCACAGGAAGGATGTGAACATGCTGGAGAGAGTGCAGAAAGTGTTTACAAGAATGTTCCTGGGATGAGACACTTCAGCTATGAGGATAGATTGGAAAGGCTGGGACTGTTCCCCTTGGAGAGAAGAAGGCTAAGAGAAGATGCTCAAAATTATGAGGGGACTGGATAGGGAAAAACTCTTCCCGCTCGTAAAAGAATCAAGAACAAGAGGGCACAGATTTTAAGTGATTTGCAAAAGAAACAAATGTGACGTGAGATAAAACAATTTTCACGCAATGAGTGATTTGGGTCTGGAATGCACTGCACTGTGGAGGCAGGTTCAATGTGCAGGAAAATGGTAATGAGCCACATTGCTAGTTTGGAGAGCTGGTATAGACATGATGGGCCAAATGGCCTCCTTCTGGATGGTGCTAGAAAATGGCATTGAGGCAGATGATCAACCATTAGTTGAATGGCAGAACAGGCTTGAGGGGCTAAATGGCTTAGCCCTGCTTCTATGTTGCTATATAAAAGAGGTTATTTGTGAGGTGTTACGATATTAATGTCAAAAAACAATGTATTCCACATCAAAAAACAATGCCATTCTCCACTTGGAGACTGGACTCTATTAAGGAAAAATTAGATGATAAAAGAATCATAGAATCCCTACAGTGTAGAAGGAGGCCATTCAGCCCATCGAGTCTGCACCGACCACAATCCCAGCTAAGTCCTATTCCTGTAATCCCACATATCTATCTCGCCAATCTCCTGACACTAGGGTCAATTTAGCATGGCCAATCAACATAACCCACACTTGTTTGGACTGTGGGAGGAAACTGCAGCACTCGGAGGTAATCCACGCAGTCATGGGGAGAATGTGCAAACTCCACACAAACAGTGACCTGAGGCCGGAATTGAACCCGGGTTCCTGGTGCTGTGAGGTAGCAGTGCTAACCACTGTGCCACCGTGTTGCCCTATGTCTTTAAGATCTTTCTGGACGACTCAATTATGATGGACTGTATAGCCTTCCTTGCCTGTAAATATCTTGTGTTTCTATATATATCAAATGCCTCAATGCAGTCTGAAATTTGGAACATAGAAGCATAGAAAATAGGTGGAGTAGGCCATTCAGCCCTTCGAACCTACACCACCATTCAATATGATTATGGCTGATCGTGCACTTTTGATTTGATTTATTATTGTCACATGTAAAGTGGATGAACTTGCAGCGTGGATCAGTACCTGGGACTTTGATGTTGTGGCCATTTCAGAGACATGGATAGAGCAGGGTCAGGAATGGTTGTTGCAGGTTCCAGGGTACAAATGCTTTAGTCGGAGTAGAGATGAAGGTAGAAGGGGGGGTGGGGTAGCATTGCTAGTCAAGGACTGTATCACAGTGTCGGAGAGGAAGTTTGATGAGGACTTGTTTGTTGTGGTAGTATGGGCGGAGATTAGAAATAGGAGAGGAGAGGTCACCCTGTTGGGAGTCTTTTATAGACCTCCTAAAAGTTCTAGAGAGGTTGAGGAAAGGATTGCGGAGACAATCCTGGTTAGGAGTGACAGTAATAGGGTAATTGTTATGGGGGACTTTAACTTTACGAATATTGATTGGAATTGCTATAGTTCTAGCTCGCTAGAGGGGTCAGTGTTTGTACAAAGCGTGCAGGAAGGTTTTTTGACTCAGTATGTAGATAGGCCAACTAGAGGTGAGGCTATATTGGATTTGGTGCTGGGAAATGAGCCAGACCAGGTGCTAGACTTGGAAGTTGGTGTGCATTTTGGTGATAGTGACCACAATTCGGTTACGTTCACCTTAGTGATGGGAAGGGATAGGCATGAACCTCGGGTCAGTAGTTTTAGCTGGGGTAAGGGCAATTATGAGGCTATTAGGAGTGAATTAGGAAGCGTAGATTGGACTAGGAGATTACAGGGACTGGGAACGTCCGAAATGTGGAGTTTTTTCAAGGAGCAGCTACTGCGAGTCCTTGATAGGTATGTCCCTGTCAGGCATGGAGGATTTGGTAGATCTAGGGAACCGTGGTGCACTAAAAGAGTTGAGTCGATGGTTAAAAAGAAAAAGGAGGCTTATGTTCGGATGAGATTGGAGGGCTCAGATAGTGCACTAGAAAGCTTTAGATTGGCTAGGAGGGAGTTGAAGAGTGAGTTGAGAAGGGCTAAAAGAGGTCATGAGAAGACTTTGGCTGATAGGATTAAGGAGAATCCTAAGGCGTTCTATAGGTATGTCAAGAACAGAAGGTTGGTCAGGGCAAGATTAGGGCCAGTTACAGACAGCAGGGGGAAGTTGTGTGTGGAACCGGAGGAGATTGGAGAAGTATTGAACCAATATTTCTCTTCGGTGTTCACACAGGGGGACATGAATATAGCTGAGGAGGACATTGGGTTGCAGGGGTGTAAAATAGACAGTATTACGGTTGATAAGGGGGATGTGCTGGAAATTCTTGAGGGGCTGAAAATAGATAAGTCCCCGGTCCGGATGGGATCTACCCTAGGATTCTCTGGGAGGCTAGAGAGGTGATTGCAGAGCCTCTGGCTCAGATCTTCAGGTCGTCATTGGTCTCTGGTGTAGTCCCGGAGGATTGGAGGATAGCGAATGTTGTCCCATTGTTTAAGAAGGGGAACAGAGACTTTGCCGGGAATTATAGACCGGTGAGTCTTACTTCTGTTGTGGGCAAGGTTTTAGAAAAAATTATTAGGGATAGGATTTATAGTTATTTGGAGTGTAATGAATTGATTAGAAATAGTCAGCATGGTTTTGTAGCGGGTAGGTCGTGCCTTACTAACCTTATTGAGTTTTTTGAGAAGGTAACCAAAGAGGTGGATGGGGGCAAGGCAGTTGACGTGGTATATATGGATTTTAGTAAGGCGTTCGATAAGGTTCACCATGGTAGGCTTCTGCAGGAAATGCAGATGTATGGGATTGTGGGTAATCTAGGAAGTTGGATCAGGAATTGGCTATCAGATAGGAGACAGAGGGTGGTGGTTGATGGTAAATATTCATCATGGAGTTCGGTTACGAGTGGTGTGCCTCAGGGATCTGTTTTGGGGCCACTGTTGTTTGTAATTTTTATTAATGATCTGGATGAGGGTATAGTTGGGTGGATTAGTAAATTTGCTGATGACACCAAAGTCGGAGGTGTGGTAGATTGTGAGGAAGGGTGTCATAGTCTGCAGGGAGACTTAGAGAGGTTGCAGAGCTGGGCCGAGAGGTGGCGGATGGAATTTAATGCGGAGAAGTGTGAGGTAATTCACTTTGGTAGGAGCAACAGATGTGTCGAGTATAGGGCTAACGGGAGGACTTTGAATAGTGTGGATGAACAGAGGGATCTAGGTGTATGTGTACATAGATCCCTGAAAGTTGGGAATTAAGTAGATAAGGTTGTTAAGAAGGCGTACGGTGTCTTGGCGTTTATTGGTAGGGGGATTGAATTTAGGAGTCGCAGTGTCATGTTGCAACTGTACACTACTCTAGTGCGGCCGCACTTGGAGTACTGTGTGCAGTTCTGGTCCCCGCATTACAAGAAGGATGTGGAGGCGTTGGAGAGGGTGCAGAGGAGGTTTACTAGGATGTTGCCTGGTATGGTGGGGAGGTCCTATGAGGAGAGACTGAGGGATTTAGGGTTGTTTTCGTTGGAAAGAAGGCGGCTAAGAGGGGATCTTATTGAAACATATAAGATGATTAGAGGTTTAGATAGGGTGGATAGTGATAGCCTTTTTCCTCGGATGGAGAAAGCTAGCACGAGGGGGCATGGCTTTAAATTAAGGGGGGGTAGCTACAGGACGGATGTCAGGGGTAGGTTCTTTACCCAGCGGGTGGTGAGGGATTGGAATGCCCTGCCTGCTGCAGTTGTAAATGCGTCTAGTTTGGGGGCGTTTAAGAGATCTCTGGATAGGTTTATGGACGAAAAGGGATTGGTATAGGCTAGTGGGTCATTGTTTTTGTAACTGGTCGGCGCAACATCGTGGGCCGAAGGGCCTGTTCTGCGCTGTAATGTTCTATGTTCTATGTATTGGTATGCAATGAAAAGTATTGGTTCTTGTGTGCTGTAAAGTCAAAGCATACCGTACATAGAGAAAGAAAGGAGAGAGTGCAGAATATAATGTTACAGTCGTAGCTAGGGTGTAGAGAAAGGTCATTTAACAGCAGGGTAGAAACTGTTCTGGAGTTGGTTGGTATGTGACCTCAGACTTTTGTATTTTTTTCCTGATGGAAGAAGGTGGAAGAGAGAATGTCCAAGGTGCATGGGGTTCTTAATCCTGGCTATTTTCCGAGGCAGAGGGAAGTGTAGATAGTGTCAATGGATGGAGGCTAGTTTGAGTGAAAGACTGGGTTTTGTTCACGACCCTTTGTAGTTTCTTGCGGTCTTGGACAGACCAGCAGCCATACCAAGCTATGATACAATCAGGAAGAATGGTTTCCATGGTGCATCTGTAGAAATTGGTGAAAGTCGTAGCAGACATGCCAAATTTCCTTAGTCTTCTGAGAAAGTAGAGGTGTTGGTTGGCTTTCTTAACTATGGTGTTGGCATGGATGGACCAGGGCAGGTTGTTTGGTGATCTGGACATCTAAAACTTTGAAGCGTTTGAAGCATTTTTACTTTGTCCCTATTGACATAGACAGGGGCGTGTCCTCCATTACGCTTCCTGAAGTTGATGACTATCTCCTTCGGTTTGTTGACTTTGGCTTCCTCTTTGGCTTTAACACTATCCCTGATTTCCCCTGTTAGCCATGGATGAACCACCTTCCCTATTTTACTCTTATGCCAGACAGGGATGTACAATTGTTGAAGTTCATCCATGTGTTCTTTAAATGTCTGCCATTGCCTATCCACTGTCAACCCCCCAAGTATCCTTTGCCAGCTTATCCTAGCCAATGCATATCTTATACCATCAAAGTTAGTTTTCCTCAAGTTCAGCCCCTTGTCTCAGGCTTAACTGTGTCATTCTCCATGTTAATGCAGAATGTTATACATATTATGATCAATTTTCCCCAAAGGATCTTGCACCACAAGATTGCTAATGAATCCTCTCTCATTACACAATAGCTAGACTAGGATGGCCTGCTCTCTAGTTGGTTTCTTGACATATTGGTCCAGAAAACCATCCCTTATACATTCCAAGAAATCCTCCTCCAAAGCATTGCTACCGTTTTTGTGAGCCCAATCAATATACAGATTGAAGTCACCCACAATAACTGCTGTACCCTTACTGCATTCATCTCTAATTTCCTGCTTGATGCCATCCCCAACCTAACTACTGCTGTTTTGTAGTCTGTATACAACCCCCACTAGTGTTTTATTGTCCTTTTGTGTTCCACAGCTCCACCCACGCAGATTCCACATCGTCCAGGCTAATGTCCTTCCTTAATATTGCATCAATCTCCTCTTTAACCAGCAACAACACTCCACCCCCGCTTTCCTTTCTGTCTATCTTTCCTGAATATTCAATCCCTCTGGATGTTGAGTTCCCATTCCTGGTCACCCTGGAGTAAGGTCTCCATGATCCCAATTACATCATATCTGTTAATGGCTATCTGCACAGTTAATTCATCCACCTTATTACAAAAGCTCCTCACATTAAGACTTTGAAAAGTTTCCCCTAAACATTAAGGATTAAACATTCTCTAGCTTTTCATAAGTTTTGACTGCAAGAAATACTTTCTTTGTTACAGGAGATGACATTAAAACAAACTAAATTAAAAGAACAGGAAGAACTCGAGAGAAAGAAAATTCTTGCAGAGGATGAGCACAAACTTTGGGTGCAGAGAAAG
Source organism: Carcharhinus amblyrhynchos (assembly GCF_965287045.1). Taxonomy (NCBI): domain Eukaryota; kingdom Metazoa; phylum Chordata; class Chondrichthyes; order Carcharhiniformes; family Carcharhinidae; genus Carcharhinus; species Carcharhinus amblyrhynchos. The sequence goes on along the minus strand of NC_137329.1, from coordinate 7,647,780 downwards.
AACAAAAAGGTAAAAAGATGTAAATTTGATTCCCTTACCTTTGAATTTTGGAAAGTTATCCAACACATAGGATGACACCAGGGATGAGGGGCTACAAATTAGGATAAAGGGAGATTTAATTGAAGTTGTTTAAATTTGAGTCAGTTTGATAAGAGTAAGTATGAAGAAACTATTTCAGTGGGTAGATGGGTCAGCAATGAGAGTACAAAAGGTGCTCTTTGCCACCAAGAGGCAACAAAAAAGAACCAGAGGGTGATGAGGGAAATATTCACGCTGGAAGTTTTGTCATTTGGAACGCCCCATCTGAAAGGATGTAGGTGGCAAACTCAGTAATAGCATTCAGATGTGAATTGGATACAGACAAGTAAACTAAGAAATTACAGATGTCTTGGGACAGAGCATTGAATGGGACTAATTGGACAACACAGGCACATGGCGTTATTTGGCTTCATCCAGAGCTCTGTGATTCTATGATTGTAAACAGCATCAGAAAATCATTAAAATATTCATTTTAAATAATCTTGTAAAACAGACAATCTATTAGATTAAGAAGCAAATCTAAATTTTGCTCTTGGACTGATGTGTTACTGTTTTTTTTAGGTTTTTATTCCATCCAAAAAATCAAATTTAAATTGAATCCAATTCACAGCCCCCACGAAAGGGATAAATTAGGTCCAAGCTGACAAGATAAGGCATTGCACCCCATCTTGGGTTTGATCTCATGCTTGACCTTAGCCAAAAAGCTGAGATGGCTTTGAAAAATTGTGTCAGGCGACACCTCGGTTGAAGGTTATCGGCTATCCTTATCATCGATTCTACCCGAGCCTGGGACATCAACCTGCCCAATCAGTGACTCTACACTGCCAGGTTACTGTTAAGTTAGTTCCACATCTGTTTTGGCTAAATTGCTGTTAATTAAATAAATATTCAAGCTTCCTCCAATGTTTTGATATCCAAAGACAGTCTGTATGTAATCCATGGAACTCAGTAAGTTCTAGGTTTCTCGTTTTGCCAAGTTAGCTGGTTGCAACTAAGATAGCTGTTTGAATATGATAATCTTTGGTTTCCTTGGTTTGAGGAAAAGAAGGGTTTGATGCCAGTTGTGTGCCTGCCTGACTATGAAAGAAGAGTCAGATGAGATTGGCTGTGACGCTCATGATTGAATAATCTGCCCCCAGCAAGAAATGGTGTCTTCACAGGAAGGGAAGTTTAAACAATTAATTATTTAAGAAAATAGCAAAATCCACTTGTTGTGATCTTAATTATGTGTCAGGGAGATGATGAAAGGTTCACCTAAATAGTACACTGCAAGTCTATTTGAAAGGTGTAAAAGACTTTCATGTACTCTCCTTCCTGGAATGTGATTTGATTGTGTGACTGAAATCCTTCTCCACTGAAGTTTGGATTTCAATACTTTTATATGCTGCAGAATAAATTCAATCTAGCTTTATTTTCCATCACTACCTTATGTTTCCCCAGTGGCTTACTTTACCAAGCATTATCTTTTCTCAGATTGGGAAAATTAATTTCCTTAGTGAACAGCTAGTAGCCGAAGAAAAACTTAACCCAAGTTGCAATATTCCCCCCTAAGTTGTATGAGTGTGTGGCTATGCAGTAATCAGAAATATCCTATCGGAAAGAAACAGGCCACACACAAATAACCTTCCTTTTAAGATGCAGCATGTGCGCCTACTCATCATTGTTAAAGGACCGCACAGTTTATGCAGAAGTTATATTATTTCCCTTATTGTAGTTTTGCACAAACAGCATGCTCTTGTAAACAAGAAATAATGCATGATTTCAAAAATATCAAAGTGTTTATGATGAAAAGAGAAGTAACCTTTTGTATTATAAAATTGTAGAGTGGCTGCAGCTCAGAAGGAAGCCATTCAGCCGCCAGATCAGTCCCACTCGCTGCCGGAGCAATTCATTCACCTAGTCCCACTCCCTTGTCTTTTCCCCAGAATCCCACAAATGTTTCCTCTTCAAGTAATGATCCAGTTCTCTTTTGAGAGCCGCAATCAAATCTACCTCCACCACACTTTCAGGCAGTGCATTCCAAATCCTAACAACTCCCTGCATCAGATGCTCAGTCTCCATTGCTTTTTTGTCAATCAAATCAGTGTCTGCTTGTTCTTGATCCTTTCACTACTACAGAGAGTTCCTCCCTGCCTACTTTGTCTAGACTCCTCATGATTCTGAATGCCTTCATCAAATTTCCTCTCAACTTTCTTTTCTGGGAAGAAAACAAAATTTCCACTTAGAGCGTCGTGGTCAAGGTTTGTCTGTAAATTATTAAAGGATATATCAGTCCCTCTGCTGAGAACTGTGGATCAAAACATATACACTGAACTTTCCTCTCCTCAGGGTCAGTAAAGTTCGTGGAGAAAGTTTTTTTTAAAACTACATTTGCCTTGTGTCTCTGAGATTTTAAAAAAATCTTGCCCTGTCTACTTGAGTGAGGGTACCTTCCTGCAGCGATATTTGGCGGCCATGAGGTTGAACAGGATCACAGATGTGCTGCACTCATGCAACGGGAGCAGGAAGTTCTGTGCTAGTGGGAAGAAGATCCATGCTAAGCTGTGCCTTGAAGGATCTGCTGGAGCATGAGCAATAACCTAGTGATGTACCTATCTGTGGTTAAGATGCTGGTACAATGAACCAAAGAGAACACCGTTCTACTGGTGTCACGGTTGTAGCTTTGTGGAGGTGGTTTCTGCCTTTGCAATGTTTTTAAATGCAAGTCAAATATCTAGAATATAACGACAAATTAAAATCACGGCAGAGATATTGGACAGTCTGAGTTTTTGAAATGCTGATCCATCATAGTTCTTAGCAAACCACTGGAGCGGCAGTTACGTACAAGGAAATTGTCCTTCTCGAAAGATAATGGTGGAAGTGCCAAAGCAGTCCAGTTACTTTGCCCCATGCTACAACAACATTGAGTGACCAAAGAATCCAGTTCTTGAGCAGCAGTTCTTTCTACAGGTGGTATAGGCACAAGCCACAGGGTCAACTTTCCTCTCCACTTTTGTCTCTCTCAGTCACCTCTGCACAACTTCTTTGACTCCCTGATGCAGCACAGCCCTCCATTGAAGCTTCTTATTGGCCACAGCTTGCAGTATCAATGTTAAATACTTTGATGTGCTGCTTGTAAATGTCTTTGCATCTGTACTTAAGGTTTTAAGCTGTTTGCAAGTTCCAGAGGTCTTTTGGAATATGGTAATTTTCCATCTATTACAGATGACTGATTGGATCTTTGACAAATGTTAGCAGATTTGCTACTTACGATTCATCAGGTGTTGTGGTATGAGGAATTTATCTTCCCACTTGATATTTAGACAAAAGAACAGAAGCATTGAATTTTGCAGCACAGAAGAAGCCTCTCAGTCCGTCACATCTGTTTGTGAGGCTATTATTCGAATATTGTAATCATCATTGTTCAAGTAACCAGAAGAATACTGTGCTACGCTAACAGTTGGAAAATTAGAATACCTGTGCGCAACACCTCCAATGTAGAATATTAATTTTGGAATGCTCTCCTAATTTCCCAAATTGCAGCATGTTATATGGAAGGAGATGATTAACAGAGGATAAGCACTCTACCATTTTGTGGGATGTTTGCTCTACAGCATCAGCTAGAGTTCAGTTTGCACTCTGTCTTGGACTTGCAGGTAACATAGCTTTGCCTCAACGCAAGCAAGTATTTTGCTTCTACTGGAGGGGGATGGAATTTATACATGTACAGGTCAGAAGGAAGTTCCCTCACAGGCCTTTCTAAACCTGCTTCAGGTGAGGAGCCTGTAGGTTTTTACAAGTTTTTGCAAACCAATTGCCTGATTTGCAATGAGTGAAATAAAAATTGTCATTGGAAGGAAATTTGGGCCCCTTTACCCCAGCAACAAGCCGGACCCCCGGAGCTCCATTGGAAATGTATTTTTTTTATTGGCCCTAGGATTTGGTAATTTTTCATTGACCCATGGGCTCTTTCTTGTTGCATCCTCTGCTGTGATGGGTGTAGGTTCAGTATATTATAGCAGACCCTATTGCACTATTCATATTTATATATGTCAATCTAGCTGTTATCTTGAACTACTGCACCTGGATTTGTGTTTTGTGTTACTTTTGAGCATTTCTGTTAAGTCCCAGTGTCACAGTTGCAGTTTGTGGAGAGTTTTAAGTCCCATTTTCAGCTTTGCTGCTTCTTTTAGCTTTAGTCAGTCTGGCATTTTTTTTACTCTCACGGAGTATTTTTAATGTTACTTATTTCCAGGTTTTGCTTTAAAACTCTGCTCAATCGGTCAATCGGCCAGCTTGCACTAAATAGAGTCTTTAACGTGCAAAATGCCCCTAGGCATCTCACAGGTGTTTTATCAATCAGAAATATGACACTGAAGCACTTAAGGAGATATTAAGGCAGATGACTAATATCTTAGTCAGAAATAGGTTTTGAGTGGCATCTTAAAAGAGGAAAATGGTTGAAAGATAATAAGGATTAGGGAGAGAATTCCAGAGTTTAGGATGTCAGTAGCTGAAGGCACAGCTTCTTCAAGATTCATGACTCCAATTCCAATAAATTATGTGATTTTTTTTAACCTTTCTGATGTGTTTCCTCACTATTCTTCATAGGAATAGCCCTAACATTCCCTTCCCTGCTTTGATCTCATGCCATACCTGCATTTACGGATATTAAACTCTCTAGAAACTTTTAACTTCCCTTGTAAAATTTTTCTACATTTCATGTTGTCTGACTTTTCAGGTATACCATGGCAATCAACATATTAATAAGTAATTTTAAATGGCTGAACCATTGAGAATTGTTGAGTTTTCCACAGTTTCCTGGTAATTATTGTTTGTCAGCAATGACTTCATTGGGTAATGATGGCCATGTGTCCTTACTATGAATAATGTAACTTCTTTTCAAATACATTTAAACAGCTTGATTGCAGTACACACACTAGAAGCCAGACCATTGCACCATTGAACATTAGCCTAATTTCCTGATTTGCTTAATGGTGTACTGCCTCTTACACTTCCATCTGCACTACGAGGTCATCTGTATTATGTGCCAACTGCAACTGAGAAAAGGACTACTGGAAATAAAGTAAATCAAACTTAAATGTTTTTATTTCCAAAAACAAGCAACTAATTTGTGCTTGGTTTATTTTAATTTTTTTCAACCCTGTGACCAAATAAAAATTAAATTTAGGGTATCATGCTTAGAAATGGAAAGACAGCAACTGTTTCCCCCTCAGCTAATTACTGATAGTACATTATCACTTAAACCCATTTTCCAGAGCTGTTTCCCAGCTGGTCTGCTGGATGGAATAATGTTGGAATATTGTAAAAATGCATTCTAGGGAACATTGTAATGTTATATGGTTCAGTTCAGTTGCATGACTGTCATATTTTCGACAATCATGGTAAAGAAACATGTCCTATCGCTATCTCCCCTTGCACAACTTTGCCATTTAATATCTCCTGCCTTCCACCCTATCAAACTCCTTCCCTTTTGATCTTTCCGCTGTCATCCCCTTATTATGGTTCAGAAACTCCAAAGTCTTGTACGGACTTCACCTGGATCATAAGTTTTGTATCTTGAATTTGCCTAGGATAAGCATGATGGGTTTCACTTCAGGTATGATAGAAATGACCCACTAGGAAGCTTTTATCAAAAAGTTTATTTAAGAATATAGTTAACATGTATTGTAAGAATATTAGCAATAACTTCTATCAATTACAAACAACACCAAAACAACAATGATAATGTATAACCCTTAATGAATATAGGAGCTGTCCCAATCAAACCAATCCCATAAACAAGACCCTTCAAACAGGTGTAATACAATATAGACTAATGCTCATGGGATACTGGAATTGAGTCCTTTGGATGAAGTCTGCAGTTCTCTGGATAGACTCAGAACAGTTTGAAGTCAGAACAGCTTCCCAGAACACCAGGGACTCTAGGCAAGCCACCAACAGCAGGTTCCCACCTTCAGATACGGAAGATCTTAGAGCCATAGAATCATAGAACGCTGTAGTGCAGAAAGAGGCCTATCGAGTCTGCACCGACCACAATCCCACCCAGGCCCTACCCCCATATCCCTACATATTTTACCCGCTAATCCCTCTAACCTAAGCATTTCAGGACACTAAGGGGCAATTTTAGCATGGCCAATCAACCTAACCCGCATATCTTTTCTCGCTAGGTAATAAAGCTGTTTAAATGTCCACTTTGTTACAACTTTGTGTCGTTATCCGTGTGTTCTAATTTCCTGGACACAGATGAATAGTAATCATGTTGTGATACTGCGTTTGTTATGCGGACATCATTCACAGTAAGATCTTTCCCTATAACCTTCAGTTGATTTTAATTTGATTTTGTCTCAGCATTCCAATCCTCTGTTTCTGTCTTTGTAATTCTCTATTAGTAATGGTCACTTGGGCAATCAAAATCTGGATTGAGCACATCAGATACCATTTTTCCAATTTTTTTGCATCAAGTCCCACTGCGCTTTTTATTTAAATGGTCTATTTTTAAGCCAGCATGTTGGAGATTTGTATCCTGATGTTCTTCAGAAAATTTGTTCAAATTATTCATCAGTCAAGGCAAATGCACATATTCCCACTGTATTTATCCAAAAACAATCTCCTTTGCACAGCATTTCGCTGTGAGGCTGAGTGAATCTTGTTTTCGATGACCAGCAGAATTTCCGAAACCAGGGAGAGAGACACTTCTCTTCCGCTTAATGTCCCTTTGAAAACTAAACTAAACAGCAGCTCAGACTGAAAATGAAAGAGTTTCTGTCAGCTAACCTGCCCACCAGTCATAAACATCCCAGTAAAAATCAACAACCCATCCCACCCTGAACCCACCATTTAAGTAGCAATGAAAAGACTCCTCCAGATAAACTGGTGCCTTATTGAGAAAACAACTGAAGCCAAAAAGGCCTGCTTACAATTGCAGTAAACCTGATTTAGAAAAAAAAATTTAAAGTTACACTAATGTAATACCTTACTTCTGTCTTCATACTGGATTAAAAACCTCTGAAGCGCAGTCACCGTTGTAATTTAGAGTAACATGGAAGCCAGTTTGCATACAGCAGTATTCTACAAAGAGAGCAGCCAGATAACCTGTGTATGGGATATTGTTTGAAGGATAAATATTGGAAAGGACATTGGGTGAACTGCCCTGCTCTTCTTCAAATGGTGAAATACTATCTTTTACATCCAGCTGAGAGGACAGACAGGAGCTGGTTTAACATTTCATCCGAACACCATTCCCTCTGACTGTGTAGTCCTCCCAGTACTGCACTGCAGTATCAGCCTGGATTATGTGCTCAGATCTTGAGGACCAGATTTGAACCCACCTCTTTCTGACTTAAGCAACGTTGCTACCAGTGAAACGATGTGTAATGGCTTCTGGCAATGGGCATCTTTAATCACTTGCATTTCAACTATTGCCAATTAATAACAATCAAAGCCAGTTAAAATATTTGGAAGGCCACAAAGTGAAGACATTGCCTACAACCCTAGGACCCTACAGTCAATGTATTTGGGGGAATCGGGCAGTTGCAAAGGTGGTGTAAATTATATCATGAGGCACTTGAAAACTGATAATAAAGGTTCTCAAATCAGTAGGGTTTGGGTAACCACTGGCCATCACCAAGGCCAGGATTGTCAGATGAGTGGGCTGTATGTGGTTAGGTTGTACGTGGAGAGCTTTAGACCATTAGAACATTTGCATCTGATATTCCCAAAAGTAGTATATGGTGGGGGCTGAAAATTCCAATGCTGCCAGTGAATTACTAGGATGTAGATGTGAAATTACAGTGTTATAAAGGGGAGCATCCCAATTTAAGGGACTGCATGAGTCACTGGTTTGGTGAATTATTCATTTGAGGCTTTACTTCGAATCTGGTCTGGAATTAAAAGATGATGGTATTCCTCCCTAAGGTCTAACTTTGCTATTTGAAATGAGCTTGAACTGTCTGACCCAGCAAATATCTGAAATCAAATACTGAAAGATCATTCTTCACTGTTTGTGCTTCCCACATGGTCGTGTATGTGTGCTCGCTTTATTTGTTGTTTAATCATAATTGGCCTGAGTGTATTAAGGGGGTGGCACAGTGGTTAGCACCGCTGCCTCATAACGCCTGGGACCCAGGTTTGATTGGGTCATTGTTTGTGTGGTGTTTGCACATTTTCCCCGTATCTGTCTGGGTTTCCTCCGGATGGTCCGGTTTCCTCCCAGAGTCCAAAAGATGTGCTGGTGAGGTGCATTGACCTGAACAGGTGCTGGAGTATGGCGACTGGGGGAATTTCACAGTAACTTCATTGCAGTGTTAATGTAAGCCTTACTTGTGACTAATAAATAATAAACTTAAAAACCAGCCTGGTATCACAGGATCGGCTCCCACCGAAGATGAGACAAGCTCGGCAGGATATTGAGTGCTGTCACTAAACCGTATCCTACCCTGAGAAGTTGGCTGATGCAGGTAGAGCAAAGTTGCATGGACTTGTACATCTGCTTATTGTGTGGACAATTTATTGAACACAGGAGAAAATGGAGAAAGAAATGAAACTTCACAAGGAGCAGGAGGCAGAAAAAGCCAAGGAGAGAGCAAGACGACTAGCAGCAGAGAGAGCAAGTGAAAAGTTTCAAGACTGGCTTAAGAAAAAGAAGCTGCAGAAAATGGAGAAAAAAAAGATGGAGAAGGCAAGATTACCTTTCATGTTATATTTTAGTAGCTTTATTCTGAAGTTGTTGCCAAGAATTTGGTTCGATAGTGTTACATTGTGAAATTATATTATGGCCATGAGATTATATCACATTTTTATATACCATAATTAAATTTTGAACGCAACACTGTTGCTGGATCCCAGTAATAGGATTTTGTAAGTAGTCGCTTGGTAGTACAGAACCAAAGTATTGCTGAAAAAATTAATGCTGTCAAAGTTTTTTATATGGCACTTATCAGGGAAGATTCAAGGGGAACAACTATTTATACTACATGAGGAAAGAGTAATGATTGGTTGGCAAATTGGCTCTGATTGTTCTAGGCATTGCCATGGTGGATGCACCAGAGAGCTTTGTCCTCCATGCTTTTGTTTAATTCATAAAGGTGCAATAACTTGGACATATTCCTTTCTTGTCGAGACCAAGCCTCTGTAAATGAAATATGTAGCTTCTGTTAGGCCAACAGAGGTAGTTTTAAGGGATTTCAAGTGTTTAGGAAGGATAGAAGGGAGGAAAAAGGGGGAGGGGTAGCCCTGCTGATTAAGGATAATATCAGGGCGGTAGTAAGGGAAGATATAGGCTCCAAAGAGCAGAAGGTGGAATCGTTGTGGGTGGAGATAAGGAACAGTAAGGGGAGGAAGACACTGGTGGGTGTGGTCTATAGGCCCCCAAATAATAACTTGCAGGTGGGGCGGGCTATAAACAAGCAAATAAATGATGCGTGCAGAAATGGAATGGCGATAATTATGGGGGATTTCAATCTACGTATTGATTGGTTGACCCATGTCAGACGCGGTGGGCTTGAGGAAGAGTTCTTGGAATGCTGCTGGGATAGTTTCCTTGAACCGTGTGTGACAGAACCAACGAGGGAGCGAGCTGTCTTAGATCTGGTGTTGTGTAACGAGGCAGGGAGAATTAGGGATCTTGTTGTGAGGGATCCTCTTGGGACGAGCGATCATCATATGGTTGAGTTTTGGATGCAGATGGAGGATGAGAAAGTAGGGTCCCGGACCTGTGACCTCTGTTTTTGAACAGGATGAGAGAGGAATTGGCAAATGTAGATTGGGGGCGCAGATTGGTTGGTAGGACTGCTGGGGAACAGTGGACGATCTTTAAGGAGATCTTTTTCAGTGCTTAGCAGAAATATATTCCAATGGTAAAGAAGGAATGTAGGAGAAGGGATAATCAGCCGTGGTTATCGAAGGAAATAAAGGAGAGTATTAAATTAAAAGCTGATGAATTTAGAGTGGCTAAAAATAATGGGTGAGTAGAAGATTGGGAGAGGTTTAAAAATCAACAAAGATTGACTAAGAAGTTGATAAAGAAAGGAAGGATAGAGTATGAAGCTAAACTAGCACTAAATATAAAAAAGAACAGTAAGAGTTTTTACAACTATAAAAAGAGGAAGAGGCTGGCTAGAGTGAATGTTGGACCCTTAGAGGATGAGAGGGGGGATTTAGTGGTGGGAGATGAGGAAATGGCTGAGGCCTTAAATAAGTTTTTTGCCTCGGTCTTCACGGAGGAGGACGTGAATAGTTTGCCAGATATTAAAGATAGAAGGATGGTAGGATTTGAGGGCCTGAATGCGATTACTGTTACTAGAGAGGTAGTGCTTGATCGACTAGCGGGACTGATGGTGGACAAGTCCCCAGGACCGGATGGAATGCATCCCAGGGTTCTGAAGGAAATGGCAGAGGTGATAGTAGATGCCTTAGTGATTATTTACCAAACTTCGCTGGATTCCGGGGAAGTGCCAGAAGATTGGAAAACGGCTAATGTTACGCCGCTGTTTAAAAAAGGTAGCAGGCAAAAGGCAGGGATTATAGACCGGTTAGTTTAATGTCTATTGTTGGAAAAATGCTTGAATCCGTCACCAAAGAAGAAATAGCGAGACACCTAGAGAAGAATTGTTTGATAGAGCAGACGCAGCACGGATTTGTTAAGGGGAAGTCGTGCCTGACGAATTTATTGGAATTCTATGAGGATGTGACTAGTGCGGTAGACAGAGGGGAACCGGTGGATGTAGTGTTTCTCAATTTTCAAAAGGCGTTTGAAAGGTCCCGCACAAAAGGTTGCTTCAGAAGGTTAGGGGGGATGGAGTTGGGGGTAAGGTGTTAGCGTGGATAGAGGATTGGTTGTCTAATAGGAGGCAGAGAGTTGGTATCAATGGGTGCTATTCTGATTGGAGGTTGGTAACTAGTGGAGTGTCGCAGGGATCGGTGCTGGGACCTCAGCTATTTACCATTTATATAGATGATCTGGAGGAGGGGGCTGAGTGTAGGGTGATGAAATTTGCTGATGACATGAAGATGAATGGAAAAGCAAATTGTGCGGAGGGTGTGGAAAGTCTGCAGAGGGATCTGGATAGGCTGAGCGAGTGGGCGAGGACCTGGCAGATGGAGTACAATGTTAGCAAGTGTGAAGTTATCCACTTTGGCAGGAATAATAGGAGGAGGGATTACTATTTAAAGGGCGAAAAGCTGCAGCATGCTACGGTGCAGAGGGACCTGGGGGTCCTTGTGCATGAGTTGCAAAAACCCAGTCTGCAGGTTCAGTAGGTGATCAAGAAGGCGAATGGGATGCTGGCCTTTATAGCGAGGGGGATAGTATATAAAAGCAGGGAAGTCTTGCTGCGACTGTACAGGGCACGGGTGAGGCCACAGCTGGAGTACTGTGTGCAGTTTTGGTCACCGCACTTGCGCAAGGATATTTTGGCCTTGGAGGGAGTGCAGAGGCTGATAGCGGAGATGAGGAGGTTAGACTATGAAGAGAGACTGAATAGACTGGGCCTGTACTCGTTGGAGTTTAGAAGGATGAGGGGGGATCTTTATAGAGACGTATAAGATAATGAAAGGAATGGATAGGGTAGAGGTAGAGAGATTCTTCCTGCTCAGAAAGGACAGCAGGACTAGAGGGCACAGCCTCAAGATAAGGGGGGGGCAGTTTAGAACAGAGTTGAGGGGGAACTTCTTCACTCAAAGGGTGGTGAATCTCTGGAATTCTCTGCCCGTTGAAGTGGTGGAGGCTACCTCGCTAAATATATTCAAGTCACGGGTAGTTAGGTTTTTGATAGGCAAGGGAATTAAGGGTTATGGGGAGAAAGTGGAACTGAACCACTTCAGATCAGCCATGATCTTATTGAATGGCGGGGCAGGCTCAAAGGGATAGATGGCCTACTCCTGCTCCTACTTCTTATGTTCTTATGATTTAAGAGACTTGGGCGGAGAGATGGTAGATGGAGTTTAATCTGGACAAATGTATTTTGGAAGATCTTTTCAAGATAGGAAATATACAGTAAATGTCAGAACCCTTATTGATAGGCAAAGGGATCTGGGTGTACAGATACATAGGTCACTGAAAGTGGCAATGCAGGTGGAAAAGGTAGTCAAGAAGGCATATGGCATGCTTGCCTTCATCGGCTGTGGCATTGAGTTAAAAATTGGCAAGTCATTTTGTAGCTTTGTAGAACCTTAGTTAGGTCGTACTTAGAATATAGTGTTCAATTCTGGTTGCTACATTACCAGAAGGATGTGGAGGCTGTAGAGAGGGTACGGAAAAGGATAACCAGGATGTTGCCTGGTATGGAGGGCATTATGAGAAGACGTTGGAGAAACTTGGTTTGTTCTTACTGGAGTGACAGAGTTTGAGGGGAAACCTGATAAAAGTCTACAAAATTATGAGAGATATGGACAGAGTGGATAATCAGAAGCTTTTTCCCACGGTGGAAAAGTTCTATCTAGGGGGCACAGGTTTAAGGTGTGAGGGGCAAGGTTTAAAGGAGATGTACAAGGCAGAATTTTTTTACACAGAGTAGTTGGTGCCTGGAACTCATTGCCGGGGGAGGTAGTGGAAGTAGTTATGGTAGTGACTTTCAGGGGGCGTCTTGACAGGTACCTGAATAGGATGGGAGAAGAGGGATATGGTCCTCGGAAAGGTAGGGGGTTTTAGTTAAGTCGGGCAGCATGGTCAATGCAGACTTGGAGGGCCAAAGGACCTGTTCCTGTGCTGTAATTTTCTTTGTTCTTTGATATATATTTACATAGAACAGTACAGCACAGTACAGGCCCTTTGGCCCTCGATATTGTGCTGAGCTATGTCCAAACCCAAGATCAAGCTATCCCACTCCCTATCATTCTGGTGTGCTCCATGTGCCTATCCAGTAACCGCTTGAATATTCCTGAGGTGTCCTACTCCACTATCACAGCAGGCAGTGTATTCCACACCCCAACCACTCTCTGAGTGAAGAATCTACCTCGGACATCCTTCCTATATCTCCCACCGTGAACCTTCTAGTTATGCCCCGTAGTAACAGCTACATCCACCCCAGGAAATAGTCTGTGCACGTCTATTCTATCCTCCTCATCGTCTTATAAATCTCTATTAAGTTGCCTCTCGTCCTCCTCCGCTGTAAAGAGAAAAGCCCCAGCTCTCTCAACCTTTCTTCATAAATCCTACCCTCCAAACCAGGCAGCATCCTGGTAAATCTCCTCTGCATTTTCTCTAATGTTTCCGCGTCCTTCTTATAGTGAGGTGACTAGAACTGCACACAATACTCCAGATGTGGTCTCAAGGTCCGGTATAGTTGCAACATAACCCCATGGCTCTTAAACTCAAACCCCCGTTAATAAATGCTAACATACTATAAACCTTCTTCACGGCTCTATCCACTTGAGTGGCAACCTTCAGAGATCTGTGGATATGAACCCCAAGGTCTCTCTGTTCCTCCACATTCTTCAGAGCCCTGCTGTTGACCCTGTACTCCGCATTCAAGTTTGTCCTACCAAAATGAATCACCTTGCACTTACGAGGGTTAAACTCCATCTGCCGCTTTTCTGCCCAGCTCTGCATCCTATCAATGTCTCCTTGCAGCCTACAAGAGCCCTCCACCTCATCCACTACTCCACCAATCTTGGTGTCATCAGCAAATTTACTAACCCACCCTTCAGCCCCCTCTTCTAAGTCATTGATAAAAATCACAAATAGCAGTGGACCCAGCACGGATCTCTGTGGTACACCACTGGTAACTGGCCTCCAGTCTGAAAATTTTCCCTCTGCCACCACCCGCTGTCTTCTATGAGATAGTCAGTTACTTATCCAATCTGCCAAATTTCCTTCTATCCCACACCTCCTTGCTTCATGAGCGTACCGTGGGGAACCTTATCAAACGCCTTACTGAAATCCATGTATACGACATCAACTGCTCTACCTTCGTCCACACACTTAGTTACCTCCTCAAAGAATTCAATCAAATTTGAGAGGCAGGACTTACCCTCACAAAACGGTGCTGACTATCCCGGATTAAACTGCACCTTTCCAAATGGTCATAAATCCTATTCCTCAGGACCCTTTCCATTAACTTATTGACTAATTTGAATGGATAAATATTAGAAATAATGTATAATTTAAAGTAACTTTAATTTTTCTTTGGAAGGAATGCTATAATTAGGGTAATACCCTTCTTTTGTCCATGCTGGACAAAGGTGTTTGGATGCATGGGCATTGATTAAGTTCCAACTGTGATTCACATTGTGCTTAGAGAGAGTTATGGAGTGAAGAATAAATAAGCTAGCTTGGTTACTTAGCAACTAGAGGCATTGTAAGGCTGAAAAGATTTTCAGTTTTCGCTGGATATATTGCAATTGAAGAAGGATGCCAGGGAGTGAACATCTGTCAACTCTGCCTGGAGAAAGACTGAACAGGATGGGAGCTGCAAAGAGGCAGGCTTCTCAGATAACCAGGGAAGTGGGACTGAAAGAATGTCGTAAGGTGACTGAAGAGAACAGAGACCAAGTTATTGTTCAGAAGAATTCAAGGAATAATAAACAAAGTGTTCTGAATTAGAGACAATTGCAGTACCTAGATTTAAAATGGGAAAGTAGACTTATGGGGCAAATCAAAAGTTTGATGCTGTTTTAAGAGAGTCTGAGAATTAATAGTTAAAACAATTGTGAACTGTTTGTACAGCAGACAAGACAAAGAAATCCTAAAGGGGATGGTGTAAAACCTGGATATTGGATTTGCCGCTATAAGTGGAGCAGAGGCCAAGAATCAATTGGAAAACCTGGATTGGGTTTCGGAACACAAACTGCTAATGGAAAACCTTATTTTGAAACAAGATTTTAAAGTTTGTTTTTAGTTGGCAAGTTTGGAAACACTCACATGACAATCACCTGGGGGATTCTGAGGTGAAATCTACAAATGCTAACTTGGGTTCAGAATGGAGTGTGTGTATTTGACTACAGCCAACTTTGTTACAGAGATCATTGAGCTCAATGTACTTTCCATTCTGTAAAGATAAGGGGAGGGGAGTAAAGAGGCAATGTAGTGTAATCCAACTTCTTTCACATTTGCTAAATGTTTTTATTTCTTATTAAAACTAATTAGTGGTCTTTGATGCTGTTCCTCCAATGTTCCTAAAAATAAGTAAAAGTTAATCTTTTGAGCCAAGTTCTGTTCTGGGATCTTCCCATGTCATTTGTAATGCCAATTGGGATCATAATGCTTCTAGCAAGCTAAATGAGTTTAGCTGAGCACCTGAGCCATAATCTTTTGTGTAATTCTCAGCATACTCGGGATTTTTTTTTAGCAAGAGCTATTCAAACATGGAGTCACGTCCAGTGTTAGATATGACGTACTGAGTTTTGCCAGCATGATTAATACAGTCAGCCCTCTGCCCATCTGATCGATAATTCAAAGCCAACACTAAAACAGACAATGGCATGTGCAGTTTCTGGCCCTCATATGTCACTAAGCTATCAAACTATACTACTCTGCCTCTGTCTTGAATGAATTAAATAGTTATCAGTCTCTACGTGTATTATTAGCTGGACATTTTTAAGGAGAAGAATGTTTGCTTGCCTTGTTGACTCTAATTTGATTCTGTAAGCGATATCTGTGTGATACTGCAAATAATATTGACTTTGTCCTAAATCTTCAGGATGAAGAAGAAAAGAGAACAGCTGAGAAACAAGAAAGGAAGGAAAAAGCAGACAGGGTTTACCAAGAGTGGTTAGAAAAGGTGAAAACCAGACCTCGAACTGTTCCAAGCAGCTTTGCGTATGCTAATGGTAAACTCACAGGTTTGTGTCACCCAGTTGAATTACCGCCTAAACATTTCCTCATTGAAACTATAGATTGCATTTATAAAATTCAGATTAAACTAGGCACTGTAGTAAGACATAAAATGTAAGCTGCTGTAATCAGAGTTTGTTATTCCAACAGGCTGTATCACTATCCTAGAATTTTCACCCTTTTGATAATGTTACAAATTAAATTGGACAATTCAGAGTCTGGAAAATGCTACAAGATTGTTTCAGGTTGAAAGATTGAGGTGACTTTCTAGACATGAGGGTGATCTTAACGAAGCTGGAGGGCTTTAACCTTGAGATATGTTACTGCCTTGCTACAGATTTCCATGTGTGTTACCTGCATAATAAGTGGAATTATAGCCGCTTATTTTTTATGTGTGATTATGCTTATGGGAGTCTCATGACTACAGGAACAGCCAGCTGGATCCTGCTGTCTCTACACAGCCAGAGGTAACATTCAAAGTTATTTGATTTGTGGCTACAAAGGAATTCCATATATTTTGTAATGTTTATTATTTAAAAACAAGTTTCCTATTTTTGAGCTTTGCTGGTAATGTGATGTGCAAAACGCCCAATAAAAACTTGAGGTTAATTGAATGATCTGAAACTGTTGATCGAAGTGTGGTCAGACATTGTTTCTTGGTACTCATTTCAAAAGTGCTCCGAATTGCTGTTGATGTGATTTCAATACTAACCATCCATTTAATGTGAAGAAAAAGTGCTTTCTGTGGAACCAGCTGTTCAGCTCCATCGCTACTCTCACAGCACAAAAAAAATCTCACCTTCCATTCTTTTGACCTTCCTTAACTTTGTGCTTCTCCTAGCATATCAAATTTCAGACAGCTGCCCGGAGGACACCAAGATGTGCGCACACAGCTTCCATAAAAACATTGCAGAGATTTTCGAGTTTGCTCTTTCTGCATGTTATCCTCCTGACGATGTCTTATCAGTAGCCTTTGTTTTGCAGCTGGTTTTGATTGCACCCACTGTTTGCTGTTGTGCTTTGTGGATGTAAGCCTGCCCCATGGCCGTGCTTTGGTGTTCCCGAATGCTGTCATTCCTTGTTTGCCTGATAACAACCAGAACAGTCTCCTGTTTATCGCACTCCAGTTTGACAAATGTGTTCCAGCTTCCCCATCAATGCCTGTGAAGATATGCAGAACGTTTAGGTTTTCCTTGTCGGTTGACTTCATTTCGTATTTTACATTTTCCTCCAGTGTGAAGACCGGAGGGCATTCTAGTTTTTAGCCATATATGGTGGGGGATTTTTCTTATAAATTCTGGCCTGTGTGAAAGAAATGCTTATGTTTATGCACAATAGACTCCTCCTATTCCAAATGACTTTTTCTTTTCCCTTCCTGTAGTGGAGCGCACTAAGCTCCTCTCTAAATCTCTCCCTGACTGTTTTTTGAAATTGATAACTTATGGAGCACTGTGAAGAGTAACACTGCACAACAGTACAATAAAGCATCAACTTCAAATATTTCCATTTCTGAAAGGAAGCAATACTTTTTTCAGCAATTTCCTGTGAACTGTTGATGCTTGATACAGTATTTTTGAAGAAAAATTAAAATTCATACTTACAATTTCTTATTTGATTACAGTATTACTGCTTCAGTCCTGGAAAGGTTAACCAACCCACTGTTTCTTGGACATTTGTATTTGAATTGCATAGACCTGGACGATCTTCACACAAAATTCATTTGCGTGTAAACGATTTTGAGTCATGTCTTTTGAAGCAGTGTATGTTTATTATATTTCAGGATACTACGATGGAAGTTCATATCCAGCCCCAAGCTACTGCAATCCAATTCCATGGAAGCCCATCCCTGTTCCACGCTCAGAAGATACCACTAAAAAAATAGCATGCAAGATAAAAGAGAAGCCAAAATCCACTTATCAATATGGAACACATTCAAATGTGGCTTGCAGGCCAAAGGACAATCTTATTGTTGGAACGGCATGGAGGAAAGCAAGATGACTTTTTTTTACTGGCTGCCTTTTTCATTCATTATTTAAATTTTTGTTTTTTTTTAGCAATAATGTCATGATCACACTTTTTATTCTCATGTTTAATTAAAAAATTATTTAATATTCCCATATCATTAGATCTGCCTTTTCTATTATTTATGTTGGACAATAGAATCGTAGAACCATACAGTGCAGAAGAGGCTCCTCGGCCCAATGAGTCTGCACCAACACGTGGAAAGTACCCGAACTCCCACCTAATCCCATTCTGCAATATTTGGCCCCTTGCCCTTAGTGTTGTGATGTGCTAAGTGCTGTTCAAGATACTTTTTAAAAGATGTGAGGCAACCCGTCTCCACCCCCCTCCCAGGCAATGCATTCCAGACTATCACCACATTCTGGGTAAAAATGTTTTTCCTCACATCTTTCCGAAACCTCCAGCTCCACACCTTGAACCTATGTCCTCTTGTAACTGACCCTTCAACTAAGAGGAACAGCTGCTCCTTATCCACTGTGTCCATGTCCCTCATAATCTTGTGCATCTCGATCAGGTTGTCCCTCAGTCAACGAAAAGAACCCAAACGTATCCAACCTCTCCATGGCTTAAATGTTCCATCCTAGGTAGCATCGTGGTGAATCTCCTATCTTTCCTACAATGTAATGACCAGAACTGCACATAATACTGCAACTGTGGCCTCACCAAAATTCTGTACCACTACAACATGACTTTCCTGCTTTTGTAATCTATAGCACAATGCTGTCAAATATGAAATGTAGCTTTGAGTGTTTCTCTCAATTAACCAGCCATTAAGTTTATCTCCACAACTTTATATTAATTGTATTACGGTGCAGTCATGAAGGCATATGGCGTGCTTACCGTCATTGGCTGGGGCATTGAGTTTAAAAATTGGCAAGTCATGTTGCAGCTTTATAGAACCTTAGTTAGGCTGCACTTAGTGTGGTGACCAGAATTGAACACTACATTCTATCAGAAGCATGTGGTGGCTTTGGAGAGGGTACAGAAAAGATTTACCACGATGTTGCCTGGTATGCAGGGCATTAGCTATGAGGAGAAGTTAGAGAAACTTGGTTTGTTCTCACTGGAACGACAGAGGTTGAGGGGCAACCTAATAGAAATATACCAAGACTTTGAAGGACGTAGATAGAAGCTTTTTCCCACTGGAATAGTCAATTACGCGGGGACATAAGTTTAACGTGAGAGGGGCAACGTTTAAAGGAGATGTAGAAGGCAAGTTTCTTACACAGAAGGTGGTGGGTGCCTGGAGCTCTCTACCGGGGAAGGTAGTGGAAGCAGACACGATAGTGACTTAAAGGGCAAAACATGAATAAGATGGAAATGGAGGGATATGGTCCTCTGAAGAGTAGGGGATTTTAGTTCAGTTGGGCAACATGGTCGGTGCAAGCTTGGAGGACTAAAGGGCCTGTGTTCCTGTGCCGTAATTTTCCTTGTTCACGTATTGTTGTCCACGTTAATGGAAACTGCCAGTTTACCACAATGGTGAAATCATTCGGAGGATGTGTTTGTAGAATGCATTTGGAACTGTTTACCGGAACAAAAAATTGAGGAACCATTGAGGGAACAGGATATTTTAAATCTAGCGTTGAGTAATGAGACAGAGTTAAATAGTAATCTAAGTGAAAAGGATCCATCAGGAAGACTGATAATATAAAATTTCATATTGAGTTTGGGAGTGAAGTGTTTAAATCTGAAATTATGATCAGAAATTTAAACACAGTTTTGTAGTTATGAAGAATGAATTGGCTAACATAGATTAGGAAATGAGATTAAAAGATATGATAGCAGAGAAACATTTAAATCATCAATCTCAATGAACATGCATCGCTTCAAAGAATTAAGAACTCCATGGGGAAAATGGTCCAATTGTGGCTATTCATAGAAGGTAAGGATAATATGTTAAAAGAAGTGGCTTACAATGTTGTTAAAAAATGCCTGAAGATGGTGAGTCTTTTTAGAAATCAGCAAAGGATGGCCAAGGAATTAAGAGGGAGAAGGCAGAACAAGAGTAAATTAGTAAGCAATATACAAACAAACTGTAAGAGCTTCTGCAAGTACATTTATTAAAAAAAATCAGCAAAAGTAGGTATGAGTCCCTAAGACGTCAGAAAGGGAGAAATTATAAATTGAGAAAAAGAAAATGACAAAGACATTGAGCAAATATTTTGTATTTATCTTCACAATTGGAAGCACAACAACATAGCAGAATTAATGGAGAACATGAGGAACTCAATTAATATTGTAGTGAAGAAATTAATGTGACTAAAGATCAACACATTTCTGGTTCTGATAGCCTACGTCCTGGGGCTTTAAAGGAGTTGGTTGCATTGGTTTTGAACATTTACTAGATTCTAGAACAATCTCTAGATTGGAAATCCACTCTACAATAAAAGGAGAGAAAAAAAATGAAACTGGGCCAGTTGGCCTGACTGCAGTCATTCGGAGAATGTTGGAGTCTTTTTATGGGACATGTTAAGTGCATTGAAATGACGGTATGATTAGGCAAACCCTTGATGGTTTTAGGAGAGGGAATTCACACTTGATAAATCTATTTGAGTTTGTAAATAATACAAAGAGGATGCTAGTGGATGGCAATTTGGATTTTCAGAAGGCATTTGATAAACTGGATTAGGGTTCATGATATTCAGAGTAATAAGGTTGAATTCAGCATTGGTTAACAGAAACAGGAGAGTAAGAATAAATGGGTCATTTTCCAGTTTGCTGATTGTAACTTGTGGGGTGTGTGAAGGGACTGAGACCTCATCCAGTATATATGTTTTCTATAAGTTTATGATCCCAGTTGATTATAACTATATGGGAAGATCTCAGACTGGAATATTGGCTCAAAAGATGGTAACTTCGTTAAAACAAATGTGGAAGAATAGTTTTAACAACAAGTAGAAAACATTTATTAACTATGAAAAATAGATTACAATACAATACTCTTTTACTCCTCCTTTAGCTCAGCAATTACCCACAGGTTTTAAGATTAACACGGGTGACATACAAAGCTTGAAGCTACATGGATCTCATTAACACACAAAGTTAGTGATTGCAGATTTCTCCTCTGAATCCCCCCAGATGACTGTCAGGTGAGAATTTCTAAACTATATTTGTGAAAAACTTCAAAATCTTCTCTCAAAGCAATAGCTTCACAGCAATTCAATTTCCAAAATCCAGTCGATATTTTCCAAAAGACCTGTTTGGGTGGCACGGTGGCACAGTGGTTAGCACTGCTGCCTAACAGTGCCAGGGACCTAGGTTCGATTCCTGGATTGGGTATCTGTGTGGAGTTTGCATAATCTCCCGGTGTATGAGTAGGTTTTCTCCGGATCTCCAGTTTCTTCCCACAGACCAAAGATGTGTGGGTTAGGTGGATTGGCCATGTTAAATTGCCTCCTAGTGTCAGGGGACTAGCTAGGTTAATGCATAAGGTTATGGGGAAGAGGGTCTGAGTGGGATTGTGGTTAGTGCAGACTCAATGGGCTGAATAACCTCCTGTAGAATTCTATGCTCTGTGACCAGAGTTTCCACTCCACTTTTAGTACTTTCAGATGAACGCTCTCAGGTTTTCAATTTTACACCAATTCTGACATCCAGTCAACACTTTCTAATTTGTTTATAGACAATAGTAAGACATTTCAAACTTTACGGTTACTTTTAGAGATCCTTTCTCTAGTGTCTTCACCAACTGATTACTTCTCAGCTTTGTCTAGAGTTGCTGAATAAAATCCTGTTCCATTTCCCAATTTCTTCTTTGCTCCCTTTAACTCCAGACCTTTTACAAATTTTTTACTATTTGCTCTTTGGATCTTTGGCACTGGCTGTTTACTGCTTCATGGTCTCCCTCCAA
The DNA here is from genome assembly GCF_965287045.1 of Carcharhinus amblyrhynchos. Taxonomy (NCBI): domain Eukaryota; kingdom Metazoa; phylum Chordata; class Chondrichthyes; order Carcharhiniformes; family Carcharhinidae; genus Carcharhinus; species Carcharhinus amblyrhynchos. The sequence goes on along the minus strand of NC_137329.1, from coordinate 7,626,094 downwards.
CTGCCTCTAGCTTTCAGCTGAAATGAAAGAACAAGGAAAGCAGCTGCTCCCCTTACAGAGCCCCACTAGTTACTAAGCAACTATCTTTCTTCACGCAGTAGCTCTCTAAACACAATAGTATCGCAGATGGAATTGAAACTAACCCCCATACAAACACTTTTGTTCAACATGACATATAACGACAGCTCCCTTCCAGTTGCTGAAACATTAAGTCTACTTAAAATGATACCTTATTTCTAATGTTCACCCATCCAAATATAAATCCCTTACAACTACCTTTGGTTTCCTAACAAAACAAAATATATAGAGATATGCTCATTGCTATCTCAAAAATGGAATCTATCTTTTTGGTATAGAACAAAGAAGCTACCTGGCAATATTGGAGAGACTCGCACCGCGTTATCTCTGAAGAGACACTAACCATCTCCCTGATGGTTGCACAGACCAAATTTAACGAGAGTTATACTAAGGCCATCTGCATTTTATAACCCAGGGTGGCTAACTGAAGTCTACTCATCTGCTAGGACAAAGGACCTCGCAACCTTCCTTTCGATTCTTAATGGTTGAAATATTTAACAACCTTGGGAATGCAGACGAGGGATACACAATCGTTGTCAAAGACAATAGGCCTGATTTTACCATTTTGGTTCTAAGTGCTGAACCTGGGTACAATTCAGATCCAACTTGGAAAACTGCTCTCAGGCACTCCCATAAGCACCTAGGCTGAAAAAAAATTGTGGGTCCGAATTCCACTGTGGGCGGGGCTTATTGTGCCTGAAAAGCTTCAGCTCTGATCCGAGCTTTGAACTGTGCATGCGCGGTGGAAAAACATGCCCCTGTCATATTGCTCCCGCAAAAAAGCAGCCCAGGAGCAAAAAACAGGGGCAATGGCCCCCACTACTGGCCCCTGCCATCCCCATCACAGATCCATCTGACCTGCCTCCCTTCTCCTCCTCCCCCCCAGAGAACGATCAGGCCTCCATCCTCGCCTCCTACCTACCCCCCCTCCTCACCAGAGAATGATCAAGCCTGCCCCCCCCTCTCTCTCCCCTCCCCAAGCCAGAGAACAACCTGGCCTCCTTCCTCTCTCCCCCCAACCAGAGAATATTCTGGCCTCCCTCCTCCCCCCTACCAGAGAATGATGTGGCCTCTCACCTCCCACTCCCTCACCAGAGAATGATCTGACCCACCTCTACACCACCCCCCCAGCCTCCTCCTGCCCATTACAGATCTGAGTCAGAGAGCTGTTGGAAGCTCTGAACTTACTTCTGCAGAAGTTAGAGGGTCCAAAACAAACCTTCGCCAAGTGTATCTGTGTCCCGCTGAATCTGGACACGCAAACAGGGGGTCTGGTAAAGTTGGGCGGGCAGCCCATTAATTCAATTTATGTGCATGCAAATGTATTTAAACCACCATTGCACTCATTTCAGGTGAGGTTTGGAGCACAGCCATTTTCGGGCCTTGGTAAAGTGGGCATCTGCGCAGATGTGGGCGCAGATCGAGATAATTGCCTCATGTCCAACTTCACCAAGTTTTCGTGCCCGAAAATGGGTGTGACACAATGGTAAAACAGGGCTCAATATGGACAGATGGGAGTCACGGAATGTGGAGCTCCGATTTGGTGGAACCAATAATATTACCTTACCATACTGCAAAGTCAATCTTATCACCCAACTAGCAACATCACAGTCAAGGAATTCTGGCCCGGGCTGGGTACCTGGCCCCATCACTGCAGCAGCTGGGAAATCTGTACCAAGGTCTACGAGACTGATGCATTTCAGCATGAAGTCAACACCACCAGGAAAGTGAATGGACCAGCTTTGGGTTTCAGTTCGCCAACCTCCGTGAAGGAATACTTCATTGGACTATGATTCTGGACTCCCACATGATACAATAATTATTTTTTCTGAGATCTTGGCGCTGTAATTATTTCCTTTGTATGTCTTTTACTTCAAGAAAGCAAAAGAGACAACATTGCAGCTCTCCTGTGTGTGTGCAAATAAACGGATCCTTTAGGTCATCCTATCTTGAGTTTGCTGTGGAGTCATTAATACATATTTGACCATAGCAAAAGGGAGGAGTTGGGAAATATGCCACTGCTGAAAGGTGGAAGCAAATCCAATCATCTTTCTGTTTACAGAGAGAATAAATCAACACTGTTTAAATTAATACTCCTCCTGTCTGTAAGAGATGCAATAAGGACCTGAGTCAGCAATTTACAGTGTATATCAATAATGTAGGTGAGGGACAGGAAGCGATGGCCTAGTGGTATTATCGTTAGACAATTAATCCAGACACCAACACTTTGGCAACAGCGTCTGCGGGAGTTTGCACATTCTCCCCGTGATTGCATGGGTTTTCTCCGGGTGCTCTGGTTTCCTCCCACACCCCAAAAACGTGCTCTTAGGCTGATTGGTGTAACAAATTGTCCCTAAATTAGTCTTCCCTCAATCTCCCCCAGTAGGTGTAGACAAAGGTCATGGGTAGAGGAGGGCACTCACAATGTTAAAATGGCGGCACAGGCTCGTTGGGCCGAAGGGCCTGTTTCCCGTGCTGTGTTGCTCTTTGTTCAACTAATATTCTGGGGACCTGGGTTCGAATCCTGCCACGGCAGACGGTGGAACTTGAATTCAATAAAAATATCTGGAATTAAGAATCTACTGATGACCATGAAACCATTTCAGAAAAGCCCATTGTTAATGTTCTTTAGAGAAGGAAATCTGCTTCCTTTACCCGGTCTGGACTAAACGTGACTCCAGAGCTACAGCAATGTGGTTGACTCTCTTCTGCCCTTTGGCAATTAGGGATGGGCAATAAATGCTGGCCAGCCAGAGACAGCCATATCCCAGGAACGAATAAAAATAAATTGTTCAATGCATCCAACTTTGAGGAAGATACAGAGCTAGCTGAGGAACGCAGGGACACGCTGATTCCTCCACCTCCACTAAGGGTAAGAAATTCTGAAGATTCTGAACCTCACTGAGTGAAATTTGTTCTCCTTTCAGTCATGAATGCCGGACCCCTTATACTGAAACTTCAACCATCACACGACACCGACACCAACTGCTCCCCCCCTCCCCCGCCACCCTGCCCTTCCCTAGCATTAGAATTCCCGGCTAAGAAGAAACAGCCTCCTCTTTAGACATCTACCGTGTCAAAACTACTAGCATTTTCATACATTGCAATGAGATCACCTCTCATCCTTTAAAACTCCAGAGAATTTGGATCAATTCTACTTGATGTTTCTTCATGTGCCTTCTCATCTCAGGAGTTCATCCATTGAGCCTTTGACACCTCTAACCAAATGTTTCCTTCCACAGGTAGGGAGACCACAGTGGCACAGTGGTTAGCGCTGCTCTCTCACAGTGCCAGGGACCTGGGTTCAATTCCTGCTTAGGTCACTGTCCATGCGGAGTTTGTACATTCTCCCCATGTCTCTGTGGATTTCCTCCGGGTGCTCCGGTTTCCTCCCACAGTTTGAAAAGGGGTTAGGTGCATTTGGTGATGTTAAATTCCCCCTTAGTCTCAGGCGGCTAATCAAACCTCAAACAATTTGAATACAGGAATGATATAGAGAATCTGGTGAACTGGTACAGCAAAATAATCTCTCCCTCAATGTCAACAAAATGAAGAGAATGTCATCAACTTCAGGAAACGTAAAGGAGAACATGCCCGTCTACATCAACGGGGATGAAGTAGAAAGGGTCGAAAACTTCAAGTTTTTAGGTGTCCAAATCACCAACAACCTGTCCTGGTCTCCCCTTGCCGACACTAAAGTTAAAAGAGCCCATCACTGCCTCTACTTTCTCAGAGGACTAAGGAAATTTGGCATATCAGCTACGGCTCTCACCAACTTTTACAGATGCGCCATAGACAGCATTCTTTCTGGTTGTATCACAGCTTGGTATGGGCTCCTGCTCTGCCCAAGACTGCAAGGAATTACAAAAGGTCATGAATGTAGCCCAATCCATCACGCAAACCAGCCTCCCAACCATCGACTCTGTTCTACACTTCCCGCTGCCTCGGCAAAGCAGCCAGCATAATCAAGGACCCCATGCACCCCAGACATTCTCTCTTCCGGCTTCTTCCGTTGAGAATAAGATACAAAAGGCTGAGGTCATGTACCAACTGTCTCAAGAACAGTTTCTTCCCTCCTGCTGTCAGGCTTTTGAATGGACTTACCTTGCATTAAGTTGATCTTTCTGTACACCCTAACTATGACTGTAACACTACATTCTGCACTCTCTCATTTCCTTCTCTATGAACAGTATGCTTTGTCTGTATAGTGTGCAAGAAATGATACTTTTCACTGTATGTTAATACATGTGACGATAATAAATCAAATCAAATCAAGGGTAAATGCATGGGGTCAAGGGGATAGGGCCTGGCTGGGATTGTGGTTGGTGCAGACTTGATAGGCCAAATGGCCTCTTTCTGCACTGCAGGACTCTATGATTTGAAGGGTCCCTGGAGCAGAGAAGGGAAGTGCTGACTGAAATTTGAGAAGTCAACTATTTCAGCAGACACACGAGAGATTGAAAATGGGAAATTCCTGGTCTGTACAATCCATCACATCATGTCGTGCGTTTATTTTCTGAGGCTTTCATTCACTGTTTAGACGCTACTTTTAAAATAGCAATTGTCCTCCTCTGTATACAGATCCGGTCCTGAAACCCAATGGCTTAACAATCCTGTCTTAACAGAACGCTGCCACATCACCTCCTGTGCCCTTCAAGCAGCAATTAGCCATTTCCTTATTTAATTTACTCATCAACAGAAAAAAAAACTACAGTTGTATTGTAAACAGCTTTTGTTCAGTTTCATTCTACATCAGCCCTTTGAACCAAAACCGACCCTTTAAAGCAAGCAAATACTTCACTAAAAATAACTGCATATTTCGGACAATTTATCACCCCAACAAAACAAAATTAGAATTAGATCAACTGGTGAATTTTTACACTAAAGTATATGTATTTTGGTTACATTTTATTGTTATTTCACAATGTATTTTTAATCTTCTTACTGATCATTTTTCCATTAGTTTTTGTGGGACCCTGTGTGCTGTATTGGTTGTTATGTTTACCCACATTAACAATGTCAAAAAGTAAACCTGTAAAACTGTTCTGGAATATTCCACGGATGTGAAAGAGGCCATGTAAATGCAAATTATTTTCTCACGTTTGGGTGTACCCATACTTAACAGAGCAACTAGCTGATGCTAGACGTGCTGATTAGATGCCTTGGACACACTAAAATTCTCCATCAGTGTACCCGAACAGGCATCAGAGAGTGGCGGCGTGGCAGGGGGAAGGGGAGCAGAATGAGATGCTCTTTCGGAGAGTCAGTACAGACTTGATGAGCCAAATGGCCTCCTTCAGCACTGTAGAGATTCTATGAGGGTTAACCTGTAGCCTTTAACCACTTGGAGCTGCCTTGATTGGATCATTTTTTGATCAGTGCTCAGTGAAATTGGTTTTGTGTTTTATGTACGTTTTACATGTTTTGTTGAAGGACTTCATCAAAACAGTTAAATTTCTTGGCTTCAGAGTTTTGAAGGAGAGTTGCAAGGACTTAATTAATTAACGTTAATTCTATTTCTGTCTTCACAAGAGCTGCTAGACCTGCTGAGTTTTTCCAGCATTTTCTCTTTCTACTGGGTTTCTATATATCCTTAAAATTCTTAGGGGTAATATATACACATAACGTATAAATAAAAAAGCACGTGGTTGCTACAGCTGGACAAAGACATTATGACTCTTTAGACTTAGGCCTCAATATGGTCATTGGAAATGAGTTGTTTATGGTGCTGGATTTGTTGCAATCATTTCTAACGGAATGGGTAAACCAAATCCTGGCTATGTTACGCTTAATTAAGTATACTTAGGACAGCTGTAATTTTGCTTCTGCTTAGTTAGGTTGTTTCGAAAACAATCTAACATCTAAGCCAATGTAAGCATGTCTATGAGTCCTGCAATATAATGAATGACATTCCCTTCTCTCCAACCTTGCTTCTGAATTACTTTCAAATTTAGCCATGGTTATATTTCAGGAGAGTTTGTCCTCATATCTGATGATCTTGCTGTCTCTTGGCTCAATCTGGGTATAGCCAGTTGACAAGATATAGAAATGATGGGATGATACTTTGCCCTTATTTGCCCCGAGCATAAACAGCAACGTGGATGCAAAATCTCACGGGAGTCGGGAAACCAGAATCTTGCCGTTGAGATCTCATTTCCAGATCTTCCCTGGCCCACTTATCAGTGAGGTAATGAGTTTAATACATTTGAACGATTTTGCATTTAGTTAAAGGGCCTTCCTGTCACATGATCCCTCCTCACTTCACGTTCACAGCTGCTTTAGCGAGATGGGAAATAGTTGGGAAGATCCCGCCAGGGGAACCAAGGTGAGCAAAGCCCCCTGGGGAGAGGGACATGCCCAGGCACAGGTTGGCACTGTCAAACTGGCAGTGCCAATCTGTGCTAACCAGGCAGCGCTGAGCTGTCCCCACCTGGAAGTTTCATCCTATGCTAACCTGGCAGTACCAACTTGTGCTGGGGGCTTTGCCAAGGGTGGTTCCCATTATGCATGGTAGTGAGGGGGGGAAGGCTGAGGCCTTTTGGGGGTGCGGGGGACTTGTTGGTGATGGGGGGAGCAGATAGTGAGGAGTGGACCTCACATTGGTGGGGGAAGGATCTTGGCAGTGAGGAAGGGGTTGCTTCCATTACTGCACAGTGATTTAGGGGTTAGGAGACAGCCCAATAATTGTGCAATAGAGGGGTTTGGGGGGCAGATAATTGTCTGGTGGATGTTGAGGAGGGAGGAGGGCCCCCCAATACCTTATGGTGGGAAGGGCGCAGTGGGGTGTGAGCTGGGGAGAAGTTAAACCTCAGCATTGAGGGTGCCCTTTAAAAATAGCAGCCCAATCTCTTTGGAGCTGAGCTTGCTGGCTCTATCAGGTCACAACCCACCAGACTGATCACCCCCCCGCTCCCCCATTCCTTTTAGTCAGAGTGGCTGAAGTTCTGGTCTGTGTTGTAACCTGTTTCTGAAGTTGTCTTCAGTTTTAGGGACATAATGCATCTCGCATAATGTGCTCCTTGTCCAATTGGGACAAGCAGCAGTCAAATCTCATCACTGCTGAATAGAGAAACTGAATTACCCCTTTATCATTCTGTCAATCTCAAATTTATTTAAGCACATTTATCGCTGATTATCAAACGTCTTCTCATTTCCGTAAAGTATATAAACACAGGCTTTTGCATTCCAAGGTATTTCTCAATGACTACGCGAGAATTAGAGATGCCCTCTCTTGTTCCTTTCTTACATCTGAATCCAGACAGGTTATAGGCACAGAAAAAGCCATTCGGCCCATCAAGTCTGCACTGACAATATCTACCACTAAAGTCAGGCGAATCCCAATTGTCCCATATCCTTGAACGTTGTGATATTTCAAATGCTCATCCAAATATTTCTTTAACGTTGTAAAATTTCCAGCCTAACCTCCCCAAGTAGCACATTCCACGCCCACACCCTCTTATTATTATTTTTTTCTCAAGTGCCCTCTGAATCTCCAGCCCCTCACCCTAAAGCTACGTCCCCTCAATCAGTCCCTGCTTCGTATTCACCCTGTCCAAATCCCTCATAATTTTGTAAAAGTCAATCATGCCCCCCCTTATTCTTCTCTGTAGAAAACAATCCAATCCTATCCAGTCTCTCCTTGTAGCTCAAATGCTCCATCCCAAGCAATACCTTTTGCAAAATCATCTACATTTCAGGACTACCAGGGAACTACAGACCAGTGAGTCTCATGTCAGTGGTAGGGAAACTATTAGAGAAACTTCTGAAGGGGAGCATCGATCTCCACTTGGAGAGGCAAAGCTTGATCCTGGATAGTCAGCATGGATTCTTCAAAGGGAGGTCATGCCTCAGAAATTTGATTGAATTTTTTGAGCAAGTGGCCAGGTGTGTAGACGAGGGTAGTGCAGTCGATGTAGTTTATATAGATTTCAGCAAAGCCTTTGACAAGGTCCCACATGGGAGACTTGTAAAGAAGGCAAATTCACATGGGATACAGGATAGTTTTATTTTTGTTGGAGCAGAGAAGATGGAGGGGTGACCTGATCAAGGTTATGAAAGACAGAGTTGTTTTTTATTGATTTATGGGCACATGAGTGTCGCTGGCTGGTCAACATTCATTGCCCATCACTACTTGCCCTTGGAAGGCAGTTGAGAGCCAACCACATTGTTGTGGGTCTGGAGTCACATGTAGGCCAGGCCGGGTAAGGACGGCAGATTTCCTTCCCTTTAGGACATTAATGAACCAGGTGGATTTTTCCGACATTCGACAATGGTTTCGTGGTCATCAGTAGATTTTAATTCCAGATTTTTTTAATTGAATTCAAATTCCACCATCTGCTGTGGCGGGATTCGAACCTGGGTCCCCAGAATATTAGCTGAATTTCTGGATTAATAATCTGGCGATAATACCACAAGGCCATCGTCTCTAAGGAGCAGTTATTCCCCTTAGTTGAAGGGTCAGTCACGAGGGGCCATAGGTTCAAGATGAAGGGCAGAAGGTTTGGGGGGGATGTGAGGAAAAACTTTTTTACCCAGAGGGTGGTGGCGGTCTGGAAAGCACTGCCTCGGAGGATGGTGGAGGCGGGATGCCTCACATCCTTTAAAAAGTATCTGGATGAGCACTTGGCACATCTGGGTCAAGTACTGGCAGATGGGATTAGGTGGGAGTTCAGGTGTTTCCAATGTGTTGGTGCAGACTCAATGGGCTGAAGGGCCTCTTCTGCACTGTATGGTTCTATGATTCTATAATTTTATTTCCAGTATTTGCAGTATTTTGCTTAATGTGATGATATAATGCTTTGGCCGAAGGAATAGAGTTGCCAATCCAAGTTTGCGGACTCCATTAAGACTGAGGCAGTTGTAGAAGTTGGAGGCTAAGGGACATACATTGACACATGGAGTTTAAAGTAGGCAAGCAAAAGGTTACAAAGGCAGAAAATGCTGGAAAATCTCAGCAGGTCTAAGAGCATCTGTGGAGTGAAACCTATGCAGAATGTAACCCAATCCATCATGCAAACCAGCCTCCCACCCTTTGACTCTGTCTACACTTCCCGCTGCCTTGGCAAAGCAGCCAGCATAATTAAGGACCCCACGCACCCCAGATATTCCCTCTTCCACCTTCTTTCTTTGGGAAAAAGATACAAAAGTCTGAGGTCACGTACCAACTGACTCAAGAACAGCTTCTTCTCTGCTGCTGTCAGACTTTTGAATGGACTTACCTTGCATTAAGTTAATCCTTCTTTACATCCCTAGCTATGACTGTAACACTATTTTCTGCACTCTCTCATTTCCTTCTCTATGAATGGTATGTTTTGTCTGTAAAGCATGCATGAAACAATACTTTTCACTGTATGTTAATACATGTGACAACAATAAATCAAAATAAATTAAATCAAAAAAATCTAAATGCAAGTTGTTGTATTCAATTGAACTTCTTCATTGTTCAGTTGACACATAATCAACAGCACGAGCATTGCAAATTTATGTTCATGTCTTTTAAAAATTGGCCATTGATAGTGACCATTCAAGAGTTATGGGCCTTTATTAAATAGACAAAGTCTAAAGGATATGTGTATTATGTTCCTCAATTCCAAAAAAGAGTCATATTAGACTCAAAATTCTGTTTTTCATTTTACGCATACTGTCAGACCTGCTGAGATTTTCCAGCATTGTCTGGTTGTTGGTACCTGTTTCTGCTGCATAAGGCGCACATCAAGCAACATTTCTCAAATGCATATTGTGTTCGTAGAGTCATAGAGATTTACAACATGGAAACAGGCCCTTCAGCCCAACTTGTCCATGCTGCCCAGTTTTTAACCATGAAGTTAGTCCCAATTGCCCATGTTTGGCCCATATCCATCTACACCCATCTTGCCCATGTAACTATCAAAACACTTCTTAAAAGACAAAATTGTACCCGCCTCTACTACTACATCTGGCAGCTTGTTCCAGACACTCAAAGAACAAAGAAAATTACAGCACAGAAACAGGCCCTTTGGCCCTCCAACCCTGCACCAACCATGCCGCCTGAACTAAAACCTCTTACCCTTCCAGGGACTGTATCCCTCTATTTCCATCCTATTCATGTATTTGCCCAGACACCCCTTAAAAGTCACTGTTGTATCTGCTTCCACCAGCTCCCCCAGCAGCGAGTTCCAGGCACCCACCATCCTCTGTTTAAAAAGCTTACATCTCTTTTAAACCTTCCCCATTGCGCCTTAAACTTATGCTCCCTACTCCTAGTTTCTATGTGGTGTAGAGCCACCCACTTTAATCGCTCCATCATTGGCGGCCATGCCTTAGGTTGATTGAGCCCTAAGCTCTGGAAGTCCCTCCTTACACCATCTCTCTTGCTATCTCACTTTTCTCGTTTAGAGTGCTACTTAAAGCCCATGTCTTTCACCAAGCTTTTGGTCACCAACATAATATCTCCTTGAGATGTAATGTGATGTCATAATTTGCATTACAATGTCCCCACAAAGTGTCTTGGAATGTTTTATTATGTTAAAGATGCTATATGAGTTGTTATTGCACCAAGTTCATATTGGAGCCATGAAAAAGCAACGGAAGTCTAACCTTTAGATCTCAGAACAACAAGCTGCAATGCCAACCACAAGTTAATTTACATAGCATTATATAGGACTCACTACCTTCTGTGTAAAAAAAAATTGCCCCTCTGAACCCTTTTGTATCTCTCCACTCTCACCTTAAACCCATGCCCTCTAGTTTTAACCTCCCCTACTTTGGGAAAAGATATTGGCTATCTCGCTGATCTATGCCCTTCATTATTTTATAGACCTCTATAAGATCACCCTTGAACCTCCTGCGCTTCAGAGGAAAAATGTCCCAGTCTAGCCGGCCTCTCCTTATAACTCAAACAATGTGGTGAAATGGTTAAAGTTATTGCCACGGCATATTTGAATCATGTCTCATTTTGTAGACATCTTTGTTCTCAGGAAACATTAATCTTGTATTAGCTCACCAGAGAGGAATTTTGTAAGTTACCTACTGACCTTCTGTTGAAAACTACGTTTTAAGCTAATCTCTGGGAATTAGGCACTCTATAAAGTTAAAGCCACAGTAGATACATGTCCAATTTTGTTTCAGGACTGCAACCTTCCCAGCAGGTGAATTAAAGGAGCAGATTCTCATCATGAGATTCTTTTCATCTAAAGGAATTTCTGAGTTCTTAACAGAAGTTATCGAATTAGGTAACTTTAATGGCTTTGTATTTATTGTAGCGATGGTTGTTTAGTGTGGCAGCATTTAAATGTTATGGGTTTTATTCTTCGCAATGTAAATATTATCTGTAAAATCTCCAGCCCGAAATTAATATTGCACCAATTCTGAAAAGCCGTATCATAGGTAATCCACGAGGAAGATTATTGCAAGTCAGGGTTGTTTAGATTCAAGGTCGTGATATCTACATCGAGTAGGCTATTGATAAATGCCTGGTTTCCAGATTAAAGGAGATAAATGTCTGCAACAATGTCAAACCAGTGACCAAGAATAATACCTTAAACTAACTGAAATTGCAATGACTAGAAGCAAAAATGTCTAGAAATGCAGATATTAGAATTAATTCATGTATTAAAAAGATTTTAACATTTAACTAAGTGTTGGCACACTCTCGCAGGCAGTCCCTCCTCTACAGGGACATTGCTGCGTGCCCCAGATCCTGTCTGCTCCATAGTCATTGTTCATCATTTTGCAGTGACCGCGTGATGGGTTTTGAGTGTTTTCTGAGAACCCATGCTTCTCATGGATCAGAAAGACTTGCATTTATATTGCCCCTTCCATGAACACAGCTCATTCCATGCGCTTTCTAACCAATGCAGAACTCAGGAAGTTCACTCATTGTTGCCACGTAGAGAAACAGCTGCTAGTTTCTGCAGGGTAAAAACTCCCAGAAACAGCAAATGGAGTGAAGGCCAAATCATCTGTTTGTGAGATATTGATTGTTCAACAAAGATCATTTCTAACCCACTCTCTCTCAAACACACTCACAATCACACACATACTCACACACACACATTCACATACATACTCACAATCACACACACACACACACACACAATCATTCACACATATACACACACACAGTCACACACATGCACACACACACACGCACACAAACACACACACACATACACATACTTTGGCCGGATTCTCTGGTCTCACCCACGGCTGGGATTCTCCAGTCCTGCTGCGGCGAATGGGGATTTGGCTGTGTGTCACATTCTCCACTTTCACTGGAGCGTGCGAGAAATTAATAACAGCTCCAATCTACTGAGAAACCCTGGTTGAAGACCACAGGAACATTTAAAGTCTGGAGCTGTCTCAGTAGAGCTCCTTCTGCTTGTTCTCTTGGAGATTGTTTTTGCTGAATGTTAACTTGTGTTCAAGGTTAGTTCAGAATTCAGCAGCTGATGTGGTCAGCCATTATCTTTTACAGCCAATGCTTAAGCAGTTTTCTCTTGTAATCCAGGTAGTTATCGCTGCTTGTAAATTTCTTAAGCCAAACAGGGATCAGCAGATCGCTTGTAAATTTTGGATGGAGGGTGAAATGTCTGGCTTTATGGCGGATTTGTTCCTATTTGCAACAAAGCATGGGGACAAATTAAACATTGAGAGATTGACCAGTTTAGGCCTACACTCTCTGGGATTCAGAAGAATGAGGAGAGATCAAATTGAGGTATACAAGATGATAAAAGGTACGGGTAAAGTAGATGTGGAGCGGATGCTTCCACTTGTGGGGCATTCTAGGATGAGAGGTCATAATCTTAGGATAAGGGGTAGCAAATTTAAAACAGAGTTGAGGAGAAACTACTTCTCACAAGGATTGAGAGTCTGTGGAATTCACTACCCCAAAGTGCGATGGATGCTGGGACAGTGGTAATTAATTTAAGAAGGAATTAGACAGATTTTTAATTTGTAATGGGTTAAAGGGCTATGGGGAGAAGGTAGGAAAATGGGGATATCAGCTATGATCGAATGGCAGAGTGGACTTGATGGGCCAAATGGCCTAATTCTGCTCCTATATCTTATGAGCTTATGAACTATGGAGTCTGACAGATGTGAAAACTTTTCTTGTAAACTTACAGATTTCTTTATGTTTATCAGTGTTTGCCTCTTCCACTCATTCTCATGTTGTTAGTTCTGAAAATCGTTATATGTGTTTGGTATATTGTTTACATTCATTCAAAGTAGTACTGTAATATCATTGAACCCTAGCTTCTGACATCAATAGTTCATCAACAAAAAAAATCAGAAAGTCAGATGGAGTACAATGTTGGTAAATGTGAGGTCATTCATTTTGGTAGGAATAACAGCAAAATGGAGTATTACTTAAATGGTAAAAAATTGCAACATGCTGCTGTGCAGAGGGACCTGGTGTCCTTGTGCAGGAATTTCAAGGAGTTGGTTTGCAGGTACAGTAGGTAATTAAGAAAGCAAATGGAATTTTGTCCTTCATTGCTAGAGGGACAGAGTTTAAAAACAGCGAGGTTATGTTGCAGCTGTATAAGGTGCTGGTGAGGCCACACCTGGAGTACTGTGTACAGTTTTGGTTTCCTTACTTGAGAAAGGATATACTGGCACTGGAGGGGGTACAGAGGAGATTCATTAGACTGATTCCAGAGTTGAGAGGGTTGGCTTGTGAGGAGAGACTGAGTAGACTGGGACTATCCTCATTGGAATTCAGAAGAATGAGGGGAGATCATATAGAAACATATAAGATTATGAAGGGAATAGGTAAGATAGAAGCAGGTGAAACTAGAACTAGGGGGCATAGCCTCAAAATAAGGGAAGCAGATTTGGGACTGAGTTGAGGAGGAACTTCTTCACACAAAGGGTTGTGAATCTGTGGAATTCCCTGCCCAGTGAAGCAGTTGAGGCTACCTCACTGAATGTTTTTAAGGCAAGGATAGATAGGTTTTTGAACAGTAAAGGAATTAAGGGTTATGATGAGCGGACAGGTAAGTGGAGCTGAGTCCATGAAAAGATCAGCCATGATCTTATTGAATGGCGGAGCAGGCTCGAGGGGCTAGATGGCCTACTCCTACTCCTACTTCTTATGTTCTTATGATAATTTGAAAAAAACCATTAAACCGAGAAACTAAAGTGCTTGAACCAGGCTCTGGCTCAATATTTGAAGCAACAACAGCGTTGGTAATTTAGTCTCAATTAAACAACTTCCACCCTTCAGTCAGGTCACCATCTCTCTGAACCATCACTCCAGCGACACAACTGTGATCCATATCCCACAACACCCTCAGTTAACGAAAATCTAATCAATCTCGGTCTTGGAAGCACCGACTGATCCAACATCCACAAAATTTGTTGGAGAAAGAGAGATCGCAAGATTTCTATTGCACTTTGTATGAAGAAGCGCTTTGAGATTTCAATCCAGTATTTTAAGAATCTGTCTCTTAGTTTTGGACTCCCTCATCTGAATTCATGACTTGTTTGTCCTATTGAATTCTTAAGCAACTGAATCAGATAACCACTCATAGAATCCCTACAGTGCCAATGGAGGCTATTCGGCCCATCGAGTCTGCACCTGTGACAGAGCTGTCTCTCCAGTCCTTATCTCTGTAACCCCATGGATTTACCCCATAGGACAGAGCAGCCTGCTTGATTGGCACTACAACAAATATTCAATCCCTCCACCTTCGACACTTAGTAGTAGCAGTGTGAACTATCTACAAGATGCACTATAGTAATACACCAAAGATCCCTAGACAGAACCTTCCAAACCCAATGACTACTTCCATCCAGAAGGACAAGGGCAAGGGCAACAGGTACATGGGAACACCCCCATCTGCAAGCTCCCCTCCAAGCCACTCACCATCCTGACTTGGAAATATATCGCTGTTTCTTCGCAGTCACTGGGTCAAAATCCTGAAATTCTCTCCCTAATGGTATTGTGGATCAATCCACAGAACATGGACCGCAGCGATTCAAGAAGGCAGCTCATCATCACCTACTCAAGGACAACTAGGAATGGACAATAAGTGCTGGCCAGCCAGCAACTGCCCATGTCACACAAATGAATAATAAAAAAATTCCCCTAACCCATAGATCTTTGGGCACTAAGGGACAATTTAGCATGGCCAATCCACCTCACCTGCACATCTTTGGACTGTGGGAAGAAACTCACACAGACAGGGGAAGAATGTGCAATCTCCACACAGACAGTCATCCAAGGTTGGAATCAACCTGGATCCTTAGTGCTGTGGGGCAGCAGTGCTAACCACTCTGCCACCATGTCACTCAATCTGCTGCACTCAAAGGATTACAATCTAAGTTAATACAAACGATCTCCTTATAGTTTAAGCAAGGAAAATACTACTTTGTATCTTAATTAAGATCACTTGCTTTGCTTCTGGTCTGGATAGGTCACTTGCAAATTTATATCCAAGTCATTTCACAGGAGATGGGCACTTTTCAGATTGGACACAACAGAAGTAATATCCCCTGACATTGACATGTCTATATTATATGTGTAGACATTGGTATTTTGTGTGTCTGCATCCACTTGCTTTCTAACCATATACTTCCTATTCTTGCAACCCTTGGGGAAAGCTGAGGTTTGTGAAATTTAGATTAAGTTTCAGTCCAAATGCTGCAGCCAGCTAGCAGGGGAGTTTAAGTTTGGGGGCAATATGAAAATACACAAAGATTCTGAATTATTTTGAAACTGCCGGACAGATCTTGGAGACATGGAATAATATAGGTGTCTGGGTGGAGTTTGCGAAGGGAATCAAAATAGCCTAAAGTGTGGTTCCTATCCCGGGTTGCAAGATAACAAAACCTTGTCCAATACAAAAGAGGCATCAGTCTTTGGTTTCGTTTGCAGAAGAATAGTTTGAACCTTCATCCTCTTTGATGCTTTCCTGGGAGAGTGTGGGCCTGTTCCAAAAGTGTTGACAAGTTGAGAGCTCCCACTGTCAGTAACATCACATCTTGCTCAAAGAAAGTTTGTGTTATTTTTCTCCCCAAAGGTCGCATCAGCCTTTCTGAGTAGAATTCATAGAATCCCTACAGTGCAGAAGGAGGCCATTTGGCCCATCGAGTCTGCACCGACCACAATCCCACTCAGGCCCTATCCCTGTAACCCAATGTACGTACCATTCTAATCCCCTGACACTAAGGGACAATTTAACATGTAGGCCAATCAACACAACCAGTGCATCTTTGGGAGAAAAATGGAGCATCCAGAGGAAACACGGGGAGCACATGCAAACTCCACACAGACAGTGACCCCGAGGCTGGAATTGAATCCAGGTCTCTGGCACTGTGAGGCAGCAGTGCTAACAATTGTGCCACCGTGCCGCAAATCATAATTTCCATGTAACGGTTGGGGACAAAATCAATTCCAAAGCGTTTTGCACCAGACCTGCCAATGGGTTTTTCTGAGGAACAGGTAACGAGCAACTGTAAGCAGCTTGCTGTGTCTGCCCTCGCTGATAAAGAACCATCCAGTCTAACGTTCAGTTTCTGGATCTTGGTTTGTAACCTTTTTTGGTCACAAAATTTCATGAGCGTACCCAAGTGTTTTTCAAGGGCACCTAATATTGGGTTTGCCTGGTGCTGTTTCTGGAACGCTCTCCTGCACTCATTGAAGTGGGGTTGGTGTCCCACTGGTGTGATGATAATGGTGGAGATAATGGGAGTACATTGGGCCTTGAGGTTACAGGCCATTGTTGCTGGCCCACAGCACCTCATAGATGAGTCCATTCCCTGGGCACCATTGTTTGTGCCATCAACAAAATGGAAGGGCATGCTCAGAGTGAAGAGTCAGCATTGCCCCCACAAGGACTCTGCAAAGACTGTGGTGGCCACTCCAGCACAAGTGAATCTAACTCAGTGGGGACAGCATGGTGACATAGCGGTTAGCACTGCTGCCTCACAATGCAAGAGACCCCCCACCGTGCCACACCTGGGGGTGGCAGATGAGCAGAAAAGTAAAGGCCACAGTCAAATCAGCCATGAGCTTAGGTCATTGAGTGTCTTTAAAACAGAGATAGATAGGTTCTTGATTAATAGGGGGATTAGGGGTTATGGGGAAAAGGCAGGAGAATGGGGATGAGAAAACTATCAGCCATCATTGAATGGCGGAGCAGACTCAATGGTCCTTTGTCTTATGGCCTTATCGAAAGGGGATATGGCCTGGGTGGGATTGTTGGCGGTGCAGGCTTGATGGGCCGAATGGCCTCTTTCTGCACTGTGGGGATTCTCTGATTCTGGAGTGGCATGGGCCTCCTCCTGCTCCAGATCCTTATGGGCTCGACAAGATTCTAGCAGCCACCACAGATCTAAGCGATAAACAGCGAAAAGTGGATCCTTTAGTCGCGGTTTTAGTATCTAAGAGGGGCTACTTGCTATCTTTATCCATAGTACCGATGGGCATGATTTCAGTTCACTCAGCATGTTTAAATTGTTTGGATTACTGGAGTTATGTAAATTATTCAAATTGGTTAGTTTGCTACATTATTATTTATTTACGTGGTTCACATAGTTTAGGTTTTGGGTAGGATGTTTAGATGTCCTTGAACTCTGTATTTCCATGTGCGTCATTGTTATTTAGGACTAACAGGCTCTGCGCATACTTGTTCTGAAAGGCTATCTGATTACAATACCGGGGAATAATTTCCTGTCGATGGGAGGGGGATGAGGGGAACTCGACAGAGCACTTTCTCCAGAGGGGAATAATCGCGGAATTAACAACATGACCAGATGAGCTTTGAGTAATCTTCTGGAAACACTTGTGGCAATAATAATTAAACATTTGTTTGGAAAGATGGGACTTGACTTCATCATTTCCTATCCCCAAAGGTTTTTAACAACAAACTAATCATTTCTGAAATGAAACAAGTGAATCTGTTTATTTTGAATAATTGCATTTTTAATAAGGATTTCCGCCTCAAGATGAGTGTGTTTCAAGCTGTGACAGCAACTTAGTTATCTTTGTACACCGACTCCTGGAAATACAGTCATTTGCTCTGAACATCTAGATAAGTAAATGAGACTGCTGGAGCGAATCAGAGAATCTACAGTGCAGAACGAGACCATTTGGCCCATCGAGCATTGCATTGACAGCAATTCCACCCAGGACCCATCCCCATTGTCCCACATATTTACCGTTCTAATCTCCCTAACATTAAGGGCCAATTCAGCATGGCCAATCGACCTGACCCACACCCTCATCTTGGACTCTGAGGAAACATGAGCACCCGGAGGAAATCCACACATGCAGACATGGGAAGAATGTGCAAACTCCACGCAGACAGTGACCTGAGGCTGGAATCAAACCCAGGTCCCTGGCGCTGTGAGGCAACAGTGCTAACCACTGTGCCATCACGCCACCCAAACGAAGGTCTAGACTTAAAAAATATGGACTGGAATTCACCGGCCGTTCTTGCCAGCAGGATTCTCCTGCCCTGCCAGAAGCACACCCCTGCTCACGAGTTTCCAGCTGGCATGCGATAATGTCAGTGGAAATTCCCAGAGAATCCTGCCACTAGCGAACAACGCACCACCCCCCACTGGCGGGAAAGACGTGGCTGGGCGCGGAGAATCTCAGCCACGATTTCAAAACAAGAATCATGTTTTCAAGTTTATGCAGAGAAGGAGTAGGCCATTCAGCCCCTCAAGCCTGCTCCACCATTCAAGAAAATCATGGCTGATCTGGTCCTGTTCCTTCCCATGTCCCTGCCCCCCCAACCCCACCCCCCCACCAATGATTGACTCCCTTGTTAATCAATTATTTTTTTAACTCAGCCTTGAATATATGCAACACCCTCCAGCCTTCCCTGCTTTCTGGGTAAAGAATTGCAATGGTTAAATACCCCTGAGAGAAGAAATGCCCCCTCATCTCCACCTTATATGGATCACTGCTTATTGTTAAACTATGCCCCTAGTTTTAGATTTTTCCATGAGGGGAAACCCCCATGGGGGGCAGCGTGGTGGCACAGTGCTTAGCATTGCTGTCTTACAGCACCAGGGACCTGGGTTCAATTCTCAGCTTGGATCACTGTGTGAAGTTTGCACATTCTCCCTGTGTCTGGGTTTCCTCCGGGTGCTCAGGCTTTCTCCCACATTCTGAAAGATGTGCTGGTTAGGTGCATTGACCCAAACAGGTGCCGGATTATGGCAACTAGGGCAATTTCACAGTAACCTCATTGCAGTGTTAATGTATGTGACTAATAAATAAACTTTACTTTTCTCACAGCACCAACTCTTTCAAAATCCCTCATGATCCTGAATGGTTAAATATGATCAGCTCTCATTCTGCAAACCCCAGCGAGTGCAGAGACAACATTTCATCCCAGGAATCAACCGACTGGACCCTCTCTACACTACCTCAAATCTATTTCCCTCCTCAAATGAGGAGAACAAATCTGAATACAATACTCCGAAGTGTGGTCTCACCAACACTCTGTACAGCAAGACTTCCCTAAATTTATATCCCGCCCCTCTTGCAATAAAGGCTAACATTCCATTTACATTCCAAATTACTTGCTGTATCTGCATGTTAACTTTTTGTGATTCGTGCACAAGGACACCCAGATCCCTCTACGCCATGCAATTCTGCAAATTTTCGCAATTTTAATAATAATTTGCTTTTCTATTCTTCCTGCCAAATGGATCTCATATTTTTCCACATTATACTCTATCTGCCTACCCTGGCAGTGCCCACTAGGCACCCTGGCACTGTCCTCTGGCATTGAACCCTGGCACTGTCTCCTAGCACTGCCCTGGCATTGAACCCTGGACTATCCGCTGGCACTGCCCTCTTGCACTGAACCCTGGCACTGTTCCCTGGCACTGTGCACTGGCACTGTCCTTTGGCACTATCCTCTGATACTGTCCCTGCTGTCCCCTGGCACTGTCCTCTGGTGCTTTTATCTGGTACAGACCCCTGACACTGTCCTCTGGCACTACCCAGGGACTGTCCACGACATTAAATTTTAAAGTGCGTTTATTAGTGTTACAAGTAGGCTTATATTTACACAGTAATGAAGTTATTGTGAAAATCCCCTAGTCGCCACACTCCGGTGCCTGTTTGGGTACACTGAGGGAGAATTTAGCATGGCCAATGCACCTAACCAGCACGTCTTTTGGGACGTGGGAGGAAACTGGAGCACCCGGAGGAAACCCACGCAGACACGGGTGAATGTGTAGACTCTACACAGACAGTGGTACAAGGCCTGGAACCAAACTGGGGTTTTTGGCACTGTGAGGCAGCAGTGCTAACCACTGTGCCACCGTACTGACCCTGGGAACTGTCCCCTGGCACAGGCAGGACTTGAAGAGATGCTGGACTGCACCTTTCTCAGTCGGCCCAGGCTGGGCGAGGAATGTGGGACTCTGATTGAGTGAGTAGAAAGGAGCCGAGTGACATTCCGATATTGATTGCTGGCACTCAGAAGATTCAGCTCGATATAAATTGGAAGGAATTGTTTGTGGGGATGAGGTGGTGAGGGGTGTGATGAAACATGTGCATAATCCTCTGTGAAGTATATATTCCAGGTCACTCAGGGAGTCCGTGTTGCTGTGGCAACAGGCACCGTTACATGTTGCAGTCTGGAACTATGAATAGGGATAGTCAAGATGTCAATATTCTTTCCATCACAGGGCTGACCAGGCTTCTACCACCAACAACCAACATTTGACGTGTTGGAAGGATTTGTATTGTGATTGCACCTTCGTTGGCCATCAGATCCTGGAGTGGGACTCAAATTTGGGGTGTCACGGTGATAAGCACTGTTGCCTACAGCGCCAGGGACCCGGGTTCAATTCCGGCCTTCGGTGAATGTGTGGAGTTTGCACGTATCTGCATGAATTTCCTCCGTTAATGACAGAACAGGTGACACAAGGGGCAGAATTTTACAGCCTCGGTCAAGCGAAACCCGAAATTCCCACTGAGGTCAATGGATATTTCCATTGTCTGCCCCTAACCCACTTCAATTCTGTAGTGGGCGAGGCAGTAAAGTTGCAAAGATTTCACATCTTAAGACTTTTACTGTTGTCAGCAAACTAGGAATAACATTAACTAAATGTTATTTGTGTGGGCAACTTATACTTTAAACTACAGAAGAAAACTTTCCCCTTTTACTTTCAACACAGCTGAAAACCTTGCTTCACAATTATATTTTACGCTGTCCCTTAGATGATCATTCCATTCTCCCTGAACTAGCCCAAGTAATTCTTAGCTCTGAAGGGTTTATGCCTGTTCTTTTCCTTTCCTAACCTTGTAACTTTTAATTCCAGACCTGTCTTTTAGGATGAAGCTTTTTCCTGGTGATTCTCCCTCTAGTGCAAGCTAGGCGAATCTTCCAGCCTTATTTTAAATCCTCACTAATCTGTTTTTCTCAATGAGTGTGCGCTCCCACCTACATTCCTACATGATGAACCAGAGAGGATTTCAACCTTGAGCTGCTCCCTCATTTTCGGCTCCTGGCAAATGACCTGCACTTAGGGATAGTTTACAATCTCTTTTCTCCCAAAGCCAATCTCCATGGCAACATGAATCATATGGCTATCCAGATAGAAAGATTGATTTTCTATCCTTGGGGCCCCAATGAACTGTTTACAACCCACCATTCGCAACACGCTCCTGGGACTTGCAGTCTAATCACTGTCAGCACAGATGCTGCCGCCATTGTCTCCAACTATTAACTGCTCACACTTAATTCCAGTAAAACAACCCACCCTTCCTTTCATCTTTAATAGCTACATCGCCCAGGCTTGTTATTAGATACACTCCAGAACAGGTCACATGATCCACTTCCTTTACAATCCTATATTAGAGACACAATCCTGGAACATAACTTGCCTTTATTGGTTGGAGCATTGAGTACAAGAGTCAGGATGTCATGTTGTAACTTTGTAAAACTTTGGTTAGACCACAATTAGAGTATTGTGTTCAGGATAAGGAGGCTTTGGAAAGGGTGCAAAAGAGATTTACCAGGATGTTGCCTGGATTAGAGGGCATGAGCTATAAGGAGATGCTGGACAAACTAGGGCTATTTTCTCTGGAGTGGAGGAGGCTGAGGGAGGACCTCAAAGTCTATAAACTTATGAGAGGCATAGATAGGGTTGACAGTCAGAATCTTTTTCCTAGAGTGGAAATGTCTAATACTAAGGACATGCACTTAAGGTGGGAGGGGGAAAGTTCAAAGGAAATGTAAGGGACAAGTGTTTTACATAGAGTCTGGAAGACACTTCCAGTGGTGATGATGCAGGCAGATATGATAGGGGCGTTTAAGAGGCTTTAAGATACACACATGAATATACCAGGAATGGAGGGATATGGACCAAGGGCAGGCAGAGGGGATTAGTTTAATTTGGCGTCATGTTCAATACAACATTGTGGGCTGAAGGGCCTGTTCTTCTGCTGGGCTGTCCTATGTTCTATGACAACCTTATAGGCTGCATATTTGTGACATATGACGCAGAATAACTCTGAAAGGAGATGGAGCCCCGTGCAAAAGCATTGCCTCCAAAAATCACTGTTTAAGATTGGAACAGAACTATTGGACGCTCGGCCATTCCACATTTGAATCCCAGCTCCTTGCTTATTCCCAGCAGGATTAGTCACTGGCCTGCTCACTTAAATAAGAATATTTTGGATGTGCTATTTCGGATGCCAAGCGGCATGTTGGAACCGAGCACAAGGTAGATGAACATTTTCATTAGCATTGTTGGAGTACAGTTTGTGCAAACGTGACCCACAGGTTGTTTATTCAGTGGTGACATTAAGATACCAAACATCACTCAAAGCTCGCAAAGTACAGACTGACTGATGATTTAATCTGCATCTATTATATACAATGTAAAAGGTAACTGAGTCTGCCAAGGGAAATAATTGCCAAGTTTTCCACTACAGTTTAAAATGAGCTTTTTCCAGACTTCCAACAATGTTGGTTTGTTTTTATAGCTCAGTGATGAATGCTTATGGAGCAGCTTGTAAATTTGTGCAAATAAAATCCATCTGGTTTCAGATGCTGCCACTAGATTGCTGGGCTCTGCTGTCACAACCTTCCTTAGCTTTTCATATCTCATTAACAAATTACTAATGGACACATTGCTGATTGGCTTCACTGCATTCTTCTGCCACTCTCACTCTTTCCTCTTTTAAGATGCTCCATAAAACCTCCATCTTCCACCAAGCTGCTTTCCCTAATATTGCCTCATGAGATTCAGTGCCATATGCTGTTTTATAATGTTCCTGTGATGTTTTATTAGGTGAAAGGCGCCATATACATGTAGGTTGTTGTTGCTCCTCTATGATGACCCCCTATCCATGATTACAGGTTTTCATTATATGTAAATGGTGAGTGAGGTCTCAGAAGGATGGCACAGTGATTAGCATAGCTCCATAACCCAATGTATTTAACCCGCTAATCCCCCGGACAGCAGGGTCAATCCATCTAATCTGCACATCTTTGGAGTGTGGGAGGAAATTGGAGCATCCGGAGGAAACCCACGCAGACATGGGGAGAACGTGCAGACCCCACACAGATGGTCACCCAAGGTCAGAATTGAACCCGGGTCCCTGATGCTGTGAGGCAACAGTGCTAACCACTGTGCCACGCTATCTGATTGTTGAATTGTGATGCTGTTGTCTACCTCACTTGCAGTTGCCTTGTAGGTGGTATCATACTGGATCAAAGAGCCAATGAGAGTGTCTGCTTAAGAGCCAATGGGGAAAACGAGTGCTTAGGCCGTGCTAAAATCTCCCTCGGTGAACCTGAACAGGTGCCAGAGTGTGGCGACTAGGGGATTTACACAGTAACTTCACTGTAGTGTTAATGGAAGCCTACTTGTGACACTAACAAATAAACTCTAAACTTTAGAAACAATGGGCACCTATCGATGCAGTAAATCTTGTCCCATCACTGCGAACCCACAAAATCCAGCACATTATCAACCCCAACACTTCCATTTCAAAATCTATACTTTGAAGAGCTCTATCAAGTACGATTCTATGTTAAGTACCACTCTATATAGAGTACATTCCATTCTGGTAGAGGGAGCTCTGCCTTCTCATTAACACAAGTATTTTTCTTAACAATCACAATTCCATACTGCAATTCCAGATATATTGTGCTTTTCACACATCAACAGCATGTGGTAATTTGTCCAAAGGACTTTCTTCACCTTCTCAAAATTCCTATTTAAATTGCTTATCCACAACAACTACTTGCATTTGTATCATAGATTTTAAATAATAAAACAGTGTGAGGAACTTCACTCACTTTTAATATTGAATAAACTCCCTTAATTCATTCATTGAGTGACATTTGGGCGGCACAGTGGTAGCACTGCTGCTTCACAGTGCCAGGGACCCAGGTTCAACTTGGCCTCAGATCAGTGTCTGTGTGGAGTCTGTATGTTCTCCCCATGTTTGTGTGGGTTTCCTCCAGGTGCTCCGGTATCCTTCCACAGTCCAAAGATGTGTGGGTTAGATGGATGGGCCATGCTAATTTGCCTCTTAATGTTAGGGGGACTAGCTAGGGTAAACATATAGGGTTATGGGGATGGGGTCTGGGTGGGCATATGGTCTATGTAGACTCGATGGGCCAAATGGCCTTCTTCTGCACTGCAGGATTCTACAGTTCTATCGAGTGAACCTGTATGTCTCTTTGCTTCATTCATGAAAAGGTCTGATTTCATACCATGTATTTAACCTAATAACTTGGGTCATATTTGTCTCAATGTGGGTGGCATGGTGGCACACTACCTCACAGTACCAGGGATCCAGCTTCGATTCTGGCCTTTGGTGACTGTCTGTGTGGAGTTTGCACCTTCTCTCTGTGTCTGTGTGGGGTTTCCTTCCAGTGCTCCGATTTCCTCCCACGCTCCAAAGAAGTGCAGGTTAGTGGATGGGCGATGCTAAATTGCCCCTTAATGTCCCAAGATGTTATGGGGGGGGGGATTAGTGGGGTAAATAAGGCGGACTTACAGGGATAGGATCTGGATGGGACCCTCCATCAGAGAATTGGTGTAGACTCGATGGGCCAAATGGCCTGTTTCTGCAATGTAGGGTTCATATGATTCTATGATTGCGACATAGAAGATTCAGTTTGATGTTGGAAGCAGAGCCAAGTGAAAGGCAGCAGGATCAGTGATTTTTATGCTTTTTTGGGGATCATATTTCTGCTGAGAAATGAAACAATGGAAGAGGATTACAGGTACGCACCTGTCTTCACAGAATTTCCCGGGTTCATGAATGAGTGTTAGGGTCAGCTGTACTAAACCGGTGTAATTGGCCTGGTGGAAGTGGATTGCCTCTCATCGACTATTGCTGGATGCTAAAGTAGGGAACCAGAACAGAAGTTGTAGAGCATAAACTTTGGTGGTAGCATCAATATTCTTGGGATTAGCCCTGTTGTAATATCAGTCAGTGAATTACTTCATAGGGTGCTTTAATTGTAATTGGGTGTTTTCAAATGTAGCAGTGGACTTCAAAATTCTCCACAAATATTGACATGGACCCAAAGACTCTCTTGGCTTAACAGGCACAGTTAGCTACCTCACTGTGCCAGGGACCTGGGTTACATAAGAACATAAGAAATAGGAGCAGGAGTAGGCCATCTAGCCCTTCGAGCCTGCCCCGCCATCCAACAAGATCATGGCTGATCTGAAGTGGATCAGTTCCACTTTCCCACTTTCTCCCCATAACCCTTAATTCCCTCGTCTATCAGAAACCTATCTACCCGTGACTTAAATATATTTAGCGAGGTAGCCTCGACCACTTCAACGGGCAAAGAATCCCAGAGATTCACCACTCTGAGTGAAGAAGTTCCTCCTCAACTCCGATCTAAACTGCACCCCCCTTATCTTGAGGCTGTGCCCTCCAGTCCTGCTATCCTTTCTAAGCGGGAAACATTTCTCTACCTCTACCCTATCCATCCCCTTCATTATCTTATACGTCTCTATAAGATCCCCCCTCAGCCTTCTAAACTCCAACGAGTACAGACCCAGTCTATTCAGTCTCTCTTCATAGGCTAACCCCCCTCATCTCTGGTATCAGCCTAGTGAACCTCCTCTGCACTCCCTCCAAGGCCAATATATCCTTCCGCAAGTGCGGCGACCAAAACTGCACACAGTACTCCAGCTGCGGCCTCACCAGTACCCTGTACAGTTGCAGCAAGACCTCCCTGCTTTTATATTCTATCCCCCTCGCTATAAAGGCCAACATTCCATTTGCCTTCTCGATCACCTGCAGACTGGGTTTTTGCGATTCGTGCGCAACGACCCCCAGGTCCCTCTGCACCGTAGCATGCTGCAGCTTTTCGCCCTTTAAATAATAATCCCTCCTATTATTATTTCTACCAAAGTGAATAACCTCACACTTGCTAACATACTCCATGTGCCAGGTCCTCGCCCACTTGCTCAGCCTATCCAGATCTCTCTGCGGACTTTCCACACCTTCCACGCAATTTGCTTTTCCACTGATCTTCATTCATCACTGGGTTCAATTCTCAGCTTGGGTCTCTCTGTGTGTGGAGTCTGCATATTCTCCTCATGTCTGCATGGGTTTCCTCTGGGTGCTCCGGTTTCCTCCCACAGTCCGAAAGATGTGCTGGTTAAGTGCATCGGTCATGCTAAATCCTCCCTCAGTGTACCTGAACAGGGGCTGGAGTGTGGTGACTAGGGGATTTTCACAGTAACCTCATTGCAGTGTTAATGTCAGCCTACTTGTGACACTAATAAATAAACTTAAAAAAGATAGCCAAAAAAAAAGTGTTAACATAGCAGAAATTGTTTTAGTTAGTCTGATTAAAGACAAAAACATGCATTTAAATAATCAAGTACACAAATCCTTCCAGGATGTCCCTTGCCTCCTTTTTAAACAAATGTTACACAATTTTATCTCAGAGAAAGACCATAGAATGATGAGAATTCGTGGTATAGACTGGGCCATTCAGCTCTTCATACATATGCTGGACAAAAATGAACCTCCAACCTAATCCCATTTTCTGACCATTGGCTAGTGGCCTTTTATGTAATGGAAAGTGAATATTCAAGTATATTTAAGTGAGGTGATGGCTTCTGCCTTGACCACCATTTGAGGCAGGGATTCCAACTCTCCCCCTCTTACACCCCACTCCACCCTCTGAATGAAACAATTTTTACTCAGTTCCCCTCTAACCCTCTATCACTATCCCCTGGTTATTGACCTCTCTGCTCAGAGAAGTGTGTCCTTTCTCTCCACGCTATCTCGATCCCTGGCGATGTTATCCACATATATATTTTAGTTAAGAAAGCTTACCAATACCTTTACTGTCTCAGAAGACAAAGGAAATTTGGCATGTCAGCTACAAATCTCACCAACTTTTACAGATGCACATAGGAAGCATTCTTTCTGGTTGTATCACAGCTTGGTATAGCTCCTGCTCCGCCCAAGACCACAAGAAACTAAAAAAGATCTGAATGTAGCCCAATCCATCACACAAACCAGCCTCTCATCCATTGACTCTGTCTACACTTCCTGCTGCCTCAGCAAAGCAGCCAGCATAATTAAAGACTCCATGCACTCCGGAGATTCTCTCTTCCACCTTCTCCCTTCTGGAGGTCACGTACCAACCGACTCAAGAACAGCTCCTTCCCTGAATGGACTTATCTTGCATTAAGTTGATTTTTTTCTACACCCTAGCTATGACTGTAACATTACTTTCTGCACTCTCTCATTTCCTTCTCTATGAATGGTATGTTTTGGCTGTATAGCATGCAAGAAACAATATTTTTCACTGTATGTTAATACACAGGACAATAATAAATCAAATGAAATAAATCAAAATCAAATTGAATAAATCTCCCCTCATCTTCCACTTTTCCTTTCTGAAAGAAAGCAAACCCAGCCTATCCAACTTTATCTTGTGTCTAGAGTTATCTAGGTCTGGGCAATCCTTGTAAATGTCCGATGAACCTTCCCAGTGCAATCATACCCTTCCTGCAATGTACAGAACGGTGTACAGTATTCCAGTTGTGACCTGGTTTTGTTTATATAATTCCAGCATAACCTCCCTGCTCTCCCACCATAGCTAACAAAGGAGTGTGGTGATTGTCCATATGACATAAGCTCGCCAGAGTAAGAGTCACATGACCCACAGAACTAGTTGGAGAGGAGAGCAGGGGATCACTTGGTTGCTCTTTGAGAACCTTCTTGGCAGCTGGCTGCAGCCACGACGCTGCAAGTCTCTGAATAGCTTTCATCTGTAAATAAACATGTTGCTCTTTCCCATAATTGGTGAACAAGAATTATTACAGATAGCTTCTATCTATCTACTGCCTGACTACCTTTGAGAATCAGTGGACAGGCAGTCCAAAGTCCCATTACTGCTCCACATCTCTCAGTTTCTTACCATGTTTCCTTATCTTGTTTTCCCTCTCCAAATCCATTACCTCACATTTCTCTAGTTGAATTCTAGTTTCTCAGTCCAGTTGCCTAATCCAATTGTTTTTAATTCAATTACAGGAGGTGGGTTGTTGCTGGTTGGGCCAGTATTAATTGCCCAAAGCTGAGGGCATTTAAGAGTCACCACATTGTTGTGATCTGGAGTCACATTGAGGTCAGACAGGTAAGGATGACAGATTTCCTCCCCTAAAGGACATCAGTGAACCAGATGGATTTTTCCAACAATCAGAAATACTTTAGAAACATAGAAACTAGAAGCAGGAGTAGGCCATTCGGTCCTTCAAGCCTGCTCTGCTATTCATTATGGTCATGGTTGATCATCAAATTCAATATCCTGATCCCCTTTCCCCCATATCCCTTGATCCTTTTGGCCCCAAGAACTATATCTAATTTCTTCTTGAAATCATACAAAGTTTTAGCCTCAACTACATTCTGTGGTAGTGAATTCCACACTCTCTGGGTGAAGAAATTTCTCCTCACCTCAGTCCAAAAAGGTTTACCCTTTATCCTCAAACTATGACCCCTAGTTTTGGACTCCCCCAGCATCAGGAACATTCTTTCTGACCCTATCCTGTCTAATCCTGTTAGAAATAAATACGTTTCTATGAGATCCCCTCTCACTCTTCTAACTCCAGTGAATACGATCCTAACCGACTTAATCTCTCCTCATACGATAGACTTATCATTCCAGGAATCAGCCTGGTAAACCTTCACTGTATTCCCTCTATAGCAAGGACATCCGTCCTCAGATAAAGACACCAAAGCTGCACACAATACCCAGGTGTGGCCTCACCAATCATAGTGAAACATCTCTACTCCTATACTCAATCCCTCTCCCTGTGAAGGTCAACATACCACTTGCCTTCTTTACTGCCTGCTGCATCAGCATGCTTACTTTCAGTGACTGATGCACAAGGACACTAAGGTCTCACTGAGTATCCACCTCTCTCAATTTACAGTTATTCAAATAATAATCTTGTCTCCCTATTATGCTACCAAAGTTGATAACCTCACATTTATCCATATTATATTGCATCACATGGTCATCATTAGACTTTTAATTCCAGATTTTTATTTGTTCAAATTTCACCAAATTCCATGTTGGGATTTGAACCCTTGTCCCCAGAGCATTAACCAAGGTCTCTGGATTATTAGTCCAGCGACAATACCACTATGCAACTCTTTCCTCCCCCCCATCCCCATCTTCCTCCAGTCTGGAACTTTTTTCTCTCACTATCAACTGCATGAACAATTTTTGCATTATTTGAGTATGAAGCAGTGATATTTATCAATGGTCCCAGTACTGAGCTCTGTCTTTTCCTCCTTGAGATAGAGGATGACTTGCTTCCAATCCTGTTCAATGTGGGATGGTTCATCAATCCAATGTGTGACCTGCAGACTCTGCCGCATGTGGGGCTTGAGGGTTTGGGTAGGTGGTTTGTTTGGAGGACTGTGCTCTGTGGAACCCTACTGTAAACAGTCCTCCAGTCACAAAAACACACATCAATCATTGCCCTTTGCTTCTTCCCTCTGAGCCAATTTTGGATCCAACTTGTCATTTTTCCTTGGATTGTATGGGCTTTTACTTTACTGATCAGTTTAGCTTTGCTAAAATCCATGTAGGCTGCGTCAAGGGGGTTATCTTCATTGACAATCTTCATTAAAACTGAAATCTTGTTGGGCAGACATGACTTGCTCCTTACATATCCACCAAGACTGTCAGTGAGTAATCTATGCCTTTCTTAATGATGGTTCATACAGACCTTCAGAATTTTTTCCAATCATTTGCCTGCCCTAGTGTTAGGTTGACTGGCCTGAAATTACTCAATCTATTCCTTCCTCTCTTAAACAATAGTACATTAGCTGCCCACTACTCTATTTGAAGAGTCATTAGTGTGTAAGGATCAATCAGTGTGGGGTGTGTCACGTTTATCTGTGACAAATAAGGCTTACAATTAACACTGCAATGAATTTACTGCAAAAATCCCCTAGTTGCCACACTCCGGTGTCTGTTCAGATGCACTGAGGGAGAACTTAGCATGGCCAATACACCTAACCAGCATGTCTTTCAGACTGTGGGAGGAAACCACAGCACCTGGAGGAAACCCACACAGACACGTGGAGAACAGGCAGACTCCAGACAGACAGTGCCCCAAGCTGAGAATTGAAGCCTAGCGCTGTGAAGCATCAATGCTAACCATGTGCCACAGTGTCACCAATGTATGTAAGGATAGGTGGGTGTGGGGTGTGTTTGTAGCCAGGAGGTGATTGGAAATGATCATCAGATCAGCAAATGATCATCGGAGGACATGTCTACATCAATGGGGATGAGGTAGGAATGGTCAAAAGCTTCAAGTTTTTAGGTGTCCCGGTCACCAACAACCTCATGCTGACGTCATCATTCAGAAAGCCCACCAACTCCTCTAGTTTCTCAGAAGACTATGGAAAATTGATATGTCTGCTATGACTCTCACCAACTTTTACAGATGCACCATAGTATTCTTTCTGGTTGTACCGCTTGGTATGGCTCCTGCTCTGCCCAAGACCAAGGGTCATGAACGAAGCCCAGTCCAACACTCAAACCAGCCTCCCATCCATTGATATTATCTACACTTCTTGCTGCCTCAAGAAAGCAGCCAGCATAATTAAGGACGCCATACTCCCGGACATTCTCTCTTTCACCTTCTTCCATCAGGAAAAAGATACGAACGTCTGAAGTCATGTACCAACTGACTCAAGAACAGCTTCTTCCCTGCTGCTATCAGACTTTTGAAAGGACCTATCACATATTAAGTTAATCTTTTGCTACATCCTAGCTATGACTGTAATTCTACATTCTGCACTTTCTCCTTTCCTTCTCTACGAATGGTATGCTTTGTCGCTGTAGCGCACAAGAAACAATACTTCTGTGTGCTAATACACGTGACAATAATAAATTAAATCAAACCAAATCATCGCCTGCTCCTTCTAATCTGGGATGTTTTTAATATTAGAATCATAAAGGCCTTATTTTACCATTTTGATTCTAAGTGCTGGACGGACTTGAAACTGGGAATGTTTCAGATCTGACTTTTAGACCTGTTCTTATGGTGCCCTCATAAGCACTCTGCCTGAAAAAGATATCAACAATTCTGAATCACGCCACAGAAGCTTGTGGGTGGGGCTTAACAGGCCTGAAACACCAGCTCCGATCGAAGCCGCTAGCTGTGGAGGCATAGAAAAAGAAATGATAGAATGAACTCCCATGGCCACCATAGACATTACCCCACCCCTGCACCATTACTGACCCCCTTATCCCCCCATCCCCTTCACCACCCAGACTGATTGTGGGCCTTTTCTCCCCCTTACCCTCCACCAATCTCAGCCAGAGTGGCAGTAGACTCTCCTTCCCCTCCATCGATTCCAGACAGAGTGACAGCAGACCCCTCTTCCCCCCGCCACTGACTTCAGGCAGAGGGGAAGTGGAACCTCCTTCCCCCCCAGTGATGTCATGCAGAGTGGCAGTGAACCCCACCTTCTCCCCCACTGACTTCAGGCAGAGAAGCAGTGGATGCACATTCTCCCCCACCGATGTCACACCGAGAGGCAGTGAACCCTACCTTCTCCTCCACTGACATCATGCAGAGTGGCAGCAGATCTACCTTTCCCCCCACTGATCTCAGGCAGAGTGACAGCGGACCCCCCTTCCCCACCCCCCCCACCCCCCCACTAATGTCAGGCAGAGTGGTAGCAGACCCCCCTTCCTCCCCCACTGATGTCAGGCAGAGTGGTAGTGGACCCCCTTCTCCACCCCTAATTGGGGGTAAGGGTTTAAAAGTAGAAAGGGTTCTCCCATTTAAGACAAAGCAGATGAGGAATTTCTTCTCAGAGTGTTATTAGTCTTTGGAATTCTCTTCCATAGCAAGCAGTGGAGGCTGAGTCATTGATTAGTTTCAAGTTGGTACAGTAAGAAGTCTCACAACACCAGGTTAAAGTCCAACAGGTCTGTTTGGAATCACGAGCTTTCGGAGCGCTGCTCCTTCATCAGGTGAGTGGAGAGGTAGGTTTCACAAACACGGCATATATAGACAGAGACACAGTTGTAAGATAATGGTTGGAATGCGAGGCTTCTTACTGAAACCTAGTCCAACACCAGCATCTCCACATCATATTAAAGTTGGTCAGATTTTTGAATGACAAGGGAGTCAAGTGTTACAAAGGACGGGAAGAAAGGGAGCCAAGGCCTCAATTAGGATGGCACAGAGGCACAGTGGTTAGCGCTGCTGCCTCACAGTGCCAGGACCCAGGTTCAATTCCTAGCTTGGGTGAATGTCTGTTGGAGTCTGCACGTTTTCCCTGTGTCTGTGTGGACTTCTGTCGGGTACTCCAGTTTCCTCCCACAGTCTGAGACAATTGTTGATTTATGATTGTCACATGTATTAGCATATAATTGTTTCTTGCGCACTATACAGACAAAGCATATCATTCATAGAGAAGGGAAGGAGAGAGTGCACAATGTACTGTTACAGTCATAGCTGGGGTGTAGAGAAAGATCAACTTAATGCGACATAGGTCTATTCAAAAGTCTTATGGCTGCAGGGAAGAAGCTGTTTTTGAGTCGGTTTGAGATGTAGTCTCAGACTTTTTGTATCGTTTTCCTGACAGAAGAAGATGGAAGATCTGTCCGTTGTGCATGGGGTCCTTGATTATGTTGGCTACTTTTTCAAACCAGCGGGAAGTGTAGACACTGTCAAAGGACGAGAGGCCGGTTTGAGTGATGGACCGGGCTTCGTTCATGACCCGGTGTAATTTCTTGCAATCATGGACAGAGCAGGAGCCACACGAAGCTGTGATACAACCAGGAAAATGTTTTCTATAGTAAATATTGGTGAGAGTGGCAGCGGACATGCCAAATTTCCTTAGTCTTCTGAGAAAATAGAGGCGTTGGTGGGCCCTTTCTTAACTATTGTGTCCATATGGAGGGACCAGGACAGGTTGTTGGTGATCTGGACACCTAAAAACTTTAAGTTTTGGTGGTTGGACAACTCTTGTGCTGGTCAGGTGGGTTGGCCATGCTAAATTTTCTCCCAGTGTATCGAACAGGCACCGGAGTAGGGTGACTAGAGAACATTCCCAGTAACTTCATCGCAGTGTTAATGTAAGCCTACTTGCGACACTAATAAATAAACTTAAAACCGACCATATGTGCTCTTACTGAATGGCGGGCGGACCAGGTTTGATGGGCTGAATGTGCTGCTGCCCCTATTTCACATGATCTTATGACACAGCGACAATTCATTAAAACAAGCAAGAAACACACAAATAGCTAGAAGGTGAACACAGGCTAAGCGCCCACACAACCAAGGGAAAAATGAGAACGCGTGAGCAAACAGTGAAAAGGCAGAAAAACAATCTCCAAAAACAGAAAGACTCCTGCAAAATCAATCGGCCTGTCAGTCACAGGGAGAGGAAAATGAGTTGTTACCAAATACGAACAATTGACATGTAATTAAAATCACATCATAGTTTCTCACATTTGGACAATAAATATTTGACAACATGGGGGAGATAATGTTAGTCAGATTAATCTGTTTTATATTGTGGTCTTAGAACAGTTAAATTGTCTGAATATTAATAATGTAAGTTTAGTTTTTCCATGTGTGATTGGTTCTCTTTACATGGTTTGTGGTTTCAGTTAGCCCCAAGGAATTAGCTTCCTAAAATTGGCACAGATTTCAGGGGAAGTCAAACAAGTTCATAAGTTCACTCACACTCTGTGATAGAATCGCTGTATTCAAGATGGTGATTAATTAGACCCAGACTGCTTATTTTTCTGGCTCTTTTGAGAACCAAATACAAACGAAATTAACACAGACCTGAACAGAGAGACATTTTGCAGTTTAACACAGATGGATAGGGTATACAAGGAACGGCCACCATAAATTCCATTGTGTCCCTATTAAAACTGACAATTTCATTTTGTAAATAACCATAGTGCCACTCAATGGAGGTACTCTTGCCAAAGAAAGGCAGTGTTGTTTCCAATGAGAAACACGCCAGTTTTCTCTCCAGATCTTACGACGCACTGCCCAAAAAAATCAAGGGGGTGCATTACACATCGTCATGTGGGGGGAAACGGGTCTCAACTCACCAACAAAGCCCAGCTGCACCGAGATCGGGGTGCCATGGTAACCTGATCGTAACTGGAGAAAACTCCCTCGCCCTCAGTCCCTCACAAAGTTCTCAGGGGTTGCCCTCCCCAGTCAGATTGAACATTTCTCTCCCTGTCTTCTCCCCACCCCCCACCATGATTGGAATCAATATTTCTCTCCCGCCCCCAATCAAAATTGGCACTCCTCTCCCCCACCCACAACCTGATCATTGGCTCTCCCACCCCCCCCCGCAGTCATCAACTCCTTCCCCCATGTCCCCTGAGCATTGCAACCCCACCCCCCTGCCAATGGTATATCCTACTCCTCCATCTACTCTCCCCCCAGTCTACAACCAAATCTAAGTGAACGTCCTCTCTTCCATGAGGCACCCAAAGGGGCAAATCACTTGGCACAGGTTGGTACTGCAAGGTTGACATGGATATGATTATACTTACTTTTACACCCTCAGGGAGACCCCCGCCCCCGCCCCCGCCCCAGCCCCAGCCCCAGCCCCACACAGCAGGTTCGTGTCCAGGTGAACTTGTTATAAACCATGTTGGCATGTAGGCATGGTGTCACTATAT
This sequence comes from Carcharhinus amblyrhynchos, assembly GCF_965287045.1. Classification (NCBI taxonomy): domain Eukaryota; kingdom Metazoa; phylum Chordata; class Chondrichthyes; order Carcharhiniformes; family Carcharhinidae; genus Carcharhinus; species Carcharhinus amblyrhynchos. The sequence continues at coordinate 7,590,869 of NC_137329.1, read as the reverse complement.
ACAGGCATGGGAGGGGCAGAGGATAGGGATGTCAGTATACAGCAAGAGAATGGGTAAATGATGTTGAAATCTATTTTGATCAATGCAAAACAGGTTCTCACCCATTGTGAGTATGAACTTCAAGGCAGAGGTGAGTGGTGACATCACCAGCAAGGGGTGGGGTTAGATCCAAGATTGTGATGTCACCAGTGAGACCCTGCCCACCAACGCTCACCTGGACAGCAACACAAGCTCAAAATCACCCCGATAGTCTGATTGAGATGATTGAAAGGATGATCAAAAAAAATATACACTTTGTAATAAAATATACACTTTGTAATAAAATAGAAATCAAGTTTTAAATGAAAAACATTAATTTAGTGTATTATATACCAGCACTATCTTTTCAGCATAGACATTAGATTCCAGGGAAATATGCTAAAGGAATGTTTACTTTCTCATAATTACACTCAGAACAAACTTCCACAATGATTCAGTCTACATCACGCTTTATATTCTATTTAGTGAATAATCTCTTGCTTAGCATTAATATACCATTGTCTTATTTACAGAGTGTGAAGATGCCAGCGTTGGACTGGGATGGGCACAGTAAGAAGTCTCACAACACTAGGTAAAAGTCCAACAGGTCTATTTGGTAGCCCGAGCTTTCAGAGAGCTGCTCCTTCACTCACCTGATGATGGGCCAGTGCACTGAAAGCTCATACTACCAAATAAACTTATTCACAGGGAAATGCCAGTGAGAGATTCTATTTAGTAACCTTAAAATTTTGGACTTCTCCCAACAAGCATGAGTTTGAGGTCTCACCTGTAGAGCCAGAGAAAGCCCTGTTTTCCCTCCTCTGAGAAAGGTCTCCTGAATTACTCACTCTTAAGGCAATTTACAAGGTCAGAAATGAGCCTCCTCTGGATTGAAGCCCTTCAGGATAGAAAGCCTGACTCTCCAACAGCTGCTGGCCAATCAGGGGCTGGCAGTTGTGCATTGCAGGCAGCGCCATTGGGAGAGCTGTGGCAGCTGCCAGTAATGCACCTACCAAAGGCCTAGCGAGTTGACCAAAGAGAGATGACTGGGGTCAGACTGTGGCTGGGGTCATGGGAAAGGGCAGGGGTGATGGCTCTCAGCTGTCTCCACCTTCATCCCCAACCCTACCTCGCACCTTTATGGGTCCCTTAATCAAGCACTGAGTGCCTTTGATTAAGGGATCTCCTCTGGTATAATATTGGTGTTGGATGAGGTAATGTCTACCTAAGGACCTCAATTGGTGGTAGATCAGGAAGACTGTCCATGAGATATATTTCCAAGTGTAATAGAGATAGTGGGCATATAAACAACAATGATAGAGTCAGTCAACAAAGAATTCTAATACTCTCTGTGTGACATGGCTCTGAAATTTAACTCTGATGGAATCCCCAGAGACATGCTTAAGGTTATGTTGCTGGGAGAATTTCAGCAAGTAACTCACAGAACGCCTGAAGTAATTTTATGCAGATTCAATTTTAAAAAAATTGTGTAAAACTATAATTCATTAATTTTTGATAAGAGTCATGAATAAACACTGTTGACAGATTCAAATGTAAATGGAATTGAACTGAACCTAATCAGAGGCCCCTGGGGACAGGAGTGAGCCAAGGATACAATGGAGAGGCTTTGGTCATAGAATGACTTGAACAGATGTTCCTGTCTTGTAAAAGCTGTGTGTATTTAACAAAGCTTTGGCCAACTATAATTTGATTATAACAAAGCCTCTGCTGCTTTAGCAATTGAACAGCTTGGCGTCACCTCATTAAGGTTGGTAAGAGAAGTCAGCTTCCATCTTCATAGAACCATAGAATCCCTACAACGCCGAAGGAGGCCATTGGGCTCTAACTCTCCAACAGAACATCTTATCCAGGCCCTGCCCCTGCCCTTTCCCCATAACCCTACGCATTTATTAAGGCTAATCTCCCTAACCGATACATCTTGGGACACTAAGGAACAATTCAGCATGACCAATCCGCCAAACCTGCACATCTTTGGACTGCTGCAGGAAACTAGAGCACCTGGAGGAAATCCATGCAGACAGGGGGAGAACATGCTGATTCCACACAGGCAGTAACCCAAGGCCAGAATCTGATATACAAAATTTTCCCTTTGATACAAGATCAAACTAATTTTTCTCCACATATACAAGCTCTGACTAAGCTATAAGTAAACCTGCTTTCTTGTCTTCATTGCATTTTGAGGTACAAATATTTGAAGCATATTATTTTGCTATTTTTTAATCACTCTTGAATTCATGCATGATTCAAATCTCAATTTATTTGGAATTCTTCTTTTTAATAACACCTGATAATCAAAATGATTATCGAGATGTCAGCTATGCTGAAGTTCAGTTGGCATAGTAGAGATCTGGAAGCCTCAATGTGCTGCAACATGCAATAGAGTCACAGAACTATAGAGATTTACAGCCTGGAAATAGACCCTTCGGCCCAACTTGTCCATGCTGTCTTTTTTTTAAACCCCTAAGCTAGTCCCAGTGCCCACATTTGGTCCATATCCCTCTATATCCATCTTATCCATGTAACTGTTCAAATGCTTTTTAAAAGACAAAATTGTACCCACCTCTACTCCTACCTTGGCAGCTTTCCAGACACTGACCACCCTCTGTGTGAAAAAATTGCCTCTCTGGATCTTTTTGTATCTCTCTCCTCTTACCTTAAACCTATGCCCTCTAATTTTAGACTCCCCTATCTTTGGGAAAATATATTGACTATCGAGCTTATCTATGCCTCTCATTATTTTATAGACCTCTATAAAATCACCCCTCAGCCTTCTGTACCCCAGAGAAAAAGATCCCAGTCTACTCAACCTCTCCTTATAACTCAAACCATCAAGTCCCAGTTACATCCTAATAAATCTCTTCTGCACTCTTTCTAGTTTAATCATATCCTTCCTGTAATAGGGTGATCAGAACAGACACAATATTCCAAATGTGGCCTTACCAATGTCTTGTACAACTTCAACAAGATGTCCCAACTCCTGTAGTCAATGTTCTGGACAGTGAAACCAAGCATACTGAATGCCTTCTTCACCACTCTGTCCACCTGTGATCCAGGTATGATCCACTTTCAAGGAGCTATGAACCTGTACCCATAGATCTCTTCATTCTGTAACTCTTCCCAATGCCCTACCATTAACTGAGTAACTCCTGCCTTGATTTGAACTACCAAATTGCAGCACCTCACATTTATCTAAATTAAACTCCATTTGCCATCTGTCAGCCCACAGTCTTAATTGATCAAGATTCTGTTGCAATCTGAGTTAACTTCCTTCACTGTCCACTATGCCACCAATCTTGGTATCATTTGCAAATTTACTAACCATGCCTCCTATATTCTCATCCAAATCATTAATAAAAATGACAAATAACAGTGGACACAAGCACCGATCCCTGAGGCAAATTGCTGGTCACAGGCCTCCAGTTTGAAAAACAATCCTCTATAACCACCCTCTGGCTTTTGTCATCAAACCAATTTTGTATCCAATTTAGTGAAAATGGTGAGTACAATGCAGTACATCTGTTGTCTCAGTTGTATTACTTGATGCATAAAAACATCGATTGGCTGCAGGAAAAGAGGAAAAAAAATCACAAGGTGAATAATCATCTTAGGAAATAATATTTTAGCATACTTCCTAGCATGTTACTGCTTATAGAATGAAAGGGGCCAGAAACATTGAATACAGAAATCAATATTTCTTATCAATTTTAACATATGTAACGGTTAGTACAGCTGCCTCACAGCACCAGGGACACAGATTTGATTCCCATCTTGGGTCACTATCTGTGCAGTGTCTGCATGTTCTCCCTATGTCTGCGTGGATTTCTCCAGGTGTTCCAGTTTCCTTCCACGTCCTGAAAGGCATGCGGATTAGGTGCATTGGCCATGCTAAATTCTCCCTTAGTGTACCTGAACAGACGCCGGAGTGTGGTGACTAGGGGATTCTCACAGTAACTTCATTGCAGTGTTAATGTAAGCCTACTTGTGACACTAATAAATACGTTTTCAAAACTTTACTGAATCCTAGGACAATGAACATACTTCAAAGACACTATGAAGCTTCTTCAAGTTTGACAGAATTGATACTAATGACTGTAAGGAGTTTGCTATGAAGTGTTCATAAGAACATAAGAAATAGGAGCAGGAGTAGGCCATCTAGCCCTTCGAGCCTGCCCCGCCATTCAATAAGATCATGGCTGATCTGTCGTGGCTCAGTTCCACTTTCCCGCCCTCTCCCCATAACCCTTAATCCCCTCTCTTATCAAGAACCCATCAACCTGCTTCTTAAAAATATTTAGCGAGGCAGCCTCCACCACTTCAACGGGCAGAGAATTCCAGAGATTCACCACCCTTTGAGTGAAGAAGTTCCTCCTCAACTCCGTTCTAAACCGCCTCCCCTTTATCTTGAGGCTGTGCCCCCTAGTCCTACTGTCTTTTTTGAGCGGGAAGAGTCTCTCCACCTCTATCCTATCCATCCCATTCATCATCTTATACGTCTCAATGAGATCTCCCCTCATTCTTCTAAACTCTAACGAGTACAAGCCTAGTTTATTCAGCCTCTCCTCATAGCTCAATCCCCTCAACTCCGGTATCAGCCTAGTAAACCTCCTCTGCACTCCCTCCAGGGCCAAAATATCCTTGCGCAGGTGCGGCGCCCAAAACTGCACACAGTACTCCAGCTGCGGCCTCACCAATGCCCTATACAGCTGCAGCAAGACCTCCCTACTTTTATATTCAATCCCCCTCGCTATGAAGGCCAGCATCCCATTCGCCTTCCTGACCACCTGCTGCACCTGCAAGCTGAGTTTTTGCGACTCATGCACAAGGACCCCGAGGTCGGAATGGCGTTAACCTGTCTTTCAGGCAGCATCAAGATCTGAGTCACAATGTTTTCATGATGAGATGGAGCAGCAGCAGAGGAAAGTAAAGGAAGCAAATCCTGCACTCCAGATCGCACCTCATGGAACTTCCTGCCCCATGCGTAACGACAATAATCTCTTCCTAAATGTCAACAAAACGAAGGAGATTGCCATTGACTTCAAGAAGTGTAAAGGAGAACATGCCCCTGTCTTCATCAATGGGGAGGAAGTAGAAATAGTGGAAAGCTTCAAGTTTTTAGGTGTCCAGATCACCAACAACCTGTCCTGGTCCCCCCATGCCGACACTATAGTTAAAAAAGCACACTAAAGCCTCTACTTTCTCAGACTTAGGAAATTTGGCATATCAACTATGACTATCATCAACTTTTACAGGTGCACTATAGAAAGCATTCTTTCTGGTTCCATCACAGCTTGGTATGGCTCCTGCTCTGTCCAAGGTCACAAGAAAGGACAAAGAGCCCTGAACAAAGCCCAATCCATCACACAAACCAGCCTCCCATCCATTGACACTGTCTACACTTCCCACTGCTTTGGAAAAGCAGCCAGTATAATTAAGGACCACATGCACCCTGGACATATTCTCTTCCACCTTCTTCCGATGGGAAAAAGATACAAAAGTCTGAGGTCACGTACCAATTGTCTTATCTTCTAAATGTTTCACGGAAACTATTGGCTAAATTTAATGTATAGATTTGTTTAAGATGATGTTTGGAGAATGGGGAAGTCTTACTGAGTTCAGGATATAGTTTGAAACAAGGGGTGATTTCTAGATAAAACTGTGTGTGTGTGTGTATCACTCTGGTGTTTATGTAGCTTATAGAATTATAGTCCTGTTTGTGTGTATCTTTTCCTTCATTAGTAAATAGTCTTTAGTAATTGTTGTATTAAGACTAGGCTGCTTATTCTCACAGTGGTGTCATGTGACTCTTCACGCCATTAAAAAAACAGAAATATACACCACCATTAACACTGAAACACCTTTGCAGATAACATCAACGTGATTCTTGACATCGTAGACCAAACTCCTGAAGCTCTGAATTTAACCAGGTCTTCAGGGGCACTAGAGTTACCTGCCAGAGACAGGTGGGGGCCTCATGAATGTTGCAATGCCAGGGCTCAGTGATATAATTCAGGCTACATATGAGATTTTAACACGAGGGGCAGGATTTTATGGCCTTTCTTGTCCCAGAGCCAAAGGTCAATGGGCTTTTGATTGTCTGTCTCTTGATTGCCCCGCCCTGATTCTCGTGGTGGGCGGGGCGATAAAATTCCAGTCAAGATTGTGGCCGTGTCATCTAATCCTGAAGCTGACAGGGACAGTTTAGAGAAGATAAGATCAAGGGCCTGGAGCAGATTAGGTCACTCGTTTTAATTTCTCTGCTCCTCTGGGCCACTCCAGAGGCTTTGGCCTCCTGCTGAGAGGGTATCCCTTCATTTCCCATGGTAATTGAATCTCAAACCAGGTGGTGAAGTATAAAACTGAATACAAATAATTTTCTTGATGGTTGGTTTAGTTACAAAATGCAGCATTATCCACATGCCTGTTAGATACTAACACCCAGGGCCGGAGTAGCTAATACCCAATGCCCATCTCACCTGCCACGGGAATCAGAGAGCGGGCTGGACTATGCACAGTTCTGTTGAACTTGGGTGGGATTTTCTGGTCTCGGGGTGAGCATGGCTGGAAAATCCCCTTCTCAGTGTACCAGAATCTTTCTTTATACACTTTTGAGTAAACCAATGGGACAAAAATAAATTACTAAATGCACGAACTAATTAAATCAAAAGCCCTAAAAGGGGCAATTCTTTCTTTATATGTACTTAAGTTACTTAATCAATTAAAGCCCTTCATTTAAGTATGCTTAATCTTGATAATAGAGTTAACGTGCTATTAATATTTGTGTAACACTGAATATCTTGGATGTACAGCAGCAGCCAATAGCTGTGAGATTTCCTTGTTTCCGTCTAGCAACGATGTGCTGCTCCCACATACTTCGATTGAGGTCTGGCCTGGCCTCATACTACCATTATTATGGATGCTTCCCTCCCCGCACCCACGCTCTTCCCTCCCCCTGTGCACCATACTCTGTTCCCCAGCTTAGAGTCAGGCTTCTGACAAACTAGTCTTTTACATAGACACATGTTTCCTTCCATGCAGTAATGCCCATAGTTAAAAACAGCTGTTCTTCACTTTATTGAGATTGGCAGTCATTCTAGTTTCAAAGTTGCAAATTCAATAACGATTAACAGCATCAACATGCATTGAGTGCAATTTCTGTCAAGGGCTAATACAGTTTGACATTTCTCAAAGACAGGAAACATACACATATCGCTGAAAGATGTTTTGGTGCAGATCCAATTTCATGAAATGGCATAAAAATATGGTAATTACTCACCACTCCCCAAATAAATCATCAATCCATGAAGGTCCTTCAAATTTCTCAGCTTCTCAAGCATAGAGATTGATAAATGGGGCGGAGTTAAGATAAATTATAAAATATCCATACCAGATGATATTTGAGGATATTAGATTAATGACAGACAGCTGACTGGAGTTTAATTACCTTATGCTGCTCTGACGGCAGGTATTTGAAAAGATTTTTTGACAGATGGTTAATTATCTCTTTTTAGCCATGTAGTTGTAGTTTCATCAAATTTGTGATGATAGATGCCTTTAACTTGCAGTTTATAAGCGGACTTGTGATTTTGTCTCCTAAGACCTCTATAATATTCAAAAATGTTTGAGACAGATAATGCGCTATATGATAGGATTCTAAATAAATTGGCAATGAGGATGATTGGGAAGGAATGGGAAGAGGAATACTTTGTTCCCATTGTCATTAGGCAGCGAATGTACTTTTTTTAATTTGTGGGACATGGGCATCGCTGGCTGGCCAACGTTTATTGTTGTGCCAGTGAGTTTACTATCAAATAAGTCGGTTGGACTAAAACCTGGTGTTGTCAGACTTTTTACTGTGTTTACCCCAGTCCAACACCAGCATATCCACATCACAACGTTTATTGCCCATGCCTAGTTGCCCGAGGACAGTTGAAAGGCAACAACATTGCTATGGCTCTGGAGTCACATGTAGGCCAGACCAGGTAAGGATGGCAGATTTCCTTCTTTAAAAGGCATTAGAGAACCAGACAGGCTTTTCTAATAATCAGCAATGGTTTCATGGTCATCAGTAGATCCTTAATTCCAGATACTTTTTTTTATTGAATTCAAATTCCACCATCTGCCGTGGCGGGATTTGAACTCAGTCCCCAAAACATTAGCTGAGTTTCTGGATTAGTAGTCTAGTAATGCCATGAGGCCATCATCTTCCCTTTGGCGATGTAGTGAAGTGAATGATAGAGCCACAGAAACTATAGAATCCCCATATTTAGCCCATCGAGTCTGCACTGGCTCTCTGAAAGAACATCCCACCCAAGCCTTCCCCTCTCCCTATCCCTGTAACCCCACTTACTTACCGCGGCTAATCCAGCTAACCTACACATCTCAAGACAATAAGGGGTAATTTAGCATGGCCAAACCACCTGACTGCACATCTTTGGAGTGCAGAAGAAAACCAGAGCATCGGAGGAAGCCCATATAGACATGGGGAGAACGTGCAAACTCCACACACAGTCATCCATTGCCAGAATTGAACCTGGTCGATTCTGGCACTATGAGGCAGCAGTGCTAACCACTTGAAGCAATAATTTAATGTTCTTCAGATATCCACTCCAATAGTTGCAGAAAAACATCATGATATTAACCAATATAGTTATTGCATAATTACAGCAGAAAGCGTGTTGGACTCTTCAAGTAAACAGAGCAATTAAATAATTATAGGGGAGTTAGCAGATATTGCTAAATAACACGGGTTTGGAAACAGATGAAGCAAATGGTTCTATTGTGAAACAACAGCAACTATTACAGACTGGAATAGATATCTTTAGTCAAGGGTCCAATATTGGCCATGACATAGGGAGAAATCCCCGCTTTTAATGGTGCTTTGGAATGTTTTGCCTTCTCCTGTGCATTCAGGTCAAATCTTGACTGAACATCTCACCCGAAATGCAGCAGCTCCTGAGAGTGTGGCATCCCCTCAGTCATTCGCTGGAGTATCAGTCGGATTCACTGTTCACCATTCTGAGATTGGCGTTCATGTCCTTCGGAATTTAAGACAGTGATCGGAGCACCGAATCATACCTGACCGACCATAAACATTGAAGCAATGTTAAATAAACAGCTTGGTTTTAAAACCAGACACTTTTAATCCGACAGTGCAAACTAAACTGTGCACTCAAGTGTGCATGTCACCATTTGAAATGTTGAGTTGAGATTATCCGCAGAGAAAATTCCAATGACTCAACTGAGTTCAAAGAAACTTGCAGGGTCCCTGATCCAACAACTTGTGTTTACATAGTGTCTTTAATGTGATATAACATTGCAAGGCACTGCTCTGAAGGCAACTATTGTGAGTGAATGCTGCCACAGGGAACATTGCCCATTGGCCACACATACTAATAAACCACAAATTGTCATTGTGTACAACCAGTGAAAGAGGCTCCCTGCTGTTAGCATATGCTCAGAACATTGGCCCTCTGGTGTCATTTGTAGCTCTGAGATTGAAGCCAAGGATTTGTATATAGTCAGACTTCATGGGTAGACAAGTGCTCCAGCGTGATGCCTTCCAATGAAGACGTACCCTCTTTGGCGGCACAGAAGGATCTGGACAGTAGCTTTGAAACTGGGACAAAAACAGAAAACGTTGGAGAAACTCAGCAGGTCTGACAGCGTCTGTGGAAAAAGCTTATTGATTAGTGTTACAAGTAGGCTTACATTAACACTGCAATGAAGTTACTGTGAAAATTCCTGAGTCGCCACCCTCTGGTACCTGTTTGGTTACATTGAGCGAGAATTTAGTACAGTCAATGCACCTAACCAGCACATATTTTGGACTGTGGGAGGAAACTGAAGCACCTAGAGGCAACCCACTAAGACACGGGGAGATCGTGCCGACTACACACAGACAGTGACCCAAGCTGGGAATTGGACCTGGGTCCGTGGCACTATGAGGCATTAGTGCTAACCACTGTGCTACCGTGCAACCCCAGGAATAGAGAATAAACCAACATTTCGAGTCTGGTGGAGGGTCATCCACACTCAAAATGTTGGCTCTATTCTCTCTCCATAGAGGCTGTCAGTACGGTCAATGCACCTAACGCACCTAGATGGCGTTATAAGAACATAAGAACATAAGAAATAGGAGCAGGAGTAGGCCATCTGGCCCTTCGAGCCTGCCCCGCCATTCAATAAGATCATGGCTGATCTGTCGTGGCTCAGTTCCACTTTCCCGCCCTCTCCCCATAACCCTTAATCCCCTCTCTTATCAAAAACCCATCAACCCGCTTCTTAAAAATATTTAGCGAGGCAGCCTCCACCACTTCAACGGGCAGAGAATTCCAGAGATTCACCACCCTTTGAGTGAAGAAGTTCCTCCTCAACTCCGTTCTGAACCGCCCCCCCTTTATCTTGAGGCTGTGCCCCCTAGTCCTACTGTCTTTTTTGAGCGGGAAGAGTCTTTCCACCTCTATCCTATCCATCCCATTCATCATCTTATACGTCTCAATGAGATCTCCCCTCATTCTTCTAAACTCTAACGAGTACAAGCCTAGTTTATTCAGCCTCTCCTCATAGCTCAACCCCCTCAACTCCGGTATCAGCCTAGTAAACCTCCTCTGCACTCCCTCCAGGGCCAAAATATCCTTGCGCAGGTGCGGCGCCCAAAACTGCACACACTACTCCAGCTGCGGCCTCACCAATGCCCTATACAGCTGCAGCAAGACCTCCCTACTTTTATATTCAATCCCCCTCGCTATGAAGGCCAGCATCCCATTCGCCTTCCTGACCACCTGCTGCACTTGCAGGCTGGGTTTTTGCGACTCATGCACAAGGACCCCGAGGTCCCTCTGCATCGTCTTGCTTTTGGGCTGGAAGTCTCCCACTCCGCCAGCGACTGCAATTGCAGTGGGAGGGTTGAGGACAATGTGAAGGCCCATTGACAGTCGGGTGGGAATTTCTGGCTTTTGGATCAACACAGCTGGAGAATTCTGCCCTTGGTTTCTCTTCATCTGTTTGATCAGGTATCTACCAAAACTCACTTTCACACACACAACTCCTTCCTCGGTAACTCCTTCTTGCTCCAACTTACTCCACATGGATCCCAATGAAATCCCATCCTCTGTCTTTTGGATCCATTGGTGATAACAGGTACCTCCAGGATGTTAAGCCTTCCTCGAACCATTGATCTCGCTTTCATCTTTCGCATCATTTAATGCAATAAAAAACTTTTCTTCCTTTCAAGAGTAAAGGTTCATAAGCTGCATTAATTCCAGTTCTCTTCTGGATCTTTCTCGACCTGCTTTACTTTCCTACAGGTCTCTGAGACATCTGCTGTCTTCCAATTCTGACCTCCTGAGTATGCTGAGACAATTGTTCCACCCTTAGTGGCTATGCCATTAATTGTCTGGCCTTAAACTCTGGAATTTCCTCCCTAAACCTCTCTACCTCTCTAACTCTCTTTCCTTGTCAAGACACTCCTTTGGATGAAGCTGTTGGCTACCTGTGTTAAGACGCTCACTTCTGATGAAAAAGGAGTTAAAATGGCAATGGAGGCAGTGTCAATCCTGGCTTTCAGAAAGGAAGGCATTGCAGAGCCCCAGGGAAAGAACAATGTAGTGAGATTGGCTAAATTGTCCGCTGCAGAGAACACAGCACAAACTCAACCATGATCATGGGTGGAATTTTACCGCTATGTCTGTCCCAGGTTTGTACAATCCCGCCTGAGGCCAGCGGAGAATGCCATTCTCCAAGCCTCGCCCGCCCCTGGAATCAGGGCGGGTGTGCTGGTAAAATTCCAGCTCATGTGTCTCAGTGGTAAAATTTGATGTATACAGCTCCTGTGAAGCACCTTTAAAGGGAACATATAATTAAAATAGTTGTTCTTGGAAATATTTCTGAATGCAGTTTGTTCACAAAGGGCAGAATGTGTGTCAATATCTTGATTAAATTCAGAAATGTGCACCTTTACTACGAATCTGGAATCTGGTGGATTGTTTCCCTCATCTTTCTTTGAAGCAATATGCAAATAAGCATGATTTGCCTTGGTATTGTTCTACACATCACATTCTTTCTTGTTTGAACTTGCAACCGACTGACTTCTCCTACCTATCCCGATTTCCTTCAGTCGTCAAACTCAACTCTTCATCACATTCTCGCAGTTCCTTTCCGTTGAGAAGCTGCCCCTACAATATGGTTGATTCCTAAATGTTTAAAAACATGGGGGAGGCTATGGCCTAGCGATATTATTGTGAAACTGTTAATTCAGAAACTCAGCTAACGTTCTGGGGACCCGGGTTCAAATCTCACCACAGCTGATGGTGAAATTGGAATTCCATAAAAAATATCTGGAATTAAGAATTTACTGATGACCATGAAACCATTGTTGATTGTCAGAAAAACCCATCTGGTCCTTTAAGGAAGGGAATCTGCTCTCCTTAGTCAGTCTGGCCTATATGTGACTCCAGAGCCTCTCAGCTGCCCTCTGAGAGCAACTAGGGATGGGCAATAAATGCTGGCCAGCCAGCGACACCCATGTCCCACAAATTAATAAAAAGAACGTTTAAAACCACTCGCTGCTTCAATCACATCTCCAACTGCTAATTAAATCTTGTTGTGAAGACAGACAAGGACATGAAATAATTTGTGCTTTTTCACCTAGAGCAGTACTAGTTCTGGCTCGAGGCAACTGAATCGTTCTGCAGGTATACATCCTTGAAGCCTAACAACGCATTCGGGCAAGCTCTGTGTGGTGCAGAAACAGAAAATGCTGCAAAATCGCAACAGGTCTGACAGCCTCTGCGGAGAGAGAATGAAGCCAATGTTACGAGTCTGGAGATCCTTTTGTTAGAAGTAAAGACAAAGAAAATAGGATGAGATCCATACTGTAAAGGGGGTTGGGGGTGGCGGAGGGGGGATGGTTGTGTAATGGACCAAGATATCAGAGGTAAATTTTCTGATTGGGCACTTTACAGCCTCCCGGACTGAACATTGAGTTCAACAACTTAAGAGCATGAACTCTCCCCACTACCTTCATCCCATACCCAGTTATTTTATTTTATTTCCTTTATCTTATTAATCCATTTTTATTACTGTATATTCTTCATTATTTTAATTTTAAATTTTTTCCATCATTTCATTTGTCCACTTCTAAATTTTACTTTTCATATTGTTTCCCTCCTTCCCCCTACATGCCTCATGTTGTCCTTTGACACTCTGCACCTTTATTCTGCCATTTACACATTTCAATCTCTTAATGGATGCCATGAGCACCATTCTCAGCCTTTATCACCACCATTTACATCCCCTTTGTCTTTTTGCCTATGACATCTTGGGTCAATTACACAAACAGCTCCTCCTTCCCACCCCACCCTTCAGCCTCACAGTATAATTCTCATCCTATTTTCTTTGTCTTTAGCTCTGACGAAGAGTCATTCAGACTCAAAACGCTGGCTCTATTCTCTCTCCACAGATGCTGTCAGAACTGCTGAAATTTTCCAGCATTTTCTGCACAGACTCTGTGACAGAGTATTTTACCAAGGACCTCTCAGCTGCCCTATTCACCTAACCTACATATCTTTTGACATTAAGGGGCAATTTAGCACTGCCAATCCATCTAATCTACATATCTATGGACACTAAGGGGCAATTTAGCAAGGCCAATGCACCCACCTTGAATATCTTTGGACATTAAGGGCCAGTTTATCATGGTCAATATATCCTAACTTCATACTAAATTTTGCATTAATATCCCAAATTAATAGCTTGTAACCAGCCTAGAAAGATATGAGGGTAAACAATGGTACCTCAGTCGATGTAATTTATCTGTGGGGGGAGGTTTTCACATAGAGAGTGGTGGGTGCCTGGAACGGCTGCAGAGGAGGTGGTGGAAGGAAGCACACTTGCAACATTTAAGAGGTATCTGAATGGGTACATGAATAGGGAGGGAATAGAGGGATATCGACTAAGTAAGGGCAGATTTTTTTTTCGTTTAGTTAGGGCAATATGATTGGCATTGGCTTGGAGGGCTGAAGGGCCTGTTCCTGTGCTGTACTTTTCTTTGCCCCTTGTATATACCTGAATCATATTTATATAAGTGAGTTTTCTCTGTTATACAAAGCCAATCCCCATGAATCTCGCACACATTACATCCCTAATCCTATCCAACTTTTTAACAGAAGCCATATTGGAAAATAAAATGTGTTATAAAACGCAATCAATTTAATGCAGGCTCTAAACTCTACACGGGCATAGAAAGTCAGCAACTGTTTTGCTACAAGCCATCCAATTTCAGATCACCAACAGTTACTCAGTCACTCAGCGTAAAATAGGAAAAGAAAAACTCCCTGGTTTGTTTTACCAATTGGTCAGTAATGTTTGCCAAAGTCTCCAACAAGTTCTCAAATTCCTTCCAGTAGAATCCATATTACCCCACCCACAAAATATACTCTGCACATTTTATTTTTGACTCGTATCATTTCAAAGAACAGAGGGTGGGATTTTCCGGCTGCGCTCGCCCCAAGACCGGAAAATCCCACCCGAGGTCAACGGGCCCTTGCACAGTTCATGTCCCACCTGCTTTGATTCCCATGGTGGGCAGAATAGAACATAGAACATTACAGCGCAGAACAGGCCCTTCGGCCCACGATGTTGCGCCGACCAGTTAAAAAGCAATGACCCTCTAACCTAAACCAATCCCTTTCCATCCATAAACCTATCCACGGATCTCTTAAACGCCCCCAAACTAGGCGCATTTACAACTGCAGCAGGCAGGGCATTCCAATCCCTCACCACCCTCTGGGTAAAGAACCTACCCCTGACATCCATCCTATAACTACCACCCCTTAATTTAAAGCTATGCCCCCTTGTGCTAGCTTTCTCCATCCGAGGAAAAAGGCTATCACTGTCCACCCTATCTAAACCTCTAATCATCTTATATGTTTCGATAAGGTCCCCTCTTAGCCGCCTTCTTTCTAACGAAAACAACCTCAAATCCCTCAGTCTCTCCTCATAGGACCTCCCCTCCATACCAGGCAACATCCTGGTAAACCTCCTCTGCACCCTCTCCAAAGCCTCCACATCCTTCTTATAATGTGGGGACCAGAACTGCACACATTACTCCAAGTGCGGCCGCACCAGAGTTTTGTACAGTTGCAACATGACGCTGCGGCTCCTAAGTTCAATCCCCCTACCAATAAATGCCAAGACACCGTATGCCTTCCTAACAACCCTATCTACTCGATTCCCAACTTTCAGGGATCTATGTACACATACACCTCGATCCCTCTGTTCATCCACACTATTCAGAGTCCTACCATTAGCCCTATACTCTACACATCTGTTATTCCTGCCGAAGTGAATTACCTCACACTTTTCCGCATTAAACTCCATCCGCCACCTCTCGGCCCAGCTCTGCAACTTGTCCAAGTCTCCCTGTAAACTATGACACCCTTCCTCACTATCTACCACACCTCCGACTTTGGTGTCATCAGCAAATTTACTAATCCACCCAACTATACCCTCATCCAGATCATTTATAAAAATGGGGAAGTTCCGCCTATACTGTCAGCACCACCTATTCCCACAGTGTTAAATCTGGTCTTGGTAAACCAACTTTACAGTGGCAATTAGAATGTGGTGAAGTAATCCTACGGCGGGCAACTCTCAGGTAGGTGTGAAGCTTGAGTGAAGTAATTTTCCTCCCACTGACTTCATTAACTTGCAAGCAAATTCAAGACATGAACTTGAAGCAAATTATCAAAAGGAATTTATTATGAGGGCTAAGATGGGGCATCTGTTTTCTCTGGGATTATGAGTGGAAAGGTTAGTTCTCCTTGTCAAACCAATAAACTACATTAATTTACTTTAACATTGACAGAGTCTAACTCTGACCACAGGAATGTTTTGTTGAGGTTTGAGGACCTGATTGCGGGTGTCCCCGGGTACTAAGCAAGCACAGTTTGCATGACAAGGGGTTTCCTTTTACACAAGGTGCCGAATGTTTAGCAATAGGATCACTGCAAATCCCACTTAGCAGAAAGCTATCAGAAAATGTACCAATAAGAGATCTGAAATGATTGGACCTGATTAATAATGACAAAAAGGAAAAATATTGGCATGGCGACAAAGGTATTATTTCAAAGTTAGACTCCTGCAATTTATTTTTTTTAGATCACTTGACATTTCAGCTATCAAAGCTGAGTGAAATGTCAGCAAATAAAATTCTTGGCTGACAAAAACTTCGGCGTAGAACCCACAAACTGACTGTAGTTACCGCTTGCAATATCAAATCTGAGACAACAGAATGACTAAGAGCTTCACAGAAAGGGTAATGTCTACGCTGGAATTTCATAAGCAATGCCTCCAGGTCCAAATACATGTTTAGAGGGCGGTTGAACAATAATCACAAGTCTCTGTCTCACCCGACTCGCTTGGGAGCTGAGCTCAAAGCCAACCTGCATGTCGTTGTGAGATGGTCAATTCTCCACATACGACAATTAACCCCTCACTCCATATCATTGACTTAAACATTGACAGGGTTAGAGGTTTAAGACTACTATATCCACTCCTTTCTAGGGAAAGCCAAACGCACAAATCTTTACCAGGCACTGGAGACAATTTGAGTTGTGTACCTTAGTCATTTGCCTTGTATTTTAATATTGCTGCCAAGTATTTCAGACATTGCCAAACAGTATCCAGTATCATGAAGCTGATTGCTCGTCTTATCCTTGCCAAGTCTCTTCAAATGTGCCAACTATTCTCACATCTGTTTCCAAGCCGTACAGATACTGTAGAAATAACTCATTAGAAAAAAAAATGTCATGCCAGCGGACTGCTGGGTAGCTAATGCAATTCTCATATTTAAAAAAAGGGGACAAAAAATGTCGAGGGAACTCTAGGCCAGTCAGCTCAACATCAGTGGCAGGAGAAATGTTGAAGTCCTTACTAAGGGAGAGAATAGAAGAACAGCTAGAAATGAGAAGCACAATAATGGATAGTCAGCATGTTTTTCAAAAGGAAATATTTTGCATGAACATTTTTTTGCGTGAATATAACAAGGAGGGTAAACAATGGTAATGCAGTAGATATAATTTGTCTGGATCTTCGAATGGCCTTTGATAAAGTGCCCCATAATAGAACACCGAATAAATTCAGAGGATGTGGAGTCAGGGGACAAGTGGCAGAACAGATTGCCAACTTTCATCGAGACACAAAGCAGAGAGTGGGATTGAGGGTTAGTTATTCGGCATGACGGAAGGTGGGAAGTGGTATTCCATAAGGATTGGTGTTGGGACCACTACTGTTCACCACTTACATTAACAATTCGGATTTTGGCTTCAAGTACACATTTACTAAATCTAGAGTCATCAATAAGCCTACAGAATGGGCAAATAATTTATAAATGAAATTCAACACAGATAAAGGCGAGCTTGTACATTTTGGCCATAAGAAGGAGGAGGTCAGTCATTAGAACATAGAACATAGAACACTACAGCACAAACAGGCCCTTTGTTCCACAAGTTGCGCTGATCATATCCCTACTTACTGGGCCTATCTATAACCCTCAATCCCATTAAATCCCATGTACTCATCCAGAAGTCTCTTAAAAGACCCCAACGAGTTCACCTCCACCACTACCGATGGCAGCCGATTCCACTCACCCACAACCCTCTCAGTGAAAAACTTACCCCTGACATCTCCTCTATACCTACTCCCTAGCACCTTAAACCTGTGTCCTCTCGTAGCAACCATTTCAGCCCTGGGAAATAGCCTCTGAGAATCCACCTGATCTATACCTCTCAACATCTTATAAACCTCTATCAGGTCACCTCTCATCCTTTGTCTCTCCAGGTAGAAAAGACCTAGCTCCCTCAGCCTATCCTCATAAGGCATGCCACCCAATCCTGGCAATATCCTTGTAAATCTCCTCTGTACCCTTACAATAGCTTCCACATCCTTCCTGTAATGAGGCGACCAGAACTGCGCGCAGTACTCCAAGTGGGGTCTGACTAGGGTCTTATAAAGCTGCAGCATTATCTCCCAACTCCTAAACTCAATCCCTCGAATAATGAAGGCTAGTACACCATACGCCTTCTTGACTACATCCTCCACCTGTGGGGCTGATTTAAGAGTCCTGTGGACCTGGACCCCAAGGTCCTTCTGATCCTCCACACTGCTAAGAGTCTTATCCTTGATATTATACTCCTTCATCCCATTGGACCTGCCAAAATGGACTACTACACATTTATCCACGTTGAAGTCCATCTGCCACTTCTCTGCCCAGTCTTGCATCCTATCTATGTCACGCTGCAACTTCTGACATCCCTCCAGACTATCTACAACACCACCAACCTTCGTGTCATCGGCAAACTTACCAACTCATCCCTCCACTTCCTCATCCAGGTCATTTATGAAAATTACAAACAGCAAGGGTCCCAGAACAGATCCCTGGGGCACTCCACTGGTGACTGACCTCCATGCAGAAAAAGACCCAAACACAACCACTGTCTGCCTTCTGCAGGTAAGCCAGTTCTGGATCCACAAGGCAACAACCCCTTGGACCCCTGCTCTCTCACTTTTTCAAGAAGTCTTGCATGGGGGACCTTATCAAACACCTTGCTGAAGTCCATGTAAACCACATCCACCGCTCTTCCTTCGTCAATGTGTTTAGTCACGTTTTCAAAGATCTCAACCAGACTCGTAAGGCCCTTGACAAAGCCGTGCTGACTACTTTTGATCATACTAAACTTCTCTAAATGTTCATAAATCCTGTCCCTCAGGATCCTCTCCATCAACTTACCAACCACTGAGGTTAGACTCACCGGTCAATAGTTTCCTGGGTTATCCCTGTCCCCTTTCTTGAATATAGGAACCACATCCGCAATCCTCCGGAACCTCTCCTGTCTCCATTGATGATGCAAAGATCATCGCCAGAGGCTCTGCAATCTCTTCCCTCGCCTCCCATAGTAACCTGGGGTACATCCCATCCGGTCCTGGTGACTTATCTATCTTGATGCTATTCGAAAGTTCTAACACATCCTCTTTCTTAACATCCACATACTCAATCTTTTCAGTCCACCTCAAACCTGCAGTACAACCACCCAGATCATTTTCCACCGTGAATACCGAGGTAAAGTATTCATTTCTACTGGTTCTGCACAAACGTTTCCCCCTTCACCTTTTATAGTTCCTATCCCTTCACATCTCATCCTCTTACTCTTCACATTTTTGTAGAACGCCTTGGGGTTCTCCTTAATCTTACCTGCCAAGGCCTTCTCATGACCCCTTCTGGCTCTCCTAATTTCCTTTTTAAGCTCCTTCCTACAGCCCATATACTCCTCTAGATCCTTAACACCTCCTAGCTCTCTGAACCTTCTGGACGCCTTTCTTTTCTTTTTGACTAGGTTCATTAAACCTCCGTGCACCACGGTTCCTGTAACTTACCAAAACCTCCCTGTCTCATTACTTGGAAGGTATGTGTTCTGGACTGTAACATCCAGAATTAATGGGTGGAATTTTCCGTCCTGTCTGCCACAGGAATCGTAGTGGGCAGAGGTGGGCCATGTAAAGGTCCATTGACATCGGGCGTGAATTCCGGCCTTGGGGCGAGCGTGGCTGGAAAATCCCGCCCAATGAGTCAAACATTAAAAAGCAAACTCTGGTTGAACTCAAACAATGAGCTGCTCACCAAGTGGTGGACAAAATGAAGTCAAATGCCAGAAATTTCCTCAGCAGGTATCAGTGATCAATGAGTCCAGAATAAGAATGTGAAGTCAGGCGACCAGTGGTAGAACAGATTATCATCTTCCTTCAAGACACACAGGGGATTTCTATTCCTCTCCTTTTGAAGATTTAGCTTCTGCTTTCCTTTCAGCATCAACCTCCAAATCAGCCGAGAGGCCCTCTTGCTTCTTCTGCCCGCACTGAATTCTCAGGAAACAGGAATCCAGCTCTAATTGCCCTGACTGACTGGTCACCAACCAGTTACTCAATCTCTTCTCCCGAGACTGCTTCTCACTGGGTTTGCAAGGTTACAGCCCGGCATCTAATCAGTGCTCACAACTTCTTGGCTGCACTGAGCAAACAGTCACTGCTCACGGCGGGAATGTGGCTCTGATTCATGTGGCAGTTGACTTGTAAATGCTGAATGGATATTCAAATAAGAATAGATAATGGGTATCACAAAATTAGCTCCAAAACATCTAAGACAATTGGGCTAAGGCAGACAGTGCTTTGTAACAAAATCTGATGCTTACCTTAGTTCTGGATCAGCATTTATGGTTTGGGAACTCTGTGCGTGTGTCAACTAGGAAATGGCTGCACAAGGACAGTTAGTGTTCCTTTCATTCTTCAAGCTGGGAACCCACAGGAGGAAAGGAAGTAAAGAAGAGAAATGGCGGGAAACTGCAGGTCAGGTAACTTGAATGAGAGGACCATTGCAGAGGAAGGTGTCCCAAGGAACAGGACATGGGGAGAGTTTCAAAATGTATTTATTAGTGTTACAATTGGGCTTACATTAACATTGCAATGAAGTTACTGTGAAAATCCCCTAGTCACCACACTCCGGCACCTGTTCAGGTACACTGAGGGAAAATTTAGCACGGCCAATGCACCTGGAGTAAACCCACGCAGACACAGACAGAATGTGTAAACTCCATACAGACAGTGACCCAAGCCAGGAATTGAACCTGGAACCCTGGCACTGTGAGGCAGCAGTGTTAACCTGTGTGCCACCATGCCGTGACAGAGAGAAAGCCCCAAACCAAAAGAAGATCCCAAATCAGACAGGGGTCCCAGAAGAAAGTCTCAGGCAGGGACAAAGGACAAGGATCAGAATCAAATTTTGTTGAATAAAGTTCAGAGAAAAAGGCAGAGAAAAAGACAATGAATTAAAGAGGGAGAGAGATTGCTATGAGAAGCAGACTTAAAGTGCAGCAAGTGTGGGAGAAGCCCTGAAGATTAGTGGCTCCTTACTGCGGGGTTTTGGAGAAGTGGGATTCTGCTTGGCATAGCTGAAATCCTGAAAGTGTATTTGGAAGGTGAATCCTGAGTGTACTTGGAGATCCAGGAAGATGGAATCTCAGAAATGTACTTGGATGGTCATTGAGATTGAAACCCTGGAGGTGGATCCTTGTTGAAACTGTCCAAATGAAACAATATTTGGAGGGAATTCCAAGGTGAGTGCTTCAAATGTGGAGATTGGAAACCTTTATGAGGAAGACAGAGCTTCAGTGAGACCGATTAGCTCACAGTGTGACAAATGTCTGTGTGGGTTATTGAGATATCCGCAGAATCTGGTTTGGTCATATCAGCCAATTGCTTTGAAGTGTGACATGGCTAACCACAGTTCATTAGTTGGTCTGCATGTACTAAATACATACTCTGAATATTGGAGTGCAAGATTGATATAATAAATTGTTTTATCTTTTTGAATTTGTCTATTTGTATAAAGCGATTGCTGAAGTAAAGGAATAGTGAATATTGAATTCTATTCTTGTATTAGTATTGAGATGCTTCCAACCAATTTTTCTTGGTGTAATATAGTTCATTTTCTTGCATAGCAAATGTTTTATTCTTTGTGTTAAAAGTTCATTAGCAGACTCTTGTGAATTTGTTCAGCAATTATCCTCAACAGCTCCTAACAAAAGTTAGGATCTATCAAGCCAGATTACATTCTGGGATTTGACCCTTCCAGTTGTAGCATCAGCTGGGAATGTCCCCATAATGCTCCATATTCGGGTCTCTGTCGCTATGGCACTGTCAAGAATATATACTTCAAAATGAGAAATGGTGCACCATCAGCTAGTTTTACTCGGTGCCTGAGATACTTTCCCACTGGCATTAGATGAAGCCTCAAAGACATTGTCACTAAGCTGTGCAACATTACAAAATTTCAGCCACAGTGAGTGAAATTCAGGGCTGAATTTTACATGGAAATTTCCTCCCCTCTCTGGCCCAGGGAGGTGCAATGCGACATTGAGTGGCATAGGCAGGTGATTGGCTGAGGCAGTGACTTCCCCCCACCGGGTCTCTCACCTCTAACAGCTGGCACCCAAACGGGTGGGAGGCTATTCTAGCATTATGGCAGTGGAAGTCGTGACACCCTGCTTTCAGTAAGCAGCAGTTTCACCAGAGGCTGGGGTCCTAGGTAAGTCAGGACCACTCAGGTAGGCCCTGATTGGTGGATGGCAGGTTGTGTGTGTGTGTGTGGGGGTGGGGGGGGTGGTAGTCAGGGAGGGAGGTGATTGGCAGGTCAGGGTAGGGGTGAGTTCTAGCCCTTTCTGATGGAGGTGCTGCCACTCCCTGGACTCCGCAGTGTCTGAATATTCCTGTGCCTGGTGCCCGGCCACCGGTGCATACTTCCACACATGGTGGTAATGCCATCCTGTGGCTGCAGGAATGCCAGCAACAGTGGGCGGAGGCCAATAAGTGGCTATTAATTATCCATTTAAGCATCTTAATTGGACCAAGGATTGGCAGGCGTTTCAACACACACCCCACCCCTGGTAAAATACCAGCAGAGGTGTTTCTGCAATGGGCTGATGCCCCCCCCTCCCCCACCCCCCCAGTGCCGCCCATACCAATTTCACGCCTCCCAGGGTTGGCAGGGGTGGGGCGAGAGAGGGAGTTGTGTGAAATTGCAGTCACAATGCAGAACAAAAATGGTAGAAATTAAATTCTTTTCTCAGTACATTTGTGTGTTGGGTATCGAGGGGATTATGCTTTTGGCTATCTGCAAGTGTGGTCAGACTGAATGTTTAGACCTCGTGTGTGGCCTTAGCAGATGTGTAAATATTCTCAATGGTTAATTATCAGAGGGTGCGGCAGCAATCTGGCTAATGGCAAGACCAACCCCTCCCTGTCCCTTCCAACTTGACCAGGAGAACTCCAGGGCTTTGAATACACACACACACACTCAGACACACACTCACATACATGCTCAGACACAATCACACACTCACCCACACAGACATTCACACACACACACACTCACACAGACATATGTACACATACACACTCACACACACACACACACACACACACACACACACACACACACACACACACATGCACTCACACACACATACACACTCAGGCACAGACATTCACACACACACACAGACAGACATATATATACACACACACACTCACACACAGATATTCACACACAGCCATTCACACCCAGACACACACAGGCAGATATATACACACACACAGGCAGACACATGCACACATAGGCACATTCTCTCAGACATACAAACACACACACTCTCACACACACACATATTCTCACATACACACACACTGACATAAACACACAGACACATACACACACATACAAACACACACACTCTCACACACACACATATTCTCACATACACACACACTGACATAAACACACAGACACATACACACACATACAAACACACACACACACACACACACTGACACACATGTACACACACGCAAAGAAATATGCATTGAGACAGACAGACACATACACATACACACTGACACATACACAGACACATACACACACTCACACACACTGAGACACATATTCACTCACACACATGGACACACACACACACACACACACACACGCCAAACAGCTGCATGCTGACAATTCTCTGGGGTATTGTCTAATGTGTTGAATTACAGAGGTTGAATTTGGCAATAAGGAAACCCACAGCAGCTCACGTCGCAAGTTTGGAGACTGATGCATTCCATATGTTGTTGTATTTGTTTGAGATCCCTCTGTCTTTGGGCATGCCAAAGGAGATGGGAGACATGAAACTACCTGATGAGTTTATTTTTACTGAGTAATACTGACCTGATTGCTGCCAGTGTGGCAGAACCATTGTAGCCGGAAGGGCAGACAGTCTGTTCACGTTTGGGCGAGAGCGGCTATATTTGGAAATATCACGGCTGGCTTACACACAAGCTGAGCATTGACTGAGTGATTAGATTAAAACCTGGAATTGAATGGTGATGGGAAACAGTCACATCAGACTTAGTGTTCAGACTCTTTCACAGAGTAAGCTCCGAGCGCCCTCATATAATTTATATTTCAGCTATTGTGGTGGTGGCTCATGGCTGCTTCTTGATTGATAGGTGACATTTTATCAGTAAACAGCAGTCAAAATAATGCCAAAATGTACAGTGGGCGGGCTTGGGCCATTTGTTTTTGTTGTTTAACTGGAGTGATGGGACCCGGACTAAAACATTGAAATGGTCCATTATTTCTGATTTGATTTTGATTCGATTTATTATTGTCACATGTGTTAACATACAGTGAAAAGTACAAAGCATACCGTTCATAGAGAAGGAACAGAGACAATGCAGAATGCAGTGTTACAGTCACAGCCAGGGTGTAGAGAAAGATCAACTTAATGCAAGGTAGGTGCATTCAAAAGTCTGACAGCAGCAGGGAAGAAGCTGTTCTCAAGTCAGTTGGTACGTGACCTCAGACTTTTGTATCATTTTCCCGACAGAAGAAGATGGAAGGGAGAATGTCCGGGTGCAAGGGGGCCTTAATTATGCTGGCTGCTTTGCTGAGGCAGCGGGAAGTGTAGACAAAGTCAATAGTTGGGGGTCTTGTTTGACTGAGACAGCTTTGTAATGAGTGAAAATCTGTCCCTTTAACATCTCCAAGTTGCTAAGGAAGCCTGATGAATGCTTTCTGTTAGCCTTCTGGAGTACGCACACTTCCTGCCTCCCTGTAGGACACACCCAGAGATTGAGAGCGTAGGTATGGAGTTGGCAGCTGCCAAGGCTCTGGGGCACGAGCTTTCGAGCCAAAACCACATGGCTAATCTCATCTGTAAAAATAGATTTTTGGAATTATTGTCAAGTCAGTCTGTCCTTGAATTTACAGATGTCCCAACTTCCGTAATGGCAGAATGGAGAGCAAGCACGAGAGAAATGGTGAGTGTTTGTCAAAGAGAAGCAAAAAAAAGGAGCAGATACTGAGCTCCAGGAGCAAAGGGAAAGAGTGAAATAAAGAGGAAAATGGAGAAATTAAGGGCAGGATTGTCCCAGCCAGCTTGCAGGAGGTTTGGTGGCGGGTTTGGTGAATCTGGCAGCAGCCAAAAACTTGGAAACCTGCCAGAGTGAAATCCCATTGCAATTCTCCCAAAGGCGGGTCACTTTTCCCATTGGGAGGTGGTGCAAACTCCATTTGCATTAACTTGCATCTCATGAATGCTCAATAAAACAGCTGCCACTATCCCACCTTCCTCCCACCATGTTCTCCCCCCCACCATTCCCCCCATACCACCTTCCCCTGGCATCCCGTCAGGCCATTCAACCTTATGTCACGCCAGTGGGAATTTACATTGGTCGAAAACCTGATTGCCAATGAGTGATGTGCTCAAGGTGGTCCTCAGTTATTGTGTTGCGGGCCTCATGCAGACACTGCAACAAAGGTCCGAGTTTGACGAGCGATGGATCATCATGTGAGGCCAGGATAAAGGGGGTGCAGAGTAATGAAGACAAGTGTGGAATGAGAGCTGTGTAGGAGGATGGGGGGAAGGGTGAGGACTCACGATGGCACACAGAGAGACAAGGATGTGGGTGAAGAGGATTAACAATGTGAGACAGAGGGAAGATGGAGGGGAGGGAAGCTGGATCCTGATGTAACTTTTTGGAAAGCTCAGCAACAAGAGGATGAAAGGGACAGCACATCATTTACTGGCAGGGGATGGACAAAAACTTCAGATGTGATGAGCAGAGGTCCAAATGGAGCATGGGCACCTCACAGGTGATGGACTTAAAATTAAAGTTTATTTATTAGTAGACTTACATTAACACTGCAATGAAGTTACTGTCAGAATCCCCTAGTAGCCACACTCCAGCACCTGATCGGGTACACTGAGGGAGAATTTAGCATGGCCAATGCTACATTGGGTTTAAATTGGGTTTAAACTAGTTTGACAGCGGGCTGGGATCCAAAGCAGTAGGGAATCAGAAGAGAAGGTTGAGGACACCACAGAAGTTAAAGAGAACACATTAAGGAATCGGGCAGGCGAGGTTCCCAGAATGGAAATCTCTGTTGGCCTCGCGCATGATTTTACGATCTCGCTTGAGCGAGGCTGTAAAATCCCGCCCAATGAATCAGCACCATTGGAGTCTGTGGGTATTCTGGTGACCCCACAATGAATGTTAGATATGGAAAGTAAATGAGTTTATTTATTAGTCACAAGCAGGCTTACATTAACACTGCAGTGAAGTTACTGTGAAAATGCACTAGTCGCCACACTCTGTTCAGGTACACTGAGGGAGAATTTAGCATGGCCAAAACACCTAACCAGCACGTCTTTCAGGCTGTGGGAGGAAACCAGAGCACCTGGAGGAAACCCATGCAGACATGTCCTCACCCTTCCCCCCATCCTCCTACACGCTCAGTGACCAAAGCCGGGAATCGAACCCGGGTCCCTGGCGCTGTGAGGCAGCAGTGCTAACCACTGTACCACCCTGCGCCTGGGAGCAGAATGATGAATCGAGGAACGGACTTATTCATGAGGCCG
This sequence comes from Carcharhinus amblyrhynchos, assembly GCF_965287045.1. Taxonomy (NCBI): domain Eukaryota; kingdom Metazoa; phylum Chordata; class Chondrichthyes; order Carcharhiniformes; family Carcharhinidae; genus Carcharhinus; species Carcharhinus amblyrhynchos. The sequence continues at coordinate 7,564,314 of NC_137329.1, read as the reverse complement.
CTAATCTTCTTGCTCTGAGTTGCTGACATGTTGCAGGGTCTGGTGAGGATAGGTGGGCTGGAGAGGAGGATGTGAGTGTCCTGGACCGGTGTTTAAATATGACGGGGAGACTTCCAAACCCGTCAGCTGAGAACGGGCAGACAAATCAGCTACCAATCTGCCAGTAGGGTCAGAGGTCAACTCTGTGCATAATTAATGAGCTTCCAAGCAGAATCTGGCACGGGATCCCACTATTCTGGTTAGTGCGATAGGCACCACCAGAGCCTCCCAGCACTGCACTTAGTCTCAAAATGGGAAAATTCTGCCCTAAGCGACGAGAGAGAGCAAGAGAAGAAAAATGTTCAAAGGAGGAGAAAATGATGCAGCAGAACAAAGAGAAACAAAGGAGACTGAAGGAAAAGGGTGCAAATGCCAACAATGTGAGTTTTACTGAGATTCCTGGCAGACTTTCTTTAGAAAGAAATCCTACAACACCAGTTTAAAGTCCAAACAGGTTTATTTGTAGCAAAGCCGCAAGCTTTCGGGACAGCCTGTCCCTTCGTCAGGTGGCTGGGAGTTCTGATCATAAAAAGGACACAAAGTCACAAACTCAATTTACATGCATAATGATTGGAATGTGAGTCTTTACAGCTAATCAATTCTTAAAGGTACAGATAATGTGAGTGGAAAGAGCTTTAAGCACAGGTTAAAGAGATGTGTATTGTTTCCAGACAGGAAAGTTAGTAAGATTTTGCAAGTGCAGGAAAGTTGTGGGGGTTACAGATAGTGTGACATGAACCCAAGATCCCGGTTGAGGCCGTTCTCATGTGTGCGGAACTTGGCTATCAGTTTCTGCTCAGTGACTCTGCGCTGTTGTGTGTCCTGAAGGCCGCCTTGGAGAACGCTTACCTGAAGATCAGAGGCCGAATGCCTATGACCGCTGAAGTGTTCCCCAACCGGAAGAGAATAGTCTCCCCGGCGATTATCGAGTGGTGTTCATCCATCTGTTGTCGTAACATCTGCATGGTCTCCCCAACGTACCAAGCCTCGGGACATCCTTTCTTGCAGTGTATCAGGTAGACAACGTTGGCCGAGTTGCAAGAGTATGCACTGTGTACCTGGTGGATGGTGTTCTCACGTGAGATGATGGCCTCGATGTCGATTATCCAGCACGTCTTACAGAGGTTGCTGTGGCAGGGTTGTGTAGTGTTGAGGTCATTGTTCTCCTGAAGGCTGGGTAGTTTGCTGCTAACAATGGTCTGTTTGAGGTTGCGTGGTTGTTTGAATGCAAGAAGTGGGACTGTGGGGATAGTCTTGGCAAGATGTTCGTCTTGTAACATAAACAGGGCCTAGTTTTATGGCTGATAAAATTGGATATCCTAAATTAAAGAATTAGGCATATTAAAAATCAAACACAGTCAAACCTCAGGCAGGCCAGTTGTACAATACACAAACCTGTCTGGGCCTGACTCATCAACCTCCTATCAAAGGTCGTTGCACCCTACTGATACTTAGCAGGAGATCATTGCACCCCATTGAAATTCACCAGCCTATTGTTAGAAGCCCAGGTCGGGCCAGACTTTCTGTCACCAAGAGTTCCTGCAGTTGGCTTAATCTGATAACAGGTTACGTGTAAGCAGCAGCATGGAGATGGACACCTGAGGGTGGACCCTGGTGTCCTGTCAGGCAGACATCAAGAAACCCACTGGGTATTGGAATCCCCTCCTGGGACCTCATTGGCCAGAAGCCAGAGAAGTTTCTGGAAAAGCAAGCAGGCAGGGAATAAAGGAACACACTTTCAGACACCAGGAAGAAAGACTGGAAAAGACTTGATGAAGGAGGTGACCCTTGACCATTTGGAAGGCTGACCAGAGAAGAAGGAAGGGGGAAGCTGCCATCGAGACTCACCTTCGTGACGCCGGACCAGAGGGACTCAGAGAATCGAGCCTGCAGTTTTAACCAAACCATTTTTGCAGGTAGTATATCTGATATTGGGGTATCCTCTTGTTTTATGTGGGTAATTTAAGGGTTAGTAGTGTTATTGTTAATAAACTTGTTGAACCTTTACTTGTGTTTGTCATTTGTCCACCTTGCAAATAAGGGCACCGGGGTAAAACATTAGAATAAGTAAACTGGTCGAAAGAATCAGAGATTTTAAAATTACAACAGTCTTCATCAATGAGATGTTGAAGACTCCAGAGAAGATGTCATAGCCTCTCCGCTCTTACTTCTGTAAGACGTGCCAGATCATCAATAAGGATGCCATCATCTCACTTGAGAACACCATCCACCAGGTACACCTCGCATTTATCTAAATTAAACAGTATCTGCCATTTGTCAGCCCACTGGCCCAATTGATCAACATAAGAACATAAGAAATAGGAGCAGGAGTAGGCCATCTAGCCCTTCGAGCCTGCCCCGCCATTCAATAAGATCATGGCTGATCTGTCATGGCTCAGTTCCACTTTCCCGCCCTCTCCCCATAACCCTTAATCCCCTCTCTTATCAAAAACCCATCAACCCGTGTCTTAAAAATATTTAGCGAGGCAGCCTCCACCACTTCAACGGGCAGAGAATTCCAGAGATTCACCACCCTTTGAGTGAAGAAGTTCCTCCTCAACTCCGTTCTAAACCGTCCCCCCTTTATCTTGAGGCTGTGCCCCCTAGTCCTACTGTCTTTTTTGAGCGGGAAGAGTCTCTCCACCTCTATCCTATCCATCCCATTCATCATCTTATACGTCTCAATGAGATCTCCCCTCATTCTTCTAAACTCTAATGAGTACAAGCCTAGATTATTCAGCCTCTCCTCATAGCTCAACCCCCTCAACTCCGGTATCAGCCTAGTAAACCTCCTCTGCACTCCCTCCAAGGCCAAAATATCCCATTGCAATCCTAGATAATCTTCACTGTCCATTATGCCACCAATCTTGGTGTCATCTGCAAACTTACTAACCATGCCTACTAAATTCTCATCCAAATCGTTAATATAAATGCCAAATAACAGTGGACCCAGCACTGATCCCTGAGGCACACCACTGGTCACAGGCCTCCCATCTGAAAAACAACCCTCTACACCCACCCTCTGTTCTCTGTTATCAAACCAATTTTGTATCCATTTGGCTTCCTGATCCTGGATCCCGTGAGTTTTAACCTTATGCAACAACCTACCATGTGGTACCTTGTCAAAGATCTTGCTAAAGTCCATGTAGACAACATCAACTGCACTGGCCTCATCTACCTTCTTGGTTACCCCTTCAAAAAGCTCTATCAAATTTGTGAGACATGATTTTCCATTCACAAAGCCATGCTGACTGTCCCTAATCAGTCCTTGTATCTCTAAATACCTGTCTCTCAAAATTCCCTGTCTCTCAAAATTCCTTCCAACAACTTCCCTACTACAGATATGAGGCTCACTGGTCTCTAGTTCCAGACTTATCCCTGCAGCCCTTTTTAGACAAAGGCACAACATTTGCCTCTCTCCAATCTTCAGGCACCTCACCTGTGACTATCGATGATTCAAATATCTCTGCTGGGGGCATCCCACAGTATCCCGGGGATTTATCTACCTTGATGCTCTGTAAGACTTCCAGCACTTTACTCTCTGTTATAAGTACGCTCCTCAAGACATGGGCTTCTATCAACCACTTCCTCTAATGTTTTGAGAGATCCTTTAGAAATGTGCCTCGTTTGGGAATCACTCACATTGAGGGAGTCTTCTAGACTCCCAGTCATGTCTCCAGTTGTATTACCTGGACTGTCTCTGTTTAGCTTCAGTGTCACAACAGCTGGTGAAATACATTCTAGGAACCATGTGTCTATTTTGTCAAACATGTCACATCACTATGAGTTTGAGGCGCACACCTGTGCACGATAGTATGATTATTAATTGGCTGATTTTTCTCCTGGATTGCTTATTCTGATTTCACAACTGATAAACAGATGTCTGAGAATTTGTTGACTTTAATGTTCATTAAGACGGTGCTACATTTTGTTAAGGATCCTTCAAAATCATCAGGATTGGACACTTTCTAGATGTGGCATGAAGGGTTTTTCATTATTTAACAACCACAAAATTATTGCTTTGCACAGTTCCCATGGAATCATTCTGAATATTCTTTACTTGGGAATCTGGATTCTGTTTTAGGCACTGGTGCCTGGTCCCCAATCCCTAACAAGAATTCTTATTGCCTTGTTTTTTTCATTCCTTTACGGGACGTACTGCCCATCTCTAATCTGCCCTTGGACTGAATGGTTTGATAGGCTACTACAGAGTCAATCACTTTGCCCTGGATCTGGAATCACATGTCAGCCAGACCAGATAAGGACAGCAGATTTCCTTCCCTAGAGGGACAGCACAGTGGTACCATGGTTAGCAGCACTGCCTCACAGGGACCTGTTTTCGATTGCATGCTTGGGTCCCTGTTTGTGTGGAGTTTGCACGTTCTCTCTGTGCCCCGGTTTCCTCCCACAGTCCAAAGATGTGCAGGTTAGGTGCATTGGCCGTGATGAATCCTCCCTCAGTGTACCCAAACGGGTGCTGGAGTGTGGCATCTAGGGATTTTCACAGTAACTCCATTACAGTGTTAATGTAAGTCTACTGTGACTAATAAATAAAGTTTACTCTACAACAATCATTTCATCATTAGTCTTTTAGTTCCAGATTTTAAATCTAATTCAAATTCCACCATCTGCTACAGTGGGATCTGAACCTTGGGTTACTCTAGGTCTCTGGCTTATTAGTCCAATGTCAATACCATTACACCACCACTCCCCATTATGGTCAAGGAGACCTTTCCGTGAATGTACTTTGGTTGCAGTTTATGGAAATTGAGAAATACAGAATCTCGATCAACACAGACAGGATGGAGGATATACTGGAATCCAACTTGCCAACCTGAATAATGCGACCTCTTTCAGGAAGCTGCCCTCTAAATACTGAGCAGAGGGAAGAAAATAGATTCACATAAACACTCCTAGTTATATCTGAATCCAGTCGCTGTGATGCTACTTGTAAGGGAGATTCATATCATAGAACCTGTAATCAGTATGTATCCTCCAGAGTGTCTCAGAGCTCACATCATGGCCAGAGTTTTCTGCCAATGGGATCTTTAGGTCCCACCGAAGTCAATGGACGTTTGAATGGCTCGCCGTGTCTGCCAGAGGGAACACAGTCATGGCGGGACTGGAAAACCCTACTCAATATTCTCATAATAGCTAGTCATATGAAAGAGAGAGACCAAACAGGACTCAGGAATGAGATAGTTCTGACAGTTGCCAATCAAGCTAGCAAGAAAGCTCCTGTAAAAATGATTTTTTTCCCCCAGCCTGTCACAATCCATGGCCATGGTGACTGGAAAAGGTGTTTGCTGATTAAAGTAGAAAGATCATTTTTCTGCCATTTTGGCTTGAAATTTAAAATTCATCCTTTTTCATCAGGCCATACAATAGTACAACATTTTGAAACAAACACGGACTGAAATCAAGTTTACTTGAGTTTAGAATGTGTTGGCATTTCATCAGTACCCCCTAAAAATAGTGTGGAGCCTTAGTTGCTCAATATGTTATTGGATACCATGTCAGTTAAATTCCAGGCACAAGAAGGTACACTAGATTCCTGGCTTAGGTCACTGTTTGTGCTGCACATTCTCCCCATGTCTGCGTGGGTTTCCCTCCAGGTGCTCCGGTTTCCTCCCACAGTCTGAAGAACGTGCTGGCTAGATGCATTGGACATGCTAAGTTCTCCCTCATGTACCCGAATGGGTGCCGGAGTGTGGTGACTCGGGGATTTTCACAGTAACGTCATTGCAGTGTTAATGCAAGCCTACTTGTGACACCAACAAATAAACTTTAAAACAAGTAGCCCTAGTCAGAGTGATCTCCCTTCACATTGGAGCTACAGTCAGGCCCGTTGACTGTGTAACATATACATATTGTTCCATTTTTGCACGGTCAGTGCAGAGGGACCCCCGACTTATTTCCTGTTCCAGTAGTTGATGAAGCCAGTTCGGCACCTCAGACACCAACCCAGCTGAGATCACGCACGCATGCACTGTTTTATAAAAGTAGGATTTATGCACCCTTTGTTCTCCTGTGAGAAAAATCTGAGATCAATTTGGTGATTTCACAGAATACATGCAAGAACAAATTACAGGTACTAGCGATATTTTCATCTGCAACTTGGCAAGTATAATCAAAGTGTCTGCCAGCGCTTAATTCTCCCCACCCTCCCATCACTCTCTGCTTCTCGCATTGGTATTTTAATCTGGATTTACAGCAGGGCGTGTGAGGATTTAATAAGACATCTACTTGCCATAACCGGTCTGTCAGAAACTTTGCGATTGTCATGACTGCATGAGCCCTTAATTACAGCCTCCTGAACAATGTGATCCAAAAAGAAAATAAAACAACTGCATTATATGTGAGATAACAACATTTGTACTTATTTGCTGCTGCTAAAATGATAATAATCTACTTTGGAAGAATGGTGCAGAACAACAGAGAGGACATCTAAAATTGAATCAGGTTAATTTTATATTGAGGCATGGACAAAGTTTGTTGGTGCTTATTTTTTTATGAGTCATAATTGATGACAGGTAGGAATTGTAGAGCATTCAATGGAATCCAGAGGATCTCAATGTTGACCCAAGCACTGCCTGAAATCATAAGCAATAGTTCCTCAGCGGCAGTGTGAGATTTTGGCAGCCGTATAATCAACTGTGTCCACTCTCTTTTTACTTTTTTTCCCCAATACTATGCGATGTTAACTGCACATCAGAAAGCCATCTGGCTTTTTCCTCCAGAATTCCAAAACTAATCCCAATGCCTCGTGCTCTCCGTGTAGTTTTACAATTCTCTGCTTCAGATGGTCATCCAACTCACCCTTTTAGGATGTAAATGACCTCTGTTTCAGTCACTTGCTGCAGAGAAAAAAAAATCCTCGTTCCCACAACCCTTGTGTCATGGTGGCACAGTGGTTAGCACTGCTGCTTCACGGCACCAAGTACTGCATTCGATTCCTGACTTGGATCACTGTTTGTATGGGGTCTACAGGTTCTCCCTGTGTCTGTGTGACAAAGCAATGACAAAGCAGCTTCAGATGTAAATTGACATAATGGTGATGTCAATTATCATACAACGTGATGGTAGTGACCAACTGTCCGAGCATACCAAAATCAAGGAGAGTGAGATAGATTATCTAAGATCGGCGTAGGCCCGATTCTCCAAACTCATCCATGGCTGGGATTCTCCAACCTCACCCACGTCTGGGATTCTCCGACTTCGCCTGTGGCTGGGATTCTCCAACCTCATCCATGGCTGGGATTCTCCGACCTCATCCACGGCTGGGATTCTCCGACCTTACCTGCAGCTGGGATTCTCCGACCTCACCTGCGGCTGGGATTCTCCGACCTCACCCACGGCTGGGATTCTCTGACATCACCCATGGCTGGGATTCTCAGACCTCACCTGTGGCTGGCATTCTCCAGTCTCGCTGCAGTGAATGAAGATTTGGCTGAGCGCTAAATTCTCCATTCTTACTGGCAGCGGTGAACAGGCATCTGCAAGACCGAAGAATTCCAGCCATAGGATGGGATCTTCCAGCCCCACTCACCCCAAGACAGGAAAATCCTGCCCAAGGTTAACGGACCTTTGCAAGGTACATGTCCTACCTGCCATGATTCCTGTGGTGGGCAGGATGGGAAAATTCACCACAGTCTTTGCTTCAGACTACACGAAGCAGAAATTCACGATGAAATGTAACAAGCAATTTATTTCATCTCTCAACTGTTATTTGAAAACTGATGACAAAATGTTTTTCTATTACTATTACTTATTCTTTAATTATTAAAATTATTGGAAGTTAAGTGTAATTATTAGATGAAGCCAAACTTATGATCCTCAAGAGGCAATGGTGTTATTGCTGGACTATTACTCCAGAAACTCAGCTAGTGCACTGGGGACCTGGGTTCGAATCTTGCCACGGCATTTGGTGGATTTTGAATTCAATAAAAAATATCTGGAATTAAGAATCTACTGATGACCATGAAGCCATTGTTGATTGTCGGAAAAATCCATCTGGTTCACTAATGTCCTTTAAGGAAGGACATCTGCATCCTGGCCTGCATGTGACTCCAGTGCCACAGAAATGTGGTTGACTCTCAACTGCCCTCCAAGGACAACGAGGGATGGGCAATAAACCCTTACCAGCCAGCAACGCCCGAGGTTCCACAAATGAATAAAAAAAGATGGCATCTGCGGTATTGGATTAGACTCATCAGTTAAAGATGTGCTGGTTAGGTGCATCGGGTAAACTAAATTCTCCCTCAGTGTATCCGAACAGGCACTCAAGTGTGGTGACTCGGGGATTTTCACAGTAACTCCACTGCAGTGTTAATGTAAACCGACTTGTGACACTAATAAATAAACTCCAAAATTTATTTAAAGTGCTTAATTTCTTTGCAGAGCCATATTCATTAAAAAGAACCTAATGCAAACAAGCAAAATGTATGAAATCACAAATTCCACAGTTCAAAAATTCCCATCAAACTGCTTAGCCAGGGCAACATATTTACAGAAGAGTTAGGCTGAATAGTCTGTACCTGTGCTGTAAGTTGTATGGCATTGAATATAACTCCGTGCTGTCATTAACAATTCAAGTATATTATCTTGAGTGGGGATGTTAAGGAACTGTCAGTGGTAAACATGTTTGCTACAGAACCAAAACAATATTTTCTCCAAACTAGATTGTCACTGACGATAAGCTGAGGCAACAGATCAGAGTAAAGTTCACTCATTGTTTGAGGCAGCTTCAATGCTGTGAAGAATGGGGATTCCAGCTGTTTAATGAGCATGTGGGAGATGCTGGTAAGGGCCTTGAGACTGAATTACCACACACCTTGCTGCTCTGTCAAGGCCCTTTAATTAGTCCTTAGCCTGTATACCTTCTGTAAAGGATGAATTCTTATCTTTCTTCTTGCTGTTGCTTTGATGTCTGACGAGTGACCAAAATGAGGAATTAACTCACAGAAAACATTTCTGAAATCTCAGATGTAGGAAAGTCAGTGAGGGTCTGGACAATGGAATGTAACCTTGTTTATCTGTAATAAAAATGCACTTGGGGTTTGAGATGCTTTCAAAGAACAAAGAACAAAGAAAATTACAGCACAGGAACAGGCCCTTCGGCCCTCCAAGCCCGCACTGACCATGCTTCCCAACTTAACTAAAACCCCCTACCCTTCCAGGGACCATATCCCTCTATTCCCATCTCACTCATGTACTTGTCAAGACACCCCTTAAAAGTCACTACCGTATCCGCTTCCACTACTTCCCCTAGCAACGAGTTCCAAGCATCTACTACCCTCTGTGTAAAAAATCTGCCTCAAATATCTCATTTAAGCCTTGCCCCTCGCACTTTAAACCTATGCCCCCTAGTAATTGACTCTTCCACCCTGGGAAAAACCTTCCGACTATCCACTCTATCCATGCCTCTCATAATTTTTTAGACTTCGAACAGGTCGGCCCTCAACCTCCATTGCTCCAGTGAGAACAAACCAAATTTCTCCAACCTCTCCTCAGAGCTAATGCCCTCCATATCAGGCAATATTCTGGTCAATCTTTTCTGTACCCTCTCCAAAGCCTCCACATCCTTCTGGTAGTGTGGCGACTAGAACTGAACACCAGTTTCCAAGTGCAGCCTAACTAAGGTTCCATAAAGCTTGAACATGACTTGCTGATTTTTAAACTCAATACCTCAGCCAGTGAAGGCAAGCATGCCGTATGCCTTCTTGACTACCTTGTCCACCTGCATTGCCACTTTCAGTGCCCTGTGTACCTGTATACCCAGATCCCTTTGCCTATCAATACTCTTAAGGGTTCTTCCATTTATGGTATATTTCCTATCTCTATTAGACCTTCTAAATGCATTATCTCACATTTGTCTGGATTAAACTCCATTTGCCATCTCTCCGCTCAAGTCTCCAACTGATCTATATCCTGCTGTATCCTCTGATGGTTCTCAACGCTTTCCACAAATCCACCAATCTTTGTGTCATCCGCAAACTTACTAATCAATCCAGTTACATTTTCCTCCAAATCATTTATATATATTACAAACAGCAAAGGTCTCAGCACTGATCCTTTCGTGTGCAAGTTTATAATTAAGAGGTTTATAGGATTGTTATTTTTTGAGACAGTGTCTTTAATTTAAGGTAAAACAAAAGGGGAGGGTCATGTGACCTGTTCTGAGGTCTGCCTGACAGCAAGACTGGGTGGAAATATTGTTGGAGATTAAAGGAGGCCCTGGTTCTTTTACCGGAAAGAAGGTGCAAGGTGTTTTCCCTTGGAGACAATGGCAGCAGCTTGTGTGCTTATAGTGAGTAGACTGTGAGTCTCCAAAGTCCTAGAAAACTATTGAAGTTGTTGAATTATATTTCCACACTAACTTCATTGCAGTGTTAATGTAAGCCTACATGTGACTAATAAATAAATTTTTTTTTAGTTCTTAAAACTGTCCATTTTGCTACAAGATAAAAGATAGTTGGGCTTTCAAGGACTGCTAATCAGCATCTCTGCCTGGATAAAAGGCCCATGTGATTCTTGTTGCCAAAGAAATGCTGTCCGAGAGGACCATAAAAACTTACAGACGTGGTTAGTCTGCCACAATCTGGGAGAGAGAGTGAGAACATGAAAAGGCCAAAATCTTTCTGATTCAACGTGCTGGAATGCAGCTGGAAGTGACCACTCAGATTGAAAACAGTAAATCTGTAAGGAGCTGAAGCAACAGTCAAGGCATTCAACATCATCCAAGACAAAGCAGCCCACTTGCTACCCATCTACTACATTCTACATTCACTCCATCCAGCCTGATGCACAGTGGCAGCAGTGTGTACCATCCGTAGGATGTATTGCAGCGAGTCAACAAGGCTGTTTCAACATCACCTTCCAAATCCATGACCTCCACCATTTTGAAGGACAATGGTAGCAGATGCATGGGTGCACCACCACCACCTGCAAGTTCCCCTTCAAGCAGGACACCATCACTATCACTGGGTAAAAATCCTGGATCGCCATTCCTAACAGCACTTGGGTGGACCTGCATCACATTCATTGCAGCAGTTCAAGAAGTGGAGATGCCAGTGTTGAACTGGGCTGGGCACAATAAAAAGTCTCACAACTCTAGGTTAAAGTCCAACAGGTTTATTTGGTAGCACGAGCTTTCATCAGGTGAGTGGGGCAGCATTCTGAAAGCTCATGCTACCAAATAAATCTGTTGGACTTTAACCTTGTGTTGTGAGACTTCTTACTGCAATTCAAGAAAGCAGCTTCCCACTTTCTCAAAGTTAATTAGGATGAGTAATGAATGTTGGCTTGGCCTGTGATCCAAATTGTGTGAAAGGATACAAAAACAGAAGTGAACAAAGAACAAAGAACAGCACAGCACAGGAAACAGGCCCTTCGGACCTACAAGCCTGCGCCACCCATTTTAACACTCAGTGAGTGCCTTCTACCTACGACTTTTGTCCACATCTAGTGGACTCCACAATAAAAGGGTGCAAATTTAGGGAATTCTATGTGCGCCAGATTAAGGGAGATCCAAATTAGGGACAATTTATTGACACCAATCAGCCTAAATGAGGCTGGAAGTTTGCCTAGCTTGTGCTGGGGTGGGGGGTAGGGGGTGGGCAGATTTCCAGTAATAGTCTCCACATGAAAGTTTAAAAGTTTTATATATTAGTGCTACAAGTAGGCTTACATTAACACTGCAATGAAGTAACTGTGAAAACCCCTGAGTCGCCACACTTCAGAGCCTGTCCAGGTACACCGAAGAAGAATTTAGCATGGCCAATGCATCTAACCAGCATGTCTTTCAGACCGTGGGAGGAAATCGGAGCACCTGAAGGAAGCCCACGCAGACATTGGGAGAACATGCAAACTCCACATAGACAGTGACCCAAGTTGGGAATTGAACCCAGGTCCCTGGTGCTGTAAGGTTAGCAGTGCTTACCACTAAGGACAGTTCTGGGCTGAGAAAGGAAATGAAGAGAAGTAAATCCTCAGGAGACTAGATTTATTCTGGACTGATTTCACGAAAATTGATTGTCTACTTGAAGGACAGTGTAATGTATATTGATGCAATATGTTTTCATGATTGTGCTAAAATAAAAGGGGATATTCTGTTCTGTAGTTTGAAGTATAAATTGCCTGCAAAGAAACTGTTTAGTCATTGATGCTTTTAGTCCTTTGTTACAGTGAATGTCTTCAAACATTAATCCGTTTGTTCATGTTTAGAAGAAGCTGCATTGAGGTCAGGAGCTGAGTGGCCTGAGCGGAACCCAAACCAAGCATCAGTGAGCAGATTATTGTCAACTAAGCACGACGCCCAACCCCCACTAATTACTTTGTTCATTTTCCAACGAGCTTACTTTCATTTTGGACTTTTGTTTGACTTGGACTCAGAAACAGTCAGACATCGATCTTGTTGGCTAGTGAAGAGGGCCACCTGTGCTAAAGCCTGAGCAGCACAATTGTCCCATATGTTCCACATTTCATTACGCTCACCAGGGCAGAACACCTAAAAAAACACTTTTATAATTTGTTATAATTTATTGAAGTCAGTTACCGCTCGAGCCTCTCTGTGTTTGTCCCGAGTTATTGGATGTATCAGATTCTCACAGGGGGAGTAACTTCATTCACATAAAGTGAATTCCAAACTGAAAGTCAAATGAGCCATCATCACTTGCATTTATATAGCACCTTTCATTGTCAAAAACCATCCCATGGCACTTCACCCGAATGTTAGCAAACAAAATTCGTAACTGAATCACATGAATGGATATTGGGGCGGATGAAGGAATACTTGATCAAAGCGATAGACTTTAAGGAATCCATTAACGATGGAGAGAGGGGGACAGAGATGTTTAGGAAGGGAACCCAGCGGTCAGGGCCTGTAGAAGGCCCGGCTGCCAATGATGGGATGATTCAAATCCCGTAACAGCAAGAGGCCAGGATGGGAGGAGTAGAAATGTCAAAGGTTGTAGGGAGGGGGTGGTTACAGAGATAGCATGGTGGAGTTGGGCAGGGTTGGTGGGGGGGGGAGCGGGGGGACGGTGGGATGTGAGACCACGGAGAGGGATGTGAATTCTCAAAATCCAGGCATCACCATTCTGGGAACCAACGGATGGAACTTTGCCATCTTTTTGGCAAAGTGTCATTTTGGGCAGGAAAAGTTGAGAGCAGCTCGCCAGTGGGATGTGTGGGTTTTCCTGCCTTATTTATAAACTGATGGACAAAAAGAAATGTCAGGGGCGGGTCCCACCACATCATGCTGATCAGAGCCCGCCCCATCAGCAACTCAGGGTTCTGAAGGAAGGCCAATGTCGAAGAAAATAAATCGAAACACCCACCTCCCCCCCTCCTCCTCCTCCATGCAACCCCATTCTCCCCCTTATACTACAGAACTCACCACCACCCCGGAACTCCCAGCCCTGCTGAGGCTGAAAACTCCCAGCCAAAAATTCCTCCTTATCTCCGTCGGTGGTTAGCACTGCTGCCTCACAGCGCCAGGGACCTGGGTTCAATTCCTGGCTTGGGTCTCTGTGTGGAGTTTGCACATTCTCCCCGTGTCTGTGTGGCTTTCCTCTGGATGCTCCGGTTTCCTCTCACAGTCCGCAAAACATGACAGCTGGCCTTATTTAGTACGTAGAGTTCTTAAAGCTGCCTTGTATATTCTTGCATCCCTAGACTTAATCTTCAGTTGAAATGCTTTTCGAAGAACTGTATCCTCTCTTTACTTTGAGGATGAGTTTTTTAGGTTATTTTACTCTTCATATTGAAGACAACAGTTCTGTAAAGGATCTGGGTTTTTATTAAGTGGAATAAATGATAAAGCCACTGAACTATACACTTGTGTGAGAGTGACTTGCATCATAGTCTTTTTAACTTTTTTTTCATGATAGTTATTTACAACTTGTTCTTCTTTGTATTTTTATGTGTTTTTAGCATTGATCATGCTAAATTCTCCCTCAGTGTACCTGAAAAGAGTAACCCAGAGTGCGGCAACTCGGGGATTTTCACAGTAACTTCATTACGGTGTTAGTGTAAACCTACGTGTGACACTAATAAATAATAAAAGGGAGTCTCCATATCTTTCCCCTGGCTCCAGACTGCTCCCCTCCTCCCCCATGAGAGGAAGCGTTCTCCCAGCATCTAGCCTGCCAATTCCCCCCCTGAGAATCTTGCGTTAATCCGAAATAATATAGTAGGAAGTTAAGAGGAAAAGAAACAAGATAGTGACAGTTGCAGTCAGATGCAGAGGAATCCTCCAGCTGGTCACCTTTGGTACAGTTAGTGCGACTCACGCAATGGAGCTATTCACCAATCTTGCTCAGACTGCACCTCCTGCTGGCTGTTTACTGAATAGCACATTCAGCCGCCACAAAGGCTGTGTTTTGAGGCGTGGTCCAGACAGAAAGAAAATAAGAATCTTTCGACATAAATTCTTCGGCCTGAAGACAATCAGATTTCAAGCATTGAAACTATCGTTCCTGCACATTAAGGCAGAATTGTGCAATCAATGCTTATCAATTTTTAACATGACCTGTACTGATCATAGAATCTTAGAACCTCTACAATGCAGAAGGAGGCCATTCAGTCCATCGAATCTGCACCGACCACAATCCCATCTAGAGCCTATTCCCACAACTCCACATATTTATCCTACTAATCCCTCCTGACAAACGGCCAATTTAGCACAGCAAATCAACCTAACCCACACATCTTTGGAATATGGGAGGAAACTGGAGCACCCAGCGGAAACCCACACAGACATGGGGAGAATGTGTAGACTCCACACAGACAGTGACCCGGGTCCCTGGTGCTGTGAGGCAGCAGTGCTAACCACTGTAAAAATACATTTCTGGGAATCCCCCACTGATAGGCACTTGGTGCACCATCTGTCAGCGGGCCTCACAAAGACAGTCTGCTGAAAGCCACCCCCTACCACCCCAACTCTCCAACGACTCTCTCCCATGACCCATATCCCTCCCTCACTCACCTGCGGTGCTCAGTGATCCTGGACCCATCCCTTGGTGCATTATCGACAGCAGCCACCGCTGGTTGGCTGGAGGCTGTATATATTTCAGAGAAATACAGCACAGAAACAGGCCCTTCGGCCCAACTCATCCAACCAGATTTCCTGAACTGAATTTGTCCCACTTGTCTTTGTTTGGCTCATAACCCTCTAAACATTCACCTATCCAAATGTCTTTTAAATGTTGTAATTGTAGCTGCCTCTACCACCTCCTCTACTCTTGCAGACAGGGTTTCTGCCCCCACTGGGGGCCTTGATTGTGTGGGACATCAGATACTGTCCAGTGCAAGTGCCTGACGGACACTTAATCAAGTTGGAATGCCCCCCTTGGCACTCAGGGGTGATGGTTCTCCATCTGTGGGTGATGGGGAGAATTGAAGGGAAGGGGTTGGGGCAGTGGCTAGTTGTAGCGGTAGGGGTGGGGGTGGGGGAGACCTGTGTCACTGGGACATAGTCTAGCCAATGGTTTCCTGCTCTGTCTAGAATTCCAGTTCTTTTTTTAACACTCAGTTACAAGAAGACTTCCTTGTGCAGCTTTTTTGCTTTGAGGTAGTTAGGATGGAGGGCAGGCATTGATAAATGGTCACACAGGGGTAAGGAAATCATGCTTACACCCGGGATTCCTCAATCTTATTTTTTGGCAGGTGTTGACTTTGCCCCCTGATTGCCCATGTCTCTGACCACAGGCACACAGGGAATTCCACCCCGGGATATGTTCCGATAGGTTAAACCAGGGAAGGGAAAGCTGAAGGTTGTAGCTGCCCATTCTCGGTGATAATTGTACAGGCGCCGCATTTAGTTGAACTTTAACCCTCTCTGACTAATGAACAAGACAAATGAGCATAATCCATCCAACCTCCAAGTCTAAATTCAGTTACAGCCGACATTTAGATTACACTTTGTTTAGAGTTACTTTCCCATTCTTGTTTTTTGTGGTATTTTCCTGTAACAAAGAGAGCAGCTGCTTAGAATCCCAGAAGGATTAGGCTTTCAACAATCCTACAAATGCACATCAGTTATGTGGTAAAAGAGAATTAATCGCGTTTAAGCTCCAACCTCGATATTTGCTGTAAATTAAATTTAAGTACTTAAATCCTCTTTAAAGGGAGGAGGCTAGTGTCATTGGCAAAATATAACATCATTAAACAAAATTATATGCAAATTCTAAACATTGCCATCGGCATAGAAAGAACAGACCTATTTACATGATAAAGAACCCCAGAATTCACAATGAATGAAAACTTGGCTAACAAATTGGCCCACCTTTGGTGGCAGCTTACTTAACCACCTAAATCACACTTTCTTAACATGAAGATTATTGGCCTCGGGTGTGTCTGTGTAAAAGACCAGACAAATGTTCTGAAAGGTGTATATTAAATGCTGGAGCAGAAGAATCTGTATCAATACATCTAATTATGCTCACCAATTTTAAGTTCAATGTCAGCAGAATCTCTGGAGAAATGGCTCTGTGACAAGTGGATAATGATAAGGTTCTCGAGCTAAAGTTCACCGACCTACACTTTTATTTTGCTCTCAGGTCCCAGTGGCTTCACAGCTGAAACCTCGCTTTGTGTTACTCAAAGGGATACAGGGGCAAATTTTCCCGTTCCGCCCGCCACAGGAATCGGAGCAGGCGAGGGGTGGGCGATGAAAAGGCCCATAGGCCTGGAGTGGGTTTTTCCGGTTTTGGAGGGACCACGGCCAGAAAATCCCACCCATAATGACAGGACACATCTTTAGTAGAATTGGCTCCTGATTATGTCTGCCTGTTGAATGTGTAAGTAAGTGTTGGCTAATAGTCTATGGTTGTTTTTGTGGATATATGGCTGTACAGATGAGAGCACAATCCTATCAAAGGTAGGAACAGAAGTAGGCCATTCAGCCCATCAAACCTACCCCGCCATTCCATTTGAATTATCTTTAGAATTCCCCAGAGTACTGTGGAAGCTCTATCACAGAGCCTGTTTAAAACAGAATTCGATAGATCTCTGGAGACTAATGACATCAAGTAATACGGAGACAGTGCAGGAAAATAGCGTTGAGATAGACAATCGGCCGTGATCAAACTGAGTGACAGAGTAGGCTTTATGGGTTGAATGGCCTACCCCTGTTCCTATCTCTGATAGCATTGTACGCTCATCTCTGCAACCATATGTCCACAACAACAACCACAGACTATCAGCTAACACTTGCTTACATATTCAACAGGTAGAAATAAAGGATTTTCTGGCCCATCCTGCCGGTGGGATCTTCCAGTCCTGCTGCAGATTCCCCCACCCCACCACATCCCCCCTCCGCCCTCAACCCTCAATGAGTTGCCTAGTGGCGAGACAGGCAAACCACACAGGACACTACAAAAGTTGTCAGGACTGGAAGATCCTGTTGGAAGACGATGGCGAGCTGTCTCTGCTGCAGGAAAACATGCCACGGGGGGGGTTCTGGAAAAATCCACCCAAAGATTAGCGAATTCTACTAAAGGCACGTTCTGCATCAGGGGAAACATATTTCACTTGTGTATTGAGGAAAATGAACTTTGTCTGGTTGATTGTGTGGACATTTTGAAATTCCTGTGCTGTATGAAACTTGCTGCTGTACCCTCATTGATGTGAAGGATGACTGTGTGAAGGTAAAGCAGTGGACGTGATCCAGGACTGTCATTTTCTGCATCACATACAAATGCAATGTAGTTTTAAATTAGTTGATTTAATGCAGCAAAACCTATCTGTGCTCCTCATCAAAAGGAAACATCAGAATAAACAGTGTGTTCCCGGAACCTCTCATTGCCAAAATCTCCTGACTGCTTGAGTCAACCTATTAAAAATGTGAAATGAGTATTTGTGCCAGAGGTGGGGATTGGAGGGAGGGTGCGGGGCTGGGTGGGAGGGGGAGGGGTGGGAGTGGGGCTTGCGAGGTTGGGGGGGCATACTGAGTGCAGTTAGTCAATAAAAACACAGTAAATGGATCAGAACATGATTTTACAGACTGTTCACAACATATATAAATCTGTTTGTAATATAAATAAATGATCTGGAGGAAATTTGGAACTGGTTTGATTATTATGTTTGTGGATGATACAAAAGTTGGTGGATTTGCGAATAGCGATGAAGACCATCAGATGATACGGCAGGATATAGATCAGTTGGAGACTTGGGCGGAGAGATGGCAGGTGGAGTTTAATCCGGATAAATGTGAGGTAATCCATTTTGGAAGGTCAAATACGGATAGGAAATATACAGTAAAAGGCAGAATCCTTAAGAGTATTGATAGGCAGGGGAATCTGGGTGTACAGGTACACAGATCACTGAAAGTGGCAATGCAGGTGGAGAAGGTAGTCAAGAAGCAAACGGCATGCTTGCCTTCATCGGCCGGGACACTGAGTTTAAAAATTGGCAAGTCATGTTGCCGCTTTATAGAACCTTTGGCTGCACTTAGAATGTTGTGTTCAGTTCTGGTCACCACACTACCAGAAGGATGTGGAGGCTTTGGAGAGGGCATTTACCAGAATGAGAGGTTGCAGAAAATTGGTTTGTTCTCACTGAAACAATGGAGGTTGAGGGACAACCTAATAGAAGTCTACAAGATTATGAGGGGCATGGACAGAGTGGATAGTCAGAAGCTTTTTCCCAGGGTGGAAGAGTCAATTACTAGGGGCATAGGTTTAAGGTGCAAGGGGCAAGGTTTAAAGGCGATGTATGAGGCAGGTTTTTTATACAGGGATTGAGAGGTGCCTGGAACTCGCTGCAGGGGAAGGTAGTGGAAGCAGATACGATAGTGACTTTTAAGGGGTATCTTGACAAATACATGAATAGGATGGGAATAGAGGGATATGGTCCCTGGAAGGGTAGGAGGTTTTAGTTCAGTCGGGCAGCATGGTTGTGCAGGTTTGGAAGGCCAAAGGGCCTGTTTCTGTGCTGTAATTTTCTTTGTTCTTTGTTCTTGGTAGTTATCACATTTTAGGGACAGCCCTTGAAGTATATTTTGGCAAACTACTGTTCCTTCGTGAAATTGGTTCATAAGTGAATCAATTCCCTCTTATTTTTGGGCAATGTCTGGACATTGAGAGTACCTCAGGACTTTCTGATCAATTTAATCAGGCAATTATCCTTCCACCTTTTGTCGTCTCGGAATCACTTATTGTCGGTCTCTGCCTCTACATGCTAATGGTATTTCTCCAGAATAGGCTGGCATTCTCAAGGTTTTTAACAGCCCCATAAGCACTTGCTGATTTGATTTGATTTATTATCGTCACATGTATTAGTAAACAGTGAAAAGTATTGTTTTTTGCACGCTATACAGACAAAGCATACTGTACATAGAGAAGGAAAGGAGAGAGTGCAGAATGTAGTGTCACAGTCAAAGCTAGGGTGTAGAGAAAGAACAACTTTGTGAGAGACCAGATTCCTTCAGACTGTAGTTTCAGATTTTAATAAATGAGGCAATTGTCACACAGTACATAGAAATGTAGAAACATAGAAACTAGGAGCAGAAGTAGCCATTCAGTCCTAAGGCTGCTGAACCATTCATTTTGATCGTGGTTGATCATTGAATTCCATATCCTGATCCCCCCTTCCCCCATATCCCTTGATCCCTGTTGTTTAACAAAGGTCCAAAATTTGACCGGGCTGGAGTGTGCGGTGAGGCCACAGGAAAGGCCTAACGGAAATAAAGGGCGGGGGGGGGGGGCGGGGTTGCGTGGGGGGGGCGCCGGGGGTGCTGATTTGTGGAAGACGGGCAGTGCATTGGAGGGAGGAAGTGAAATGTGAGGACTCGTGATGGTATGCAGGGAGACAAGTAGGTGGATGAAAAAGGTGAACAATGGGAGGCAGAGGGAAGGCCGAGGGGAGGGAAGCTAGATCCCGATATGATTGCATGAAAAGCTCACAAACAAGGGGTTAAAAGGGACAGCACATCATTTACTAGAAGGGGATGGACAAAGGCTTTGGATGAGGTCCAAGTGGGGCATGGTACTTCACAGGTGATGGACTTAAAGTTAAAGTTTATTTAAAGTTACAGTTTGTTTATTAGTGTCACAACTAGTCTTACATTAACACTGCAATAAAGTTACTGTGAAAATCCCCTAGTCGCCACACTCTGGCACCTGTTCGTGTACACTGAGGGAGAATTTAGCATGGCCACCTAACCAGCATGTTTTAGTCCCAAGGGTATATCTAATTTCTTCTTGACATCACACAATGTTTTGGCCTCAACTACTTTCTGTGGTAGGGAATTCCACACTTTCACCAGTCTCTGGGTGAAGGAAATAGTATACTTGCAAGGCGTGGCACAGTAGTTTGCCCTGCTTCCAGGGAACTGGGTTTGATTCTTTACTGTCTGTGCTGAGTTTGCACATTCTCCCTGTGTCTGTGTGGGTTTCCTCTGGGTGCTCCAGTTTCCTCCCACAGTCCAAAAGACGTGCTGGTTAGATGCATCGGCCATGCTAAATTCTCCCAGTGTATCCGAACAGAGTGTGGCAACTGGGGGATTTTCATGGTAACTACATTGCAGTGTTAACGTAAGCCTGCATGTGACTAATAAATAAGTAAACTCATTTACTTCTTAAATCTAACGTTCATTGTGGGGTCACCAGTATATTTTCAGGCTCTAGTGGTACTGATTCATCGGATGGGATATTATTGCCTCGCTCGGGCAAGATTGTAAAATCACGCACGAGGCCAACAGAGATTTCCGTTCTGGGAGCCGTGCTTGCCTAATTCTGGGGTTGTGGGTCGGGGGGGGGGGGGGGGGGGGCGGTGGGGTGTGTGAGGTGATAGCACTTCAGCCATTGCATTTGTTAGAAGCAGCCTCCTCCAATAAGTTTAACCTCTCCTAACAACCCCTGAGCGAAGATTGATGGTAGTTGATAGAATGTGACGATAACAGTGGCAGAGACAGCAGAATTACATTGACTGAAGCAGAGAATCATGAAAAGATTTAAATCTTTTTAAGATTCATTTACAATAAATAATATTGGATACAAGTCGGTTTTCAAAAGGCAAAGTTCTATTCTTGGCAGTGTGGAAACTGGGATGAAAGTTTAAAGTAAGCAGACTTCAATGCGGTCACTTTTACAGACAGGAATTCTGTCTGCAAAGCACTGGCTGCTTTTCCGCCTTAGGAACTGCATGTGCAGGCAAAACACCCCATTAGGCTTAAAGGCACCACTCCTCAACTTGTGTACAAAACCGCACTTAAAGATTTTCCACATAATTACTGAAACTCGTTGCTAATGAAGAACTTGAGACCCGTCTTCCTTTACCATTGCTGAATTAGCCAGAGCTGCAAGTTGTGATTGCATCTGAAGTGAATGCTGAACAAATTATTCTCTTTAACACCACAAAGACGCCTTTGTCTAGAGGCATTTCTCATAGTCCTGACTTCTATCCTTGTCACCTCATCAATTTCTGAACACAACAACTTCAGTGCAGCCATTACCTTACTGAGAAGCTGTGCCATGAGTGTACCTAGTCCTTTTCACCACACATTATCCTTAGTGCCTGTGTGATGAGCAAGCTTCTAATCTCAGCCTACCTTCTTCTTGATGTGCATTCACCAATCAAGTATTTATTTACTTATTAGTGTCACAAGTAGGCTTTCAGTAACACTGCAATGAAGTTACTGTGGAAATCCCCTTGTTGCCACACTCTGGCACCCCATTTGGGTACATGGGGCAGAATTTAGCCCAACAAAAGTAGCTAACCAGGCATGGGGAGAACATGCAGACTCCACACAGATAGTGACTGAAGCTGGGAATCGAAGCTGGATCCGTGGCCCTATGAGGTAACAGTGCTAACCACTGTGCCACCGCACCTCCCAATCCATGTTTGGATGCTGTGTTACCCTCAAAATGAAGATGCTGTTAAAATCAGCAATAGATCCATTTTCAAACTTAACCTGCTGCCTGAACAGCAAAGCTCTTGGTATATTTTCTCCAGTCTCTGCGGTCATTCAAGGTCCCGGTAATGTGTCCATACAATGTCAGGTGGAGAGAGGGCAGCAACATGCAAGTGTATTTCAGCAACCTCGCTCGAATTAGACACTTGGATCCACTTGCTAAAATTCAATGAAGCTCCAAATGAGACTTGAAGAGGGAAACTCTTCACTGGGTAGCTGAGCCTTCTGGGTGAGCAAACAAGGGAGAAGAGTTGACTGCCTTTGGGGCATCTCAGTGTTTGTTAGGGGCTTTCTGCTGTCTGTCAATCTGGAGGTGCCATGTGCTCCAGGGTAAACTGGAACACTGTGAATTGCCTTCTCCATTTATAGGATTTGCTGATTTGACTCCTTTGTCACTGCCGAACACTGGAAAATTTCTAACATGCCTAAAAGATCTAATTAACTCCAGGTAACTTCAAAAATAGTTATTGGTAAGGACAATGAAGCCTCCAGGCACTTATTATAAACTCACTTTAATGCCTGACTGAGCATTTGCATTTGCCAGTATTTCCCAAGGGTAACTCACCAATAAGTAACTCCTTGACCTTTCCACCCAGAACGAAACCAAGAAAGTTTTGGGACTGTGCTTTTGAATTGATTTGATTTATTATTGTCACATGTTTCAGTATATAGTAAAAAGTATTGTTTCTTGCATGTTTTACAGACAAAGCATATCATTCATAGAGTACCTGGGGAGAAGGAAAGAACTATAGTGTTATAGTCATAGGTAGGGTGTAGAGAACGCTTAATATAAGGTAGGTCCATTCAAAAGTCTGACAGCAGCAGGGAAGAAGGTGTTCTTGAGTCAGTTGGTACATGACCTCAGACTTTTATAACTTTTTCCCAATAGAAAAAGGTGGAAGAGAGAATGTCTGGGGTGCATGGAGGCCTTGATTATGCTGCTTTTCCAAGATAGTGGGAAGTGTGGACAGAGTCAATGGATGGGAGGCTGGTTTGCATGATGGACTGGGCTTTGTTCACAACCCTTGTAGTTTCTTGCGGTCTTGAACAGAGCATTTCAGAACCTTTTGACACTGCCCCGCACTCTCTCCACCCCCACACCCACAAAATCTCTTCCCTCAACTCCTGTCCTCCCACTGCCCCAATCAATAAAATGCAAGTGCAGTAAAATACCTGAAGCAGGCCTGGAGAATGTTCGCATTAATAATGAATCTATATGTAGGGTATACCATGCTTAATTGGAACTGCCCCTGGCAGAGGCCTCTATGTTTAACAATCTTGATACCCCTCTGTTAACCAGCTTCTTCTCAACTGGTTAGGAAATCTTGTTCCCCTCCTTATGCAATTCTTCATCAGCCGTGAGCAACCCTGATGTGTGGGACTGTGAGTAGGAGGTAAGGCAACAATCTTCCCCTTCTAAACAATGAGTTCACATCCACTTGGTGCCGTGCATTTACTAACAATCTACTGTCCATCATCTGTCATTAGAAGGTAGAATGCTGGAGGGACTGCAAGCAGAAATGATTTGTGCGTCATTAACCATGGCTTTTGTATGGGATAATCAGTAACAGGAATACATTGCTGACAATATGTTTGTAATGTTCCAGAATTGGCCTCCAAACAGATGAGAGATGAAATTGCAAAATGGACAGAAAATTATACCACTTGCCCAAATAAATGATTAACAAATTTGGACTAAATGATTTACAAACTTAACGCTGATGTGGCTGTAAAGCATACGAAACTGGTTGAAAAGACAGTCCAACACCCTGAATTTGCAGTTGTTTTTGAATTCAAGTTTAGATCATGACTTTATTTTGCAAACTGAAAATGATTAGCTGTTCTAAAGGTCTTATTTTGATAGCTTGCAAGGATTTTGGAGACTGTTCTATTTTTCTCCATAACTGGACTTTACACACAATGGCCTGGATTTTATAGCCTCCCTGTGTCTGTTTCAGTGAGAGTGGGGGGTGAGTGAGGCGGTCGGGGAAAGTGGCAGGGATCTGTGTACAAAATACGAGGACTTGGCATCCACCACTGAGTTGGCCCCATAATGCGATGGCCAGGAGTGGGGGGGCAGACGGTATGAACTGAGGCTGCAATCAGCAGCCCCCTCCTCAACCCCACCACATGTAAATAAATAACACAGGGTGAACTGTTTCGGAGACAAGCTTGATAATATTATGCTGCCCATACTGTTAAAATGAGCAAGGGGACATGTCTGGGCAGCCTTTTCTTTCAAAAAGATTATTAATAGGAAGGGTTCCTGCCTTTGGTGGGAAGGGGGAGGGTTGTGCATGTCCTTTGTGCACTGGGGACACTGCCAACTCTATCTTCCACCCTGTCTGCAATTTAATCCACCCCTCCCAACCCCAAGATGCCCGATCCCATGCTGTCAAAGAACAAAGAACAAAGAACAACCCAGCACGGGAAACAGGCCCTTTGGCCCAACAAGCCCGCGCCGCCGCATCCTCCTACACCTACCCTGCCCTGCGTGCCTGCGAGTGGAACCCCTAACTTAGCCAGATTCAGGGGAGAATAGTGTCAATTTGGTATACCAATCAGCCTAAGAGCACATCTTTGGGGTGTGGGAGGAAACCGGAGCGCCCGGAGGAAACCCACGCAGACACAGGGAGAATGCACAAACTCCCACAGACACAGGCCCAAATCCATGTATCTGCACAGCTAGCAGTGCTAGTCACTGAGCTGTAGCGGTGCCCGTCTACCAGTCCAGGATCAAGCACGCTCACCGACACGAAGTACTAGGCCACTCCCGGAACCTCCAAGAGCAGCCCACGCACGACCCACCATGTGCATGCCCCTCGTTTGACAACAAGGTGGACCTCCACCTGTGGAATACAAAGACAAAAACGTTAACATATAAGTCTGCATTTCCGGTGTCTCCCGAGGCTCTGACCCTATTTAATACCCCCTACTATAACCCTCTATCCTTGTTTCGCTCATGTGTCTATCTAAGTAAACCTTAAACAAGTCCAACGTTCCTGCCTCCACCACCCTACTCGATAGCGCGTTCCATACCCCCACGACCCTCTGCGTGAAGAACCTTCCTCTCACATCCAAATTATACTTCTCCCCCCTCACCCTTAGATCATGACCTCTCGTAATTGTACCCAGTCTAGGGAGCAGCCTCTCACTATTGACTCTATCTATTCCCTTCAGTATCTTATATACCTCTATCATATCTCCCCTCAATCTCCGTCTTTCCAAGGAGAAAAGTCCCAGTTTCTCCAACCTTTCCTCATAACTCAGTCCTTCCATGCCAGGCAACATCCTGGTAAACCTCCTCTGCACCCTCTCCAGAGTCTCCACGTCCTTCCGGTAGTAAGGTGACCAGAACTGGACGCAGTGCTCCAAATGCGGTCTAACCAACGTTCTGTACAACTGAAGCATTAGACGGCAGCTCCTATACTCTATACCCCTTCCTATAAAGGCTAGCATTCCATAAGCTTTCCTCACAACCTTCTCCACTTGTGTCGCAATCTTCATAGACTTGTGAACCTGCACTCCCAGGTCCCTCTGTATTTCTATACTCCTAATCGGTCTACCTTTTATCACGTAGCTCCTCTCTGCATTATTCCTTCCAAAATGCATCACCTCGCATTTATCAGGATTAAATTCCATCTGCCACCTATCTGCCCAATGTACCAACCTATCTATATCCTGTTGTATCACCTGACATTCCACCTCAGTATCCACCAACCCTGCCATTTTGGTGTCATCCGCAAACTTGCTGATCACACCACATACGCTGTCTTCCAAGTCGTTTATGTATACTACAAAGAGGAGAGGTCCCAGTACTGAGCCCTGCGGCACACCACTGGTCACTGGCCTCCAGCCCGAAAAGGTCCCCTCAACAACTACCCTCTGACTCCTATTGCCCAGCCAGTTCTCAATCCACTTAGCTACCTGTCCTTGTATCCCATACGCCTTAACCTTTTCTACCAGCCTACCATGAGGGACTTTGTCAAACGCCTTACTGAAATCCACATAGATGACATCAACGGCTCTCCCATCGTCAACCATTTTTGTCACCTCCTCAAAGAATTCTACCAGATTCGTAAGGCAAGACCTCCCTCTAACAAAGCCATGTTGCGTATCCCTAACCAGATTGCAATGCTCCAAATGCTCATACATCCTACCCCTAGTATTTTTTCCACTAATTTCCCTACCACTGATGTCAAACTCACCGGTCTATAATTACCAGGGTTATCCCTACTACCTTTTTTAAACAGCGGTACCACATTAGCTACCCTCCAGTCTTCTGGGACCTCACCTGTGTCCAAAGAAGAGACAAAGATTTGCGCCAGAGGCCCAGCAATTTCACCTTTCACCTCCCTAAGCAGCCTGGGATAAATACCATCAGGCCCCGGAGCTTTATCCTTCCTTACGCTACCTAAAAGCCCTAGCACTTCCTCCCTCGTAATAGATATTTCCTGCCACTGATCCACAGCTCCCTCCAAGACACTGTCCTGACTTCTGGGTCCTTCACCCTGGATCCTCTCACAATCCCAGCATCTCCCACTGCTGAACTCTGGCACTCTAGGGTCTGAAAGAGCTGCCAAATGATTAGATTGGCCTACAGCTCCAAGGTTCAATTTTTAGTCTTGGGTCATTGTCTGTATGGAGTTTGCATGTTCTCCCCGTGTCTGCATGGGTTTTCTCTGGCTGCTCTTGTTTCCTCCCACATTCCAAAGATGCGCAGATTAGTCAGTGAATTTTATAAGTTGTTAGGAAGGGTGATGACTGAGATGAATTGAGAGAATTGGTGTAACCAGGAGAGTTTATGGATGCTTGGGGAGCATCAGAAGAAGGAAAAGTGTTTTTTTTTTGGGGAGAGCTACAAAGGAGTTGAGAGGGATCCCAGATTGTGGGAGAATAGCAGAGAGGATGTTGCTAGGTGTAATATGATTGAGATTAATCTGGATTCGAAAACAAAATTTAAACGGCGCAGTTTGTGGCCTGAGATACTGGAACAGTTGGAGATTGAGCCCAGTGTTTCTCTTTTAAAGTGTATTTAAAAATAGTGATAGAAAAACTGCAAAAAAAGAGTCATATGTCAGACGTCAGTAATTTGATTATAATGTGACAGCTATGAGAACAGATTGATTTTATAGTGACTCTCCAATAACACTGATTATGATAGTCAAAATATTACATTGTTTTATGTTAGGAATATTCTGTAGCATTATATAATGGACCATAATATTCTACTGAAATCTAAAATTCTGCCCATTTTCTTCACATTCTAGACTGAAAAATATTCCACTAAAGACACAACTTCTGACACCTTGTGGTAATGCCATTCAATTGCAAGTCGTGGTTACATTTTTGTGAGACTGGGAGGCACACTTTCTTTGAACATGTTCAAAATTCAACTTACAAAAAATAGGTTTTATTTAGCAGTATAATTTAAATTAAGTGAACTTCCAAGTTGCTCCTACATAAGTATCTGTTAGCCATTGTTGTTAATGGTTCCCTCTCTTCAGTCTTGTCATAGTTGCGTCCTTTTAATTCTACCCTAATGTTCATCTTTGATTTTTAATTATTCTACCACTCTAGCCTTCAGTTAGACCCTAAGCTTTAAAATTCATTTCTTATGTCGCTCTGTCTCTCTCCTTCCTTCTTTTTAAGCCTCTCCTTAACACCAATCTCCATGACAAACTTTTGGTCATCTGATCTAATACCATTATGTAGTACTGGTAAAGTGTTATGATGCTCCCATAAGGACCTTAGGACATTTTATTATGTCAAAGATACTATATAAAGACAAGATGTTGTTGGATGAAGTATACTACCAGTGCAGCTTGGGCAATGTAGAATGCCATGCCAAAAACACCATGCACGGTGAATCACATCCAAAAAAGTTTGTTCTTCTTATATGGGCTTAGTTTTGTTAACAAAGAAATATGGGAATATACATAACAGAGGTCCGACTGTTGGAACTTCTATTGGGATTTTATGGGTTGTGTGGACTGATTTCAGCATGAAAGCACTTGGTTTCCTCCCACAAGCCAAAGATGAGCAGGTTAGGTTGATTAGCCATGTTAAATTGCTCCTTAGTGTCCTAAGATGTGTAGGTTAGATGTATTAGCCATGGTAAATGTGTGGGGCTATAGGAATGGGGTAGGGGAGAGGATCTGGTTGAGATACTCTTGTCAGAAAATCGATGCAGACTCAATGGGCCAAATGGCCTCTTCTGCACTGTAGGGATTCTGTGATTCCATGCTTTTTTTTTGCCAGGCCATGCTGAGAACACATCTAAACCAGTTATCAATCTGGTTTATGAGGTGGGGGTGGGAGTGGGGAAGGGCGCGGGGTGGGGGGGGTGCAAGTTTCCATTCCTGATTAAGATGGATCATATTGAACATTTTAGAAGTTGGGCTTCGACCAAATTGAAGCCAAGCTGACCTCCATAAACTAACATAATGAAGGCAGCAGACTCATAAATATATTAGTTTTATGTTCAGCAGAGTTCATCCCTAACCTGCTCACAGCTCACGGGCACCACATTTATCTCCAGTCATTTTGCTTGGATAAATAACTGGTTAATGTGCATTTGTGGGGAGGTAGTCGCTTACTTCCAACCTAATTGTAAGGTGGCTTATCGATTTAAAGTGAATCCGCTCCACCAGAGATCTCTTACAATGTCTTAACTGCGCATTATCTTTCTATAACAAAGAGCAGCCCTGACTTTTTCATTCTTTGAAAGCTAGATATACGTGGGTACAATTGACTTCATGTTGTGAAAAGGTGATTGTAAAGAATTCAAACAAGAGTTAGTAAATTGAGGTCGTAGCTTGAGTGCAAATGTAAGTTTTTATATTTAACCTGGAATTTCAGGTTTATGATTTATAGTCATAAGTTCAACTACTTTATGATTTATAGTCATAAGTTCAACTACTGTTTTCTCAGTAAATAACTGTACATTTTAAGAACAAAGAAAATTGGAACAGGAACAGGCCCTTCGGCCCTCCAAGCTGCACCGACGATACTGCCTGACTGAACTATAGCCCCCTAACCTTTCGGGGACTATATCCCTCTATTCCCATCCTATTCATACATTTATTCTGCAACAAGAATATTAAATGATCTTAGAGATGGTGGAATTATTTTTCGCAAAAATATACTTTATTTGTAAGGTATCTGAAAGAATGTTATGACATTCCAAAATAGCCATCACTAAAAGTGCAATGGTAATCAAGTTTTCGACATAAACCATGTTGGACTCTGAGGTGTGTAATGATAACAGTGCAATTGATATGGTATATATATATTGCATTTTTTGGGTTTAAAGGGAATGTTTAAAAAATTAGCTCTGTGCTACAGTCGGTATATCTAGGGGGAATGCAGCACTAATTTCGGGAGAGCAGGATAATTACTCATTCCAACCTTGCAAGTGTTTACTTTAAGTAGAGTTAATGGACTGTTTTCTTAAGTTCCCCTGATAATTCTGATTAGAGTGATGACAGGGTTATGTGATCATGTGGTTAATGTGCAGAGCTGGGTCTATAGGAGAGAGAAAAAGCCTTTTACAAAAAGCAGTTTAGAGTTGCAGATCTGACTGGGAGTTATTTGAACACAGAGGCTCTGAAATTCATTTTCTTTCTGAGAGCTTCAAGAATGTCTGCACTTATTATGGCAAGTATATTTATGATTGCAAACTGTTTTTAAAGTGGCATTTAAGTCTGCAAGAGGAATGTTGCTTATTTGGAACTGAAAAAATGATGTTAGAAATTAAAGTTGTATTAAGTTTCTAAATACTGTTCAACTATTAATAGTTACATAGCTTCATTTGTTAGCTGTATTGAAACTGTGTTATTAAATAAAGTTTGTTTTACTACAAAAGATCCCTTTGTCAGTGGAGTTATGCCTGGAGTGAAGTATCCCTTCCTCATATTCATGTCAAAGTAGAAAAACTTGGGGTTCTGGTCTGGGACCTTAACAAGTGGTTCAATACAATTGTGATAAATGTAATACACTCAGTGGAATTGTTGACTTGTAATCTCTCCCCTTCTCTTTCTCCTTTTAGAACAGTCTTTAAAACCTACCTCTTTGTTCAAGCTATTGGTATCTGAACCAACATTCCCTTTTGTGATTCAGTGTCATAATTATTTTATCATGATCTTATGAAGCAACTTGGTGTGTTTCATCACATTAAAGGTGCTAAATAAATATGTGTTGTCTGCCTAATTTTCATTGTTACCTTTTATATTGTAAACCAAACAGGGTCTCAAAGCATTGTTCAGTTCATTGAAGTAAAGCTATTCCTTTAAGATGGAACAGATTAAACTTAAGTAGTAATAAATTTAGACCTTGCACATCAATTGAAATGAAGGTGCATTGGAAATGGCATCTAAGGTGTAACATATCTTGGCTGCTGTTTTACTGTGACATGTGATAACTGTGATTGTGTAACAGAGTGTGCAATTGAGTACACATTGACAACACTGCCTACTGGGATCATATTAAGTTCAGCCACAAACGGGTTTGCAAAGATCTTCACTCTCTGGATGATTTTAAACAAGCGGTCAGGAACATCTTTCACTTAATGTTGAAAAGTAAGTTTATAAAGTGTCCAGCAGACCCAGTGATATATTGTATTTATGTAGTGCTTTCTCAGGCATAGAAATGTCCCAAGTTTTTAAAGGGCATAACCAGAGAAAAAAACTGGCAAGAATGAAACATTGGCCAGTAGCTTCTGAGTTCAGGGCAGTATATCTGAGAGGCCCGGTGGGGGTGGGCCCAAAGATGCATTGGGAAAACCTCCCCCTCTCCCCCGCCCCCCAACTCATGCCTGAGAATTTCAAATTTCCCATTGGCAATTGCTCTGCACTGAGATCCATCTGATTGAATAGCCCATAACCTCTGGCTCGAATCTCGACTGAAGTGGATTGTCCGCTGCACATGTGCGTCAGGACAAAATGGACATTCCGATGCATGGACATAAGAACATAAGAAATAGGAGCAGGAGAAGGCCATCTAGCCCCTTGAGACTGCCCCGCCATTCAATAAGATCATGGCTGTTCTGATAGTGGTTCAGTTCCACTTACTTGCCTGGTCCCTATAACCCTTAATTCCCTTATTGATCAGAAATCTGTCTACCTGTGACTTAAACATATCTAACGAAGTAGCCTCCACTGCTTCAATGGGCAGAGAATTCCAAAGATTCACCACCCTCTGAGAGAAGAAGTTCCTCCTCAACTCTGTTCTAAATTGACTCCTGCTTATTTTGAGGCGGTGCCCTCTAGTTCTTGTTTCCTTTCTAAGTGGAAATAATCTCTCTGCATCTACCCTGTCTAGCCCCTTCATTGTCTTATATGTCTCTCTAAGATCTCCCCTCAGCCTTCTAAACTCCAACGAGTATAGGCCCAATCTACTCAATCTCTCCTTACAAGCCAACCCCCTCATCTCCGATATCAACCTGGTGATCCTTCTCTGCACTCCCTCCAAGGCCAAAATATCCTTTTGCAAATAAGGGGACCAAAATTGCACACAGTACTCTAGTTGCGGCCTCACCAGTATCTTGTACAATTGCAGCAAGACCACCCTGCTTTTATACTCCATCCCCCCCCGTGATCAATACTCCTTGATCACCTGCTGCACCTGCAAACTGAGTTTTTGCGATTCATGCACAAGGACCCCCAGGTCCCTCTGCACAATAGCATGTTGTAATTTTTCACCATTTTAATAATAGTCCATTTTACTATTATTCCTTTCAAAGTGGATAACCTCACACTTGCCAACGTAATACACCATCTGCCAGATCCTCGCCCACTCTCTTAGCCTATCCAAATCTCTTTGCAGACTTTCCGCGTCCTCCACACAATTCGCTTTCCCACTCATCTTTGTGTCATCAGCAAGCTTTGTTACCCTACACTCGGTCCCCTCCTCCAGATCATCTACATAAATGGTAAACAGTTGAGGCCCCAGCACTAATTCCTGTGGCACATCACTAGTCACCAACTGCCAACTGGAAAAGCACCCATTTATTCTAACTCTCTGCTTCCTGTTAGATAGCCAATCCTCAATCCATGCTAACACTTTGCCCACAACTCATGTACCTTAATCTTTTGCAGCAACCTTTTGTGAGGCATCTTATTGAACACCTTCTGGAAATCTAAAAACACCACATCAACTGGTTCCCCTCTGTTACCCGCACTCATTACATCTTCATAAAAATCCAATCAAACACGACTTTCCCTTCATGAATCCATGCTGCGTCTGCTTGATTGAACCATTCTTTTCCAGGTGACGTGCTATTTCTTCTTTAATGATGGATTCCAGCATTTTCCCAACTACGGATGTTAAGTTAACCGGCCTGTAGTTACCTGCCTTTTATCTACCTCCCTTTTTAAACAGTGGCGCCACATTAGCTGTTTTCCAATTAGCTGGCCCAGAGTCCAGCGAATTTTGATAAATTACAACTAACGCATCTGCTATTATTTCTGCCATTTCTTTTAGTACCTTGGGATGCATTCCATCCGGACCCATGGACTTGTCTACTTTTAGTCCCATTAGCCTACCAAGCACTACCTCTTTAGTAATAGTAATTGTTTTAAGATCCTCAACCCCTATAGTCCCACGACCGTCAATTTTCGGTAAGCTATTTGTGCCCTCTACCATGAAGACCGACACAAAAAACTTGTTTAAGGCCTCGGCCATTTCCTCGTTTCCCATTATTGGACATGCGAGATGGGAGTGCCTGAGATTAAACTTCAGATTCGGTTTTGTAAAGCTGTCAGGATTGAAGAGCTGCACTGCAGTCTCTCCCTAACATCTATCACTTGCCCCGATGTGAGAGGGGGATTGAATATAAAAGTAGGGAGGTCTTGCTGCAGCTGTATAGGGCATTGGTGAGGCCGCAGCTGGAGTACTGTGTGCAGTTTTGGGCGCCGCACCTGCGCAAGGGTATTTTGGCCCTGGAGGGAGTGCAGAGGAGGTTTACTAGGCTGATACCGGAGTTGAGGGGATTGAGCTATGAGGAGAGGCTGAATAAACTAGGCTTGTACTCGTTAGAGTTTAGAAGAATGAGGGGAGATCTCATTGAGACGTATAAGATGATGAATGGGATGGATAGGATAGAGGTGGAGAGACTCTTCCCGCTCAAAAAAGACAGTAGGACTAGGGGGCACAGCCTCAAGATAAGGGGGAGGCGGTTTAGAACGGAGTTGAGGAGGAACTTCTTCACTCAAAGGGTGGTGAATCTCTGGAATTCTCTGCCCGTTGAAGTGGTGGAGGCTGCCTCGCTAAATATTTTTAAGAAGCGGGTTGATGGGTTCTTGATAAGAGAGGGGATTAAGGGTTATGGGGAGAGGGCGGGAAAGTGGAACTGAGCCACGACAGATCAGCCATGATCTTATTGAATGGCGGGGCAGGCTCGAAGGGCTAGATGGCCTACTCCTGCTCCTATTTCTTATGTTCTTATGTTCTTATGAGATGATTATTTACACTTATTTACACTTTTTTTCTGGTCTAGCTACAGTGAGTAGAGGCAGCAAACATTCTTTGGGTGGGTTAATTTTTTCATAAATGTTTTAAAAAAAATGTTTAAAATATATGTAATGCACAGAAAGTGAAAGATTAATTTTTTTTCACAACTTTGTCGTGGCATACTAATTCCAGTAAAAAGTACATTTATATGTAACAAGCTCTTAAGCTTTGGGGTGAAATGAGTTCTACATTACAATGGGATAGTGAGTTCACATTAGCATACAGGAGACTTTCAACATTTTCCTGAAGCATTTGAACTAACCAAGTTGCATACTTCTCACTGTAAATAGAGAACTCATTTCACTAAGAAGCTTCTAAGATTCAACATTGCATCAGAGAGACTCTTAAAATTGGGGTAGACAACACTGCTTAAAATGCATAGCAAAATCCAAATGGACTTTAACTCAGACTTTTCCAGAGACTGCAAATCCACTTTGATATACATAAATGGTACTGGCCTTCATCAATCGAGGGATTGAGTTTTGGAGTCGGAAGATAATGCTGCAGCTTTATAAGATCCTAGTCAGACCCCACCTGGAGTACTGTGCTCAGTTCTGGTCACCTCATTACAGGACGGATGTGGAAGCTATTGAAAGGGTGCAGAAGAGATTTACAAGGACGTTGCCTGGATTGGGTAACATGCCTTATGAGGATAGGTTGAGGGAGCTCGGTCTTTTTTCCTTGGAGAGACGAAGGATGAGAGGTGACCTGATAGAGGTGTGTAAGATGTTGGGAGGTATTGATCGGGTGGATTCTCAGAGGCTTTTTCCCAGGGCCAAAATGGTTGCTATGAAAGGACATAGGTTTAAGGTGTTGGGGAGTAGGTACAGAGGAGATGTCAGGGGTACGTTTTTCACTCAGAGGGTGGTGGGTGAGCGGAATCGGCTGTCATCGGTGGTGGTGGAGGCAAATTCGATAGGGTCTTTTAAGAGATTTCTGGATGAGTACATGGATCTTAATAGGATTGAGGGTTATAGGTACGCCTAGTAGGTAGCGATATGGTTGGTGCAACTTATGGGCCGAAGGGCCTGTTTGTGCTGTAGTTTTTCTATGTTCTATGTTCTAAATATACTTTTTACTGGAATTACTGGAATTAACAGTACATCATAACAAAGTTGTAAAAAAAGATATTTTCTTTCACTTTCTGTGCATTACACATATTTTAAACATGTTTGAATGCAAAAAAATTAACCCACTCCTAGAATGTCTCTACTCACTGCAACTAGAGCAGAAAAAAAGTGTGAAAAAAAAATACTCACCTGCCATCGGGGCAGGTTATCGGGGCATACAAAGGAAGTTAGGGCTTTGCTTTGAGGAATTTCAGTGCAGTGCTTCAATCCCACAGCTTTCAAAAACAGAACTGGAAGTTTAAATTTGGCACACTTTCAGCATGCAAGTCCATGAGTTGGGACTTCTGTATTGTCCCGCCGTGCATATGCAGGACAGAAGTTATGGGCCAATATCATAGGAAGACTGAAATTAAGTGAACAGAGACCAAGAAATTGAACAAGATAATGTTCAGGAGGATTTAAGGGAAAAGCAGGTAAAGTACTCTGAGTTAAAGAGACTGCTGCACTACCTAGATTTAAATGGGCAAGCAAACTTCAGAGATAAATCAAAAGTTTGGTGCCAACTTAATATAGTCTGGGATTCAATCAAGCAATTACGAAGAGTTTACGTGACACATAGACAAGACAACGGAAGCCTGAAGAGGGAGATGTAAAACTTGGAAGTGAAACATTGAGGAGAGCAGCTGAGGGAAGCATTATTTAAAAAAAGATTTAAAAATGTATCTTTTTGAACGTGGGATTTGAAATCTCTTGTGCGGAAGCTGGAGTCCAATGAAACAAGGTGGCGCTTGGTATAAGAATCATCTGGGAAGCTTTGAGGAGAAATCCATGAAAATCCACTCAGGTTCAGAGTAGCATATAGCTGACAACAGCCAGCCTATGTTTGTAAAGGGACTGTGTTACAGAGACCATTATAACCTAAGATATACTGTGTAACCATGTTAACCAAAAAATCTGTGCATATTCATGAAGACAAGTATAAGGAAAGGAGTATTGTATGATAATCAAACTTCAAATGTTTAATAAATGTTTTTTCTTGTTGTTAAAACTAATTAGCAGTCCTGTGACACTATTCCTCCATGTTTTCTAAAAATAAGTTAAAGTTACAGTCATTTTAGCTAGGGTTCCATTTTGGGATCTTTCTGTCCAGTTACAACATCAAATGGGATTGTAATAAAGGATACAGATGCTTTTTCCCACCGGTGCTATTACAGGGCATGATCAAGATCACTGCGCGGCAATCAACCTCCGTGACTGGCCAGAGGACCTACTCATTATTTGTCAAGTTCCTGACTACTATTCTTTGGAGGTCCGCTTTCTCAGGGACAGCTTCATCTAACGGAGAATGTATCTATGCTTCATTAACTCTGATGATAACCCTTTCAGGGCAAAACCCCCACTCTCACTGAGGAAGATTGATAGTTGTGAAAGCACTACTTTTTAGATTGCATTCATTTTAGATGACCTATTTTTGATTGCATTTTCTGTTTAAATCTTTCCATCAGCAATGTCCCTTATCTATTAGCTGTGATTTTAGTTACAAGTTTAAAAGTTTCAATAAGTCATTGCTCATTTTGTCTCTTTCCTCTGCTCATCTGCAGCATGCTTCACCCATCAACTGCACCCAGGGGTTGAGCAAGGAGGCTGTTTTCAAACAGTTTATGAGGCTGAACAATTAAATCACAGAAAAGATCAGGAATCAAAATAAAACATCAAAGGCCATTCAAAATCAACAGCAAGCAATGAAGTGTGTTAATTATGTATATGTCCCCCGTTTTCTCTGATTAAATTGTACAACAAACTTTTATTCTGAATATTTTGTCTTCTGTCAATTATAAACTTTGTGTAGTAACTGTACTTACACGTGTCTAGCCTTTCTATTTTCCACAAAATCTGCACAGTTTTTACTCCAACTTTTATTTGAGTATTTTGTCTGGATCTATGGAGATATAACCTCAAATTCTGCTTTTTAATCCAGAGCACCTTCACACATATGTGCACACATACCTGCCTGTGTGCTTTCAGTTAATTATTGACATGGATTATTCTTCATTCGAGTCTGAAATGCAGCAATAAATCCAGCTTGTGACTGGTGTTCAACTGGAAACATTCACTAACTCGAGTCAGCTCCATTGGCACTACTGCCTGGGGTCAGTGCAACGGGCAAGATCACCAGTTTTACTGGCATGGTGTATGGTGCCGACAATTCAGAACTGAATCAAACAATACTACCAGAACCTCCATTTGAGAAAGATGGTTGCATGAACTGTTGCTTCAGCTCAATACCACTTCTTGCAGATGCTTTAGTGCTTGAAGCAGCCATTGAAATTTTCTTCTTTGCCTTTTACATTTTAGACAGATGCTTAATTTACCATTTGCATTTGCATTTTTTATTTGATTTGATTTATTATTGTCACATGTATTAGTATACAATGAAAAGTAATGTTTCTTGCGCACTATACAGACAAACTATAGAAAAGAAAGGGAGAGAATGCAGAATGTAGTGTTACAGTCATAGGTAGGATGTAGAGAAAGATCAACTTAGTGCAAGGTAGGTTCATTCAAAAGTCTGACATCAACAGGGAAGAAGCTATCCTTGAGTCGGTTGGTGCATGTCCTCAGATTTTGTATTTTTCTCCCAATGGAGGAAGGTGGAAGAGAGTATGTCCGGGCTGTGTGGGGTTCTTAAATATGCTGGCTGCATTCCCAAGGCAGTAGGAAGTGTAGACAGAGTCAGTGGGTAGGAGATTGGTTTGAGTGATGGACTGGACTTCATTCACGACTCTGTAGTTTACTGGCATGCTGTATAGTGCCATCAATTTGGAACTGGATCAAACTGGCACCAATTTTACTGGAACCCCCATTTGAGAAAGATGATTGCATGAAACACAGGGTGAGCAGTCGATTCAGCTCAATATCACTTCTTGGAGATGCCTTAGTGCTTGAAGGAGCCACTGGAAATTTCTCCTTTGGCTTATACATTTCAGAGAGATGTTTAATTTACCAGTTCATCGCATTTTTTCATTTGGTTGAATCAACTACTAGTTTTTCAAACATTAAATTTGATTTCTTTGAACAGGTTGAAAAATAGAGCACTTCTTATTCATAGGACTTCGATTCTTTTTTCCATTTGCAACATATGTTTGATACAGTATTCTATTTGTTGCCATACTTGATCCAGTACTTTTTAAAACTTATACAGCTTTGTCACTATACACAGCATTTTAAAAAAAAGCACTTTCATTTTGCATTGTGCTTACCATAGATTGTGGTGTAGAAGTTGATTTATTTTTCCCCCCATGTATTAACCCACTGTATAAGTGAAACCAACCCCCTTCAACATGCTATATTCATTAGTAGTCATCAA
Organism: Carcharhinus amblyrhynchos; assembly: GCF_965287045.1. Lineage (NCBI taxonomy): Eukaryota > Metazoa > Chordata > Chondrichthyes > Carcharhiniformes > Carcharhinidae > Carcharhinus > Carcharhinus amblyrhynchos. Next base: position 7,526,411 of record NC_137329.1, on the reverse strand, counting down.
TTTTTCACTCAACAAATGGATGTTTTGCTTACAGGCACTTTTTAATTGAGTGTAACAGATCAAGCAAGTGATATGGTCATTGTCACAAAGATACGTTGGAGTTTAAGACACGTCCACACAGTGTAGAACCCATATGGCGAATGGTGAGGTAAGGATGCCATAGTCCAAGGTGACCACAGGCTGCTTTTCCATTTGAGGAGGAGAGCTGACTGGTGATGATTTCACCTGAGTATCACCACACCTCAGGTGAGAGGCAAGGTTGAGAAGGCAGGACCTTCATGAATAACCTCAGCCAGTATGGAAATTGAACCCACATTATTGGCATTGCTCTGCATCACTAACCAGCTGCCCAATCAACTGAACTAAACTGACCCCTGGTCAATGTCAGGAATGGGATGTAATGAAAGACAAAGATGTAAACCATCCATTCCGGTAGTTCACGTTTCTACTGGATCCTGGTGTTTGGAGAGATTATTTTTTGAGGCTTCTAAGATTGATTTACTATATGTCCTGAAGGACTCCACCTTTGGAACAGTACTCTAACTATGTGTACAACAATATCGCAGCCATCCTACACCACAATGAGGTAAATAACCAATTAATCTGCTGATCTAGAACATAGAACATAGAACATTACAGCGCAGAACAGGCCCTTCGGCCCACGATGTTGCGCTGACCAGTTACAAAAACAATGACCCACTAGCCTATACCAATCCCTTTTCGTCCATAAACCTATCCAGAGATCTCTTAAACGCCCCCAAACTAGACGCATTTACAACCGCAGCAGGCAGGGCATTCCAATCCCTCACCACCCGCTGGGTAAAGAACCTACCCCTGACATCCGTCCTGTAGCTACCCCCCCTTAATTTAAAGCCATGCCCCCTCGTGCTAGCTTTCTCCATCCGAGGAAAAAGGCTATCACTATCCACCCTATCTAAACCTCTAATCATCTTATATGTTTCAATAAGATCCCCTCTTAGCCGCCTTCTTTCCAACGAAAACAACCCTAAATCCCTCAGTCTCTCCTCATAGGACCTCCCCACCATACCAGGCAACATCCTAGTAAACCTCCTCTGCACCCTCTCCAACGCCTCCACATCCTTCTTGTAATGCGGGGACCAGAACTGCACACAGTACTCCAAGTGCGGCCGCACTAGAGTAGTGTACAGTTGCAACATTACACTGCGACTCCTAAATTCAATCCCCCTACCAATAAACGCCAAGACACCGTACGCCTTCTTAACAACCTTATCTACTTGATTCCCAACTTTCAGGGATCTATGTACACACACACCTAGATCCCTCTGTTCATCCACACTATTCAAAGTCCTCCCGTTAGCCCTATACTCGACACATCTGTTGCTCCTACCAAAGTGAATTACCTCACACTTCTCCGCATTAAATTCCATCCGCCACCTCTTGGCCCAGCTCTGCAACCTATCTAAGTCTCCCTGCAGACTATGACACCCTTCCTCACAATCTACCACACCTCCAATTTTGGTGTCATCAGCAAATTTACTAATCCACCCAACTATACCCTCATCCAGATCATTAATAAAAATTACAAACAACAGTGGCCCCAAAACAGATCCCTGAGGCACACCACTCGTAACTGTACTCCATGATGAATATTTACCATCCACCACCACCCTCTGTCTCCTATCTGATAGCCAATTCCTGATCCAACTTCCTAGATTACCCACAATCCCATACATCTGCATTTTCTGCAGAAGCCTACCATGGTGAACCTTATCGAACGCCTTACTAAAATCCATGTATACCACGTCAACTGCCTTGCCCCCATCCACCTCTTTGGTCACCTTCTCAAAAAACTCAATAAGGTTAGTAAGGCACGACCTACCCGCTACAAAACCATGCTGACTATTTCTAATCAACTCATTACACTCCAAATAACTATAAATCCTATCCCTAATAATTTTTTCTAAAACCTTGCCCACAACAGAAGTAAGACTCACCGGTCTATAATTCCCGGCAAAGTCTCTGTTCCCCTTCTTAAACAATGGGACAACATTCGCTATCCTCCAATCCTCCGGGACTACACCAGAGACCAATGACGACCTGAAGATCTGAGCCAGAGGCTCTGCAATCACCTCTCTAGCCTCCCAGAGAATCCTAGGGTAGATCCCATCCGGACCAGGGGACTTATCTATTTTCAGCCCCTCAAGAATTTCCAGCACATCCCCTTTATCAACCGTAATACTGTCTATTTTACACCCCTGCAACCCAATGTCCTCCTCAGCTATATTCATGTCCCCCTGCGTGAACACCGAAGAGAAATATTGGTTCAATACTTCTCCAATCTCCTCCGGTTCCACACACAACTTCCCCCTGCTGTCTGTAACTGGCCCTAATCTTGCCCTGACCAACCTTCTGTTCTTGACATACCTATAGAACGCCTTAGGATTCTCCTTAATCCTATCAGCCAAAGTCTTCTCATGTCCTCTTTTAGCCCTTCTCAACTCACTCTTCAACTCCCTCCTAGCCAATCTAAAGCTTTCTAGTGCACTATCTGAGCCCTCCAATCTCATCCGAACATAAGCCTCCTTTTTCTTTTTAACCATCGACTCAACTCTTTTAGTGCACCACGGTTCCCTAGATCTACCAAATCCACCATGCCTGACAGGGACATACCTATCAAGGACTCGCAGTAGCTGCTCCTTGAAAAAACTCCACATTTCAGACGTTCCCAGTCCCTGTAATCCCCTAATCCAATCCATGCTTCCTAATTCACTCCTGATAGCCTCATAATCGCCCTTACCCCAGCTAAAATTGCTGACCCGAGGTTCATGCCTATCTCTTCCCATCACTAAGGTGAACGTAACCGAATTGTGGTCACTATCACCAAAATGCACACCAACTTCCAAGTCTAGCATCTGGTCTGGCTCATTTCCCAGCACCAAATCCAATATAGCCTCACCTCTAGTTGGCCTGTCTACATACTGAGACAAAAAACCTTCCTGCATGCTTTGTACAAACACTGACCCCTCTAGCGAGCTAGAACTATAGCAACTCCAATCAATATTCTGGGAAGATGTCCAATATATGTTCTCCAAATAGCAGTTCACTTTCCAGATTTCAAACTGGTTCAGTTAACTAACCAACTATCAATTGTTAAAACATATCTCTGAGATAGATCAAAACAGGAATGCCTGGTCTCAGTGTTCCCTATAACTTTTTTCCACCTATGTGTGGAATAAATGTTGTTATTTGCACCAATGTCAAGGCAATGTGTGGATGTACGCCAGCAGTAGAAATTTAAAAAAACCTTTATACCGATTTTTGAAAATGTATATTAAGCTTTAAAATGTTATATTCATCTTTGAAAATGTACCATCAGTATGAAAGAATGTCACCCAGCCATTGACACTCACATGCAAGTCTAGAGCTAACCAATTTACTGAATTCAATTTTGTTTTAAGTTCAGTGCCATAACCACTACTCATGGAAGAGACATTTAACACAGAAACATAGAACAGTACAGTGCAGTACAGGCCCTCTGGCCCTTGATGTTATGCCGAGCCTTGTCCAAAACCAAGATCAAGCTATCTCACTCCCTTTCATTCTGGTGTGCTCCATGTGCTTATCCAATAAAAGTTCTTAAAGTGTCCAACTCCACTATCACATCTCACAGTCCATTCCACACCCCAATCACTCTCTGAGTAAAGAACCTACCTCAGACATCCCTCCTATATCTCCCACCATGACCCTTATAGTTATGCCCCCTAGTAACAGCTACATCCACCTGAGGAAATAGTCTCTGAACATCCACTCTATCTATCCCACTCATCAGCTTACAAACCTCTATTTAATTGCTTCTCATCTTCCTCCCCTCTAAAGAGAAAAGACCTAGCTCCCTCAACCTTTCCCCAAAAGACCTACCTGCTCTCCAAACCAGGCAGCATCCTGGTAAATCTCCTCTGTACTCCAATGCTTCCACATCCTTCTTATAGTAAGGTGACCAGAACTGCACACAATATTCCAAACATGGTCTCACCAAGGTCCTGTACAGTTGCAGCATAACCCCACGGCTCACCCTGTTAATAAACGCTAATACACTATAGGCGTTCTTCATGGCTCTTTCCACTTGAGTGGCAACCTTTGTTAGGCTTTTAAAAGAATTTGTCACAGTATTTTAATTATTTGACAGAAGAAAATTGTACTGGTAGCAATGGCTTAAGGTTGGACCAGAATCCTCTATTTCAATTGCCTAAGTTCAAATTAGGAAGAGCTGAGGAAGTTTGTCTTTTAAATGATAGAAAATGTGCAAAAGGCAATTTTTTTCACCTTATTGCATGTTTTCTGTATTGAAACCTGTTATGAATAGCAATGAAAATAGTTTAATCTTTTTAAAGTAAACCATCACTCACAATACATATAAAAGTGAATTTAGCATTTGGAAAGTGTACAGTTTAAAATGTCCCATGAAATAACCTCTCAAGAACATTTGCATTAATAGTTGGTGATCTTGGCTATGAATCCAAAACTTTTTTTTTGCAAACTCCCTGGAACTGCCCCTGTGTTTTTAGTGTGCTGAATAACTTTGGGATCAATCTTTCTTTAATAATTCTACAAAGCCAGCTCCAGCAGAATGAGGTGATCAGTATTAATTATTGCCAAAATCCTCTTAAGTAACTTAATGTGCAGGATTTTATGGTCCTGCTGAAGTCAATGGAATTTTGAATGACTCACTGCATTTTACGATTTCACCCTAATTGTGATAAGTTTCTACCTACCTCCAGCTTGCCACTTCTTCTGACTCACCCTCTCCTGAATCATCACCCCCATTCCACTCACTGCTTCCCTCTCCCCAACCCTCGCTGTGAGCAAGGGTTCTAGAAAGGGTGGAACGAGGGAGGCCATCAGCAGGAGGGTCGGGCAGGAGGGAAATGGTGGGTAGAGGAGTCAGTGCACAAGTTGCAGAAAAGACAACATAACTTTGACCTCCAACAACTGACAAGACGAATTTTGGCTGTTAAATTCCACCCTCATTATTCATGTCAGATTTGGCTCCTGTCATTAATGCCCTGCAGTGAGGGAGTCCACTAGTTCTTTGCTCCATGAGCTAGAGTGTCAATAAACCTCATTTAACAATCAAGGCTGCAAGGATGAAGTGTGTGACATTTGATGGACTGTTATTTGGCCACACAGGCGTGCATCTTAAAGGGAACAAACACCTCTCAGCACCTGTTTCTTAGCCATATCTCTTTCCTAGACATTATAGCTTAATTTAAGTGAACTCCTTTGAAATGCTCATACTTCCTTGCTCCTGAATGCAAATAGCTATTAACCTAAAGATAATATTTTTCCCATATTAAAATGCTAATAATTACCGTTTAATGCTGAAAATCACCTTCTGACACTGATGAACAGGCAGTTCTGTTAAAGCCTCTACCACATCTATTATTTGTTGCGGTGCAGTGCTTGCTCTAGGCAACGAAGCTGTGACATAGCCTCATCCCAGTTTGCGTATGCCCCTTCCAGGTGACGAGCAGAACCAGCAGCAGAAACGTAGTTCCGACGGCCATGCAATATCCTCCAGTTATTGAAGGTTAGTACATCACCTGCAATCAAAAAAGCCCTTTGTTTCTTTAAGTGCAAATCCCTACAGGAATGTTCCAGTTCCTAATCCATTGCTTAAAATTAAAAAAACAGGTAGTGTTTCATTTTTTTTGACATCTCAGCCATACAACTCACTGGTATTTGTCCCCCTTATCTTTCTCACTAATGGACTGAATGGCCTCCTTCTGCATTGTGGGAATTCTATGGTTTTATGGAAGCGATTATTTGATCATTTCATAAACAAGTAATGTGGATTGAAATATAGCTGGCTCTCCTCTTCAGTAACTGTTCTTAGGTTAAATGAAGAGGGGTTACTTCCAACCGTCATCCTTTGTGCTAGGTATGACTCCAACAATTGGAATGTTTTCCCTCAGATTCCAATTGATTCCATTTGTGCTGAGCTCCTTAACACCACACTCAGTCAAATGCGACCTTAATATCTTCTAGGTATTCTACTGCTCCCCGCTAGGTCTGATAGTGGGCAAGTGGCTTCTATAAGATTTGGTTCAATTCCTGTTAAGCTGCCAATGATCGCAAAGGGCCTCGATCTTTAGATTTAAGCTGGCATCTTTACCAACAGTAACCTTGGATGACTTCAATGTCAGTGAAGATGAAATGCCACCAGGTGAGAATGGCGTGACATTTTCTGTAGGCAGTGCCTTAAAATGGACTGCCATGTTTCTCCAAAGAAACTGCAATTCTTCAACTGCCCTGTAGTTAAACTTCAGTTAGCATTTTTCAAAATTGTAATTAAAATTTGAACCCATGCAATTGACAGGATTGTGTAGTTCATGATTTGAGGCTGCATGGATTGCTTATTGGATAGTACACTGGATGTTCATAAGATATGGGAGCAGAGTTAGGCCACTTTGCCCATCCAGTCCACTCCGCCATTTGATCATGGCTGATATGCTCCTCAGCCCCATTTTCCTGCCTTCTCCCCATTCAACTCATTACCAATTAAAAACCTGTCTAACTCCTCCTTAAATTTACTCACTGTCCCAGCTCCACCATACTTTGGGGTAGCAAATTCCACAGATTCACAACCCTTTGGGAGAAGTAGTTTCTCCTCAACTCTATTTAAAATTTGCTCCCCCTTATCCTAAGACTATGACACCTTGTTTTAGAATGCCCCACAAGAAGAAGCATCCTTCTCACTGTACAGCATTGATTACTAAAGAATGCAGCACTTGAAATGATACCATCAGGGTAAACTCACCTGCTTCCATTCTCAAGGTAACTATGTTTTCTGGCTTGTACATAAGTTCCACGTATTGCTTGAGAGCAGAAAAGAATGGGTGCACGAGTTCCACAGGGACATCAAAGACTGAATCCCGAGTAGCATTGTTAAAGTTAATTTGAACAACTTTTCCATTATCATCCAGACTATATGAAAATTAGGGGAAAAAGAAAGCTTTAGAATTGTTGCACTGGAATCTCTTCAAATAGACGATTTCATTTTTGCTTTTGTGAAATAATTTCTTAGCTCATAATTCTGGAATTGGTAGTCAACATTTTAAGAACATAAGAACATAAGAAATAGGAGCAGGAGTATGCCATCTAGCCCTTCGAGCCTGCCCCGCCATTCAATAAGATCATGGCTGATCTGTTGTGGCTCAGTTCCACTTTCCCGCCCTCTCCCCATAACCCTTAATCCCCTCTTTTATCAAGAACCCATCAACCCGCTTCTTAAAAATATTTAGCAAGGCAGCCTCCACCACTTCAACGGGCAGAGAATTCCAGAGATTCACCACCCTTTGAGTGAAGAAGTTCCTCCTCAACTCCGTTCTAAACTGCCTCCCCTTTATCTTGAGGCTGTGCCCCCTAGTCCTACTGTCTTTTTCCCACAGATATAAGCAAACTAAATTAAGGCAATTTATTAATGACCCAAGCATTTAACAGCTCTAGGATTTGATTTTATGAGGATAAAATGGACAACATCTAAATCAAAATGTAATTTTATTTTCTTGACAAGTTTAGATGAGTGTTAACTGATTATGATGAATTCTTCTTGACTCTTGAAGTTCAAACTGGATATCCCAAATAAATATTTAATCTAGTTATACTGATAGCTTGATTTGATTTTTTATTTATTGCAATTTGGATTTGACTTATAGAATTTGTATCTTACCCCAAGAGCAAAGCTTTGATAGTATAACACTATATATTTCTTAAATCCTGAAAAATAATTTTGCTACTTTTTTTTGAGCATTTAATTATGAAAGTAACACATGTTGCAAAATGAAATAACGCAACAGTATATGAATTTAAAAATACTGCTTGCGGTTGTATTCACTTGAGTTTAGAAGGTTCAAGGGTGTAACCATTGGGTAATGCTACGGTAGCATAGTGATTAGCACTGTTACGTCACAGTCAGGGATCTGTGTTCGATTGTGGGCTTTCAGTGACTGTGTGGAGTTTGCATATTCTCCCCATGTCTGCGTGAGTTTTCTCTGGTTGCTCCGGTTTCCTCTCACATTCCAAAAATGTGCGCATTACGTGGATTGGCTTGGATGGGATTGTTGTTGGTGCAGTGTCAATAGGCTGAGTGGCTTCCTTCTGCACTGTAGAAATTCTGTGAACTGAGCTGTTTAAAATGATAAAAGGAATCTGATAGTATGAAGATGAACTGGAGGCTCCTTAAGCTGAATGAACTAACTGTATTTATAGGGTTGCTTAATTAATTGCATACTTCAAACTAGTTCTTAGTGCACACTTTCCAACCAAGGTAACTCCTCTCCTTAGAGGGATCCCCCACACTAGTTGTTGATTGGCTGTTTAAACTCCATAACCCTTAATCAGTAAGGCTGATCTTAAGGTGACAACCACCAGATAGGGTTGTACAGAGAAACTATTTCCTCTCTCTGGGAATCCAGAACAAAAGGGCATTGTCTTAAAATTAATGCTGAACCTTCTTAAAGAAAACAATAGTGCAAGACCATTTCAGGGATGAAGTACCTTTTCATAAAAAGACTAGTGGGGAGATGATGGTGATGTTACTGGATGAGTAATTCAGAGGTCTTCTGCTTGGACCCATTGTCTGTTTGCAGGCTTCTCCAAGTCTGTGAGCAGTTTGAACTGGCCTCGGGAACTAAAGTCAAGAGGCGCAAGAGTGAAGCCATGTTCTTCGGATACTGGGCTGACCAATCCTTTGTCCCCTTCACCGTCAGGGCAGACTACCTTAAGGTGCTGGGGATATGTTTGAAGCAGTGGGGGTGTGTGTCAAAAACTGGGAAGAGCGCATCGCCAAAGTAAGGCAGAAATTAGACTTCTGGGAGCAATGATCCATCTCTATCACCGGCAAAAACCTAATCATCTGGTGGGAGATTGGCGCAGGTCAGACCCATTTCCAAATCCTGTGCAGCAGCTGTCACCCGGGCATTCTTCAAATTTATCTGGAGATCTAAGATGGATCATGTTCAGAGGGAAATGATGCATGAATCTCTGGAAGATGAAGGAAAAAATGTTCCCAACGCTGCCCTCATCCTAATGGCCACTTTTGCGTGCTACTACATCAAGCCGTGTGTAGATCCTCGGTACGTTAACACCAAGTGCCACTATTCTTTGAGGTTCTACCTGTCCCAAGTGATGTGGTGGTTGGGTCTGGTCATAGTGCTGTGGAAAGCTCCAAGTAGCAGCACCTGTTCTTCATGGAGAAATTCTTCCAGAAACACACCTTTGACCACATGGCAATCAAGCAGTGGCCAACGCATAATGTCCTCCAGGCCCTGAGGGAAAAGGAGATGGTGGATCCAATCAGATGGTTCCCTGAGCAGACTGTCAGTCTCATTTGGCAGAATATCTCATCACCAGAATTTTCAAACAAGCACCAAGACCTGGCTTGACTGGTGGTGAGAAGGGCACTTCCCGTCAGATCCCGCCCGAGGTCTCAACACAACCGCACACTGCCCTAGAAGTGGCTATGGGAGTGATGAGGTGGTTGTACACCTTCTTGTGGAATGTGCCTTTGCAAAGAAGGTCTGGAGTGAGATGCAGTGGTTCATTTGTCGAGGTTCATCCCAAGCAGCTTGGTAATGCAGGACTCTGTGCTCTATGGGCTGTTTCCAGGGATGCACATTGAGACAGTTATCAACTGCTGCTCGTGAAGGACACTCTGGTCTGCTTGAACTTGCTGATCATCCAGTGCAAAGATTTGTCCTCAACCGAGTGTTGCAGACTGGCACATTCCAAGGTTCAGGACTACATGCTGAGGACACTCTCAAGCTTGGGGCAACCGCTGCAAAGGCACAATCTGTTCTCATAATTTAATCCTTGGAGTCCAGGTCATTCTGGTAAATCTACTCAGTTTCCTATTCGAGGTCAATACTTCTTCCTAAGGTGGGCGGTACAGTAACATTGCTGCTTGACAGTGCCAGGGACCTGGGTTCAATTCTCTGCTTGGGTCACTGTCTGTGTGGAGTTTACACATTCTCCTCGTGTCTAAGTGGGTTTCCTCCAGGTATTTTAGTTTCCTCCCACAGTCCAAAGATGTGGGGGTCAGGTTGATTGGTTATGCTAAAAATTGCCCTTAAGGCCTTGAGATGTGTAGATTAGAGGGATTAGTGGGTAAATATGTAGGGATATGGGAGTAGGGCCAGGGTGGGATTGTGATCAGTGCAGACTCGATGGGCCGAATGACCTCTTTCTGTACTGTAGGGATTCTATGATTTCTATATGCTGCCCAGAACTGTTCACAATAAGACTATTCAAGGTTTTATTCCTGTGTACTGCATCATAACTCAATTGATTTATCTGTGGTAACTCACAGTGCACATCATTTTTTTTCTCTACTAGGAAACCAGCCTCCCATCCAGTGACTCTGCCTACACTTCCCACTGCCTCTGCAAAGCAGCCAGCATAATTAATACCCCCCTCGGATATTCCCTCTTCCATCTTCTTCCATCGGGAAAAAGATACAAAAGTCTGAGGTCACTTACCAACTGACTCAAGAACAGCTTCTTCCCTGCTGCTGTCAGACTTCTGAATGAACTTACTTTGCATTAAACTGATCTTTCTCTACAACCTACCTATGACATTAACACTACATTCTGCACGGTCTCCTTTCCTTCTCTATGAACGGTAAGTTTTGTCTATATAACGCGCAAGAAACAATACTTTTCATTGTATACTAATACATGTGACAATAATAAATCAAAACAAATCAAAAATGGAAACTAATCCACACCCAATATTCCTAATCACTCTGATCTATTATGCCACTAGTATGTTAACGCACTTCTATGCACCCATAAATCATTATCCAACCAATAAAAACTAAATGCATGTCTGAAAACTACTGTCTGCTTTTTAAGAACTGCATTTTCCTTCACAGGTACTCACAGCCAAAATCCAAAGTGGTGATGGATTGCATTGGTCTATCATCAATATATAGACAGCTAATAAAATGTGGTTATGCATCTTAGCACATCTGAATGTGAATACTTGGGAGAGTGCCGCTGTCTGTTATTCTTGTGGAGGCCAAGCTGCAATGCTTCTTGTCAAACAATTATTTTAAAGCTTCCTTTTTGGGGCTTCATCTGTGGTGCTGCTCACTCAGCTTGGTTGCAATTCAAGTTCTATGTACGTGCTAGCTTGCTGGCTAAAACAAGCATGTGCTTGGTGGAAGGTCTTTTGAGAGAGTAGCCAAAGAGTGGTATAAAATGTGCAGTGAACCATTCCATCCAGAATGGACCCAATTAAAATCTACTCTACTGTCTCACCTCTGCCAATAGGTGGCAATAATAAGAGGTGACACTTGCATTAATACATTGTACCAATAGATGGCAGTAACACTGAATTTTTGACATTCTCAGTGCCTCAATAATTGACAGTAGGGTATTTTTCTTGATTAATTGTCAAACCAATATTTTATGCTTCTTTAGTTCCTTTCCTCGTATGGTGTGAGTTGATTGCAAACTAGTATGAATTGTCTGAATTTTGTAAATGGGCATGTTTTAGGGAAATCTGACAGTGTTAAACCTGGGGGATTATGTTGCCTATATTAACACTTGCATCTATAACACTAAGGGCACTGCAGTGTGATGCTGAAACTTTCTAACACTGAACTTGTTACATTTTATGCCATACACGAGTTATCAAACTAAATTAAACCATAATTTAAAAACATTTTTGGAGTTTAATCATCATTGCACAACTGTATGGACCTACAACAACCTGAATTTAGATAGCACCTTTAAATCCTCCAAGCTGCTGTCCATATGTTAGTCTCTCATTTTTGCCACCTATTGGTACAGGTGAGACAGTGGAATAGATTTTAATTGAATCCATTCTGGATAGAATGGCTCACTGCACATTTTATGCTACTCATTCTCAAAAGACCTTCCACCAAGCACGTGCCTGTTTCAGTGGCTTCACAGGAGCATTATGAAACAATAACGACACAAAGCCATGAAATAGATAGTAGGGAAAATCGATAAAAGATTGTCTTCAAGGAAGAAAAGAGATAGTGGGCTCAATTTTCCCATCAAGTTGCTCCCATTTTCGGGTCCATCCTTCCTTTGGTATGGTGGCACATAATACTCTATCTGTATTCTAACGAGCATTTTGCACAGCTCCATCATAATCTCCCTCCTCTTACCGGACCACAGAACCCCTACAGTGCAGAAAGAAGCTATTTGGCCCATTGAGTTTGCATCAACTCTCCTAAAGAGCATCCCACCCAGGCCCTCTCCTCTGCCCAATCCCTGTAATCCCACTCATTTACCATGGCTAATGCACCTAAACGATACATCTTTGGACACTAAGGGGCAATTTAGCGCTGCCAATCCACTTAACCTGCAGATCTTTGGACTGTACATAGAAACCAGAATATGCTGGAAGGAACCCAAACAGATATTCTATACTTTGGCTGTTAGAATCCGTCATCAAGGAGGAAATAGCGAGGCATCTTGAGGGGAATTGCTTGATAGAGCAGACGTAGCACGGTTTCGTTAAGGGGAAGTCGTGTCTGACGAATTTATTGGCGTTCTATGACGATGTGTCTAGGGCGGTGGATAGAGGAGAGCTGGTGGATGTGGTCTTTCTTGATTTTCAGAAGGCGTTTGACAAGGTACCTCACAAGAGGTTATTGCAGAAGGTAAGGGGGCATGGAGTTGGGGGTAGGGTGTTAGCGTGGATAGAGGATTGGCTGTCAAATAGGAGGCAGAGAGTGGGGGTTAATGGGTGCTATTTGGATTGGCAGTTGGTGACTAGTGGAGTGCCCCAGGGGTCGGTGCTGGGGCCTCAGCTATTTACCATTTATATAGATGATCTGGAGGAGGGAACCGAGTGTATGGTGTCGAAATTTGCTGATGACACCAAGATTGGTGGAACGGCAAATTGCGCGGAGGGTGTGGAGAGTCTGCAGAAGGATCTAGATAGGCTGGGCGAATGGGCCAGGAACTGGCAAATAGAATTTAATGTTGGCAAGTGTGAGGTGGTCCACTTTGGTAGGAATAATGGTAGGAAGGACTATTACTTACGTGGTGAAAAACTGCAGCAGGCGATGGTGCAGAGGGACCTCAGGGTCCTTGTGCATGAGTCGCAAAAACCCAGCCTGCAGGTGCAGCAGGTGGTCAGGAAGGCTAATGGTATGCTGGCCTTCATAGCGAGGAGGGTTGAATATAAAAGTAGGGAGGTCTTGCTGCAGCTGTATAGGGCACTGGTGAGGCCGCAGCTGGAGTACTGTGTGCAGTTTTGGTCGCCGCACTTACGCAAGGATATTTTGGCCTTGGAGGGAGTGCAGAGGAGGTTTACTAGGCTAATGCCGGAGTTGAGGGGGTTGAGCTATGAGGAGAGGCTGAATAATCTAGGCTTGTACTCGTTAGAGTTTAGAAGAATGAGGGGAGGTCTCATTGAGACATCTAAGATGATGAATGGGATGGATAGGATAGAGGTGGAGAGACTCTTCCCGCTCAGAAAGGACAGTAGGACTAGGGGGCAAAGCCTCAAGATAAAGGGGGGGCGGTTTAGAACAGAGTTGAGGAGGAACTTCTTCACTCAAAGGGTGGTGAATCTCTGGAATTCTCTGCCCGTTGAAGTGGTGGAGGCTGCCTTGCTAAATATTTTTAAGACGCGGGTTGATGGGTTTTTGATAAGCGAGGGGATTAAGGGTTATGGGGAGAGGGCGGGAATGTGGAACTGAGCCACGACAGATCAGCCATGATCTTATTGAATGGCGGGGCAGGCTCGAAGGGCTAGATGGCCTACTCCTGCTCCTATTTCTTATGTTCTTATGTTCTTAATGAAGGCAAGGATCACATATGCCTTCTTAACCATCTTATCTACCCATCCTTCTGCCTCCAAGGATCTTAGACATGTAACCCAAGTTCCTCTGGTCTTCTGCATTTCCTGGCATCCTACCATTCATTGTGTATTTCATTGTGTAGGTCTTGTTAGACCTACCAAAATGCATCACTTCACACTTTTCAGGGTTCAATTCCATTTGCCACTGTTCTACCCATCTGACCAGCCTGTTTATATCATCCTGTAACCCAAGGCTTTCCTTCTCGCTATTTACCACATCACCATTTCTCGTGTCACATGTTTCTCGTGTCTCATGTTTGAAAATAAGGATGAAAATTTTAAAATCAGGATGTTACTCACTAGGAGCCAATGTAGATTAATGAGCACATGGGTGATAGGTGAAAGGTATTTGGTGTGAGAGAGGTCGAGGGCAGAGTGTTTTGTATACTATTACAATCTCCATAGTGACTTGGTCTCTTTTTAAAAGTTTTCCCAGTGAACAATAGAAAGAAAACGCAAGATTTTACATTTTAAAACGTTTACTGTAACAAACTAGAATCAACATCAACTAAGCATTACTTAGTAAGTAACTAATACACTGAACAACAGGAAGGATACTAGCTCCATTAATTAATTAACACAAACAAAAAGAAAGTCCTTCTTATCTCAGTCTAAACGACTTGCTCTTTATTCTGAGATTGTGTCCCCTGGCTCTAGACTATCAGGCAGGAGACATATCCTTCTTCCAGCTATTCTGTCAAGCTCTGTAAGAATTTTGTATGCTTCAATGAAATCACTCCTCATTCATCTAAACTCTAGTGCATATAGGCAGTCTCCTCAATCTGTCCTTGCTCAGATGACAATCCTGCTATCTCAGGGATCAGTCTGGTGAACCTTCATGGCATTCCTTCTATGGTAAATATATCCTTCCCTAGATAAGGAGACCAAAGCTCTGCACAACACACCATGTGCAGTCTCAGTAAGGCTTGTTACAATTGTAGCAAAATGTTTTCACTCCTGTATTCAAATCCTCTTGAAATAAAGTACTGATTTATATACTGTTAAATCGCTAACTGCATCCAGTTCTGATAAAAGGACATTGACCTGAAACATTACGATTGTTTCTCCACAGGTGCTGCCTGATATGTTTGTGTGCTTCCAGTGTTTTATTTCTAAACATCACTAATGTTCTGCTGAGCTGTGTAGTTTTGTGTCACAGTTCTCTTCCCTGTCCTTCCAAGCTCCCAAGACACATTCTCCATTCCGAAGAGGACAAGCTGAGAAATGATTTCCAGAGCAAACAAATTTAAATAACGCTTTTGGAAAAGCTTTCGGCAACCACATATATGACACATCCCTCAAAATGTTTGTGTTTAAATTTAGTCACTTGACTCTTCCCTTATAAATTTCACTGAGGCAAAGTTATTGAATGCAGATATTAGTGGTTTAACAAAGGCTTGGTTTTTTTCTTAAAGGGGTTGGTTTTTATCTACTTAATGATGTTGGAGAAGCCAAATCCAGGCTGGATCTTCAACAAAAGTGCTACATTTTCATCATGCTTAGTTGACATGGCACTGCAATCATCTCAATGTTCTCTCGACATGGCATGTTGGGGAAACTCTTGCTGCTGACACCTCCAACAAAATCTATATATTTAACCAGGACCCTGCCAACATAGGTTGAGTATCCTGCCCACGAAGATAGCAGGGTCACAGAGGGAAAGTCGTTATTTTCATTTTAAATCTCCCTGATTTGATTTCCATCAGAGTTGAAATCAAGGCCTGTTCCTGCATTCCAGCAAGTTATTATAATACATCGCCACTGCTGAACTTTGGTCCACACACAATCCTTCCCCACTCCCCTAGAAACACAGTGTTCTATTATCACAAGATGTCTAAACGGGGAGGAGAGCCAAGAACAAGGAAACCTCAGTATAATAGCTGGACTTGGCAGATTGATTGAGCAGACAGCCCTGGCGTATGATTCATCAATGGAATATTTTTACTCATGCTGCCGGGTTAGGAGAGACAGTGGCTTGGATTTCCTTGCAGACTACAGCTAGTTGGTGTCAAAATATAAGAAAGAAATTGGCGCATGAGTAGGACATTTGGTCACTTGATTCTGCCTCCCTTCAATAAAACCATAGCTTATCTGATAGTGGCCTTAACTTCACTTTCCCATCTGCGTCAAATGATTCTTGACTCACTTGTAGATCAAAAATCTGTCTAACTCAGCCTTGAATTGATTTAATGAGCCTCCACTGCTCACTGGGATAGCAAATTTCAAAGATTAATGATCCTATGAGAGAAGAAATCTCTCCTCACTTCGACCTTAAATGGGAGACCCCTTATTTTTAAACTGTGTTCCTTCATTCCAGATTCTCCCACAAGGGAAACATCCTCTCAGCATCTACTCTGTCAAATCCCCTCAGAATTCTGTTTCAATAATATCACCTCTCACTCTTCTAAACACCTAACCAGCTCCAATTTTCCTCAAACGATAATTACAAGAATCAGCCTAGTGAACCTTCTCTGAATGTTTCCAATACAAGTATATCTTTCCTTAAATGGGAAGATTTCTAATCGTCTTCCCACTAGTATAGTAATGTAAATAAATGTTGACAATCATTTCATTGCTGGCCTGCCTCTTTGAGGTGTTGCAACCAAATTTATGCTGCAGTAGGACCAGATTTGCCTTTAGTGGTCCCTTCATGCCAGAGGTATGTCTCCTTACAGAGGGCTTCAATTGCACCAGGATCTGGCTGTGAATATTTAATGGGAGTCTTGGTAGGTGGACATGTAGTTCTGACACCTCTTTAGCAGTGAACTAGCTGAGGGGAAAAAGACTAATTCTAACCTAGGACTTTTCACTTTTTGAAGAAACATTGGCATGCTAGAAATGTGGACGCAATTATGTCATCTGCTCGCTTTTGTACTCACTCAATGATTTTATGTTTGGATTGAAGTGCGAAGTCACAGCAGTCAGTCCCAGTGTCTGTGAAATCGACTAAAACTGAGGTGAGGAGTCGGAAAGCTTCAGGATTCACTTGTTTGAGTTGATTGGCCACATGGAATCCATCCACTATCTCTGTTTCACCTCCAACTTCTGCCGGCTTTAAGCAGTGAAGAAGTTGAAGCTTGAACAAAAGAGGCAAATAAATTTTTACCATTATGACACATTTAAGAGAGGATACATTCACATTGCCACAGTTTACTTTGGTTTTAAATAGTAGCATTGTTGTACATTTTGCTTGTATGTTATTCATAGGAATATAAAAGGCAAAAGATACTAAGTAGTAGTCCCACAGTCTTCATGAGCAGGATGTTGAGTTAGAGATTGCCATTGGGAGAGGGAGAGGCAAGTGGCTATTTATGCAGACTGCACTTCTTCAAATTTTACCTTCTGGTACAACAGTATTCATGGGTTGGCTCCTACCCAAGAAAATTGAAAAAGAAGCACTTTTGCCTGATGAACATGTCTCTGCTTCTGACCCCAGCTCCTGTTTCTGGCAGTTGAGGGCAACACTCCTCTCACTTTTTGGGCTTAGTTGAAATAGCAATTAAATCCTGACTTTGGACTGGTGGCCTTGTCCCCTTGGCTCAATCTATGGTGCCTCAGATCAAGGAAAGGAGCGTATTACATTGCTCCTGTCCTTTGATTTTCAATTGTACACTTGTCTGGTTTCTATCGGGTGGGAAGAGTTAAAATCAATCTTTGTGGGAACAACTCGCACTCTTTGTGGGGCCACAGTAGAATCCTGAATCCTAAGGATCCTGGCAGCTTCAGTGGAGAGAATAACTGGACTTTATAGTCATATTGATAAGCACAAACTAACAAAGAATGTTGCTTATTTTAAACTTATATTTAGAACGTTTATGCTATTTATTTACTATTAATATATAACAATTAATTTTTGTCGCAATACAAAAATTACTACCATATCTACAATATCCACTGCAATCATTATATCCCTAAAAGATAGTTGTCAGTATCATTACAAACATAATTCACATCATATTTACTGAAATGGACATATTTAACAGTATCTAAGAATATGGCATCTCCAGAGGAGGACACATTTGTCAATGAATTCTTCAAAAATCAAATCTTAACAAAGGCCATCAGCACAGGTGATCCTCTTTGCCAGAGGATCTTACTCTCTACATTCAGCAAATCAGTTCTGAAGTATTAGCCTATTTTGGAAGTTTGCATTGCAGTACAGTCACATCAACTTCAATACAGTAAAAATGAGATTTGAATTTCATTATTATCTGTCTATTATTGGAGTTTGATTTTGAAGACAAATTCATACACCTTGCTAAGGATTTCAAGACAACCCAGAGCATTTGACAGATGATGAAGTACTTTTAAAGTGTAGTCACTGTGGTGACATAATAAACATGACAACCAATTTATGTATAGCAAGATCCACAAATAGGTCTGAGATAAATGACCCAGATGATCTTTTTTCATAGTTAACTCTAATATTAGGCGTGCAATGCAACACAAGTTTGCAGGTGACACAAGAATCTGTACAAGTGCTGGCAATTTAGTCCAAATTTATAGGCTGTGGATTGATTTGGATGTTAGGGGGCTGGCTGCACACCTGGTGCTGGATGCACACTTAATTTGGACAAGCATAGTAATACTCCAGTCTTATTTACACCACGCAAGTGTGCCAGAAAAAAAGCTGAGCACCAAGAAAGACACCTCAGCATTTACAACTAATAAATCATTAAGCGTGTACAAGTTAAATGATTGGGCCTTTGTGCTGGGAAATAGTTTCAGGTTGCATTGTTAGAATACAATATGAAAAACAGTGCCCAATATTCCAGTGCAGACATACATGAGATAAACAAGGCATTAATTTGGCTACACTTGGGAATGCTGTATTCAATTTTAATTGTCAGGTATGGCAGGAATATTAAGAATATTGTGGGTGACATGGTGGCCCAGTGGTTAGCACTGCTGCTTCACAGCATCAGGGACCTAGGTTCAAATCCAAATTTGGGTGACCGTCTGTGTGGAGTTTTCACGTTCTCCCTGTGTCTGCGTGGGTTTCCTCTGGGTGCTCCAGTTTCCTCCCAAAGTCCAAAGATGTATAGGTTAGGTTGATTGGCCGTGCTAAATTGTCTCTTAGTGTCAGGGGACTAACAGCAGGAGAGTCGGCACAGACTCAATAGGCCAAGTGGCCTCTTTCTGAATTGTAAGGATTCTATGTAGGAAAATTAACAAAGGAGGATGACAGAAATCATGCCCATTCTTGGGGTTCCCAGTTACAGAATAGGCTCCAGGAGTTGGGACTCATCTCTCCAGAGAAATGCAGATATTGCTAAGGCTCATACAACATCTAATTGGAAAAGCTATTTAAAGTGGATAGGGACAGGATGACTGGGAGATAGGCATTCTCCAGGCATGATGTTGAGTGAGACATTAGGGGCAGAATTTTATGAGAATGATTCTGAGTGTGCAGCTACCGTGAAAATGGGACAGTTATAGATCTATTTTTTGGGTGAGTTTTCGATTTGATTTGATTTGATTTTGATTTATTGTTGTCACATGTATTAGTGTACAGAAACAAATATTGTTTCTTGCATGCTACAGAGACAAAGCATACTGTTCATAGAGAAGGAAAGGAGAGAGTGCAGAATGTCGTGTTACAGTCATAGCTAGGGTGTAGAGAACTTAGTGTGAAATAGGTCCATTCAGAAGTCTGATGGCAGCAGGAAAGAAGCTATTCTTGAGTCAGCTGGTACGTGACCTCAGACTTCTGTATCTTTTTCCTGACAGAAGAAGGTGGAAGCGAGAATGTCTGGGGTGTGTGCGGTCCTTAATTATGCTGACTGCTTTCCTAAGGCAGTGGGAAGCATTGAAAGTGTCAGTGGATGGGAAGCTGGTTTGCATGATGGATTGGGCTACGTTCACGACCTTTTGTAGTTCCTTGTGGTGTTGGGCAGAAGAGATGCCAAATAAGTTGTGTTACAACCAGGAAGAATGTTTTGTATGGTGCATCTGTAAAAGTTGGTGAGCCATAGTTGACATTCCTGTGGCAGATTTCCTTAGTTTCTGAGAAAGTAGAGGCATTAGTGGATTTTATTAACTACAGTGTCAGCATGGGGGACCAGGTTGTTGGTGATCCGGACACCTAAAAACTTGAAGTGCTCAACCATTTCTAATTTGTCCGCATTGATGTAGACAGGGGCATGTCCTCCACAATGTTTCCTGAAATCGATGACAATCTCCTTTATTTTGTTGACATTGAGGGAGAAATTATTGTCATCGTACCAGTTCACCAGATTCTCTATCTCAATCCTGTGCTCTCATCATTGTCTGAGATCCGACCCACTATGGTGGTGTTATCAACAAACTTGAAAATTGAGCTGGAGGGGAATTTGGCCACACCATCATAGATATATAAGGAGTATAGTAGAGGGCTGAGGACACAGCCTTGTGAAGCACCAGTGTTGAGGCTGATCGTGGAGAAGGTGTTGTTGCCTATCTTTACTTATTGTGGTCTATAGGCTAGGAAGTTCAGGATCCATCACGGAGGGAGAAGCCGAGGCCCAGGCCATGAAGTTTGGAGATGAGTTTCATGGGAATAATGGAGTTGAAGGCTGTGCTGTAGCCAATAAATAGGAGTCTGACATTGGTATCTTTGTTATCTAGATGTTCCAGGGTTGAGTGGAGGGCCAGGGAGGTGGCATCTGCTGTAGACCTGCTTTGGCCTTGGAGGGAGTGCAGAGGAGGTTTACTAGGCTGATGCCGGAGTAGAGGGGGTTGAGCTATGAGGAGAGGCTGAATAAATTAGGCTTGTACTCGTTAGAGTTTAGAAGAATGAGGGGAGATCTCATTGAGACGTATAAGATGATGAATGGGATGGATAGGATAGAGGTGGAGAGACTCTTCCCGCTCAGAAAGGATAGTAGGACTAGGGGGCACAGCCTCAAGATAAAGGGGGGGCGGTTTAGAACGGAGTTGAGGAGGAACTTCTTCACTCAAAGGGTGGTGAATCTCTGGAATTCTCTGCCCGTTGAAGTGGTGGAGGCTGCCTCGCTAAATATTTTTAAGAAGCGGGTTGATGGGTTTTTGATAAGAGAAGGGATTAAGGGTTATGGGGAGAGGGCGGGAAAGTGGAACTGAGCCACGACAGATCAGCCATGATCTTATTGAATGGCGGGGCAGGCTCGAAGGGCTAGATGGCCTACTCCTGCTCCTATTTCTTATGTTCTTATGTTCTTATGTTTTTGATAAGCGAGGGGATTAAGGGTTATGGGGAGAGGGCGGGAATGTGGAACTGAGCCAAGACAGATCAGCCATGATCTTATTGCATAGCGGGGCAGGCTCGAAGGGCTAGTTTGCCTACTCCTGCTCCTATTTCTTATGTTCTTATGTTCTTATGTGGTAGTAAGTGAACTGTAGTGGATCCAGGCAATCCAAGAGGCTGGAATTGATTCGTGCCATGACTAACCTTTCGAAATACTTCATAATGTTGGATGTCAGAGTCACTGAACGACAGTCATTAAGGCAAAATGCTTGGCTTTTCTTTGGTACCGGGATGATGGTCATCTGCTTGAAGCAGATAGGGATGTCAGATTGTTGTAAAGAGAGATTGGAGATGTATGCGAGCTGTATACCAGTATGCCAGCTGATCCGTGCAGGATCTGAGTGCTCACCCGGGTACCCCAAACGGGCCAGTTGCTTTCCGTGAGTTGACCTTCACGAAGGCTGCTCTGATATCTGCAATGGTGACTTCACATAATTGAGGAATCATTCTGGTTTTGATGATTACCCTTGAAATCAGAAAAGGGTTTGGTCGTTGGCAGCAGGTTTCAATTACACTTGGAGCAAACTTCATGCCTGATTAATGATTTTGCACAAGATGAATTCAAATGAAAATTTTCCATTTTACGTCAATGCCTCGATAATCAAGTACATAGAATCAGAGAGTCATAGAGCTCTACAGCACAGAAAAAGGCCTTTTGGCCTATCATGTTTACACCAGTCAAAGACCGGCTATTCTGACTATACACCTGACTATTCTGATCCCATTTTCCAGTAGTTGGTCCATAGCCTTGCATGTCTTGGCACTGCAAGTGCACATTTAAATATTTCTTAAATATTATGAGGGTCTCTACCTCCAACACTCTTTAAGGCAATGAGTTCAGACAGACTCGTACCACCCTTTGAGTGAAAAAGCTTTTTCTCACATCCCTTCCAAAGCTCCTGTACCTTACCTTACCGTAAATCTATGCCTTCTAGTCATTGATCCCTCCGCGAAGAGGAAAAGTTTCTTCCTCTCTGCTCCATCTATGCCCCTCATAATTTCATACATCCCTCAGTCCCTCAATCTGCAAGGAAAATGACCCCAGTCTATCCAATCTCTCTTCATAACTAAAACTCTCCAGCCCAGGCAACATCCTGGTTAATTTCCTTTGCACCCTTTCCAGTGCTATCACATCCCTCCTATAATTTGGATTACATAACTGCACACAATACACCACTTGTGGCCTAACCAACTTTTTATATAGATGTAGCAGAACCTCCTTTCTCTTAAACTCTATGAGTGGAATTTTCCCATCCAATCTGCTACGGGATTTGTAGTGAGTGGGGGAGGGCAGACCAAGCAAAGGTCCTTAACCTCAGGTGGGATTTTCCAGTCTGTGTTGCTGGAAAATCCTGCCCTGTGTCTCGGCCAATAAAAGAAAATATATCATATGTCTTCTTAACCATTTTATCCTCTGCACATCCACCTTGCCAAGATCCCTTAGGACTTTATGTTTCAATCAAGTCACCGCTTACTCTTCTAAACACCAGTGGATATAAGCTTAGCCTCCCTAACCTTTCCTCATAAGACAACACCCATTCCAGCTATTACTCAGGTAAACTTCTGGACTGTTTCCAATGCATTTACATCTTTCCTTAATTAAGATAACCAATACTGTACACAATACGCCAAATGTGGTCTCACTAATGCTCTGTACAACTGAAGCATAATCTCCCTACTTTTGTATCCAATTTCCCTTGAAATAAATGATAACATTCTATTAGCCTTCCTAATTACTTGCTGTACCTGCATTTTAGCCTTTTGTGATTCATGCACTGAAGATACCCTGATCCCTCTACATCTCAGAGCTATGCAATCTCTCACCATTTAGGAAATATGTTTCTATTTTTGTCTCCCTGCCAAAATGGAAAATTTTAGATTTTCCCACATTAACCTATTAACCACTTAACCTATCTATACCTTTTTGTAGTCTCCATACGTCTCTCTTCACAACTTACTTTCTTATTGATCTTTGTGTCATCAGCAAGTTTGGCAACCATGCCATCACCAATTTTCCCCAATCAATTAAATGACATGAGACACTATAGATTATTTTGCACTTCTTGGCAGCTTTCTAGCAAAGAATCGGGACAGCAATAGAAAACTGCTTTGGGCATTGGTAGATATATGACAAGCCCACAATTAAGTGATTAATAAATATTCATTTTTAAAATAATTTTGGTCCAAAAAATCTTTAGTACCTCTGCAACTTTGGCTTCTGTTATCTTGGGTTATGCTACGAACAATTTTTTACTGGAAACTTTGTAACTTTTAAACAAAATAATAAAAAGTGACTGATCTTAAATCACTTTAAGTCACTGACCTGATTATGGATTAGACTAATTATTTTAAAGTAATTTTAAGTCATGCATACACTACAGGAATGAAGACTCTGAATAAAAATTAATATTAGCTATCAAATTATCTTAACTTGATTCCAATTTAAATCTTATTCCTAACAATAGGCTTTCATTCCATTGAGTCGTGCTGTTATGAAGCATTGCTCCTCTTCTGTACACCTCAGGAAGCAACTAATCAGACTGACACTGATGAGCAGTATATTGAAAAGTATATACTAAAGTAAGGTAAAGTCACCATAATCTCAGAAGACCATAGATTGCACTCTCTCCTTTGAAGCGGGAGAGCTGACTGGTGGTGATTTAACCTGAGCGTCACCACACCTCAGGTAAGATTAAAAGGGCAAGGCTGTTATGAATAACCTCAGCCAGTACAGGAATTGAACCTGTACTGTTGGCACTGCACCACTAGCCAGCCATCCAGCCAACTGAGTTAAATCAACTCTGTAAGCAGCTACTAAAATAGCTGCATTGAATCAAACAAGATAATTCTGGGGGATCAGTGTGATCATTTGCAAATTTGCAACCTGTACAGACCAGCTTTGGCAGCAACCTAAGAACAAATATACGAAAAGTAGTGAGGGTTATACAGAAGAATTTAGGATGTATTTGGAAAATGCTCAACTTCCCATGTTGACTGGACTTTTGTGTAGGTACATGCCTTCCTTTGAAATGCGCACCCACAAACAAGGCTTTATATTTCTTTCAATTATTTATAAATTGCCTATTGTGATGCATGTGGTCATTTGATAGATCCGTATTTTATTAATTTACAAACAAGACCATCATAGATGAAAAACTCACCCACAGAACCACCTAGTGACCAGAGCCTGCAATTAAATTGTGATGGCTGAAACAGCAAAAGCAGGCAGGATATGTTGACAGATGTATATGATTGAAAAGGTGTGACAAAAATGTGGCAAATAGTAAGGTTCGTGAATGGTCATAGTTATTTCTTACACAGCACTTTTGTAATGTACCCTTTGATTATTTTGAGACTACCATATATCCAGAAGTGGCAGCCCTAAATATGCTGAATGAATTTTGGTTTAATAAAACTGTGAATTTTAACAAAGTCAGATACTATGATGGTACTTCAAGGCAAATCACAGAAATATGTCTCATAATGTGTCCTTAAATAAAGCTTAACTAAACTTCTCCTGATACACAGATTTGAAGTTGTATTGTCCCTGCAAACATATGAGTGGGGATCTTAACGAATCAAAAAAGATGCACTGTTCATGTATAAAAGGTTATCAATCTTAACAGATTTAAAATCGTCTTTTGATTCTTTTACTGGTAAGTATTTAAGGCACGGCTCATCTTTTTATTAATCTGGCATAATGCAAGTTGTATTGCAATATTGTTTAACAATATTACAAGTTATTGGTTTTCAAAACCGTAGTCCCAATATTTTGATGATCCTCCTCCAGTTTACATGTTGGGTGCAGTACTGTGCACAGAGTGCTGCCAGCATAAACCAAAATACGTTGTGCACTATGCAGTATCACAAGTGGATTGAGAATGGACGTTTTCATTAGATGGCAGGCTGGAGTTCAATGTGGAACAAGGGATGCATTAGAAATTTATTTGGAGATTAAATATCAGGGGTATTTTTGTAATCTTAGGAATGCTTATATAGATGCACAAGGACAGTACACAGTGGCAGAAATGGTCTTTCAGGAAACTAAGGTTTTGCATACTTCTACAAATGTAAACAGTTAATATTTTCTGATTTATTTTTTAACACCTTTTTATGACCTGTTAAATTTTTCTTATTGCAACAGTTTGCCGCCAAGCTTCCTCCTCTTTACCTCAGAGAGTGAGACTGTCTGGGCCACAACATTTGCTGGCTGGTGTCATTGATGCTCTATTATAGACTAGTTATTTTTTGGGGGTAGCTAGGTATCTGGCATGTATGGAAACTCATCTAGATGCTTAAAGCTCTCTAAACCAAACTATGGAGGAATCAACAAGTAGAGTTGCCATACAAATGCTCATCTCATAGAAGACACCTACTTACCAAAGCCCATAAAACAAAGGTGTAGATTAGAGCTAAAGTTGAGGAAGTTTACTGCAGGGGTTTAACCTACCACTGCTAAAGTGGTCAGGCCCAAAGCACTGTACCCATTAGAGAATTGGCTTTCACAGACATCTTGAGCTGAATAACATGAATGCCAGTCTTTTAACAACAATGCTCTTCTAGATCTAATTAATGAACCAGTTTGGTTGATTAATCACCAACTTGATTTGATTTATATTGTCACATGTATTAGTGAAAAGTATTGTTTCTTACAATAGGAGGTTTGTTGCCCATTCTTACTGATTGCAGCCTGTGCGTTAGGAAGTTCAGAATCCAGTTGCAGGGGGAGGACCCAAGGCTCTGGCCAAGGGGTTTGGAGGTGAATTTCGTAGGAATAATGGTGTTGAAGGCTGAGCTGTAGTCGATAAATAGGAGTCTGACATAGGTGCCTTTGTTATGTAGATGTTCCATGGTTGAGCGCAGGGCCAGGGAGATGGTATCTCCTGTGGACTTGTTGCGACAGTAGGTGAACTGGAATGGATTCAGGTAGTCCGAGAGGCCGGAACTGATTTGTGCCATCACTAACCTTTTGAGGCACTTCATGACGATGGATGTCAGAGCCACCGGGTGATAGTCATTAAGGCACGCAACTTGGCTTTTCTTTGGTCCTGGGGTTTTGGTCATCTTCTTGAAGCAGACAGAGACCTCAGATTGTTGTAAAGAGGGGTTGAAAATGTCTGTAATTACCCTGCCAGCTGATCCATCTGGGCCAGTCGTCTTCCATGGATTGACCTTCAAGAAGGCTGCTCTGACATCTGCAATGGTGACCTTGGATACAGGTTCATCTGAGGCTTCTGGGGTGACCTCTTGTTCAAAATGGGCCCATCATGAGCCCTGATGATTGAGCTCATCAGGGAGGGGTGTATTGGAGCTGGCGATTTTACATGCCTTCATCTTGTAACCTGTTATGTCTTGCAGACTTTGCCATAGTCGGCAGGGACCTGTGTGGCTAGCCTGGGACTCTAGCTTGGTCCAGTAGTATCTTTGGCGTCTTTGATTGATCTCCTTAGATCATATCTGGCAAGTTGCAGCTTTGACTGGTTCAGATATCTAATCAGAAAGATTGCAAATGAGGATAGACTTGTTTTGATCTTTTAGTCTTAAGCAGATCATCCTGTAAGCATCTCAGTGCTAAACAGATGTTGTTTCGCTTCTCTCTTCCAAAAATAGTCACAAGCTGGTCATTAGTTAGTTGAGTTTGCTTATCTATTTGCAAGCCTGTCGAGTACGCACCGAGCCCAGGATGCGGGCGTGTCTGGTAAAGCCAGCATTACTGAAAGTAGCACTATAATCCAGATTTTCTTAATTTAAATTCTACCTTCTGTCATAATGCTATTTGAATCGTTGTCCCCAAAGCCTGGGTCTCTGGATTGTGTATCCATTGACACGTGAGTGCATTTGCAATGCCAAGGCATACAAGGCTATGGATCGAGTACCGCAAATTTGGATTAGAATAGTTGGGTGGTTTGTCTTTAACTGGCGCAGATGTCCTGGACTGAAGGGCATTTTCCTGTGCTGCAGATCTCTATGATATTGCCACTATATCTCTGTAGATGCATTTTTGCCTCCAAGAAGCCCCCTCCAGAGACTCTCAAGTCAAGCTTCAGAGATTTTCAAGAACTATATATTGGACAACTCTCTAGTAGAAGGATCATTTGATGTGACAGCCACTGCAATGAATCCAAGATACTAAATGAGGTTCTATTGTTTTTGTGAAAGCTAAGAAAGCACTCTGTAGAGGGAATTTGCCCTTCCTCTCTCTGAAAAGCAAATCTTTTCTTTGTAACACTTTCCAAGTCTCATATGACGCTCAACAATCAAGTGTATGCTTTACTCCCAAACTGTTTCAGTCATTTTGTAGACAGAGTGGCTGGCATAATGCATGGCAGAAATTCTCAAAAGTTAATCAGGAGCCTGAGTTTAGCTTTTTGAATTTAACTTTGCTTATTTTACAAATTTTAAAGTTCTATGTTAGTCAATACCTAAATGCTCCAGATAACTGTTTGCAGTCAATCAGCCGTTATGTTATTGTCTAAATGGGTGCTGTTCACTGCGAACAGGAAATTAAGTCGGCACTTGTAATTTAAACACCAAAAATGGTGTTTAAAACGATCTGCTGACAGACATGAGGGTGAAAGTTAGAAATTTGGTGCAGAGAGGGAAGGAGGTGCTGCTTTTTGCCTGCAGTACTAATGGTTTGTATTACAGCTAAATAATTTGAATTAATCTGCCCATAATTTAAACAAAATCAAGTACTTGGGTTAATTAGTTAAGTAAACAAAACACAGATATTGTAGGGTTGGAATAGAAGCAGCGTGCCACGATTGAAACGTGTGAATTTGTGGACAGCATTGAAATCCCAGATAACCGCAGCTACAGTAAGTGTCTGCACGTTGAATAACTTCACTCATCACATCCTGCCAATCAGAAAAAGACTATAATTTATGCATACTCTCCCTGAACCCGGAAATTCCCGTCTGCAGTCAATGGGCCTTTAAATGGATCATCTAATTGTCTGTCCTGCCTGCAACTGATTTGATTTGACTGATTTATTATTGTCACATGTATTAGTACACAGTGAAAAGTATTTCCTGCACGCTATACAGACAAAGCATGCCATTCAAAGAGAAGGAAACGATAGAGTGCACAGTGTAGTGTTACAATTAGAGTGTGGAGAAAGATCAACTTAATGCGAGGTAGGTCCATTCAGTAGTCTGATGGCAGCAGGGAAGAAGCTTTTCTTGAGTCAGTTGGTACACGACCTTAGACATTTGTATCTTTTTCTCAATGGAAGAAGGTGGAAGAGAGAATGTCCGGGCTGCGTGGGGTCCTTAATTATGCTGGCTGCTTTGCTGAGGCAGTGGGAAGTGTAGACAGAATCAATGGATGGGAGGCTGGTTTGCATGATGGATTGGGCTACATTCACGATCCTTTGTAGTTCCTTGCGGTCTTGGGCAGAGCAGGAGCCATACCAAGCTGTGATACCAGAAAGAATGCTTTCTATGGTGCATCTGTAAAAGTTGGTGAGAGTCGTAGCTAACATGCCAAATTTCTTTAGTCTTCTGAGAAAGTAGAGGCATTGGTGGGCTTTATTAATTATAGTGTCAGCATGGGGGAACCAGGTCAGGTTATTGGTGATCTGGATGCTTAAAAACTTGAAGCTCCCGACCATTTCCATTTCATCCCTGTTGAGATAGACAGGGGCATGTTCTCCCTACGCTTTCTGAAGTCAATGACAATCTCCTTTGTTTTGTTGACATTGAGGGCGAGGTTATTGTCACCACACCAGTTCATCAGATTCTCTATCTCATTCCTGTATTCTGTTTTGTCATTGTTTGAGAGCCGACCTACTGCAGTGGTATCATCAACAAACTTGAAAATTGCGTTGGAGGGACCATAACATTTACCCCTCTGTTTTCTGACAGTCAACCAACCTTGCTTAGGGTGGCACGGTGGCACAGTGGTTAGCACTGTTGCCTCACAGCTCCAGGGACCTGGGTTCAATTACTTGCTTGGGTCATTGTCTGTGTGGAGTTTGCACATTCTCCCTGTGCTTGCATGGATTTTCTCTGGGTGCTCTGATTTCTTCCCACAGTCCAAAGATATGTGGGCTAGGTGGATTGGCCATGGTAAATTGCCCCTTAGTGTTAGGGGGATTAGTTAGGGTAAATGCATGGGATTATGGGGATAGGGCTTAGGTGGGATTGTGGTCAGTGCAGATTTGATAGGCTGAATGGCCTCCTTCTGCACTGTAAGAGTCTATCTATGACTCTATATTTTTCCTCCTGTGCCATGAATCTTTAAAATTTCACATTAAGATAAGAGTGATGTATGAATTCTAAAGCTGGATTATTAAATGTAGAGAAAGCTTATTAGGTATAAGGGGGAGCTGTCTAAGATGGCTTGGGAAATTAGATAAAAAGGTATAATAAGAAATGAAAATGGTAAACATTTGAAGAAATATTTCATAAAAAAGAGCCAACTGTGACTAACTATGGAGGTTATAGCTGGAATTAGATTAAATGAAGAGGCTAACAATATTACCAAGAGGAGTATTACAACTGAGTATTGGGAGAAGTTTACGATTAGGAACCAGTGACTTTTTTACATTTTGAAATCCTAGTTACCAATTCACAAGATTCCATGGTTTTAAACCAAATAAAGAAACTTTTAGAATTGCTTCAAAATGACATGCTGCACAAGCTTTTAGTCTTGCACTCATCAGGACAGATTTTCAAGAATTCCAATTGTAAAGGGAACAATAATTTATACTGCATGAGAAGGGAATTCTGATTAGTCAGCAAGTCAACTCTGATTAGTACAGCAGTTTGAAGTCTCACAACACCAGGTCAGAGTCAAACCAGCTTATTTGATAGTAATCTCACAAGCTTTTGGAAATGGTGTTCCTTCGTCAGGTGTGTGGAAGGTCAAATAAACTGGTTGGACTATAACCTGGTATTGTGAGAGTTCTTACTGTGTTTAGCCCAGTCCAACGCCGGCATTTCTACATCATAGTACAGCAGTTGCCATAGAGAATGCACCAGGGAACAGTTAACAGTCAAGCTTTTGTTTAAATTCAAACCAGACGGGTCGACTCTGGTCAAGGTATTGCCACGGGGAATAAACCACAGAATGGCCGTCACCCAAGTTTTTTTTAGTTGAAAAAAATGCAAAGTGTGGGCATGCTCTTTCTGTCTACAAAGAACATGGCTCGGTTTGTGGATTCATCTGGCTTCTGGCACATGTGAGTGAGTGATATTGCAAGACTGACAGATAATCTCAAACTGTTTTTTGATTAGTTTTTTGATTTCTGGTAAGTGGCATACTTTCAAAAGTGTGTTAGCTAGAATTCAGGGTAAACACATTCCTCTTAGAGTGAAGGGCAAGGCTGGCAGAAGTTGGGAACCCTGAATGACTTGGGATATTGAAGCCCTGGTCAAGAAGAAGAAAGAGGCACATGACATGCATTGGCAGCTGGGATTAAGTGAATCTCTTGAAAACAATTGGGGGTGTGGGAGTAGAGTTAAGAGAGAAATCTGGAGGGCAAAAAGAGGACACAAAATTGTTTTGGCAGATAAGGCTAAGGAGAATCCAAAGAGCTTCTACAAATACATAAAGGGCAAAAGAGTAACAAGGGAGAGAGTTGGGCCTCTTAAGGATCAACAAGGTCATCTATGTGTGGATCCACAAGAGATGGGTGAAATTCCAAATGAATATTTCTCATTGATATTTACTGTTGAGAAAAGCATGGATGTTAGGGAACTTGGGAAAATAAATAGTGATAGGAGTGTACATATTGCAGAGAAGGAGATGCTGAAAGTCTTAAAGCGCATCAAGGTAGATAAATCCCTGGGACCTGTTGAAGTTTATCCCAGGATGCTAATGGGAGGCTAAGGAGGAAATCGCAGGTCTCCTAGCCGAGATATTTGAATCATCGATAGTTATGGGTGAGATGCCTAAAGATTGGAGAGTGGCAAATGTTGTGCCTTTGTTCAAAAAAGGTTGCAGGGAAAAGCCTGGGAACTACAGGACAATGAGGCTCACATCTGTGGTGGGTAAATTGTTAGAAGGTATTTTGAGAGACAGGGTCTACAGGCATTTAGGGATGCAAGGACTGATTACGGACAGTCAGCATGGCTTTGTGAGTAGAAAATCATATCTCACAAACTTAATTGAGTTTTTTGAAGGGGTAACCAAGAAGATAGATGAGGGCAGTGCAGTTGATGTTGTCTACATGGACTTCAGCAAGGCCTTTGACAAAGTACTGCATGGTAGGTTGTTGCATAAAATTAAATCTCTCGGGATCCAGGGTGAGGTATCTAAATGGATACAAAATTGGCTTCTTGACAGAATGTGGAGATGCTAGTATTGGACTGGGGTAAACACAATAAGAAGTCTCACAACACCAGGTTAAAGTCCAACAGGTTTATTTGATAGCAAAAGCCACTAGCTTTCGGAGCGCTGCCCCTGCATCAGGTAAGTGCTTGACAGAAGCAGAGGATGGTTGTAGAGAGCTGTTTTTCAAACTGGAGGCCTGTGACCAGCGGTGTGTCTCAGGGATTAGTACTGGGCCCACTGTTATTTGTCATTTATATTAATTACTTGGATGAGAATATAAGAAGCATGGTTAGTAAGTTTGCAGATGACACCAAGATTGATGACATTGTGGACAGTGAAGAAAGGTATCTCCAATTGCAATGGGATCTTGATCAATTGGGCTAGTGGGCTGATGAATGGAAGGTGGAGTTTAATTTAGACAAATGCGAGGTGATGCATTTTGGTAGATTGAACCAAGGCAGGACTTACTCAGTTAATGGTAAGGTGTTGGGGAGAGTTATAGAACAAAGAGATCTCAAGGTACATGTTCATAGCTCCTTGAAAATGGAGTCACAGGTGGACACAGTGGTGAAGAAGGCTTTCAGCGTGCTTGGTTTCATCGGTCAGAATATTAAATACAGGAGTTGGGACGTCTTGTTGAAGTTGTACAAGACATTGGTAAGGTAAGGAATACTGTGTACAATTCTGGTCACCCTATTATAGAAAGGATATTATTAAACTAGAAACAGTGCAGAAAAGATTTACTAGGATGCCACTGGGACATGATAGATTGAGTTATAAGGAGAGGCTGAATAGACTGGAACTTTTTTCTTTGGAGTATAGGAGACTGAGGGGTGACCTTATAGAGATCCATAAAATAATGAGGGGCATAGGCAAGGTAGATAGTCAATATTTTTTCCCAAAGGTAGGGGAGTCTAAAACTAGAGGGCATAGGTTTAAGGTGAGAGGGGAGAGATAGGAAAGTGTGCGGAGGGGCAATTTTTTTCACACAGAGGATGATGAGTGTCTGGAACAAGCTGCCAGAGGTAGTAGTAGAGGTGGGTAAAATTTTATATTTTAAAAAGCATTTAGATATTTACATGGGTACGGTGGGTATAGAGGGATATGGACCAAATGTGGGCAATTGGGATTAGCTTAGGGGTTTCAAAAAAAAGGGTGGCATGAACAAGTTGGGCCAAAGGGCCTGTTTCCAGCTGTAAACCTCTATGACTCTGTGACTCTATGATTGTTTTGATTTGATTTGACTTGAACAAAGAAAAGTACAACATCAAAATAAGCATCAATGTTTTCTTTATTTGTGGGACGTGGCTGTCGCTGGCTGGCCAGCATTTATCGTCCATCCCTAGTTGCCCTTGAGAAGGTGGTGGTGAGCTGCCTTCTTAAATTGTTACTGTGGGTTGACCCACAGTGCCACTAGGGAAGAAATTCCAGGATTTTGACCCAATGACTATGAAGGATATATTTCCAAGTCGGGATGGTGAGTGGCTTGGAGGCAAACTTGCAGGTGGTAGTGTTCCCACGTATCTGCTGTCCTGGTCCTTCTAGATGGAAGTGGTTGTGTATTTGGAAAGTGCTGTCTAATGATCTTTGGTGAATTGCTGCAGTGCATTTTGTAAGTAGTGCATACTGCTGCTACTGAGCATAGTGTTGGAAGGAGTGGTTGTGGTGCCAATCAGATGGCCTACTTCTGCTCCTATTTCTTATGTTCTTATGTTCTTAAGTGGTGGAGGCTGCCTCGCTAAATATTTTCAAGAAGCGGGTTGATGGGTTTTTGATAAGAGAGGGGATTAAGGGTTATGGGGAGAGGGCGGGAATGTGGAACTGAGCCACGACAGATCAGCCATGATCTTATTGAATGGCGGGGCAGGCTCGAAGGGCTAGATGGCCTACTCCTGCTCCTATTTCTTATGTTCTTATGTTCAATCAAGTGGCGGCTTTGAGGTGGATGGTGTCAAGCTTCTTGAAGGTTGTTGGAGCTGCACCGAGCTAGACAAGTGGGGAGTATACCATCACACTCCTGCCTTGTGTCTTGTAGATGGTAGACAGGCTTCGGGGAGTCAGGAGGTGAGTTACTTACGGCAGCTTCTGACCTGCTCTTGTAGCCACTATATTTATGTGGCAAGTCCAGTTGAGTTTCTGGTCACTGGTAACCCCAAGGATATTGACAGTGGGAGATTTAATGAGATAACACCATTGAATGTGAAGGGCAGTGGTTAGATTGTCTCTTATAGGTGATGATCATGACCTGGCATTTGTGTGATGCAAATGTTATTTGCCACTTGTCAGCCAAGCCTGGATATTGTTCAGATCTTGTTGCATTTGAACATAGTTTGCTATCTGAAGCATTGCAAACTATGGAGAACCAAGACCTGTTGGATCGAAGGCATAATAATATGCCCATCAGTCTAGATATTTTAATCTTTAAAAACTCTATATGCATTAATCCATTCTACTGCTTGATGTATTGAAGTATGGTTCTACAGGCACCAAAATTGACAAATGCATGTAGCACTTCTATAAGCCTAACCTACATGATGTCTCATTTGCGCACTTTTCCAAGTGTCAGATTTGGCTCTGTGGTGGTACCTGTGGTTTTGAGTTAGCATGTAATCTTGGCTAATACTTCAGAACAGTGCAGAGGGAGTCCTGTATTGTTGAAGGTGCTGTTTCATAGATATTATAAACTGAGACCCTATCTGTCTCCTCAGGTAGATCGAAAATGAAACAGTTCTAATAAGAGTGAAGTTTGTCCAGTGAGATTGATGAATCAATCTTTTACCTCATTGCTGTTTTTGAAACTAAAGCTCTGTGTAAAACTAGCTTTTGTATTTGCCTACATAACAATAGTGGCTCTTATCAAAGGCACTTCATTAGCTTTGAAATACTTTGGCATGTCCTCAGAACCTGAAAGGTGCTATGTACAATTTACTGAAGCATCTGTTTGAAACAATCGAAAAACAACATAGTGAAAACACAAGTACTAGAACCAGGTAACATCAATTATGGTAGGAGTGTTATCGTTAACACAAACATTGCATTACAAATTTTACATTTCAAAGTGCATTCAGGTACAGTTTTGTTCACTTGCAAACACATTCCTCCTTTTAACTTAACCCTAATTTTCCTCCTTCAGGGACCCATGCCCTAACAGGACTTTAGCAACCGTAGACTTCCATCAGGCTGGTCCATAATTACCCTTGCCAAAGCATTGCAGTGGTTTGCTGTTGTCTTCTGCAGTATGGTTGACTAGGAAATACTCCTACTCTTATTGCCTGCCATATTGAAAGGATTTCCAGGCTGATCATCAACCTGTTCAGCCACATTATAAATTCATCTTCCATGGCCATCAAATCCTGAACAAAGAACAAAGAACAAAGAAGTGGGACTTGAACCTGAAACTTCTGGCACAGAGGTAGGGGTGTTATCATTGCATTGCAAGACTTCCTGCAAGCACATTCATTTTTTGTTCCAAGATGGCACCGGAGCGAGGCAATTTCTTGCAAGCTGTGCCCTGCATACCTTCTAATTCTATCTTTTACTCTTGTTCAATGCTTACTGTAACACTACATTCTGCACTCTCTTGTTTCCTTGTCTATGAATGGCATGTTTTGTCTCTATAGCATGCAAGAAACGATACTTTTCACTGTATGTTAATATACGTGACCACAATAGAACAAATCAAAATCAAATTGTTTTGTTTTATCAATGGTTTCTACATAAAAAGGTAACAAAGGGCAGTGCACAATGGGTTTTAAAATATGTACTGAATTTGTTTTAGTATATTGTCAGCTTTATGACTGCACATAGAGCCCAATTTCCTGCACCATCTGCCATGCGTTTTGTGGTGGTGGAGGCTGCCCCCCGCCACCCCCAGTGGCTGGTGGCAGAACAGAGTTTCCTGACTCCCCAGAGTTGGCTCACTATCCACAAGGCACAAGTCAGGAGTGTAACTGAACACTATCTACTTGCCTGGATGAGTACAGCTCCAACAACATTCAAGAAGTTTGACATCAAAGCAGTCCACTTGATTTCATCTCATCCACAATTAACAAACAGTAGCAGCAGGATGCACTGCAGGAACTCAGCAAACCTCCTCAGACAGCACCTTCCAAACCCAAGATCACCACTATCTAGAAGGACCAATGTAACTGATGTATGGGAACACCACCACCTGGAACCTCCCCTCCAAGTCACTCGCTATCCTGACTTGGAAATATATTGTCATCTTTCACTATCACTGGGTCAAAATCTTAGAATACCTAACAGCACTCTAGGTATGCATACAGCATAGGGACTGTAACAGTTCAAGATCTTCTGAAGGGCAACTAGGGATGAGCAATAAGTATAGGTCTAGACAGCAACACCCATTTCCCTTGAATGAAAAAACATGAGTGATTGAGCCCCTGACTTCCTTTCCGTCGCTGACAGGCACAAGTCAGGAACGTGGTGGAATATTTCCACTTGTCTGGATGAGTGAAGTCCCAACAACAGTTAAAAAGCTTGACACAAATCCAGCAGAAAATAGCTCGCTTGATCGGTATCCTATCCACCCCCTTAAACATTCACCCTGTTCACCATCAGTGCAAACAATGCTGCAGAGTGTACCATCTATAAGATGCAATGCAGCAGAACACCAAGGCTTCCTTGACAACGCCTTCAAACATTCTGCAATATTTATCATCTAGAATTACGAGGGCAGCTGATGAATAGAAACCCAGCATTTTTGCGTTCCCTCCAAGCCACATACATAGCTAGCTGCACTGTGAAGTATCTTCGCCACATGGACTGCAGTGATTTAAGAAAGTGGATTGACACCACATGCTTATGAGAGAATAGGGATAGGCTAGAGAATAAATGCTGGTCTTGGCAGTGAAGCTCCTTTTTACTGTTTTTTTTTGGTAGGAAAAGGATAGGAACACAGACTGATTTGTATTGATGTGTGCTAGGAACTGCATCCACCTGTACTCTAGAGAGCTTCAGCCCAGCTTTCATCATGAAGTGTTTTTTGGCTTTGTCCCAGATATCTCACTGCAACAAAAATGCAGAGAAATCAAAACCTGCACGCATGATTCAATAAATAGCAGGCATTCTTTGCTCCAGTCAATCAGCTCCCCAGATGTTTTTGGAATTCCAGTCATTGGATATTCCCAGAAGACAGCTCTAGACCACAAGAAACACAAATATTTCACTTACTTTCTTTCTCCTTCCCCCACCAAATCCACTGAATAAGCACATTTAAGCAGGATCACACGGGAAAACATGCAATGAAGTTTCACATTAAGCTATGAGGGGGTCAGGTACACAATGATCTGCCTCCCACAACCGCAATCCCATTTTATTAACAATATAAAAACTGATTTTTGCTGTGATATCAGATGTATTAAATCATCAGATTTGAAAAGGACATTACAAATGCACAGGGGAGATCTTTGAATTAAAGATATGAACGTTATTGAAGCTATTTTGATCCAAATTGCGTGTTCAGATCTTCTTCAATCGATCCGTAGATGGGTTTTCATTTAGATGTGTCCAATGCAGAACTCAAAACATATAGAATAATGATACAACAATACGATGGAAGGCAAAATGTTGTATTTCATTGAATCCTACACCGCAGAAGGAGGCCATTCGGCCCATTGAGTCTGCACCAACCACAAACCTACCCAGGCCCTATACCCGTAAGCCCACACATTTACACTAGATAGTCCACCTGACACTAAGGGGCAATTTAGCTTGGCCAATCTACCTAACCCCCACATCTTTGGACTGAATACTTCGGAAAGCTTGCCATTTTCCAAGTAAGTAAACTTCAGAATGTTTAATTGATGATTTGTTTTGCAATTGATTTAAGAGCAGCTTCTCAGCAATTAATATTTTTCTCTTTTGCACTAACTTTTATTCTTTTCCTTGACTGCTGTTGTTTTGTAATCTCATTAGAAAGACTAAAGAAAGTCTTTGTGCTTCAGGATATTCCAAAGTCAATGAAGTGCATTTGAAGTGTAGTCACTATTGTAATGTAGAAATCATGGCAGCCAATATGTGCATAGCAAGCTCCCACCTACTGCGGTGTGCTAATGGTGGGCAGCATGGTGGCACAGTGGTTAGCACTGCTGTCTCACAGTGCCAGGGACTTGAGTTCGATTGCTGGCTTGGGTCACTCTCTGTGTGGAGTTTGCATGTTCTCCCCATGTCTGCGTGGGTTTCCTGCAGGTGCTCCAATTTTTTCCCACCATCCGAAAGACCTGCTGGTTAGGTGAATCAGCCATACTAAATTTTCCCTCAGTGTACCTTATGAAGCTGTGAACCTGTACTCCTAGATCCCTTTGTTTTAGTAGGGAGTTGGGGAGAGTTATAGAACAAAGAGACCTAGGAGTACAGGTTCATAGATACTTGAAAGTGGAATCATAGGTAGGCAGAGTGAAGAAGGCATTCAGCCTACTTGATTTCATTGGTCAGAACATTGAATACAGGAGCTGCGAAGTCCTGTTGAAGTTGGACAAGACATTGTTAAGGCCACACTTGGAATGTTGTGTAGAGTTCTGGTCACCTTATTATAGAAAGGATATTATTAAACTAGAGAGAGTGCAGAAGAAATTTACTAGGATGCTACCGGGACTTGATGGTTTGAGTTATAAGGAAAGGCTGGATAAACTGGGACTTTTTCCTCTGGAGTGTAGGAGGCTGAGGGGTGATCTTATAGAGGTCTAAAAAATAATGAGGGGCATAGATCAGCTAGATTGTCAATATCTTTTCCCAAAGGTAGGGGAGTCTAAAACTAGAGGGCATAGGTTTAAGGTGAGAGGGGAGAGATACAAAAAGGTCCAGCAAGGCAATTTTTTCACACAGAGGGTACTGAGTGTCTGAAACAAGCTGCCAGAGGTAGTAGTAGAGGTGGGTACAATTTTGTCTTTTAAAAAGCATTTAGACAATTACATAGGTAAGATGGATATGGAAGGATATGGGCCAAATAGTTCAGGAGTTTAAAAAAAAAGCCGGCATGGACAAGTTGGGTCGAAGGGCCTGTTTCATAAGAACATAAGAACATAAGAAATAGGAGCAGGAGTAGGCCATCCAGCCCTTCGAGCCTGCCCCGCCATTCAATAAGATCATGGCTGATCTGTCGCTGCTCAGTTCCACTTTCCCGCCCTCTCCCCATAACCCTTAATCCCCTCTCCTATCAAAAACCCATCAACCCGCGTCTTAAAAATATTTAGCGAGGCAGCCTCCACCACTTCAACGGGCAGAGAATTCCAGAGATTCACCACCCTTTGAGTGAAGGAGTTCCTCCTCAACTCCGTATTAAACCGCCCCCCTTTTATCTTGAGGCTGTGCCCCCTAGTCCTATTGTCTTTTTTGAGCGGGAAGAGTCTTTCCACCTCTATCCTATCCATCCCATTCATCATCTTATACGTCTCAATGAGATCTCCTCTCATTCTTCTAAACTCTAACGAGTACAAGCCCAGTTTATTCAGCCTCTCCTCATAGCTCAACCCCCTCAACTCCGGTATCAGCCTAGTAAACCTCCTCTGCACTCCCTCCAAGGCCAAAATATCTTTGCGCAGGTGCGGCGCCCAAAAATGCACACAGTACTCCAGTTGCGGCCTCACCAATGCCCTATACAGCTGCAGCAAGACCTCCCTACTTTTATATTCAATCCCTTTCGCTATGAAGGCCAGGATCCCATTCGCCTTCCTGACCACCTGCTGCACCTGCAAGCTGGGTTTTTGCGACTCATGCACAAGGACCCCGAGGTCCCTCTGCACCGTCGCCTGCTGCAGTTTTTCGCCTCGTAAGTAATAGTCCTTCCTACCATTTTTCCTACCAAAGTGGACCACCTCACACTTGCCAACATTAAATTCCATTTGCCATTTCCTGGCTCATTCGCCCAGCCTATCTAGATCCTTCTGCAGACTCTCCACACCCTCCGCACAATTTGCCGTTCCCCAATCTTGGTGTCATCAGCAAATTTCGACACTCTACACTCGGTTCCCTCCTCCAGATCATCTATA
Source organism: Carcharhinus amblyrhynchos (assembly GCF_965287045.1). NCBI lineage: Eukaryota > Metazoa > Chordata > Chondrichthyes > Carcharhiniformes > Carcharhinidae > Carcharhinus > Carcharhinus amblyrhynchos. The sequence goes on along the minus strand of NC_137329.1, from coordinate 7,486,976 downwards.
TAAATGGTAAAAAGCTGAGGCCCCAGCACCGACCCCTGGGGCACTCCACTAGTCACCATCCGCCAATCCGAATAGCACCCGTTGACCCCCACTCTCTGCCTCCTATTTGACAACCAATCCTCTATCCACGCTAACACCCTACTCCCAACTCCATGTCCCTCGACCTTCTGAAATAACCTCTTGTGAGGCACTTTGTCAAACGCTTTCTGAAAATCTATAAAGACCACATCCACCGGCTCTCCTCTATCCACCGCCCTAGACACATCCTCATAGAACTCCAGTAAATTTGTCAGACACGACTTCCCTTTAATGAAACCGTGCTGCGTCTGCTCTATCAAGCAATTCCCTTCAAGATGCCTCGCAATTTCCTCCTTAATGACAGATTCTAACATTTTACCTACCACAGATGTTAAACTAACCGGCCTATAATTCCCCGCCTTTTGCCTGGCACCCTTCTTAAACAACGGCGTAACATTAGCCATTTTCCAATCATCCGGCACTTCCCCGGAATCCAGCGACGTCTGGAAAATAACCACCAAGGCATCCACTATCACCTCCGCCATTTCTTTCAGAACCCTCGGATGCATTCCATCCGGTCCTGGGGACTTGTCCACAATCAGCCCCTCCAGTCTGTCGAGCACCGCCTTTCTAGTAACAGTAATGTCATTAAGACCCTCCAGTCCTACCACCTTTCTATTGCTAACACCCGGTAAATTATTCACGTCCTCCTCCGTGAAGACAGAAACAAAAAAGTTATTCAATACCTTAGCCATATCCCCATCCCCTACCACTAGGTCCCCTTTCTCATCCTCTAAAGGACCAACATTCACCCTAGCCAGCCTCTTCCTTTTTATATATTTATAAAAACTCTTGCTATCCTTTTTTATATTAAGCGCTAGCCCAGCTTCATAGTTTCTCCTACCCTTCCTTATCAACTTCTTTGTCAATTTTTGTTGACATTTAAACCTCTCCCAATCCTCTTCTCGCCCACTACTCTTAGCTACTCTAAATTCCTCCGCTTTTAGTTTAACACTTTCCTTCACCTCCTTGGTTATCCACGGCTTATTACCTCTCCTCCTGCTATCCTTTTTGACCATCGGAATAAATTTCCGTTGAGCACCAAGAAAGATCTCCTTAAAGATCCTCCACTGCTCCTTAACAGACCCTCCCTCCAATGCGCTCTCCCAGTCCACATTCGCCAATTCTTCTCTCATCCTACCGTATTTCCCTCTATTCAAACAAAGGACGCGTGTCCGGGAACCCACTTTCTCCTCCTCCATCTGCACCAGAAACTCCACCATATAATGATCACTCTTCCCAAGAGGATCCTTCACCACAAGGTCCCTAATTCTACCCGCTTCATTACATAGCACCAGATCCAAGATAGCTCGCTCCCTCGTCGGCTCCAACACACACTGTTCGAGGAAACTATCCCGGCAGCATTCCAAGAACTCTTCCTCGAGCCCCCCACGTCCAACATGGGTCGACCAATCAATATGCAGATTGAAATCCCCCATAACTACGGCCGTCCCATTCCTGCACGCCGCACTTATTTGCGCGTTAACAGCCCGCCCCACCTCCAGATCATTATTCGGGGGCCTATAGACGACACCCACCAGCGTCTTCCTCCCTTTGCTGTTCCTAATCTCCACCCACAACGATTCCACCCTCTGCTCCTTGGCTCCAATATCATCCCTTGCTACCACCGTGATGCTATCCTTAATTAGCAGAGCTACGCCCCCCCCTTTTCCCTCCTGTCTATCCTTCCTAAACACTTTATAGCCCTGTACATTCAGCTCCCAGTCCCTGTCACCCTGCAGCCACGTCTCTGTAATGGCCACCAGATCGTATCCATTTGTGTCGATCTGCGCCATCAGCTCATCCACTTTATTCCGAATGCTTCGTGCATTCAGATAAAGTGCTTTCATCCCAGCCTTCACCTGGACCCTATTTGCCGCAACACCACCAACTATACTCACGTCCCCTACTCCCTCTATTATTGGGACATCCTCGGCCTCTTCCCTTACATGTACACTCTCCTTAACTTTAGACCTCGTAAGGTCACCTACCCTCACACCCCCCCCCCCCAATTAGTTTAAAGCACTGTCTACAGTCCTCTTTACTCGATTCGCCAGCACTCTGGTTCCAGCACGGTTCAGACCAACCCCATCCCTCCCGAACAGGTCCCACCTACCCCAATACTGGTGCCAATGCCCCATAAATTCAAACCCATTCCTCCCACACCAATCCCTGAGCCACCCATTCAGTTCCTTAATCCTGTCAACCCTACGCCCATCTGCACACGGTTCAGGCAGTAGCCCAGAGATAACCACCTTGTCGGTTCTACTTTTTAATTCCATTCCAAGCTTTTCATACTCCCCCCCCAGATCCTCAGTCTGCATTTTGCTTACGTCGCCGGCACCCACATGTACCACAACGACCGGATTCTCACCCTCCCACTCCAGGTTCCTCTGCAGCCCAGCTGCGACATCCCGTACCCGAGCACCAGGCAGACAACACACCCTTCTGTGCACTTTGTCATTGTGACAAAGGACAGTGTCAATACCCTTCACCCCACTATCCCCAATAACTACTACGTTCCTTTTCCTTTTCTCTTTGCCTATGTCCTGCTGCAGCACTGTACCGTGTGCAGCTTGCTCACCAACCTCACCTGCCTCGTTCTCGTCCAACTTGGAAGCAAGAACCTCAAACCTGTTATGCAGATTAAGAGGCTGAGGCCTCCGCTCCTCACCCCCCTTCCTCTTCCCAGTAGCCCCCTCTTGTCCCTGACCCTTAGAGTTAGCCAGTCTAGGGGGGGTGGATGTCACTTGCACCCCATTGACAATGGCACCCTCTTTCCCCTTGATGAGCCTCAGTGTCTGTAGCTCAGAGGCCAGCTCATTTACCCTGAGCTGGAGCTCCTCCAGCAACCTGCACTTACTGCAGACATGGTCACTGGGATGAACCCTAGGGTCCACCAGTTCCCACATCATACAGAAACCACACATCACATGCCCCTCCATTATTTACTGTAGTAGTTTTGAAAAAATTTTTTTTTTTTTTTTGTTTTTTTTGTTTTTCAAACGAACTCACCTGGCCTTTTTTCTTTCCAGCCCTTTTTGATATTAAGCCCTAGTAGCTCACTCTGCTTCCCTCTCACTCCGCTGCCCGCTCAGACGCTGCCCGCTGTCTACACCAGGCCTCCTTTTAAACCTGGCGCTGATTTAAATCTGATGGCCCACAACTGCCTGCTAACCACTCCCTCAGAATTCTTAAAGCAGTAAATACAATAAATAAATGCTTTAAACAGTTCTACAAAGAACAAAGTGCTTTAAACTTATTTTAAACTGGTTTTTAACAGGTAAAATCTTAGCTGTCTCTCTGCTCCTTCACTCGTCTGCTCCAGCAAACAATGGAAGGCTTCACCTTGTGGTCAGTTGATATTTAAATCTGTTGAACCACAACTGCCTGCTAACCACTCCCTCAGAATTCTTAAAGCAGTAAATACAATAAATAAATGCTTTAAACAGTTCTACAAAGAACAAAGTGCTTTAAACTTATTTTAAACTGGTTTTTAACAGGTAAAATCTTAGCTGTCTCTCTGCTCCTTCACTCGTCTGCTCCAGCAAACAATGGAAGTTTCCATGCTGCAAACCTCTATGACTCTACCCAAACAGGCGCAGGAGTGCGGCGACTAGGTGGTTTTCACAGTAATTTTGTTGCAGTGTTATTGAAAGCATACTTGCGACAAATAAATAAAAACTTTAATTATCTTTTAGTGATGTTGATTAAGGGATACATATATATTGGCCAGGACACTGATAATATCTTTCCTGTTTTTCAGAACAGTGCTGTGGAGTTTTCTTCATGTAATCTTAGAGATCTGACAGGACATCAATCATAACGTCTCATCTAAAAGGTGGTATATCTGACAGTGCAGCATTTCCTCAGTAGTACACTGGAATGTCAGTCTAGTTTTTATGCTTACATCCCTGAGGTCGTACTTAAACGCATAATCTTCTGACTTGGGTAAGTATGTTGATAGCAAGCCATTGCTAACACATACATGGAGCCAATCAAGGGATTACAGTTTCCCTCTGGATCAAGTAAATTGCTTAAATTCGGTGACGCCGAAAAGAAAAATAGAAATTTGGTTGACTTGAAACGGATTAGTATGCAAAGAATTGTCCATAACTTTTACAGTGTGGTCCTAGCTTCCATATTGAAGTGCAAATACTTTAGCTTTCTTGGACCTTTATCAGCTGCAGAATTAAAATTTTTACCTGTATTCCTTCTGGTTTCCATGACTTTAACATTTTTTAAACTAAAGTTTATTTATTATTCACAAGTAAGGCTTGTATTACCATAGCAATGAAATTGCTGTGAAAATCCCCTAGTCACCACATTCCGGCACCTATTCAGGTCAATGCACCTAATCAGCGCATCTTTCAGACTGTGGGAAGAAGCTGGAGCATCCAGACGAAACCCATGCAGACACAGGGAGAATGCGCAAACTGCATATAGACAGTGACCCAAGCCAGGAATTGAACCCAGGTCCCTGGACCTGTGAGACAGCAGCACTTACTACTGTGCCACCTCTCTGCCATCATGTGCTGTGCCTAATCGCATGTATCTGATTAATTGATTATTTGAGAGAGCATAATCAAATAAAATTTCTATTCAAACAAGACGTTGGATCCTCAAAAGTGAAGGCTAACTATTAGAATCACTTAGCCTCTAAGCATTGTTGTGCCTGACTTAGTGCGTAACGTTCTGTTTCCTTTCAGTGCAAATACCAGTCTGTCCCTGCACTCCTGTGTCAACCCTCCTCTTCTCTAAGAGTGCTTAAAGCATAACAAAAATGCCTGATGTCTCAGTGCATTATCACAAATATTGTTTTTGTTATTGGTTATTGTTCTCTCTCTAAAATTGATGTTTGTGTAAAAAGATCCATGCACTGCAAAACAGTTACATTAGACATTTGATAAGGTGCCGCACAAAAGGCTGTTACAGAAGGTTAGGGGGCATGGAGTTGGGGGGTAAGGTGTCAGCTTGGATAGAGGATTGGCTGTCAAATAGGAGGCAGAGAGTAGGTGTCAGTGGGTGCTATTCGGATTGGCGGTTGGTGACTAGTGGAGTGCCCCAGGGATCGGTGCTGAGGCCTCAGCTATTTACCATTTATATAGATGATCTGGAGGAGGGAGCTGAGTGTAGGGTGTCAAAATTTGCTGATGACAAAAAGATAAGTGGAAAAGCAAATTGTGCGGAGGGTGTAGAAAGTCTGCAGAGGGATCTAGATAGGTTGAGCGAGTGGGCGAGGACCTGGCAGATGGAATACAATGTTGGCAAGTGTGAGGTTATCCACTTTGGCAGGAATAATAGTAGGAGGGACTACTCAGGGCTCAGGCGGAATTCTCCTCCGAATATTTACGTATCCTGCGATCAGACCAAAGGAGCCAAAACACACAAGGTCGGAATTCTCAGCTGTACTCACCCCAAATCCAGAAAATCCCATCTGAGGGATTGCTACTTAAAGGGCAAAAAGCTGCAGCATGCTACGGTGCAGAGGGACCTGGGGGTCCTTGTGCATGAGTTGCAAAAACCCAGCCTACAGGTGCAGCAGGTGATCAGGAAGGCAAATGGGATGCTGGCCTTCATAGCGAGGGGGATTGAATATAAAAGTAGGGAGGTCTTGCTGCAACTGTACAGGGCACTGGTGAGGCCGCAGCTGGAGTACTGTGTGCAGTTTTGGTCGCTGCACTTGCGCAAGGATATTTTGGCCTTGGAGGGAGTGCAGAGGAGGTTCACTAGGCTGATACCGGAGTTGAGGGGGTTGAACTATGAAGAGAGGCTGAATAGGCTGGGCTTGTACTCGTTGGAGTTTAGAAGGATGAGGGGGGATCTTATTAAGACATATGAGATGATGAAGGGGATGGATAGGGTAGAGGTGGGGAGGTTCTTCCCGCTCAGAAAGGACAGCAGGACTAGAGGGCACAGCCTCAAGATAAGGGGGGTGCAGTTTAGAACAGAGTTGAGGAGGAACTTCTTCACTCAAAGGGTGGTGTATCTCTGGAATTCTCTGCCCGTTGAAGTGGTGGAGGCTACCTCGCTAAATATATTTAAGACACGGGTAGATAGGTTTTTGGTAGGCAAGGGGATTAACGGTTATGGGGAGAAAGCGGGAAAGTGGAACTGAGCCACTTCAGATCAGCCATGATCTTATTGAATGGCGGGGCAGGCTCGAGGGGCTAGATGGCCTACTCCTGCCCCTATTTCTTATGTTCTTATGTTCTTATGTAACATACAGTATAAGCAACAGTAGACAAATATTTTCAATAAAATCAGACATGGACTTACATCCAACCCACTTGATATGTTCTTTGCATAATGTTCTATTTTCTCTTTTTTAAGAAAAGAAAGTAGTTTAATGACTTTTAGGGCACAGCAAATAGTCTTACCCCAGGAGGATCTTGCAGTGCTGGGTAGTCGGTATGAAGGCTCAATTTCGCAGATGTGTAAGCTACATTGTTTGCATCAACCTTGTCCTCCACTTGCCAAGTAAGTCTTTTAAAAAGAAGACAGGCAGATAAAATGAGGTTAGATTGTAACATGTTTTTGTCGAATAAACTCTCTGAAATGTAGTGTTGCTTAATTTAGCCAAAAATAAGATTAAACTTGTATACTTTGTTCCTTGCCTTTAGTCATTTAATTAATTTAGGAAAGAAATACATTAGTATTGTGTAAACTGTTAAAGTGCATTTAATTATCTTGATACATTAACGTACTTCAATCAATAGCATATAAATTCATGATTTACTAATGGGCCCAGGTATTCTTGAAAAAAGACCATGTTATTTAGATGACTATCTGTTTAATGGTTCTTAAATTTTTGAACACTGCTGTGAAGTTTATATTTCTTGAAATGATTAACAAAAATATTGGACCAGAACTTATTGTGAAAATGCATCTTCTGCATAAATTAAGTAGCAACTTCATATGAGTGCAGGTGTGATGTTAAACATGAAATTTTTAACCTGAAAAAAATCAAAGATGGATGAAGAGGATGTCCCACTGCCTCGCTCTCCGTCCAAATGTATTCAATGTTAGTAGAAATTGATGTAGCTCACCAAAGAATCTTAGAAGTTGACCATTTCAGTCTAAGCATCCTCTTGTTAATGGAATGATAAGTTTTAATTACATCCAATTGCCACTGTGGCACTGAAAATGAACTTTTACAAGTGTGAAGCCTCATTGCTTCAGAATTTAATTAATGTTGGGAGACTAAAAATTTTAAAATTACTTTTTTTTAACATTTTCTTTGACTTTTTTCTCTCAATTGAATCCCTCCCTCTCTTTATTTTGCTTTCGGTGTCTGATGTGACACCATTCTAACACGTCCTGTTTTTGACTGAACTGTTGATTAGCAATTCTTTAATTCTTTTGCTCAAGGAGACACAATATTGCCTGCACCAATCTATTCACTAGGTCCCAGATACATATAGAAGGTGCAATGCCATTTGGATCTAAAACATACAGATATCCCGGATGGAATTTCATGATTCCCCCAGAGGTGAATATGGAGGTGGGGTAGCAGTTGATTGGGCAGAAGGATATGGGTGGGGAACCTGCCACCTCCTTGCCTCCTTCTGCCTGGAGTAGGGATGGCTCCAGATTGGCTTTCCCACTCAAATGTCAACTGAAGTCCTTAGCTGGCCAATTAATGCAAAGTTGTTGGATTAGCTTGCAGCCAAATGAATGCAGAGTCTCTGGCTCAAAGGCGCATAGTACCTGATCAAGGGACCCGGCATCTCAGGAACACGGTCCTGGCGGCAGTCACTGTTCCCATTGACACTACCAGTCTGATTTACTGGCAGCTTTTGGGGGAGTAATTTCTGCCCAGCTGGGGGTAGTCCTGGAATTAAATGTCCACCATGAAACCAGGAGTCCTGTCGACAAAGTTTCTGCTGCCAATTCTGCAGTTAATTCCCTTAGGGTGCCCAGAAATCTCGTCAGTGGGGATGCCATGAGTCTTTATGGCAGTTGTCATGCCCTTCCACATCCATAGGATCATAGAATCCCTACAGTGCAGAAAGAGGCCATTCGGCCCATCGTTTATTCACCAACTCTCCAAAAGAGCACCCCACCCAGACCCTCTTCTCCATAACTCTGCACATTTATTATGGCTGATTCACCTAACCTCCTCACCTTTGGACATCAGAGGGTAACTTAGCCCGGCCAATCCAACCAACCCGCATATCTCTGGACACTAAGGGCCAATTTAGCTCGGTCAAACCACCTAATCTGTATATTTTTGAACTCATTAAATTCCACACTTCTAGTGCAATAAGATGATAAATGATCAAGTTTCCTAACAGCAGGTGCCATTCATTCCACAGCCACTGTAGCAAGAATAATAACTTGTATGTTGGCAAGTGTGAGGTGGTCCACTTTGGTAGGAAGAATGGTAGGAAGGACTATTACTTACGGGGCGAAAAACTGCAGCAGGCGACGGTGCAGAGGGACCTCGGGGTCCTTGTGCATGAGTCGCAAAAACCCAGCCTGCAGGTGCAGCAGGTGGTCAGGAAGGCGAATGGGATGCTGGCCTTCATCGCGAGGGGGATTGAATATAAAAGTAGGGAGGTCTTGCTGCAGCTGTATAGGGCATTGGTGAGGCCGCAGCTGGAGTACTGTGTGCAGTTTAGGGCGCCGCACCTGCGCAAGGATATTTTGGCCTTGGAGGGAGTGCAGAGGAGGTTTACTAGGCTGATACCGGAGTTGAGGGGGTTGAGCTATGAGGAGAGGCTGAATAAACTAGGCTTGTACTCGTTAGAGTTTAGAAGAATGAGGGGAGATCTCATTGAGACGTATAAGATGATGAATGGGATGGATAGGATAGAGGTGGAGAGACTCTTCCCGCTCAAAAAAGACAGTAGGACTAGGGGGCACAGCCTCAAGATAAAGGGGGGGCGGTTTAGAACGGAGTTGAGGAGGAACTTCTTCACTCAAAGGGTGGTGAATATCTGGAATTCTCTGCCCGTTGAAGTGGTGGAGGCTGCCTCGCTAAATATTTTTAAGAAGCGGGTTGATGGGTTTTTGATAAGAGAGGGGATTAAGGGTTATGGGGAGAGGGCGGGAAAGTGGAACTGAGCCACGACAGATCAGCCATGATCTTATTGAATGGCGGGGCAGGCTCGAAGGGCCAGATGGCCTACTCCTGCTCCTATTTCTTATGTTCTTATGTTCTTATGTTTATACTGCTTCTTTACTGCCCCATTTTTTGATATTCCACAGCTTTGTGCTTTGATATAGGTCTGTATTTATCTTTTCCATAAACGTGTGTAATTCAAAGAGATCTGAAATACTTAATTAGAAGTACCACCTACTTTCATTTTTCTTCTTGCTTACCTGCTCTCTTTCCAGTTGCTAATCTATACTTTTTTAACTAGGCCTAACAGAGGGCACTACGGAACTATAACTGTAAGATGAAAAGCAAGAGTTTAAGTTCAGGGCTACAACTTCTATCAGTGTCTTGCTAGTAATTGGCCAACATTTGATCAAAAAATGAAAAATTATAAGTTGATTCTGTATAATATTTTACTTAATTGGCTAAGCTAATCACTGAACTGGGCCAAGGTAAGCTGCTTTATTACCAGAAAGCAAATGTTTCCCAGATAGATACATTTTCATATGTGGCTTGTTGCATTGGCCATGCTAAATTCTCCCTCAGTATACTTGAAAAGGCACTGGAGTTTGATGACTAGGGGATTTTCACAGTAACTTTATTGCAATGTTAATGTAAGCCTACACTAATAAATAATAAAGAGGAGATCTCATATCTTCTGATCAAGAGTATCCCAGGACGTAGCTGGAGGCTAGGAAGGAGATTGCAGGTCCCCTAGCAGAGATATTTGAATCATCGATAGTCACAGGTGAAGTACCTGAAGATTGGAGAGTAGCAAATGTGGAGTCTTTGTTTAAGAATTGCTGCTGGGAAAAGCTTGGGAACTACAGATCCGTGAGCCTAATGTATGTAGTGGATAAGTTGTTAGAAGGTATTCTGAGAGACAGGATTTACAGACATTTAGAGAGGCAAGGATTGATTAGGGGCAGTCAGTGTGGCTTCATGAGTGGAAAATCATATCTCACAAATTTGATTGAGTTTTTTGAAGGAGTAACCAAGAAGGTAGATGAGGGCAGTGCAGTCAACGTTATCTGCATGGACTTTAGCAAGGCCTTTGACAAGGTACCACATGGTAGGTTGTTGCATAAGTTTCAATTTCACAGGATCCAGGGTGAGGTAGCCAATTGGATACAAAATTGGCTTGATGACAAAAGACCAGAGGGTGGTTCTGGAGGGTTGTTTTTCAAACTGGAGGCCTGTGATCAGCAGTGTGCCTCAGGGATCTGTGCTGAGTTCATTATTATTTGTTATTTATGTTAATGATTTGGATGGGAATTTATGAGGCAAAGTTAATAAATTTGCAGATGACACCAAGATTGGTGGCATAGTGGACAGTGAAGATGATTATTTAGGATTGCAATGAGATCCTAATCAATTGAGCCAGTGGGCTGATGAATGGCAGATGGAGTTTAATTTAGATAAATGTGAAGTGATGCATTTTGGTAGATCAAATTGGGACAGAAGCTACACAGTTAATGGTTGGGCACTGGGAAGAGTTAGAGAACAAAGAAATCTTGAAGGGCATGTTCATAGCTCCTTGAAAGTGGAGTCACAAGTGGTCAGGGTGGTGAAGAAGGCATTTGGTATGCTTGGTTTCATTGGTCAGTACACTGAATACAGGAGTTGGGATGTCTTGCAGAAGTTGTACATGATGTTAGAAAGGCCACACTTAGAATACTGTGTACAGTTCTGGTCACCCAATTATAGAAAGAATATTATTAAACTAGAAAGAGTGCAGAAAATGAATTCACATGGGATCAGAGGTAAGCTGGCAAGGTGGATACAAAACTGGCTCGGTCAAAGAAGACAGAGCGTAGCAGCGGAATGGTGTGTTTCTGAATGGAGGGCTGCGACAGGTGGTGTTCCTCAGGGATCAGTGCTGGGACCTTTGCTGTTTGTAATATATATAAATGATTTGGAGGAAAATGCACCTGGATTGATTAATAAGTTTGTGGATGACACAAATGTTGGTGGATTTGCGGAAAGCAATGAGGACCCTCAGAGGATACAGCAGGATATAGATCGGTTGGAGATTTGGGCAGAGCTATGGCAGATGGAGTTTAATCTGGACAAATGTGAGGTAATGCATTTTGGAAGGTCTAATACAGATAGGAAATATACAGTAAATGGCAGAACCCTTCGGAGTATTGATAAACAAAGGGATCTGGGTGTACAGGCACACAGGTCACTGAAAGTGACAATGCAGGTGGAGAAGGCATACGGCATGCCTGCCTTCTTTGGCCGGGGTATTGAGTTTAAAAACTGGCAAGTCATGTTGCAGTTTTATAGAACCTTAGTTAGGCTGCACTTGGAATATAGTGTTCAATTCTTTTGGCCACACTACCAGAAGGATGTGGAGTCTTTGAAGAGGGTACAGAAAAGATTTACCAGGATGTTGCCTGGTATGGAGGGCATTAGCTATGAAGAGAGGTTGGAGAAACTTGGTTTGTTCCCACTAGAGTGATGGAGACTTGTTAGAAGTCTACAAGATTATGAGAGGCATGGACAGATGGATAGTCAGAAGCTTTTTCCCACGATGGGAGAGTCAATTACAGGGTGCATAGGTTTAAAGTGCGAGAGGCAAAGTTTGAAAGAGATGTACGAGGCAGATTTTTTACAAGAGAGTGGTGGGTGTCTGGAACTCGTTGCAGGGGGAGGTAGTGGAAGCGGAATATGGTAGTGATTTTTAAGGGGCGTCTTGACAAGTACATGAATGAGATAGGAGTCGAGGGATATGGTCCCCGGAAGGGTAGGGGGTTTTAGTTAAGTCGGGCATGATTGGCACTGGCTGGAAGGGCCGAAGGGCCTGTTCCTGTGCTGTAATTTTCTTCATTCTTTTTGTTCTAAAAGATTTACTCGGCTGCCACAGGGATTTGATGGTTTGAGTAAAAAGGAGAGGCTGGATAGACTGGGACTTTTTTCTCTGAAGCATAAGAGGCTTTAAAGATGATCTTATAGAGGTCTATGAAATAATGCGGGGCATAGATAGATGTTAGATAGTCAACATTTTTTCCCAAAGGTAGGGGAATCTAAAACTAGAGGGCATTGGTTTAAAGTGAGAGGGGAGAGATACAAAAGGGTCCATATGGGCAATTGTTTCACTCAGACGGTGGTTAGTGTCTGCAACGAATCGCCAGAGGCAGCAGTAGAGATGGGTACAATTTTGTCTTTTGAAAAGCATTTAGACAGTGACATGTGTAGCTGCTGACACCAGATTCTTTATTCCATGCTCTCCTGCAGAAACTTGAGATTAATGGTTCATCACTAAGCAGTGAGATGAAAGGTTAAATTACTTGGTAACAGTCTGTTGTAACAATTAATGGTATTGAATATTCTGGAAGTGTGACACCTTTTAATATAACTGGGCAAAATGGGTATGGAGAAAGACAGGCCAAATGCAGGCAATTGGGCCTAGCTTAGTTGTAAAAACTGGGCAGCATGGACAAGCTGGGCCAAAGGGTCTGTTTGCATGCTGTAAACCTCTATGACTTTACGACTAATGGTGGGCGTCACTGGCTAGGCCAGCATTCATTTCCCATCCCTAATTGCTCTTGAGAAAGTAGTGGTGAGCTGCCTTTTTGAATTGCTGCAATCCATGTGGTGTAGATACGCTTAATGTGCTTTTAGGGAGGGAATTCCAAGATTTTCACTCAGGGGCAGTGAACAGACAGTGATATATTTCCAACTCAGTGAGTTGGCTTGAAGGGAAACTTTCAGGTGGTGATATTCCCAAATATCTGCTGATCTTGTCCTTCTAGATGATGGTGTCATGAGTTTGAATGGTACTGCCTCAAAAACCTTTGTAAGTTTCTGCAGTGTATCTTGTAGATGGTACACAATACTGCCACTGTTCATCAGTGGTGGAGGGAGTGAATTTATGTGGATGGGGTGTTATTGAAATGACCTCTTTTGGCCTGGATGGTGACAAGCTTTATTCCATCACATCCATGACTTGGGCCATGTAGATCATTAGACATAGAATCCCGACACTGTAGAAAGAGGCTGTTCGACCCATCACGCCAGCACCGACAACAATCCCATCTTGGGCCTATCTCCGTAACCCCACAGATCTTTCCCAGTTCCTTTAGACACAGTGGGGCAATTTAGCATGGCCAATCAACCTAACCTGCATATCTTTGGAGTGTGGGAGAATTTGGAGCATACAAAGGAAACCCCAGACAGACATGGGGCGAACATGCAAACTCCACACAGACTGTCACCCAAGGCTAGAATTGAACCCAGTCCCTGGCACTGTGAGGCAGCAGTGCTAATCACTGTGCCACCATGGTGGATAGTATTTTGGGGGTCAGGAGATCAATTATTCACCATAGGATCCCCAGGCTATAATCTGATCTTGTAGCCAAAGTATTCATATGGCTAGTCATGTTCAGTTTCTGCTCAATAGTCATCCCCAGGAGGTTGATAGTGGGGGATTCAGTGATGGTAATGCCATTGAATTTCAAGGGGTGATGGTTGGATTCTCTTTTGTTGTAGATGGTAATTGCCTGATACTAGTGTGGCATAAATGTTTTTGTCCTCATTCCCTCATTCATTTGAACTCCAGTGAAAACAATCCTAACCTAGTCAATCTCTAGTCACACATCAGTCCCACCATCCCTGGAATCAGCCTGGTAAACCTATCCAGTGCCTTCAGCCATTTCTTGATATCAGGTGGCGTTAATTGAATTGGCTGAAGAGTGCTATCTGTAATTCTTGGGGACCTCTAGAGGAGGCTGAGATGGATCATTCACTTGGCATTTCTGGCTGAAGATTGTTGCAAATGTTTTCCTCAGGTACAGGCTGTAGATGTCTCCTGTAACTATTGTCTTCCATCTTCAGATCATTACGGAACTAGACAAATCAATGGACTCAGACTGTGAAAACACCCTGCACACCAAGCTGTGTAGCCCTGTTACAGGGCACACTGCATCCTAGAACCATCTCTTTACTATCACTCTTGACTCTGAAGTCCACATAGTCCAAGGACAGTCTATACTGTCTCAGCTCTGACTGTGAGTCTAAGCATAGTCTACACTTGGCCAGCTCTGACTGTGAATCCAAGGACAGTCTGTCCTCTCTCAGCCCTGACTGTGAATCCAACAAATGCTGGCCCAGCCTGCGACACCCACATCCCATGATCGAATAAATCTTTTTTTTCAGTAAGTAACTGGGGTAGTAGATTGCAACTACTACTGTCTATGGGTGTCATCTATGTGGACTTCAGGAAGACATTGTGATAAAAGACAAACATTGGAGACAAATTATTGACCCAATTAGGCAGGGAAGACAGAGTATAGGAATAGTCAGTATGCACTCTAATTGGAAAGAAATGGCTATGTTTTACAAGGACGCCACGATTCACCATACTTATTGATAACTCAGAAACATAATAGAGAGCCAAAAATCCAATTTACCAATGTGGTATAGTAAATAGTTTAAATGGGAGCATAAAATTACAAAGAGATATTGATAGATCAAGGGGGCAAAATTGTAGGTGATGGATTTCAATGCAATTAACTGTGGGTTCATCCATTTTCGACCTACAGAAATATAGATCAAAGTATTTTCTAAATAAGGAAAGTTGGAAGCAGTGAGGTTTTAAAGAGATTTAGGGTCCTTCTTCATCAATGGCTAAAATATAGTGGTTAGATCGAAAAACCACTATATTCCTAACATATTACTTTGTGTTTGAATTTTTCATGAAAGCATGTTTAACTAAAATTAAGTGCAGTTTGTAACTTTGTAAAAGAAAATCTTTGAATTCCAACATGTAATTTGAATCATTTAAAAATAATCAGGAAGTAAATAAAACTATCAATGCAGGATGCATGCATCTAAGCTCTGAGCCAGTCCCATTTCAGAGAGTTTGGCACATAATCTACATGGGCACTTCAGTCCAATACTATCCCTAAGCGAAACTAGAGTTTCAAAGATGCCAACTTTCAATGAGCTTTTAAACGAAAACTCTATTTGTCCACATTAGGTGATGAAAAGATCACATTGCCCTATTCAAAGAAGAGCAAGGAAATTCTCCAAGAAGGTTGTGCCAACAATTATCCCTTAACCACCATCACAAAATATTCAGAGAGCCAGTGCAGACATAATGGATCAAACTGATTCCTTCTACTCTGTAACAGCCCTGTGATTCTGTAAAAAAGTGATGATCAGCCATTTATTTCAGTATGGGTTCTTGCTCTGCGAAAATTATCTGCTAGGTTTCCCTATAACATAACAGTAAACACACTTCAGTTAAAGTTAAAGTTTATTTATTAGTCACAAGTAGACTTACATTAAAACTGCAGTGAAGTTACTGTGAAAATCCCCTAGTCACTGTACTCTGGCATCTGTTTGGATACATGGAGCGAGAATATAGCAGAGCCATTCCACTTAACCAGCACATCTTTGGACTGTGGGAGGAAACTGGAGCACCCAGAGGAATCCCAGGCAGAAACAGGGAGTATGTGAAAACGGCTAATGTCACGCCACTGTTTAAAAAAGGTAGCAGACAAAAGGCAGGGAATTATAGGCTGGTTAGTTTAATGTCTGTAGTTGGAAAAATGCTTGAATCCGTCATCAAAGAAGAAATAGCGAGGCACCTAGAAAGGAGTGGTTTGATAGAGCAGACGCAGCATGGATTCGTTAAGGGGAAGTCGTGTTTGACAAATTTATTGGATTTCTATGAGGATGTGACTAGTGTGGTAGACAGAGGGGAACCGGTGGATGTGGTGTTTCTAGAGTTTCAAAAGGCGTTTGATAAGGTGCCTCATAAAAGGTTGCTTCAGAAGGTTAGGGGGGATGGAGTTGGGGATAAGGTGTTAGCATGGATAGAGGATTGGTTGTCTAATAGGAAGCAGAGAGTTGGTGTCAATGGGTGCTATTCTGATTGGCGGTTGGTGACTAGTGGAGTGCCGCAGGGATCGGTGCTGGGGCCTCAACTGTTTACCATTTATATAGATGATCTGGAGGAGGGGGCTGAGTGTAGGGTGACGAAATTTGCTGATGACACGAAGATGAGTGGAAAAGCAAATTGCGCGGAGGGTGTGGAAAGTCTGCAGAGGGACCTGGATAGGCTGAGCGAGTGGGCGAGGACCTGGCAGATGGAGTATAATGTTAGCAAGTGTGAGGTTATCCACTTTGGCAGAAATAATAGTAGGAGGGATTACTATTTAAAGGGTGAAAAGCTGCAGCATGCTACGGTGCAGTGGGACCTGGGGGTCCTTGTGCGTGAGTCGCAAAAAACCCGGTCTGCAGGTGCAGCAGGTGATCAAGAAAGCGAATGGAATGCTTGCCTTTATAGAGAGGGGGATAGAATATAAAAGCAGGGAGGTCTTGCTGCAACTGTACAAGGTACTGGTGAGACTGCAGCTGGAGTACTATGTGCAGTTTTGGTCACCGCACTTGCGCAAGGATATATTGGCTTTGGAGGGAGTGCAGAGGAGGTTCACTAGGCTGATACCGGAGATGAAGGAGTTGGACTATGAAGAGAGACTAAATAGACTGGGTCTGTACTCGTTGGAGTTTAGAAGGATGAGGGGGGATCTTACAGAGACGTATAAGATAATGAAAGGGATGGATAGGGTAGAGGTAGAGAGATTCTTCCCGCTTAGAAAGGATAGCAGGACTAGAGGGCACAGCCTCAAGATAAGGGGGGGTGCAGTTTAGATCGGAGTTGAGGACGAACTTCTTCACTCAAAGGGTGGTGAATATCTGGAATTCTCTGCCCGTTGAAGTGGTGGAGGCTACCTTGCTAAATATATTTAAGTCATGGGTAGATAGGTTTTTGATAGACAAGGGAATTAAGGGTTATGGAGAGAAAGCGGGAAGGTGGAACTGATCTACTTCAGATCAGCCACGATCTTATTGAATGGCGGGGCAGGCTCGAAGGGCTGGATGGCCTACTCCTGCTCCTATTTCTTATGTTTCTTATGTTCTTATCCACACAGACAGTGACTCAAGCCGGGAATCTAACCCAGATCCCTGGTGCTGTAAGGCAGCAGCGCTAGCCACTGTATTGCCCCAATGACTGTTGTGATGTAGGAAACATAGCAGATAATTTGCACATAGCAAGGTCCCACAAATAGTAATGTGATGATGACCAGATAATTTTTTTGAGAGATAAATATTGGTCAGGACACCAGGGACAACTCAAAATTAAAGAAAAAATACTGCTGGAAATTTGGAATAAAAATAGAAAATATTGGAAGTATTCAGCAGGTCAGGCAGCATCAATGCAGAGAGAAAAAGAGATAGGCCCAGATTTTCCAGCTGTTCACACCCCATTGCCATTGCAAGGACGGAGTATTTGGCCCTCAGCAGTGGGACCAGAAGATTCCATCAGTGTGAACAGCTAGAAAATTCCACCTTACATGTTTCAGTTTTGTGACCCTTCCTGAGCTCTTCTTCAAAATGCTGTGTGAGATCTTTAACATCCATCTTGGAATCATAGAATCATGGAATCAGTGCAGAAGGAGACTATTCAGCCCATCAACTCTGTACTTCTGCCACTGCAGTGCTCCACAGTACTGCACAGGACCTAGATTTTTGTGCTCAAGTCTCACAACCTTCTGATTCAGTCAGGAGTGATAGAGCTGAGCTACAGCTGACATGCTGAAATTAGTTCATGCACCATTCCGAATGATATTGAAATATCGATCCAAATTTTTTTTAGCATATAAGCATATTTTTAAAATCAATACCACATTTGACGCATCAACTGTATTACACAAGTAAAAAGGCCCATTTGCTGTCAAATGTGGCGTACTGTATTAGAACTAGAAGCCTCTATTTCTATGTCCTAAGCTGGAAAGAATGCATTCTTCTGCCAAATTTAGTATTTTCTTAATCAACAGACAAAAAAAATTACAGTTATTATTGTCTAGATAATTAACTTTTTAAATGAAGTGCCATAGTAAATCAGCATGTTTAAATAAATTATCCCCAGCATAAAAAGCACAGTGACAAAAGTTCAGTTGCGGCAGTCCCAGAAGTTTTGGAAGACAGCCTGGAGTACATCACTCATCGCACAGAAGGCTTAATTCAAACAAACAACATCCAATGGAGAAGAGAGGAGGAAAGTTCCAACTTTTTGACCTGTTGAGAAAACGTTATGCTATACTGCATTGCCAATATCCAAAGCTCCAAGGGAAAGTTATGGCTCATGATTGTAACCAAGATTTAAGCAAAAAAGCTTATCATCAGCACTCTCCTTAAAAAAATCAAACCATTACAAAAAATGCTATTCATTTTAAGTTGTTTGTCTGCATCCTCTTTTAACCTTTGATATAGGTTGCAAATTATGAGTACTGATTAAATAGTTTGAGGAGCTGACAAAAGGGATTTAGATTCTTGGTTGCATCAAACAGCAACATTTCCAAGAACAGTCAAATCTACATTCCTGTGTTTCTGTAATTACTATTTTGTTCAGAAGCTTATTGCACTTTGGCTGTAATGCTATCTGTAATAACAGTGAAAGGGAAGAAGATCTATGTTTCATTTCAATATACCGTACTTATTCCTAGAGACACTTGAAGAATTTGTGCAAATAAGTATAATCCTTTCCTAAAAATAATCTTTTTTGAGGAAATTAGCCATTAATTATGTTGACATGCCTTTGCTACAGCAATCAAGGGAGACACCCTTTATCCACCCTCCCCCTCCACCTTCCCCTCATCAGCCACAGTGGAAACAGTCCACATCCCAGCATTGATGTCAGTATATTTGGATTAGTTCCAAGTCATTTTTTTTCAAACTTTTTCTCTGCCAAGTGTTTGCTATGACTTAGTTCACATTTTGCCAGTATACAATAAGACTGAAGTGAAAAAAGGCCAACCTTTCTCTTGCTAGCAGAAAGCTGCTACTGGCTTTGAGCAATGTATTAGAAAAATATTCTCTCATCAGGGCCTCCAATTCCCTCTATCAACCTTTGATTTAAAAATAGATGCCCTACTTACGCTTCACTTGTTGAACTTGGAAAATGTGGATTACGTTCAATTGTTGCATGCTAGCTCCATTTTTGCCTCAGTTCAGTTAACTCTGCCGTATACTTTTATCTTTTCAATCTACTAATAGTTCTGGTGGATTGTCAAGCGGTTGTTTCAGTGCAAATTTACTTTTGGTGCATTCCTTTTTGGTGCAAGTATTTTCTTTTTGAACATCAGGCATGGTAAAGCAATTTTCTCCTTTCTTTTTAAGTTAATTGCCGCAGCCTGTATATCAGATGCATTAAAAGACACTAAGATGCTTCACAGAAATGGATGAAGTCTGGGGAATAGGAGAATCATAGAATTGCTACAATGCAGAAGTAGGCCATTTGGCCCATCAAATCTGCATTGACCATAATCCTACCTAGGCCCTACTCCTGTAACCCCACATATTTACCCTGCTAATCCCCTGACACCAGGATCAATTTAGCATGGCGAATCAACCTAACCTGCACATCTTTGGACTGTGGGAGGAAACCGGAGTACCTGAAGGAAACCCATGCAGACATGGGGAGAATGTTCAAACTCCACACAGGCAGTGACCCAAGGCCAGAATTGAACCTGGGTCCCTGGTGCTGTGAGGTAGCAATGCGAACCACTGTGCCACCATGCGGCCCAGAGAAAGAAAAGCAAAGGAAATTTTGGAAGGAAGAGACTTTTAAAGGCAGGGACAGCTCAGACATGAGCTGGGAAGAAGGCTGAGAGGAAGTTGCAGAAGGAGGATGCAGTGAGGACATGGACAGATTTCATAGCAGCATAGAATGATACAGCACGGAAGCAGCCCATAATCCCTGTGCTAGGTCTTTGAAGGGTTACCCAATTGCTTTCACTCCCTCACTTTTTCCCAGCCCAGACTAGATTTTCCTTTTAAGGTATGTATCTACTTTCCTTTTGAAAGTTACTGCTGGATTTGCTTCCTCTTCCGTTTCAGGCAACCATTTCAGATCATCATAACTTACTGTGTAGAATGTATTTCTACACGTCACACCTCTGGTTCCTTCACCAATTATTTTAAACCTGTATCCTCAGGGTATAAACCCCTTCTGCCACTAAAAACTGGACCTTTGGTAATTAGAAATGAAACGTTGGATGCATAGAAAGTTCTAAACACTCAAAAGACTTGATATGGACAGGCAGCAATTGAAAAAAATGGAGTTCCTGATCTCCCACTAGTACAGATAACTGTAACTAAGTAATCACCAATGAAAGGATCCAATATCCTTTGCAATCTGTAGTTTACCTTTACTATCCAATATCTAGATATGCAACAGTATGGTCTGTGTCTGTACATTATTATAGTGGGCAAACAGCACATAATATAAAGGTGGGCTTGTTTGCAAAGGAAAGAGAGATGAGTTCAGCAGGATACAAGATCAATGGGAGATAAACTGCAGAAAGGAGGAAGAAGGAGGTTGGAAATGTGAGTTGGGCGGGATGTGTAACAGTAGAGGATAATACTGACAATGATCAGATTTCTGCTTCAGCAGATCTAGTGACAGACATCATCCTGTGTAATGGCTAGATCAGAGCAGATGGAAGCCATGGGGATTTTCCACTAATAACCTGAACCAGGGACTGAGGTAGAAAATCAAATGTGATGCAGTGAATGGTCAAAGAAATAAAGATTGTAAATTTTGCTGCTTTCTTTCCCAATAGGCAAACAGGAACAAAAACAAGGATCAAATTCACTTATTCAACAACTTCATTTATATAGCACCCTTAATGTAAAAGAAAGCCACAAGATGGCTTTATAAAAGCATTATGAAACACATTTGACACCAAACCATATAAGGAAATATTAGGAAAGCTGACCAAAAGTGTGCCACATTAATAGATTTTAAGGAGTGAACAAAGAACGAACAACAGTACTGCACAGGAACAGGCCCTTTGCCCCACCAAGTCTGTGCGGACACAGATGCCTCCGTAATCTAATATTTTCTTGCCTCTACAGAGGTCATATTCCTCTGTCCTCTGCCTCTTCATATATCTATCCAGATGCTTCCCGAACATTATTACAGAAACGGCTTCCACCACCTCCTGCAGCAGCACGTTCCAGGCATTCAATAAATAAACTTTAACTTTCTATGTGAATAACTTGCCCTTACGTATCTTTTAAACTTTCCCCCTTACTTTCAACATATGCTCCTGAATAATTGACCCTTTGACCCTTGGAAAAAGACCCTGACTCTATCCAAGCCTGCATAATATTGTAAACCTCTAACAGGTTCTCCCTCATCCTCCAACGCTCTAATGAAAACAATCCAAGTTTGTTCATAGTCCATGTCCCCCAAACCAGACAACATCCTGGTAAATCTCTTGTGCATCCTTTCCAAAGCAATGACCTCCTTCTGGTAGTGTAACGACCAGAACTGTACACAATACTCCAAATGCAGCCTAACCACAGTCTTGTACAGCTGCAACAACACCCCTGACCGACAAAGGCCAGCAAGCCATGTGCCTTTTTGACCATCTTGTCCCACCTGAGTTGCCACCTTCACAGAACTGTGGATCTGCATACTTAGATCCCTCTGTATGCTAATATTTCTAAGAGCTCTGCCATTTACTGTATACATTCCTTCTGCAGTAGATCTCCCAAATTGCATCATTCACATTTGTCCAGGTTAAATTCCATCTGTCATCTTTTGGCCCAGGGCTCCAGCTGATTTATACCTTGCTGTATCCTCTGACAATCCTCCTCACTATCGGCTATTCCTCCAATTTTCTATCATCTGCAAATTTACTAATCAGACCACCTACATTTTCCTCCAAATCATTTATGTAAATTACAAACAACAGATGCCTTGGTACTGATTCTTGTGGAACACCACTTGTCACAGACCTCTAGTGTGAAGACTAGCCTTCCATTGCCACTCTCTGTTTTCTATGTCCAAGCCAGTTTTGTATCCATTTTACCAGCTCACCTTGGATCCCAAATGACTTAGCCTTTTGTATCAGCCTGCCATGAGGAATCTTATTGAAGACTTTATTTAAGTCCATGGATATAACATCCACTGCACTGGCCTGGTCACTTCCTCAGAGAACTCAATAAAGTTTGTGAGACATGACCTCCCCTTCACAAAAACATGCTACCTATTGCTAATAAGCCTATTCTCTCCCAGATGTGAGTACATCCTGTCCCTAAGAATCTTCTTCAATAATTTCCCCACCTCTGACGTAAGGCTCACAGGCTTGTAATTTCCTGGATTGTGTCTACTGCTTTTCTTAAACAGAGGAACAATGGTAGCTACTCTCCGATCCTCTGGTAACTCGCCTGTTGCTAAAGGGGATACCAAGATTTTGGCCAAGGCCTCAGCAATTTCTTCCCTTGCCTCTCCCAGCATTCTGAGATAGACCTATCTGGCCCTGAGGACTTGTCCACCTTAATGTTTTTCAAAACCTCCAATACCTCCTCCCTTTTAGCTTAACATGTCCTAGAATGTCAACATCTTCCTTTCTGCACTTACCATCCACCACATAATAAATAAAAGCAAATTACCGTGGATGCGGGAATCTGAAACCAAAAGAGAAAATGTTGGAAAATCTCAGCAGGTCTGGCAGCATCTATAATGTGAGAAAAAAGTTGACGTTTCGAGGCCAGATGACCCTTTGGTCGTCTGGACTTGAAACGTCAACTCTTCTGCCAGATTTTACAGCATTTTCTCTTTTGGTTACCATCCACTATATCCTTCTCCTTTGTGAATGCTGATGCAAAGTATTCGTTGAGGACCTCACCCACCTCATCTGGCTCCACACACAAATCTGGAAATTGTGGAAGGAAATCTGCCATCCTTACCTAGTTTGGCCTACATGTGACTCCAGAGCCACAGCAATATGACTCTCAACAGCCTTCTAAGGGCAACTAGGTATGGGCAATAAATACTGGCCAGCCAGAGATGCCCTTGTCCCACCAATAAATAAAAAAAGAAACATGGAATCCCAGTTGAGTTCAGTAGAATCCTTGAGTCACCACTAAATCTCGGTAGGCTCAGGGGTAATGACCTTTAAGTGGTCCCAAATGGTGAACTCAATTAGCCAACAGGTGGCTTGCCTGTGTTGACTCATTCCTGCTGCTGATTACCTGGCAGTAGGCTTCCCTGTTGGAAGGAATGTGCCACAGGTCCTCACCCCCAATAAAGTGGCCTACCCATTACCTAGGCCACTGAGTTTGGCTCCATTAAATCCCAGTATGTCGCCCATCATTTCTAGTTGTTCACAGCCTTCCAAGATGATAGTGAGTTGTTCATTTATCAATTGGGCTAGCTAGGTTATTGCTTATTTTTTGTGGGCTATGAGGAAACATTATAATGAAATCATTGATTAATGTGCCTACTGTTTCAGATCACCATTAATTTGCAGGAATACGTTTTGTTTTGTAAGTAAATCCTTTCTTCAAATACTTCATGAAAAAATGATCAGAAGATTCCAACCTTTGAAATTCTTCCACAAGATTATTTGCATCATGTTGGATTGTACTCCATTTTCGCAAATCAGATGCGACACCGGCGTAGTCCATTAACTTCCTATCTTGCAAATTCAGTCCTTTCTTTTCTTACTGCTGTCAACACCTGTACCTTGGAAACTTTGGCTCTCTTACCCTACTTTGGCTTCAGCTGCAGTGTTTAATGAGCCTCTATGGTCCAAGGTTGAAGCTTTCTTCTAAAACTACTTATGGACACATGACGATATTGGTGCCTTGTGTTCCTTAAGGGATCTCAGCCAAATGTAGGCTATTAGTATGAGAACGGCTCTCCAAATTATCTAACCGTTCAAGCTTCCTGCAGGTTTACTAGATGATTTATAGTCACACATACTTATTTTTCCTACTCTTTCATTTAGCTTCGGGAAGAATTTTTCCAACTGAACAAACAGCTATTTCCCACCAGAGTAGTAATGATGGTCCAATCATATACCATGGCTGGATTTTGCAGTGAAGACAACAGTGAGGCTATTAGTGTTCACTATTATTGATGTGTATATCAGGCAGAAATAACTAGAGTGGGGCAGTAAAATGCAGCAGACGATTCAAAACTCCATCAACTTTAGCAGGAATGAAAGATTCAGCCCTTGGAAGGGACTGTAAAATCCCACTTGTAGTGTCTCCCAAGGTGTAGTTAAATGCATAAATGAGAAAGTTGCTGCCTGAGATGTCCTCCATCAGATGTTGCGCAATAATTGTATCTTGCTGACAGAAGCACAACTGAAATACATGGAACAAGAATTTGCTGTAATTAATTGATATTGCCATTCTCAGTAGAAGCTTGGGAATATTGGATATTATAATACATAAACAGTAAAGGTGATACATTGTGAAAGTGGCCACAAAACTTGTTGAGATGGCTGCAGCTTACCAGATGGCTGTGGGCATTAAATCTTTAACAGTGTTTGATCCTGGTTAAAAATGAGCATGAATGAAGGTACTTTGCAATCACCTGCAAAGTTTATGTACATTATTTTTTAAGGATGAATCAGGGTTTCAGAAACTTGGCTGAAGAGTTGCCATTGTATCATGGTGGTCTGGACCCCAGAAGTGCAGTCTTGTGACTGAAACTGCTTTTAGTTACTGCAGTATAATACAACCTGAACAATCCAAATCTGGAGGAGAAACATTTGAAACAACTGAACCATCATAGTTGAAAGTCTTCTAATACAGTCAAAGCACTGTATTTGTTCCAGCTTCCAAGTCCACCTGTGAACCAAATCTCCTGGCTACTCGTCTGCAAGGGAATTCACAGATTCATGAGAATCCTTTGTTTTTGAAAGTATCAATTATAGAACATAGAACACTACAGCACAAACAGGCCCTTCGGCCCACTAGTTGCACCGATCACTTCTATACCTATTAAGCCATAGACATATCTATAACCCCCAATCCCATTAGATCCCATATACTCATCCAGAAGTCTTTTAAAAGACCCCAGCGAGTATGCCTCCACCACCACTGACGGCAGCCGATTCCATTCACTCACCACCCTCTGAGTGAAAAACTTACCCCTAACATCTCCCCTGTACTTGCTTCCCTGCACCTTAAATCTGTGTCCTCTCGTAACGACCATTTCAGCACTGGGAAATAGCCTCTGAGAATCCACCCTATCTATTCCTCTTAACATCTTATAAACCTCTATCAGGTCGCCTCTCAATCTTCGTCTCTCCAGGGAGAAGAGTCCCAGCTCCCTCAACCTATCTTCATAAGGCATGCCTTCCAATCCAGGCAACATCCTTGTAAATCTCCTCTGCACCCTTTCAATAGCTTCCACGTCCTTCCTTTAGTGAGGCGACCAGAACTGCGCACCGTACTCCAAGTGGGGTCTGACAAGGGTCTTATAAAGTTGCAGCATTACCCCCCGACTCCTAAACTCAGTCCCTCGATTAATGAAGGCCAGTACACCATACGCCTTCTTGACCACATCCTCCACCTGCGAGGCCAATTTAAGAGTCCTATGGACCTGGACCCCAAGATCCCTCTGCTCTTCAACACAGCTAAGACTCCTACCCTTGATATTGTATTCCTTCATCCCTTTGGTCCTGCCAAAATGGACCATTACACATTTATCTGCGTTGAAGTCCATCTGCCACTTCTCTGCCCAGTCTTGCATCCTATCTATGTCCCGCTGCAACTTCTGACATCCCTCCTGACCATCCACAACACCACCAACCTTCATATTGTCTGCGAACTTACTAACCCATCCCTCCACTTCCTCATCCAGGTCATTTATGAAAATGACAAACAGCAAGGGTCCTAGAACAGATCCCTGGGGCACTCCACTGGTGACTGACCTCCATGTAGAAAAAGACCCATCCACAACCACTCTCTGCCTTCTGCAGGCAAGCCAGTTCTGGATCCACAAGGCCAAAGCCCCCTGGATCCCATGCCCTCTCACCTTCTCAAGAAGTCTTGCATGGGGGACCTTATCAAACGCCTTGCTGAAGTCCATGTACACCACGTCTACCGCTCTTCCTTCGTCAATGCGCTCAGTCACATTCTCAAAGAAAGTCACACTCTCAAAGAAAATGTGATTCATCTAAGAAGACACAAAGCTTTCACTGTAAACCTCTTTGACCCTATTTTAGATACATACATGGGTATGGTGGGTATAGAGGGATATGGGCCAAATGTGGACAATTGGGCATAGTTTAGGGATGTTAAAAAAAAAGGGCGGCATGGACAAGTTGGGCCGTAGGGCCTGTTTCCATGCTGTAAACCTCTATGACTCCATGACATAGAGACTGAATTATAAATTTTATTTTTATAATCATGACTTTAACTTCATCATTATATAATCTTTAACTAATGTTTGGGGTCCAAGTGTAGCGTGTTTGAGGACCAAGTGTAGTGTGTCAAAATTCGCAGATGATGCTAAGATGGGTGGAAGAGCAAAGTATATAGAGGACGCAGAAAGTCTGCAAAGGGATATAGATAATCTAAGTGAGTAGGCGAGGGTCTGGCAGATAGAGTACAATGTTGGTAAATGTGAGGTCATCTATTTTCGTAGGAATAACAGCAAAATGGACCATAATTTAAATGATAAAAAATTGCAACATGCTGCTGTGCAGAGGGACCTGGGTGTCCTTGTGCAGGAATCTCAAGGAGTTGGTTTGCATGTACAGCAGGTAATTAAGAAGACAAATGGAATTTTGTCCTTCATGGCTAGAGGGATGGAGTTTAAAAACAGTAAGATTATGTTGCAGCTGTATAAGGTGCTGGTGAGGTCACACCTGGAGTACTGTATACAGTTTTGGTCTCCTTAATTGAGAAAGGATATACTGGCACTGGAGGGAGTGCAGAGGAGATTCACTAGCTTGATTTCAGAGTTGAGAGGTTGGCTTATGAGGAGAGACTGAATAGATTGGGGCTACATTCACTGGAATTCAGAAGAATGAGGGGAGATCTTATAGAAACATATAAGATTATGAAGGGAATAGACAAGATAGAAGCAGGGAAGTTGTTTCCACTGGCGGGTGAAACTAGAACTAAGGGGAAGCAGATTTATGACTGAATCTGTGGAATTCCCTGCCCACTGAAGCACTTGAGGCTACCGCATTAAATGTTTTTAAGGCAAGGATAGATAACCTTTTGAACAGTAAAGGAATTAAGGGTTATGGTGAGCAGGCAGGGAGTAGAGCTGAGTCCACAAAAGGATCAGCCATAATCTTATTGAATGGCGGAGCAGGCGCGAGGGGCCAAATGACCTACTCCTGCTTCTAGTTCTTATGTTCTTATGTATGATAATGCGAGTGAGATGAGTGATTGAGATGTTGTATTTGAATTGTCTGACGCATGTGCACCACAAAAAATGACTCTTTATTTTTAAAATCACCAAAAACCTGCTGCTGGAATTACTTTAAATGAGGAAAAATTACTCTGAGGGAAAGGGAAAACACACATCTTACATACAAACATCCTGATTGTGGACGGGAAAGGTCCACACACATTCTGTCCGTAACAGAACATCCATACTAAACTCACCAAAATGTTGGAGCTTATCCATTCCAATATAAGTATCCTTTTAACCATGTTACACATCTTAATTACTGCTGAACAACCTCTATGCCACCAAATACTTAAGAGCCTCAGGCCAGAATTTTATTACCGTTCACATCTGGGGTATTTTCCCATCCCACTGCAGTGAACGGAGATTTGACTGGCTGCCATCTCTGATCTCGCTGCAGCAGAAGTATGGTTTGAACGACAGGTAAGATCGCACAGCCGTGATTATCGAAGGAAATAAAGGAGAGTATTAAATTGAAAGCATTTAGAGTGGCTAAAAGTAGTGGGCGAGTAGAAGATTGGGAGAGGTTTAGAAATCAACAAAGATTGACCAAGAAGTTGATAAAGAAAGGAAGGATAGACTATGAAGCTAAACTAGCACTAAATATAAAAAAGGACAGTAAGAGTTTTTACAAATATATAAAGAGGAGGAGGCTGGCTAGAGTGAATGTTGGACCCTTAGAGGATGAGAGGGAGGATTTAGTGGTGGGAGATGAGGAAATGGCTGAGGCCTTAAATAAGTTTTTTGCCTCGGTCTTCACGGAGGACGTCGCGAATAGTTTGCCGGATATTAAAGATAGATGGATGGCAGGAGTTGAGGGCTTGAATGCGATTACTGTCACTAGAGAGGTAGTGCTCGATCGACTAGCGGGACTGATGGTGGACAAGTCCCCAGGACCGTATGAAATGCATCCCAGGGTTCTGAAGGAAATGGCAGAGGTGATAGTAGATGCCTTAGTGATTATTTACCAAACTTCGCTGGATTCCGGGGAAGTGCTGGAAGATTGGAAAACGGCTAATGTTATGCTGCTGTTTAAAAAAGGTAGCAGGCAAAAGGCAGGGAATTATAAGCCGGTTAGTTTAACGTCTGTTGTTGGAAAAATGCTTGAATCCGTCATCAAAGAAGAAATAGCGAGGCACCTAGAGAAGAATTGTTTGATAGAACAGGCGCAGCACGGATTCGTTAAGGGGAAGTCATGTTTGACAAATTTATTGGATTTCTCTGAGGATGTGACTTGTGCGATAGACAGAGGGGAACCGGTGGATGTGGTGTTTCTCGATTTTCAAAAGGCGTTTGATAAGGTGCCGCACAAAAGGTTGCTTCAGAAGATTAGGGGGCATGGAATTGGGGGTAAGGTGTTAGCGTGGATAGAGGATTGGTTGTCTAATAGGAGGCAGAGAGTTGGTATCAATGGGTGCTGTTCTGATTGGCAGTTGGTGACTAGTGGAGTGCCGCAGGGATCGGTGCTGGGGCCTCAGCTATTTACCATTTATATAGATGATCTGGAGGAGGGGGCTGACGAAATTTGCTGATGACACAAAGATGAGTGGAAAAACAAATTGTGCGGAGGGTGTGGAAAGTCTGCAGAGGGATCTGGATAGGCTGAGCGAGTGGGCGAGGACCTGGCAGATGGAGTATAATGTTAGCAAGTGTGAGGTTATCCACTTTGGCAGGAATAATAGTAGGAGGGATTACTATTTAAAGGGCGAAAAGCTGCAGCATGCTATGGTGCAGAGGGACGTGGGGGTCCTTGTGCATGAGTCGCAAAAACCCAGTCTGCTGGTGCAGCAGGTGATCAAGAAGGCGAATGGGATGCTGGCCTTTATAGCGAGGGGGATAGAATATAAAAGCAGGGAGGTCTTGCTGGAACTGTACAGGGCACTGGTGAGACCGCAGCTGGAGTACAGTTTTGGTTGCCGCACTTGCGCAAGGATATTTTGGCCTTGGAGGCTGATACCGGAGATGAGGGGGTTGGACAATGAAGAGAGACTAAATAGACTGGGTCTGTACTCGTTGGAGTTTAGAAGGATGAAGGGGGATCTTATAGAGACGTATAAGATGATGAAGGGGATGGATAGGGTAGAGGTAGAGAGATTCTTCTCGCTCAGAAAGGACAACAGGACTAGAGGGCACAGCCTCAAGATAAGGGGGGGGCAGTTTAGAACGGAGTTAGGAGGAACTTCTTCACTCAAAGGGTGGTGAATCTCTGGAATTCTCTGCCCATTGAAGTGGTGGAGGCTACCTCGCTAAATATATTTAAGACATGGGTAGATAGGTTTTTGGTAGGCAAGGGAATTAAGGGTTATGTGGAGAAAGCGGGAAAGTGGAACTGAGCCACTTCAGATCAGCCATGATCTTATTGAATGGCGGGGCAGGCTCGAAGGGCTAGATGGCCTACTCCTGCTCCTACTTTTTCTGTTCTTATGTTCTTATGCACCCTCATTCTTTCAGATTTTAATTATTGGTGGAGATTTGTCAGAGTTTAACAATGTGAATGCAGCAGCCAGGAGGAGGATATATAGTCCTGTCACCATTCAGGCATTTAGAACCACAGAAACCCCACACTTCAGAAGGAGGCCATTGGACTCTTCGAGTCTACACCTCAAAAAGATCATCATTCTCCCTCAGTGTACCTGAACGGGCGCTGGACTGTGGCAACTAAGGGATTTTCACAGTAACTTCATTGCAGTGTCAATGTAAGCCTACTTGTAACTAATAAATAAATAAATAAAAACTATTCTTGTAAAGCTGCACTATGACCATTAATTCACCTGACCTATACTTCTTTGGACAGCAAGGGACAATTTAGCATGGTCAATCCACCTAACCTGCACATCTTCAACACCATTATTCCCACAAAACTCATCTCCAAACTCTGTGGCCTGGGCCTTGGTGCCTCCCTCTGTGACAGGAACCTGAACTTCCTAACTCACAGACCACAATCAAGAAAGAAAGAAGAAAGAAAATTACAGCACAGGAACAGACCCTTCGTCCCTCCCAGCCTGCACCGACCATGCTGCCCATTTGAACTAAAATCCCCTACCCTTCCAGGGACCATATTCCCATCCTATTCATGTATTTGTCAAGACGCCCCTTAAAAGTCACTACCGTATCTGCTTCCACTACTCCCCCGGCAACGGGTTCCAGGCACCCACTATTCTCTGTGTAAAAAATCTGTCTCGTATATCTCCTTTACACCTGCCCCTCGCACCTTAAACCTGTGTCCCCTAGTAATTGATCCTTCCATCCTGGGAAAAAGCTTCTGACTATCCACTCTGTCCATGGACTTCTGTCAGGTCACCCCTCAACCCCCGTCGTTGCAGTGAGAACAAGCCAAGTTTCTCCAACCTCTCTTCGTAGCTAATATCCTCCATACCAGGCAACATCCTGGTAAATCTTTTCTGTACCTTCTCCAAAGCCTCCACATCCTTCTGATAGTGTGGCCAGCAGAATTGAACACTATATTCCAAGTGAGGCCTAACTAAGATTCTATAAAGCTGCAACCTGACATGCCAATTTTTAAACTCAATGCCCCAGCCGATGAAGGCAAGCATGTCGTATGTCTTCTTGACCATCTTCTCCACCTGCATTGCCACTTTCAGTGACCTGTGTACCTGTACACCCAGATCCCTTTGCCTATCAATACTCTTAAGGGTTCTGCCATTTACTGTATATTTCCTATCTGTATTTGACTTCCAAAATGCATTACCTCACATTTGTCCAGATTAAATTCCATCTGCCATCTCTCTGACCAAGTCTCCAACTGATCTATATCCTGCTGTATCCTCTGATAGTCCTCATTGCTATCTGCAAATCCACCAACTTTTGTGTCGCCTGCTAACTTACTAATCAAACCAGCTACATTTTCCTCCAAATCATTTATATATATTACAAATACCAGAGGTCCCAGCACTGATCCCTGAGGAACACCACTTGCTACAGCCCTCCATTCAGAAACTCACCTTTTCACTGCTACCCTCTGTCTTCTTTGACCAAGCCAGTTTTGTATCCACCTTGCCAGCTCACCTCTGATCCATGCGACTTCAACTTCTGCACCAGTCTGCCATGAGGGAACTTGTTAAAGGCCTTACTGAAGTCCATACAGTCAACATCCATTGTCCCACCCTCATCAATCACCTTCACCACTTCCTTGAAAAATTCGATTAAGTTTGTGAGACACCGCCTCCCCTTCACAAAATCATGTTGCCTCTCATTAATACATCCACTTATTTCCAAGTGGGAATAAATCCTGCCTCGAAGAATCCTCTCCAATAATTTCCCTACAACGATGTTAGGCTCATGGGCCTGTAATTGCCTGGATTATTCTTGCTGCCCTTCTTAAACAAAGGAAAAACATTGGCTATTCTCCAATCCTCTGGGGCCTCCCCTGTAGCCAGTGAGGATACAAAGATTTCTCTCGAGGCCCCAGCAATTTCCTTCCTTGCCTCTCTCAGTATTCTGGGGTATATCCCATTAGGCTTTGGGGACTTGTCTACCTTAATGCTTCTTCCTCCTTTTTGATCGCAACATGACTCAAACTATCTACATATCTCTTTCTAGACTCATTATCCACCAAGTCCTTGTCTTTGGTGAATACTGACGTGAAGTACTAATTTAATACCTCGCCCATTTCCTCTGGCTCCATGCATAGATTCCCTCCCTGGTCCTTGAGTGCGCCAACCCTCTCCCTGACTACCCTCTTGCTCTTTACATATGCATAAAAAGCCTTGGGATTTTCCTTAATCCTGCTGGCCAATGATTTTTCATGACTTCTTTTAGCCCTCCTTACTCCTTACTTAAGTTTCTTTCTACTTTCCTTGTATTCCACACTTGCTTCGTGTGTTCCCAGCCTCCTAGCTTTGACAAATGCTTCCTTTTTCTCTTTGACTATGCTCCCAATATCTCTCATTATCCAAGGTTCCCAAAACTTGCCATACTAATCCTTCATCCTTACAGGAATGTACCGATCCTGAATCCCTATCAACTTATATTTGAAAGCCTCTCACACACCGGATGTTGATTTGCCCTCAAATATCTGCCCCCAATCTTTATTCTTCAGTTCCTGCCTAATATTGTCGTAATTAGCCTTCCCCCAATTTAGTACCTCATTTTGAGGGCTACACTTACCTTTATCCATAAGTACCTTAAAGCTTACTGAATTTAAGTCATTGTTCCCGAACTGCACCCCTACTGAAATGTCAACAACCAGGCTGGGCTGATTCCCCAATACCAGGTCCAGTATGCCCCATCCCTTGTTGGACTATCTACATACTGTTTCAAGAAGCCCTCCTGGATGCTCCTTATAAACTCTGCCCCATCCACGCCCCTAGAACTAAGTGAGTCCCAGTCAATATAGGGGAAGTTAAAATCTTCCACCACAACAACCCTGTTACTTTTACACCTTGCCAAAATCTGCCTACATATCTGTTCCTCTATCTCCCGCTGGCAGTTGGGTGGCCTATAGTAAACTCCCAACATTGTGACTACACCTTTCCTATTCCTGAGCTCTACCCATATTGCTTCACTTTATGAGCCCTCTGAGGCGTCATCCCGGAGTACAGCTGTGATACCCTTCTTAACCAATGGTGCAACACCCCATCCCTTTTACATCCCCCTCTTTTCAGCCTGAAACATCTGTGTCCTGGAAAGGAAAAATCAGTAAGCACTGGCAACAATACCTCCTCCACAATGATTCTCAGCACCAGTGCCCCACAAGACTGTGTTCTCAATACCCTACTACACTCCTTATACACCTATGACTGTGTGGCCAAATTCCCCTCCAATTCGATTTTCAAGTTTGCTGGTGACACCACCGTAGCGGGTCGGACCTCAAACAATGATGAGACAGAGTACCGGAATGAGATAGAGAATCTGGTGAACTGGTGCAGCAACAATAATCTCCCTCTCAATGTCAACAAAATGAAGGAGATTGTCACCGACTTCAGGAAATATAAAGGAGAACACGCCCCTGTCTACATCAATGGGGACAAAGTAGAAAGAGTCGAGAGCTTCAAGTTTTTAGTTGTCCAGATCACCAAGAACCTGTCCTGGTCCCTCCATACTGACACTATAGTTAAGAAAGCCCACCAACACTTCTACTTTCTCAGAAGACTAAGGAAATTTAGCATGTCAGCTACGACTCTCACCAACTTTTACAGATGCACCAAGGAAAGCATTCTTTCTGGTTGTATCACAGCTTGGTATGGCTCCTGCTCTGCCCAAGACGGCAAGTAACTATAAAAGGTCATGAATGTGGCCCAATCCATCATGCAAACCAGCCTCCCGCCCATTGACTCTATCTACACTTCCCATTGCCTCATGAAAGCAGCCAGCATAATTAAGGACCCCACACAACCCTGACATTTTCTATTCCACCTTCTACTGTCGGGGAAAAGATACAAAAGTCTGAGGTCATGTACCAATCGACTCAAGAACAGCTTCTTCCCTGCTGCTGTCAGACTTTTGAATGGACTTACCTTGCATTAAGTTGCTCTTTCTCTCCACCCTAGCTATGACTGTAACACTACATTCTGCACTCTCTCATTTCCTTCTCTATGAACGGTATGCTTTTTTTGTACAGCAAGAAACAATATTTTTCACTGTATGTTAATACATGTGACAATAATAAATCAAACCAAATCAAAAAAAAATCTTTGAACTAGCAATTTGATGGCTGTCATGAATAGATTGTTTATTCTCTACATTGTGGTTAACTCTTCATTTCAAGAAAGACTGGTGATTGCATCACTGCATAAAGAAAAGATAGAATTAGAAAAATGACCATGTCAACATGAAAGAAGTGAAATCAGTATCTGGGCAAACAATGCAACATCTTTCCTTAATAACATACTCATCTCTTGTCAAGTGTAGTCATTCAGTTTCCTGACTTAGTAACCACAATCAAGTTATGCTGCATAAAAGAAACTGATAAATGTGAAGAGAAATTTGATAAAAGACTGAGAATCTGCCAAGACTACATGGCCGACTTGACACGGTCAATAACTGCAGTTTCTGCAAAACCTGTCTGCTTAGGGTGGAATATTGTGGTTTTATTTGGTTGGTTGGGGAGAAATCCAAGATTCCACGGGAGACAATACAGTCCAAATCAATTAACACCAGATTGGATGAGTAAGACAGTTGTGTGCCAAAAATTGTCTTTTTCTTGGAACCTTTGAGAGTTGTGGTCAGACCAAGTATGTGGTCATACTTGCACAAGATATGACCAAATAGCTCCTTGTCTGGAATCAGGACGTCCATATTTATCCCAGCTGCATTTCAAAATTCTGCATCAATGCAAAACATCTGCTCACGACATCAATGCCACAGCATTACACACCACATCTTGAGCTCATGGAATTTTGCTCCACACTGTAATTTTACTTGGAATTCTTCCCATTTTTCACAAAGTTCAGATGCACACTTAATCAGTACTTACTGAACTTGAACAGTTGGCGCAAGAAAAAACAAGGCCCAAGAAGTTTAAGAATGCTTGTCTAACGTAAGCTTCCCACAATTTCTCCTGTAACTTCAGTGTCCATCTGTGTCAATGTCATCAGGAATTTAACTTTTCCAAAGCTACGTCTAGTTGTTACACCAACACACAATGCCATCAATAAACTGCACCTATTACAGTCAACTGTTTTAAGAAATTTCATATTTCAGACTTAATGGACCATAATTATCTGTCAAAATAATGATCTTATTCGCTGTTATTGATGTGCAAAAGCTGCAGCAACTTCAGGCAAAGGTCAAATTCATCGTTAAATAGGATTAGCCAATTGTTTCTGTCTAAGATGCTATGTCTGTCCCAGCACTGAAATGTATTGAGTGGCATGAATTTGCTGTATTTGTGCATGAGATATGAACTAAACTTACTACAGAAAGTCAAGTTTTGTCCATTGCAGTCGAAGAACTTTCTAACAATGTGACAAGTATTAATTACCACCAATCTATGGCACTTAGTGCATAATCAGTATGAAGATCATTTCCTTAGGTTTTAATTGTTGTTGGAGATTTAAAAGTGTGTTTTTTTAACCTTTCCCTTTCTGATTCTCTTGTTAGTCTTGCACTGTTAATTTCATGATCCTTTAATCTGAGCTTAATTGTGCATTCCCTTAACCAAAAATGGCGAAGGAGATGCACAATTGCTTGCATTGTTCAGTCAGGTTCCAGATACCTAAAAGTAGAAACAAAGAAAACAGGAGCAGGAATAGGCCATTCAACCACTTGAGCCT
Organism: Carcharhinus amblyrhynchos; assembly: GCF_965287045.1. Lineage (NCBI taxonomy): Eukaryota > Metazoa > Chordata > Chondrichthyes > Carcharhiniformes > Carcharhinidae > Carcharhinus > Carcharhinus amblyrhynchos. Next base: position 7,451,314 of record NC_137329.1, on the reverse strand, counting down.
GCTCCGCCATTCAATATGACCATGGCTGATTGTCTATCTCAATGCCATATTCCCACTAACTCCACTTGATGCCGTTAGTGTCTCAAAATGTATCTACTCCCATTTTAAACATATTCAGTGACTTGGCTTCCACAGCCTACAATTATAGAGATTTTCACAAGTTTACCCCCTGTTCCAGACGCCTTAGTCAAGGGAAACATCAGGGCAACATCCCTGCATCCAGTCTGTCCAGCTCTGTCAGAATTCTATGGCCATAATTCTCTGGCCATTTACACCAGCAGGTTTCTCTGGTCTCACCAGCAATGCATCCTCTTCTGTGGCTTTCCTGCAGGAATGGGATGATGTCAATGGGAATTCCCATTGACAGCGGCGGGACCAGAGAATCCTGCTGATAGCAAACAACATGCCATCTCCCACTGATGGAAAACACATGGCTGGGAGGCTGGAGAAAAGGTCCAGTGAAGAAAGGTCTAGCCAACCCAATCTCTCCTAATACGGCAATCCTGCCATCCCATGAATCAGTTTGATGAAACTTTGCTGCACTCCCTCAATGGCAAGTATATCCTTTCTTAGGTAAAGGGACTAAAACTGCATGCAATACTCCAGGTGTGGTCTCACCATGGCCCTTTACCACTGCAGTAAGACATCCTAGCTCCTGTACTCAAATCCTCTTGCAATGAAGGCCACATGCCATTTGCCTCCTTACCTGCTTGCTGTATCTGCGTGCTTGCTTTCAGTGACTGGTGTACAAGGACCCCCAGGTTTCCCTCTCTGCAATTATATCAGCTCACACTACCAGCAACTTGCCAAACAAACAAATTTTTCAACTTAAACATTCAAAGGCAAATCTCACTAATCATAGGTGTTGATAGATGTTCTGCTGCAACAAATTCTGGCCTATGTTTTGATGGAAAATATCTGCCATATTAATCTACTCACCTTGATCTATACAGATCTGCAAAACATTGTATTTACAATATTAAAACCACATTTCTGTGGAGAGTCTGCGGAAGGATCTAGATAGGCTGAGCGAATGGGCCAGGAACTGGCAAATGGAATTTAATGTTGGCAAGTGCGAGGTGGTCCACTTTGGTAGGAATAATGGTAGGAAGGATTATTACTTACGTGGAGAAAAACTGCAGCAGGCGACAGTGCAGAGGGACCTCGGGGTCCTTGTGCACGAGTCGCAAAAACCCAGCTTGCAGGTGCAGCAGGTGGTCAGGAAGGCGAATGGGATGCTGGCCTTCATAGCGAGGGGGATTGAATATAAAAGTAGGGAGGTCTTGCTGAGGCTATATAGGGCATTGGTGAGGCCGCAGCTGGAGTACTGTGTGCAGTTTTGGGCGCCGTACTTACGCAAGGATATTTTGGCCTTGGAGGGAGTGCAGAGGAGGTTTACTAGGCTGATGCCAGAGTTGAGGGGGTTGAGCTATGAGGAGAGGCTGAATAAACTAGGCTTGTACTCGTTAGAGTTTAGAAGAATGAGGGGAGATCTCATTGAGACGTTTAAGATGATGAATGGGATGGATAGGATAGAGGTGGAGAGACTCTTCCCGCTCAGAAAGGACAGTAGGACTAGGGGGCACAGCCTCAAAATAAAGGGGGGGGCGGTTTAGAACGGAGTTGAGGAGGAACTTCTTCACTCAAAGGGTGGTGAATCTCTGGAATTCTCTGCCCGTTGAAGTGGTGGAGGCTACCTCGCTAAATATTTTTAAGAAGCGGGTTGATGGGTTTTTGATAAGAGAGGGGATTAGGGGTTATGGGGAGAGGGTGGGAATGTGGAACTGAGCCACGACAGGTCAGCCATGATCTTATTGAATGGCGGGGCAGGCTCGAAGGGCCAGATGGCCTACTCTTGCTCCTATTTCTTATGTTCTTATGTTCTTATATTCTAAGCAATAATCACCACAGGAAAGTTATTACATAACAAATTCCTATGAAAAATCTGCAAAAATACTTTTGAAACAACTTGTGAGCTGATGATGTGTGAAATGAAGTCATTTTTATTTATTATTCCTTAGAGATTTCATGGTGTAGGCATGGATTCTTGTTAAATATTCAACATATTTCCCACCTTAATATATACTTACATCAGAACAATTATTGAATAAAGAGACGCAGAATTATTTCTCATATTTGTTCAATCGTAATGATAAAAAAACATTTTTCGCTATATGCTATATTTAAAACATAACCAATAACATTTAATGGAAAGAATCGCAAACACATGTTTCATGCAACAGAACACTGTGGAATTTAAATGGAGAGAGATTGCAGAACTTTGAGGTACAGAGGGATCTGGGTGTCCTGGTACATGAATCAGGAAAAAATAGTATGCAGGGACAGCAAGTGATTAGGAAGGCAAATGAAATGTTGTTTGTTGCAAGGGAAATGGAAGATAAAATTAGGGATTTTATTTGTTCATGGAATGTGGCTGATGAAGCTACAAGGGCATTTAAGAAGGTGGTGGTAAGCTGCCTGCTTGAGGCACTGCAGTCCATGTTGTGTTGGTACACCCACAGCGCTGTTAAGGGAGGGAGTTGCTAGTGACAGCCACAATTGTACAGAATGTTAGTGAGACCTCATCTAGAGTATCATCACAGTTTTTTTTGTCTCCTTATTTCAGAAAGGATCTAAATGTGTCAGAAATAGCTCAGGGAAAGTTCATCAGACTGATAACTGGGATTTGGGATGGAGTTGTTAATTTATGAAGAAAGGTTGAACATACTAGGCATGTAGTTTAGAAGAATGAGAGTGATGTTATTGAGACATGTAAGATCCTGAGGGGACTTAACAGAATGGATCCTGAAAGGATGAATCCGCTTGTGGGAGAGACTAGACTTAGGGGGACACAGTTTGAATATAATAATTTTCCCAATTAAAATGGAGATGAGAAAAAGCTTTTCTCTCACAGGTTTGTGAATCTTATGGGGAGAAGGCAGGATAGAAGTATAAAATCCCTACAGTTTAGAAAGAGGACATCTGGTCCATCGAGTCTGCACCAGCTCTCCAAAAGAGCGTCCAACCCAGGCACTTCCCTCCACCCTATCCCCACACATTTGTCATGGCTAATTCACCTAATCTGTACATCTTTGGACGTCCCAAGGGGCAATTTAGCATGGCCAATTCACTTAACCGGTACATCTTTGGACTGTGGAAGGAAACCAGAGCATCCGGACAAAACCCACGCAGGCAGAGGGAGAACATCCAAACTCCACACAGTCACCCAAGGCCAGAATTGAACTGGGTCCCTAGTGCTGTGAGGCGAACCACTGTGTAGCCCCTAAATGTGGATGTGGAGTTGAGGCCACAATCCGATCATCCGTGATCTTATTAATAGCAGAGCTGGCATGAGGCCCGAATGGCCCAATCCTGCTCCTAATTAATATGCTTGAATTTACTATGGGGATGTAATTGGAAAGCACCCATTTTAACAATGCCTATTGACATCAGGCTCAGCTCATTAGAAAATGCTAACCACTGTGCCACTGTGCTGCCCATATGCGCCTAAACAAATAGAAATAAGCATAATCAATCTATGGGCAGCACGGTGGCACAGTGGTTAGCACTGCTGCATCACAGCACCAGTGACCCTGGTTCGATTCCTGGCTTGGGTCTATGTGGAGTCTGTACATTCTCCCCATGCCTGCGTGGGTTTCCTCCAGGAGCTCCGGTTTCCTCCCTCAGTCTGAAAGACGTGCTGCTTAGGTGCATTGGCCATGCTAAATTCTTCCTCAGTGTATCGAACAGGCGACTAGGGGATTTTCACAGTAACTGCACTGCAGTGTTAATGTAAGCCTACTTGTAAAACTTTAAACAATCTGGCCTGATGGAATAAATCCAACATCACTGAATTCTCCAAATCTGAAAATACAAATTCCACCTGAATATCATTCGTGCGCATTTAGCACAATGGGGGCGATTGTCCCCAAAATGCTGAATGGTTGGGAAAACTGATCTAGATCACGACTGTTTTTTGCAGTGCAACTTCAAACCTGAATCTTTGCACTCTGTGCAACTCAGAGATCACAATCGTGAATCTCATTAAAAACCTGGCTGGGGGCGGGGGTCCTACTCACGCCAGAGTTTCACAGTTCTGGAACTCTGCACAGTCGGGAACTCTGCATCTGTCCCGACAGATCGGGACAGTGGCCCCGATCTGTCAGTTTCCCCATATGCTAGCAAGCCCAATCGCTGGCCAACCCAGGAACCCTGCAGTGCTGCCCTTCCAGCAACCCCCCACAGCCGGATCGCGGCCCCCACAACAATTCCCGGGCCAGGCCTGACCCCGTCCCCACCCTAGAACATCCCGATGTCCAGCCCATCTACCCCGCCCCAGCAGTGGCGAACCCCATACTCCCTCACCCAGGCAGGCCCCCCCCTCCCCGACCATCCACCTGCTGATCACCCACACCTGTGAGGCAGATCCTTAGGCTCAGCAGACCACCACCCCCAGGCCTCACTCCAGCCCAGATCGATCCCCATGCAGAGTGGCAGCAGGACCCCCTCACTCCCACCAATCACCCCCCTAGGCCCAGCCTACAATAGTGCCCCCCGATGTCCATGGGCAGTACCAAGGTGCCTTGTGAGTATAGGCACTTTGCTCCTTGAGCGGTGCCAGAGGGCAGAGGCCAGCACTGCCAGTGTGCCAATGCCCAGGAGGCATCCCCCGCTGCCTAACCCCCTGGGAGGCCCAGATTGCCCACCCCTCTTCACTCCGGCAGGATGGGAGATGCTATCAGGCCGGCAAGTTCCATGCCGGCCCCGATAATTGCATTTAAACTACATTTAAAATATATTAAAAATAGATTTAAATCACTTTCCTCTTTTCCCTCCATTCCCAGCATGGTCCCGACTGCACCTGTTTCCCTGTATCTGGGAGACACACATGTGTCGGAATGCACGCGTGCATTTTGCAAAATGGCCGACACAGTGTTCTCCCGACCGGATCCGCCAGAAAATTTGCAGGTCGCAATGGGAGAATCGCCCCAATATGTGCAATCATGGTAGATTTTCAATACAACTTGCTACTGATACCATGAAAATGGATTCACAGGAATAATACACGCAGCATAGGCTTCAATGAGGGTATAGTTTAAAATAAAAATCACCCAATAAAAGATTAAGAAATACACTGCTGCACCTAATGTAGTGGTTAAGTTTGCATCAAATTTAAATCAGCATACTTGCAGGAAAATTAGTCTGGGGGATGGAGCCATTATAATGAGCCCAGATATGTTTGGACATGGACATAGAAGAGCAGGGTGGATGTGGTTTAGTGGCTTGCAACTGATTTTAAAAAATCTTTTATGCCAGATATTTGCCTAATGCCTTGATTATTTTCAACAACAACAATGTATATAGAGTTAGGTGTCATCAGTGTACATATGGAAACTAACAGCGCTCTGGGAGTGAATACACAGGAGATTCCACCTCTGTGAATTTTCTGCATTTTAAATGTTGAAGTTAAAAAATCAAAGTTTTTTTTGATTAGTTGGAAGACCAAGACTTCCTGTGGTAAATTGGCAGCAGAATTAGTTACAAAATGGCAAATGCCGACAAGAAATGTGGCCAGAGTCAGGAACACCCTCAGCCAAGCATTCCTGCTTCCTTGGCTCATGAGGGACTTTGCATTCTTCTGGAGATTACGGGGCTAAATGAGATGAGGTGTATAGCCAGCCAGATGAAAGTAGCAATTAAAATAAAAATCACTTTCAACCTCCTTACTTTTTGATTTGATTTGATTTATTATTGTATCACTATATTGCTGTATAGTGAAAAGTATTGTTTCTTGTGCACTGTGCAAACAAAGTATACCATTCATAGAGTACATAGGGGAGAAGGAAAGGAGAGGGTGCAGAATGTAATGTTACAGTTACATGTGCTGGCGGGATGGTGGTCATTTTGGTAATTGTGGCATTGCGTTGCAAGGTCTTTTAACTGGGAAGAATTGCTGCCCTCAGTAGCCAGGTTGCCTGATCAAATATTAATCCTGTCTTGGAGACCCACATGGCTCATGTTTCATATTCTAATCGCAGACCATAAGACCATAAGACACAGGAGCAGAATTAGGCCACTTGGCCCATTGAATCTGCTCTGCCATTCAATCATGACTGATATTTTTGTTATTCCCATTCTCCTGCCTTTTCCTCATAACCACTGATTCCCTTATCAATCAAGAACTCACCTATCTCTGTCTTAAAGACACTCAATGACCTTACCTGCACAGCCTTCTGCAGCAAAGAGTTCCACAGATTTATCACTCTCTGGCTGAAGGATCGTCCTTTTAGCCTGAGGTTGCGTCCTCTAGTTCTAGTTTTTCCTACTAGTGGAAACATTCTCTCCACGTCCACTCTATCCAGGCCTCGCAGTATCCCTTAAGTTTCAACAAGATCACCCTCATTCTTCTAAACTCCAACAAGTACAGACCTAGACTCCTCAACCATTCCTCATACGACAAACTCTTCATTCCAGGGATCATTCTTCTGAACCTCCTCTGGACCTTTTCCAAGGCCAGCACAACCTTCCTTAGATATGGGGCCAAAATTGCTCACAATATTCCAAATGGGGTCTGACCAAAGCCTTATACAGCCTCAGAAGTACATCCCTGCTTTTGTATTCTAGCCCTCTCAACTTGACTGCTGAGTCTGCATTTGCCTTCCTAACTGCTGACTGAACTTGCATGTTAACCTTAAGAGAATCTTGAACAATGACTCCCAAGTCTCTTTGTGTTTCTGATTTCTTAAGCATTTTCCCATTCTGAAAATAGTCTATGCTTTCATTCCTCCTTCCAAAGTGCATAACCTCACACTTTTCCACATTGTTTTCCATCTGCCACTTCTTTGCCCACTCTCCTAACCTGTCCAAGTCCTTCTGCAGCCTCCTTGCTTCCTCAATATTACTGTCTCTCTACATATCTTCATATCATCTGCAAACTTAGCAACAGTGCCCTCAGTTCCTTCTTCTAAATCGTATATGTATATTCTGAAGAGTTGTGGTCCCAGCACTGATCCCTGAGGTACACCAGCTGCCATCCTGAAAAAGACCCCTTTATCCCCACTCTCTGCCTTGAGCCAGTCAGCCAATCCTCTATCCATGCCAGAATCTCACCCTTAACACCATGGGCATTTAACTTATTTAACAGTCTCCTATGCGGCAGCTTGTCAGAGGCCTTCTGGAAATCTAAATAAATTACATTCTCTGGTTCTCCTTTAGCTAACTTCCTTGTTACCTCCTCAAAAAACTCTAACAGATTTGTCAGACAAGGGGTAGATTTTACACTTGTAGAAAATGAATTATCTATCAATAAAAGTTTTATATTTACATATTTATTTTTCATCAGTCAGGTTGCTGATACAGATAGAAACCCTAAAACAACTCCAAACCAAGCAAATAATTGTTCTATAATGTAATATTAATTTTCTTTACCTGCATTGACAAACTCACCTACCTTGGATGAGAGAATCAAGTTTGCTGACAACACAGAATTATGCAGAATTGTGAGTGATGTGGACAAAGTAAAGAGGCTTCAAAGTGATTTAGACAAGCTGTGTAAGTGGGCAAATACATGGCAGATGCAGTTTAATGTGTGGCATTATCCACTTCAGTAGGATAAACAAAATGGTAGAAGATTATTTAAATGGTGATAGATTGGAGAATGTTGATGTTACATAGAATTGCATAGAATTCCTACAGTGCAGAAGGACGCCTTTCAGCCTATCGAGTCTATACTGACCACAATCCTGGCTATTTTCCAGGCCCTATTCCCGTACCCTCACATATTTACCCTCCTAATCCCCTGACACTAGGGTCAATTTAGCATGGCCAGTCAATCTAACCCTTACATCTTTGGACTGTGGGAGGAAACTGGAGCACCCAGAGGAAACCCATGTAGACTTGGGGAGAATGTGCAAATTCCACACAGACAATGACCTGAGGCTGGAATCGAACCTGGGTCCATGATGCTGTGAGGCAGAATTTCTAACCACTGTGCCACTGTGCTGCCCCCTATTTTTTAATAAACCACTACCATTAGCAATCTCTTACCTTTTAATATTTCTTATCTCTACCCTTAATCACTTTTCAACCATGTCTTTGTAATGCTTACCCAGTCATACATCTTTATCTCTCTCTATCTGTGCAGACAATTTATTATTTTTGTATGTACAAAGGGAACTGGGTGCCCTTGTGCACCAGTCAATGAAACCAAGTTTGCAGGTGCAGTAAGGACTAGGAAGGCAAATATTATGCTGGCCTGCATTGCAAGAGAATTTAAGTACATGAGCACGGATGTCTTACTGCAGCTATATAGGGTCTTGGTGAAACCATTCCTGGAATATTGTGTGTGATTTTGGTTTCCTTACTTGCCTTGGAAGGAGTGCTGCAAAAGTTCACCATACTTTTACCTTGGATGGCAGGACTGTCATATGAAGAGAGGTTGGGTCAACTAAGCCTGTAGTCATTGGAGTTCAGAAGAATGAAAGGGGATCTAATTGAAAATATAAAATTGTGACAGGGCAGGCCAGATTGGATACAAAGATGTTGTTTCCTCTAGCTGGAGGTCAAGAACAAGGGGTCACAGTCTCAAGATTTGGGGTAGTCCATTTAGGACTGAGATGAGGAGAAATTTCTTCACTCAAGAGGGTGGAGAATCTGTGGAACTTTGTACCACACAAGGCTGCGGAGACAAAGTCACATATTTAAGAAAGAAATTGATAAATTTCTAGATTCAAAAGGTGTCTAAAGGTGTGAGGAAAGAGCAGAGTATGGCATTGCGATAGAGCCTCAGCCCAGTTATGGTCACGGTGAACGGCTGAGTAGGCTCCTGCTCCTATTTGCTATATTTCTATGTTAGCTTAATTCAGAGAGCAAGCTGACATGAACTAACCTTGAGTGACACTTAATTCAGTGGATCTTCCCAAAAAGAGATGATTTGGCGATCTCGTCAGCTATCTAGCCAGTGGGCTAAACCCAGTTGGCCTATGTTAAATTCTACCCATTCTTACTTAATTACATTAAATAGGCTATGGTACCATTGGTACAAATGGTAGGCAATGTTTCACTCATGGTACTTTACTTGGTACTTGGCAGAACAATTTGTTCCACATTTCCAGCTATTCTTAGACAAAATCTGTCTCCCCAGTACATCTGAGATTATAATATCCTGATAAATAAAATAAGTAACCAAATAGTATTCAGAAAAGTTAGCATTTCCAGATTAAGGATAATTTTATTTAAACTGGAAGAACAAAATATTCATGAGTTTTCTGACGTAATAACTCCTGCTATCAGGATATAATATTTTCATTGTTGCTATGGTAAACAAGTTTTATTTACTTGTCAACATAGCAATGAATCGCTCTTTAGTCAAAAAATCTGAAAGGCTTACTCCAGCATACAGGCAATAGCTTTTATGTTTGTACTTATGCAATTCTGTAAATAACATTTTTAAAGTGTTTCTCAGAATTTCGTTTTCATCTAGCCAGTGTCTTGATGCCGAATGAAAGGCCGGGTCTTGTTTATGCTATTTTTTTCTTCATAAAGAAAACATGGATGCCTGACCAGCTGTCAAATAGGAATAGGCAATCATTTTCAAGGAATCTCTAATTTGGGGCTTCAACTTAAAAGCAGCTTCCAAGTAATTTCATTTCCTGGTGCAGCTGGCTGAGATGATGCCACATAACAGAATACAAGTAGTGAGTAGAGTGTGGAGCAGGGATCAAAATATATCCTAGATGATGATAGCGGCTCAGATTTTACAATCAAAAAAGAATTCGGGCCAACATTGTTTATGGTCATGAATGACTAAACTCAGAGAAGGAGTTGATATATGATTAAATATTGTGACTAAAACAGTAAGCTAACTCACAAGTGTTGAGTATCATTTTCCTCAGGATTTAATTGTGGTGAGATACCATTGTTCATTTCTTTGATCCTTTTCTTGCACTCTCTTGATCTAATCTTTCTTTCCTTTTTTTTCTCTACCCGGTTTCACTTTGAATTCACCATTCCAATCAGTCCTTGCGCTGTCAGTTTCAGTTCTTCAATTTGATTTGGTTGATTAAGGAAATAAACAATTTAATTGCCTTGTTCATTCAGATTCCATTATACAGTTGACGTTATACAGTTTCACTTTCAGTAGCTTCCATGCAAGAAAAAATGCAAGTCGAACAAAACACTGTCAGGCTTACCATGAAAGTGATAAATGGAAATGTAATGATGTTTTAAGATCTGCAAATTTTAACAATGTGATTTTATCTGGGACTGTGTACATTTTCCTATAATTCTAGATGAAATCCATTATTAGACCTATGGTATTCATAGAATCATAGAACCATACAGCGCCAAAGAGGCTCTTCAGCCCATTGAGTCTGCATTGATAAATTAGAAACACCTGAACTCCCACCTAATCCCATCTACCAGCACTTGGCCCATAGCCCTGAATGTTATGATGTTCCAAATGCTCATCAAGATAATTTTAAAGGATGTGAGGCAACCCACCTCTATCACCCTCCCAGGCAGCGCTTTCCAGACCATCACAACACTCTGGATAAAAAGGTTTTTCCTCACATCCCTCCTAAATCTCCTACCCCTCACCTTGAATCTACGTCCCCTTGTGACTGATCCTTCAATTAAGGGGAACAGTTGCCCCTTATCCACTCTGTCCATGTCTCTCATAGTCTTGCACACCACGATCAGGTCACCCTTCAGTCTTCCCTGTTCCATTGAAAGCAACCCAAACTTACACAACCTCTCTTCATAACTCAAATGTTCCATCCCAGGCAGCATCCTGGTGAATCACCTCTGCATCGCCTCCAGTGCAGTGACATCCTTCTGATAATGTGGCGATCAGAGCTGCACACAGTACTCCAGCTGTGGCCTCACCAAAATTACATACAACTCCAACATGGCTTCCTCGTTTTTATAATCTATGCCTCGATTGATAAAGACAAGTGTCCCATATACTTTTTTCACCATCCTAGTGACATGCCCTTTCGCCTTCAGAGATCAGTGGACATGCCAATGTTCCTTTCTTCCATAGAGCCTCCGATTGTCCTACCATTCATTGTAATTCTTGTCAAATTACTCGTTCCAAAGTGTATCACTTCACACTTTTCAGGGTTAAATTTTATCTGCCACCATTTGAACACTCCATTTATATCTTCTTGTAGCCCAAGACATTCCGCCTCATATTAACTACCCATCCAATCTTTGTGTCATCCACAAACTTTCTAATCCTACTCCCACATAGTCATCAATGTAATTTATTTAAATGACAAATAATAGGGGATCCAACACAGATCCCTGTGGTATGCCACTGGACACTAGCTTCCAGTCACTAAAGCAGCCTTCTGTTATTACCCTCTGTCTCCTACAACTAAGCCAATTTTGAATCCACTTTACTAAATTACCCTGCTTCGCATGTAAATTTACCTTCTTTACAAGTCTCCCATGTGAGACTTGTCAAAGGCTTTGCTGAAATCCATATAAGCTACATTTATTGTACTATCCTCGTCTACACACCTGGTCACCTCCTCAAAAAATTCAATCAAATTTGTTAGGCATGACGTCCTTCTGATGAAGCCATGCTTTGCTTCTCCAAGTGAAGATCGATGCTCTCCTTCAGAAGTTTCTCTAATTGTTTCCCTACCACAGACGTGAGAGTCACTGGTCTGTACTTCTCTGGTTTATCTCCACAATTCTTAACTAGCAGAATCACATTAGCTGCTCGCCAGTCATTTGGCACCTCTCCCATGGCCAGAGAGGAATTGAAAATTTGGGTCAAAGCCTCTGCAATGTCCTCCCTTGCTTCTCACAGCAGCCTAGGGCACAGTTCACCTGGATCTGGAGCTTTAGTCACTTTTAAGGCTCTCAACACTTCCAAAGCCTTCTTCCCTATGTTAACTTGCTCAAGCTCTTTGCAGTCTCTTTCCCTGAATTCCACACAATCGTCCTCATTCTCTTGAGTGAAGACGGATGTGAAGTATTCATTCAACAGTCTACCAATGTCCTCTGGCTCCACTCACAGATTGCCCCCTTGGTCCCTAATGGGCCCTACTCTTTTCCTGGTTTTCCTCTTCCCATTGACATACTTATAGAATACCTTGGGATTTTCCCTCCTTTTACCAACCAGAGCTTTCTCATATCCCTTCTATGCATTCCTAAATGTTTTCTTAAGCTCCATTCTGTTCTTTCTATACCTGACTAATGCCTCCATTGATTTGCTCCCCTTGTACTTTTTAAAAGCCTTTCTTTCCCTTCTCATTGTATCCTAAATATCTCTGGTCATCCATGGTTCTCTGGACTTGTTATTCCTACCTATCACTCTAGAGGGAACATGCTGGGCTTGCACCCTTTCCATTTTATTTTTGAATGCCCCCCACTGCTCTTCTGTAGATTATTCCATTGGTAGCTGTTCCCAGTCTACCTTGGCCAGATCTTGTCTTATTTTACTAAAATCCACTCTCCTCCAATCCAAAACTTTTTTGCAGCTTGTCCATTTCCTTGCCTATAACAAGCTTAAATTGTACCATGTTGCAATCGCTATCACTAAAATGCTCCCCCACCACCACCACACCAACCACCTGTCTGGCTTCATTCCCAGAATTAGGTACTGCACAGCTCCTTTCCTTGTTGGACTCTTCACTTATTAATTTAAAAAGTTCACCTGTATATCTTTCATATAATCTACTCTCTCCAAGCCCTTAACATTATGTGTATTGGTGCAGTTGAATAGAAACAATCATTATTCACAACAACAGAAGGTACATTGAAGTCAGAAGGTAAATCAATTCTTTAGTGCATAACACCATCAACACATTCCAAGGTTTTCATCCCTACATTAATAATTGAGCAAGCATGGGACAAAGTAGCCACTGAGGACTGCTGCTGAATATAAATCACGTTGAACAAAGCTGCTTGTTCTTCTGTAAATGTCAGGGCAGAGAAATTAGCAGGTGCATATACAGGGCTGCAGGAAAGGGAGGTGATGGAACGGCAGGCTCACCATGAACAAACAGAACTTGTTTACTTGAACATCTTCTGAAATTGAGTGGCCCGTGACTCTTTTATATGATATTCGCTACTAAAATCCATCATTTTTGTTTAGTACAAAACACTTCTTTATTTCAAAAAAGACAATGTGCACCTTTTTAGCTTATTCTTTAAATTATTTTTGATTGAAGTGGCACAACGGTTAGTACTGCTGCCTCACAGCTCCAGATTCAATTCTGTCATTGGGTGACTGTTTATGTGGGTTTCCTCTGGGTGCTCCGGTTTCCTCCACACTTCAAAGATGTGCAAGTTAGGTTGATTGGCGATGTTAATTGACGCTAATGTCAGGAGGATTTACAGGATAAATATGTAGTGCTACGGAAATAGGGCCTGGGTAGGATTGTGGTTGGTGCAGACTCGATAAGTCGAATGGCCTCCTTCTGCAGTGTAGGGCTTCTATGATTCTAACTGCTGTGGAACACATGCCTTTGTCTATACCAATGGTGACAAAGTGAAAATGGTTGATTGGTTCAAGTTGCTAGGTGTCCGGATCACCAAAACCTGTCCTGGCCTCTCCACAGTGATGCTATAGTTAAGAAGGCCCACTAACACCTCCAATTTATCAGAAGGGTAAGGAAATACAAATTGTCCACTATGTCTCTCATCAATTTTTACAGATGCACCATAATAGGCATTCTTTCCAGATGTATCACAGATTGATCTGGCTCCTGCTCTGACCAGGACTGCAAGAAACTACAAAGGGTTGTGAATGTAGCCCAGTACATCACGCAAACCAGCCTGCCGTCCATTGGCTCTGTCTACACTTCCTGCAGCCTCGGCAAAGCAGCCACCATAAGCAAGGACCCTATGCACCCCAGACATAGTCTCTTCCATCCTCTGTCGAGAAAAAGATACTAAAGTCTGAAATCACATACTAACTGACTCAAGGACAGCTTCTTCCCTGCTGCCATCAGACTTTTCAGTGGACCCATCATCTATTAAGCTGATCTTTCTCTACACCCCAGCTATGAGTATAGCACTATATCCTGAACCTTCTCCTTTCCTTCTCCCCATTGTACTCTATCAATGCTATGTTTTGTCTGTATAGCATGCAAAAAACAATATCTTTCACTGCATCCCAATACATGTGACAATATTAAATCAAATCAAATCTTCAAGATCTTCAAATCTTCTTTACCATAGCCCATCCTGAATGCACTTCAGCTGAGTAACTCGTCTTGTATCACTCCTCCACCTGCATATTTTTCCTTTTCAGATAACAGTCTTGGCACCAGACTCTCAGGCAGTTTATTCCAAACCATAATCACTCGTTGCTGTGTAAAAATGTTTCTCCTCAAATCACTTTTGCTTCTTTCACTCCTTACTTTCAATCTAAACTCCTTCATTCTTGATTCTTTCACGAGCGGGAACAGTTTCTTCCTATCTACAGTTTCCATACCCCTCACAGTTTTAAATACCTCCATCCAATCTCCTCTCAACTTTCTTTTCTCGAAGGAAAATAGTCCTAACTTTTCCAATCCGTCTTCATAATCGATCTTCTTCATCCATGGAACAACTCTCTGAACTTTTTCTATGTCCTTTCCAATGCTTTCACATCTTTCCTGAAATGTTGTATCCTGAACTGGACACAATACTCTAGCTAACGCTGAACCAGTGAGTGACACAAATTCAGCATAACCTACTTACTCTTATAATCTTTGGCCCTATTAATGAAGCCCAGGATGGGTGACATGGTGGCACAGTGGTCAGCACTGCTGCCTCACAGTGCCAGGGACCTGGGTTTGATTTCCCGCTTGTCTGTGTGGAGTTTGCACATTCTCCTCATGTCTGCATGAGTTTCTTCCGGATGCTCCGGTTTCCCCCCAGCCCAATCCAAAGATGTGCAGGTTAGGTTGATTGGCCATGCTAAGTTGCTACTTAACTAGTAGGGTAAATACGTGGGGCTACGGGATTGGGGCAGGTGGGAATGTGGTTGGTGCAAACTCAATGGGCCAAATGGCCTCCTTCTGCATTCTAGGGATTCTATGATACTGTATGCTTTTGCAACCTATCACTTCCAAGTTTTCATCACCCTTGCTCACCACATTCTTGAGATGAATGAAAATCTCAAAATCTTTGTGGCTATTTTAACCCAAAGCTGATCCTTAAGTCAACATCTTATCAAGACTACCCACTTGCACCTTTGCAACATTGGTTTCCTCTCCCCCTATCTCAGCCCCTCTGTCGTAAATGGGCAACCCTAACTCTGAGAATATGCCCCCAAGCCCTAGACTGTCAAGGGGAAACAACGTCTCAGCAACTACCTTGTCAAACTGCTCAATATGACTGTTCTTCGGAACTAAAGAGAGGTAAAGTGTGATGGATTTTATGCTGTTGAAAAGAGAGGGAAGAGTTAGATGAAGCATAGACAGCAAGGAAGATTAAATAGCAAAGATGACATGGAACAAAAGACAAAGTGGGTGGGAATGGGAGTAGTAAATGAAAAAACATTTATCTAGAGTAAGTTTTAATAGAATAAAGGTCATGCTCTCTATAAAATTAAAACATGAGAACAAATAAAAAACTGGCACGAGGAAAAAACAAAATGGAGAGCAGAGTCCATGGTCTGAAGTTGGTGAGCTCAATGCTGAGCCGAGAATGTTGTAAGATGCCTAATTGGAAGATAAGCTACTGATTCCCCAGCTTGTGTTGGGCTTCACTGGAACACTGCAGCAGGCCGAAGACAGGAAATTAAGCATGAGAGCAAGGTGGTGAATTGAAATGGCAAGTGACTGGAAAGTTGGGGGTCACGCTGGCGGAATGAATGGATGTGTTGTGCAAAGCGGTCACCCAATCTACATTTGATCTCCTCAGTGTAGAAGGGACCATACTTTGAGCAGTAAATACAATGAACAATGTTGAAAGAAGATTTTCTACAGCTTTATGAACCTCCTAAACATTCTGCACCACTAGCCTTTCATGCATTATCTCTTTGATCCATTGTTACTTCCACAAATGTGAATATTTATTGATTGCAAGGTTTGTTTGAATGGATTTACAATTATTTTCATGATGAATAGGAAAACACCATTTTGTTACAACATTTATAATGGTTTGAATTATTTGTTTTGCCTACCCGTAAAATGTCAACCTTAGGTAGCCAATCCTGTTTCCCAATTTAGCCACTTGTCCTTTCTCTGTGGGAGCATTCTTTAATCGCACAATTCCTACTTGACGGAGAGTTCTCAGCCATTGATAGGCAACTTCATCATTGTTCAGCACCTCCTCAAAGTTGGCAGTAGGGATTTGAAGATTTGAACCCCAATTCTGTTGATCTGTTCAAAACAAATTTAGAATCCTTGTTGAAAGTTGCATTCAAAGACATGGCTTGTAGTAAACAACTGTACAAGATGGAAGACCAGTATCCAAGTAAGAGGTGAAAAGAGTGCCCAGGGAAGTGTGGGATGGGGAGAATATCAGGGGAAGGGGGAGATAATGTGAGAATTGTTGGGGGATGAGAGAGTGTCTTACAGGCTGATATCAGTGATGTCACCAGTTGGGTCCTGGGTGGCTGAACTAAGGGTACAAGTGGTAAGAAAGAAATGTCACAATCAAAGAGAGGGTGGGGAAACGGTAGGGCAAGGAGGCAAGTGCAGGGTGAGATTTCAGTACATGAAGGTCTCATGAGGAGGGTGTCACATAGTGCTAGGGTAACAGGAGAGGCAGGGTCAGGCTGGGCCTGGGGACAGTAAAGGGTGTTGGCTTTGAGGAGAGGGAAGGAATGTGGATGTAGATTATAATAGGGTCATGGAGAATGGGAGGAGGTTCAAGATTGACAGAGGAATGGGGATATTGAATGGGTCCAAGAGGTTTGTCACAGGGAGAGATGGGTGGAGCAAGGTCTGGAATGTGATGCATACCATTTTTAAAGTCTGGTCTTGACCACGCAGTTGGTCAGCATGTGAAATAGCTCAAAGTGGGAACAGAGTCTTTTTGGGTGAATGGAATTCAAGATCAGCACAATTGGTCAACTAAGGGGACACCCTAATAATGGATGTCAATCGTGCTTATTTTTATTCTCCTCACTGTAGTGAAGACCACACAGCAGCAGGTTTCTTCTTAATTCATGGGTCTTATAACACTGAGGTCCCAGCAAGGTGTGGATCTGCCATTCATTCTGTGGAAATTGCATCTGTTGTAGACAGAGTCAAGGGTGAGGTGGATGCCCCTAAGGGTTTGGTGGATGGCAGCCAACTTGTGTCTCCAATCCTCCATCCTTTAGGGTGAATAGTCATGCCTGACAAGGGGCCATGTGATTAATCTGTCTATGCTGCTAGACAATGGTTTTCCATAGAGCCAAAGGGTATTACGATGCCAATTGATATCATTACTGGATGGGAAGGTCCCAGAGTAGAATCCTGGCTCAAAAGACTGTAACTTTTACTCTTTTTCACAAAACATAGATGAACAGAGTTAGCGGGTTGCCTGTTAGCTTTTAGCAGCAGAAAAAAACATTTATTAAACATGTTTGACTATCATACAATACTTATTCACTCCCATTTATCACCACAAATGTATACAGATTTTAAAATTAATGTGGGTTACAAAGCATATCTTGTGCTATTATGTTATTGGTAAACTTACAATTCCCATAACTTAATAGGCTAACTGTGGTCAGACACTCCCCACGCTGAAACCAAGTGGCAGATGACACCCATTTGAACTTCTGTGGATTTCTCATCAAATCCCCCCAGATGATTATCACACTGTGAGCCATCTGATTTCACTGGACTCCAACTTCACACGAGTGTTTCCCCACTCTCGAAAAGACATGCCTTGGAATCTTCTTTCAAACAATGGTTTTCCTCAGCTGTTTTCAACAAGGACCCACGTGCAAGATTTCCAACTCGCCTTTCAGTAGCCCTTTTCTTGAATAGCCATGCACATCCAAACTTCCATACAATTTGTCGGGTATATAGCCAGCAGTTGCTTCTCAATTGCTTCAATTGCTTTGTAGGCTGTAGTAAGATATCATCAACCTTATGGTTAATTCAGATCTCTGGTTTCTTACTGGCTAACTTCATTAGGTCTGCACCTTTCAGCTCTGTATTTAACTTCAATGAATAGAACATTTTTTCAGTTTCCAGTATCTTTGTTCTTTTAACTTCTGCTTCCTGGGATTTCTCTTTTCACTCCTTGTTTTCTAGAATGGTCTGTTCTTCAGTTTTTGGAACTTGCTTTCTTGCCTATAACTGCATTGTTTGGCTTCTGATTCTGACAGAGCTCAGAGAACTGCTCACTCTCTAGCTTCCTAGCTCCAAATGCTCTGGATTCAGTTAAACAAAACTCAAAAAGGTACCTCTAATTTAAAAAGTGGTCTCTGGTTGCTAAGCAAAAGCCCAATCCTTCTCCAAACTCTTGTTTACTTTTCACTATGTATAATTGAAACAGTTTGAGCTGAAACCAAAACCCCCATACATGCAAACACCATTACTTAACACTAACCAAACTGGAGTTGTACATTTTCTTACAGAAACACTAAATTAAATTCACTCAATCTACACCTTATTTTTAGTATCCAACAATTCAAACATAGATCACTTTAAACTACCTCTGTTTCCTGACAAGAGTAATGAGGGAAGGCAGAATAGTGTCTTCTTAGAAATGCTCAGCAAGTCTGGCAGCATCACTGGAAAGTGAAACAGAATTAAGATTTCTGGCCATTGATCTTTCATCAGGACATTTACAAGTTAACCAGCTGAATCAGACGTTTTGTGGGTTTAGATCCTACTCCAGGACTTAGGCACAAATTGAAAATCGGTACTGAGCCTGAGAGTGTGCTGTACTGTCAGAGGTCCATGCTTGAGATGTTTAATTTGCCTATTCAGGTAGGAAAACAAAAAATCCATGACAGATTTTCAAAGATGATTTAAGGATGGAATTTTCCATTCTAGATTGCAATCTGGTAGCAAGTGAGAAAGTTGGCATGATTCCTGCTGCGCAGTGGGGTGGCTAAACATGCACAATCTGCTGCTTATTAATTGTGAATCCCCCCACCCCCACAATTAGCTCGTGGGGTCAATGGTCCTGGCACCATATTTAAAAGGCACTGGCAACCATTCATTCATTGCAGTCCAGTAGTTCCACAATATTCCTCCAGGATCCATGTGGTTGTAGCTCATTTTGGAGAAACTAGCAGATGTGAACAAACCACATCCCAGGACATACAAAGACATCTCTGGCCTTAATTCTCTTTCACTCATTTCTAGACACACCCATGGTCAGATGAGCACTTGCATTGCAGCGTACCCTGTGCACCAGCACCTTGACCTTACTGAGGCCTCACTGCCTCTTGCTGCTCAAGCCAACGCCCTGTTGTGTGGTGTGGAGCAGATGAGGGTGGAGTCTTGGTTAGGCATCAGATGATCTGAACACTGGGCATCCATTTGGTGGCCAGCACTCTCCAGGATTTTCCTATCAAAGGGTGCCCTTCAAATATAGTGCTTGTATTACCAAAGTTCTAAGGTCACACCAGAGTGGGTAAATCAGAAGCTGCCCTGCTAGGAATGCAATGTGAAATCCGTATCTGTTCATTTTTTGCACAAGGGTGCTGCACAATATGGCGGAAAAAAGAGCCCTCCATTTGCACTGGTGGGTCCACTACCGAGTTCTGGGACAATTCTGCCTATAGTGTGAATTCATAACAAGCACTTTGTTGTCTGAAAAGCATTTTGAATGTCTTAAAATCATGAAAGGTGCTAAATAACTGCAAGTTCTTATAATTGGCTGTCATTTTGTAATTCAGTTAAAGTGGGATTAAATAAAAAATTTATGAGATTCTTGCAGATATAGATTACTGCAACTTCCCCACTGAATTTGGCCTTTGGCCTTGTGGATCCAGAACTGGCTTGCCTGCAGAAGGCAGAGAGTGGTTGTGGATGGGTCTTTTTCTGCATGGAGGTCAGTCACCAGTGGAGTGCCCCAGGGATCTGTTCTAGGACCCTTGCTGTTTGTCATTTTCATAAATGACCTAGATGAGGAAGTGGAGGGATGGGTTAGTAAGTTCGCCGATGACACGAAGGTCGGTGGTGTTGTGGATGGTCTGGAAGGATGTCAGAAGTTGCAGCAGGACATAAATAGGATGCAGGACTGGGCGGAGAAGTGGCAGATGGACTTCAACGCGGATAAATGTGTAGTGGTCCATTTTGGCAGGACCAATGGGATGAACGATTACACTATCAAGGGCAGGAGTCTTAGTAGTGTTGAAGAGCAGAAGGATCCTGGGGTCCGGGTCCACAGGACTCTTAAATCGGCCTTGCAGGTGGAGGATGTGGTCAAGAAGGCGTATGGTGTACTGGCCTTCATTAATCGAGGGATTGAGTTTAGGAGTCGGGAGGTAATGCTGCAACTTTATAAGACCCTTGTCAGGCCTCACTTGGAGTACTATGCGCAGTTCTGGTTGCCTCACTATGGGAAGGATGTAGAACCTATTGAAAGGGTACAGAGGAGATTTACAAGGATGTTGCCTGGATTGGGAGGCATGCCTTACGAAGATAGGTTGAGGGAGCTGGGACTCTTCTCCCTGGAGAGACAAAGGTTGAGAGGCGACCTGATAGAGGTTTATAAAATGTTGAGAGGAATAGATAGGGTGGATTCTCAGAGGCTATTTCCCCGGGTTGAAATGGTCGCTACGAGAGGACACAGATTTAAGGTGCGGGGAGGCAAGTACAGAAGTGATGTTAGGGGTAAGTTTTTCACTCAGAGGGTGGTGAGTGAATGGAATCGGCTGCTGTCAGTGGTGGTGGAGGCAAACTCGCTGGGGTCTTTTAAAAGACTTCTGGATGAGTATATGGGATTTAGTGGGATTGGGGGTTATAGATAGGTCTATGGATTGGTAGGTGTTGATGTGATCGGCGCAACTCGTGGGCTGAAGGGCCTGTTTGTGCTGTAGTGTTCTATGTTCTATGAATGAGAGAGCCAATCTGAGCACTCAGTTCGGAAATTGATATAAACATTAAAAAAAACAGCTGTTGCTTCAAATTTGCTCTTTGTTCCTAAAAAACCTCTGATGCAATTTCTTTTCCACACAACAACCAGTAAATGGAATATTGCTGCCTTAATGCACTAGCCTGCGCAAATTTACAGCAAATTTGGGGAGATAGACCGATCTCTAGGTCAGGGGTATGGTACCTTAATAACAAGAACCATTTGAAATATTTAGTCAATTGTGTAATATTTCAAAAAGCTTCAATGCTTGCTGGGATCTTCTGGCACCATCAAGATGGCACCAACTGCAGAAGAATCAACGGCCCAGTCAAAAGTCCAATGACTTCCCATGGGACTGGACTATTCCAGCAGCAGGCAGTGCTGGAAAATCCCACCTGCTGTTGTGCAAATATGAGTAACTAAGGAAAAGAAAAACAAGAGAGACACATTTCAACATTTTACAAAAAAGTTGTTGATTGTTTTTTCAGTCAATTTTCACAGATACGTGTGTGCACACACGTGTGCACACACGTGTGCACACACTCACACACATACACACATGGACCGTATTATGAACACTCCTTCCATGTTCTGTGTTTTGCAGTGGAGGGGGCCTGCCATTGGCTTGTAGCAGGATTTTCCAGTCCTACTGCTGTCAACAGGATTTTCTATTGTACGTACCCTCCAACGCAGTGGAGCCTGCGGCAAAGGGTTACCGTTGGCGGGACCAGAAGATCCCACCCCAGGCCCTTTTGTCAAGGGCAGGTCGTGCCTTACGAACCTAGTTGAGTTCTTCAAAAATGTGACTGAACACATTGACGAAGGAAGAGCAGTGGACGTGGTGTACATGGACTTCAGCATGGCGTTTGATAAGGTCCCCCATGCAAGACTTCTTGAGAAGGTGAGAGGGCATGGGATCCAAGCGGCTTTGGCCTTGTGGATCCAGAACTGGCTTGCCTGCAGAAGGCAGAGAGTGGTTGTGGATGGGTCTTTTTCTGCACGGAGGTCAGTCTCCAGTGGAGTGCCCCAGGGATCTGTTCTAGGACCCTTGCTGTTTGTCATTTTCATAAATGACCTAGATGAGGAAGTGGAGGGATGGGTTAGTAAGTTCGCCGACGACACGAAGGTCGGTGGTGTTGTGGATGGTCTGGAAGGATGTCAGAAGTTGCAGCAGGACATAAATAGGATGCAAGACTGGGCGGAGAAGTGGCAGATGGACTTCAATGCGGATAAATGTGTAGTGGTCCATTTTGGCAGGATCAATGGGATGAACGAGTACGCTATCAAGGGCAGGAGTCTTAGCAGTGTTGAAGAGCAGAGGGATCTTGGGGTCCGGGTCCACAGGACTCTTAAATCGGCCTCGCAGGAGGAGAATGTGGTCAAGAAGGCGTATGGTGTACTGGCCTTCATTAATCGAGGGATTGAGTTTAGGAGTCGGGAGGTAATGCTGCAACTTTATAAGTCCCTTGTCAGGCCTCACTTGGAGTACTGTGCGCAGTTCTGGTCGCCTCACTATGGGAAGGACGTAGAAGCTATTGAAAGGGTACAGAGGAGATTTACAAGGATGTTGCCTGGATTGGGAGGCATGCCTTATGAAGATAGGTTGAGGGAGCTGGGACTCTTCTCCCTGGAGAGACGAAGGTTGAGAGGCGACCTGATAGAGGTTTATAAAATGTTGAGAGGAATAGATAGGGTGGATTCTCAGAGGCTATTTCCCCGGGTTGAAATGGTCGCTACGAGAGGACACAGATTTAAGGTGCGGGGAAGCAAGTACAGAGGCGATGTTAGGGGTAAGTTTTTCACTCAGAGGGTGGTGAGTGAATGGAATCGGCTGCCGTCAGTGGTGGTGGAGGCGAACTCGCTGGGGTCTTTTAAAAGACTTCTGGATGAGTATATGGGATTTAGTGGGATTGGGGGTTATAGATAGGTCTATGGATTGGTAGGTATTGATGTGATCAGGGCAACTTGTGGGCCGAAGGGCCTGTTTGTGCTGTAGTGTTCTATGTTCTATGTATTTAAATTGAATGCAGAGCTTCCAGTCCAGAGGTAGCAAAGCTACCATTGTGCCAACTAATTGAATGATTCTTTCTTACAAGTACAGTGTTAAGTAAAGTAAATAAAACAAATCATTTAGTTAGGGACCAAATCAGAAATACCAAGGCGTATTATGCAATTAGTCTCACAACACTAGGTTAAAGTCCAACAGGTTTATTTGGAATCACGAGCTTTCAGAGTGCTGCTTGTTCATCAGGTGAGCGATGGTCCAAAACCTCCTGATTCCAAATGAACCTGTTAGAATTTAACTTGGTGTTGTGAGACTTCTTACTGTGTACACCCCAGTCTGACGCCAGTATCTCCACATCATATCATGAAATTAGACTAGGCCCCAATAATTTTTCTATTTTGGCATTAAAAGGAGGATAAGGTGTTTCACTCCTGGCATGATTCTATTGGCCCACTAGGAAGCTTTTATCAAAACAAACTTAATTGACAATATAATTTAATTATAGTGAATGAATTAGCTTAATTTTTACCCATTTAAATACTTAAAAATGACAAGATACAGTACTTAATTGCCAACCTATCTCTATGATTTTGATTTAAGCAATATTCCTCATAGATTTAAACTCCTCTTCAAAATTAGTTAGCAAAACAATACAGGCTTACGTGCTGGTACATGGGCTACCAGTCCTCAAGTTTTTGAAGATTTCTGGAGGTAAATGGATGGAGAGATTCCTGTCTTCTGACAGCAACTTCCAGAAAGAGAGGGAGACACCTTTGATTTCTTTCAGAATCAGAGATTCACTGCTTCTCCCTGTAAGCTTAGCTCTGCTCATTCACATGACTCTGTCTCTTGCCAATTAACCTATTTAAACCCAACTCTGAATCCCCAGGAGAAAACCCTAAAATACACAAAAATGCATTACTCAGATTAAAACAAACACCCTATCTTCGAGGATTAATTATTCTCCTGCATTTTCAGCATGAAGCTGCCTGGTTATTGTGGCCTTATCAGAACCAGGTAAATTGGAGCTGAATTTTAAACATACTCCTCACAAGAAACATGATATAAATACGTTTCGTAAAGGCACAGTATCATTACATTACCATTAAAATGGGTTCAGTTGATCAAGGTCATGAACCGCACATGAATCCTTAATGGGGAAAGTCAGGATTAGGCTATTGAGTTAGATGATCAGCCATGATCATAATGAATGGTGGAACAGGCTCGAAGGGCCAAACAGCCTCTTCCTGCTCCTATTTTCTGTGTTTCTATGAACTGCAAGTTCCAGAGCCTGTTCTCAGATGTAGTGCTGTCAGAGTTTCTTTTCCCAATATGTTAAGTTTCTGTCATGGTCACAGGCAAAAGATTTCAATGTTTAATTTTTATATATTAATTTGTAAATCACAAATATTGGTGCAGAATTTCCTTGAAGCTGTTCATACTCCATTGCCTGAGTTTTTTCTGGATGTCTGGCAAGATGTCAATGCGGTTTCTTGATTACATCCGATGAAGTTTTGGTGGTATAAGAAGGACACCTCTGAGAAAATTCCAGCTGCACACTGTGCAAGCCCAATAGGCTCTTAGCATCTTAATTTGCTTCATTTTGTTTAAAGGTTGCTACATTCATCTATCTAAGAACTATAGTCAGAATTTTCGGGCTGTTCATACACGCAAGTGAGAATGGGGAATTTGGAGCTCAGCCAAATCTCTGTTCACTGCAGAGGGATTGGAGAATCTCACTGGCATGAACCATAGAAAATTCTAGCCCATGTTTCAGAATATATATTTTTTGAGTAACTTGAGCTATGTTAATATGAAAGATGCTGTCTAAACACACTGGGGCAGTGTTTCAGCTTTGGGTACAATCAGCAAAATGCACATTAAATTGAATTGCATCATTCATGATTGGATGTGGGAGGACTGCAGAGCTTTGATCTGATGCAAAGGTTGTGGGGCCACTTAACTTTATCACATGCTGCTTTCACTTTTTAGAATGCATGCAGTCATGTCTTGTTGCTTCACTGGGTTAGTACCACATTTTTAGGTACATCCGGTGTTGCTGCTGGCATGAAATTCAACATTCCTCATTGAACCAGGGTTGATGCTCTGTCTCTATGTTAATGGTAGAATGAGAAATATGCTGGGCCATGAGGTTGCAGATTGTGATTGAAACAACTCTCCTGCTGATGGCCCACAGCGTCTCACTAATGCCCGATTTTGAGCTGATAGGTTGTAAATTTCCCTTTTAACAAAAATTGATGTGTCTTAGCAAATACAGGAATCACATCAGCTTTTATTTCAATTCAATTTCATCTTTTGTTCCTTAAGAATATATTTCTATTTTAAAATTTCACATGAACCTGTAACACCAATATTTATGGTGGGCAAAGCAGTGTAGCAAGTGCCAAGCAAGGATGATCTGTGACGCTCAAAATAATTAGGGTTCCAGAAAGAGTCAGCAATTATATTTACTGTGTTAGCCTGAAGTATTCTTCCTGTCCACTGCATAGCCAAGTAACTGACTATGTCCACTTCAATTGGAATACTTAATCAATTTTTTTGGTCTACAAGAAGAATTATGTCATGTAACTCAGGATTAATTGAATGGCTTTGACTTTTAACAAGAGGAGCTTGGCTCAGGGATTGTACTTTACTATTTTGATGTCAATTTAGCAATGTTTTGTTTGCTCCTGAGGGCCAAAGGAAACATTATCTGCAGCCAAAATTGTTTCAGTTTGTTCACCTAGGAATATATGCTTCTGAAGATACGAGGTAAAATGGGAATCTGGGTTTTGCAGAAATTGCAGTCTATCTGGCAGTAAAATGCATAAAGACCATTTATCATCTTGCACAATTGAGCTGCATGTCCAAGACATACGATTTTCCGTTGTCCCTCAGCTGCATTCCCCAAACGTTGCCTCAAGCCAAAGCAATAACCACAGTTAAAGCAGCCAAGTTTGGAAAAAAGGAACAGGAGCTGGCCAATTCAGGCCCTCAATTAGGTCACGGCTAATGTGTGCCTCAACCTTATTTACCTACCTTTCACCCAGATAGTTTGATAACCTTAACAAAAGTCATCAATCTCAAAAGTTTCAATTGCCCCCGCATCCAAAACCTTTTAGAGAGAGAGTTTCAGCTTCTTCTACGTTTCGTATGAAGAAATACTTCCTGATTGCACTCCTAAGTGGCCAAGCAATAGTTGAAAGATTGGTCCCCTGTTTTTTATTTCTCCATTAGAGGCTATTATTTCCTTGTATCTACTCTATTGAATACTCTTAACATTTTAAACAATGATTAGATCACTCCTCAGTCTTATAAGCTTGAGGAAATACAAGGCATGATTTTGCAAACAATCCTCATAATATACTTTAAGCAGGTATTATTCTTGTCAGTGTGTTCAGTGCCATATCTAAGACCAATATATCATTACAGAGATGCAGTGCCTAGTATTCTAGATCAGGTTTAACCACACCTTTCTCTGCATTGAACTTGAGAACCCGTGAAATAAAAGCCAACGTTTTCTTTTGCTCTGATGAAGAGCCATCCTGACTTGGAACATTGGGTCTGTTCTCCCTCCATAGACATTATCAGACCTGCTGGGATTTTCCACATTTTCTGTTTTTGTTTCAGATTCCAGCATCCACACTACTTTGCTGTTATTGTCTTTGGCTTTTTGATGGGTTTTTTGTATCGGTCCACATACTATTTTGTGTACATAGATGTCCAAATTACTTTGCTCCTCCACAGTTTCTGTGATTATAAACTATGCTTACTGGAAAAAGATTGAGCAGTTTTAATTGTCTATAGTCTCAAAATCTTTTTCTTCACTTAACATCAACATTCACCTATTGCAAGGGAAAAAGTAATACCAGTACTACATAAGAGATCTAAATTGAAGGATGACAGGTGGGATTTTCCGGCCATTCATGCCAGTGGGATTTTCCTGCTCCATTGCAATGAATGAAGATTTGGCTGAATTCTCCATCTTCACTGGCAGCAGTAGTGGGGCATGAATGGCTGAAGAATTCTGGCCACTGTTTTACAAAATAAGCCTGCGTGGGAGGGACGGTTAATTGGAGGAATCCTGGTGATTGACAAACTGCAACTGGAAAGTTACCGTTTAATGTGACCTTCCAAAGAGCACATACTTGACAATTCAGGCGAAGGGAGGTTTTTTTTCTTCCTGTGCGTTTTTGCCAGACAGATGTCTTCGTTGTTCTTTTGTCAGATCATTAAATTCTGATATTGGAGGGGCATCCTTTGGAGTTAGAGAGGTCCCACTCACTGCCAACGTTACTTCTTTTCATGGAACGTGAGCTGCAGAGTTTCTTCCCTCTTGCCCAAAAAATTTTGCAACCCCTCTAAGAGACGCTTCAGGTCACTTCCTATGAAATTCACTGCTGTTCCCCCTCCTCTTCCTTGTTACTATCTCCTTTTCCTTTTTACTCAAACCGCTTCTAAAATGCATTCTTCCTTTAAATGCTGTAGCTTTGTTCACGCACAATTGCTCTCCAAACTCCACCATATAGTTTTCTGGGCATAAAAAGGAGCATCTTGCCTTTTGCTGATGGGATTCCTATCATTAACTTGCCCTACATTGTACAAAGTAGCTGAAACTGGGGTTTCTGACAATGTCAATGTCTTTGGAGCACCTGCCTTGGCCAATCTCAGACAGTTCATTGAAGACATTGGAATTCTGCAACCATTTTATTGATTCCAGCTGTTTCTTTTTCACCCATTTGGGGGACATGGGCATCGCTGGCTGGTCAGCTTTTATTGCCCATCCCTTGTTGCCCTTGAAGGGCAGGTAAGAGTCAACCACATTGCTATGGTTCTGGAGTCACATATAGGCCAGAACAGGTAAGGACAGCAGATTTCCTTCCCTAAAGGACATTAGGGAACCAGATGGGATTTTCCAACAATCGATCATCAGTAGATTCTTAATTCCAGATTTTTTAAAATTGAATTCAAATTCCAATATCTGCAATGGTGAGATTTGAACCCAGGTCCCCAGACCATTAGCTGAGTTTCTGGATTAATAGTCTAGAGATTGTACCACCAGGCCATTGCTTCCCATTGTCTTTATGACAATGACACACTTTGGGCCCATTTTCATTTGAAGTGCTGGGTGGACTTGAAACTGGGATTATTTCACATGTGACTTTTAGACCTGTTCTCATCGCGCCCCCAGACACACTCTGCCTGAAATAATAGCAGTGATTCTGAATCACGGTGCAGAAGCCTGTGGATAGGGCTTAACGTGTCCAAAATCATGCAGCTCCGATTGGCGCCTCCAATTGCGCATGCGCAGAAAAAAAGGTAGAAAGGTGCTCCCCTGCCACTTCACTCCCAGGCCGGATAATGCCCCCATTGGCACCCACAGACATTGTCCTACCCCCACAACATTACTGACCCCATTGTTCCCCCCCCACACCCCAGACCGATTATGGGCCCCTACCCCTCCACCAATCACACACAGAGTAGCAGTGAACCCCCCCCCCCGGCCCTCCCCCACTGATCATATCCATGAGTCAAAGAGCCATCTGACCCACCTACCCCCCCCACCCACCCGATCTGGGTCAGGAGCCATCTGATTCACCTCTCCCCCACTCCCCCAATCTGAGTCAGAGAGCCATCTGACCCATCTCCACCACCTCTCCCCGATTTGAGTCAGAAAGCCATCTGACCTACCTCCCCTCCCCCAATCTGAGTCAGAGAACCATCTGACCACGTCCACCCCCAATCTAATCTGAATCAGAAAGCCATCTGACTGACCTCCCTCTTCCGCCCACCCCCATCACCAATCTAAGTCAAAGAACCATCTGACTCACCACCCTCCTCCGCCCCCACTGATCTGAAGCAGAGAGCAACCGGATGCTCAGAACTAACCTCCTCAGAAGCTGGAGCGCCCAAATTGGACCTTTGCGCCAAACCTGCTTGGGCAAAAGCAGTGGTAAAGGGGGAAGTTTGGGTGTGCAGCCCATTAAGTCAATTTAAATGCATTTACATGCATTTAAATTGACGTCATGCTCATTTTGGGCATGGTTTCGACGGCGACCATTTTCAGCCCTTGGTAAAGGGGGAACTAGCGCAGAAGTGGGTGCTGATCACGCTACTCACCTCATGCCTGGCTTTACCAAGTTTTCGCCCTGGAAAACAGGTGCAACCTGATGGTAAAATTGGGCCGTTTTCTTTTACTCTTGTGCTAAATGTAACAATTGTTTACATTTATACAATACACTTTGTATTATACACTTGTACTCTTCAACCTGAGGAGACTTCAAGCTATTACCAAAGTGAAAGAGACTGTTCTGAGAGATTTCCTCTTTGCCGATGACTGCGCCCTGTATGCTGGCTCAGAGCCAGAGATGCAAGTCAGTATGGACAAATTTTCCACGGCTTGTGACAACTTTGGACTCACCATTAACATTAAAAAAACAGAAGTCATGTACCAGCCAGCTCCTCATGCACCATACGCAGAACCCATAATCACAATCAAAGAGCAGAAACTACAGGCATTGGACCAGTTCACTTATCCTGGCAGCACCCTCCCCCAAGCCGTGACTATTGATACAGAAGTTAACTGCAGATTAGTAAAAGCAAGTTCTGCTTTCAGTAGCCTGTGCTCCACTGTATGGGAATGTCGAGGAATCAGCCCACCAACAAAACTGAAGGTCTACAGCGCCGCGGTTCTCACTACCCTTCTGTATGCCTGTGAAACGTGGACTGTATCTTGAAGGCATGTAAGACAGTTCAATCATTTCCACATGAATTGTCTTCGTAGAATATTATGCATCCAATGGCAAGACAAAGTACCAGACACTGAAGTTCCCCCTAGAGCAAGTCTACCATCAGTGCACGCACTGCTGATGAGAGTGCAGACCAGGTGGACAGGTCATGTCACCTGTATGTCAGACAAGCACATACCCAAGCAGTTCCTTTTTGGGAAGCTCTCTGCTTGAAGACACTCGCATGGTGGGCAGAAGAAACACTTCAAAGACACACTCAAGGCCTCCCTGAAGCCACCTGACATTGACACAACCACCTGGGAAACACTGGCACAAAACCACCCTACCTGGCACTGCCTCATCCACAAAGGCTGTCAAGCTCACAAAGCAAGGTGTATTGCTGAAGCACAACTTAAGCGCGAGCTGCGCAACTCCAGAGCCACCAGCACAACAACTACAGTGTCTACACAAGTCTGTCCAATATGTGCCAGAACATTCCGTGCCCGAATTGGCCTGATCAGTCACCTTTGGACACACTGCAACCAGCCTCAAAATGACTAATGGTGTCGAGGTCCTCGTCAGTGACGATGGACGAACAACAAGACATGATTCTTTCAGTTTTGCATTAGTGTAAATTATACCACATACGAAGCAGCAAGGATTGGATTTCAATAAGTCGAGTCTGGTCATGTCCAGGATGTTAACTTGTACTGCTATGGTTAGCACTGCTAAAGACCCGTGTTCAATTCCAGCTTTGGGTGACTATCAGTGTGAACAAAGAACAAAGAAGAGCAAGGTACAG
Source organism: Carcharhinus amblyrhynchos (assembly GCF_965287045.1). NCBI lineage: Eukaryota > Metazoa > Chordata > Chondrichthyes > Carcharhiniformes > Carcharhinidae > Carcharhinus > Carcharhinus amblyrhynchos. The sequence goes on along the minus strand of NC_137329.1, from coordinate 7,420,800 downwards.
TACAGTACAGGAACAGACCCATCGGCCCACCCAGCCTGCGCTGATCATGTTGTCCTATCTAGACCAACAGCCTGTATCCCTTTATTCCCGCCTGTTCATGTGTCTGTCCAGATAAGTCTTAAATGTCACCAACATGCCTGTCTCAACCACGTCACTTGGCAGTGCATTCCAGGCACCCACCATCATCTGTGTAAAAATCTTCCCCTGCACATCCCTAATGAACCTTCCCCCCCTTACCTGGAACTTGTGCCCCCTTGAAATTGTCATTTCTGCCCTAGGAAAAAGCTTTCACCTGTTCACCTTATCTATTCCCTCACATTTTTGTAAACTTCTATCAGGTCATCCTCAGTCTCTGTCATTCCGAGAGAAAATCCCAGTTTATTCAATCTCTCCCCAAAGCTAACACCTCTATACCAGGCAACATCCTGGTAGACTTTTCTGTACTCCCTCCAGAGCCTCCATGTCCTTCTGGTAGTGTGGCAACCAGAATTGGACACAGTATTCCAAACGTGGCCTAACCAATGTTTTACGTAATCGTAACATAATTTGCGAACTTTCATACTCCATGCTCCAGCCGATGAAGGCAAACATGCCATATGCTTTCTTCACCACCTTTTCCACCTGTGCTGCCATTTTTAAGGATCTGTGAACCTGTACTTCCAGATCTCTCTGCGTGTCTATACCCCTGATTGTTCTGCCGTTTATTTTATAGTTCCCACCTGAATTGGATCTACCAAAATGCATCACTTCACATTTGTCCAGATTAAATTCTATCTGCCATTTCTCTGCGCGATTTTCCAGCCTATCTATAGCCTGCTGTATTCCCTGACAATCTTCATCATTATCCGTAACTCTACCAATCTTAGTATCATCTGCAAACTTGCTAATCAGACCAGCTATGCTTTCTTCCGAGTCATTTATATACATTACAAAGAACAGAGGTCCCAGCACTGATCCTTGAGGAACAACTCTATTTACAGACCTCCATTCAGAAAAGTACCCTTCCACAACTACCCCTTGTTGTCTATGGCCAAGCCAGTTCTGAATTCGCTAATTCTTCCCGTATCTGTGTGGGTTTCCTCCAGGTGCTCCAGTTTCTTCCCACACTCCAAAGATGTTCAGGTTAGGTGGATTGGCCATGCTAAATTGCTCCTTACTGTCAGGGGAATTAGCAGGGTAAATACATGGGGTTACAGGTATATAGCCTGGGTGGGATTGTTATTGATGAAGATTGATGGGCCAAATGGCCTCCTTCTGTACTGTACAGATTCTGTGCTACTGGCTTGTATGGTTTCTATCTGTGCAAAGTAAATTTTATAAATTCCCAGGTAGTCAACTTGGCTCTGTGGAGACTTAAATTTTACTTTGAATGAATTAGAAAAATATTCCTCAATGCTAATATTTAACTCTCAATTAGATGCCAAAGAGCAATGCAGAGCATCAATAAAATGTATATTAAATTGCTAGTTGAAAGGTAACTGTCCCTTTAAACTTATCGTGGAAAAAGTGTTAAAGTCAGATCCGTATTACATGCCTGCAAAACGCTTTTCTCTCTTGCAATATTGTTGTATTACAGAGAAACATACCTTTCACCTTCCTCATTGTTTCTGCAGGGTGTTATTGTTTTATTAGAGATCCCTTCAGTAATTATTTCAGACCTAGTTTTCAGAATCCATAAAAATTTTCATTCCCAACATTGGGCTCTTTTCATATTGGTGAGATTTCAGAAACCGTTGTGAGCCATTTTTAACACTGGATCTTACAACTGATTTGCTGCCCACTTTGGTCCCTGTCTGCATAACTCATGTTCCAGTTAAAATCGGACCTCTGGTGTATGTGATTTAACTCTGGTTGCAACAGACTAGTGTTACCTCCATCTATAAGTCTCATGCAAGTCTATTGAAATTAGATTTCTCAGCATAAATTGTAGGAGATGGCTTCTGGCCAATGGGATTCTGGAAATGGATTTAGAACACCAAAATAAGCTAATAATATATAACTGGGCAGGGCCGTTAACAGCATTATATCACAATATAGGAATTTTGAATCATACAATCTCTACAGTGCAGAACAAGGCCTTTCAGCTCATCAAATCTACATCGACTCTCCAATAGAGCATCACGCCAAGGCCCTATCTTCCGAATCTATACATCTTGAGACACCAACGGGCAATTTAGCATGGCCAATCCACCTAACCTGCATATCTTTGAACTGTGGGAGGAAACCGGAGCACCCAAAGGAAACTCATGCAAACACAGGGAGAATGTGCAGACTCCACACAGACGGTGACCCAAGGCAGGAATTGAACCAGGGTCTCTGCTGGTGTGCAGCAGCAGTGCTAACCACTATACCACCGTGCTGCCCTATACTAACCATTTTCCCTTCTCTTTCAAACAAAAATTTTTAAAATCAACGTTGATGCATAAAAGATATATTGTAAACTGCTTTATTTTAATCTTGCAGCATGTTTCTATGAGTAAGTATATATTGTCAAAAGTAAAAGTTCCCAGCATGGGCAGCATTTGAAAACTTAGATAAAAAGTGCATTTTAAAAAGTTGTTGGTATATCTCAATGGGATGGGAGGGGATGTAGCCACTGTAGGCCACACTTGGAGTATTGCGTACGGTTCTGATTACCGCATTATAGGAAGGATGTGGAAGCATTGGAAAGGGTGCAGAGGAGATTTACCAGAATGTTGCCAGGTATGGTAGGAAGATCTTATGAAGAAAGGCTGAGGGACTTGAGGCTGTTTTCATTAGAGAGAAGGAGGTTAAGAGGTGACTTAATAAAGGCATATAAAATGATCAGAGGATTAGATAGGGAGGACAGTGAGAGCCTTTTTCCTCGGATGTTGATAGCTAGCATGAGGGAACATAGCTTTAAATTGAGGGGTGATAGATGGAGGACAGATGTCAGACGTAGTTCTTTACTTAGAGAGTAGTAAGGGCATGGAATGCCCTGCCTGCAACAGTAGTGGACTCACCAACATTAAGGGCATTTAAATGGTCATTGGATAAACATATGGATGATAAACATATGGAGGAAAAAGGGGGGGGCGTAGCTCTGCTGATTAAGGATAGCATCAGGGTGGTAGCAAGGGATGATATAGGAACCAATGAGCAGAAAGTGGAATCGTTGTGGGTGGAGATTAGGAACAGCAAAGGGAGGAAGACGCTGGTGGGTGTCGTCTATAGGCCCCGGAATAATGATCTGGAGGTGGGGCGGGCTGTTAACGCGCAAACAAGTGCGGCGTGCAGGAATGGAACGGCGATAATTATGGGGGATTTCAATCTACATATTGGTTGGTCGACCCATGTTGGACGCAGTGGGCTCGAGAAGGAGTTCTTGGAATGCTGCCAGGATAGTTTCCTTGAACAGTGTGTGTTGGAGCCAACGAGGGAGCGAGCTATCTTGGATCAGGTGTTATGTAATGAGGCGGGAAGAATTAGGGACCTTGTGGTGAAGGATCCTCTTGGGGAGAGTGATCATTGTATGGTGGAGTTTCTGGTGCAGATGGAGGAGGAGAAAGTGGGTTCCCGGACACGCGTCCTTTGTCTGAACAGAGGGGAGTACGGTAGGATGAGAGAAGAATTGGCAAATGTTGACTGGGGGAGCGCGTTGGAAGGTAGGTCTGCTGAGGAGCAGTGGAGGATCTTTAAGGAGATCTTTCTTGGTGCTCAGCAGAAATTTATTCCGATGGTTAAAAAGGACTGTAGGAGGAGAGGTAATAAGCCGTGGATAACGAAGGAGGTGAAGGGAAGTGTTAAATTAAAAGCAGAGGCGTTTAGAGTAGCTAAGAGTGGTGGGCGAGAAGAGGATTGAGAGAGGTTTAAATGTCAACAAAGATTGACAAGGAAGTTGATAAAGAAGGGTAGGAGAAACTATGAAGCTGGGCTAGCGCTTAATATAAAGAAGGACAGCAAGAGTTTTTATAAATATATAAAAAGGAAGAGGCTGGCTAGGGTGAACGTTGGACCCTTAGAGGATGAGAGGGGGGACTTAGTGGTAGGGGATGGGGAAATGGCTGAGGTCTTGAATAACTTTTTTGTTTCGGTCTTCACGGAGGAGGACGTGAATAATTTGCCGGGTGTTAGCGATGGAAAGGTGGGAGGACTGGAGGGCCTGAATGACATTATTGTTACTAGAGAGGCGGTGCTCGACAGACTGGAGGGACTGATTGTGGACAAGTCCCCAGGACCGGATGGAATGCATCCAAGGGTTCTGAAAGAAATGGCGGAGGTGATAGTGGATGCCTTGGTGGTTATTTTCCAGACGTCGCTGGATTCCAGGGAAGTGCCGGAAGATTGGAAAACGGCTAATGTTACGCCGTTGTTTAAGAAGGGTGGCAGACAAAAAGCGGGGAATTATAGGCCGGTTGGTTTAATGTCTGTTGTAGGTAAAATGTTAGAATCCATCATCAAGGAGGAAATAGCGAGGCATCTTGAGGGGAATTGCTTGATAGAGCAGACGCAGCACGGTTTCGTTAAGGGGAAGTTGTGTCTGACAAATTTATTGGCGTTCTATGACGATGTGTCTAGGGTGGTGGATAGAGGAGAGCTGGTGGATGTGGTCTTTCTTGGTTTTCAGAAGGCGTTTGACAAGGTACCTCACAAGAGGTTATTGCAGAAGGTAAGGGGGCATGGAGTTGGGGGTAGGGTGTTAGCGTGGATAGAGGATTGGCTGTCAAATAGGAGGCAGAGAGTGGGGGTTAATGGGTGCTATTCGGATTGGCAGTTGGTGACTAGTGGAGTGCCCCAGGGGTCGGTGCTGGGGCCTCAGCTATTTACCATTTATATAGATGATCTGGAGGAGGGAACCGAGTGTATGGTGTCGAAATTTGCAGATGACACCAAGATTGGGGAAATGGCAAATTGTGCGGAGGGTGTGGAGAGTCTGCAGAAGGATCTAGATAGGCTGGGCGAATGGGCCAGGAACTGGCAAATGGAATTTAATGTTGGCAAGTGCGAGGTGGTCCACTTTGGTAGGAATAATGGTAGGAAGGACTATTACTTATGCGGTGAAAAACTGCAGCAGGCGACGGTGCAGAGGGACCTCGGGGTCCTTGTGCATGAGTCGCAAAAACCCAGCCTGCAGGTGCAGCAGGTGGTCAGGAAGGCTAATGGGATGCTGGCTTTCATAGCGAGGGGGATTGAATATAAAAGTAGGGAGGTCTTGCTGCAGCTGTATAGGGCATTGGTGAGGCCGCAGCTGGAGCACTGTGAGCAGTTTCGGTTGCCGCACTTACGCAAGGATATTTTGGCCTTGGAGGGAGTGCAGAGGAGGTTTACTAAGCTGATACCGGAGTTGAGGGGGTTGAGCTATGAGGAGAGGCTGAATAAACTAGGCTTGTACTCGTTAGAGTTTAGAAGAATGAGGGGAGATCTCATTGAGACGTATAAGGTGATGAATGGGATGGATAGGATAGAGGTGGAGAGACTCTTCCTGCTCAGAAAGGACAGTACGACTAGGGGGCACAGCCTCAAGATAAAGGGGGGGCGGTTTAGAACGGAGTTAAGGAGGAACTTCTTCACTCAAAGGGTGGTGAATCTCTGGAATTCTCTGCCCGTTGAAGTGGTAGAGGCTGCCTCGCTAAATATTTTTAAGACGCGGGTTGATGGGTTTTTGATAAGTGAGGGGATTAAGGGTTATGGGGAGAGGGCGGGAATGTGGAACTGAGCCACGACAGATCAGCCATGATCTTATTGAATGGCGGGGCAGGCTCGAAGGGCTAGATGGCCTACCTCTGCTCCTTATGTTCTTATGTTCTTATATTGGAATAGTGTAGGTTAGATGGGCTTTAGATTGGTTTTCACTGGTCGGCGCAACATCAATGGCCGAAGGACCTGTAATGCGCTGTAATGTTTTATGTTCTATGTTCTAAAGACTGACAATAAAAACTCTGTCAAAATAAGGGATGATCTTTAAAGAGATGCTTCAGGCACAGGCTAGGTACATTCCAAGCGTGAATAGTAAGGCAACCAAAGGCAGGGTGCTTGGGACTTATGCATTTCCATTCATTTTGTGGCAAAACCTTTTAGCCTGACCTTGAATAATAGGACAAGACACAGATATGGTTTTGGCTCTCTGCTGGATGAACCATGTTTATATGCCTTGTCAAGAGGTGTGATATCGGTATTTCAGGCTTTTCTTCTTGCACTCTTTCTGGTTGTATTACAGCTTGGTATGGTTCCTGCTTTGTTCAAAGCCGCAAGTAACTACAAGGGATCATGGATGAATTCCAGTCCCTCACTGAAACGAGCCTCCCACCCACTGATACTGTCTACAGTTCCTGCTGCCTCAGAAAAGCAGCTAGCATAATTAAGGACCCCATGCACCCCAGACATACTCTCTTCCACATTCTTCCATCAGGAAAAAGATACAAAAGTCTGAAGACACGTACCAAACAAATCAAGTACAGCTTCAAGTGCTGCCATCAGACTTTTGAATGGATAGACTTTGCATTAGGTTGACCTTTCTCTACACCCTAGCTATGACTGTGACACTATATTCTGCACTCTCTCCTTTCCTTCTCTATGAACGGTATGGTTTGTCTGTATAATGCGCGGGAAACAATACTTTTCACTGATACTAGTACATGTGACAATAATAAAGGAAATGAAATCAAATCAAAAAAAAGGAAGATCTGCGCATGCGCACTGGCACCCTCTGACATAAGCATCCTGCTTTCTCGTGAGCTTAGGCCCCACTTCCTCCCCCTGCCGGCAAGAAACAGATTTTGCTTTAGTTTTGCTAAGTGGCATAAGATTGGTTTTTAAATTCCTGAAAAATGGTTTGGAAATTCCCCCGTTTCCCGCTCATTTGGGATTCAGAAATTTTTTTTAGGAAGATTGCCCCCAGCACTTCAACCAAGACCTTTGCGACTCAGAGGTGAGCATGCCACTGACTGAGCCCCAGCTGACACACAAATGCTCAAGTATATATTCTGCATAAGCAGAGAAATAAAACAGATCCATAATTAGCAATATTAGTGTATGTATCTGATCCTTGGTTACACTACCAAATTTCCTTGGTGACAATTTGAGTCTATTGCTGATTTATAAAATGTTCTCATTTGGCTTGAATGAATATCAGGGTGCTGGTGCCTTTGAGACTTTTACGGAAGCTTTGTCCCCTGGAAACTGATGTTGAGGCTACTGTTGTACTTTGTTGCCCTTTGGGGCATATCATTATTTTATATCAGACATTAAACAGTAGAAGTGATGAATACATTCTTAGACAAACAGGTGACAAAAAGATTTTCTGTCCTTTCCCTCTATTTGTAGCAAAAAGATAAAATGTTTTCCTCATATTCTGATACAAGATTTTGCTCCAGAAAATGGATCAGGGATGTCTTGCCATATATTTTAGTTTAGAACAGAGTTGAGGAGGAGCTTCTTCACTCAAAGGGTGGTGAATCTCTGGAATTCTCTGCCCGTTGAAGTGGTGGAGGCTACCTCGCTAAATATATTTAAGACGCGGGTAGATAGGTTTTTGGTAGGCAAGGGGATTAAAGGTTATGGGGAGAAAGCGGGAAAGTGGAACTGAGCCACTTCAGATCAGCTATGATCTTATTGAATGGCGGGGCAGGCTCGAAGGGCTAGATGGCCTACTCCTGCTCCTATTTCTTATGTTCTTATATTGCTGTTTTCATGCTAAATAAAATACATATGCACAGAAACAGATGCTTATACTTACACTATAAGAAATATTTTAGTAGCAAGTTTGCAAGTTGTGAAGTAATTTTTATCTGTTTCCAATTTCTTTTAGCGTTGCTGCAAATATTTGATGTTATGCAATTTATTAAAAGAACCAGAATTTCTATTTAAAAATGATTCTAAGTTTACTCAATTAAGCTTTTATACACTGAAGATTTTCTTAACTGTTGCAATTTTAATGTGAAGTACACGTTATTTACATTGGAAGATGACATTTATTCAAACGTTCAGCAACTGAATCTTTTACTGTGAATTTAATTTGGTGAGAAGCAGGATTTTTATTCAGGTTTAAAAGTGATTGTTTCTATCAGATAGAAATAAGGTTTACTAGGAGTCCTTTCAGCCTATTTAAGTATCTGATCTGCATTCCAGTATAACCTGTTCTCAAAATAGATCATGTCAGGATCTGACATGACCTATTTATGTCAGGATCTGACATGACCTATTTTGAGAACAGGTTATATTGGAATGCAATAAAAATCCTGCTTCTCATTAAATTCACAGTAAAAGATTCAGTTGCTGAATGTTTGAATAAATATCATCTTCCAATGTAAATAACATGTACTTAACATGTAGCTATTCACTTCTTTTATTGCTACTTTCTGTATGCTTAACTATTGTTAATGGGTCCCATTCTTCCTTAATTACAAAATATATGGATTCCCTGGCTCCCAGCCTAGTTTCAAAACACTATCTTAATGTGCTGAATATTTGGAGCCTTTGAAGGGTTTTTAGACATTTGGCCGTTGACTTCCGGGATTAGTGTTGCTAAGCAACAGGACATTTTTGTAGAAACATTAAAACAGTTTGTTGACAGATTATTTTCAGTAATTTAGGTACAATCACGAACAAATCACAGTATAAAACAGAATGCACCCCTCAAAATTGCAATAATATAAAGAGCAATCAAAAAAACTAGCGTCTAAAAGTAAGCATTAATTGTTAATCCATTCAATTTGTAAAACAGCTCCATTCAAAACAGCAGCAGTATGCTGTGAGCAGGATTTGATTTAAAGAAATTTAACATTCTCACGGGAGTACAATACATGAAGTACTCAGAGGTGAGAGCATACAAAACAGTTGACTAAATAAAATACCTCATTGAGGAAAATTTTGTCTTAGAAGTTAAAAGCAGGGGAAACAGCACTCCATGGGGTCTTTCTCAACTTACCAAGTAAGTTGACATCTCTCCTGCCATATATTTTGTATGTATGAAATGAGGATAAATGCAAATCTAGTTTTAGACATAATTTGACATATGGCTAGATAATTCAAATATCATGAATGCCACCTGCTATTAGCATTACAGCATCAGAAACAGAACAGTAACAAAATAAAAATTGTCAAAAATGTGTAGCCTTTTCCCCTTTAATTATCTTGCTTTTCCACTAATATTATTCAGATTAGTTGTAAACTTTAGTAGTGGATTATTTAATTTCACACTGAGGGATCAAAAGGAATTTTCTAGTAAAATACACAGTAAGATTATATCTGCTGGGTCAAAAGAAGAACATTTAATACTGGGTGGCATGGTGGCACAGTGGGTAGCACTATTACCTCACAGTGCCAGGGACCCAGGTTCAATTCCCAGCTTAGGTCAGTGGCTGTGTGGAGTCTGTTCATTCATCCCCAAGTCTGTGTGGATTAGGGGTGACTTAATGGAGGTCTTTAAAGTTATGGAAAAGTGGAAAAATTTGATAGGGAGGACACTGAGAGCATGTTCCCCTTGTGAAAACTAGAGGCCACCAATACAAAATCCCCACGAGTCAATCAAACTGAATCTCCCTGCAAATCTGTGTTGAGCAGAGCTTCATAACAGCCAAGGAGGCCCATTCCCACATAAATATATCTCTGACATGTCTCTAATTTATGAAAGAAATCTTAAACCATGCAAATCAAACTTTATTCTTTTTGGCCATCTTAGAAATGAACTTTTCTGAACCAAAAGATGGCTACCACATGGCACCTGATGTCTGGAATTGTAAGATGACCATTAAAGCATTAAACAGACAGCACTGGACGCATGCCCTGACAAATAACTCATGGAATCTCACACCAAAGTCTATCTCAATATAGAACAATTGAATGGAAATGAACATCATTTGCATCATTATAACCTTTTCCCTCTGTCAAAGTTCAAGGGCTATCAAGACAATAGCTACCCAAAACAGGTGCATCAATATGGATAATGACTCTTTCAAAGGCAAATAACTGGGACATTATAAGCCTTAAAATAAAAGCCAAAGACATGAGATAAACATCTCTTTATGAAATCATTGTGGAGGAAGGAGGTCTTAGAGTCATAGAGATTTACAGCATGGAAACAGGCCCTTTGGCCCAACTTGTCCATGCCACACCTTTTATTAACCCCTAAACTAGTCCCAATGGCCGGCATTTGGCCCATATCCCTCTGTACCCACCTTACCCATGAAACTGTCTAAATGCTTTTTAAAAGACAAAATTGTACCTGCCTCTACCTCTACCTCGACCACTGGCAGCTCATTCCAGACACTCACCACCTTCTGTATGAAAAAATTGCATCTCTGGACCCTTTTGTATCTCTCCCCCCTCACCTTAAACCCATGGTCTCTAGACTCCCCTACCTTTGGGAAAAGATATTGACTATGTAGCTGATCTATGCCCCTCAATTTTTTATAGAGCTCTATAAGATCACCCCAACCCTCCTACGCCATTTTGGAATCTCTATATACAATTGAGAACTCAGAAGCAGACCAGTGCTGATTTAACTCCAACCTGACCAAGCAGCCTACAACAAGCCTTCCTCAAAACCTGTTTGTCTGGAAGCCACTGGCCACCAGCTGCCAAACAGTTCAAATCTCCGAATATCAACCTCAGTTGTATGTGTATTCAGTGGGCCTCAATGGTCTCCAGTACCACTGGCGAGGGCAAGTCAATGCTCCCCGTTTATGGGGAGCATGTCTATTTCTCGTTGGTTAGAATCTTTCCTGGCAAGGTCATAAAGGGGAGCGAGCTCGGGCAATTGAGTGCCTGGCTCGCTAAGCAGATGTAAAACAGTATTAAAATAAATTTAAGTACATTAACCTGCCTCTCGCCCAATTCCAGCGAGAGGCTGACCACGCCGGAAATCCAGCACTCTTAACTGAGGCCAGTTGCGAAAACCGATGCCAATTGCACTAAACACTTTATGGGCGCAACGCGATGGTAAAGTCGCCCCATAGTCTGTGTTTATAGGTATATTGGGTTACATAAATACTGTTACAAACAAGAGCGAGGCAAAACTGAACACTTTTTCTCTCTCACTGCTGTCCATAAGCAGATGTGTTTATTTATTTTAAAAATAGACTGTGACACTTATTCCAAAAACCCTTTGTTTGTGTAGTCCATTTTTAAATTAATTTGTATTAATCTTTCCCAGAGTAATTTGGAACTTCAGTTTATTTAAAAATTAACTCAAGGGAGACCCGCGGACCTGCTAATGGAGTTGGTAAACTTCAGACACACACAAATATATCATAACCAGATAGGAAAGAGGGGTTTTACAACTATGAGTAACTTAACAGAAAAAAGAACCAAATGAATGGACATCAGTTTGCCTGATTGCCAGAGTCCAGAAAGTCCTGGCTGAAGGCAGAACTCCTTTAAAGATGATGGTGACTCAAGTGAAGTTGATATTCAGAGATTTGAACTATCTGGCACCTGGACAATGCCCACCGGGCAGTGGCAGGGGTGGGGCTAATTAGGGAGGGGCCAGTGGGGGCATGACCAGTGGAGGGAGGGGGTCCACTGCCACTCTGCAGAGATCATTGAGGGGAGGGAGGGACAAGGGCCCACTGCAGTGATTGGTGGTGGTGGGGGGGCATGTCTACAATTGGTGGGGAAGGGAGGTCCATGCTCGCTCTGGGTGGCGGGGTGTATTTTCAGCTGTGATCTGCAATTGCAAGGGGGTTGGGAGCTGCCTCAGGCTGCCTGCACTACCAGGGGCCTGACAGCTCTCTCATTTCTGTGAGACCCCTGTTGCTGCACATGCACAGTATCTCCCTCTGACAGCTTTCGGGCACGTTATGCCCTGCCCACAGGCTTCTGCAGTGAGCAACAGACTTGCTCAAAATCTTTGCAGATGGAGCGCATAATGGCAGGGGTGGGTGGGGGTGGGGGGGGGGGGGGGGTGCGGTGGGAGCCTGAAAACACACCCAAAAGACGGATCTGAAACTCTCTCAGTTTCAAATCTGCCCAGCACTTGGAAAAAAATGGTAAAATTGTCCCCATGTCAAAAATAACAGGTTCAAATGCTGAATGAAAACAGTAAATCTATGAATCTGTGAAAAAGCCTTTATTAAATGTGTTCACAACTTACAATGACCTGAATTTGCAAAATATCAAGGATTTGCATTGAAAAGGCTGGGAGTTAACTCTGAAAAAACTCCATTATCTTCTTCTGTGGAGTGTGCTGTTTTCAGACATGAAGCATACAGTCCTCCATGTCTTCAGTGCAATCAACATATTTTTGTGCTGCAATGTGAAATCCCAGAACTTATCTATGACTTTCAGGTGTCAGCTAGAGAACCAGGCAGGCAGGTAGGCAGACCTTTAATGGACTCTTCAGGTGTGGTGATTGTCCTTTTAAGGATCAATCTGCAGAGTAAGGATCACGCAGCCTGGAGGGGAGCAGGGTGTGGGATCACCCTGGTAAACGTGGGCTATAGTACTCAGAGTCATCTTGGGAGTTGATTGCAAGCCTCTGTACAGTTTTAACCTTTAAATAAATGAGCTGTGTTTTCCCAAATCTGGTGAACGACCATCTTTACATCAAGTTTATTGGCTTCCTCGGAATCCTTGGTTTTGGAATGTACTGCATTCACAATGGCATCAGCTGTCAGTTCCATTATGCATTGTACAGCATCCTCATAAGTTTTCATGGTTGTCTGTGTTGGAATTCCCATGCTGATATCCCACAACCAAGCAAAAAGTGCCTTGACATCAGGCTGGTTGCTCTTGCTCTACTACTTCTCATTTGAAATTCAGTCATAAGTTGTCTAACCCAGTGTGGTGAAAGCAGTTGGCTTCTGCCACCATCTTCCATACCCTTTTCATCATAAACATAGCATCTTGTACAGTTGGATTTCTTCTTAGTGATAGCTGATGCTCCACCGTGTTGGTGGAGTAATCAACAGTGACACATTCATTGCTCCACTTTCCATCATTACATGTTATACCTTTAAACAATCAAAGAGCAATCTGGCAAAAGATGGTAAAACAGTTTGATTTCCTTTACATTAAAACTGTTTCTTAGTGCATACTTCGTTCAAGATGTGGGTGAGACCATTTCGGAGCCAATTGTGTATCATCATTGCCATATCTGTCACACCCTCACTGCTTATCAGACGGAAGACAATATCATGCCTTGTGTTGAATCATTCCAGCTGCAGTTGAACTCCACGTGGCGCAACGTCTTTGCCAGGGTGACTCCCCTTTCCTCAGAATTGGACCAGAGATGGGAGCATTCTCTATTCGGGCTACCTTGAACCACATTAGCGTAGCTTCTTCAATGTCAGAATAGGCAGCTGTTCCCATCCTTTGCATTCCTGGAGAATGCTGGAATGTCTGCTTGTTGAACTGTTCCAAGATGTTCCTTGTGTTTCATAATGGTGCACAAATTTGATGGCCGAATCTCCCACTCTTCCAAATGTCCACTTTCTGCCTCGCCCCATGGTTTTCCACTTGTATCAACTTCGCCTCAACATTTTTAGCCTTCTCACAGGTTTAATCATACTCACAGGTTTTTACATATATTTTCACAGGGAGTTCTTGATGTCAAATGGTGGCTTGCCCAGTGTAATGACTTCATTCAGGCCATTGGGGTTGGCCTGTTGGAGTATGAACTCTCTGATTATGGATAAAATTGATGGGCCAATCAAGGGGTCTTTGCTTTGTACTTAACTGGGAGTTTCAACTCCTCTGACACCCCTAGAGATAAACTGCAAACTACTAGCACTCTGTGTACTGTTGTCAGAGTTTGTAAATAAAGGGATTTTGGTGAAGGGACTTCTGCCTCCAAAGAATTATTACACCCAGCATTCCAGGATTTCATGTGCTTGTATGGTGTAACTCCACTCTAATTGGTTGCAATGGTCATTGCAAGCTTAGACAAGTTCAGATAATCTGAACTGACCAATGCAAAATTTCAGCTTGTCGCAAATATCGTTCTATGGAATTTGCTATTCTGCTGGCAAAAATGGTTGATAACTTCAACATAAGCATGAATTTCATAACATCTGATTTTGACTCATTGCAGATATAAACAATGAGAAATAAAATAGGGAATTCAGAAGAAACTTCTTTCCCTAAAGAGTGGTGAGCATGTGGAATTTGCTACCACAGGAAGTTGTTGAGGAAAGTATTGTAAACGTATTTAAAGGGAGGCTATACAAATATATGAGGGAGATGGGGATACAAATTTTTTTTGATAGAGTTGGATGAGTATAGACAGGAGAAATTTCAAGTGGATCATGTGTGCTAGCATTGTGCTACAAAATGGCCTTTTGTAGACTGTGTATTTATCTAATTCTATATTAACCATAAGAGATTTTATTGAAAGATTAATTGATGAGATGTGTTTTCAATAAGGATTTTAAAACAAGGGAAATAGAGAGGCAAAGGTTGAGGGGGGGAGATGGGTTGGAAGTTTTAAAGAAGATGGCCAAGTATTTGAAGGCTGTACCACTGAAGATGGAGGAGAAAGAGTGGGGAGGTGCTGAGGCCAGAAGGCACAGCGGGATATAAAGTTGCAGAGGTGCAATGGGGACCGACTGTGAAGAGATCTGTAGCGATGTTAAATTCAACCTGCTGACAATTTTGTTCAGTGACCATGGCTGATGAGCAAGCAGATCCCAGTGCACAAGAGGAGATGGAATAATCCTGATTAATGTTTTAGTTGTGGTCTTGTGTCTAGTTTGGCTGATGTCATAATAAATATGATGGTTTAAGCACAGCTTCAATATTTCCACAATGACATCAACCGTCCTGATCTTTAAACCCGTGGTTTAATGAAAGCCCTTCTGTTTGATTTTGGACACGGGAGTAAGAGTGAATATTTTAACAGCAGTAAATTTTTCTTAGTGCCACAACCATGAAAATTAACTTCCACAGTAAAAGAATACTGTGCAATGTGAGTATGTGGCTAGAGCATACTTTTGTGGAAGAATATATCCTTAAAATCTTTAAATGGCATGCACCTTTTTTAACCTCACTGCCACCCAAGCTTTCTCTAATGTTAGTACTTTGCTGGGTGTCTTTATAAAAATAAACAGTAATTCTTGGAAAGTGGGCCTTACTGGCAAGGCTGGCACTTTTCATGTCCTTATTGGTACTGAGTGGATGGCATTCTTCTCGAATTGCTGCAATTTGTGTGCTGAAGGAACAATGCTTTTAGGCCAATGCTGTTTGTAATTTTTATAAATGATCTGGATGAGGGTATAGTTGGGTGGATCAATAAATTTGCTGATGACACCAAAGTCGGAGGAGTGGTAGATAGTGAAGAGGGGTGTCATAGTTTACAGAGAGACTTGGACAAGTTGCAGAGCTGGGCCGAGAGGTGGCAGATGGAGTTTAATGCGGAAAAGTGTGAGGTAATTCACTTTGGCAGGAATAACAGATGTGTAGAGTATAGGGCTAACGGTAGGACTCTGAATAGTGTTGATGAACAGAGGGATCTAGGTGTATGTGTACATAGATCCCTGAAAGTTGGGAATCAAGTAGAAAAGGTAGTTAGGAAGGCATACAGTGTCTTGGCGTTTATTGGTAGGGGGATTGAATTTAGGAGCCGCAACGTCATGTTGCAACTGTACAAAACTCTGGTGCGTCCGCTCTTGGAGTGTTGTGTGCAGTTCTGGTGGGCTCATGTGGGCTATTGTGTGCAGTTCTTGGGCTCATGTCACACTATCTGTCGTCCATTATAGGAAGGATGTGGAGGCATTGGAGAGGGTGCAGAGGAGGTTTACCAGGATGTTGCCTGGTATGGAGGGAAGGTCCTATGAGGAGAGACTGAGGGATTTGGGGTTGTTTTCGTTAGAAAGAAGGCGGCTAAGAGGAGACCTTATTGAAACATACAAGATGATTAGAGGTTTAGATAGGGTGGACAGTGATAGCCTTTTTCCTCGGATGGAGAAAGCTAGCACGAGGGGGCATAGCTTTAAATTAAGGGGTGGTAGATATAGGATGGATGTCAGAGGTAGGTTCTTTACCCAGAGGGTGGTGAGGGATTGGAATGCCCTGCCTGCTGCAGTTGTAGATGCACCTAGTTTGGGGGCGTTTAAGAGATCCGTGGATAGGTTTATGGATGGAAAGGGATTGGTTTAGGTTAGAGGGTTATTGCTTTTTTAATTGGTCAGCGCAACATCGTGGGCCGAAGGGCCTGTTCTGCGCTGTAGTGTTCTATGTTCTATGTTATGTACACCATTTGGGTCTTTTAAAATCTCCTCAAAACAGTAGGATTTTTCCCTGTTCTTTCATATATGAAACAAGGATTAATGTGGACTCTTAAATATCAGTTTAGAATATTGTCTCCATTGCAAAGCCAGGAAGAAATCTCACCCCACCAGGTTAAAGTCCGACCAGTTTATTTGATAGTAAACCCACAAGCTTTCAGGTTTCGTCCTTTCGTCAGCTGAGTGGAGAGTTCTGGTCTCAAACAGAGCATATAAAGGCACTCACAGTTTACAGAATACTGATTAGAATGCAAGTCTTTACAGCTAATCAATTCTTAAAGGTGCAGACAATGTGAGTGGAAATAGGTTAAGCATAGGTTAAAGAGATGTGTATTTTCTCCAGACAGGACAGTAAGTGAGGTGTTGCAAGCCCAGACAAGTCATGGGGTTACAGATAGTGTGACATGAGCCCAAGATCCCAGTTGAGGCCATCCTCATGTGTGCAGAACTTGGCTATCAGTTTCTGCTCAGCGACTCTGCGCTGTCGTATGTCGTGAAGGCCGCCTTGGAGAACGTTTACCAGAAGATCAGAGGCCGAGTGCCCGTGACCACTGAAATGCTCGCCAACAGGAAGGGAACAGTCTTGCCTGGTGATTGTCAAGCGGTGTTCATTCATCCGTTGTCGTAGCATCTGCATGGTCACCCCAATGTACCATGCCTCGGGACATCCTTTCTTGCAGCTTATTAGGTAGACAATGTTGGCCGAGTTGCAAGACTATGTGCCGTCTACCTGGTGGATGGTGTTCTCACGTGAGATGATGGCATCCGTGTCTATGATACAGCATGTCTTGCAGAGGTTACTGTGGCAGGGTTGTGTGGTGTCGTGGTCACTGTTCTCCTGAAAGCTGGGTAGTTGCTGCGGACAATGGTCTGTTTGAGGTTGTGCGGTTGTTTGAAGGCAAGAAGCGGGGGTGTGGGGATGGCCTTGGCGACCTCCTTGGTTGTCGCACCTCTTCCACACTCCTCAACCACCTCATACACCAGCTCTATAGCAAACGCCGCATCCTGGAAACCAAGATAGAATTCATATTCTCAACTTGCACTCAGGATGCAGATCGGCTGTGAAACTCTGCCAAGCAGATGAGACAAAGAAACTACACCATCTACATGCACACCAAGAACAGGAAACTTGAGAAACTTGGCATCACTACCAGCAACAACCAAGCCTTCCCCGGCACCACAGTAGATAACAGTACCACGGCAGGAAAGTCTATTGTCAACTTGTTGGACTACACACTTCAACCAGCTGAGGTCAAAGATCTCAGCTGAGGTCTCAATTTCTGCCTCACGACCAAAATGGACCCCATCAGTCTCGCAGTGGACACATAGGAATTCATCAGATGAATGAGTCTGCGGGAGTTCTTCCACAAACCCAACAGCAAACATAATGAGACAGCCAATGAGCCGGAACAGCTGACAGAGAGATACGCAGTGCAGCAACCAAAGAGGAAAGAGTCCAACTGGACTCCTTCGGAAGGCCGCTGCTCTCGGCAGGACATGTATGCCCAAGCCGCCAGGAGGTGATTCAACACCAGATTCATCAACCGCACTCACAAGACAGCCCCAAATATCACCCAAGCACAACACAATGCCATCTATTCTCTCAAGACCAACCGCAACATTGTCATCAAACCAGCAGACAAAGGAGGGGCCATCATCATACTGAACAGAACGGATTACTGCAAAGATGTGTACTGACAACTGAACAATGAGGAACACTACGGACAGTTACCCGCAGATCCGACCAAAGAACACACCCGTCAACTGAACACTCTGATCAAGACCTTAGATCCGGACCTTCAGAGCATCCTCCGTGCTCTCATCCCACGTACTCCCTGCATTGGAGATCTCTCTGTCTCCCAAAGATACACAAGGCAAACACACCCGGCATTCCCATTGTATTGGGCAATGGGACCCTGTGCGAGAACCTTTCCAGCTATGTCGAGGACATCCTGAAACCCATTGTACAAAGAACCCCCAGCTTTTGTTGCGACACTATGGACTTCCTACAGAAACTCAGCACACATGGAGCAGTTGAACCAGGGGCACTCCTCTTCACAATGGATGTCTCGGCGCTCTACACCAGCATCCCCCACAACAATGACATTGCTGCAACTGCCTCATACTCAACACCAACAACTGCCAGTTTCCAGATGCAATTTTACAACTCACCCGCTTCATCCTGGACCACAATGTCTTCACCTTCAACAACCAGTTCTTCGTCCAGATACATGGAACAGCTATGGGGACCAAATTCGCACCTCAATATGCCAACATCTTCATGCACAGGCTTGAACAAAACTTCTTCACTGCACAGGACCTTCAACCAATGCTATACACTAGGTACATCGATGACATTTTCTTCCTTTGGACTCATGGTGAACAATCACTGAAACAACTATATGCTGACATCAGCAAGTTCCATCCCACCATCAGAGTCACCATGGACTATTCTCCAGAATCAGTTGCAATCTTGGACACACGCATCTCCATCAAGGACGGTCACCTCAGCACCTCACTGTACCACAAGTCCACAGATAACCTTACGATGCTCCACTTCTCCAGCTTCCACCATAAACACATTAAAGAAACCATCCTCTACGGACAAGCCCCCCCCCCCGTTTACACAGGGTCTGCTCAGATGAGGAGGATCACAACAGACACCTCCAGATGCTGAAAGATGCCCTCATAAGAACAGGATATGGCGCTCGACTCATCGATTGACAGTTCCGACTCGCCATAGCGAAAAACCGCACCAACCTCCTCAGAAGGCAAACTCGGGACACGGTGGACAGAGTACCCTTCATCGTCCAGTACTTCCCTGGAGCCGAGAAGCTATGACACCTTCTTCAGAGCCTTTAACATGTCATTGATGAAGACGAACATCTCGCCAAGGCCATCTCCACACCCCACTTCTTGCCTTTGAACAACCGGACATCCTCAAACAGACCATTGTCCACAGCAAACTACCCAGCCTTCAGGAGAACAGTGGCCACGGCACCACACAACCCTGCCACAACAACCTCTGCAAGACATGCTGGATCATAGACATGGATGCTATCATCTCACGTGAGAACACCATCCATCAGGTACACGCCACATACTCTTGCAACTCGGCCAACATTGTCTACCTGATACGCTGCAAGAAAGGGTGTCCCGAGGCATAGTACATTGGGAAGACCATGCAGATGCTACAACAACGGATGAATGAACACCGCTCGACAATCACCAGGCAAGACTGTTCCCTTCCTGTTGGTGAGCACTTCAGTGGTCACGGGCATTCGGCCTCTGATCTTCGGGTAAATGTTCACCAAGGCGGCCTTCATGACATATGACAGTGCAGAGTCACTGAGCAGAAACTGATAGCCAAGTTCCGCACACATGAGGATGGCCTCAACCGGGATCTTGGGCTCATGTCACACTACCTGTAACCCCCATGACTTGCCTGGGCTTGCAACATCTCACTTACTGTCCTGTCTGGAGACAGTACACATGTTTTAAACCTATGCTTAATGCTATCTCCACTCACATTGTCTGCACCTTTAAGAATTGATTAGCTGTAAAGACTTGCATTCTAATCAGTGTTCTGTAAACTGTGTGTTCTTTTATATGCTCTGTTTGAGACCAGAACTCTCCACTCACCTGATGAAGGGGCAAACTTTGAAAGCTTGTGGGTTTATTAAATAAACTTGTTGGATTTAAACCAGATGTTGTGAGATTTCTTACTGTGTTCACCCCAGTCCAATGCCGGCATCTCCACTCCATTGCAAAGCAACAGTAGAAAATGCTTCCAAATGCAAAAAGAGATAAGAATTCCTTGATGAAGGAAGACTCATTGAAAGGAGGTTTTACAAAGATTGCACAACATCTACCACTAGGACTAATGGAGCATAGGCAGTGTCCCAAAACTTGAAGAATTCTATGTTCAATAAAATTAATATGGTCACAACAACTCATGACGTTATAATCTAAAATGCACTGACTGGAAGGATAATGGAAGCAGTTTCATTAATAACTTTCAAAACAAAATTGGATATATTGTGAGTTAGACATATTTTTGATCTTCAAGGAAGGCGAGTGTTATGGTGGACAGACAGGAAAAGTCCAAATCAGATCAGCCGTAATCTGACTGAAGGATGGAGAAGGCTCAAAGGGGTGAACAACCTCCTCCTGCTCTAAGTTCTTGTGAACGTACTGTTGAAAAAAGAGCATGAGGGTTGAAGTAATTGAATAATTCTTTTGAGGACAGCACAGACACAATGGGCTGAATAGCCATCTTTTGTGCTGTAATATTATTTTATTGTATCATTTGTCATTCAAATTTGTAAATGAACCCGGGCAACTCGATAAAGTTTCAACTATAAAGCTATAAAGGGTTTTTTGCAACAGAATAATTTTATACAAGAGCATCAAGGTAAGACTAGACTGTAAGTGCAACTGCTCCTCTGGATCCCCAACTGCCAGTCCCTCCTCAACCCATGGTCTGCATCCTCTTGCCAATTAGCTCAGCTTGCTGCCCGTGAGATTGATAGGGTCCTCACCTTGAGGGTCTCAGAACACATACCCTCTCCCCAAGGCCACTCTACTACAAAATTCTAAATGCCTTCTATAATGTTTTCATTATTAAATGAAATTGAAAATGAACTTGTATAAGGAAAAATTAACTCCTCTGCATTCCCCAGTGTAGTGACTTTCATGACCATTGGATGTCCAAACACGCTTGACAGCCAGTGAAGTACTTCTTGAAGTGTAGTCACTTCAAAAAGTGACTTGCTACACTTGAAAGTGTAGCAAGAAACATGGCAGCCAATTTGTGCACAGCAAGCTCCCACACACAACAATTTAATAATGACCAGATGTTCTGTTTCTGTGATGTTGACCGAGGGATAAATGTTGGCTTGGATATCAGGGACAACTCCACTGCTCTTCTCCGAAATAGTGTTGTGGAATCTGGAGTACTGTGAGTAGTTTTTGTCCCCTTATTTAAGGAAAGATTTTGGAGGCACTTCAGAGAAGGTTCACTTGGATGTTCCCTTATATGGAAGGATTTGTTTTATGAGAAAAGTTTAAACAGGCTGGGACTCCACTTATTGGAATTTGGAAAAATGTGAGGTGATCTCATTGAAACATACTGGATTCTCAAGGGAGTTGACAGGGTAAATGCTGAGAGGATGTTCCCCTCATCAGAGAGTCGAGGACCAGAGGACATAATCTCAGAATAAAGGGGCGCCAGTTTAAGACTGATTTAAGAGGAAGAATTTCTTCCCTCAAGAGGGTTGAGAGTCTTTGGAACACCTTGCCACAGAGAGCTGTGTATATTTAAGGTTGAGATAGATTTTTGATCAGTCAGGCAATCAATGATTATGGAAAAAAGGCAGAAAAGTGGACATAACAAATGTTGGATCAGCCATGATCTGATTGAATGGCAGAGCAGGCTCAAGGGGTCAAACGGTCTACTCCTATTCCTATTTCTTATGATCTTATAGTCTTATAGTTCATCAAAATGATGGAGCCTCTGACATTTTTTTACTTCTTACTTCATGGGATGTGGGCATCACTGCCAAGGCCAGCATTTGTTGTCCATCCTGAATTGCTCTTGAACTGAGTGGCTTGCTAGGCCATTGCATTGGGCACTTAAGAGTCAGCCACATTGCTCTGAATCTAAAGTTACATATTGACCAGACTACGAGAGATTTTTTCTTCCCTGAAGGATATTAATGAACCAGTTGGGTTTTCATGACAATCATTCATAACGGGTCACCATTATTGAAACTAACTTTTCATTAAGATTTATTAATTGAGTTTAAATTCAACCAGCTGCCAAGGTGAGATGTAAACCCTTGCTCCAGAGTGTTAGCTAGGCCTCTGGGTTACTGATCTTGTGACATTGCCATAATATCATGTCTCTCACCAAGTGCAGCACTCACTCAACACAATGCTGGACAGTCAATCTAGATTTTAGTGCCCAAAACCTAGAGTGAAGAACCCACAACCTTCTGGTTCAGAGGCACAATTGCTACCATTTGAGCAATGGCCCAACATCTGGGAGAAGGAGAGCGAGATAGAGGGACAGAGATTTATGGCAACGGTGTTCTGGAATTCAACGAGGCAGTTGAAGGCACTGTTATTGATGCTGGAGTAATGACAATCAGATATGAGTTAGAGACCAAAATTGGACGAACAGTGAAGAGTTGTATGGCTGGAGGAATTTCACAGAGAAAGTGAAGGGTGAGAACCTGGATTTGAAAACAAGTGCTGACATTTATCTCCTGTTCACTTGCATTTTGCAAAGTGAGTTATTTATGTTTGCTCCAAAAGTGTTTTTTCTCTTTGTGCAACTCTACTGAATAGAACAGACAAAGAAACCTAATTTACATCCAATGAATGCTAATAATCAACATAAATGTGAATCAACGAGACTCAGAGTGGACTGAAGAACAGTTTCAAAAACTGATGCAGCCAAAATGACCAACAGTTCTAGTTCAGTGAAAAGTTGAAAATCAGGTTTGAGTAATAGCTTACAATTGAGGCCATGATTTTAAAGCCTAATTCCTTTTACTCGTTTTCAATGGGGGGATTTACTGACCCCATTTTCAGTGGGTGGGAACAGTAGAGGGGGCAGTGCCTTCCTGAATGAACCTTCTGCATTTTGGTCTCACATAAGTTGGTGTGGATATTTGACCTCTCCTGGGATGCCCTGAGACCACTCCTAAAGTGTTTTTATTGTCCTCCTGCAATTCTCCTCTTGTGACTGAGTTCTGGATGGACCAGCTACTTCAGGAGTCTGATGTCAGGCAAATATGTCCTGCCCAATGGAGCTAGTTTTGAGTGATCATCACCCCTCAATGTTGCGTCTGCTGGTTTGGGTGAGGACACTGCTGCTGAACCACATGTATGCGTAAGAAACAATACTTTTCACAGTTTGTTAATACATGTGACAATAATAAATCAAATCAAATCAAACATGTCCTGCCACCAAATTTGGAGAATCTCATGGAGCCACCACTGATGGTATTTCTCCACTGCATGGGGAACTTCCAAAGTATGTCAGAGTACGGGTATCATTGATATCTGGTAAACTTTTACCTTTGTCATGTGTTTAAGAGACTGGTCCTTAAATGCTCTTTTCCTCAGTCAGTTGAAGGCTGAGCTGACACGTTAGAGGTGATGAAGAATTTCTTAGCCTGTCTACCTTTGAAAAGAAGAGGGTCCCAAGATATGGAAAAAAGTCCTGGTTTGTGCTGTGGGAGCTGGTTGGAAGAGGACATTAGTTTTCCAGAGTTCAGTGAGAGCACCAGTTTCTCATGTACTTTTTATACATCAGTTTTCAAATAATCAACTGGCTCCAAGTGGTGTGTGAATAGGGAAAGTAGCAACTATTAATTCGGGCAATAAATCCTACTGTCAGTACCAGGCATAAAACACTACCAATAATTTTGAAACTAGGCTTGGTCATGTCCTGGGAACAAAATAATCTCCAGGTTGCTAAAGAGAAATATTTCACAGATAAAGCAATGATACAATCAAATGTTGCGTCAAGCCATCGACGCACACAGGGCCCAATTTTCCCATCAAGTTGCGCCCATTTTCAGGCGCAAAAACTTGGTAAAGTCAGGCATGAGGCAAGTAGCATGATTCGTGCCCATTTCCTTACCTATTCCCACTTTACAAATGGCCACCGTCGGGGCTGTGCCTGAAACAGGTGCATAGTAAACTTCTCTAAATGCTCATAAATCCTGTCCCTCAGAATCCTCTCCATCAACTTACCAACCACTGAGGTTAGACTCTCTGATCGGTAATTTCCCGGGCTATTCCTGTTCCCTTTCTTGAAAATAGGAACCACATCCGCAATCCTCCAATCCTCCGGAACCTCTCTGGTCTCCATCGACAACGCAAAGATCATCGCCAGGGGCTCTGCAATCACTTCCCTCACCTCCCACAATAACCTGGGAGTCCTATCCGGTCCCAGTGACTTACCTACCTTGATAGAATTTAAAAGTTCCAACACATCCTCTTTCTTAACGTCCACATACTCAATCTTTTCAGTCTGCCGCAAACTTGCAGTACACCCTCCCAGATCACTTTCTACTGTGAATACCAAGGCAAAGTACTCATTAAGCACCTCTGCCATTTCTTCCGGTTCCACACAGACTTTTCCCCCTTCACCTTTTATAGGTCCTATCCCTTCACTTCTCATCCTTTTACTCTTCACATATTTGTAGAACGCCTTGGGATTCTCCTTAATCTTACTCTCCAAGGCCTTCTCATGACCCCTTCTGGATATATCCGAGGTTTGACTACTGAGTCAATATGAACAAAGAACAAAGAACAAAGAAAATGACAGCAGAGGAACAGGCCCTTAGGCCCTTCAAACCTGCACTGACCATGCTGCCTGACTTAACAGAAATGCCCTTCCGAGGACCATATCCCTCTATTCCCATCTCATTCATGTATTTGACAAGACACCCCTTAAAAATCACTACTGTATCTGCTTCCACTACATTCCCCGGCAACAAGTTCCAGGCACCCACCACTCTCTATGTAAAAAATCTACCTCGTACATCTCCTTTAACCTTGCCCCTCGCACCTTAAACCTATGCCCCCTAGTAATTGACTCTTCCACCCTGGGAAAAAGCTTCTTCTATCCACTCTGTCTATACTTCTCATAATCTTGCAGACTTCTATCAGGTCTCCCCTCAACTTCCATCGCTCCAGTGAGAACAAACCAAGTTTCTCCAACCTCTCCTCATAGCAAATGCCCTCCTTTCCAAGCAACATCCTGGTAAATCTTTTCTGTACCCTCTCCAAAGCCCCCATATCCTTCTGGCAGTGTGTCCACCAGAATTGAACACGAGGACGAGCCGTTGATGTCGTCTATATGGATTTCAGTAAGGCGTTTGACAAAGTCCCTCATGGTAGGTTGGTAGAGAAGATTAAAGCTCATGGGATATGTGGCCAGGTATCTAGATGGGTAGAAAACTGGCTTGCAAAGAGGAGTCAGAGAATAGTAGTGGAGGGGTCCTTTTCTAGCTGGAGGTCTGTCACTAGTGGTGTGCCGCAGGGCTCAGTACTGGGACCTCTTCTCTTTGTAGTGTATATAAATGATTTGGAAAAGGGAGTAGGTGGTGTGATCAGCAAATTTGCTTATGACACCAAGATGGCTGGATTGGTGGGCAGTGAGGAGCAGTGTCTGGCAATACAACGGGATATTGATAGACTGGTAGATTGGGCAGATACTTGGCAAATGGAGTTTAATCCGGATAAATGTGAGGTGATGCATTTTGGCCAGAATAATATAGGGGGGAGTTATATGATAAAGGGTAAGCCCATAAGGAGTATAGAATCGCAGTGAGACCTGGGGGTGCAAGTGCACAAGTCTTTGAAAGTGGCAGTGCAAGTGGAGAGTGTGGTGAAGAAAGCCTATGGTATGTTAGCCTTTATAGGAAAGGGTATAGAATATAAGAGCTGGAGTCTAATGTTGCAGTTGTACAGAACGTTGGTTAGGCCACATTTAGAGTACTGTATCCAGTTCTGGTTGCCTTACTACCAGAAGGACGTGGAGACTCTGGAGAGAGTACAGAGGAGGTTTACCAGGATGTTGCCTAGTATGGAGGGACTGGGGTATGAGGAAAGATTGAATAAATTGGGGCTCTTTTCCCTTGAAAGATGGCGACTGAGGGGGGATCTAATAGAGGTATATAAGATTATGAAGGATATAGATAGAGTAAACAGAGGTAAGCTATTTCCTATGATAGAGACACACAGGATAAGGGGCCATGGGCTTAAGGTGAGGGGGGAGAGGTATAACACAGATATTAGAGGGAGGTTTTTCACACAGAGGGTAGTGGGGGTATGGAATGCTCTGCCAAGTAAGGTGGTGGAGGCAAACATGCTAGAGTTGTTTAACAGTAACTTAGACAGGCACATGAGTGGGTTGGGGATGGGTGGATATAGGAGGTTGTTTTAAATAAGGGTCATTAGCATTGGGAGTCCCTGGTAAGGTAAATGGATATGGTACAATAATAATGTTTTTTTTTCTCTTTTTCATTCACAGATTTTAAGTCAGTCTGCCTTGTGTCCAACGAGGGGCATGCACGCGATGTGTCGTACTTGGGCTGCTCTTGGTTGTTCGAGATTGGCCTAGTGCTTCATGTCATTAGTGTGTGCTTAAACTGGACCAGATACTGGGCAAGACGACAGCTCAGTGACTATCACTGATTGCTGTGCAGATACATGGATTTGGGCCAGTGTCTGTGGGAATTTGCGCATTCTCCCCATGCTTGCGTGGGTTTTCTCTGGGTGCTCTGGTTCCCTCCCACATGCCAAAGATGTGCTATTAGGCTGATTGGCAGTAATAAATTGTCCCTAAATTAGTTTCCCTCAATGTGGATGGCCATAAAACATTGGATGAGGGTCATGGGTGGAGGGGGGGACTGGCGGTGTTAGGATGGCGGCGCAGGCTCGTTGGGCCGAAGGGCCTGTTTCCCGGGCTGTTATGCTCTTCGTTCTTTGTATCTCCTCTGTACCTACTCCCCAGCACTTTAAACCTGCATCCTCTTATGGCAGCCATTTCAGCCCTGGGAAAAAGCCTCTGAGAATCCACCCAATCAATACCTCTCAACAATCTATACACCTCTATCAGGTCACCTCTCATCCTTTGTCTCTCCAAGGAGAAAAGACCGAGCTCTCTCAACCTATCCTCATAAGGCACACCACCCAATCCAGGCAACATCCTTGTAAATCTCCTCTGCACCCTTTCAATGGCTTCCACATCCTTCCTGTAATGAGGCGACCAGAACTGAGCACAGTACTCCAAATGGGGTCTGACCAGGGTCTTATAAAGCTGCAGCAATTTTCGCCAGTAAGCTGATCTTGCGGCAGGGTGCATATCTCAATGAGTTAAACCATTTGAGTAAATCCACATTTGATTCTTACGTTTCTTTAAAAGTAATTGAGTCTTTTCCGCCAACAAGCCTGTAAGGGGCAGCTGAAGGACTTCATTCGTGTTCTTTGTTCTTTATGCCAAGTGTGGTCTAACTAAGGTTCTATAAAGTTGCAACATGACTCGCCAAGGTTTAAATTCAATACCCCAGCCAATGAAGGCAAGCATGCCGTATGCCTTCTCGACTACCTTCTCCACCTGCATTGCCACTTTCAGTGACTTGTGTACCTGTACACCCAGATCCCTTTGCCTATCAATATGGGAGAACTGAGAAATAAGGGGAAAATCACTTGTACTATAGGCCCCCAAATAATCAGCGGGAAATTGAGGAGCAAATATGTAAGGAGATTACAAATAGCTCCAAGAAAGGTGAAGAACAAGGCTGGTAGAAGTAGGGAACCCTGGATGACTTGGGATATCGAAGGCCTGGTCAAGAGGAAGAAGGCACGTGATGTGCATAGGCAGCTGGGATCAAGTGGATCACTTGAAGACTATGGAGGGTATAGGAATGAAGCTAAGAGAGAAATCAGGAGGGCAAAAATGGGATACGAGATTGTTTTGGCAGATAAGGCAAAGGCAAATCCAAAGAGCTTCTACAAATACATAAGGGGCAAAAGAGTAACTAGGGAGAGAGTAGGACCTCTTAAGGATCAACAAGGTCATCTATATGCGGATCCACAAGAGATGGGTGAGATTCTAAATGAATATTTCCCGTCAGTATTTATTGTTAAGGAAAGCATGGATGTTAGGGAACTTGGGGAAATAAATATTGATGTCTTGAGGAGTGATGCATAAGAGAGGAGGAGGTACGGGAAGTCTTAAAGCGCATCAAGGTAGATAAATCCCTGGGACCTGATGAAGTGTATTCCAGGATGATGTGGGAGGCAAGGGAGAAAATTGCAGGTCCTGTAGCAGAGATATTTGAGGTGCCTGAAGATTGGAGGGTGGCAAATGTTGTGCCTTTGTTTAAAAAGGGCTGCAGGGAAAAGCTTGGGAACTACAGGCCAGTGAGCCTCATATCTATAGTAGGTTAGTTGTTAGAAGATATTTTGAGAGACAGGATCTACAAACATTTAGAGATGCAAGAACTGATTAGGGACAGTCAGCATAGCTTTGTGAATGGAAAATCATGTCTCACAAACTTGATAGAGTTTTTTGAAGGGGTAACCAAGAAGATAGATGAGAGCAGTGCAGTTGATGTTGTCCACATGGACTTTAGCAAGGCCTTTGACAAGGTACCGCATGATAGGTTGTTGTTTAAGGTTAAATCTCAGGGGATCCGGGGTGAAGTAGCTAAACGGATACAAAATTGGCTTGATGAGAGATGCCAGAGGGTGGTTGTAGAGGGTTGTTTTTTCAAACTGGAGGCCTGTGACCAGCGGTGTGCCTCAGGGATTGGTGCTGGGTCCACTTTATTTGTCATTTATATTAATGACTTGGATGAGAATATAGGGGGCACAGTTAGTAAGTTTGCAGATGATATCAAAATTGGTTCCATAGTGGTCAGTGGAGAAGGTTATCTAGGATTGCAGTGGGATCTTAATCAATTGGGCCAGTGGGCTGATGAATGCCAGATGCAGAGTTTAATTTAGATAAATGCTAGGTGATGCATTTTGGTAGATTGAACCAGGGCAGGACTTACTGAGTTAATGGTGGGTGTTGGGGAGAGTTATGGAACAAAGAGATCAAGGGCTTCATATCTCATCGAAAGTGGGGTCACATATGGACAGAGTGTTCAAGAAAACATTCAGCATGCTTGGTTTCATCAGTCGGAATATTGAATACAGGAGTTGGGATATTTTGTTGAAGTTATACAAGACATTGGTAAGGCCACACATGGAATACTGTGTACAGTTCTGGTCACCCTATTATAGAAAGAATGTTATTAAACTAGAAAGACTGCAGAAAAGATTTACTAGGACGCGAGGTTTGAGTTATATGGAGAGGCTGGATAGACTGAGATTTTTTTCCCTGGAGCATAGGAGGCTGAGGGGTGATCTTATAGAGGTCAATAAAGTAATGAGGAGCATAGATCAGCTAGATAGTCAATATCTTTCCCCAAAGATAGGGGAGTTTAAAACTAGAGGGCGTAGGTTTAAGGTGAGAGGGAAGAGATACAAAAGGGTCCAGAGGGGCATTTTTTTCACACAGAGGGTGGTGAGTGTCTGGGACAAGCTGCCAGAGGTAATAGTAGATGCGAGTACAATTTTGTCTTTTGAAAAGCATTTAGACAGCTGCATGGGTAAGATGGGTACAGAGGGATATGGGCCAAATGCGGGCAATTGGGACTAGTTTAGGGGTTTAGGAAAAAGGGCAGCTTAGACAAGTTGGGCCGAAGGGACTGTTTCCATGCTGTAAACCTCTATGATTCTATGACTCTGTGGCTCCACTCAGACTGGTGGGGGACTGGGGAGAGGAAGGTGGGTCAGATGGCTCCACTCAGATTGGTGGGGTGGGGGATGATGGGGGGTCCACTGCCACTCTGCTGTGATCAGTGTGGGGGGGTGGGGGGAGGGAGGGAGGGGAAGGGGCTGCAATCAGTCTGGATAGCAGAGGGGTGGGTGTATAATGGAGTCATTAATGTTGTGGGAGTGGGTCAATGACAATGGGGGCCGGGGGAGCCATTTCCCGACCTGGGAGCGATACAGCAGGGGAGCGTTTTTCTATCTTTTTTTCTGTGCATGCGTAGTTGGAGGTACCGATTGGAGGGGCAGTGTTTCGGGTATGTTAAGCCCCGTCCACAGGCTTCGGCAGCGTGATTTGGAAATGCTGATATTTTTTCTGGCAGAGTGCGTATGGGGGCACCTGAGAACGGGTCCAAAAGTTGGATCTGAAACACTCCCGGTTTCAAGTCTGCCCAGCACTTAGAATGAAAATGGTAAAATAGGGTCCATAGGGTCTGACTGAATAGAAAGCAATTTGAGAGCAGGACTATCTGTTTTATTTTCAACTAATGGGGCAAAGACCTTTGAAGGTTGATGATTTTCACCAGGTTTTAACTCTCTTCAATTGGATGTATGAAAATGTACATGTAAGTTTGAGAATTGTTTCGCAGAATGATCCCTTGCATTCGGTCAACAAATATTTTAATGGTAGAAAATCAGTTACAATGGTGGAATTTGCTATCCTTAGGCAAAGTGTGAACTCGGAAAAGAAAAGCAGAGTGTAGCCAACTGGTGGCTTTTCTCACCATATTTTCAAACACTTTGCCAAAAAAGGTAGGTCCCACAACATCACGTTGGAGTCCGCCCTGAAAGGGCACCCCGATCTAAAGAAAGTGAAACAAAACAAACCCCCAGGGAATTTCAATTCCGGCACACATCCCCCATGGACAAGAGAGCCCTCCCCTCTCTCTGGGAAACCTCCTCACAGAAGCCTCCTGCAGCAATGTCCCTGGCCCTACTGGCAGTGCGAGGTGTCAGTGTCTGAGCACTGCCGGGGTCACTGCCAGAGCATTTCCAGGCAGCACTTTGAAGGGGCATTCCCCCCTACTGCCTTGGTATGATTTTAAGGTCTGTATGGACCTGTACTCCCATCCTCTGGTGGAGACTGTTCGTCAGTTCCCTGTTTTACAAAATCTGTTGTAAACCCTGTTGAGATGATGTCACCTCAGCAGGGTGGGGCGAGTGGGAGCTGGATACAGTAGGAGGCCTGTCGAGTGTATGCCAATGGAGTTCATAACCTTGCATGGCAGGAATCCCATTACATCATTTGGCAGGGGAGGGTGGGGACAATTGACAGGGAAGTCCCACTGCCATATGAAAGCCACTTTGGGACTCCCCTCTATTCTCTGCTCCCACCACCATTCACACCCACTGAAAATGAGGGTGGAAAGTCCCACCCAACAGTGTTAAGAATTTGACAGTATAATGTCAATAAGGTTCTTTCATCATGTTTGCAGGGTTCCTCTTTTCCATTTAATTAATCAGTTTGTATCACTTCCATAACCTCATTATCGTGTCAATTTATTTGATTCATTGGAAGTCACAAGTTTTAGATATTCCATTTCTCACTGTTTTTGACATTCTCTTTTAAGTGTGGGCAACAAGATAATCAGGTAACAATCAGAAATTCACTTATGATACCAGAAAACACAGTTTCGGTGCAGTCTGCCCTATTGCTGAACTGATACGTTATGAGCCTGAAAAACACGCGCGACACATCCACTACAATATATTTCAAATTCATTACTATACTTCTTGATATAAGCTGGTACTTTATTATAAGTTTAATTTTAATTGACATTCACAACTTTGAGCCTTTTCCCATTACCTAGGCATCTCAATTATTTAATTCCAGACCAGAATTTAAACTAAGTATCAAACTCCATTTTCCCAGCTGATGGATTTCAATTCTGTATAAATGCTGACTTAGTTCTCTGAATTATGTTGTTTGTGTTAGGAAGTGCCAGTGTGGTGACAAATCGTGTGTTGAATTGAATGGCTGTGGACCTCTCTTTGTACAGAGTGCTTGTAGAACCATATTTTACAAGATTCAGGACTGGTGCTGTGTAAATTCAGCAGACCATGTCCCATAAAGAGAACAAAGTTGAGTTCAGTACCAAGAAAAGTGGTTACGAAACTTTAACAGCGGCTAAAAGCTGAGCATTGTAGTATTCCGCTGACTATTAATTGCTCAGAATGTGTTCCAGCTGCTTTTACTCCTCTAGTTAAAGAACTATATGTAAACTTAAAACTGCTTCATTTCAGAGAATTAGTCAATAGCAGGGGTACAGCAGCCTCTATAGGTGCCAAGATTCTTCTGAGTTGGCTTTTGAAGAATATGTGTCTGAGCACATGCTGCTTCTGCCAGAAGAGACTGTCATTTTTTTAAATCACAGATGATTGAGCATATAGCCTGCCATGTATGGCCAACAACTTTGTTCCACTATCACTAGAAATAACCATAAATCTCAACTTACAACAATTGCACATAAAAATGGATGTATTATGCATAAAATTCTATACTTTATTTGAATTCTAAAAATATCAGTGGTGATCCTCCCAGCCCACTGCGCTGATTGAGTAGTGAGTAGGTCGGGACATATCAGGGGTGATACGGTGGCCGTTACGTGGGCTTCGCGCTAGCCGTCACAGCCTTCACATGTCTCCAGCCTAAGTTAACTGACGTAATCAGCTTTAGCATGGAGCTGATTATCATGTGGAAATATCACGGTAATTGACATTTCCATATGATTAGTGGGCCAGGGACAGAATTCTCCAGGTCCGCTAGCATTCCCCCACTCCGCCACCCCCCCTCCCCCCCCATCAGGAATTGTTCCTTCTAGTGGGTTTACCAGTCCTCCTCACTAATGGGGAACAGGTGGCCTGACCCTGCTGGAGGGAAAAGAAGGCCATTGAGGCCCCCCCTGGAAGGTCAGGGACAGGTGTACCTCTTGGGCAGTGTCAGCCTAAAGTGCCAGCCTAGCACTGCTCAAGGGGCACCCTGGCACTGCCCACTGGGCAGTGCCAAGGGGGCAGGGCCAGTGGTGGTCGATCAGTGAGGGGGACCTGCTGCCACTCTGCATTCAGGATCAGTGTCAGAGGGAGGGAGTGAAGGCGATTGGGGCTGGTCATTGGGATTGGGGAGATCAGGGCTGGCCAGAGGCTGGGGGACATAAGAGTTGTCCCGGGGAGGTCCGGGAGGCAGTGATCATGACTGGTGGAGGGGGGGCGGATCTGCAGGGCTAGCAATGGAAGGTTGCGGGGCTGGCCAATGATCGGGGGGTTGCAGCGTAATCCAGTGATTGGGCTGGACAGCGATCTGGAGGCCAGAAATGGTTGGGGTAGCCACTGCGCATGCGCCAATCTCCATGTTGACAGTTTAGCACTTGCGCAGTGGCCTGCTCAGCACCAAGCAGCCAGCCCCTTGGGCGGAAATAGACTTCAGCCCCTAGTTTTCAGAGTAAATCCTGCTCGGGCACTCTGTGATGCACACAGTGTCGGAGATTCATTCTGAAAATCATACTAAAAAAAGGCAGGATTCACTCCCATTTTTCCGCAAGTTGGGGAGTTAATTTTTTTTGGGAGAATCCCAGCCATCATTTCATTAAAGAAGTTTGCATTTTTTTAATGATGTTCTGTGTATAGTCAAGCTGCTCTTTGCTACAAATAACAACACAATTGAGTTGGGTAATTCTTAAAAGAAGCTTTCTTTGGAATTAATGGCGCTTTCATTGTTTTTAAAGCTCTAAACTAGTAATTTTCCATTTTGCAAAATCTGTGTCTAGTAATTTCCCAACAAATGGTTGCATCTGACTCTAGTCATAATGTTATTCTATTGCAGCTGATATGAAGGACTGGCATTTCACAGACAGATGTTTTTAATTAAAACATAAGCCAACAAAACCCAGTGGCTCATTTTGCAAACTGTCTACGGTCCCTTTTTTTAAAAAAGAAATTGGAACCTAAACTTTAAGTTGCAATAAAAGTAATAAAAATAGCTATCAGACATATTAATCATAAACCAAATATTGTTCCATGACAAAGTTAATATAAACCAGGCAAAAGTTGAATGTATTTTCTCAACTGTGTATATGTGTGTAATTCAGCCAACCACAAATATTCCCACAAACACAAAATAACTTGGCCACTCATCTCTTGGTTAAAAAGAACAATGATGGAAACTATCTCGCAATTACAATTCATGAAATTGGACAGATTTATTCCTTGGCACTTTTGGAAGATTGACACCAAAGTTCAGTAGCCAAAGTTTGGCTACTGAAGACATGGAACAACTGGGAAGAATGTTCAACATGCAAGTTCTGCCTAGTGATCAATTTTAATTGGCATTCTACAAGGCACTGACTTGTCTGTGGTGGGTACCTAATGCCTGTTTCAGGGCAATGACCTGGGAGTCACCAAATTTCAATTCGCCAGCCACTTCTTGGGCAGAGCAGAAACAAGAGGCATTGTCCTGAAATTTGTCCAAAAAGTAGGGTGAAAAAGGGTTGGATTTCTCCCATTGTTTTCCCAAACCCTCTAATCCAGTGCAGTGCAAAGCACAATGTATGCTTTGTATTGGTATGGCATGCTTTTCATAGTTATGAATGGAAATTTGAAGAAAATAAATCTATCCTCATAATAAAAGCCACGTTTGATTCCTGGAACAGCACAGAATGTTCAAAACAGATTTCCCACAAAGCTGGATTTCAGGGCCATTAAGCCAAGCTATCATTAAGTCATTTCACCTACCTTTGAATTATTTTATGGGAACAGAGAGGGAAGAAGTCTATTCCATCCAAGTCTTCTTTAGCCTGATCCACGTAATTAATTAGTTTAAATTTAAAATGTCATGTAAGTTAATGTCATTCCTAGCAACTACAAGATAAATTTTATGGGACAGATTTTCCATGCAACCCGCTGCACATTTCGCTGTGGCGGAGGTGGCCCACCATTAGCCAGCAGCGTAATTATCTGGTTCCACTATTGCCAATAGGGTTTCTCTTTGAATGCGCCCCTCACTGTTGTGAAATCCAAGCTGATAGGACTGGAAGATCACGGCGGCACGGCTGGTCAGAGAATTTCAGCCTACAATCTAAGAAATGTTTATAAAAAAAGAAAAATGGTTTTTTGTATGATTATTAACATCAATGTAAAGATTCTGACCATCATTTAGTAACATTCCTGGATCAAAGTCTGAGTACTTGTTGGTAAACTTTACATATGGTGTTCAACTTTTACTAATCAACATCTGTTTTAAAAGAGGACAACCCTTCTCCATCACATAAATTGGTCAAAAGAAATATTCTATAACATTAAATGTTATAAAACCTAAAGACAGAAAGAAAAAAATATGCATTTATATAACAGCTTTCAGAGATGTGTCAATGTAGTTTTCAGCCAATTATGTACTTTTGAAGTGTAGTCGCTATTATACTGCCAGGAAACATAGCAGCCAATTTACACACAGCAATATCCCACATACCACAATGTAAAAGTGATGAAAAAATCTGCCTTTTTTGTTATGTTGGAAACTGGGGTGAACTCCCCTGATCTTTTACATACTTGAGAGGGCAGATGAGATCTCAGTTAACATCTCATCTGGATGGCAATATACTTTCCTCCCTCAGTAATGCCTGCCTAGATTATGCACTCAACTATTTGAAGTGGGATGATAATCCAAAAGCTGCTAAGAGGGTGCTACAAATATATATCAAAAGATGTCTGAAATGTTTTTCAAAAAATAGTATTTTATGAACAATGTTTCAATATGAATTATACAAATGTAATGTACTTGTAAATAGTCAGGTTTTGAGATGAAGGGAAAAAATTAGTTGATATAGTCTATTTTGCTTGAAATAACCTTCGAAAGAGGTCAGTGACATAAAACTGAAAGCAAGTGGAGTCAGAAATATTCTGCGCCCCAACACAGCCTTGAGCAAGCAGCACACACTTGAAGTAAGTGACAAGTTACCATCACTCCCACAGGTAAGTTGGCCAAGGGAAGACTTCAACTTTGAGCCACCTCCTTATGGCCAGTGTCCTTCAGTTTGGGGATTTGGAGTAGATTGGGTACTGGGGGAAGGATGGGTACTGAGTAGAAGGGTACTGGGGGAAGGATGATGTTGGTGGTGTGATGTGTTGATTTTGATAGCTGTGAAGTGGGGAACACAATTCCTGGGTCAAAAAGAAGGATCTTAAAAAATCAGAAGCGCTTACCAATTTCTACCCCTGTATTTGATCCAGCAGAGGTGGCAGAGAGGCTTCACCGAGGAGCATTCTGGGAGAAGTCACCACAGTCACCTTAATTGTATAGTGGGTATAGTAGAAAGGGTGGGCAAGTATTTAATAATTTTATCACTTGTAGTTTCAGAGGTAATTTCTGTGGTTTATAGTTTGTAACGGTTATATTCGGTAGTAACAAGGTCCAGGAAAGAAGGGCCCTAGAGAATTGGATGTAATCTGAAACAAAACATCTTTCAAGAGTTTAATTTAAAGTGATAAGATATGACAGGAGAGGTCTAAGCCCTGGTCCGCTTTTTGTGCTCCACATGGGATGCCGGGAATGTTTCCAGTGCCCAGGGCCAGCACATGTGCAGGAGGTGTCTCCAGCTGCAGCTCCTAGAAGTCCGCATTTTGGACACCAAAATGTTGTCTGATTTCAAGAAGACATTACGTATAGCTCTTGGGACTAAAGGGATCAAAGGATATGGGGGAAAGAGGGGATATCAGGATATTGAATTCAGTGATCAACCAGCCATGATCAGAATGAATGATGGAGCAGGCTCGAAAGGGCGATTGTCCTATTCCTGCTTCTGGTTTCTGAGCTTTCATTTGTGAATTAATGAAGACAGTGATAAGTAAACACATTCTCTGCCTGTCTTCAACAGCACGAAGGAATTCCTATGGCCTATTAAATAGCAAACAAAATTTGGTTTTGTAGTTTTTGATGCTAAGATTGTTTCATTTTAGCAATCAGTGCTTAAGGTAGAGCGATTTAAATTCCAATGTAATTTTGTCAGACATGCACTGTTAATCACAAAATGTCTTGTTTCAATGTAAATAACAGACATCTCAGTGATTAGATTAGAGATATGATTTATACTGTGTTGACATTTATGCTACATAATGGAAAATAACTAGAACAAAACGATTAATATTCCAATACAAATATTCCCAAAAGTGTTTCTCTGCTTCTACTACAGATGTTTAAAACTTTAAAAATTATTCGTTAAATATAGTTATTTACTTTTGCACTATTAAAGCAAATATGTTCCTTTAGCTACAAGTTATGGTGATATGTGTCTGAGCAATCAAAAGCCTAAGAAACAAAAGAAACTACAAAATGTACCCTTCTGACTCCAACTGTAATTATAAAGTACATTTTCCACATATCATCTGAGGTCATACTTGCCTACAATGTTATTTAACTCTTTGACCATCAAAATACTTCTTTATTTTCATAATAAGTTTGTATTTTCTATCTTCATAATAAGTTTGTCTTTTCTAACAAATAACAAAAAAAATTCAACTTCAGATAGTATTATGTACTAGAGATCGAGAAGTACATTGAGTCAAAATGCATTTCCTAACTTGTAATATTCTCGAAATAAAATTGAAAAGTTGTAACTGGTTATATTTTATACTAACTTTTGAAGAATTAGTATAAATGGTAAAAGGGTATTAACACCCAAAACCTTGATACAAGTTTAACTCAACAGTGATACTCACCTGCTCCCCCCCATCCCAAAAGGACACAATGGAGCTTCAAGGCGTGCAAGGCGGCAAGGTCCACCAAGTTTGGAGTGAAGCTGTTCATGGTAGCAATGCCAAGGATGAGGGAGCAGGGTTTGACAAGCAAAGAAATGCAGACCCAGGAGAGTGCAGAGGTATGAGAGATTCAACCAAGAAACTAAGATGTGTGAAGAGCACTCTTGGTGCAGGGGAAATTATCTTCAGGAGAAGTGTAGGTTCAAGGAAACTGTGTGTATGCCTGCAGCAAAAAGGTTCATGTAAGAAGCAAATGTAGGGTCAAGCAGGGCCAACCTGGTGGTAGCAGGGTCGATGTTCTGGCTCCAGTGGAGAGCATGGAAAGTCATTCTGAAGGAGGACCAAATGATTACAAATTGAATAATACTGAAATAGGCAAAGTAGCCCCTATCTCAATAATACTGATGGCCAACAGGTGTCCACTCAAAATGTAGATATAGTAGTGGGACAGCAAACATATTGATACTTATGGGGAGGGATCTATAACTTGAGATTAAAAAGCACTGTACTCAAGCTGGCTACATACACAAGGGAGGCTGTACAGTTCTTGGGAATAATGACAACCGTATAAGTTATAAATAGCAATCTACCCAAGTACCCTCAATTGTAATTGTAGGCCAAGGGCCAAGATTGATGAGTCAAGATTGACTTCAGGAAATTAAATTGAATTGGCCAGAAACATTTTAAATTAGTAAAGGAGACCTACATGAAGTACTCAGAAGGTACCAGGAAGTATTTCAGGATGAATTGGGCAAAATCCAAGGCTTGAAGACCAAAGCTCACATGGATCCGGAAGCGGCAAAAATATTCTATAGAGCCAGGCCTGTACCTTACTTGTTGCATGAGAAGGCAGAGACTGAACTTAGATGATTAGAAGATTTAGGCATCATAAAGCCCGTGCAATTTGCAGAGTGGGCAGCTCTCGTGTGCTAGTAGTCAAACCTGATGAGACCATAAAAATATGTGGAGAATACAAAATAACAATAAACTGAGCAGCAAAATTGGATAGTATCCTATAACTAAAATAGAGGACTTTCACTGCACTTCCCTCATCGATCCTCCTTGCTACATATTCACAAAAATTAGATAAGTTAGTAAGACACATCTTTCCCTTAACAAAACAATGCTGAGTCTAGGATGACTGAGCAAAATGAAGGGTACAACACCTAATGAATCCGCCAGATCTGTACCTATTAAGTTTAACTGAGGAAAATTGATCATGCTCCTTTACAGGTGTATATTCTGATCTAGCTGATTTTCTAATATTGCTGCATCAAATGATCTGGATGTAAAACAAACAAAAACTATCATTATCCATCATCTGTGTGAGACTCCCTCATGGAGGTGGTCATACAATGTCTCATCTTATACAATGTGACGTGTGATTCTAATGCAATGAGAACTTGGGTTTCAAAAACACTCATCAAACTTCTTGAATAAGTTAATTAGAAGAATGTTCAAAGGATGTTTTTGCAAAAGCACGTGGTCCTGTTGAAGCCTTTAAAATAGTTCTCTGTCTGTTAGCTGTCATACATGGAGCTCTTTATTCACAATCACAGTACAATTTGCAACTTGCAGTAATTCAATTTTTGCACTTCACCAACTGGTAGTATATGTATTGGTAGTGCATCATAACCGTAACCATGTTAGCACTTCTAAACAATGTATGCCAACACACGATAAACATTAGTTTAACCAGTGAAAGCAGAAAGCAGAAGTCCATGTACCCACCAGAACCAACAAAGCAATGACATTGGGCTGAAGGACTCCATTAAAAGACTATCCAAATCCAATGCAGAACCAGCAATTACAGGAATTAGCCTCAAGAGAAAATGTACAAGAAAATTCTTTTAGACTAATCAAGATCCATTAACCTATAACATATGTACAATAAAGCCAGATGTCACGGTCCTTGCATGAACATTAACACATTACACAGGAATGTTAATGTGAAGTTGGAGACTATTAAATGCTTATCTGGATCTAGCAGTTTTATTGAACTCCAGCAGAGATCTGACAAAATGACTCAAAGAAATAAATGAAGACATTTTGGAAGTAGGAATAAGCAAGATCACATAGAAATTAAATGGAGAATAACTGCAGGATACTGAGGTGTAGCGGGATCTAGGTGCACTCGACCACGAGGCACAAATGGTATGCAGGTGTAGCATGTAATCAAGATGAAATACAATGCTATCCTTCAACATGAGAGGAATTAAAACAAAAAGGGATGTTATGCTTCAATTATACAGGATGTTGATGAGACTACATCTCAAATGCTGTTTTGATTTCCTTGATTAAGAAAGGACGTAAATGTGTTGGAGGTGGTTCAGAGGAGGTTTACGAGATTGATACCTGGATTGAGCAGGTTGCCTTGTGAGGAAAGGTGAGAAAGACTGGGCTTTCCACTGGAGTTTATTTTTATTTATTTATTATTGTCATAAGTAGGCTTACATTAACACTGCAATTAAGTTATTGTGAAAATTCCCTAGTCGCCACATTCCGGTGCCTATTTGGGCAACTGAGGGAAAATTTAGCATGGCCAATGCACCTAACCAGCATGGCTTTCAGACTGTGGGAGGAAACCGTAAGGGGTGACTCAGTCTTACATCCGGAATGGTCTTGACATGGTGGTCATGGAAAGGATGTTTCCTTTTGTGGGTGACTTCAGAATTAGGGATCATTTT
Source organism: Carcharhinus amblyrhynchos (assembly GCF_965287045.1). Classification (NCBI taxonomy): domain Eukaryota; kingdom Metazoa; phylum Chordata; class Chondrichthyes; order Carcharhiniformes; family Carcharhinidae; genus Carcharhinus; species Carcharhinus amblyrhynchos. The sequence continues at coordinate 7,380,779 of NC_137329.1, read as the reverse complement.
TTTAAAATGAGAGGTCGCCCTTTTAGGACAGAGGTGAAGAGATTTTTTTCTCTCCAAAGGTTGGGCAAATTGGAACTCAGTCTCAGAAGGCGATGGAGATGCGGTCATTGAAGAATTTAAAGCCGGAGGTGGATAGCTTCTTGTTGGGCAAGAGAATCAAAGTATATTGGAGTAGATAGGAATGTTGAGCTCAAAACACAAACAGATCAGCCATGGTCTTATTGAATGCTTGAGCAGGCTTAATGGGCCAAATGGTGTACCTTCGCTCCTAGTTTTTATATACATATGTTGGTAGATCCATATAATGATACATAAAAATATCCCTTAAGTATGGGTTATATTTTAGATTATCCACCTTCCTCTTATGGTGATTATTTTTGTAATGAGCTACAATATATAAAGTGAGGGATGTGGCAGTTAATTCATTTCTGATTATACTCCAACACAAGTACTTTGAACATTTCATTGGTTATCTGGACAATATTGATGATGAACAAATACAAACTGCAGACAAGTAACCTCTTATCTGACTGTATGCATTGTTATGCCTCAATCAAATAGCCTCTAAAAGAGGATGATGTTACAGCCTCGTTTGAAAAAAGTTGAATCAATTGTCAGCCCATGAATAGGTCCCTAAAACTAGTTGGAAACTGTGAGGTACTTTCACATAGAGCCTGTGACCTAGAATCCATAAACAGACATGGAAACATATTTCTTGGGAATAAATACTCCTGCTTTCAATAGAGATCCTCCAGTATTTTGTTGAAAAGTTGGAACAGGATCTCACAAGTTCCAAGATTAAAATATTTTGGCATCACAACATGGGGGAAGTATTTCAGAGGTAGCCTCTTCATTCTAGCATCCCATTTGTGTTTTGTGTTCACTTTCCATATTTCTGCTTGTTTTAATTCAAAGATAGTATTGTGCCCAATTTTTTCTTGTTAGGTCGTGGAGCAGAAGTTTAATTTTCAGGTCCTAATCCAGTGTACAAGCACAGTGGTCTCTGTCTGCGTGAAATCAGGTAGTTCTGGAAACCTTCAGCACCACTTATTTTGCATCTGGCATGTGCATGCTGTGTCCCAATTGCTCAAGGCGAGCATGACATGGGCAGATTTCTCTGTAGTATTCACAGCACTAAATCAGTCTCGTATGTTTTGACAAAGGAAACTGAACAAAACTTTCCATAGAAGTAAGCTGAAATTATTTGCTTAAGGAAAACTTTCAGAAGGAAAACTTTCACCTGAGACTTTCTATTAAATATACTAAGTGTTTTGGCACATGGTTTATCATTCTATATTCTACAGTGTAGTTTTTTTTGTACCTTATTCATGATTAATGTATTAAAACCCAGAAGCATTAGCAATTTGAACATGAAACGGACCAGAATTCAGGATTCAATTATCTTGCCTAAGTAGGTTCATGTGTGAGCCTTGACAGAGAAACTTTTTGAGAAGCATAATCAAGGCTAATCCTATTCTCTTCCAAATGTGCAGTTTTAGCAGAGAATTGTATAGTGATCAAGAGCAGAAACCTGGCCAGTGTTTCACTCCTTAATAGTAGGTTCCTGAGAATTTAGATTTCATACCTTCATAGCATGAAGTCCCAAAGCTGAACAGTTGAAATCATTACTGCAACAGTCTGAAGCTCCTTGCCCCAATATTTGTAAATGGAGCTTCTTAGGCCGTTCATTTCAATTGACAACACTGACGTAATCTAGCAGTGAGGGAGAGCAGAGATTTAAAAGCCTGTCAGCAATAAAATCAATAAGGGTAGCATGGTGACACAGTAGTTAGCACTGCTGCCTCACAGCTCCAGGGACACGGGTTCGTTTCCAACCTTGAGTGATTATCTGTATGGAATTTGCACATTCTTCCTATAGCTGCATGGATTTCCTCTGGGAACTCTGGTTTCCTCCCACAATCCAAAGATGTGTAGGTTAGGTTGACTGGTCATGTTAAATTGCTCTTTAGTGTCCCAAGGTATGTCAGTTACAGAGATTAATGAGGTAAATGTATGGGGTTATGGTGTTGGGGCGCGGTGCGGACCTGGGAAAGTTGCCATGTCAGAGAGTTGGTGCAGACGTGAAGGACCAAGTGGCTATCTTCTGCATGGTAGGGCTTCTATGATTTAGAAAAGAACCAAAGGTTCTTACGAAGATTATATTAGACAAAATGCATTCCTCTAGGTCAAGTTTTTATTGCTTTGTAACTGAGGGGGCTAGTTCCAGGGTGCAAAGAACAAAATGGGCAATGAGCCACAATTCAGGGTCTTTGGCTCTCTTTGACTGTCCTTGGAGTTTGTTATCTCAGGAATGCAGAGGTTTTTTAAATTGGAGTATACAGTAGGCACTAAATATCACATTTAAATGAAATAACAGTGACATAATGAAGCCCCCCCTGTTCATTTGATTTCAGTATGCTGCGAACACAATGCTCATGGGACCTGGGTTGGAATCATACCATACAAAATTATTAAATTTAAATTCTATCAAAATTTGGATTTTTATTGAAAAAAACTGTCCAGGTTTCTGCTCTTGATCACTATCCAGTTATCTTTGTTGAAAGTGCATGTTTGAAACAGGATCGGATGAGCCTCAGTTATGTCTAATGATGACCAAGAAACACAGAAAATACGAGGAGTAGACCATTCAGCTCTTTGAGCCTGACCCACCATTTATTTTGACCACATCTGATCATCCATCTCAGTAACCTGTCCCCGCTTTCCCCCATATCCTTTAGCCCCAAAAGCTATACCTAACTCCTTCTTGATAACATGCAAGGGCAGGCAGCAACTCAATTAAATATGTGATCTGAAAAACAGCGCATCTGACAGACAGCACTCTCAATGCTGTACTAGACTGTCAGCCTTGATTTTTGTGCTTAAGTCCTAGGCCGGAATTTTCTGGTCCAATTTGGTGAACCAACAAAATTCTGTTACCATTCAGCAGCAATTTCCAGGCCCACCCAGTCCTGGCCCTGGAGAGGGACTTGAATCCATAGCCTTGTAACTCAGAGACAAGGGTGCTGCTAACTGAGCATAACTGACATTGTTCATGATTCTAAATACTGCTAACCAATCTCCTCAACCTTTTCTGTGCAAGAGAGAAGAATCCCAGTGTCTCCACATAGTTATATAAGAGCATGGAAGTTCTCCAGATGTTGAGGTCTACATCATTAAAACAGTAAGCCAGATTATCTAGTCATTTAGCTCACATATTATTGGTGGACCTTGTATGCAATTGACTGTATATGTGTCTGCATAATAAAATGACTATGGCTGGAATTCTCTGACTTTGCCTGCAGCTGGGATTCTCTGGTCCAGCTGCAGTGAATGGAATTTTTGGTTGAGTGCCAAGATTCTCCATTCTTGCTGACAACGATGGTGGAGTGAACAAGATCAGAGAATCACAGTCTATATTTCAGAAGTGTTTCAACGTCTGTGTAGCACTCAGGAATGAGACATTTTGGGAGCGAGAGGGATCTTGTAGAAACTTATAAAATTCTAACAAGGCCAGACAGGATCGATTCACAAAGAATGTTCCCAATGGTGGCGGAGCCCAGAACTGGGGTCATAGTTTGAGGATAAGAGGTAAACCTTTTGGAACTGAGGTAAGGAGAAATTTCTTCCCCCAGCGGTGATAAATGTGTGGAATTCACTACCACAGAATGTAGTTGAGGCCAAAACATTGTCTGATTTCAAGAAAAAATTAGATGTAGCTCTAGGGGTTAAAGGGATATGGGAGGAAGGAGGATCAGGATATTGAATTCGATGATGAGCCATGATCAAAATGAATGGCGGTGTAGGCTTGAAAGGCCGAATGGTCGACTCCAGCTTCTAGTTTCCATGTTTTTATGTCTTGAGGAATTGTAAGATGCTATCTAGACAGAAGTTCCTTTTACTTTCTTGACACTTCTAGTTACGCCTATCCTACCTTCAATGCTATTCATTAACTGAAACATACCCATTTTGATTAGAAATTGAGTTTGTGACTCAGCCATAAAAGCAAAAGCATATCTTGTTTGATGCTTGTCAATACTGTACTTGCTTCCTTTAGTTCTGCATCGACAGTCCAAATTAAATAATCCATTTTTATCTAAAGTTACTGCTTCTCAGCATTTAAAAAATCTTTACATTTCCTCTTGATCATCTTTATTTTCTAATGAAATAAGTTCAGGTTTGCGAATTTGAGTACTGTGTGCAGTTTTGGGCGCCGCACCTGCGCAAAGATATTTTGGCCTTGGAGGGAGTGCAGAGGAGGTTTACTAGGCTGATACCGGAGTTGAGGGGGTTGAGCTATGAGGAGAGGCTGAATAAACTGGGCTTGTACTCGTTAGAGTTTAGAAGAATGAGGGGAGATCTCATTGAGACATATAAGATGATGAATGAGATGGATAGGATAGAGGTGGAGAGACTGTTCCCGCTCAAAAAAGACAGTAGGACTAGGGGGCACAGCCTCAAGATAAAAGGGGGGCGGTTTAGAACGGAGTTGAGGAGGAACTTCTTCACTCAAAGGGTGGTGAATCTCTGGAATTCTCTGCCCGTTGAAGTGGTGGAGGCAGTCTCGCTAAATATTTTTAAGACGCGGGTTGATGGGTTTTTGATAAGAGAGGGGATTAAGGGTTATGGGGAGAGGGCGGGAAAGTGGAACTGAGCAGCGACAGATCAGCCATGATATTATTGAATGGTGGGGCAGGCTCAAAGGGCTAGATGGCCTACTCCTGCTCCTATTTCTTATGTTCTTATGTTCTAACTGTGGGAATCATTCTAATTAGTCTGCTTTGAACTCCTTGCAACCATCGATGTGTTTTTGAAGGTTAAATACCCTAGACTGTACATGATATTTGCAATCTTGCCCATTATTTAAAAGGGTTAGAATAACTTTTCAACCAATATTTAAATATCTTCCTTGCAATCAACAGTTTCAAATTAATCAGATATGGATAAAAAATTAATGCAGTGTATATGCTTCTATTTTCCAATAGACATTTGCTCATGGTGTACATGTTTACCTGTTCCTTCTTTAATTTGTATAATCCTGTATTTATCTGCATTAAAATGTGATATTTATAAGCCCATATATTTTACTTGTCCAATCATGTTTGAATACTCTTGATTTCTTTTATATTTCTGTTATATATTAAGAAGCTAAACCTTGAACTGGTCACAATTTCAAAGTTTGCAGATAATACTGTAAACTGTGAGGAGCTTAGTGTAGAACTTCAAAGGGTCATAGGCAATTTTGTGGCATGGCAGATAGGTAGCAGATGAACATAAATGCAGACAAGTGTGAGGCGATTTATTTTGGCAGAAAGAATATCGACAGCCAACTGGTTGCCACATTATAGGAAGGATGTGGTTGCACTGGAGAGGGCGCAGAGGAGATTCACCAGGATGTTGTCTGGATGTTGGAGTGGAACATTTAAGTTCTGAAAAGAGGTTGGGCAGGCATGGGTTGTTTTTGATGGAGCAGAGAAGACTGAAGGGTGATTTGATCAAGGTGTACAAGATTATGAAAAACATGGGCAGAATTGATAAGCAGCAGCTGTTTTCCTTATTTGATGGGTCAGTCACAAGGGGACATAGGTTGAAGGCGTGGGGCAGGAGGTTTGGGCATGTGAGAAAAAACTTATTTACCCAAAGGGTGGTGAAGGTCTGGACTGCGCTACCTGGGTAGAGGCAGGTTACCTCATATCCTTTAGAAAGGCTTGGCATGTCAGAACATTCAAGGCTATGGGCCAAGTGTTGGTGGACAAGATTAGGTGGGAGTTCAGGTCTTTCTCGCATGTGGGTGCAGACTCAATGGGCCGAAGAGCCTCTTTTGCATCCTATGATTCTGTGATTCTAATAAAAAGTAAAGGGTATAACACTAAAGGGACTGGAGAAGTTCAGGGACCGAGATATCTAAGTGTATAGGTAACTGAAGGTGGCAGTACAGAGAGAATAGTTAATAAACATATAGTACGCTGGGCTTTATTAATAGAGCCATGGAGTACAATAATCATGCATTACTTGCAGAGTAAAACTTTTGCCCATTTACAGGGATTCAGATCTAGTGATATGACAAGAAAATTGCAAAGTTTCTAAATGTCCAAATTTGTTTTTTAAATTCTTTTGAATCTTCCCTTTATCCATCATTTCTCGACTTGCTCTTAAGACACTGGAAATTCCATTTGAATTATGTGTTAAGACGGGGTATTCATTAACTGGGAAAGCATGACTATGAACCGTATCCTATCACTAACTGGCACATGATGTGCCTGTGAAGCCAGATGACCAAAATCTTGGACAAAGACGTAGACTTTCAGGAGTGTCATAATGGAGAAAAGCAAAGAACATAAGAACATAAGAACATAAGAAATAGGAGCAGGAGTAGGCCATCTGGCCCTTCAAGCCTGCCCCGCCATTCAATAAGATCATGGCTGATCTGTCGTGGCTCAGTTCCACTTTCCCGCCCTCTCCCCATAACCCTTAATCCCCTCTCTTATCAAAAACCCATCAACCTGCTTCTTAAAAATATTTAGCGAGGCAGCCTCCACCACTTCAACGGGCAGAGAATTCCAGAGATTCACCACCCTTTGAGTGAAGAAGTTCCTCCTCAACTCCGTTCTGAACTGCCCCCCCTTTATCTTGAGGCTGTGCCCCCTAGTCCTACTGTCTTTTTTGAGCGGGAAGAGTCTTTCCACCTCTATCCTATCCATCCCATTCATCATCTTATACGTCTCAATGAGATCTCCCCTCATTCTTCTAAACTCTAACGAGTACAAGCCTAGTTTATTCAGCCTCTCCTCATAGCTCAACCCCCTCAACTCCGGTATCAGCCTAGTAAACCTCCTCTGCACTCCCTCCAAGGCCAAAATATCCTTGCGCAGGTGCGGCGCCCAAAACTGCACACAGTTAATGCAAAGTAGAGGGAAGAAAGATTTAGGGAGGGAATTCCAAAGCGTGGGCCTGGGCAACTGTAGGCATGACACTGTAGTGGAGTGATTAAAATCAGGAATGCTTGAGAGATCAGAATTAGATAAACACAAATAGCTCAAAGGAGATTAAAGAGTTCCAGAAACAACTCACAAGAAAAAGGTGACAATAAATGTGATGTTGCAGAAAAGATCTGTTATCTGTGTTTTATTATTTTTCTAAAAGCTGCCACCTAACCTATTGCATCTCAGATGTAACAGAGTAAGTGGGAATATTGATGAACCTCGCCTTTGAAGTGTTTACAATGCAGTACTGTTAAATTTGTACTTACTTCCTCCAGTTCTGAACTGACAGTCCAAGTTAAATAATCTGCTACATTTTTGCATTTCATCCAGTTTCCATGATAATGTGAAGCTACTAAACCACAACCTTCCTAATAAACTTGTTTGACTGCATTTAACTAGTGTATAACTGTGCTAATTTTACTTTGCAAATTTAATTTGATCGCGTCTGAGACACCTTTACCGGCAGTAATTTGAATAAATTGTCCAATGAAATTGAAAATTTAAAATTTTTTTGACAGTTGACAGTGGTTTAGGAGTTTTTCCAGCAGCTATGTTTTAATTCATGTCTTTTGCTAAATCTAAGGCACCTTCTCCTGGATTTGTTGATTTAAGTTAAGTTGTACAAGCTTTTCATTTCAACATGATAGAAAATAGATCTTTCAAACTGTTCCTGATTTAGCATTTAGTTTGTTTGAACAAATCCTACAGTACATAAATGCTGTTTACCTTTTGACCCAACGTAGCTTCTTATTCATTTGCAGACCTTTTCATTTTCAGTTTTAACTGAAGTTCATTTCATAGAACAAGGAGAGACAAATCCCTCCTGTTTACTTGTTGAGTTTAATTTCCAGTAATCTTTCTGGATGTTCCATTGGTTTTTACAGGAAAGATTGGCAAACAGGAAAAAGTTCAGGCATGAGGGTTCAATATTTATTAAAAATTGGTTCATATAGCTGTCTTGTAGAGGTTATTTTACAGTGTCTGAAGAAGTTGATGTTGACCCAACAAAATTCCTCTGACTTTTAACTCAACAAAAAAATTTCATGTGCAATACTGTGGGAGACCAACTAGTCACATTAAAAAAAAGGGTGATGAGGGGCTGGCCACGATCATTGCAGGGGAAGGGTATTGTGGTGGTGTGTGTATGAGAGAGAGGTCATTGGGGATTGGAGAGAAGATTAGTGATCACAGCAGGAGTTACTGATAGGCCATGATCACCAGAAGGCAAGCTGAATGTTTTCTTGTGGAATGGTGTGGGGCTAAAGTTGAGCAGGGAATCTCCTGCTAGCCCGCAAGGGCTCTAATAAAGGGTTGTTTGAAGCTTGCACCTCCTGCCTCCATTTCCTTACTGCGTTTCTGGAGTCCTGGGAGAAACTTGTGTGCAGCAGTTAAACTGTAGTCAGGCTTTTAATTGTGCTGTGTGGGCCTCGATTAAATCCCGATTTAAATCTGTTAATGAAATGTCCCGTCTCTCCAAGACAGGATGGCCGGCATTTTCCAGTCATGCACACCCCAAGACCATGCATTTCGCTTGAGCTCACAGACCTTGAAGTGGTCTGCCACTTTTTGTCTCTCCCACCATGATTCCCGAGGCACGCAAAATGGGAGAATTTTGGTTGACATTGCAACTTTGATAGTAATGTCTAAGAAAAGTTATTTTCAATGTACGAGCCCTGTTCATTTCAGCATGTAGTTTTCATCATAGTTTGCAAACAACCTGAATGGTACCTTCTGTACCTTCTGGGATGCTGCATGACTGCACATATGCACAGCTTGCAAGGATCAATGATCACTACCCACTAGCAATAACTACTGTGTCCTTTAATTACAATTTGAATTTTAGTTCCAATTCCAATCTGACACTATAATTAAGAAAGCCCAACAATGCCTCTACTTTCTCAGAAGATGAAGGAAATTTGGCTCAGCAGCTACAACTCTCACCAATTTTTACAGATGCACCATAGAATTAGAACAAAGAACAAAGAACAACCCAGCACAGGAAACAGGCCTTTCGGCCCAACGAGCCCGCGCCGCCACATCCTCCTACACCTACCCTGCCCTGCGTGTAGGCGAGTGGACCCCCTAACTTAGCCAGATTCAGGGGAGAATAGTGTTTCTGGTTGTATCACAGCTCGGTTTGGCTCCTGCTCTGCCCAAAACCAGAAGAAACGACAAAAGATCATGAATGTAGCCCAATCCATCATGCAAACCAGCTTCCCATCCATTGACTCTGTCTACACTTCCCGCTGCCTTGGCAAATCAGCCAGTATAATTAAGGACCCCATGCACCTCGGACATTCTTTCTTCCATCTTATTCCATCTGGAAAAAGATATAAAAATCTGAGGTCACCTATCAACCGACACAAGAACAGCTTCTTCCCTGCTGCCATCAGACTTTTGAATGGACCTACCTTGCATTAAGTTGATCGTTCTATACACCCTAGCTATAATTGTAACACTACATTCTGCACTCATTTCCTTCTCTGTGAACGGTATGCTTTGCCTGTATAGTGCACAAGAAACAATACTTTTCACTGTACGTTAATACATGTGACAATAATAAATCAAATCAAGTCAAGTCAATTTTTCACACAAGGAAAAGCATCCACTCAGCATCCATTCTGTCAAGTCACCTCAGGATCTTACATATTTATGTTATGATCCTGGGACAGACCCCAGGTTAGGAATCAATAACATTTTGAATAAAGTCAATAAAAAGATTTAAAACACCTGCAAATAGAATAAAGCTGCAAAATTACAAAGATTTTGAACAAATAAAAATCAATGTTGCAAGTTCATAAAGATAAAACACTTTACAATATCTACCTTAGGTTCAACATTCTACACAATCTTCAGGCACTATTTTCCTGTATTAATATTTATACATTTATTTGCTGAAAGAAAATGTTATCCCATATATAAGATATATTTTTGCAACATTTTATGCTATACCAGAAACTAACAATTCAAAATGCAATGTTCCTTAATGTGATAAAGCTCTCAGATACACTAACATTCACTTCATCTCCTTGTCTGGGTGCAGTGACAACAGATTTAAGGAATAATGTTCTTACCTGTTAAGAAAAGTTGTTCTTGTTTCTTCTTTCTTGCTGATTGGGCAAAACTTCTTGTTTTCAACCAATTAGAATCAAATTCACTAACATGCTGGTCAGGCCACACAACAGAAATCTAGAGGAAGACATTGATAATCATAGAATGGAATTTGAAAGCAAATCACTATTGGTATGTAGTATCATTTTAAAACCTATAGTGGTAGCACTCAATGTTTAAATTATTGAGGCCATAAGACCATAAGGAGACATAGGAGCAGAAATAGGCCTTTCAGCCCTTCAAATCTGCTCTGCCATTTAATAAGATAATGACTGATCGGATGTGGCAATCCTCAGCTCTACTTTCCCGCCTAATCCCTGTAACCCTTGATTCCCTTATTGATTAAAAATGTGTCTATCTCAGTCTTGAACATACATAAACCCCTAGCCTCTACTTCCACAGACTCACTATCCTCTCAGAGAAAAGATTCCTCCTCATTTGTCTTAATTGGGTGAGCTCCTTACTCTGCGATATGGTCTTTGGTGCTAAGACTCTTCCACTGGGAGAACCAACTGCTGCATCAAAACTATCAAGTCCTCTGACAATCCTATATCTCTTAATAAGGTCATCTCTCATTCTTCTAAAATCCAAAGAGAACAGACCCAACCTACTCAACTTCTCCTTATAAGAAAATCCCTCCATACCTGGGATCCACCGAGTGAACTTTCTCTGGACTGCCTCCAATGCCCAGATATCTTTTCTTAGGTAAGGGGACCAACATTCCGTACAGTATTCCATGGCTAGTCTAACAAGTGTCTTATATAGTTTTTTGCAAGACTGTCCTAATTTTATACTCTATTCCCTTTGGAATGAAAGCCAATATTCCATTTACCTTCCCTGTTCCCTACTGAACTTGCATGATAGCTTTGTGTGATTCATGCATAAGGACCTCAGGTCTATTTATGTTGCAGCTTACTGCAGTATTTCTCTATTTAAATGACATTATTTAGGCTCCTTTATTCTGCCTACCATAATGAATAACATGTGTCTTGTTATAATCTGCATGGAGGTCGGTCACCAGTGGAGTGCCCCAGGGATCTGTTCTAGGACCCTTGCTGTTTGTCATTTTCATAAATGACCTGGATGAGGAAGTGGAGGGATGGGTTAGTAAGTTCGCAGACGATACGAAGGTTGGTGGTGTTGTGGATGGTCTGGAGGGATGTCAGAATTTGCAACGGGACATAGATAGGATGCAAGACTGGGCGGAGAAGTGGCAGATGGACTTCAATGCAGATAAATGTGTAGTGGTCCATTTTGGCAGGACCAATGGGATGAAGGAATACAATATCAAGGGTAGGAGTCTTAGCTGTGTTGAAGAGCAGAGGGATCTTTGGGTCCGGGTCCATAGGACTCTTAAATCGGCCTCGCAGGTGGAGGATGTGGTCAAGAAGGCGTATGGTGTACTGGCCTTCATTAATCGAGGGCTTGAGTTTAGGAGTCAGGGGGTAATGCTGCAACTTTATAAGACCCTTGTCAGACCCCACTTGGAGTACTGTGCGCAGTTCTGGTCGCCTCACTATAGGAAGGACGTGGAAGCTATTGAAAGGGTGCAGAGGAGATTTACAAGGATGTTGCCTGGATTGGAAGGCATGCAATATGAAGATAGGTTGAGGGAGCTGGGACTCTTCTCCCTGGAGAGACGAAGGTTGAGAGGCGACCTGATAAAGGTTTATAAGATGTTGAGAGGAATAGATAGGGTGGATTCTCAGAGGCTATTTCCCAGGGCTGAAATGGTCGCTATGAGAGGACACAGATTTAAGGTGCAGGGAAGCAAGTACAGAGGAGATGTTAGGGGTAAGTCTTTCACTCAGAGGGTGGTGAGTGAATGGAATCAGCTGCCGTCGGTGGTGGTGGAGGCGAACTCACTGGGGTCTTTTAAAAGATTTCTGGATGAGTATATGGGATCTAATGGGATTGGGGGTTATAGATAGGTCTATGGCTTAGTAGGTATAGAAGTGATCGGCGCAACTAGTGGGCCGAAGAGCCTGTTTGTGCTGTAGTGTTTTATGTTCTATGTTCTATGTTCTAATCCAGGTCAGAAACTCCAAGATATTTCATGAAGTCAATCTGGGCCATAGGTTTTGCATTTTGAAGTTGAGCATAAGAATTTTCACCTCAGATATGATTCAAATGACCTGCTTGGGAGCTTTTACCAAAAAAATTTATTTAAGAATACAGTTAACATATGGAAAGAAAATATTAACCTTTACCGATTAAAAACAAGAGAAAAAAAACCATGATATTATATAAACCTTAACAATTAAATGCAATGTTCCAGCATAATAAATTTCCTTATAAACATACACCGGTCCCCAGTTTAGCCCAGAAAGAAAGAACACTCACGAGATGCTGGATTCCCAAGCTCTGCAACATCTGTTGTGAGTTAGTCCTTTGGATAGAGAATTGAAACTCTGACTTCTCAGCCTTGTGACTTCCAGCAGACCTTGACATACCCTGAGGTAGAGATAAGACCTCAGCTGGCCATTAACCTTTATGGGGAGATGCTGGCATTGGACTGGGGTAAACACAGTAAGAAGTCTCACAACACCAGGTTAAAGTCCAACCAGTTTATTTGATAGTAAACCCACAAGCTTTTGGAAATGCTGTCCTTCATCAGGTGTGTGGAAAGTTCTGATTAGAGAAGGGCATATAAAGGCACACACAGTTTACAGAATACTGGTTAGAATGCAAGTCTTTACAGCTAACCTGCTATTCAAGTCTTAAAGTTGTAGACAATGTGAGTGGAGATAGTATTAGGCATAGGTTAAAGAGATGTGTATTGTCCCCAGACAGGACAGTAAATGTGATGTTGCAAGCTCAGGCATGTCATGGGGGTTACAGATAGTGCAACATGAACGCAAGATCCCAGTTGAGGCCGTCCTCAGGTGTGCGGAACTTGGCTATCAGTCTCTGCTCAGTGACTCTGCGATGTCATGTGTTGTGAAGGCCACCTTGGAAAACGCTTACCCGAAGATCAGAGGCCGAATGCCTGTGACAGTTGAAGTGTTCACAACAGGAAGGGAACAGTCTTGTCTGGTGATTGTCAAGCGATGTTCATTCATCTGTTGTCGTAGCGTCTGCATGGTCTCCCCAATGTACCATGCTTCCGGACATCCTTTCCTGTAGCGTATTAGATAAACAATGTTGGCCGAGTTGCAAGAGCATGAGCCGTGTACCTGGTGGATGGCGTTCTCACGTCAGATGATGTCATCGATGTCGATTAACTGGCACATCTTGCAGAAATTGCTGTGGCATAGTTGTGTGGTGTTGAGGTCACTTCTTCTGAAGGCTGAGTAGTTTGCTGCAAACAATGGTCTGTTTGAGGTTGTGCGGTTGTTTGAAGGCAAGAAGTGGTGGTGTGGGGATGGCCCTGGCGAGATGTTTGTCAATGATATGTTGAAGACTTCAGAGACGATGTCGTAGCTTCTCTGCTCCGGGGAAGTACTGGACGATGAAGGGTACTCTGTCCACCATATCCTACAGCAAAAAACCGCACCAACCTCCTCAGAAGACAAACGCGGGACACGGTGGACAGAGCACCCTTCGTCGTCCAGTACTTCCCCAGAGCGGAGAAGCTACGATATCTTCTCCAGAGTCTTCAACGTATCATTGATAAAGACGAACATCACACCAGGGCTATCCTCACACCCCCACTTCTTGCCTTCAAACAACCGCATAACTTCAAACAGACCATTATTCGCAGCAATCTACTCAGCCTTCAGGAGAACAGTGACTACAACACCACACAACCCTGCCACAGCAACCTCTGCAAAACATGCCGGATAATTGACATCGATGACATCATCTGACGTGAGAACACCATCCACCAGGTACATGGCACATACTCTTGCAACTCGGCCAACGTTGTCTACACTGCAGGAAAGGATATCTCGAAGCATGGTATATTGGGGAGATCATGCAGATGCTACGACAATGGATGAATGAACACCGCTCGAGAATCACCAGGCAAGACTGTTCCCTTCCTGTTGGCGAACACTTCAGCGGTCACGGGCATTCAGCTTCTGATCTTCAAGTAAGCGTTCTCCAAGGTGGCCTTCGTGAACATGACAGCGCAGAGTCACTGAGCAGAGACTGATAGCCAAGTTCCGCACACATGAGGACAGCCTCAACCGGGATCTTGAGCTCATGTTGCACTATCTGTAACGCCCATGACTTGCCTGAACTTGCAACATCTCACTTACTATCCTGTCTGGAGACAATACACATCTTTTTAACCTATGCCTAATGCTATCTCCACTCACATTGTCTGCATCTTTAAGACTTGAATAGCAGGTCAGCTGTAAAGACTCGTGTTCTAATCAGTATTCTGTAAACTGTGTGTGCCTTTATATGCCCTTCTCTGATCAGAGCTTTCCACACATCTGACGAAGGAACAGTATCAGATGTGTGGAAGCTTGTGAGTTTACTATCAAATAAACTGGTTGGACTTTAACCTGGTGTTGTGAGACTTCTTACTATCTTCAGCCTTTAGCCAGCATACCACTACAAGAGACAGAGGCAATCTTTGCCTCTAGTTATTAGCTAGCAAACCACCTGGAGCAGAATTTTCACTTCAGAGAAAGAGGAAGGAATACACTTATCAGTCTGGATTCCACACAGCTTCTATCCAACCAACATCCAAAACTGGAAATGAAAGAACTCTTGGGAGAGAGAAAAAATCTGTCCCACCTGACCTGTCAATAGTTCTTCCCACAACAATTCAAAAGGTTGTAAACTACCAGAAAGTGCATTAGACCCAGATTTAAAATAAGAAAAATCCCATTTAAACCATTTAAGCTGCAGTAAAATGGTGTCTAATCAGGGAGCAGATGCCACAACAAAAACAAAAGGCTTGTTTACAAACTGCAGAGAACATGATTAAAAACACATTTCTAAAGGGTGCAGTATTGTCACAGTCCACATTATATTCCAGCTGTCAAGTTTTTGTCCACTCACTTAACTTGTCTATATCCCTCTCTGGACTCTTTGTGTCATCCTCACAACTTGCCTTCCCAACTATTTCTGTATCATTCACAGATATATATAGAATTTTTTTTATGTTTAAGGGGTCGCTTTTATAATTCAGATTTTTTCTATAGACTGTCGATATGTTTGGAAGGACTGTAGCTCAGCTGCTGGGAAAGAAAGATAATTACTCATTTTAGTCATGGAAAGTTTATTTATGAGAGAGATAATGGACTTTTGTTTTCAAACAGAAAAGGTCCTCTGGGGTTTTTGCTTATAGGAATGGAAGGTGGGTTTAGGTATGCAGGGCCATGTGATAATGTGGTTAATAGGAGGAGGCAGAGGTAGCAAAGAGAAACAGTATTCAGTTCTGGTGGGGGTTTGTTTAAAGACAGAGGTCTGCAAACGTGCCTTCTCCACAAAATCTTTCTGAAAGCTTCCAGGCTATTTACAGCCATTATAGCAAGTACGTATAATATTTTTTCTAGTTGCTAACTATATTTACAGTGGTTTTTGAGTCTGTAAGAAGAGTATTGCTTATTTGGAACTAAAACAGTGATATGTTAGAAATTAGAGTTGTTTCTTTTCATGTTTAAATATTCAATGGGTATAGTTAAGCTACTTCATTTGTTTGAGTTATAGTTAAACTGTATTATTAACTAAAGTTTGTTTTATTATAAAGGGACCGTAATATGTCAACAGAATTACTTCAGGAATGAAACATCCTATCCTCACATTTGTTCCAAAACAGAAACATCGTTGTGGTCCGGTCTGGCTTCTTAATTTAGTTTGGGATTCTGGTCGAGGGCCACAACATTACTAAGAAGCCACTTGTGTGGTAACTTATCAAACACTTCTTAGAAATCTAAGCATATTACATCTACTGGTTCCGTTTTAGCTATTCTGCTTGTTACCACCTCAAATAATCCTATTAGATTTATCTGGCATGACTGCTCCTTCATGAAGCCATGCTTATTCTGCTTGATTATATTATATATTTCTAAATGCACTGCTATTACATCTTTTATAATGGACTCCAATATTTTCCTAATGACAAAATTTAAGTTAACTGGCCTACATTAGGCTATTTCTTTACTACCTTTTTGAATAAGGTTGTTACATTGTCAGTTTTCCAATCCTCTGGAATTTTTCCGGAATTTGAGGACTCATAGAAGATTACTATCAGTGTATCCACTATCTCCATAGCTACTTCTTTTAATATCGGAAGATGCAACCCACCAGATCCAGGGGATTTGTCAACCTTTAGTCCTATTAGTTTCTTTAATACATTTTCCTCAGTGATAGTAAATGTATTTATTCCCCCCACACACTTTTGCCCCTGATTATTTCATATTTTAGAATGATTTTGATATAGTTTTAGAATGATATAGTTGTGAATTAATGTATTTGTATATCAATGACTTGCAACATTAAGCTGTAAGCTGTGGACAAATGGAAACTCACATCAGTAACTGAATTTTTTGTGTAACGAGCTTGAATGGAGGCAAACTGCCAATCCAGAAAAGGAATAGAAGAATTAATCAAAATGGATTACTTTCAAATGCTGACTAATGGTTTGGCCAAGAACTTTATTGGTAGACACTTGGGAGTAAGTTATGTGGTCTGCTAACTCAGAAAATGTTGTGTGGTATAAGAAGACTGAGAAGATAAGCAATTAAAAATGAATAGGGTAATGAATATGGAACAATATGTACCAATGAATCATATCTGAGAGTTTATTGCCATTCACTGTGGTGCGTTAGGTGGTGTGTGGCATTCAATCTGATGGGAGGGCGGAATGTGAGCATCTTGACACTGATTAAGCCCCACAATCAGTTCAGCCCTTAAGTGGCCTCATTCCACTGTACATATTTGGGTTCCCAATAGTTTGTTTTTTAAATTTTTTTTATCTGCCTGACAGCAAAGTTCAAAAAAACAAGAAACCACAGAGACATACAAGATTAGAAAATAACACTAATTTCTCAGGCGATTGGAAAAAAAATGGGTAGCCTGGTTTATCATTGGCCTAAGTGCAGTTAGAGAATGGAGCAAGTGCCTAGATATAGAATACAAAAGTATGTTTATATTTGCTATCACTTCAATATCTGTTGATAATCATGCTTGGGATTTTTTGGCCTGCCACAAATGGCGAGGTGCAAAATCCCATGTAACTCCAAAAATGAGAATCTCATTAGTGGGATCTTGCAACATGATCAACCCCGTCCTCCACCATTGATGTAATGAGGGCCCCAGCCAGGAAGAAGGAAACTATTTAAACACATTTAAGTACCTTTAGTGAGCTTCCCTGCTGTATTGTCCCCCCACATTGGAATTTCCCCCTTCGCTGATGTGACGTCATGTTGGTGATGTTAACAACAGGTCTGGAGCAACGTGAACCCATTGGCATTGCCTTTGTACTGCCCCTAGGTACTGCCCCCAGCACTTCCCCCTTGCCATTGCCCCCTGGCCCCAGTGCCAGAGGGAGTGCCAAAGGGCAATGATGATGGTGGTTCCTTTGGAGAGCTCCATGGGGTGAATGTTCCTCATGTCCATGGGAGGATGGGGTCTTCCTCGTGTCGGTGTTGGGGGCAGGAACTTCCTGTGTTCATGGGGACTGGGGGCTTCCCGATATTCGTGGGGTTGGGGGGAGGGTTTGATGCTTTAGTTTTTACTGCTGAAGCTCAGGATGCCCTTAGAAAAATGGTGCTCTGATCACTGGAAAACTGAAGTTGCCAGTGCATTTCTTTTGTCTAATTGCTAAAAATATGGTGAGAAAAGTTGATTATGTAATTGGCATGCTCCACTGTTTCTCTCGCCTGAACCAGCACTTAGTCAAATAAAAGGGAACATTCTGCCTCATGTTTCTTTTACTGTGAAAAACAATAATACTTATATAAGTGTTCAAGATCTTCAGCAGGAAAATCTGATGGTGATAGCAAGCCTCAAGGAAAGGAAGTAAGTTGTATAGTGCCTTGCTAGATTGTACTTTTTGTAGGTGTTGAATACCTTGACCTTTAAAAATCTGCTGTTGGCTAGTTCGAATGTAGTTTTGAGTTGAATTTGCAAACAAAGAAAGATGGAAACAAACAAAGTTGCAAACAAACAAAGACAGATACTGGAATATATTTTTGACATTCATTACAACAAATCCATCATCAAAAAAAGTTACATGGCAAGCAACAGGTTAACAGATGTCAAGTAAAAGAATGTCAAAGCATTTCAGCATTTTCAGTAACTTGTTCTGCTGAGAAGCCCAGAGTGTCCAGAATTGTTTCTATTCTCCAGCGTTAACATTTGTATAATCTGAGAGAAGAAGGAAATGTAACTTCACCTTTGCACAAATCATTTCATTTTCCTTTCAAGTTGTTGTTAACTGTAACATTAATCCAGGGTAAAAGTATTGAAACTTTGTAAGGTAATCTCCCTCCTCTTTAGAAAAATCTATTGTTTTGCATCCAAGGGCAGGACACATATTCCACAGGTAGAATTAGCATCAGTCCCATTTGAGGAATTTTAAACTCACTGTTTCAGGTTACTGGTTAAGAAAATTGACAGGCAGATCACTGGAAAAGTATACTGCAACTTGTAAATAAGCTTTAAGTATAACTGCATCTTTTATATCCAACTTAGCAGTAAATGACTTGTGCCCCAAGCTAATTTGCAACAAAATAATTTCAAGGGCCTTCTACATTAACACATTTCCTCGCTTCAATCACTTCTTATTTTAAAGTTTTAAAGAAGGTCAGACATATCAAAACCATTGTGTTTTCTCACTGCCTTCAAATTTTGGCTTGTTGGAAGGCTAGAATATCCTTCCTGCTGTAAAATAGTGAAAAATATAGTGTGGAAAACAAAATTATACGGATTACCTAAAATTATAGCTTTTTCTACTTTGTGGAAAAGAATGTGAATGAACCAGGGTCAATAATATCAAAAGCAACAATGCTGCCGGCATTGCGGGCTAGCAGACAAATAATGGTAAAAATAAATAGCTGTCATTTACTGGTCAGTAGTGTGTCTTTGAAAATTATCATCTTAAATGTTTGAACCATATACTTAAGCAAACCAATTTCCACAGAAATAAGCAGAGAGCCATTTGTTTCTCAGACGACTAAGCACTTAAGTGGAATGTACACATGAGAAGCCTTGCAGCTATCACAATATAACATTTGAGTCTCAATAAGTGAGATCAAAGTTTAACTCTTAGTCACACATTACATGAATGTAAATGACCCTGGTTTCCCTTCCCTTAGGGTTGGTTTTACACTCTTGCTCAGTTCATGCCAATTATTATTGAGGCACAGGCAGGGTGGATAGTCAGAGGCTTTTCCCAGGGTGGAAGTGTCAATCACAAGGAGGCCCAGGTTCAACGTGAGAGGGGGAAAGTTTGAGGGAGATATGCAGGGAAGGTTTTTCATGCAGAGAGTGGTGAGTGGTTCTTGCTTCCAGTCTGGACGAGAACGAGGGAGGTGAGGTTGGTGAGCAAACTGCATACGGTACAGTGATGCAGCAGGACATAGGCAAAGAGAAGGTGAAAAGGAACGTAGTAGTAATTGGGGACAGTGGGGTGAAGGATATTGACACTGTCCTTTGTCACAATGACAAAGTGCACAGAAGGGTGTGTTGTCTGCCTGGTGCTCGGGTCCAGGATGTCGCATCTGGGCTGCAGAGGAACCTGGAGTGGGAGGGTGAGAATCCGGTCATTGTGGTACATGTGGGTGCCAACGACGTGGGCAAAATGCGAACTGAGGATCTGGGGAGGGAGTATGAAAAGCTGGGAATGGAATTAAAAAGTAGAACCGACAAGGTGGTTATCTCTGGGCTACTGCCTGAACCAAGTGCAGACGGGCGTAAGGTTGATAAGATTAAGGAAGTGAATGGGTGGCTCAGGGATTGGTGTGGGAGAAATGGGTTTGAATTTATGGGGCATTGGCATCAGTATTGGGGTAGGTGGGACCTGTTCGGGTGGGATGGGGTTGGTCTGAACCGTGCTGGGACCAGAGTCCTGGCGAATCGTGTAAATAGGACTGTAGACAGGGCTTTAAACTAATTGGGGGGGGGAGGGTGCGAGGGTAGGTGACATTACGGGGTCTAAAGTTAAGGAGATGGTACAGGTAAGGGAGGAGGCCGAGGATGTCCCAATAATAAAGGGAGTAGGGGGCGTGAGTATGGTTGGTGGTGTTCTGGCAAATAGGGTACAGGTGAAGGCTGGGATGAAGGCACTTTATCTGAATGCACGAAGCATTCGGAATAAAGTGGATGAGCTGGTGGCGCAGATCGGCACAAATGGATATGATCTGGTGGCCATTACAGAGACGTGGCTGCAAGGTGACAGGGACTGGGAGCTGAATGTCCAGGGATGTCAAGTGTTTAGGAAGGATAGGCGGGAGGCAAAAGGGGGGGCGTAGCTCTGCTGATTAAGGATAGCATCAGGGTGGTAGCAAGGGATGATATAGGAACCAAAGAGCAGAACATGGAATCGTTGTGGGTGGAGATTAGGAACAGCAAAGGGAGGAAGACGCTGGTGGGTGTCGTCTATAGGCCCCCAAATAATGATCTGGAGGTGGGGCGGGCTGTTAACGCGCAAATAAGTGCGGCGTGCGGGAATGGAACGGCCGTAATTATGGGAGATTTCAATCTGCATATTGATTGGTCGACCCACGTTGGACGCGGTGGGCTCGAGGAGTTCTTGGAATGCTGCCGGGATAGTTTCCTTGAACAGCGTGTGTTGGAGCCGATGAGGGAGCGAGCTATCTTGGATCTGGTGCTATGTAATGAGGTGGGTAGAATTAGGGGCCTTGTGGTGAAGGATCCTCTTGGGGAGAGTGATCATTGTATGGTGGAGTTTCTGGTGCAGATGGAGGAGGAGAAAGTGGGTTCCTGGACACGTGTCCTTTGTTTGAACAGAGGGTAGTACGGTAGGATGAGAGAAGAATTGGCGAATGTTGACTGGGGGAGCGCGTTGGAAGGTAGGTCTGCTGAGGAGCAGTGGAGGATCTTTAAGGAGATCTTTCTTGGTGCTCAGCAGAAATTTATTCCGATGGTTAAAAAGGACTGTAGGAGGAGAGGTAATAAGCCGTGGATAACGAAGGAGGTGAAGGGAAGTGTTAAATTAAAAGTGGAGGCGTTTAGAGTAGCTAAGAGTAGTGGGCGAGAAGAGGATTGGGAGAGGTTTAAATGTCAACAAAGATTGACAAGGAAGTTGATAAAGAAGGGTAGGAGAAACTATGAAGCTGGGCTAGCGCTTAATATAAAAAAGGATAGCAAGAGTTTTTATAAGTATATAAAAAGGAAGAGGCTGGCTAAGGTGAACGTTGGACCCTTAGAGGATGAGAGGGGGGACTTAGTGGTAGGGGATGGGGAAATGGCTGAGGTCTTGAATAACTTTTTTGTTTCGGTCTTCACGGAGGAAGATGAGAATAATTTGCCGGGTGTTAGCGATGGAAAGGTGGGAGGACTGGAGGGTCTCAATGACATTGTTGTTACTAGAGAGGTGGTGCTCGACAGACTGGAGGGACTGATTGTGGGCAAGTCCCCAGGACCGGATGGAATGCATCCGAGGGTTCTGAAAGAAATGGCGGAGGTGATAGTGGATGCCTTGGTGGTTATTTTCCAGATGTCGCTGGATTCCGGGGAAGTGCTGGAAGATTGGAAAGCGGCTAATGTTACGCCGTTGTTTAAGAAGGGTGCCAGGCAAAAGGCAGGGAATTATAGGCCAGTTAGTTTAACGTCTGTTGTAGGTAAAATGTTAGAATCCGTCATCAAGGAGGAAATAGTGAGGCATCTTGAGGGGAATTGCTTGATAGAGCAGACGCAGCACGGTTTCATTAAGGGGAAGTTGTGTCTGACAAATTTATTGGAGTTCTATGAGGATGTGTCTAGGGCGGTGGATAGAAGAGAGCCGGTGGATGTGGTCTTTCTTGATTTTCAGAAGGCGTTTGACAAAGTACCTCACAAGAGGTTATTGCAGAAGGTAAGGGGGCATGGAGTTGGGGGTAGGGTGTTAGCATGGATAGAGGATTGGTTGTCAAATAGGAGGCAGAGAGTGGGGGTTAATGGGTGCTATTCGGATTGGCGGATGGTGACTAGTGGAGTGCCCCAGGGGTCGGTGCTGGGGCCTCAGCTATTTACCATTTATATAGATGATCTGGAGGAGGGAACCGAGTGCAGGGTATCGAAATTTGCTGATGACACCAAGATTGGGGGAACGGCAAATTGCACAGAAGGTGTGGAGAGTCTGCAGAAGGATCTAGATAGGCTGGGCGAATGGGCCAGGAAATGGCAAATGGAATTTAAGTTGGCAAGTGCGAGGTGGTCCACTTTGGTAGGAATAATGGTAGGAAGGACTATTTCTTACGTGGCGAAAAACTGCAGCAGGCAACGGTGCAGAGGGACCTCGGGGTCCTTGTGCATGAGTCGCAAAAACCCAGCCTGCAGGTGCAGCAGGTGGTCAGGAAGGCTAATGGGATGCTGGCCTTCATAGCGAGGGGGATTGAATATAAAAGTAGGGCGGTCTTGCTGCGGCTGTATAGGGCATTGGTGAGGCCGTAGCTGGAGTACTGTGTGCAGTTTTGGTCGCCGCACTTACGCAAGGATATTTTGGCCTTGGAAGGAGTGCAGAGGAGGTTTACTAGGCTGATACTGGAGTTGAGGGGGTTAAGCTATGAGGAGAGGCTGAATAAACTAGGCTTGTACTCGTTAGAGTTCAGAAGAATGAGGGGAGATCTCATTGAGACGTATAAGATGATGAATGGGATGGATAGGATAGAGGTGGAGAGACTCTTCCTGCTCAGGAAGGACAGTAGGACTAGGGGGCACAGCCTCAAGATAAAGGGGGTGCGGTTTAGAACGGAGTTGAGGAGGAACTTCTTCACTCAAAGGGTGGTGAATCTTTGGAATTCTCTGCCCGTTGAGGTGGTGGAGGCTGCCTCGCTAAATATTTTTAAGACGCGGGTTGATGGGATTTTGATAAGCGAGGGGATTAAGGGTTATGGGGAGAAGGCGGGAATGTGGAACTGAGCCATGACAGATCAGCCATGATCTTACTGAATGGCGGGGCAGGCTCGAAGGGCTGGATGGCCTACTCCTGCTCCTATTTCTTATGTTCTTATGTTCTTACCTGGAACATGCTGTCAGAGGAGGTGGTGGAAACAGGCGCATCAACAATATTGAAGAGGCATTGGATGGGTTCATGAATCAGGAGATAGAGGGATATGGGCTAAGGGCAAAAGATTTTTTTAGTTTACTTAGGATATCATGGTCGGCACAGGCTTGGAGGGCAGATGAGCTTGTTCCTGTGCTGTACTTTTTGTTTGTTTTAAATTATGGTATGGGAAACTTCTGTGATTTTTAAAGATAAAACATAGAGCATAGAACGGTACAGCATTGGAACAGGTCCTTAGGTCCACAATGCTGCGCCAAACATGGCACCAAATTAAACTATTCCCTTCTGCCTGCCCTTGGTCCATATCCCTCTATTCCTTGCATACTCATGTTCTTATCTAAAAACCCCTTAAATGCCCCTATCATTATCTGTCTGCACCATCACCCCTAGCAGCATGTTCCAGCCACCTATCACTTTGTATAAAAACTTGCCCATCACATCTCCTTTTGAATTTTCCCCCTCTCACGTTGAGTGAATTTCCCCTAGTATTAGACATTAGAATGTTGGACACTTAGAGGATGAGAGGGGGGATTTAGTGGTGGGAGATGATGAAATGGCTGAGGCCTTAAATAAGTTTTTTGCCTCGGTCTTCATGGAGGAGGACATGAATAATTTGCCGGATATTAAAGATAGAAGGATGGTAGGAGTTGAGGGCCTGGATGCGATTACTGTCACTGGAGAGGTAGTGTTTGATAGACTAACGGGACTGATGGTGGACAAGTCCCCAGGACCAGATGGAATGCATCCCAGGGTTCTGAAGGAAATGGCAGAGGTGATAGTGGATGCCTTAGTGATTATTTACCAAAAGTCACTGGATTCCGGGGAAGTGCCGGAAGATTGGAAAACGGCTTATGTTATGCCGCTGCTTAAAAAAGGTAGCAGACAAAAGGCAGGGAATTATAGGCCGGTTAGTTTATCATCTGTAGTTGGAAAAATGTTTGCATCTGTCATCAAAGAAGAAATAGTGAGGCACCTAGAAAGGAATGGTTTGATTGAGCAGACACAGAGCACGGATTCGTTAAGGGGAAGTCGTGTTTGACAAATTTATTGGAATTCTATGAGGATGTGACTAGTGCGATAGACAGAGGGGAACCGGTGGATGTGGTGTTTCTAGATTTTCAAAAGGCGTTTGATAAGGTGCCTCACAAAAGGTTGCTTCAGAAGGTTAGGGTG
Source organism: Carcharhinus amblyrhynchos (assembly GCF_965287045.1). NCBI lineage: Eukaryota > Metazoa > Chordata > Chondrichthyes > Carcharhiniformes > Carcharhinidae > Carcharhinus > Carcharhinus amblyrhynchos. Next base: position 7,356,386 of record NC_137329.1, on the reverse strand, counting down.
CACGGAGTTGGAGTAAGGTGTTAGCGTGGATAGAGGATTGGTTGTCTAATAGGAGGCAGAGAGTCGGTATCAATGGCTGCTATTCTGATTGGCGGTTGGTGATTAGTGGAGTGCCCCAGGGATCGGTGCTGGGGCCTTAGCTACTTACCATTTATATAGATGATCCAGAGGAGGGGGCTGAGTGTAGGGTGACGAAATTTGCTGATGACACGAAGATGAGTGGAAAAGCAAATTGCGCGGAGGGTGTGGAAAGTCTGCAGAGGGAATTGGATAGGCTGAGTGAGTGGGCGAGGACTTGGCAGATGGAGTATAATGTTAGCAAGTCTGAGGTTATCCACTTTGGCAGAAATAATAGTAGGAGGGATTACTGTTTAAAGAGCAAAAAGCTGAAGCATGCTACAGTGCAGAGGGACCTGGGGGTTCTTGTGCATGAGTCGCAAAAACCCAGTCTGCAGGTGCAGCAGGTGATCAAGAAGGCAAATGGAATGCTGACCTTTATAGCGAGGGGGATAGAATATAAAAGCAGGGAGGTCTTGTTGCAACTGTACAGGGTACTGGTGAGGCTGCAGCTGGAGTACTGTGTGCAGTTTTGGTCGCCGCACTTGCGCAAGGATATTTTGGCCTTGGAGGGAGTGCAGAGAAGGTTCACTAGGCTGATACCGGAGATGAGGGGGTTGGACTATGAAGGGAGACTAAATAGACTGGGTCTGTACTCGTTGGAGTTTAGAAGGATGAGGGGGGATCTTATAGAGACGTATAAGATAATGAAAGGGATGGATAGGGTAGGGGCAGAGAGATTCTCCCCGCTTAGAAAGGATAGCAGGACTAGAGGGCACAGCCTCAAGATAAGGGGGGAGCAGTTTAGATCAGAGTTGAGGAGGAACTTCTTCACTCAAAGGGTGGTGAATCTCTGGAATTCTCTGCCCGTTGAAGTGGTGGACCTCGCTAAATATATTTAAGTCGCGGGTAGATACGTTTTTGACAGACAAGGGAATTAAGGGTTATGGGGAGAGAGCGGGAAAGTGGAACTGATCCACTTCAGATCAGCCACGATCTTATTGAATGGCGGGGCAGGCTCGAGGGGCTAGTTGGCCTACTCCTCCTCCTATTTCTTATGTTCTTATTATTTCAAGTCTGGGAAAAAGATTCTGGCTATCAACCCTATCTATGCCTCTCATAATTTTATTGATTTCTATCAGGTCTTCCCTCAGCCTCTGCCACTCCAGAGAGAAAAATACAAGTTTGTCCAGCCTTTCCTCATACTCTCTAATGCAGGCAGCATCCTGGTAAACCTCTGCTGCACCCTCTCTAAAGCTCTTTCCTGTGATGTAGCAACCAGAATTGAACGCAATGCTGGCATGGTGCAACAGGGCAGCATAGAACATAGGACATAGAAAAACTACAGCACAAACAGGCCCTTCAGCCCACAAGTTGTGCCGATGATATCCATACCTACTAGGTTTACCTATAACCCTCAATTCTATTAAGTCCCATGTACTCATCCAGAAGTCTCTTGAAAGACCCTATCAAATTTGCCTCTACCACCACCAACAGCAGCCGATTCCACTCACCCTCTGAGTGAAAAACTTGCCCCTGATATCTCCTCGGTACCTACTCCCCAGCACCTTAGATCTGTGTCCTCTTGTAGCAACCATTTCAGCCCTTGGAAAAAGCCTCCAAGAATCCACCCGATCTATACCTCTCAATATCTTATACACTTCTATCAGCCCACCTCTCATCCTTCGTCTCTCCAAGGAGAAAAGACCTAGCTCCCTCAATCTATCCTCATGAGGCATGCCACCCAATCCAGGCAACGTCCTTGTAAATCTCCTCTGCACCCTTTCAATAGCTTCCACATCCTTCCTGCAATGAGGTGACCAGAACTGAGCACAGTATTCCAAGTGGGGTCTGACGAGGGTCTTTTAAAGCTGCAACATTATTTCCCGACTCCTAAACTCAATCCCTCGATTGATGAAGGCCAGTACACCATATGCCTTCTTAACCACATCTTCTACCTGCAAGACCGATTTAAGAGTCCTTTGGACCCGGACCCCAAGGTCCTTCTGATCCTCTACATTGCTAAGAGTCTTACCCTTGATATTATACTCCTTCATCCCATTTGACCTGCCAAAATGGACCACTACACATTTATCCGGGTTGAAGTCCATCTGCCACTTCTCTGCCCAGCCTTGCATCCTATCTATGTCACGCTGCAACTTCTGACATCCCTCCAAACTATCCACAACACCACCAACCTTCGTGTCATCAGCAAACTTACCAACTCATCCCTCCACTTCCTCATCCAGGTCATTTATGAAAATTATAAACAGCAAGGGTCCCAGAACAGATCCCTGGGGCACTCCACTGGTGACCGACCTCCATGCAGAAAAAGACCCATCTACAACCACTCTCTGCCTTCTGCAGGCAAGCCAGTTCTGGATCCACAAGGCAACAGCCCCTTGGATATCATGCCCTCTCACTTTCTCAAGAAGTCTTGCATGGAGGGCCTTATCGATCGCCTTGCTGAAGTCCATATAAATCACATCTACAGCTCTTCCTTTGTCACTGCATTTAGTCACATTTTCAAAGAACTCAACCAGACTCGTAAAGCATGATCTGCCTTTGACAAAGCTGTGCTGACTACTATTGAGCATACTAAACTTCTCTAAATGTTCATAAACCCTGTCCCTCAGAATCTTCTCTATCAACTTACCAACCATTGAGGTTAGACTCACCGGCTGGTAATTTCCTGGGCTATCATCGCCAGAGGTTCTGCAATCTCTTCCCTGGCCTCCCACAGTAACCTGGGGTATATCCCATCCGGTCCCGGCGATTTATCTATCTTGATGCTATTCAAAACTTCCAACACATCCTCTTTCTTAATGTCCACATACTCAATCTTTCCAGTCCACCGCAAGCCTGCAGTACTACCACCCAGATCGTTTTCAACTGTGAATACTGAGGTAAAGTATTCATTAAGCACCTCTGCCATTTCTACCGGTTCTGTACAAACTTTCCCATCTTCACATTTTATAGTTCCTATTCCTTCACATCTCATCCTTTTATACTTCACATATTTGTAGAACGCCTCAGGGTTCTCCTTAATCTTACCTGCCAAGGCCTTCTCACGACCCCTTCTGGCTCTCCTAATTTCCTTCTTAAGTTCCTTCCTATAAGCCATATACTCCTCTAGATCCCTAACATCTCCTAGCTCTCTGAACTGTTTGTACACTTTACTTTTCTTTTTGATTAGGTTCATTATAACTTTCATGTACCATGGTTCCCGTAACCTACCAAAACCTCCCTGTCTTATTGGAACGTTGTCGTGCAGAACTCTAGACAAATATTCCTTGAAAATCTGTCACCTTACTTTGGCACTTTTTCCCGAGAACACCTCCTTCCAATTTACTCGTCTAAAAAGAGAGACATTGATAGGAGTTTTAAGGAAATAGTCACTCCTAGTAATCAGTCTTGGGTCAATGTCAAGAGGAGGGGAAAGAAGCATGTGGGAGGAGAATCCCCTGGGGCTGTTCCCCTCCAAAATAGGTTTTCGGTCCTGGAGGCTACAGTTGAGGAAGCATCAACTGGGGATAGCCAGAGGGAGCAGGACTCTGGGGGTGAGCCTATTGTAAAAGCTCAGGTGTCTAGGGGATGCAAGAGATTGGGCCTCGTGATTGGGGACTCTACAGTTAAAGGGACGGATAGGAGAGTTGGTAGTAAGGGTAGGGATTCAGGGCTGGTGTGTTGCCTACCAGGGGCTGGGGTCCGGGATGTGTCAGAGAGGATATTCAAGACTCTTAGGGGAGAGGGTGATCAACCCCAAGTTATAATTCATGTGGGGACACATGACATAGGGAGGCTAAGGGAAGGGGATATTAAGCAGAGTTTCATGGAGTTGGGATGGAAACTAAAGGCCAAGTCAAACAGAGTGGTTATCTCTGGACTCTTGCCTGTGCCACGGGATAGTTTAGAGAGGAATAGGGAGAGGGAAAGTTTGAACTTGTGGCTGAGGGGATGGTGCAGGAGGGAGGGGTTTAATTACTTGAGCAATTGGGGCTCATTCTGGGGAAGATGGGATCTCTATAAGAGTGATGGTATACATCTGAACCAGAGGGGAACAAATATCCTGGGGGGTAAATTTGTGAAGGCTATGCAGAGTGGTTTAAACTGATTCAGAGGGGGGGTGGGATCCTGGGTAGAGGGGGTGAAAGTGAGGGGGGCATAGAAGGGGATGGCATTGCACGGCATTGTGAGGGTGGGGCGGAGCGAGGTTTGAAATGTATATACTTTAACGCGAGGAGTATTCGCAATAAGGTGGATGAACTTGCAGCGTGGACCAGTACCTGGGACTTTGATGTTGTGGCCATTTCAGAGACGTGGATAGAGCAGGGTCAGGAATGGATGTTGCAGGTGCCAGGGTACAAGTGCTTTAGTCGGAGTAGAGAAGGAGGTAGAAGGGGGGGTGGAGTAGCATTATTGGTCAAGGACTATATCACAGTGTCAGAGAGGAAGTTTAATGAGGATTTGTCTGTTGAGGTAGTATGGGCAGAAATTAGAAATAGGAGAGGAGAGGTCACCCTGTTGGGAGTCTTTTATAGACCTCCAAAAAGTTCTAGAGAGGTTGAGGAAAGGATTGCAGAGACGATCCTGGTTAGGAGTGAAAGTAATAGGGTAATTGTTATGGGGGATTTTAACTTTACTAACATTGATTGGAATAGCTATAGCTCTAGCTCGTTAGAGGGGTCAGTTTTTGTTCAAAGTGTGCAGGAAGGTTTTTTAACTCAATATGTAGATAGGCCAACTAGAGGTGAGGCTATATTGGACTTGGTGCTGGGAAATGAGCCAGACCAGGTGCTAGACTTGGAAGTTGGTGTGCTTTTTGGTGATAGTGACCACAATTCGGTTACGTTCACCTTAGTGATGGAAAGGGATAGGCATGAACCTCGGGTCAGTAGTTTTAGCTGGGGGAAGGGTAACTATGAGGCCATTAGGAGAGAATTAGGAAGCATTGGTTGGGCTAGGAGATTACAGGGACTAGGAACGTCTGAAATGTGGAGTTTGTTCAAGGAGCAGCTACTGTGGGTCTGTGATAGGTATGTCCCTGTCAGGCAAGGAGGAATTGGTAGGGCTAGGGAACCGTGGTGCACGAAAAAAGTTGATTTGTTGGTTAGGAAGAAGAAGGAGGCTTATGTTCGGATGAGGCTTGAGGGCTCGGGTAGTGCAGTAGAAAGCTTTAGATTGGCTAGGAGGGAGTTGAAGAGGGAGTTAAGAAGGGCTAGAAGAGGGCATGAGATGACTTTGGCTGATAGGATTAAGGAGAATCCTAAGGCGTTCTATAGGTATGTCAAGAATAGAAGGTTGGTCAGGGCAAGATTAGGGCCAGTTACAGACAGTAGGGGGAAGTTGTGTGTGGAACCGGAAGAGATTGGAGAGGCATTGAACCATTATTTCTCTTCGGTGTTCACACAGGACGATATGAATGTAGCTGAGGAGGTCACTGGGGTGAAGGGGTGTAAAATAGAAAGTATTGTAGTTGATACAGAGGATGTGTTGGATATTCTAGAAGGGTTGAAAATAGATAAGTCCCCTGGTCCTGACGGGATTTACCCTAGGATTCTATGGGAGGCAAGAGAGGTGATTGCAGAGCCACTGGCTCTGATCTTCAGGTCGTCGTTGGTCTCTGGTATAGTACCGGATGATTGGGAGACAGCGAATGTTGTCCCATTGTTTAAGAAGGGGAGCAGAGACTTCCCTGGGAATTATAGACCAGTGAGTCTTACTTCTGTAGTGGGCAAGGTTTTAGAAAGAATTATTAGGGATAGGATTTATAGTTATTTGGAGAGTAATGAATTGATTAGAGATAGTCAGCATGGTTTTGTAGCGGGAAGGTCGTGCCTTACTAACCTTATTGAGTTCTTTGAGAAGGTGACCAAAGAGGTGGATAGGGGTAAGGCAGTAGATGTGGTATATATGGATTTTAGTAAGGCATTTGATAAGGTTCACCATGGTATGCTTCTGCAGAAAATGCAGATGTATGGGATTGGTGGTAATTTAGGTACTTGGATCAGGAATTGGTTAGCAGATAGGAGACAGAGGGTGGTGGTTGATGGTAATTATTCATCATGGAGTTCGGTTACGAGTGGTGTGCCTCAGGGATCTGTTTTGGGGCCACTGCTGTTCGTAATCTTTATTAATGATCTGGATGAGGGTATAGTTGGGTGGATTAGTAAGTTTGCTGATGACACCAAAGTCGGAGGTGTGGTAGATTGTGAGGAAGGGTGTCGAAGTTTGCAGGGTGACTTGGACAGGTTGCAGAGCTGGGCCGCGAGGTGGCGGATGGAGTTTAATGCGGAGAAGTGTGAGGTAATCCATTTCGGTAGGAATAACAGATGTGTTGAGTATAGGGCTAACGGGAGGACTTTGAATAGAGTGGAGGAGCAGAGGGATCTAGGTGTATGTGTACATAGATCCCTGAAAGTTGGGAATCAAGTAGATAAGGTTGTTAAGAAGGCGTACGGTGTCTTGGCGTTTATTGGTAGGGGGATTGAATTTAGGAGTCGCAGCGTCATGTTGCAACTGTACACAACTCTGGTGCGGCCGCACTTGGAGTACTGTGTGCAGTTCTGGTCCCCACATTACAGGAAGGATGTGGAGGCTTTGGAGAGGGTGCAGAGGAGGTTTACCAGGATGTTGCCTGGTATGCAGGGGAGGTCCTATGAGGAGAGACTGAGGGATTTGGGGTTGTTTTCACTGGAAAGAAGGCGGCTAAGAGGGGATCTTATAGAAACATATAAGATGATTAGAGGTTTAGATAGGGTGGATGGTGATAGCCTGTTTCCTCGGATGGAGAAATCTAGCACGAGGGGGCATGGCTTTAAATTAAGGGGGGGTAGTTATAGGACGGATGTCAGGGGTAGGTTCTTTACCCAGAGGGTGGTGAGGGACTGGAATGCCCTGCCTGCTGCAGTTGTAAATGCGCCTAGTTTGGGGGCGTTTAAGAGATTGGTGGATAGGTTTATGGACGAAAAAGGAGTGGTTTAGATTAGTGGGTCAATGTTTTTTTTTAAAAATAAGACTGGTCGGCGCAACATTGTGGGCCGAAGGGCCTGTTCCGCGCTGTAATGTTCTATGTTCTATGTTCTATGTTCTATTTCCTTCCTGATGGCTTCATATTTCCCCTTACTCCAGATAAACACTTTCCTAACTTGCCTGATCCTATCTCTTTCCAATGCTAACGTAAAGGAAATAGAGTTATGGTCACTATCCCCAAGATGTTGTCTCACTGAGAGATCCGACAACTGTCCAGGTTCATTAGCCAGTACCAGATCAAGTACAGCTTCTCCTCTTGTAGGCTTATCCACATACTGTGTCAGGAAACCCTTCTGAACACACCTAATGAACTCCTCCCCATCGAAACCCCTTACTCTAGGGGTATTCCAATCGATGTTTGGGAAATTAAAGTCTCCCATCACGACAACTCTGTTATTACTACATCTCTCCAGGATCTGTTTCCCTATCTGCTTCTTAACATCCCTGTTACTATTGGGCGGCCTATAGAAAACACCCAGCAAAGTTATCAACCCTTTCCTGTTCCGAACTTCCACCCATAGAGACTCCGTAGACAATCCCTCCACAGCGTCCACCTTCTCTATAGCCGTGACACTATCCCTGATCAATAGTGCCATTCCCCTCCTCTTTTTCTTCCCTCCCTGTCCTTTCTGAAACATCTGAAACCCAGCACCTGAAGTATCCAGTCCTGTCCCTGAGACATCCAAGTCTCTGTAATGGCCACCACATCACATTTCCAAGCATGGTGACACAGTTGTTAACACTGCTGCCTCACACCGCCAGGGACGCAGGTTTGATTCCCAGCTTGGATTACTGTCTGTGCATGTTCTTCCCATGTCTGCCTGGGTTTCCTCCGGGTGCTCCGGTTTCCTCCACAGTCCAAAAGATGTGCAGGTTAGGTGCACTGGCCATGCCAAATTCTCCCTCAATCTACCTGAACAGGCACCGGAGTGTGGCGACCAGGGAATTTTCATGGTAACTTAATTGCTGTATTGATATAAGCCAACTTGTAACTAATAAATAAACTCTAACTTTAAGTGTGGTTTAACCAAAGTTTTACAAAGCTCCAACATGACATCCTGACTCTTGTGCCTGACCAATCAAGGCAAGTATGCCATATGCCTTCTGTACCGCCCTACCTACTCGTGTGGCCACTTTCAGGGAGCTATGGACTTGAACCCCAAGATCCCTCTATAAATCAATGCTGTTCAGGGTCCTGCCATTAACTGCATACTTTCCCTTAACATTTGATCTCCGATTGTGCAGCACCTCACATTTGCCTGAATTAAGCTCCATCTGCCATTTCTCCACCCATATCTGCAACTGATCTATATCCCGTTGTGTCCTTTGACAACCTTCTACACTATTCTCAATTCCATCTATGTTTGAGTCATCTACAAACTTACATCTACATTTTCATCCAAGTCATTTATATATATCACAAAGAGCTGAGGTCCCAATACGGATCTCAACGGAACACCACAAGTCACAGAGTTCTAGCCAGGAAAACACTTTTCCACCACTACTGTCTGACTGCTACGGACAAGCCAATTCTGAATCCAAGTGGCCAAGTCACCATGGATCCCATGCATTTTAATCTTCTGGATGACTTATCAAAAGCCTTACTAAAATCCATGTAGACAACATCCTTGTGCTGTACCCTCATCAATCACCTTTGTCACCTCCTTGAAAAAAAATCAAATTAGTAAAACATGACCTACCCCACACAAAGCCATGTTGACTTTCCTTAGTTAGGCCATGTGCATAAATCCGATCCCTAAGAATCCTCTCCAATTGCTTCCCAAATACTGATGTGAGACTCACCAGTCTATAACTTCTGGAATTATCTCTTTCTCCTTTCTTGAACAGAGGAACAATATTAGCTACTCGCCAGTCTTCCAGGACCTCTCCAGTTGCTAGCGAGGATGCAAAGATCTTTCTCAAGACACCAGCAATCTCCTCTCTTGCCTCTCTCAATAACCCTGGCTCTTGCAAGGCACCTACACACAATGTTTCTGTGACTCTCATCCTGCGAGTGGGAAGGAGCTCCACCCTTTGGCGAGCCTGGCACTGCCATCATAGTTTTCTCCTCCTTCTGTCCTGCCTGTCTACAATTATGCAGGCAATAATAAATCTAACCTCCATCAAACTGATGGTTCTCTCTGCAGCATCAATGAGAAAAAGAAATGAGTCAGCATATGCCTCCAAAGGTCTTATCTCTTTCCATGATTAATAAGTCACTGGAAGTTCAAGGGCTTGGTTATAGTGTCGCCAAATATTTGCCCCTGAATTCCTGCCCAGTGCAGGATGCATTTCAAGATTACTCTTCCCATTCCCCTTTAGATGAGGAACCTAAACCTTTTGACATTGAGGGGACGATTCTCTCAAAAAAGTTCAAAATATTGAATTGGTGAGAAAAATGGTATAATACATGATTGTTTTGTCAGTGAAAGTTTCAGACTCGAATCTCCCATATTCTGTGCAATGCAGAGATCACAATCAAGAATATCATTAAAAGCTTGGGGAGCGGGGCCTATTCATGCCTGAGGCTGGCAGTTCCGGAACTCTGTGCATGCGCAATGGCTTCAAACTGTCAGTCTCCCGATCGCTGGCCAACTCGACCTCTGGCTAGCTGGGGCCCTCACACTGCTGCCCCTCCAGCTCCCCGTTGCACCCCCCCCGCCCCCCATGTTGTGATAGCGGCGCAATTGTGGCCCCGACAAGCAGCCCCAACCCCCCTCATCCCAGAATGCCTGGGTCTCCAGCTTCTACTCACACCCACCTTGGCAGTTCCACACCACCACCACCCCCCCCACCCCCCCCAGGAGGCAGATCCCTTCCCAGGAGGCAGACTCTCCCAGCAGACCACCCTCTCCATCCCAAATGCCCCGATCACTGGACTTCCTCTAGCCTCGACCAATCCTGTCTGCAGAATGGTAGCGGGACACCTCTGATCCTAAGCTCTGTCCACAATATGCCCCGCCCCTAAGTGCAGCCCGCTTGGCATTGCCCTCTATTCTCCACCCCTTTGGTACTGCCTGATGCCCAGTGGGAAGTGCCAAAGTGCCCCAAGAGCATGGGCACTTTGCTCCTTGGGCAGTGATGGGGGCACAGGCTGGCACTGCCAGGGTGCCCATGCCGAGAGGCATCACTCCCTGCCACTCATCTCTGGGGGGCCCCGATTGCCCCCCCTTAATCCAGCAGGGTCTCCTGCTAGTTCCCCGAAAGTCTGGGACTACTCTAAACCCCAGCAGAGTGAAATAGTCCTGGCAGGGTGGGAGATGCTATTGGGCTTGGATAATTCAATCCTGGGCCCTATAATCACATTTAAATAACATTAAAAATAGATTAAAATTACTTAACTGGTCTTCCCACTATGGTCCCGACCATGCCTGCTTCCAGTGGTGGAAAACACACATGTGTCGAAAACGGATGCATGAGTCCCGCGAATTGGTGCACACGTGCATCTTCCATTCCAACCCACCAAAAATTTAGAGGGTCAGAATGGGAAAATAGCCCCCTAAATGCCCAGTAAGAAACTGAAATTAAGAGTGTGGAGTTGCTGAGACTTCACATGTATGAACCTGCCAGTGGAAAGATTGTAACCAGCATCTGAGGCCTATTCAGTCGTGCCCCCATCACCCAGCACTACCCCAGTCATGTGTACTCTTCCATCACTCCCCCGCCCTGGTGTCCCCATCCTCCCCCACCACACTGCAACCCTCACCCTGCAGCCCCTGGTCACACGAACAATTCCAGTTTAAGATTTCCTCTAGGGAATTTTACATGACAACTTCTTCTAAATTATTTAACATGGTTACAAAGCACTTCACAGTAAGAGGCAAAGTCAGAGAAAACTGGAAAAACGCAGTAAGACTGGCATCTGTAGGGATAGAAAACAAAGTTAATGTTTCAAGTCCATATGGCTCTTCTTCAAAGCTGAAATGGGGGAAAGAATGTGTTGGACTATATTCTATATAACAGGGGGTGGAACAGCTGGAACAGAATAGAAGGAAGTCAGTGATTAGTGGGAGCTAGGATAAATTGCGACAAAGATGTGCCAAAACCTAAGAAGAAGTGATAGCCCAGTGAGGGACGGAGGGTTTTTGTATTTTGATCTAGATAGGCTGGGCGAATGGGCCAGGAACTGGCAAATGGAATTTAATGTTGGCAAATGTGACGTTGTCCACTTTGGTAGGAATAATGGTAGGAAGGACTATTACTTACGTGGCGAAAAACTGCAGCATGCAACGGTGCAGAGGGACCTTGGGGTCCTTGTGCATGAGTCGCAAAAACCCAGCCTGCAGGTGCAGCAGGTGGTCAGGAAGGCGAATGGGATGCTGGCCTTCATAGCGAGGGGGATTGAATATAAAAGTAGGGAGGTCTTTCTGCAGCTGTACAGGGCACTGGTGAGGCCGCAGCTGGAGTACTGTGTGCAGTTTTGGTCACCGCACTTACGCAAGGATATTTTGGCCTTGGAGGGAGTGCAGAGGAGATTTACTAGGCTGATTCCAGAGTTGAGGGGGTTGAACTATGAGGAGAGGCTGAATAAACTGGGCTTGTACTCGTTGGAGTTTAGAAGAATGAGGGGAGATCTCATTGAGACGTATAAGATGTTGAATGGGATGGATAGGACAGAGGTGGAGAGGCTCTTCCCACTCAGAAAGGACAGTAGGACTAGAGGGCACAGCCTCAGGATAAAGGGGAGGCGGTTTAGAACGGAGTTGAGGAGGAACTTCTTCACTCAAAGGGTGGTGAATCTCTGGAATTCTCTGCCTGTTGAAGTGGTGGAGGCTGTCTCACTCAATATTTTTAGGACGCGGGTTGATAGGTTTTTGATAGGCAAGGTGATTAAGGGTTATGGGGAGAGGGCGGGAAAGTGGAACTGAGCCACGACAGATCAGCCATGATCTTATTGAATGGCGGGGCAGGCTCGAGGGGCTAGATGGCCTACTCCTGCTCCTATTTCTTATGTTCTTATGTATTTAAATTAAAAAATGGCGAAGATGGAGGAGAAAGATCATGGTCTAAAGTTGTTGAACTCAATGTTGAGTCCTGAGGGTTGTAATGTACTGAACTGAAGATGAGCTGTTTTTCCTCTGGTTTACATTGGGCATCACTGTAAAATTGCAGCAGGCCAAGGATGGGCATTTTGGCATGAGAGCAAGATGCCAAGTTAAAATAGCAAGCAACAGGTAGGTTGGGGTCATGTTTGTGTGCTCAGTGAAGGTGTTTCACAAAGCGGTCATCCAGTCTGCATTTAGTCTCCCCAGTGTAGAGGGCATCTCACTGGGAGCAGCAAATACAATAAACCATATTGAAGAAGGTGCAAGTGAAATGTTGCTTCATCTGAAAGGAATGTTTTGGGCCTTGAATGATGAGTAGGGAGGAGGTAAAGGGACAGGTGTTGCACCTTCTTGATTGCATGGGACAATGCCATGTGAAGAGGATGAGGAGCTTGCATGTTAGGGGAGATGGCCAGGCTGTCACGGAGGGAGTGGTCTCTGTGAAATATTGATGTGGGTGAACAAAGAACAAAGAAAATTACAGCATAGGAATAAGCCCTTCGGCCCGCAAAGCCTGCACTGACCATGTAGCCCGACTCAACTTAAACACCCTATCCTTCTGGGGATCACATCCCTCGATTCCCATCCTATTCATGTATTTGTCCAGATGCTCTTAAACTCACTATCGTATCTGCTTCCACTACCTCCCCGGCAGCGAGTCCAGGCACCCTTCACTCTCTGTGTAAAAAATTTGCCTCATATATCTCCTTTAAACATTGCCCCTCACAGCTTGAATCTATGTCACGTAGTAATTGACTCTTCGACCCTGGGAAAAGTTTCTGACTGTCCATGCCCCTCATAATTTTGTAGACTTCTATCAGGTTGCCCCCCAACCTCTAACGTTCCAATGAGAACAAACTAAGTTTGTTCTAAAGTTTCTCTAACCTCTCCTCATAGTTAATGCCTTCCATACCAGGCAAAATCCTGGTAAATCTTTTCTGTATCCTCTCCAAAGCCTCCATATCTTCCTGGTACTATGGTGACCAGAATTGAACACTATATTCCAAGTGTGGCCTAACTAGGGTTCTGTAAAGCTGCAATATGACTTGCCAATTTTTAAACTCAATGCCCCAATCAATGAAGGCAAGCATGCCATATGCCTTCTTGACTACCTTTTCCACCTGCGTTGCCACTTTCAGTGACCTGTGTACCTGTACACCCAGATCCCTCAACCTATAAAAACTCAGTTACCATTTACTGTGTATTTCCTATCTGTATTAAACCTTCTAAAATGTATTCCCTCACATTTCTCCGGATTAAACTCCATCTGCAATCTCTCCACCCAAGCCTCAAATCAATCTATATCCTGCTATATCCTCTGATGGTCCTCATCACTATCTGCAAATCCACCAACCTTTGTGTCATCTGCAAACTTACTAATCAAACCAGTTACATTTTCCTCCAAATCATTTATATATATTACAAACAGCAAAGGTCCCAGCACTGATCCCTGAGGAACACCACTTGTCACAACCATCCATTCAGAAATGCACCCTTCCACTGCTACCCTCTATCTTCTATGACTGAGCCAGTTCTGTATCCACCTTGCCAGCTCACCTCTGATCCCATGCAACTTCACGTTCTGCACCAGTCTGCCATGAGGTGCCTTGTCAACGGCCTTACTGAAGTCCATGTAGACAACATCCACCACCCTACCCTCATCAATCATCTTTGTGAGTTCCTCGAAAAACTCGATCAAGTTAGTGAACATGACCTCCCCTTCACAAAACCATATTGCCTCTCACTAATACGTCCACTTATTTACAAGTGGGAGTAAGTCCTGTCTCAAAGAATCCACTCCAATTATTTTCCTACCACTGAAGTAAGGCTCATTGGCTTGTAATTAACTGGATTATTCTTGCTATCTTAAACAAAGGAATAACATTGGCTATTCTCCAGTCCTCTGGGGCCTCCCCTGTAGCCACTGAGGATACGAAGATTTCTCTCAAGGCCCCAGCAATTTCCTCCCTTGCTTCTCTCGGTATTCTGGGGTATATCCCATCAGGTCCTGAGGGCTGGTCTACCTTAATGTTCCTTAAGAACCCCAATACCTCCTCCTTTTTGATATCAACATGACTCAAACTATCTACACACCCTTTCCCAGATTCATCATCCACCAAGTTCTTCTCTTTGGTGAATATGGATGCAAAGTACTCATTTAATACCTGACCCATTTCCTCTCGCTCCATGCATAGATTCCCTCCCCTGTCCTTGAGTGGGCCAACCCTCTCCCTGGCTACCCTTTTGCTCTTTACATATATATAAAAAGCCTTGGGATTTTCCTTAATCCTGCTGGCCAATGATTTTTCATGACCCCTCTTAGCCTTCCTTACTCCTTGCTTAATTTCTACTTTCTTTGTATTCCACGCTTGCTTTCTGTGTTCCCAGCCTCCTAGCCTTGACAAATGCTTCCTTTTTCTCTTTGACTAGGCTCACAATATCATCATCCAAGGTTCCCAAAACTTGCCATACTTATCTTTCACCCTTATAGGAATGTGACGGCCCTGAATCCCTATCAACTTACACTTGAAAGTCATCCACATGCCAGATGTTGATTTGCCCTCAAACATCTGGCCCCAATCTACATTCTTCAGTTCCTGCTTAATATTGTTGTAATTCGCCTTCCCGCAATTTAGCACCTTAACTTGAGGACTACACATCTTTATCCATCAGTACCTAAAAGGTTATTGAATTGTCGTCACCGTTCCCGAACTGCGCCCCTACTGAAATGTCAACAACCTGGCTGGGCTCATTCCCCAGTACCAGGTCTTTCCCTAGTTGAACTATCTACAAACTGTGTCAAGAAGCCTTCCTGGATGCTCCTTACAAACTCTATCCCATCCATGCCCCTAGCACTAAGTGAGTCCCAGTCAATGTAGGGGAAGGTAAAATCTCCCACCACAACAACCCTGTTACTTTTACACCCCACCAAAATCTGCCTACATATCTGTTCCTCTATCTCCCACTGCCTGTTGGGCAGCCTATAGTAAACCCTTGTGACTACACCCTAACTTGAAGTCCACTACAACATTGTGACTACACCCTTCCTATTCCTGAGCTTTGCCCATATTGCCTCGCTGTATGAACCCTCCAAGGTGTCCTCCCTCAGTACAGCTGTGATATTCTCCTTAACCAGTAGTTCAACTCCCCAACCACTTTTACATCCCCCTCTATCTCACCTGAAACATCTGTATCCTGGAACGTTAAGCTACCAATCCTGTCCTTCCCTTAACCAAATCTCTGTAATGGCAACAACAACATAGTTCCAAGTACTAATCCAAGCTCTAAGTTTATCTGCCTCACCGGTTACACTTCTTGCATTGAAACAAATGCAGTTCAGTACACCAGATGCTCTTTGATTAGCAACCACACCCTGACAGCTCTTTCTCTGAGTCTTATCAGCCCTACTCTCTGGTTCCCCTTCAGTTAATTCATCTTTGCTTTGATTCTCACCCTCATGCTAAACTAGTTTAAATTCTCCTGTATGACACCAGCAAACCTCCCGGCCAGAATATTTATGCCTTTCCAGTTTAACTGCAACCTGTCTTTCTTGTACAGGTTTCACCTGCCCCAGAAGAGTCCTCAATGGTCCAGATATCTGAAACCCTCGCTCCTGGTGAGGGTGAAGGGAAGATCTGTTTCATGGTAGCATCATGCTGGAGTTGGCGGAAATGGCAGAAGATGATCCTTTGAATGCAGAGGCTGGTGGGGTGGAAAGTGGTTCTGGGAGGGAGGGGAAGGTGAGGACAGAGATGCAGGAAATGGGTTGAACCCAGTTGAGTGTCTTGTCAAGGAGGAAAACCTCAAGGGAAAAACCTCAGTTCAGGAAAAAGGCAGATGTCAGAAGCACCATTTTCAAAAGTGGCATCATCAGAACAGATGCAATGGAGGAGGAAAAACCGGGAGAATGGGATGAAGTCCTCACAAGAAGCAGGGTGTGACATGTTGTAGTCAAGGTCATAGAACCCCACAGTGCAGAAAGAGGCCCTTCGGCCCATCGAGTCTGCAAGGAACACAATCCCACCCAGGCCCTATCCACACATAATACCCACTAATCCCTCTAACCTACGCATCCCTGGACACTAAGGGGCAATTTCTTAGCATGGCCAATCAACCCAACCCATACATCTTTTGACTGTGGGAGGAAACCCGAGCACCCGGAGGAAACCCACGCAGACACGAGGAGAACGTGCAAACTCCACACAGACAGTGACCCAAGCCGGGAATCAAACCCGGGACCCTGGAGCTGTGAAGCAGCAGTGCTAACCACTGTGCTACCATGCCACCCAAGGTACCTTCCAGGAAACAGGTGCAAGGAGCTATAGTCAAAGTACATTATAGCAACAGAGTGTAAGGAGTTGTAGTCAAGATATCTTTCAGGAAATAGGGTGTGAGGAGCAATAGTCAAGGTATCTTACAGGAAACAGAGTGTGAGGAGCTGTAGTTAAGGAACCTTACAGGAAACAGGCTATGAGGAGCTATAGTCAAGGTAAAATATGACAGTAAAAAGGGGTAGGTACAATCTTTTGTAGCACAGTAAATGATTCCAAATTAATATGTAGAATTTAATATATAGCAGTATACACACTGTATTGAGAATTTTTAAAATTAACAGTACCTTTGAATTGGTCAATGTGATTTTCTCTGCAGAAATGTTCACATCCAAATCTTCTATGGGAAACATTCTTGCTTTAGCTGAGGGCAAGAAGCACTGGGGACATTGGCAGTTATCCCTTAACCACACATAAGGATATTGGCTGTAGTTTCCATCCTCCCAATGAACAGTGATGCATCGCTGCTTATCAAAGGCCTCTACTTTTTGGATAGCTGGAATTGGCACACTTCTTTTAAAAGCTGCAGGTGTGTGTTGTCTGTGAACTTGGAAAGGAACAACTTGTTTGGCATGACATATCTGTCCAGCCTGTAGTATCTGCATTCCATTTCGATACATTTTGTTATTGAGCAAATGTTTTGTAATTGTACGCCACATTTTTGCTTTGAAAATCTTTCAGAAGATGACAGCTGCCTCTCACCCTGAATCTTCAGTCCAAATGCTTGAAGCAGGATTCTCACTGTCCACTCAAAATTCAGCGATGCTTCTATAAATCAAAATATAATCAAGAGAAGTGAATTGTCATTTTTGTTAATGTGAAAGCAACTCAGACACATGCTTAAACTACAGAATCATGATATAGTAAAACATCTCCATTCCAGGAAATCAATCCTAATGAATACAAAGATTCCTGTAGAGAGAGACTTTGAAGAATAACATAATTATAGAAAACATTGCTGCTAATTATCATTACTTGGCATTAAAAACAACCTATGAATTACCAAGGATGAGAAATTTAAAATCTATGCTGCTTTTAAAATTCGGAATTAATAACAACAACCAATTGCAATTACTTATATTTTTAAAAATCTATATTTGAGATCATGGAACAAATTGACAAATGACGTCAAGATATAACCAGTCCTCAAAGATGCCCAACAATGTTCGCACCATAACGGGATTGGATGTTTTACAGGAGCCTAAAACATCCCCCACTACCACTGCCCCAGTAACTGTACCTTCCACCGCCCTTTTAGGATTTACCAGAGGTTGCTTCTACCTAGCAAGCATTCTAAAATGCAATCCTTTTGATGAGCAGACTACCTGTGGAAGTGGAACAGGCATCTCACTCACAATATTTAGACATGGTCCAATTTTGGGGAGGGGCCCCAGGTCTCTTGGTGAGTATTGCCCATATAGTGTTGACTCTGAGCCCAATAGCAGGATGCAGACACATTTCTACTCCAGTATATTTTATTAAGTTCCGACAATGAAACATTTCCATGTTTGAGGTGATGTATTTAACTGAATATTTTTATGGATTGGATTTTCAATTGCTGGCAGGGTTCCAAATGCAGGTTTGATTTAAAAATCACCTTCTTAGAGGGTGGCACTGGATCCCGACACTCTGCGACATGCTCAGATTTCAAAGGGAGGGCAGAAAGCGAAGGTGTAACTTGCTTGCCATCAATTTAAAGCCCATTAAGTACTTAGACTAAAATAAGAACAGAAAATGCTGGAAAAACTCAAGCCTGATTGCAGCTGTGGAAAGAGAATAAGAGTCAACATCTCTAGTCCATATGACTCAAAACATTAACTCTGTTTCTCTCTCGACAGATGCTGATATGTCTGCTGAATTTTTTCAGCATTTTCTTTTTATTTCACATTTCCAGCATCCACAATATTTTGCTTTAAAATTCATAGACCAGCTTATTAGTAGGCCAGGAGGTGAGAATGGAATATACAAACTGGAAACTGACAAGTCTTGTGCACATTATTAAATGTTTATCTTCTATATATGAAAAGTTTCAGGACCCGGGAGATCATGTATATTACCTTCCATTTGGCTGTTTGGCCACTGACCTGCACAGTGAGACTGCTTCCTGCTCTCTTTGGCCAGGCAGCAGCAGTCTCTGTTATGGCTGCCATCTGCCTTTGCCGGTTGCAGTCTACAGGCAGCTCCCGGGCCCCGGAGACACTCAATGCCATTAATTAGGTGCTGAGCTCACCATTGCACTATTAATAAGAACATAAGAACATAAGAAATAGGAGCAGGAGTAGGCCATCCAGCCCTTCGAGCCTGCCCCGCCATTCAATAAGATCATGGCTGATCTGTCGTGGCTCAGTTCCACATTCCCGCCCTCTCCCCATAACCCTTAATCCCCCCTCTTATCAAAAACCCATCAACCCGCGTCTTAAAAATATTTAGCGAGGCAGACTCCACCACTTCAACGGGCAGAGAATTCCAGAGATTCACCACCCTTTGAGTGAAGAAGTTCCTCCTCAACTCCGTTCTAAACCGCCCCCCCTTTATCTTGAGGTTGTGCCCCCTAGTCCTACTGTCTTATTTGAGCGGGAAGAGTCTCTCCACCTCTATCCTATCCATCCCATTCATCATCTTATACGTCTCAATGAGATCTCCCCTCATTCTTCTAAACTCTAACGAGTACAAGCCTAGTTTATTCAGCCTCTCCTCATAGTTCAACCCCCTCAACTCCGGTGTCAGCCTAGTAAACCTCCTCTGCACTCCCTCCAAGGCCAAAATATCTTTGCGCAGGTGCGGCGCCCAAAACTGCACACAGTACTCCAGCTGCGGCCTCACCAATGCCCTATACAGCTGCAGCAAGACCTCCCTACTTTTATATTCAATCCCCCTCGCTATGAAGGCCAGCATCCCATTCGCCTTCCTGACCACCTGCTGCACCTGCAAGCTGGGTTTTTGCGACTCATGCACAAGGACCCCGAGGTCCCTCTGCACCATCGCCTGCTGCAGTTTTTCGCCACATAAGTAATAGTCCTTCCTACCATTATTCCTACCAAAGTGGACCACCTCACACTTGCCAACATTAAATTCCATTTGCCATTTCCTGGCCCATTCGCCCAGCCTACCTAGATCCTTCTGCAGACTCTCCACACCCTCCGCACAATTTGCCGTTCCCCCAATCTTGGTGTCATCAGCAAATTTCGACACCCTACACTCGGTTCCCTCCTCCAGATCATCTATATAAATGGTAAAAAGCTGAGGCCCCAGCACCGACCCCTGGGGCACTCCACTAGTCACCATCCGCCAATCCGAATAGCACCCGTTGACCCCCACTCTCTGCCTCCTATTTGACAACCAATCCTCTATCCACGCTAACACCCTACCCCCAACTCCATGTCCCCTGACCTTCTGCAATAACCTCTTATGAGGTACTTTGTCAAACGCCTTCTGAAAATCCAGAAAGACCACATCCACCGGCTCTCCTCTATCCACTGCCCTAGACACATCCTCATAGAACTCCAGTAAATTTGTCAGACACGACTTCCCTTTAATGAAACCGTGCTGCGTCTGCTCTATCAAGCAATTCCCCTCAAGATGCCTCGCTATTTCCTCCTTAATGACGGATTCTAACATTTTACCTACCACAGACGTTAAAGTAACCGGCCTATAATTCCCCGCCTTTTGCCTGGCACCCTTCTTAAACAACGGTGTAACATTAGCCGTTTTCCAATCTTCCGGCACTTCCCCGGAATCCAGCGACGTCTGGAAAATAACCACCAAGGCATCCACTATAACCTCCGCCATTTCTTTCAGAACCCTCGGATGCATTCCATCCGGTCCTGGGGACTTGTCCACAATCAGCCCCTCCAGTCTGTTGAGCACCGCCTCTCTAGTGACAGTAATGTCATTAAGACCCTCCAGTCCTACCACCTTTCCATCGCTAACACCCGACAAATTATTCACGTCCTCCTCCGTGAAGACAGAAACAAAAAAGTTATTCAATACCTTAGCCATATCCCCATCCCCTACCACTAGGTCCCCTTTCTCATCCTCTAAAGGACCAACGTTCACCCTAGCCAGCCTCTTCCTTTTTATATATTTATAAAAACTCTTGCTATCCTTTTTTATATTAAGCGCTAGCCCAGCTTCGTAGTCTCTCCTACCCTCCTTTATCAACTTCTTTGTCAATCTTTGTTGACATTTAAACCTCTCCCAATCCTCTTCTACATGTGATTATTGTGTCATATGAGCGATTTGGTTGTGGTGCAAAGTCAGGACATAGAAATTATCCAGATATCAGTGTGTATGATATATATCAGGGCAATTTAGGGATATGGCTTATACAGTAATCTTTTGTAAATAGCATAGATAATAAAGGACAACTTGTTGCCCTCAAACACAGACCAAATGATGCCATGGACAAAGACACTCATGCTTTTGAATTGTTGTACAACAAATTTCCTTTATTGTATTCTACCATCAAACCCTACTACATAAACATTAGTACAGCAGGCATAAAACTTCGCTATATACAAAGTAACCAACCTCTGATTTACTTCATTGCACACACAATAACTAATATCTGACCTATTTTGATTTATACAAAGTATCCAGAAGATATCAAAAACTTCACAAAATATCCAAACTCATGACTTAGCACGTAATGAGGTGAAGTGATCAGATTCCCTCCCGATGGGCTTTGTTCCGACATCTCCAAGTCTGATACTTGAGGTCATGCTGCTTCTTTGGCAATGGGTGATCCCATTGATGCGGATGTCTCTGAGTCTTTTATTCTTATACAGATATTACTGGCATTGATCATGCTTTTAGTCACTTACTCACAGGGACTGGCAATAATCAATCACTGTCTTTTTGGTCATGAATGCTGAAGAGTCGTACATCTGTCAGGAGGTTGTAATTCTTTCTGAAGCACAACACACAGGAATCTGGGTTCAATCACTGTCTGTTCAAGGCATAGCAAGAGCCACTGTGCAATCAACTTCTGTGTTTGCTCCGTAGCTGCATATTCTGTTCTTTGCTGCTCCCACAGTCCTTAGCCTGATACAGAGTTAACCATTTTAACCATCAGACTTTACTGTTGTCCTCCCTTTGTTGATGCCTTTATGAATATTAATCAATCGACTAACTGATCTCAAAGGCAGTCATGTAGTTCAATCCATAAAGAGTTACACATTATAGCAATAAACTGAATCTCAAAATTTATATTGCACAAATAAATGAGAATCTGTAAATCAGATGGAAAGGTAGACTGATGTAAGGTGTGAAAATTTGATTCAGTGTACTTGATTGGTTAATTTTGCAAGCAGAGCAACATTAGGCTGAATTTTCACTCTCCAGACAGGAGTGCAGAGCCAGAAAATCCTTGACTGCACAAACCAGACTAGGGAGAAATCCCAGATCTTCTCATTTTCATATTGTAAGGGGGAGAGCGGCGGTGTTCTAGAACATAAGAACATAAGAGCAGGAGTAGGCCATCTGGTCCCTCGAGCCTGCTCTGCCATTCAATAAGATCATGGCTGATCTTTTTGTGGACTCAGCTCCATTTACCCCTCCGCTCACCATAACCCTTAATTCCTTTACTGTCAAAAATTTATCTATCCTTGTTTTAAAAACATTCAATGAGGTCGCCTCAACTGCTTCGCTGGGCAGGGAATTCCATCGATTCACAATCCTTTGTATGAAGAAGTTCCTCCTGAACTTAGTCCTAAATCTGCTTCCCCTTGTTTTGAGGCTATGCCCCCCATCTCCCCTCATTCTTCAAAATTCCAATGAGGATAACCCCAGTCTACATAGTGTCTCCTCATAAGCCAACCCTCTCAACTCCAGAATCAACCTAGTGAATCTCCTTTGCATCCCCTCCAGTGCCAGAATATCCTTTCTCAAGTAAGGACACCAACACTATACACAGTACTCCAAGTGTGGCCTCACCAGCACCTTATATAGCTGCAACATAACCTCACTGTTTTTAAACTCTATCCCTCTACCACGGAAGGACAAAATTCCATTTGCCTCTAGAAGTCAGGCCCTCCTCCAAGAGAAAGAGTTTGGAGGCAGCCACAAGGGCTGCTGGGTGCAGAGGGCTATTCTTTGTATATGGGATTTGTAAGAGAAAAAATAAAACAAAAATTGTGCCTCATAAGAACATAAGAAATAGGAGCAGGAGTAGGCCATCCAGCCCCTCGAGCCTGCCCCGCCATTCAATAAGATCATGGCTGATCTGTCTCAGTTCCACATTCCCGCCCTCTCCCCATAACCCTTAATCCCCTTGCCTATCAAAAACCTATCAACCCGCGTCTTAAATATATTTAGTGAGGCAGCCTCCACCACTTCAACAGGCAGAGAATTCCAGAGATTCACCACCCTTTGAGTGAAGAAGTTCCTCCTCAACTCTGTTCTAAACCGCCCCCCCTTTATCTTGAGTAGCAGGGTAAATACATGGAATTACGTGGATAGAGTCTGGATGGGATTGTTGTTAGTGCAGACTCAATGGGCAAATAGCCTTCTTCTGCATTGTAGAGATTCTGTGATTCTATGAATTCATTTAGCAGCACACAAATAAACGTTTACTTAAGTAACTGGGGGAAATAATGGAGTCTAGAATTTTAGATGTTAAGACTGTAGAAGGGATGAGTTCAAAATGGAGATCCAAGAATACAATTAAAAAAAATACAATTGATTCCAGAGATGGGGGACTGATAATATGAAGAGAGACTGAGTGGGTTAGGATTATATTCAACAGAGTTCAAAAAAATGAGGGGGATCTTAGAGAAACATAAAAAATTCAAACAGGACTCAACAGGAAGGATGTTCCCAAAGCAGGAATCATAGTCTAAGGATACGGAGTAAACCTTTTAGGAGATGAGGAAAAGTTTCTTTACCCAGAGAGTGATTAGCCTGCAGAATTCTCTACCACACTGAACAGTGGAAGCCAAAACATTGTATATTTGCAAAGAGTTAGATATAACTGTTGGCATGAAAGGGATCAAAGGATATGGGTGGAAGGTGGGATCAGGCCATTGAGCTAATTTGATTTGATTTATCATTGTCACATGTATTAACAAACAGCGAAAAGTGTTGTTTCTTGCGCGCTATACAGGCAAACATACCGTTCATAGAGAAGGAAACGAGAGAGTGTAGAATGTAGTGTTACAGTCATAGCTAGGGTGTAGAGAAAGATCAACTTAATGCAAGGTGAGTCCATTCAAAAGTCTGACAGCAGCAAGGGAGAAGTTGTTCTTGAGTTGGTCGATACATGACCTCAGACTTTTGTATCTTTTTCCCGAAGGAAGAAGGTGGAAGAGAGAATGTCCAGGGTGCGTGGAGTCCTTAATTACGCTGGCTGCTTTGCTGATGCAGCAGGAAGTGTAGACAGAGTCAATGGATGGGAGGCTGGTTTACATGACGGATTGAGCTACATTCACGACCTTTTGTAGATCCTTGCAGTCTTGGCCATACCAAGCTGTGCTACAACTAGAAAGAATGCTTTCTATGGTACATCTGTTAAAGTTGGTGAGAGTCGTAGCTGACATGCCAAATTTCCTTATAGGTAGGAGTTGCATGATCAGCCATGATCATGATGAATGGCCAAGCAGGATCGAAGAGCCAAAGGGCCACCTCCTGCTCCTATTTTCTACGTTTCTCAGCATGTCCAGTTTCAAGTTTTGCCTATCTCATTAAGGTGATGGCTATTTACAGCTATCTATAACAATCAATCAGTAACAAAAACAGAAAATGCTGGAAAATCTCAGCAGGTCTGAGAGCAACTGTGGAGAGAGAATGGAGCCAACGTTTCAAGTCCGAGTGACCCTTCATCAGAGCTGAGGTCAAAGAAAATCAGAAAAGACTAATACTATGATGGTGGGGGGAGTGGGGCGGGGGTGTCGGTGCTGTAAAAGGACAAAGGGAACGTAAATGAGGATAAAGTCAGCTGAGAAATGTGCTAAAAGTGCCCGTTAAGAGATCAGAATGTGTGAATGGCAGAATACAGGTACAGATGGTTAAGGCAGTTGGCATGAAAGGTGGGGAGGGGGTGGGGGTGGGGGGGGTCGCAAGGAGAGCGGGAATGGAGAAGTGGAAAAATGGAAGAGGGAAAGAAGGATGGAAAGCATCCACAGTATTTTGCTTTTAATCAATCAGTAGGCCATTACAAGAACCTAAGAAGTAGTAGGTGTGAGCCATATGGCCCCTAGAACTTGCTCCACCATTCAGTAAGATCATGGCCAGTCTTTGACCCCAATTCCACCCTCCTGCATTATCCTTCGTGGACAACTATGAACTACAGTCTTGAACATACTCAACATCCCTCATACCCCGTTAGCCCACATATTTCCCATGCCCTACCCAAGCCAATTCTTACCTCCTCATCCATGTTCTATGCCTCTCATACCCTCCATGCCAACCTATGCACCACCCCCATGATGCTTCATATCCCTATGCCAACTTAGTGCCAACTCATGCAATCCCATGCGCCTCATTCACCACCTTTTACCCTGACAGCCTTTGGGTTAACTCACCCAGTGTCCACCATGGGCAGCCCTCAGGACCCATGCTGAAATAAAATAAAATAGTTGCCAAAACCTTGCTAGTATTCATGCCGGCGTGATCTTATGATCCCGCCAATGGTGCACCCCCACCACAGGTTTTCTGGCAGCGAGGGGTGTGTTCAACTGAAAACCCCATTGACAGCGACAGGATCGTGTAATCCTGCCACCAGCTGGTATGCACTGCCCCTTGCCACAGCAAAACATGCTGCAGAGTGGAAAAAAAACTCCACCCAGTGTCTACTGAGAACTTCACTATTTAAAAAAATCTTGATGATTAAATGCCCATTCAATACATTTAACTACTTTCAACTACTTGCAACTCTCAGGCCTATGTCAAAAGTGAAATTTGAAAAACTGATTTTTTAAAAATAGTACATGTTTTAAAATTTTAAAGGGCAGGAGATTTAAATGCCTAGAAAACTAGAGAGTTCCACGGAGCTACTTCTTACACATTCACTCCACTCTTACCAATCCCAAAAGTCACTTACATCTCCTAAAGGACACCTTACTTCTATCAAAGAAGTACTTTAACCTATTCAACAGGTCCCTCAACTTTACAAATGGGTATCATACCTCTCCAAGTAAGTCTAGTCTTTTCCTCAAAGGTTTGAAGCCCATGAGTCATGATTTGGATATCCCACTAAGAAAAATAGGATCTGTTTGAAGGGAGCTTTTCATGTGCAGACACCACCGTGAACCACAGATGTGTGAGCTACCATTATCCGCCGCCATTATTTTCTGAATATGGTAGGTGCCAAGTTGAAGGGTGAGATTCAAGAAATGGGATTCTGCAGCCATTTTTTATTCATTAATGTGATATGGGCATTGCTGACTATTTATTGTCTTTCCCTAATTGTTCTTGAGAAGTTGGTGGTGTGCAGCCTGCTTGAACTACTGCAGCCATATGTTGTAGGAATATACATAGTGCTGTTAAAAGGGACTTCCAGAACTTTGATCCAGTGACAGTGAAGGAACAGCAATATAGTTTGTGTGACTTGGAGGGGAATTTGCAGGTGGTGATGTTCCTATGCACCTGGTGGACTTGTCTTAGGTGGTAAGGTTTGGAAAGCGCTGTCAAAGGAAATTCGTTTTGTTGCTGCAGTGCATCTTGTAGATGGTACACACTGCTGCCATTCAACATCAGTTCAATTGATGGAGTTGAACTCATCCAGGCAAGTGGGGAACGTTCCATCACAATTGTGACATGTGCCTTGTAGATTGTGGCCTGAATGTGGGGAGTCGGGAGATGAATTACTCTGCACAGCATTCCCAACTTCTGCTCATGTTGCCATAGCATTTATATGATTTGTTCAGTTCAGTTTCTGATCAGTGGTAACTATAAAGATGTTGACTGTGAGGGATTCAATGATGACAATGCCACTGAATGTCAAGGGGTATTGGTTAGATTCTGCCAGTGATGGTGCACTTGTGTGGCACGAATCGCTTATCAGCCCAAGCCTGAATATTGTCCAAGTCTTGCTGCATATCGACATGGACTAATTCAGACCATTAATAGCCATTAAGGATATTAGTTCTGGAATGAGTCTTCTAATAGTGGCAACAACATTGCGATATGTTTGAAGTATTCAAAGTGTATGGAGTCAAAAGGTTTGTTGGGGGATGAATTTGTGTATTATCCAAAGGTATTAATGAGTGGAAAAGTAATGAGTTCCAGTTAACAGTATACACTTTAGGCTGTTCCAGTAAACGTGAGGCTACTTGTGCAGATGTGATGTTTTAAAAGCACACAGTCAGCTTGTGGTTTCACCTTGGATGAAGCATCTCTAAATTATATTACTCAAATTATTCAGTAGAATTCCAAAATGACCAAAATTGTTTATTCAGGAAAGAGGAGAATATTGCATTACAAATAATGAGAAGCATAACACACGCTGGGTTATTTTGTATCTGGTTAATTGTCAATATTTTGCCTCACACCTACAAATATGACTAAACCTGGGGATAAAGTACTTGTTCCAGTTAGAACCCACAATTAAATAAACATTGTCCTCTAAATTGAAGCCTTACAAGCAGCTGTAAATTTTCCACTCTGCCCTGTTTTGAAATCTTAAACTTGTATTGCAATGCAGTAGCACTTTCTGGCAACAGAATGATATTAAACAATTTCTACCCAAGAATTATTTATGGGATATGGTAAACAATAAAGGACAGTAGCCCTGGGTAACAACCACCTCTGCATTCCTATTAATAGTACAATCATGTCTTTAGTGCTTTGCAGTAATAGATTGTTTGATTTAAAAAAACCTAACACAAATTAAGAAAAGAAAGAATACAATGGAAATTAGACAATAGGGTGGTGAGTGTCTGGAACAAGCTGCCAGAGGTAGTAGTAGAGGCAGGTACAATTTTATCTTTTAAAAAGCATTTAGATAGTTACATGGGTACGATGGGTATAGAGGGATATGGGCCAAATGCGGGCAATTGGGATTAGCTTAGGCGTTTTAAAAAAAAAGGGCAGCATGGACAAGTTGGGCCGAAGGGCCTGTTTCCATGTTATAAACCTCTATGAATCTAAATGTTGGGGGTGATTCTCCCTAAAAGATTGTAAGTGTTAAATTTGTGGGAAAATTGGAACAGTTTGTACTGGTTTCTTCAGTGGGAGTTCACATGAGAAACCCCCACGCTTTGGACAGAAATTTTGCCAGCATGCCAGCCTCGATTCTGGCGGTGAGCTCGGCTTGGAGAATGGCATTCTCTGTCTGCCTCGGGTGGGATTGTGTAAAACTTGGGCAGACGTGCCGGTAAAATTCCACCCTCTGTGTACTGCGTGAATATCATTAGATTTCAGTTGGCCTGGATTGCCCCTCTTTCACTCCAGTGGGGTTGTCCCGATAGTTCCCCAAAAGTGGGGACATAGTGTAAACCCTGCTGGAGTGAAATACTCTGGAGGGGTGGTTGAGGCTCGCTGGCCAGGCGAATTCAGTCCTGGGCTTGCTAATCACATTAAAATTTAATTAAAAATAGATGTAAATAACTTACCTGGATCTGACTGCACCGGAAATCCGGCGCTGGGAAATGTACACATGATGGGAAACATGTGCGAATGCCACACATGCCTGGACTTGAGATTCT
Source organism: Carcharhinus amblyrhynchos (assembly GCF_965287045.1). NCBI lineage: Eukaryota > Metazoa > Chordata > Chondrichthyes > Carcharhiniformes > Carcharhinidae > Carcharhinus > Carcharhinus amblyrhynchos. Next base: position 7,328,279 of record NC_137329.1, on the reverse strand, counting down.
CCCACCATGATGCACTAGAAAATTATGATTTTCTACCATGGATAGTTGATAGCAACTAGGATGTTGACAGTTGGAGATTCAGTGATGCCAATGCCATTGCTTGTCAAGGGGAAATTTTTAAATCCTCTCTTGTTGTAGATGGTCATTACCTGACATTTGTGTGGCACGATGCCACTTGTCAGCCCAAGCCTGCATAGTTTCAGGCCTTGTTGCATTTGAATATGACTACTTTAGTATCCGAGAAGTCGCCAATGGTGCTAAATATAATGCTATCATCAACGAACATCCCCCCTTCTGACCTAATGATAGAAGGAAAGTCAGAGATGAAGCAGTCAAAATCAGTTGAGCCTAACACATTACTGAAGGAGTTCCTCAGTCCTAGAACTGAGATGATTGACCTACAACCATCACAGCCATCTTCCTTTGTGCCAGGTATGATTCCAACCCTGGTTCCATTGATTCCAGTAATGCTCGGGCTTCTTGATGCCATACTTGGTCAAATGCTGTCCTGATGTCATGGGCCATCACCCTCACCTCATCTCTGGAAGTCAGCTCTTTTGTCCATTTTGGACTAAAGCTGGAATGAAGCCAGGAGCTGAGTGACCCTGACAGAACCCAAATTGAGTGGCAGTGAGGATTTTACTGCTAAGCAAGTGCTGCTTGATAGCACTGTTGATGATCTCTTCCATCACTTTACTAACGATCAAGAGTAGACTGATAGGGCAATAATTTGCTGCAAAAACAGAAAATGGTGGAAAATCTCAGCAGGGCTAACAGCATAAATGAAGAGAATCCAGAGTCAACATTTCCAGACTCCAAAGATGTGTGGGTTAGGTTTATTAGCCATGTTAAATTGCTCCTGAATATTAGGAGATTAGCAAGGGTAAATATATAAGGCTGCGAGCATAGGGCCTGGGTGGGGTTGTGATAGATGCAGACTAGAAGGGTCAAATGGCCTCCTTCTGTGCTGTAGAAATTCTATGACTATATGTTTTAAGTCCTATTTTTCATGTACCGAACATACCTGGGCAATTTTCCACAATGCCGGTAGGTGCCAATGTTGTAATGTGGGAAAGATTACTTTCGATTGTTATTTGCAACTAGCTTGTAGTTTAGTTTTGGGCATTAGTCAAATCAATGTATGTCAACCCAACATAATTTTATACCGAATTCTGGGCCACTACTCATCAAATGACTTGGTTTTAGCATCACACTCACAATTGACAAGGGAGGAAAAACTTATAGCCCTTAAGCCAGTGATGCAAGATGCCAATGTTAAACAGTACTGGCGTGGAACCACGCACCTCCCATGCAATTAAAATTATCAGCTGCGTAATCTAAATTCAAAGACCCATTGTGCAAAGAAAATCAAGTAAGACAGTAGGACTAGGGGGCACAGCCTCAAGATAAAGGGGAGGCGGTTTAGAACGGAGTTGAGGAGGAACTTCTTCACTCAAAGGGTGGTGAATCTCTGGAATTCTCTGCCCGTTGAAGTGGTGGAGGCTGCCTCGCTAAATATTTTTAAGAAGCGGGTTGATGGGTTCTTGATAAGAGAGGGGATTAAGGGTTATGGGGAGAGGGCGGGAAAGTGGAACTGAGCCACAACAGATCAGCCATGATCTTATTGAATGGCGGGGCAGGCTCGAAGGGCTAGATGGCCTACTCCTGCTCCTATTTCTTATGTTCTTATGTTCTTATATTCAGCCTTGTGCAGTTAAACTAAATTAGTGCAGTTTAAGTTGAAATATTTAAAATAAGTCATTTTCTTTCACAGCATGTCACATTCTTTGATTTTGTAAGTTTGAATTAAGTTCTATAATTAGTTTTTGTAACTCCATGCTTCTTTTAAATTTTATTACGTATTAGTTGAATGTGTTATGGTATATTTGGCATACCAATCAGTTTCAATTGTTTTATATAGACTTTGTATAATTTCTGTAAGTTTTGTAAAGCTGTCTGTATTTTTAATTGACTTACATCAAGCACTGACAGATCCAACAAAGACATACTAGGAAAAAGCAGTTCACTCAGAAAAAAAACACATTGATAGGCAACTATTTTAATGAAATTTTACAGGATATACTGATACCTATAGGTCAAATATACATCTGGACTGATGAATCCATGTTCCTGGACATCACATGCTGTCTTGTCTCAAATAAAAACAGATGTCAGAACCAGTCTTGCTCATTATATTCTATATAGCCTATATAAATTCTAACCAATACCCACTTTGTGATCTTCTTTATTAGTTTTAGGATAAGCAACTTTATCACTTTATCTGAGGTGGTCCACTTTGGTAGGAAGAATGGTAGGAAGGACTATTACTTACGTGGCGAAAAACTGCAGCAGGCGACGGTGCAGAGGGACCTCGGGGTCCTTGTGCATGAGTCGCAAAAACCCAGCTTGCAGGTGCAGCAGGTGGTCAGGAAGGCGAATGGGATGCTGGCCTTCATAGCGAGGGGGATTGAATATAAAAGTAGGGAGGTCTTGCTGCAGCTGTATAGGGCATTGGTGAGGCCGCAGCTGGAGTACTGTGTGCAGTTTTGGGCGCCGCACCTGCGCAAGGATATTTTGGCCCTGGAGGGAGTGCAGAGGAGGTTTACTAGGCTGATACCGGAGTTGAGGGGGTTGAGCTATGAGGAGAGGCTGAATAAACTAGGCTTGTACTCGCTAGAGTTTAGAAGAATGAGGGGAGATCTCATTGAGACGTATAAGATGATGAATGGGATGGATAGGATAGAGGTGGAGAGACTCTTCCCGCTCAAAAAAGACAGTAGGACTAGGGGGCACAGCCTCAAGATAAAGGGGGTGCGGTTTAGAACGGAGTTGAGGAGGAACTTCTTCACTCAAAGGGTGGTGAATCTCTGGAATTCCCTGCCCGTTGAAGTGGTGGAGGCTGCCTCGCTAAATATTTTTAAGAAGCGGGTTGATGGGTTTTTGATGAGAGAGGGGATTAAGGGTTATGGGGAGAGGGCGGGAAAGTGGAACTGAGCCACAACAGATCAGCCATGATCTTATTGAATGGCGGGGCAGGCTCGAAGGGCTAGATGGCCTACTCCTGCTCCTATTTCTTATGTTCTTATTTCTTATGTTTTAAAAACAAAATAACTCATTCCAAGTAACCATTGATAAATAACATCACCCAAAATGTTCTCTAAAACAGTCATTGATAGGGGTCTGATTTAACAACATACTAATTAAACAAAGTCTGAGACAATGACATCAAGATATCAATCATGGGGGCATGAAAGCATAGTTCCTCCATCCTGAACAAATAGGTAAGGAAGATATCATTAAACATTATTTTATCTTAACAAGGTGGAAGTAACAGAAACAAACTTTAATGAGAGCAATGGCCGTACAAGTAATTGACACCTTACAGGACCAGTTAAGGGCCAATGAGAAATGAAATCAATAGATGACCACACCCTTGAGAAACCAATCAGAAACTGATCATGCGCCACCTGGACCAATGACAGGGTGATCACGTATCCCCTTAAGCCAATAACATGATTGAGTGTGCTATAAGCAGTTAATAAGCAGCAGCTTTCACTGATCAACTTTGGGAGAACTTGCTGTCGATAGTAAAGCAGAAATTATAGTGAGAGAACAGAGAGCAAGGCTGGAAATATCCTGGTATGGGAATTGTAATGAATAGGGATAGAAGATATGGCAAACCATTTAAAGGTCTGCTAACCTTGGGTGGGATTTCTAGTCTTTGGATGTGCAAAGAAAATCCTGCCCCAAGTAACAACTTGCACCCAAGGTTGAACCAGAAAGCAAGAGCTGTAGCATGCTAGTCAAGTCCTGCCCTACTTTTGTTAAGTATTAATCTACAACTTACTAAAAAAAATCCTGACTTACTTCAAACTGCCTTTGTAACCTAATAGTTAAAGTCTAAATTGAACACACAAACATTTAAATTCAAATAATAACTAGAACTTACAGTAGCTGTACTAAAATCATAGAACCCTACAATGCAGAAAGAGGCCCATTGAGTCTGCACCAAACACAAACCTACCCAGGTCCTACCCCCACATATTATACCCACTAATCCCTCTAACCTACGCAACCCTGGACATTAAGGAGCAATTTCTCACCATGGCTAATTAACCTAACCTGCACATCTTTGGACAGTGGGAGGAAACCGGAGTACCTGGAGGAAACCCACGCAGACATGAGGAGAATGTGCAAACTCCACACAGACAGTGACCCAAGCTGGGAATCAAACCCAGGTCCCTGGAGCTGTGAAGCAGTAGTGCTAACCACTGTGCTACCGTGCTGCCCCAACTTGGCTAGAATTGAGGAGGTTCTGGAGCATAAGTCTTCAGTACTATTGCTGGAGTATTGTCAAGACCCATAGCCTTTGCAATATCTAGCGTCTTTGGATATTTCTTGAAAGCTTGTGTAGTAAATTGAATTAGTTGAAGACTGCCGTCTATAATGCTGAGACATATCAGCCACTCAGCATTTCTAGTTTTTAGATTGTGACTGCTTAGCCTTCTAGAATTTCTACAATGCAGAAGGAAGCCATTTGATCTATTGAGTCTGCACTGACTCTGACAGCATCTTACCCAGGCCCTATCCTGTAACCCCACATATGTACCCTGTGAATTCTCCTAATCTACACCTTGGGATGTAAGGGGCAATTTAACATGGCCAATCCACCTAACCTGCATATCTTGTGACAATACTGTGCTTTTAAGAAATATTTTAGTCATATTTTGTGCAGTGTATTTACTAGTCCCTTCCATTCTATCAGAATCGTTTTGGCTGGATCCAAAAACACTATTGTTACTGCAGCAACATAATTGATCTTAATTGCTCCAGTGTTTTTTAAATCTAAATGAATGTAGGGTTCTACTTTGTTTGTTTTCTTAGGATATTGCAGAATAGTGCTTGATTTAGGTTGATATACAAGGTCATTTGACTGGGTACAGCTAGGCTTTCACAGAATTTGAGGCAGTTTGCTTTGAGATAATTAGAGGTTGCTTTCTCTGTATTTCTTGCTCTGGTTGGAGTGGAGAATAAAATCTGCCAAGACATAAGCCTTCCCCTCTGATTGTACTGTTGGGGCTGGGGTTTTCTCTGGAAGTTGCTGCGTGAAAACGGGTGTTTGTCTGGATCATTTTCCAGAAGTGTTAGAAGGCTGGAAATGAGTACTTAAGCATCTTTGGTTTACACGCTAACTGCTCCTAAAGAACAGATTAATGCCTGTGGGGAGTACAGCTAAATTGAACCAATAGAGATAGCCAGTGGTTAAGAATGATATTTTGTCATGGTTAAGTATTTTAACTAGTAAAACTTATGCTAATTCTTTGTTATATTTCAACTATTAAATAATTTTTTTGATAAAAACCTCCTTGTGGTTGACTTGAATCATACTTGGAGTGAAACACCTTATGCTCACAAATGTCAAAATCAAATGTAAAAGTTAGGCTCTAGGCTAACTTCCTAATATACTTTGGAGTTTCTGATCTTCTGCTTTTTAATATTGTTGGACTGTGGGAAAAAATCCATGCAGTCACAGAGAACATGCAAATTCCACAGTCACCCAAGGCCAGAATTGAACCTGTATTCCTAGTGCTGCGAGGCAATAGTGCTAACCACTGGTATGATATATATTTATTATCACAGGTTGTGGGTGGGCAGCACTGTCTAGGCCAGCTAGCACCCTTCCCTAATTGTGCTTGGGAAGATTGTAATGAGCTGTTTTGTTCAGTTGATACAATCAAGGGTATATGTACTTTGCTGGTGTTTGGAAGGAAGTTCCATGATTTTAAACCACTGACTGTCAGTAACAGCGATTATAGTTCCAAGTCAGAACAGTGTGGCTTGGAGAACTTGCAGGTGGTGTTCCATGTATCTGCTGCCCTTGTCTTCCAAAAAATAGAGGTCATGGGTTCCTGTCAAATGAGGAAGGGTTGTTGACGGATAATTAGAAACAACTCCAAGAAGCTGAACTCAACTGCAAAGATCACTACTCAATTTAAAAGCTCCTCAGTACCACCTTCTAACTTGTACTTGCTACACAGCAAGTGTTTGGAACTCTGCAGGTTTTAAAGTTTATTCATTAGTGTCACAAGTAGGCTCACATTAACACTGCAATGAAGTTACTGTAAAAATCCTCTAATCATAACACTCCAGCACTTGCTCTGGTACTGAGGCATGGCCAATGCACCTAACCAGCACATCTCTGGACTGTGTGGGTTTCCTCCCAATGGGCAGATGCTGCACAGACAGTGACCCAAGCTGCCTCGCTGGTGCTGAGGTAGCAATGCTAACCACTGCCACCAGTTCCATCTTGGAATGGGACAAAGGTCAAGGAAAACTGAGGACGTAGATTTTTGGGGTGTAAACCTGCTGCAATGATTCCCTCATCCCCACTTAGTGAAAAATCTAAATGCCGAAGACAGTGAAATTTCATTAACTGGAGGGCAAAATATTATGATCAATAAAAGTTTAATGTTAATAAAATGTGCAAGATGTTTTCTAATTATTTAGAACAACAAGAAATTTACTTTACTTTTGGCCTATCATGAAAGCACCAAAAGAAGAACCAAGTTTCCTAGTTTACAGAAACACTGGAAACTTTTCCATAATTATTTAATCAGAGACTTGGCCACCTGTTGTTGAGGCTCTGGCCAAATGTAGATTGCAATTAAGGCTTTTGTACAAAACAAGGTGGCCTGGTAATGTTATCTTTCCATTTTAATGTTATTGCAGTTGATCAATTTCAAACTATATTCTCAACCATATACTCATATCTAGCATCTTTCTGTATCTGGAATATTTCACAGTTAGTGAATTGCTCAGATCTAACAATCTTTAGTTAACTATAATTACAAAAGTTTACTAAATGAAATTAGTTTAGAGATAACAATCTACTAAAAAGATTAGAATCGAAGATGTGCAAGGGGTGCAGAGCCCTTAAAGGATTGCAGGGCTGGTAGGAGGTTACAGAGGTAGGCTATAACATTATTTAAAATACAAGATGAGAACTTTTAAAAACAAGCTAGCACAAGGAGTCAAAGTAGTTGGCAAATGCAGGCTGATGGAGAGTGCAAATTGGGTCACTATTCTCCTGAAGGCTGGATAGTTTGCTGTGGACAGTGACCATGACACCACACAACCCTGCCACAGCAACCTCTAAGATGTGCCAGATCATCGACATGGATGCCATCATCTCATGTGAGAGCACCATCCACCAGGTACACAGTGCATACTCTTGCAACTCGGCGAACGTTGTCTACCTGATATGTGTAGGAAAGGATGTCCCGAGGGTTGGTACATTTGGGAGACCATGCAGACGCTATGACAACTGATGAATGAACACTGCTCGACAATCACCAGGCAAGACCTGTTGGGGAACCCTTCATTGGTCACGAGCATTCAGCCTCTGATCGCTGGGTAAGCGTTCTCCAAGGTGGCCTTCAGGACACACGACAGCGCAGTCACTGAGCAGAGACTAATAGCCAAGTTCCACACATGAGGATAGCCTCATGTGTTCTTGGATTCATGTCACACTATCCCCCGCAACTTGCCTGCACTTGCAAAATCTCACTAACTTTCCTGTCTGGAAACAATACACATCCTTTTAACCTGTGCTTAATGCTCTCCCAATCATCTTGTCTGTATCTTTTAAGACTTGATTAGCTGTAAAGACTCACATTCCAATCATTATTCATGTAAATTGAGTTTGTGCCTTTGTGCTGTTTGTGATCAGGACTCCCACCTACCTGATGAAGGAGCAGCCTGTTCCGAAAGCTTGTGGCGTTTGCTACAAATAAACCTGTTGGACTTTAAGCTGGTATTGTGAGACTTCGTTCTATTTTTACCCCCAGTTCAACACCGGCATCTCCACATGTTGGTTTAGCTCAGTTGGCAGGATAGTAATGCAACACCAACAGAGTGAGTTCAATTCCTGTTCCTCTGAATGAGGATATGTCCCTGTCTACAGCAATGGGGATGAAGCAGAACTGGTTGAGAGCTTCAAGTTTTTAGGTGTCTAGATCACCAAGAACCTGTCCTGGTTCTCTTCTCTCTATTACACCACTGCACCCACCCCCCCTCCATATTGATACTATAGTCAAAGTTGACCAATTTCTCAGAAGACTAAGGAAATTTGGTAGCATTGGAGTTTAGAGACGAGGGGATTTTCACTAACTTCATTGCAGTGTTAATGTAAGCCTACTTGTCACACTAATAAATAAACTTTACTTTATGTCCACTGTGGCTCTCACCAACTTTTACGATGCACCATAGAAAGCATTCTTTCTGGTTGTGTTGCAGCTTGGTATGGCTCATGCTCTGCCCAAGATCACAAGCAACTACAAAGGGTCATTAACAAAGCCCAGTCCATTACTCAAACAAGCCTCCCAACCACTGACACTGTTTACACTTCCCACTGCTTTAGAAAAGCAGTCAGCATAATTATGGACCCCACGTGCGCCGGACGTACTCTCTTCTCACTTCTACTGTCGGAAAAAGATACAAAAGTCGCATATCAACCAACACAAGAACAGCTTCTTTCCTGCTGCCATCGGACTTTTGAATAGACCTACCTCGCACTAAAGTGATCTTTCTCTACACCCTAGCTATGACTATAACCACCTACATGTGGCACTCTCTCTGTTCATTCTCTATGAATTGTTTGCTTTGTCCATCTGGTGCACAAGAAAGGATACTTTTCAATGTATATTACTACATGTGACAATAAATCAAATAAGTCAAAGCACCTATCGTCATCTGGGACAATGGCGACTTTACCTTCCAAAGGAGCCTCAGAGTTGCTGCCATACATCCTGTAGATGGGGCATGTGGCTGCTGCTGTGAATTGGGGGTGGGAATGAATGGTCAAGGTGGTGGAAAGGGATGGCAAATAAGCAGGGCTGCTTTGTCCTGGATGGTACCAACTTGAGTGTTGTTGCAGCTGCACTCATCCAGGCAAGTGGAAGTATTCTGTCGCACTCCTAACCTGTGCCTTTGGCGAGTCAAGTGAGTTACTCTGTGCACTGGAGGATATTCTAGCCCCCATTTCATTGCAAATCCTTAAATCTGTCCACAGGCATTATCAGAGCCACTAAATATTGCCAGCATTTTTGTATTTCCATTGCGTGTGGCAGAGTGGTTAGCACCACTGCTCCAGGGGGCAAGGGATCCGGCTTCAATTCCAGCCTTGGGTGACTTCTGAAAAGTTCTGCATGGGTTTGCTCCATTTCCTCCCACAGTCCAAATATCGGTTAGGTCCATTGGCCGTGCTAAGTTCTCCCTCAGTGTACCCAAACAGTGGCGACTAGGGGATTTTCACAATGACTTCATTGCAATGTTACTGCAAGGCTACTTGTGACTAACAAATAAACATTAAAACACATCCGGCATCCGCAGTGTTGTGCCTTGATTTGCACGGCGCTACTGCAGGATGGCGTTGAACGTGCCATTATCTTTGCTGCCCAACTGTTAACCCGCGCGCGCTCCCCTTCCCCCGACTGTCACACCGCGCGCGCTCCTCCTCCCCCAACTGTCATCTCGCGCGCAACCCCTCCCCAACTGTCAACCCGCGCGCTCGCGCTCTCCCCAACTGTCAACCCGCGCGCTCGTGCTCTCCCCCTCCCCCAACTGTCAGCCCGCGCGCTCGTCCTCTCGCCCTCCCCCTCCCACAACTGTCACCCCGCGCGCTCCTGCTCTCGCCCTCCCCCCAGCTGTCACCCCGCGCGCTCCCCCCTCCTGCGCCACCGGGGGCTGCACACGCGCACTGTCTCTCCTACACCGCCGCGAGCCGCGCGTGCGCACCCCACTCCATCCCCATGTCGGTGCCGGCTACTTGCCGAGGTAAAGTCGGGCTTCCTTTTTCGCCGGCGCCCGTTCGGAAGGGGTGACTTTTTTTTTGCTTCTTTCCGCGCTCTGTTTTACAAGTGTGTGTGATCTTATAATTTCCAGCACCAGTTACACCTGCTTTCCTGCCCCTCATATTTCTTTTCATTCTTTGTTTCCTCCCCCCGCCCGCTCCTTCCCTCTCCCTGAGAATGGATGAGGGGAGGTTAAATAATTTTTACTGGAAATTTCCAGATCCCTCCCTCTTTCTGTCTCACACGCACACAGTAAGAAGTCTCAGAACAACCGTCTCTCACACACACACTTCTGGTTACCTGCTATTGGAATGTCAAATGCGTCATTTAAAATAGTCTCCTACCTGCAGCCACAGCTCCCTGGGATTGTCAGCACAACAATCCGTCACAACCAGTTATTATTTGGAGGAGGAGCCGTGTGTGGCTTTAGGCTTGCATGGTTAAAAATATCTTACCAATGGGATCCTTGGTGTTTGTTACTAATTCACTAAAGTGAACAAAAAGGTGTGACTTGTCTTTTTAAACAACGGATGTCTACTACAGGGTTTGATTGGATTTGATCAAGTGTAGTGCTGTGCTTGGTTGAAGTCATTAGATTACATTTCAGCTTCATTTGAAGCAATTTTTTTAAAAGCAGCATCTCGGCCTTTTTGGCTAAGATGCAATGAGATCAGGCCTTGGAGGGGAAGCTATGCCTACTGCAATCAGCTTGGATCACGTAGATCAAGCCCAAGACAGGAGGTGAGAGCCCTGTCTTGTCACTTTGGATTGGGAATGTCTCAACTTAGAACATAGAACACTACAGGCTCTTCGGCCCACAAGTTGTGCCGATCATATCCATACCTACCAGGCCCCGCCCGGGCAATTCCAACCAGAAGCGAGAGCCCCACTGGGGTCACCTCCCTGCATCACTGTGTAAGTGAAAAAACGATTAGAACTTGTTGAGACTCTGAAATGGACTTGATTGAATTGGAATTAAAACAAACTGATTTATTATTGTCACATGTATTAACATACAGTGAAAAGTACTCTTGTGCGCTATAGAGACAAAGCATACTGTTCATAGAGGAGGAAAGATAAGACTGCAGAATGTAGCGTTACAGTCACACCTAGGGTGTTGATGAAGATCAAGTTAACACAAGGTAAGTCTATTCAGAAGTCTGATGGCAGCAGGGCAGAAGCTGTTCTTGAGTCGGTTGATACGTGACCTCAGATTTTTGTATCATAAGAACATAAGAACTAGGAGCAGGAGTAGGCCATCTGGCCCCTCAAGACTGCTCTACCATTCAATAAGATCATGGCTGATCTTTTCTTGGGCTCAGCTCCACTTACTTAGCTGTTCACCATCATCCTTAGTTCCTGTACTGTTCAAAAATCTATCCTTGCCTTAAAAACATTCAATGAAGTAACCTCAACTGCTTCACTGGGCAGGGAATTCCACAGATTCACAACCCTTTGTGTGAAGAAGTTCCTCCTTAACAGTCCTAAATCTGCTTCCCCTTATTTTGAGGGCATACACCCTAGTTCTATTTTCACCTGCCAGTGGAAACAACCTCCCTGCATCTATCTTTCACCTCCCAGTGGAAACAACTTCTGTGCATCTGTCTTTTTCCTGATGGAAGAAGGTAGAAGAGAGAATCTCTGGGCTGCATGGGGTTCTTAATTATTCTGGCTGCTTTGCCAAGAGAGCGGGAAGTGTAGACAGAGTCAATGGATGGGAGGCTAGTTTGTGTGATGGATTGGGCTGCATTCACAACCTTTTTACAGACCAGGTTTCACAGTGCATGAAACCTGCACAGGTGCAGAGTTTTTATTTACTTCCAATTTTCACCAAAAGAGTTTTGGTAAAGCTGAGCAAATAAGATTTGCGAGGGTTATATGAGAGCTGGGAGGCTATACCTATCAGGAAAGATTATACAGAGGTTGAACTAGCAGTGATTGTGTTTAGGATTTTCCTTTGGTTGATATATTAAGGTGAAGGGTGGCACAATGATTAGCACTGCCACCTCAAAGCACCAGGGACCCGGGTTGAAATCCGGCCTCAGTTCACTGTGTGGAGTTTGCATGTTCCCTCTGTCTGCATCGGGGTGCTCTGGTTTCATCCCATAGTCCAAACATGTGCAGGTTAGGTTGATTGGCCAAGCTAAATTTACCCTCGTCAGAGGGATAGAAGGGTGAATATTTGGGGTTACAGTAATAGGGCCTGGGTGGGATTGCAATCGGTGCTGACTTGATGGGCCAAATGGCTGCCTCCTGCACTATAGGGATTTTATGAAGTGTCATTTGGTAGTACAGAACTTTTTGTTACTGAAAATACCAAAATACTTTGTCAATTCTTTTCATCCTGCATACATTACTGCACACATCAGGAGTGTTCTGATGAATGCAAGACAAAAAGCTTTAACAAACATCATTTTTGGTGGGTTTAACATTCAAACATCAAAGGGAAGGCACATTTATTCCTGGCTGGATTCTCCGTCCTCATCCGCAGCTGAGCATCAAACTCTTCTTTCCGCCTCCTCCTGTCTCCATCTAACTCTATTGAATTATCAAAAAAACTTTGGATGATGGAAATCTTAGTCTTGCAGTATCTGTAGAGAAAGAAACAGAGTTAATGTTTGAGGCCAAGAACCTTTCTTTAAAACTGTTCTAAAGAGAACAGTCTCTTTTTTTTCTAGAGCCTGTTTAATATTTCCTGACAGGTATAACTCCTCTGTTCTGTGTAATCTTTGCAAATTTGTTTTGCATGTTTACCAATGTTAAGACTCCAAGGTGTCTTCTGAAGTTAACCTAGACCCTAAGATTTACATTTGATTTTGGCTTGGTGACCACAAGGGGTTTCACTTCAGGAATGTTTCAAGTGACCTACTAGGTCAAACAAAGTTTATTTAAGAACACAGTTGGAATATAACAAAAAATAATTAGCATAATCTTTACCAATACAAGACTTAAATATGACACAGTATAACTTTTTAACAGCTAGCTATCTCTGCTGTTCCAATTTAAGAGCAATACCCCATAGGCATAAGCTCTTCTTCAGAATTAGTCAACATGTGAGCGTACTTGTTTCAATGCTATTAGATTTCCAGCATTTAACACTTATAGACAGAAATCCAAACAGCCATTTTCAGAGAAGGAGATATCCTCAAGACACACAAACAGAAGTAAATCCACTGTCCAGCAGCTTCCAGATTTTACATACTGAAAAGGATAATTCTCTTTCTCTGCAGCATCTAAAACAGCATCTGATTAAACTAAAAAGTGGTTAGCAAGGGCAGCACGGTAGCACAGTGGTTAGCACTGCTGCTTCACAGCTTGGATCATTGTGCAAACTCCACACAGACATTCTCCACATGTCTGTGTAGGTTTCCTCTGGGTGCTTCGGTTTCCTCCCACAGTCCAAAGATGTGCAGGTTAGGTTGATTGCTAAATTGCCCCTTAGTATCCTGAGATGCGTCGGTTAGAGGGATTAGTGAGTAAAATATGTAGGGATATGGGAATAGGGCCTGCATGGGATTGTGGTCGGTGCTGACTTGATGGGCCAAATGGACTCTTTCTGTACTGTAGGGTTTCTGTGAAACTGGAATTCTCTGTGAAAACATATGGCCTGACCTGTCAATTATACCAATTTAAGCTCTACACTGCAATCCCAAAGAAACATCAAAACAACAGAACCCTCCATTAGTTCAGATTGTCAACCATGCTGCTTCAGTAACAATAGATGATTCGGACTGCAGACAAAACAGCTCTGAAATAATGCCTGGGACTGTTTGAAACATCCTGCAGAGAAACATGATTAAAATACTTTCTTAAAATAAATTTCTTAAAGGCACATTATCATCACACAAAGCACTTTTTATAGAATGGAAACAAGAAGTGTGTATAGTACACCATGTGTTATAACTGAGGCCCAATAAAAGTCTAATGTTACATTGCCACTTTTCAAGTCTGAAGTACCAGAAATAAATCATTGCTTGACTTGCAATTTTTCTTAACCTGCACCACTGTTTCATCATTTATGTATTGTATCCACAAATCCATTTTGTTCTGTTCCCACATTTAGCATCTTACTAACCAAGCAATATGTGAGCATGTCTCCCTTCCAAAATGCCTATTTTAAGGCTTCTATACTAGGTATTTTGTATTTGTACTACAGAATAGCTGTTTTTCCACAACCATCTGTCCACTGATTCTTTCCGTTTTCCCCCAACACCAACATGCACCAAATTGGATCTACCACCTGATTTCTCATTCAGTTATACTTTACAGTCCTCAGTATAATAGACCGCTTCCTTTGGGGTTGTCGATAAATTTCAAGATTCTGTTGCTTAAATTTACATCAATAATATTACAGACCTTTAGAAAGCACTACTTTCCAACTCTTCTCCAGTCAAGAAACTAAACAAACTGGCCAGAAAGCATCTTAGAATTCCTACAGTGCAGAAGGAGGCCATTCAGCCCATTGAGTCTCCATCAACAACAATCCCATTCCAAACTCTATCCCCACAACCCCACACACTTAACCCTGCTAATCTCTAACCGACACGTAGGAGAAGGGATAATCAGCCTTGGTTATCGAAGGAAATAAAGGAGAGTATTAAGTTAAAAGCTGAAGAGTTTAGAGTGGCTAAAAGTAGTGGGCGAGTGAAGATTGGGAGAGGTTTAAGAATCAACAAAGATTGACTAAAAAGTTGATAAAGGAAGGATAGACTATGAAGCTAAACTAGCACTAAATATAAAAAAGGACAGTAAGAGTTTTTACAAATATATAAAGAGGAGGAGGCTGGCTAGAGTGAATGTTCGACCCTTAGAGGATGAGAGGGGGGATTTAGTGGTGGGAGATGAGGAAATGGCTGAGGCCTTAAATAGATTTTTTGCGTCGGTCTTTACGGAGGAGAACGCGAATAGTTTGCCGGATATTAAAGATAGAAGGATGGTAGGAGTTGAGGGCCTGAATGTCACTAGAGAGGTGGTGCTTGATCGACTGGCGGGACTGATGGTGGACAAGTCCCCAGGACCAGATGGAATGCATCCCAGGGTTCTGAAGGAAATGGCAGAGGTGATAGTAGATGCCTTAGTGATTATTTACCAAACTTCGCTGGATTCCGGGGAAGTGCCGGAAGATTGGAAAATGGCTAATGTTACGCCGCTGTTTAAAAAAGGTAGCAGGCAAAAGGCAGGGAATTATAGGCCCATTAGTTTAACGTCTGTGGTTGGAAAAATGCTTGAATCCATCATCAAAGAAGAAATAGCGAGGCACCTAGAGAAGAATTGTTTGATAGAGCAGACGTAGCATGGATTCGTTAAGGGGAAATCGTGTTTGACAAATTTGTTGGATTTCTCTGAGGATGTGACTAGTGCGGTAGACAGAGGGGAACCGGTAGATGTGGTGTTTCTCGATTTTCAAAAGGCGTTTGATAAGGTGTCTCACAAAAGGTTGCTTCAGAAGGTTAGGGGGCATGGAGTTGGGGGTAAGGTGTTAGCGTGGATAGAGGATTGGTTGTCTAATAGGAGGCAGAGAATTGGTATCAATGGGTGCTATTCTGACTGGTGGTTGGTAACTAGTGGAGTGCCCCAGGGATCGGTGCTGGGGCCTCAGCTATTTACCATTTATATAGATGATCTGGAGGAGGGGGCTGAGTGTAGGGTGACAAAATTTGCTGATGACACAAAGATGAGTGGAAAAGCAAATTGTGCGGAGGGTGTGGAAAGTCTGCAGAGGGATCTAGGTAGGCTGAGCGAGTGGGCGAGGACCTGGCAGATGGAGTACGGTGTTAGCAAGTGTGAGGTTATCCACTTTGGCAGGAATAATAGTAGGAGGGATTACTATTTAAAGGGCGAAAAGCTGCAGCATGCTACCGTGCAGAGGGACCTGGGGGTCCTTGTGCATGAGTCACAGAAACCCAGTCTGCAGGTGCAGCAGGTGATCAAGAAGGCGAATGGGATGCTGGCCTTTATAGCGACGGGGATAGAATATAAAAGCAGGGAGGTCTTGCTGGAACTGTACAGGGCATTGGTGAGGCCGCAGCTGGAGTACTGTGGGCAGTTTTGGTCGCCGCACTTGCGCAAGGATGTTTTGGCCTTGGAGGGAGCGCAGTGGAGGTTCACGAGGCTGATACCAGAGATGAGGGGGTTAGACTATGAAGACAGACTAAATAGACTGGGTCTGTACTCATTGGAGTTTAGAAGGATGAGGGGGGATCTTATAGAAACGTATAAGATAATGAAGGGGATGGATAGGGTAGAGGTAGAGAGATTCTTCCCGCTCAGAAAGGACAACAAGACTAGGGGACACAGCCTCAAGATAAGGGGGGAGCAGTTTAGTACGGAGTTGAGGAGGAACTTCTTCACTCAAAGGCTGGTGAATCTCTGGAATTCTCTGCCCGTTGAAGTGGTGGAGGCTACCTCGCTAAATATATTTAAGACACAGGTAGATAGGTTTTTGGTAGGCAAGGGAATTAAGGGTTACGGGGAGAAAGCGGGAAAGTGGAACCGAGCCACTTCAGATCAGCCATGATCTTATTGAATGGCGGGGCAGGCTCGAAGGGCGAGATGGCCTACTCCTGCTCCTACTTCTTATGTTCTTATGACATATCCCAGGATACTAAGGGGCAATTTAACCCAATCAATCTAACCCGCACATCTTTGGACTGTGGGAGGAAACCGGAGCACGTGGAGGAAACCCATGTAAACTCTACACAGATAGTGACCCAAGCTGGGAATCGAACCCAGGTCCCTGGAGCTGTGATGCAGCAGTGCTAACCACTATGCCACCGTGCCACCTACAGTCCAACTGTAAATTAACGTTTTTGGTTGTCCATCAGAACTGTTCCTCTGCTCAAATTGAATTGTTTACTCTAAATCTTGCAAATTGGACAAAAAAAATTTTTTACTGCCCTGTTTACATTAAAAAGAAGAGCTCAAAATAAACTAAATTGAGATGACACTCCTAGTTTTTAATCTGTGAACAGACAATACGTGAATGTTGGTTCTTAAAAATGTCACTTTTTGATATAAAAGATTATAGTTCTGGTTTTTCCAAAGAAAAACATATTTTCAATCATTTTTTCACTTGTAAGTGTGAGTTAAACATTTGGCCATGTTGACAGAGCTTTTGCAATAAACATTGACAACTGTATGATCTCTATTGCACAATGGTATGCTGGACCCAACAACAAAGTTGATAGAAACAACATTATGAAACATAATTTTTGTATGCATTTTTAAAAGTGCTACTATTTAAACTGTCAGGCAAGTGGAGTAGTCCTTACTTGCGACTTGCAGATGGTGGACAGGCTTTGGGGAATCAGAAGGTTAG
Organism: Carcharhinus amblyrhynchos; assembly: GCF_965287045.1. Classification (NCBI taxonomy): domain Eukaryota; kingdom Metazoa; phylum Chordata; class Chondrichthyes; order Carcharhiniformes; family Carcharhinidae; genus Carcharhinus; species Carcharhinus amblyrhynchos. The sequence goes on along the minus strand of NC_137329.1, from coordinate 7,311,110 downwards.
TTGACTTTGAATTCCCAGTCTCTGACCTGTTGAAGAAAAGTCATATTGGACTCTGAAATATTAACTCTTTTTTTCCTTTACAGATGCTGTTGAACTGGCTGAGCTTTTCCATCACTTCCCTTTTATATGGTTGGCCCAGTTCCATTTCGCAGTAGAAAGAGAGGATAGCTTGCTGGAAGTCCCAAGGACACTAACAGAGGATCAGGGACATGATCTAAATAAAATTAGCTTAACTGAATCATCAGTAATGGGAAAGAGTGACAAATCCCTAGGACTTGTTGGTTCCCATCTATGCGTGTTAAAGGAGGTAGGTGAACATGTTGCCAGTGTCCTAACTATTATCTTTCAGAATTCCCTAGATTCAGGAATCATACCCCTGGACTAGTAATTGGTTAATGACTGAGGGATACCAGGGAATTACAGACCAGTTAGCGTATCATCTGTGGTGGGGAAATTGTTGAAGTCATTAATCAAGGATAGGGTAACTGATCACCTCGAAATTTCAGTTGTTCGGGGAGAGTAAGCATTGATTCATGAACGATAGGTCATGCCTGGCAAACCACACATAATTCTTTTGAAGAGGTGATAAAGATGGTAGACAAAGGCAAGTCAATGGATGCAGTTTATGTGGACTTCCAGAAGGCTTTTGATAAGGTCCTGCACACAAGATTGTTAGCTAAGGTGGAAGCCCATGGAATTGAAAGCAGATTACTGACATGGATAGGAAATTGGTTGAGCAAAGGAAATAGGGAGGTGTAGTAATGGGTAAGTTCTCAAACTGAGAGTATGTGACTAGTGGTGTCCTGCAGGGGCCTCAATGTTTACAATATTCATCAACAACTTAGATAATGGCATAAAACGTTAAATATCCAAATTTACAGATGGCACAAAATTGGGCAGTATTGTCAATAGTGTTGAGGACAGCATAAAACTACAACAGGGCATTGATTGAGTGAAATGGGGCAAACTGTGGCAAATGGATTTTGATATAAACAAGTGTGAGGTTATCCATTTCACATCAAAAAGGAATAGATCAGGGTAGTTTTTAGAAGGCACAAAGTTAAATTCAGTGGTGCCCAATGAAATTTGGGAGGTTCAGGTGCATAGCTCCTTAAAATAGTCAAAAAGGGCAATGGAATGCTGCCCTTCACAAATAAAGGGCTGGACTACAGGAATGCAGGTGTAATGCTGCAGATGTACAAAATCTTAATTAGATCTCTTTGTGAGCAGGTATGGACATGGCACCTTAGGAAAGATGTTTTGGCCCTGGAAGGAATTCGACTCAAAGTTGCAAGAATGACACCTGACTTCAAGAGTTAAATTGTGAAGAGAGATTAGACAAATTAGATCTTTATTTCTCTTGAACTCAGAAGGTTGAGGGATGATCTGATAGAAGTCTACAAAATATTTACAGGGAAGGACAGGGTGGATAAGGATAAACTGTTTTCACTACTTGAGGCCCATACTCTAAAAATTAGGGCCAAGCTGTAAGGGAGACATGTTAGATAACACTTTTACATGCAGAGAGTGCTGGGGGTTTGGAACTCTCTTCCTGAAATGCTGGTGGATGCTGGTTCAATTGTTCAGGTTAGGTCTGAGATAGACAATCTTTTATTCAGTAGAGGTATCCAGGAATATGGGCTGAGGGCAGATGCATGGATTTAGGTCACAGATCAGACAAGATCTTATTGAATGATGAAGCAGGCTTAAGGGGCTGAATAGCCTACTCCTGTTCCTATGTTCCCATGCCCTTATTTTTCATCAACATTTTGTAGCGGTTTGATGTAATTGAATGCTGTGCTAGGCCCTTTTCAGAGGAAAGTTAAGAGTCAATCACTTTACTATGGATCTGGAGCCACATAGGTCAGGAAGGGTGGCAGATTTCCTTCCCTAGAGGACATAAGTAAACAAGAACTGTTTTTACAACAATGAATGATAGTTTCATGGTTACAATTAATGAGACCTCCTTTATATTCCAGATTTATTAATTCAATTTAAATTCCGCCGGAGCATTAATCTGGGTCTCTGGATTACTAGTCCAGTGATATTGCACCATACCAGCATTTCCTCTACAAGTTAGTTTTGTGATCATCACTGCTGAGAGCAGCTTTTTAATTCATGTTTTATTAATTGAATTTAAATTGCCCCAGCTGCCATGATGAGATGTGTGCTCGTAGGTTTATGTTACATTGGAACCAGTCCCGTTAAATGATTCATTATGCTTTTATGATGAAAATTAATAGTTACCAAATTACTTGCCTGGCCCAGTCATGCAACATCTTGCATTTTCTTCTCATTAATCTTGTGTGATTCCTCTCTGGAAATGTAGCTAATGGTTATCTTCCAATAAAATCGTACCAGTAACACATTAGTAACTTTTAGTATTTCAGTAATGGTGTTCATTAATTGCATTTCCATGGATATCGTATTGGATCACTATTTCTTTCTTGACTTTCAGAACCTAGATAGGTTTTGTTTAAAATTATGATGCTTTTATAACCAATGGGCAATAAATTCTGGCCTGGCCAGCGACATCCACACCCCATAAATTCAATTCTAAAAAATAGCTTCACTTCAGCTAGCAAATAACTTCACTTCAGCTTGCCAATTGAATATCATCACTTGTGCATCACTTTGCACAGTGTTATTAGAACAAAGAATGTTTTTTTCAAAGGGAATAATTGAGATGGAGATCATTGTATCTTTTGGATGAATATTATCTAAATATTAGAAGCAGAGGAAGTTACAGGACAGTTGAGATTAATTTTGGATTAGTCTGCCAAAGAACAAGCACAGACATGCTGATCCAATTAGCCACTTACTATACTGCAAATTGCAGGGTGCAGATAGAGTTGATGGAATCCACCGATGTTTGGCACGATTATTGGTGGGTGTCCCTTCAATTTGCCATCAAGTGGTTACAGAAGGAATGTTGGATTCCAGACATTCACGCACTTACTTAGGCACTATTACAAATGGCAGCACTTCAATGAATTAGATGGTCATGTATTCAAGATTCCCACACTCACTAGCCCAGATTGGATTACTTAGTTTTGTACAATGGCCTTGCATAAATGAAGATGATCTGCATTTGAAGCTATGACTGTAACACTACATTCTGCACTTTCTCCTTTCCTTCTCTATGAACGATATGCTTTGTCTGTGTAGTGCGCAGGAAACAATACTTTTCACTGTGTGCTAACACATGTGACAATTATCAAATTAAAGAACTGTAGCTTCAGAAGATGAGCTTTTGGCTTACCTTATAGTTGTATACTTGCCTGAAATTAGAAGGCTTTTTTTAATTCATTTGGCAACAAAATATTTTAACCTGTGCTCTTACATCTGTAAATGTTGTTTTCTGACATTAGTTTAGCACTTGCTGTTCACCATCTAACCTTGCAAAGGGCTCTCATGCATGTTCATGCTACTGGTGTCGCCTAAGTGCCACTGTCCTGCTGAAGTGCTGCAAGGGTCACAGCAGGACTGTCAAGACCTGTAACAAGAAATAGGCTAATATTTTTATATAACCTCTCATCGGAACTTTTTTTTCCTTAGTTGTTTGCTAACATATACTATTGAAGAAGGGAATTTTAAATCATCTAGTGAGATTGACAAACAGATGTAGTTTTTTCAGTGACAGGATAGGTAGAAGGGGTTAAATGATTCTTTATCACAAGTTAATATGGACTGTTTGCTCATAGTTAATGCAATAACAGTAATAAGACAAATTAATATGATTTTAAAGCACATTCAGTACTTTGATATATATTTAAAACGTATTATTCGTCTCAGTCAAAAAGTGCAGATGCTGCAAGTGTAATGGTAAGGTTAGAGCTGGGAATCCATTAGTCAGCAAAAGTAAGCATTAGAAATTTCTAGCACTGCAGCATCCCATAGATATTATTCACGCTGCAGTCACTGTGCAATGGTACTGGATGCTTCTTATGGTGGTGCCTTTTAGAACACAAAAATCCAAGAAAAAAAGCAGAAGTAGGCCATCAGGCCCTTTAAGCCTGTCCCACCATTCAATACAATCATGACTGATCAATGCCGGCCTCTACTCATTTTCTGTGCTATTTCCCATAACCCTCTATTCCTCGGTCTATCAAATATTATTCACCTCCACTTTGAATACTTCTAATGATCCAGCCTCCAACATTCTTTGGGGCAGAGAATTCCAGAGATTCACCACCCTCTGAGAAGAAATTCCTCCACACTCACCATCTACCCTGTCAACCCCCGTCAAGGTCTTGTGTTTCAATAAGGTCATCCCTCACTCTTCTAAACTCCAAGGAATACAGAACCAGACTATTTAGTCTCTCTTGATAAAACAACCCTCTCATCCCAGGAATTAGCTTGGTTGATTTTCTTTGGAATGTCTCCAATGTTATCAGATCCTTTTTTTTAGATAAGGAGACCAAAACTGTACACACTATTTTAGGACCTCTGCAATTCCAAAAGAATTTGTGAGCAATTAAATACTTCTGAACATAGTTATTATTGGAATGTTGTGAAACAACCCGGCAGCAAATTTAGGCAAAGTAAGATCCCATAAACAGCAATGAAATAGACGATCAATTGATTTGTCTAACTGTTATAGTATTGTCAATTGAGGGATAAAGAGTGACCAAGTTATCAAGAGAATGTCAAATCGTACCTGAGAGGGATCACACACAATACCTTATTTTACCATCTCTCTCAGTATGCCATGAGGTGTCAGTGAAATTAAGTAATGAACTTTCTGGAGCTAGATTTGAACCGATGACCTTCTGACTCCAAAGGCAAGACCCAGGATTTTCACAGTCATATCATTGTAGTATGAATGTAAGCCTACTTGTGACATTAATAAATAAATAAAAAATCATGGCTAACAAAAATTCTATAGAACCTTCGTGGACTTATTTTTAAAGATAGAAAATAACAGCTTCTCATAATATAATTGGATAACTAACAAAACATTATGATGTTAATGATGTCAGCTATAGTTACTTGGAAATTTATTTTGCGATTTATAGTACTTGAAATTAGGCACTAATGTTATTAGAAGCTTTTATCTTCTATATTTAAAAATAAATATATTAAGGTAATTACAATTGAATAGAACTTTTGTCAGCCATGATTATTCCTTGGTGTCATAAGTGGCTTACATTCACACTGCAATGAGATTACTAAAAATCCCCTGTCTCATCTTTGGTGTCAGAAGGTCATGAGTTCAAAGCTGGTTCTGGAGACTTCATTGCCTATAACTAGTGGTTTCAAGAGAAATGAACCAGCACCTACATTTATATCTAAATCAATCATATTTCTGTGCCTTGCTGATCACAGAGGAGGGTACAGTTATGTTCAAAACAGCATCACCTTTGTTTAAAAATGATCCGAATCAAAATATGTCCATAATAAAATAACACAGTGAAATTGACTTTTGACTCCACAAGATCCCTATAGTGCAGAAGGAGGCCATTCAGCCCATTTGAGCCTGCACTGACAACAATCTTACTCAGGCCCTATCCCTGTAACCCTACATATTTCCCCTACTAATCCCCCTGGTACTAAGGGGCAGTCTAGCATAACCAATCAACCTAACCTGCACATCTTTAGAGTGTGGGAGGGAAACCGGGGAGCACCTGGAGGAAACCCATGCTGATGTGGGAAGAATTTGCGACTTATACAGACTTCTCACCTTCAACTGTTATAAACACTGTTGGATAAATAGAAGCTATCTGCTGAGTGAGAGTTGCTTATAGTTCAGTTATTGTTAAAGATTTATAATATTGATGCCACAAATGTTGACTGATTTATAAAGTCTTGTAAGCATGAAGTTGCATAGAAAACCCTTTCATTAGTGAGGCACTGTAGTCTGATTATTCTGTGGACTTCAGCTATAGTTGGAGGTTAAATTTGCCAGCATGTGGTTAAATGTTTGGGAACATTTTGTGCAGCTGGCGGCTGTTGATAGGATCGGTAATTTTACTACATGTAACTGCCAAAGATGTATGATTCCCAAGACGCACTATAGACATAAACCATATTGCCATTTACTTTTTGAAAGATCTTTACCACACATTCAAAGCTAGCATATGTAAAAAAAATCAACATTGTGATTGAGGTCATGGTAATGAATGTAATTTACTTAAGAAAGTGAATAAATGGCAACTCAGTGGAATTCACTTTAGTCTTAGCATATCAGAAAATTGTCACTACTGTAATGACTTAGCCCATATGATATAATTTTCCTTATACCAAACTTTTAAGTTCTTTTTTGCATAAAATGGAATTATAAAAACATACAGCATAGATGGGCTACTGATCCCATTGCACAAGTTCAGTTGATAGTTCCTCAAATGGAGCGGGGGAGGGAATTATTTGAACAGCAGAGCTACTTATGTTTGTTTAGTCATTGGGGGCTGCACCCATAAAATGTATTGTGTTTGCAGCTGGCATTAAAATCTGTTAAGGCGCTTATTGTAGGAAGAAATCTTTATCTTACTTTCACATTTAAGAAAAATGATGCTTATTAACTTGCTAATGATATGATACAGGTTTACCCAAATCTTACCTTAACCATTCATATTAAAACTGTACAGCTGCCTACTTTACAACTGCTGTAAGTTGTGGTAAAACAAAATAAAATTCAGTTATAAACTTTCAGATGGTATAATTTTAACAATTACAGATAAGTAAATCACATACTAACAATTCAGACCTACTCCAAAATATTTTCAAATAATGTCAAAAATATTTGTTACCATATCAATTAAAATATTTGAAAGGCACACTAACCAAAATCTACCCACTCTATGCTCACTGGCAATTTAAAACTTCAGTTAAATCTGTTGTGGTGCTCAATGCAAGTCAGAAAGACAGTCAACCAGAGGGTTGCTCACATTGTAAATCTTCATTCTATTCTCAGTGTTCCTTCATGTATGCTCTCCACTTCTCGCATGGCAGTTGCGTCCAGTTGGGGCTTGCAAAAAGCCAGCATCCAGCTCTTTGGCTTACTTTGGACTACTTCCCATGGGTCATTCATTAAAGCCACTACTCCATACAGTGTTATGGACAGGAATGAGAGAACTAAGACCCCTGTTCCCTCCGTAATTGTGTTTTTTCAAAAGCTGTATGTGTATCTTAACTCCTGTGTATACTGTCAATTTGAATAACCAGCAGCATGCTTTTCATAGAACATAGAACACTACAGCACAAACAGGCCCTTGGGCCCACAAGTTGCGCCGGTCATATCCCTACCTACCAGGCCTATCTATAACTCTCAATCCCATTAAAACCCATGTACTCATCCAGAAGTCTCTTAAAAGACCCCAACGAGTTCGCCTCCAGCACCACTGACGGCAGCCTATTCCACTCGCTCACCACTCTCTGAGTGAAAAACTTAACCCTGACATCTCCTCTGTATCTACTCCCGAGCACCTTAAACTTGTGTCCTCTCGTAGCAACCATTTCAGCCCTGGGAAATAGCCTCTGAGAATCCACCCTATCCATACCTCTCAACATCTTATAAACCTCCATCAGGTCGCCTCTCATCCTTTGTCTCTCCAGGGAGAAAAGACCGCGCTCCCTCAACCTATCCTCATAAGGCATGCCACCCAATCCAGGCAACATCCTTGTAAATCTTCTCTGCACCCTTTCAATAGCTTCCACATCCTTCTTGTAGTGAGGCGACCAGAACTGCGCACAGTACTCCAAGTGGGGTCTGACAAGGATCTTATAAAGTTGCAGCATTATCTCCTGACTCCTAAACTCAATCCCTCAATTAATGAAGGCTAGTACACCATACGCCTTCTTGACCACATCCTCCACCTGCGCGGCCGATTTAAGAGTCCAATGGACCCGGACCCCAAGGTCCTTCTGATCCTCTACACTGCTAAGAGTCCTACCCTTGATATTATACTCTTCATCCCATTGGACCTGCCAAAATGGACCACTACACATTTATCGGTGTTGAAGTCCATCTGCCACTTCTCCACCCAGTCTTGCATCCTATCTCTGTCTCGCTGCAACTTCTGACATCCCTCCAGACTATCCACAACACCGCCAACCTTCGTGTTGTCGGCAAACTTACTAACCCATCCCTCCACTTCCTCATCCAGGTTATTTATGAAAATGACAAACAGCAAGAGTCCTAGAACAGATCCCTGGGGCACTCCACTGGTGACCGACCTCCATGCAGGAAAAGACCCAGAGTGACTTGTTCACCCTGAAAATCTAACTCAAAGTGACTTGCTTGCTATTCATGCATGCGTGCACACACGCATAGACACACGAGGAGACAAATACAGTTAAGGAAGATCATGCACTTTTAACAAATTACAAAGGAATACTTTGCAAGTCAATGTTTTGTTGACCTTGGTGCAGGCCTGGTAAAGAAGTTCTTTTCCACATTGAAACATAGCTCACTGAATTCAATAACTAATATCAAAAAGGTAGCAGGATTCCCTCAAAAAGTGGGTTTTCATCATGTCACAAAGTTAGTTGCTTGTAGGCTTAATACTAAGCAGCGGTATTGTCTCTGAAATCGGCAAAATCTGATTTTGGGCGAGGAAAGCAGCATTTAGCCTGCTGATGGAAATAGCAATTTTTTTCCTGCCATATAGTGATGAAAAACCCTTCCAGGCATGGGTTCCACACCATATCACTGGCAGTCAGCCTCTGATTCACCCACCCAGCATCACTTCAATGCCCTTTATTTAAAGGCTGCCCCTGCACACTTCAGACTTCACTGGGGTGTCATGGCTGCCAGACCCAGGAAACATTTCACACCCAAGTTTACTGACACCTCCCTGGATGCACTCCCATGATGCACTGTACCCATGCTCTTGACACATCCAGCATGGGAGGTAGTGTCAGCACAGTCAATGCCAATGCCTTGCAGAAGAGGACAGCCATCCAGTGCCACAAGAGGATGAACGATCTTCATTCTGCCAGACTAAGTCACTTTTTTCATCACTCACACACCTATTGCATGCTTACAAAAATCTCACTCACTGTCAGCCACTCACTCTCACACATCTTCACTCTCATCAACTTTTGCAGATGCACCATAGAAAGCATTCTTTCTGGTTGTATCACAGCTTGGTATGTCTCCTGCTCTGCCCAAGACTGCAAGAAACTACAAAAGGTCGTGAATGTAGCCCAATCCATCATGCAAACCAGCCTGCCGTCCATTGACTCTGTCTACACTTTCCACTGCCTTGGCAGAGCAGCCTGCATAATTAAGGACCCCACGCACCCTGGACATTTCTCTTCCACCTTCTTCCTTCGGGAAAAAGATACAAAAGTCTGAGATCACGTACCAACCGATTCGAGAACAGCTTCTTCTTTGCTACTGTCAAACTTTTGAATGGATTTACCTTGCATTAAGTTAATCTTTCTCTACACCCTAGCTATGACTGTAACACAACATTCTGCACTCTCGTTTCTTCTCTATGAACAGTATGTTTTGTTTATATAGTGCACAAGAAACAATACTTTTTATTGTATGTTAATACATGTGACAATAATAAATCAAATCAAAATCAAATTATTTCCCCTGTGGTCATGTCCTTATCACCTTGCTTGCCCCACTCACCATCCACACAAGTTATTTAAAAAGGGAATTAGAGGGCGGGCTTAACCACACAACCTGCTGCATGTTTCTGAGTGGCGGAGGTGGCCCGCCATTGGCTGGTGGTGGGATTTTCTGGTCCCACCGTTTTCAACGGAGTTTCCCATTAAATGCAACTCTTGCCACTGGGAAACCTGTGGTGGCAGTGTGCCATCATCAGGACTGGAAAATCCCAATGGTGTAAAAGGCCAGAAAGTTCTGGCCTGTTGTTTTAAAGGGCCAGAGAAGATCAAGCTGGAGCATAAGATCAGAGAAGATCAAGCTGGAGCATAGGATCAGACAAGATCTCTGGTGGAAAAAATTGACGGTACAGTCTTGATTGGTCAAATAGGCTGTTTCTGTGCTGTAACATTTTATGATTCTATTGCCTTCACTCATCAGCCGCTAGAAAACATAGCAAAATTATGTAAAATGCTTTTTCTGTAACATATTAGGAAAAGATTAGGGATGGAGTTTTTTGACCCCTGTCGCCAGTGAGATGTACCTGTCCCACTGAAGCCAATTGACTTCTGAATGGCTGGCCACGTTTTGTGGTCCCCACTGCCCTTGGTCTTTCATCATAGATCTATTTGTTTGTTCCTAACATTTAGCCATTTCATTTAACATTCTTCCAACAAATTTGTTTGTTAGAAGTAGTAGTGGGATTGAGAAAAAGTGTATTCATTTTAAAATAATATTTAAATATTGCAGCATCTCTGTCTGTTCACTTAAGCAAGACAAATGTGGTAGCTTGTTGATAGAAAGATTGCCGTTATTCATGTGATTATTGGGTGTTTTCTTCCTGTATTTTCAAATTCTTGAAAATATTTAGTTTTGATTCTTCCCTTCCCTCCTACATTGAAACATATGATGGATATACCGTGAGTCAGTGCCAAGTGGCCTGGAGAGTTGTCTGTTTTGATAGCTGTAACCAATGACAATCTCCAAGATAGTTTGCTTTCTTTAAAACTCATTTTTTAACTGATGTCTTTTAAAACATTTGATGTGAATTTAAGCAGTATAGTGGCCCATCTGTTAATTTCCAGTAATTACAATGATCTTTCTAGTTCTTCCCGGAGGAAGAAAGTGACATGGGCCAAAAGCCAATAGGTTCACACATGCATATTGTATATACTAGCATAAAAGTTGAATTAATATGTTTCTTCAGTGCTCACTAAGAGAGGGGCCATGTTTTTGAGGAGGAGTGCGTGATACAGGTTGATAGGATGGAGGAGGTAGATGTTCTGAGGGAAGATGTATTAGCAATCTTGAAAAACCTGAGGGTAAATAAGTCTCCTGGGCCAGATGGGATACATCCTAGGATACTTTGGGAGGCAAGGGATGAGATTGCATAGCCTTTAGCTTTGATCTTTGGTCCTCACTGTCCACAGGGATAGTGCCAGAGGACTGCAGAGTGGCAAATGTTGTTCCTCTTTCAAGAAAGGAAATAGGAATGACCCTAGTAAATATAGGCCAGTTAGCCTTACTTCGGTGGTCGGTAAGTTAATGGAAAGGGTCCTGAGAGATAGGATTTATGACCATTTGGAAAAATTCAGTTTAATCCGGGATAGTCAACATGATTTCATGAGGGGTAAGTCCTGCCTCAAATTTGATTGAATTCTTTGAGGAGGTAACTAAGTGTGTGGCTGAAGGTAGAGCTGTTGATGTCGTATACATGGATTTTAGTAAAATGCTTGTTTCTCCCACTTTTCTCGCTGGCAAAAATGAAATTTGTCTGGAATGGGGATGGGAATTCCAATACCTGGTTCTGCCCATCATTTTACAGGTCTCCAGAGATGCCCAACTCTGGGAAAATTCATCCCAAGATCTCTGGATATGTTTTGCTCACTAGATAAACTCGTGGAGGAATATTTTTTCAAAAGCATTCGGTTTGCTTTGCTTTGACTACTTGACCCGTTGAAAACCTTGGCACTTCTTTTCAGACTTTGGCGAAGTGAAAGACGCAACTCGTGAAAGGCAAAAAAAGCAATGATCATGAAGATTAACTTTCAAAGGCTGCTGCATTTTATCTGAGTTGAAGAATCTTTAATTTCCAAGTATGTTACTGGAAAACAGATGTTTTTTTAAGAAGTTTATTAAAATGTATAAATAGGATATTTACTTTCTGCATAACTGTGATGCAGTAGTCCAAATAACTGACATTTTGAAACTAAATTTCTAAAGCTTAACGAATGCCAGACAAACCACAGGGCAAAAATGATTTATGACTGGAGTATCTTATTTTAAAAAAAAGACAATTTAATAATCATCTGTCTGTTTCTCATGTGGTAGCCTAACTCTATTTGAGTAGCAAACTTGACTGACACCCTCTGATTGTAAATATAGTGAGCAGTGTCAGTGTTAAAATCAAAGTTGACTCTCTTGTTGTGAGCTGGTATCCTATTAATATTGATGGCTGGTCACTTGTCCCTGGAAGTACTCAAAAATTAAGCCACTGTTGTGCCTTGCCTGATGGTACTTCATATTTTCTTCCCAGTTTTCTTCTTCTAAACCTACTGCTCCTGGTGGTACTGACATCAATGGTGTTGTTGCCCAAGTTAATATTCTTCATGTGTACATTGACAATAGGCTACGCAACTTTGAAGGATATCATTGTCTGTTTCATCTTCCCAGAGGCACTAAGACTAATTCTAACGCTTAACCAAAATCACAGAATACTCCAGTGCAGAAGAGGCTTTTCGGCCCATCAAGTCTGCATCAACGCATGAAAGGCCATGACCTGCCCACCTAATCCCATTTGCCAGCACTTGGCCCATAGCCTTGAATGTTATGGCGTGCCAAGTGCGCATCCAGGTACTTTTTTTAAAGGATGTGAGGCATCCTGCCTCCACTACCCTCCCAGGCAGTGCATTCCAGACCGTCACCACCCTTGAAGTAAAAAAGTTTTTCTTCAATTCCCCCCTAAACCTCCCATCCCTCACTTAACTTGTGTTCCCTTGTAACTGACCCTTCAACTAAGGGGAACAGCTGCTCCCTATCCACTCTGTCCATGCCCCTCATAATCTTGAACACCTCAATCAGATCGTCCCTCAGTCTTTGCTCCAGAGAAAACTACCCAAGCCTATCTATCCAACCTTTCTTTATAACTTAAATGTTCCATCCCAGGCAACATCCTGGTGAATCTCCTCACATCGCCTCCAGGTTGAGATCATCCACATTGACCTGATACTTTCCTGGTCTGCATGGCTGAGGTGTCCTTTTGTTCTATGTCCCGTAGCAGAGGGCTATCCCTATTGTTTTTGTAAATTTTACACTTCTCTTCCTTGGGTCACAGCCAAGCTGCATTCTGTCCTCACCTGATGCAGATATGCAGATACTTCATAGGGTGGAATTTGTTGCTGTTTATTTCCCTTCTGTAATGAAAAAACGCTGGAACCAGTTTTGATAATGCCTCTACTAAGATACAAGAAACAAACACAGATCTTGAATTTAATTCTTGGCACTTTTCAGGGTGTATGGCCCAGTTACTCACTAAATAACTGACAAAAGGCCACTGACCTGCAACATCATCAGCTGTTTCTCTCTCCACAGATGCTGCCAGACCCGCTGAATATTTTAATAATTTTCTGATTCTAATTCAGCTTCATAGCATCCACAAGAGTTTGCACTCCCACCTAATCACGTTGTTACTTATCATAATGAATGAGAATTGCGCTCATGGAAGCTACTGTTGCATTTTTTTTGTCCTACCTTGACTGTAATGGTTTTAAAATTTTTGTTAGTGTTTTCCAACCCAAGAAAATTATCTTGACTCCGTTCACTCATCTATCAGTCTTATTAACACAATACTTACATTTCACCTGATAAATGGCTTAGAAATTTAGTAAACTGCCCCATTAATAGAGACAATGACTGATGCTGATGGAATGGGCTTGTGAAAGGGTTAAAAATCACATAAGCTGCAAGCTGAACCTCAGTCATACAGGGAAAGCTATATGTAAATGACAGATTTTGATTAAAGTAAGCCCAGATAACGCTCAAGGACTATTTAATTGAATGATGTGCAGCCGCAGTTTATATCTGTCCATTAGAATAAGGAACGATGGAAAGGGAGATTGAGATTCCATTGGTCAGAGGTGCAGCTATCATTTCTTGATGATATAACATGTACAAGTTTTAATTGGACATTATACCCTTATGTATGCATGATGTAACCATAACTATGATTGGAGAGGTAACTCCTATACATTTATTGGTATATGCTAATTACTTGTAATTGAAGCTGAGACTTTAATTACCCTTGTATTTCTGATGTTTTCACTCTGAATGTCCTGAATGGATATTCAGGGTCCTGTAACTGGCTATAGTAAAATTAATCTTGGAACCACTCAGTAACTTTGTTTGGCTAGTTGAGGGGAACAACAATAGTTTGTAAGTACAACAAGAAAACCATTGTAACAACCCCTTACAGGCTGAAAGGCCTTTTTTTCTGTGCTATTTACCTCAAAGCGGGTGACACAATGGCACAGTGGTTAGCACTGCTGCCTCACAGCACCAGGGGCTCAGGTTCGATTCTGACCTTAGGTGATTGTACGGAGCTTGCACATTCTCCCCATATGTACACGGGTTTCCTCCGGGTTCTCCAGATTCCGCCCATAGTCCAAAAGTGTGGAGTGCTGGGTAAGATGCACTTTCAGGGACTCAGTGCAGACTTGATGGGTCCGATGGTCTACTTTTGCACGTTATGGATTCTATGACTTTATGACTGCTTTGTCCCATTGTTTTCTATTGTTTAGCGATTGACTTAAATTTAATTAAGTAATCCTAATGGTGGGAAGAAATGTTGCAAATATATTTCCTGTTTTTTAAAAGAAACAAGACTATATTGAATACAATATTGAATCATGATTAAGTTGATAAATTTGAATTCTACATCCATAAAAAATAGTTTTATAAAAAAACAAGTTATGCTGAATAAGTGCATAATGATGTTTTGCAAGATGTCATTAGTATTCAAGACAAAAAGGTATGGCCAATTTCTGTGCTGCACGACTAAAAAATTTATAAACATTAAAACATATATCCTAATTCAGAAGGAAACATTGGGGTGACAGAAACCCCAGCTACAAACGTATTCAGCAGTACAGCAATATTTACAATGTTGAATACTGATCATATTTTAATAATTATATTTTTAAATTTTGTAATCATTGGAGAAGCCGCCTTTTTTCTCTCGTTTTCCTCAAATGCATCGCTTCTGAAAGTGTTAACTGTCTTACTGGTGTGGTGCCATATAATCACTGCTGCCCTCTGATACCTTCCCTGAATAGTCATTATTCACTTGTCAGTCGACAATTTGACCTTAGGTTCATCGTAGCCAAGCTTGAGACTGTTCTCACCCTTTGCCCAAACGCATTTACTTTTTCAGCAGAGTTTCTAATGTTTGGGAGAGACAATCCAATAGATTTTCCCTTTCTCTCCCGCTTTATCAGATGAACAGAAGAATTCAAATAATCATTATATGAGAAGTCAAAGTTCAAAATGTAAATGCCCAGATGCCTCTTTATTTAATACTGTTTACAAGCTTGAATTCCTTGTTGCTGCGATCCTGTAAAAAAAAATGTTATTTACAAATTTATATTGCTGTCTCTGGATTTGAACAGTGTCGCTGACTTGTTCCACTGGAATACAGGGTGCCCATTCATACACTAACTTTCACATCCCACATAGTGGGTGAATTACTTTGGAGATTTAATCACTATTGTTACATAATCAAAAGCAGTGGCCACTTTTATGTAAGCAACTGTGAGCTAAATGACCAGTTAATCTCTTCTGGCAGAGTCAATTTAGAAATAGTTTTACCAGGAATGGTAGGTAACACAGTAGTTATGTTACAGGATGGGTAATCCAGAGGCCTTAACAAAAGCTCGAGAGACATAAGTTAATATCCCGCCATGACAGCTAGAGATTTTTACTTCAACAAACTAAATCTTGAATAAAAAGATTGTGTCAGCAATGATGAACTAGAGACAACCAGGTTGTCGTAAAAATCCATTTGGTTCACTGATGCCCTTTCACAACAGAGATCTGCCATCTTTACCCGTGTGACTTCAATCCCACAGCAACATGGTTGATTCTTCACTGCTCTTCGAAATGGCTGAGCAAGCGAGACACTCAGTTGAAGCAGAGAACTGCAGAGACGTTAAAACATAGAACATTACATGCAGAGACGTTAAGTAAGAATAAAACCAAATAGGCCACCCAGTATCCACCTAAGCAACCTGGTTCAGTGAACCTTACATTGTCCTTGTGCCAAAATTGGAAGAGCAGCCTTACAGAATAGTCAAACAAAAGCCTGACATTGTCATACTCACAAAATCATACCTTTCAGCCCACATCCCAGAATACTCCATCATCAGGACATGCAAGAGATGGTGGCACAATGATATGCGACTTGGAGGAAGTGTCCCTGGGAACCCTCAGCTTTGACTCCAGACCTCATGACATCTCATGGCATCAGGTCAAACCTGCACAAGGAACCTTCTTGCTGATTTTCACCTACTGCACTCCTTCATGTTGAACAGCATCTGGAAGAAACACTGGCCAAAATGCTGACATACTCTGGATGGGGGGGCTTCAATGTCCCATCACCAAGACTAACTCGGTAGCACCACGACTCAACAAGCTGGCTGGAATCTGATGTGATTTTTTTTAAGTTTATTTATTAGTGTTATAAGTATGCTTACATTAACACTGCAATTAAATTATTGTGAAAATCTCCTTACTGCCAGACTCCAGCACCTGTTCGGGTACACTGAGGGAGAATTTAGCATGACCAGTGCATCTAACCAGCATGTCTTTCAGACTGTGGGAATAAACCAGAGCACCTGGAGGAAATTGATGCAGACACAGGCAGAACATGCAGAGTTCACACATGCAGACTCAAACTGAGAATTGAACCCAGATCCCTGGCGCTGTGAGGCAGCAGTGCTATCCACTATGCTGCCCTACAGTAGTGCAATTGATATGTTTTTTGTGTTGAAAGCGAAGCTTTAAAAATTGAATTTTATGATATAGGCAGTTGGTATGACTGCATGGGATGCAACTCATACTAGTACAGCAGGATAATTGCCCATTTTAGCCTTGCAAGTGGTTGTTAAGTTGAGTAAATGGTGTTTTGTTTATTTAAGTTCCCCGGAGATTTCTGATTAGAATGGTTGACAGGGTCATGTGTTGATGTGGTTTATGTATTGTCCTGGGTCTGCACCAGTAAGAAACAGCTTTTGCAGAAAGCAGTTGGAGTTTGTGGATGAACCTCATTTGAAGTTAGAAGGATTTTGAAGGCTTCTGAAACTCATTTTCTCTCTGAAAGCTTCAAAACTGTTGACACACATTATTAGCAGGTGTATGTATGTACAGTTATTAATGTATTTAAAGTGGCATTGAAGTCTGTAAGAGGAATGTTGCTTATTTGGAACTGAAAAAGTGAAGTGTTAGAAATTAAGGTTGTTTCCTTAATAGTTTTAAATATTGTTTTAATACTGTTAATAATTTGCTTCATTTGTTAGAGCTTTATTTAAACTGTTATTAAATAAAGTTTTATTATTAAAGATCTCTACTTTGTCAGTGGAATCATTCCTGAAAGGAAGTATCCTTTCCTCACATTTATGCCAAAATAGAAAAATTGTTGGAGTCTAGTCTGGCTTCGTAATATAAGTTGGGATTCTAGTTTGGGACCCTGACACTGGGCCTGCAGCAGGTGGTGAGAGAACCAAAGCGATGAAGTAACTTACTTGATTTCATCCTCACTTGTTGCAGATGCATCTGTTTATGACAGTGTTGGTCAGAGTGATGACCAAACTGTCCACAAAATCCCACCTTCACACTGAGATGGCATCCTCCATTGTATTATGGGGCACTATCACCTTTGCCGAATGAATTAGATTCAGAACAAATATAGCAGCTCAGAAGTGGCCATCCATGAGGTGCTGTAGGTTTACAGCTGCAGCAGAATTGTATTCAACCACAATCTATAATCTCATGGCCTGGCACACCACTCAGTCTAACATTACCAGCAAAACAAGGGGCCCAATCCTATGCAATGATGAGAACAGCAACAAAACCCTAGGCATACCTAAAAATGAGGTATAAACCTAGTGAAGCTAAGACCATGTGTATGCTAATCAGTGGTATCAGCATGATATCAAAAAAGCTAAATGATGCTGTAACAAAATGAATCAAATCAAAGCTCTGCAGTCCTACTATATCTGGTTGTGAATGGCGATGGATAATTATGCGACTAACCAGAGGTCAAAGGCTTCATTAAAATTTGCATCTTCAATTATGGTGGAACTCATGTCAGTGCAAAAGATGAGAGTAATGTGTTTGCAACTGCCTTTAGTCAGTGGGGCCGAGTGGATGATCTTAACGTTGCCTTCATCAGAGATGCCAGTCTTCACCCAATTTGATTCACTCTATGATATGAAGAAAAGGCTGATCACAATTAATATAGGAAAAATTGTTCACTCTGACAATATCTTCTGGAGCAACAGGCTGCTGCTCTAGAATAAGCCATATCCTTGGCCAGAAGTTCCGGTACACTTAGAATACTAGTAACTGACTGATAATGTGAAACAGTTGTACAGGCATATCTTGTTCACAAAGAGCAACAAATTCAATCCAGTCCATTAGCAGTCCAACATTCTACTGCCTATCATTGGAAAAGCAATGGAAAATCTCATCAGTGATATCAGCAATAACTTGCTCATTCAAGTTCGATTTGGATTTCATCAGGGCCACTCAGCTTCAGATTTCGTTACAGCCTTGGTCCAAACATGAACAAAGAATTAAATTCCAGAGGAGAGGTGAGAGTGATTTTCTTGACATTAAGGCAGCATTTAACTGAATGTGGCATCAAGGAGCTCTAGTAAAACTGGAATCAATGGGAATCAGAGGAACATTGTCCACTGGTTGGAATCACACCTAACACACAGAGAGGCCATTAGGCTTGCTGCAGATGAATCATCTCAGCCCAAAGAATTCCTCAGGAAAGTAGCCGGGACCCAATCATCTTCAGCTGCTTCATCAATGACCTCCCTCCATTATAAAGTCAGAAAAGGGATATGCTCCTGTTTTCAGTGTTCCAATTCCATTTGTGATTCCTCAGATAAGATGGAAGTCCATGCCCACATGCAGCAAGACACCAGAAAACATTCAGGTTGGGCTGATAATGGGAAGTAACGTTTGTGTGACTGGAGTGATGGGCAATGGCCATCTCATCCAATGGTATTGCCATCATTGAATCCCCTACTGTCAACATCCTGGGGAGTTGCCATTGACTGGACTAGCCGTATTAATACTGTGGCTACAGCCGTATTAATACTGTGGCTACAAGAGCTGGTTCAGTGGCTGAGAGCTGTGCAGTGAGTAACTCACCTTGACTCTCTGAAGCTTCTCCACTATCCAGAAGGCACAAGTCGGGAGTGTGATACAATCTTCTTCAATTGCCTCCAACAGAAAGCAAGAAGCTGGACACTATCCAAGACAACAGCCAACTTGATCGGCACCCAGGTCACTTTGAACATTCATTCCTTCCACTATTCATGCACAGTGGGTGAAGTGTGTATCATGTACAAAATGTCAAGACTCCTTCAACAGCACCTTCCAAACTTGCAATCTCTGCCACTTAGAAGGTCAATGGCATTAAGTGCATAAGAATTCCACCAAAAGCAAGTTCCAAGTCATGCAGCAATCTGACTTAAAATATACTATTTCTTCACTGTTGCTGGGTAAAACCCTGCAACTCCCTCCTTAACAGCACTGTGGGTGTACCCACACTGCACAGAACTCAGTGGCTAAAGAAGATGGCTCACCATCACCTTCTCAAGGGTAATTAGAGATTAGCACCAAACACTGGCCTAGCCAGTAATGCCCACATCTCATGGAGGTTTGTGGCAGGCATTATTTCTGCACCCACCACTGATTCAACCTGTCAACTTAAAAATGACATTCCTGAGAGTGCAGCATACCTTTGCTATCACACTGAAGTGTGAGTCCAGATTGAATGCTCAAGTCCTGCTCTGGTGCTTAGATCCAGGACCAAGAGGCAATAATAACAGCAACTGAGCCATGCTGACAAATAGAAAGGTTTCCTCATGAGTGAAGTTTAATGCACTGATTATCTTTAACAAGTCCAGAGGAACAGCAACATTTCTTTGAAAATAAAGTAGCAATTTGAACAATACACTGATGCTCACTATTTTTACTAAGTATCTTGCCGACTGCAATGGCATGTCTTCTGATCTGTAGTTCATTCTATTTTTAATGATCTCTCGGCTCAGGAGTTCAAAATAGCAATGTAACCTAACATCATGGGAATACATTTGACAATGATTTTAAACTTAGTTTAAATTAAGATACTGATAATTTGGGGATTGAAATCGTTCAATCCAACTTTTTACACTTTTCAACAGAGAAAATAATATTCAGCAGATACACCAAACACTGCAATCAGTTGGCAGGAGTGTACAGCGGGGTGGTACAAATAGGCTAAAAGGCATTTGAAAATGGTCCCCATGTGTTAAATTTGATAACATATACAGGTAGTGCGCAGAATGTGTGCACACAGTACAGTGGTGTTAGATATACATACATCTACCATTGAAACCTTTATATTTACTAATTAAATACATAATACAAAAATAATCTTCTTTACACAAGTGTTCCGTTATTGATCCCAACTTTGGGACACGTCCAATGATATAATATTTACAAAGCAAGACTTCACACACTGTTGAACAAGGAAGCATCCATCCACTAATTAAACAATTTGGACAGCGGGGTGCGGGGAGAGATATGTCACAAGTAGTTTCAACTAACATGTCGAGATTTAGGTAAACTGCTTTGTGAGCCACACATCTTTGGGACCTGAATTCTGGTCCTTGGTCGCCAGATGTTCTGCTTATTGACTAGAAGTTGAGAAAGGCAGCCAGTTCCTAATTGGTCCAGAACAATGTTACTCTGAAGAAGTTCAACATTTAAAATTGTTAAAGTTTATTTATTAGTGTCAGAAGTAGGCTTACATTAACACTGCAATGAAGTTATTATGAAAATCCCCCAAGTCACCACATTCCCACACTTGTTCGGGTACACTGAGGGAGAATTCAGCATGGCCAATGCACCTAACCAGCATGTCTTTTGGACTGTGGGAAAAAACCAGAGCACGCTGTAGAAACCCACGTAGAAAGTGCAGACTCTGCCCAGACAGTGATTGAAGGCTGGAATTGAACCTGGGTCCCTGGTATTGAGAGGCAGCAGTGCTAACCACTGTGCCATCATGCCATGCCCACACATGTGAAACCTTTAGGTCAACAATCTTACATATCAAAAGTCTGAAAAGATTCTAGACAAATATATTGCCGTTTGCATGCATCGAGTGTACACAGATGCTTAGATTTTGCCCAGCACTGCGAGAATGTAGTTTAATTCTGTCAAACATGACAGCACACTGTGTACACAGCACAAGGTAGGGAAGTGTTAGGGGAGATATGTTTGGAACACATTTTGGTACATATCCCTCTGAGAGTTTGGATTTTTTTTCTAACAGTGAGAATTTGCATATTTGAATTTGTGCAAATTAGTTTTAGTAAAAGGTTATTCTGTGTTTTCTCTCTACAGTTCTGCTGCAAACTTCCAACATTTTCCAGTCTGTTTTGTGTATGATTATAAGCTGGTTTGAACTCCCAAGTCATATTTTACTCTTCCTGAATTAGCTAGAATCCAGAAACATTTGCAGGTTTGCTTGATGTGTGGTTGACTTTTGAAAGGAGGTTTCTTTGTATTGTATAAATGCGGACAGAACAGTTACCTGAATTCTCCGTGCAATGTACAGGAAACGTTGATATCCGCTGTGCAGCATAAGTTATGGGGGCTTAGCTTTCATGGGCATTGTGTCCTCCACTTTGAACCTATTGAAGACATTGTAGGCCTTTTGGGGAAGGTATCGGCCTCTACCAAGTGACTTGACTTGTCTTTTCTATTTACTGTCAGGACAGACTCGGTGGGCTTTTCTGCGCTGTGCGGCTCTGTGACCATCTGTTTCTTTAGGGTTTCCTCCAAAAATATTTTGGAAAAGGAAGTGTCAAAACCTGAAATGGGCAGAGATTATTCCCCCCTTTTTAGGCCCATTGACCTTTCTGGTGCTCTGCATCCACACCAACAGTGGAAAGAGTGTCTATTTGAAGGAACTTGCTTCAGGAAACTAATCTTGATGGCCAAGGGGCAGATTATTCTGTTTGGAGGGCTTGGGGAGAAAAATGAAGAGCTTGAAATGCACTTTAGGGAGAAACTTTTGGAGATGCTACTAGGTCAATTGGAAGTGTCTGACCCCATCAGAAGGTGTGTGTACTTGAACAGAATGTTTGGGTAGCAGAGCCAGATTCTATGTTATTATAGACTAGCAAAACACAGGTTAGCAACTTGAAGCTAAAATTCACTCTCGTATTGTTTATTATTTCCCTTTAGATGGGTAAAGGACAGATAGTGAAACTGGGTTGGAAATGAAAACAGAACATGGCTATTGGCATCTTGCTTGCTGTTTGACCAACACTTCCACATGGATGCAAAGCAGTTTTTAATACGTATTGATATCAGAATGGTGGCAGACCTCAACTTGGACTCCACTCAAGTCAAGGGCTCCCTCTGGGGTGGTTCTCACTCGGGTTCTCTGCTATAGTTCAGTGTACCTTTATGAAGCGCTCTGATAGTCGTTGTCACTTCATAAACTTGGTATTACCTTTTTGATCTTATAAAGCAGAAAGAAACTGGTCCCCAGAGGTAGTGATGGGCAGAGTGTATCCTCACTGCTGTAGTATAACTCAGATAACAAGGCTTCATTTCACCCTGCACAGCTACTGGTGCGAATTTGAACATTGCAAGCACATGAAAGTCCAGTTTATTTATTCTAAGATATGATGATCCTCAGGCTAAATCGCCACCATTCCCCCCTTTGAGGGGGAGAGCAGCCTGTGGTCATCTGGGACTTTATTTGATAATCACCTGGAGTATTATTTGAATAGTCACAAGTAAGGTTTACAGTAACATAGTAATGAAGTTACTATGAAATTCCCCTATTGGCACATATATTGGGGCTGGATAGAGTAGGTAGAGAGAAAGTATTCCCGCTCCTAAGAAAATCAAGAGGGAGAGAATACAGGTTAAAGGTGATTTGCAAAACAAAAGCAAATAGATGTGTGAAAAAAAATTCACATAGGGATTGTTTGGGGTCTGGAATGCACTGCCTGGAAGAGTGTGGCGGTTCAATCATAGAATCTACAGTGCAGGAGGAGACCATTCGGCCCATGGAGCCTGCACTGACAACAATCCCACCCAAGTCCCATCCCCATAATCCCATGTATTTACCCTCCTAATCCTCCTGACACTAAGGGGCAATTTAGCATGACCAATCCACCTAACTGCACATCTTTGGACTGTGGGAGGAAACCGGAGCACCCAGAGGAAACCCATGTAGACACGAGGAGAATGTGCAGACTCCACACAGACAGTGACGCAAGGCTGGAATCTAACTAGGGTCCCTGGCACTGTGAAACAACAGTACTAACTATTGTGCCACCCAATCAAAGTATTGAAGAGAGTATTGATTAGTTTAGCTCGGTTGGCCAACAGCACAGGTTCAGTTCCCAGACTGGCTGAGGCTGTTTCATGAAGGCCCCACATTCTCAACCTTGCTCTGAAGTATGTTAATCCTCAGGTTAAATCACCATCAGTCCCCCTTTGAGGGGGAGAGCAGCCTATGGTCACCTGGGACTTTATTTGATAATCACCTAGAGTATTATTTGAACACTGTGCAAGGAAAAGGCGGAGGTGGGCGAATGGCACTAAGTCATGATGCTCTTTGGACAGCTGGAGTAGACATGATGGGCCAAATGGCCTCCTTCTGCGACCTAACAATTCTAACAATTCTGTGATACCATACCGGCTAAAAGGGAGCCATGCCCAGGCCACGGAATTTGATCAGTTATGGATGTTAGCAGAATGGAATTGCTAATACATGCTCTCTAGTAAAAATGAAATGACTCAATACTGAGTTAGTAACTAGTCTGAGCGCTTTCGGAAAGACACCACCCAGGGACCTTAGATTCCACTTGGTGCGGCGCCCACGCGGCGTGAGATGGCCTCACGGTGTCGTTTGGCTTTCTTGTGGAGATGGGGAGGAGGGAGCAGATTAAAACCAGACTCCAAATTTATCCGGCACTTGTGTGTGTTGATGCGCACCGGAAACCATTTCACATCCTGCCAAAAATAACTACTTCAACTGCAGTAGAAACAGTGAAAATAAAAACGTTGTTTCAGTGCTTCTTCCTCAGCCCTGCTGCAAATATCACCAAGAAACCGGGAAGAGTTCAGATTAGGATTCATTTGGAACAGAACACAGAGAAATTTATGATTTAGCAAATGTTTTTCATCTAGGACGTGTCTGTTTTTTTTAAAAAACGGTAATGAATTGAAGTTTGGAAGGATGTCAGATTCTGACAGAGTGAAATCAGATACAGCGTTCCACCAAAAACCCAGACTGCTGGACAAATCATATTAATCCAGAAAAGGCTGGAAATCCAGTCCCGCTTTACTTTAGGATTCGCTACTTTTAAACGCCAAATGTCCCCAAAGGTGTTATGAAATAAGCCTGTACGGTTCTGTACATGGATCTGAGGGAGAGGGGTAGAATTTGTTATAAGGCTGTAAAATTCTGTATATGTCGGAGGGATAAGGGTAGAAGTTCACTGCCGCTGCTGCTGCTGTTTTGAATCTGGCCTTTTCCAGATGTTGTGATAAGCCCCCTCTCCCCGACAGCACAGCCGGGGTGTCTGCTACTGTCGGTCTGCACACGGTTAGAGAGCCAAACTGCGGTAAATCCCCCAGAGCTTCCAGCATACTCTTGCCAAATTCCGCCTTCCGAACCACCCGACGGGACGCGCTTTCAAACGCTTTATTCATAAAGGGGTGCTTTCAGACCTGGATCCGCACAGGAGAGCAAGGAGGAGAAATCCTGCAGCCAACTTCAAAAGAACCAACCACAAGACACGTTCAGAAAACAAACTTATTAACTAGAGACGAGGTCGCTGTGTTTTAACCACTTGGGTGCGAGGCGAAAAGTGATGCTAAATCCAGACTTTAAATTCAGACTCATCAATCAAAGCTGTCAAATTGTAATAGAACAGCGCCGTTTGTTATGGTCTGTGTAGCCTCAAGATGGGAGATAAAATAACCATGTTAATAAGATTTAATGCCTGCGCTGTGTCCTTATTATTCATTGCACCCTCGATTTTTTTTAAATTTTTGTACTCCATCCTTACAAAGCCAGAGCTTGGAACGGACCCAGGCAAACCCAAATCCATTCCTTGCTTGCTCCAAAAACCAAATTCAAATGCCAATTGAATCCAATTCAAGGTCCCCACACGACAGAGAAACAAGATCCAAGCTGATCAGACAAAAGGCACTGCTCCCAATCTTGGGCTTGATCTGACGCTTGGTGGAATTAAGGGTTCCAAAACTCAAGAGTAGCCGAAGACCCATCACATCTACACTTTCAGACACACTTTCAAAGCACACCGACCCTGCAAGGCACTGATCCTTACTCCGAGCGCTCTCTCCAATCGCCGTCAAACCTTTATTTCGTTTTTGCATCATCAAAATACTTTTTGTACCTGCCTGCGGTATTTCAGGTGAAAAACACCAGTATATATATAAAGAGCCCGAAACATGTACAAAAATGAACGTTTGACAAAAGGCAAATTCATCCTGGCTTTAAATACCGGTTGGATAAGCAAATATTAAGTTTTATATTCAATATAAAATGGGTGGGGGAGGGGTGAAATCATGTACACACTTTGCCCATCAAATCTCACATTAGGTCAATAGAAGTTGATAAATATGCTGCGGCAATAATGAAATGTTATTACTGGAGAAGGTGAGAATCCAAGTCCGGTCCTCTTGTGGTTGAGTCAACTCAGCCTTTCATGAAATCATTCTTCAGCCGGCTCAGCCTTGTCCCGTGGCTCCTGACGATGAGGGTGAGGAGTTCGTGTTTATCCTTTAGCCCAGTCGAGATGTCCACTGTCTCTCTCAGGATCTGCCTGGTATGGTACAGCATGTGCACTACCTCATCGCTAATGTTGCTCATCTCCCTCACCTCGTTCTCCTGGCTCTGCCGGAACTTCATCTCCAGCTCCACCAGAGAGCGGTCCGAGTGGGAGAAAGCCTCCCCGATCTGGGTGGCCTCCCGGCGCAGGTAGTCCCCGTAACTATCCTCCCCGTCCAGGTCGTAGGCGATGGTCTTGCCCACCCCCTCCAGCACCCGGGCCGCGTCCTCCACTTGCCTCTTGAGACTGACCATCTCCTCCTTCAGCACCGTCTCCAGGTCCGCCGCCATCCCGCAACGCCGCTCGTCCGACACCCGGAACAGCATTTGACATTGCTCGGGGTCGTCATTTTCCTCGTAGTCCCCGTCCGGCACGAAGTAGTGGTGAAAGGTGCCATTGGACATCTCCGGGTGCAGGGGTCCAGTGAAATAGCCCTGGCTCAGAGAGCACAGCAGGCTAGCACACAGCACACCCAGACCCAGCATCTTCCACCCAACCCTCCACTCTCAACAAGACCTTTCCGAAAGGAATCTCTCTTTCCCCATTGTGGGACCCCCCAGTGGAACTACCCCGTCAACTCTCTCCTCCCGTTCTCCGACCAATGACTCGGCAGCAATCCTGCCCTAAGGTGTAATTTGAGTTCAGTGCTTTTTTTTAAAGAAAAAGCTCTCTCTTTCCACGTCTCTTTTTTTCAACAAGTGTTTCTGTTCACTGCTCGGCGCAGTCAGTGTGAGGAGGAATATGAACAGTTCAGATGACAGTCCCCTGGCAGCTTCCCCAAAGCAGACAGACCAACATCTGGCTTTGCGAAGATAATCTGGCGACGTGTCTGCTCCCTGAGTCAGTGTATTAGCCGGGTCTGGGAGACAACAGCAGACATTACAGCCATCTCCATGGCTGCTGCAACTACGACTAAAACCCTGCTCGCAAGCAATCGTGTTTCTTTTATTGTTTTTTTTTCAAATCAGAGTTAGGTTTTATCCCCCTCCCCTCCGCTCTGTGTATTGGCCGGTGTACTTTGCACGTTTTATGGGATTCATGAGGGTAAGTCTCCCGTACCACCCCAGTCCACCGCAACCTAGAGGGATTCTTCATCCTGCCTCTGAGCTATCCACCGAAACTGACATTTCCGCCCATTTACAGCGTCACATCGACTGAACTAATCTCCTCGCTAGCGCTACTAGCCAGCAGGATGTTCAGTTATTAAAGAGTGAGCCCTCCAAAATGAGACGTTGTGGAATTTGTTTCTGCAAAAATATACTTCATTCGTAGAATATTTATCCAAAATATACTTTATTCATAAAATCTCAGCAAGAGCATTACAAATATACTCACTGCAGCCTCACAGTACCAGGGACCCAGATTCGAGTCCCGGCTAGGACAATGTTAGTGTGGAATCTGCCAGTCCTCGCCGTGTCTACGCGGGTTTCCTCCGGGGGTTCTGGTTTCCTCCCACAGTCTGAAAGACGTGCTGGTTAGGGTGCATTGGCCAGGCTAAATTCTCCCGTAGGGTACCAGAACAGGCACCTGAGTGTGGGACTAGGGAATTTTCATAGTAACTTCATTGCAGTGTTAATGTAAGCCTACTTGTGACACTAATAAATAAGCTTTAAAACTTTAAACTTTAAAATTCTGGGGACCCAGGTTCGAATCCTGCCATGGCAAGTGGTGGAATTTGAATTCAATAAAAAAAAATCTGGAATTAAGAATCCACTGATGACCATGAAACCATGGCTGATTGTCAGAAAAACTCATGTGGTTCACTTATGTCCTTTAGGGAAGGAAATCTGTCACCCTTACCTGGGAGCCACAACAATGTGGTAGACTATCAAGTGCCCTCCAAGTGCAACTAGGGATGGGTAATAAATGCTGACCAGCCAGCAACACCCATGACCCAAGAAATAAAAAAAATTCCAAACTGACATCATACAAAGTGTAATAACATTCAGATTATTTACATACATCAAGTAATACCCTTAGATGCTTTAATACAGTCAAAGAAACGTGAAAGGCATTTTACAATGGTTCTTACAAATTGTGCAAAGGTCTTTAAGGTTTGTCTACATAGAACAAGTTGCACTCAGAGGTGCTTCATGTGACAAAGCTGATGTGGATAAAAGGGTCCCATTGCCATTGTGTTTCTAGCTGACTGAGCTTTATCCCAAACTCCTCTTTCTCACTAACCCACTGAACACTCATTTCTTCTTGTTACATCGGAATATCATCTATTTGGCCGCTTTTATACAAGGTGTTATTTCACAGTTAAAACCATATGGGTCACACAAACCGAGTGACACTGGTACAAAAAGCACATCTTATTTCATTTCATTATTAATTATTTAAAATAGGAAACTAAACATGCCCAGTAGGTCAACATCTGCAATGAGATACGATGAGTTATGGTTTGGATATAACTTCTTGCTTTGATCTTTTTCAGACACTCAAACCCCATAATTCATCCTTTCTCATTGCAGATGTGGACAGATCATCTACTTTTCAAACATAGAAACATAGAAGGTAGAAGCAGGAAGGCCATTTGGTCCTTCCAGTTGCTCCGCCATTCATTATGATCATGGCTGATCATAAAATTCAATGTTCTGTTCCTGGCTTTCCCCCATATTCCTTTATTCCTTTAGCCAGAAGAGCTATATCTAATTTCTTCTTGAAATCAAACATTATTTTGGCTTCAACTATTTTCTATGGCAGTGAATTCCACACGTTCACCATTCTGGGGGAAGAAATTTCTGCTTACCTCAATCGTAAAATATTTACTGCTTATCCTCAAATTATGACCCCTAGTTCTGGACTCCCCCAACACCGGGAACATTCTTCCTGTTTCTACCCTGTCCAGTCTTGTTAGAATTTTATAAATTTCTATGAGATCCCCTCTCACTTTTGACCCTAAGCTCCAGTGAATGTAATCCTAACTGACTTAATCTCTCCTCATTTGACAGTCCCGCCATCCCAGGCATCAGCCTGGTAAACTTCGCTGTACTCCCTCGATAGCAAGGACATCCTTCCTCAGACATGCTTTCTAATTTAAAAGATTGTTTGTGTCAAACTGTAGAATTAGTTTCAAAGCACCTGACTAGTGCCTATACTACACCAAGATTGTCATGTAACAGCCACAACATGAACTTAATGGGTTTATGTAACGCTATACCCCTGAATAATAAAGTGTCCGCCTAAGAAGTCAGTGAAGTGATAAGACTGAAATCCAACATTTAATAACAATGCCTTCCTTTCCATATTCAGGAATGTGTTTGATTTTATCACTTGTCCAGCCCCTTATTTTCAACTGAAAAAGATTTAGATTTACTTTCATTCGCTTTTTTTTGCAACAAATTGAATCTGCAAAAAATGAAATAAACAGAGACTCAAACCACGTGTTTACTGTTGATCTGGTAACATTTTACTTTTATGGTTTTATTATCATTACTTTTGCTGGAATTCCTGTTCTAAATACAGCATCAGAGGTTTAAGAACATAAGAAATAGGAGCCATCTAGCCCCTCAAGCCTGCCCCGCCATTCAAAAAGATCATGGCTGATCTGAAGTGGATCAGTTCCACTTCCCCGCCTGCTCCCCATAGCCCTTAATTCCCTTATCGATCAGAAATCTATCTATCCATGACTTAAACATATTCAGCGAGGTAGCCTTCACCACTTCAATAGGCAGAGAATTCCAGAGATTCACTACCCTCTGAGAGAAAAAGTTCCTCCTCAACTCTGTTCTAAACTGCACCCCCCCCCTTATTTTGAGGCTGTGCCCTCTAGTTCTGGTTTCCTTTCTAAGTGGAAAGAATCTCTCTACCTTTACCCCATTTTTCATCCAATCCCAACACCAGACCCTTCCTCAGAGCCTTGAGTCCCAAAGACTGAATTTGATTGAGTGTGGCACCAAGAAGCTTTAATAAAACTCAAACCAAATGAGGATAGGGGTAAACTCTCCAGAGGCACCATCACTAAAGTAGAGCGTCATTAAAATTATGCCCCAGGCTTATTCATCCCCACTATTTTTTCTGCAAGTCCCAGAACATGCTTGTGTTGAAACTTAAACATAGCTATGGAGTTGTTCTTCCTTAATGTGGAGACGCCAGTCGTTCTTCCTTGGCAGCCACACTGACGTTGGTGTCCAGGCCAAATTAATCTACTGTCAAGACCCCCTGAAGGAGGCAGTATCACATCTATTAAATTTGAGACTTCATGGAGTGAAATTTCAGATTGGCTTCAGATCTAGCTTTAAAACTGTTTGAAGAGACGTTTGGACTTAATGAGCATTCTTCAACCTGTCCAAAATTAATTTTAAATCTTTAGGAAGTGCAGATTCCCGTCTGTTCTCTTTGCAGTTATATTTTGATGAGACAGAGTATAGGAATGAGATAGAGAACCTGGTGAACGGGTGCAGCAACAATAATCTCTCCCTCAATGTCAACAAAACAAAGGAGATTGTCATTGACTTCAGGAAGCATGAAGAAGAACATGCTCCTGTCTATATCAACGGGAGACATCTCATGAAGATGCCGGTGTTGGACTGGGGTAAATACAGTGAGAAATCTCACAAACCAGGTCAAAGTCCAACAGGTTTATTTGATAGTAAAAATAAACTTGTTGGACTTTAACCTGGTGTTGTGAGACTTCTTACTATATCAGTGGGGACAGAGCAGAAAGTGTCTAGCTTCAAGTTTTTAGGTGTTCAGGTTACCAATAACCTGTCCTGGTCCCCCCATGCCAACACTATAGTTAAGTAAGCCCATCAATGTCTCTACTTTCTCAGAAGACGAAGGAAATTTGACTTATCAGCTACGACTCTCACCAACTTTTACAGATGCACCATAGAAAGTATTCTTTCTGGTTATATCACAGCTTGGTATGGTTTCTGCTCTGCCCAAGACCGCAAGGAACTGCAAAGGATTGTGAATGTAACCCAATCCATCAGGCAAACCAGCCTCCTATCCATTGACTTTGTCTACACTTCCCGTTGCCTCGGCAAAGCAGCTGGAATAATTAAGAACCATTTGCATCCCAGATGTTCCCTCTTTCCCCTTCTTCCATCGGGAAAAAGATCAAAAGTCTGAGATCATGTACCAACCAACTTAAGAACAGCTTCTTCCCTGCTGCTGTCAGACTTTTGAATGGACTTACTTTGCATCAAGTTGATATTTCTCTACACCCTAGCTATGACAGTATCACTACATTCTGCATTCTCTCCTTTCCTTCTCTATGAACGATATGCTTTGTCTGTAAAGCGCACAAGAAACAATACTTTTCACTGTATGTTAATACATGTGACAAAAATAAATCAAATCAAATCAGATATATTTTCGCTGCCGTGTTCTTTTTCAGGGCAAAGGATTGCAGTTTGAGTCAGTCACCATATAAACAGGGCGCTGCCTGGCTGGATGTACACGAAGCTACCCAATCTCAGTGTAACGACACGGTAGCACAGTGGGTGGCATGGTAGCACAGTGGTTAGCACCGCTCTTCACAGCGCAAGGGACCCGGGTTTGATTCCCGGCTTGGATGTGTGTGTGGAGTTTGCACGTTCTCTCTATGTCTGCGTGGGTTTCCTCCGGGTGCTCCGGTTTCCCCCCACAGTCGAAAAGAGGTGCTGGTTAGGTGCGTTGACCCAAATAGGCACTGGAGTATAGTGACTAGAGGAATTTCTTTGTAACTTCATTGCAGTGTTAATGTAAACCTACTTGTGACTAACAAATGAAGAAACAAACAAATTCACGTTTCTCCTCAGCATTTTACAATTTAATGAAAGTGCAGTAAGGAAAATGTACAAAATCGCTTCATAATGTAATAAGTTGTAGAGAGACGCAAATGTGTTCAAAAACAGCTAATCATTGAGTGCATTATTTTCATTTGATTCCAGAAACACCAGGTACTTTGAATTGGGAAGAATGTGATGTTTGTGTAATGTACTTTTTAATAATGCATTAATTTTTAACCATACTGAATATAATAATTTATAATTGGAAATTATGGTGCAATTTTTGCTAATTCCATTAAAGTACGGTCCATTAAAGATTGGAGGCAAAGCATAAAGAGATTGAGCAGTTCAGGAATGTGTATACCTGTGATTGAATATGTGTAGTTTCTTCAATTCTCACACTTTCAGTCTGAGCTGCATACATTTCTGGTTTGATCTGAATGTGTACATGACTGAACTTTGCGTGCATAAAGATAAACAGTAACTAAATGATGAATGGGGAGAGACAGCATGAACATTAGATCTACAGCTGCTTCTGCCAATGGAAGATATTGGTTAGTGAGGAGAACATTGCAAGCTGGAGAAGGGGAGTGTCCCAGAGCGATCAAGGACAGAATCAATGTGACTCATGTTCAGGTACAAGAATGGTGAATTATATTGTTCGGTGTATCCTATAGGCCACTGACTCATGGGAAGGATGTAGAGGAACAAATTTGCAAGGAAATTAGAAAGATGCAGAAATGATAAAGTGGTTATAATGGAGGTTGTTAATTATGAATGTCAGGTAGGCTGGTGGTAGTTCAAAGGGAAGAGAGGAGCAAGAGTCCCTGGAGTGTGTTAAGGAGAAATTTCTACAGCAGTGTATGTCCAGTCCAATGAGAAAGGAGGCATTGATTGACCTGATTCTTGGGAATGAGTTGGGCCAAGTTGATCATGTTATCAATGGGGTAACATTTAGGGGACAGTGATCATTCTATAGTAAGGTAATGATGACTATAGAGAAAGAGAATGAATAATCCAGAGTGAGAATAATTAACTGGGAGAAAGCCAACTTCAATGGGGTAAGAATGGATCTGGGCTGAATAAATTGGAGCCAGAGCTTGGCAGGAAAAATAGTAGCTGAAAAATACCAGATACCTTGATTCAGGCACAATCAAGGTATATTTGCATAACATAAAGCAAACAAACCCAGAACTCCCAGAGTGACAACTGAAGTGCTGGGGGATGAGAGGGAGTGATAATTAGCTTGGACAGATTAAACTAAAATCACAAAAAATATAGACCTCTTGCGTGGCTATTGTGAAAATCTGCTTGAAAATTGGGACGTGTAGTTCTCAAGCTTGACCTTCCCTTTCAAATCAAAGACACGTAACCTATGAATGTCGTGCTGGAAAAGCACCAAGAATAGGATTTGAAGAAGTAGTGTGACAGACTGAATTGAAATTAGGAGCAATAATGAGTGGTGGTAGAAGCCAAAAACCAAACTCTGGACAAAGTCCAAATAAAAAGCACCCTGAGAATAAAGTATTTTGGAAGAGTTTGCATGTTGGAGGATAGTGCAACTCAAGGCATTCCAAAATACACGGAGGAATGCATGGGCAATGAAGAGCAGGAAGCGGCAGGGACTTATCCAGGGCTGTTTGGGACACAGAGACTGACTGTGAAATATGAAATAATCACAGTCAGTGAAATAGAAACAAGAGAACCTGGATTTTTTTTCTGGTACCTTTCAAATCCTCAATGTCCGAAAACACTGAAACCCTATTAATTCTCTTTCAGGCATGGTCACGGTCATTTTGTAGCAACAAACAAGATGCACGCAGCAAGATCCCAACAAATGGCTAACCAGGAAATAAGAACACAAGAACATAAGAAATAGGAGCAGGAGGAGGCCATCTAGCCCCTCGAGCCTGCCCCACCATTCAATAAGATCATGGCTGATCTGTTGTGTCTCAGTTCCACATTCCCACCCTCTCCCCATAACCCTTAATCCCCTTGCCTATCAAAAACCTATCAACCTGCGTCTTAAGTATATTTAGCGAGGCAGCCTTCACCACTTCAATGGGCAGAGAATTCCAGAGATTCACCAATTGACCAGCCTCCACCACTTCAACGGGCAGAGAATTCAAGAGATTCACCAAATGACCAATTAATACATGTTAATAGTGTAACATGAGGCCTTGGTCTGAATGCGAGGTGCTGCTTTGAAGAGTGACACATGATACTTACTGTTCATCTGAGATGGAGTTGGGTCACAGTTGAATGTCTCATTTGAAAGGAAGGTTAGGATTTGGATTCAGTAGATGCAAATTATTAAAGTATTAATAGGGGACTCCACAGTGAGGGGGGCGGACAGGTGTTTTTGTGGTCGTAGACGTGAGTCGCGGATGGTGGTTTGTCTCCCTGGAGCTGGGATCCGGGATGTCTCTGGACGTGTCCCAGACATCCTGAAAGGGGAGGGTGAGGAACCGGAGGTTGTAGTGCATATAGGTACTGCTGACGTAAGCAAGAAGAGGGAGGCAGTTATGAAAAGGGACTATAGGGAACTGGGTGGGCAGCTGAGGAAGAGGAAAGCCAAGGTAGTAATCTCAGGATTGCTGCCTGTGCCACGGGAGAATGAGGGCAGGAATGGAATGAGGTGGAGGCTGAATGCGTGGCTGAGGGACTGGAGCAGGGGGCAGGGATTTTGGTTCCTAGATCATTGGGACCTCTTTAGGGGCAGGTGTGACCTGTACAGTAAAGACGGGTGGCACTTGAATCCCAGGGGGACTAATATCTTGGTGGGAAGACTGGCTAGGGCTACTGGGGGGACTTTAAACTAGAAAGGATGGGGGGAGGGAATTGTGATGGGGAGACTGGGACCGAGGAGGTTAGCTCCCAGGTAGGGAGTGACTGCAGGCAGTATGAGAGGGAGGTTAGACAGGGGGTGGAGAAGGGAAATGTCCAGACTGAGGGGCTGAAGTGTATCTATTTTAACGCCAGGAGTGTAGTAAATAAGGTAGATGGGCTTAGGGCGTGGATTGCTGCTTGGGAATGTGATGTGGTGGCCATTACGGAGACTTGGATGTCTCAGGGACAGGACTGGGTACTTCAGGTGCCAGGATTCAGATGCTTCGGGAAGGGCAGGGAGGGAGGCAAAAGAGGTGGTGGAGTGGCACTGTTGATCAGGGACAGTGTCATGGCTGCAGAGAAGGAGGATGCCATGGAGGGACTATCTACAGAGTCTCTGTGGGTGGAAGTTAGGAACAGCAAAGGGTCGAAAACTTTGCTGGGTGTATTCTATAGGCCGCCCAATAGTGACAGGGAAGTTGAGGTGCAGATAGGGAAACAGATTCTAGAGAGATGTAGTAATAACAGAGTTGTCGTGATGGCGGACTTCAATTTCTCAAACATCGATTGGAATATCCCAAGGGTAAGGGGTTTGGATGGGGAGGAGTTTGTTAGGTGTGTTCAGGAAGGTTTCCTGACACAGTACGTGGATAAGCTTACGAGAGGAGAGGCTGTACTTGACCTGGTACTGGCGAATGAACCAGGACAGGTGACGGATCTCTCGGTAGGAGAGCATCTTGGGAATGGTGATCATAATTCTATCTCCTTCACAATTGCATTGGAACGAGATAGGATCAGGCAGGCTAGGAAGGTGTTTGTCTGGAGTAAGGGGAAATATGAAGACGTCAGGATGTTAATTGGACAAATAAACTGGAAGGAGGCATTCTTCAGAAGGAAGGTGGCGGATATTCAAGGAATGTTTGTCTGGAGCTCTGCACGACAACGTTCCGATGAGACAAGGAGGTTTTGGTAGGTCACGGGAACCGTGGTGCACGAAGGATGTGGTGAACCTAGTCAGGAGGAAAAGGAAGGTGTACAAAAGGTTCAGGGAGCTAGGAGTTGTTAAGGATCTAGAGGAGTATAAGGATTGTAGAAAGAAGCTTAAAAGGGAAATTAGGAGAGCCAGAAGGGGTCATGAGAAGGCCTTGGTGGGTAAGATTAAGGAGAATCCCAAGGCCTTCTATAAATATGTGAAAAGTAAAAGGATGAGAAGAGAAGGGATAGGACCTATAAAAGGTGAAGGGGGAAAGGTCTGTGTGGAACCAGAAGAAATGGCAGAGGTGCTTAATGAGTACTTTGCCTCAGTATTCACGGTGGAAACTGATCTGGGAGATTTTGCTACAGGTTTGCAGCAGATGGAAAAGATTGAGTATGTGGATATTAAGGAAGAGGATGTGTTAGAACTTTTGAATTCTATCAAGATAGATAAGTCGCCGGGACCAGATGGGATGTACCCCAGGTTACTGTGGGAGGTGAGGGAGGTGATTGCAGAGCCCCAGGCGATGATCTTTGCATCATCAATGGAGACGGGAGAGGTTCCGGAGGATTGGAGGATTGCGGATGTGGTTCCTATTTTCAAGAAAGGGAACAGAGATAGCCCTGGAAATTACCGACTGGTGAGTCTGACCTCAGTGGTTGGTAAGCCGATGGAGAGGCTTCTGAGGGACAAGATTTATGAGCATTTGGAGAGGTTTAGCATGATCAGAAATAGTCAGCATGGTTTTGTCAAGGGCAGGTCGTGCCTTACGAGCCTAGTTGAGTTCTTTGAAAATGTGACTAAACACATTGACGAAGGAAGAGCAGTGGACGTGGTGTACATGGACTTCAGCAAGGCGTTTGATAAGGTCCCCCATGCAAGACTTCTTGAGAAGGTGAGAGGGCATGGGATCCAAGGGGCTTTGGCCTTGTGGATCCAGAACTGGCTTGCCTGCAGAAGGCAGAGAGTGGTTGTGGATGGGTCTTTTTCTGCATGGAGGTCAGTCACCAGTGGAGTGCCCCAGGGATCTGTTCTAGGACCCTTGCTGTTTGTCATTTTCATAAATGACCTAGATGAGGAAGTGGAGGGATGAGTTAGTAAGTTCGCCGATGACACGAAGGTCGGTGGTGTTGTGGATGGTCTGGAGGGATGTCAGAAGTTGCAGCAGGACATAAATAGGAAACAAGACTGGGCGGAGAAGTGGCAGATGGACTTCAATGTGGATAAATGTGTAGTGATCCATTTTGGCAGGAACAATGGGATGAACGAGTACACTATCAAGGGCAGGAGTCTTAGCAGTGTTGAAGAGCAGAAGGATTGGGGTCCGGGTCCACAGGACTCTTAAATCGGCCTCGCAGGTGGAGGATGTGGTCAAGAAGGCATATGGTGTACTGGCCTTCATTAATTGAGGGATTGAGTTTAGGAGTCGGGAGGTAATGCTGCAACTTTATAAGTCCCTTGTCAGGCCCCACTTGGAGTACTGTGTGCAGTTCTGGTCGCCTCACTATAGGAAGGATGTAGAAGCTATTGAAAGGGTACAGAGGAGATTTACAAGGATGTTGCCTGGATTGGGAGGCATGCCTTATGAAGATAGGTTGAGGGAGCTGGGACTCTTCTCCCTGGAGAGACGAAGGTTGAGAGGAGACCTGATAGAGGTTTATAAAATGTTGAGAGGAATAGATAGGGTGGATTCTCAGAGGCTATTTCCCCGGGTTGAAATGGTCGCTACGAGAGGACACAGATTTAAGGTGCAGGGAAGCAAGTACAGAGGTGATGTTAGGGGTAAGTTTTTCACTCAGAGGGTGGTGAGTGAATGGAATCGGCTGCCGTCAGTTGTGGTGGAGGTGAACTCGCTGGGGTCTTTTAAAAGACTTCTGGATGAGTATATGGGATTTAATGGGATTGGGGGTTATAGATAGGTCTATGGATTGGTAGGTATTGATGTGATCGGCGCAACTTGTGGGCCGAAGGGTCTGTTTGTGCTGTAGTGTTCTATGTTCTATGTTCTAAATATACCAACACACAAGAACAGAAGATATAGAAGCAGGAGTCGGCCACCAGGCCCTTCAAATCTGCCCTGCCATTCAATATGATCATGGCTGACCTATGCCGGCCCCAACTGCTTTTCTGTGCCATTTCCCCATAGCCCTCTATTCTTCCAGTTTCCTCCCACAGTCCAAAGATGTGTGGGTTAGGTTGATTGGCCATGCTAAGTTGTTCCTTAGTGTCAGGAAATTGGTAGGATAAATATGCAGGGTTATGGGGAGATATAGTTCTTGGATGGGATTGTTTTTAGTGTAGCCATGATGGATTGAATGGCCTCATTCTGCACTGTCAGAGTTCTATGATTCTATTCTATGGTTCCATGATTTATCCACCTCCATTTTGAATACTTCCAATGATCCAACCTCCACGACATTTTGGCGCAGAGAATGCCAGAGATTCACCATCCTTTAAGAAGTTTCCACACACTTCAGTTTTAAATGACCAGCCTTTTATCTTGTAGCTGTGTTCCCTTGTTCAAAACTCTCCCACTGTTGAAAACATCTCACCATCTACCCTGTCAAGTCCCTCAGGATCTTACATGTTTGAATAAGGTCGGTCCTTACTCTTCTAAATTCCAAGGAATACAAACCCAGAAATGATAGCCCTTTATCTTGTAGAAACAAGAATCAGAACAATGACAACTTGCATTTATATAGTATCTTTAACATGGGATAACTACCCAAGATGCAGCACAGGAGCATTCTGCAACAAAATTTGAGACTGAAAGGCCACAAGAGGAGTCTCTGAAGAGTCACACGAAGAGACTTTGGGGGGGCAGGGGTGATAAGAGCTCAGCCAAAGAAGTTGGGTTTTAATCTGACAGCTGCATAAAGAGGTACAGAGGGAGAAAGGTGTAGGGGGAGAATTCCAGAGCTGAAGGCAGCTACCACCAATGGTGGAGAGAATGAAATCAGGGTTGCAAAAAGAGGCCAGAATTGAAGGAATACAAATATCTCGGAGGATTGTAAAACTGGAGTCTTTACAAAGATGTTGTAAAGACATCTTTGGGGGTGGGGGGGCGGGGGGAACAAGTGCAGGAAGGATTTAAAAACAAAGAGGAGAATTTTAAAATCCAGACATGGCTTAACTGGCAGACAGATCACTGTAGCAGGGGTGATGGGTAAATGGGACATGGTGCAAGTTAGAATATGAATAGCAGAGCTCTAAATGATTGCAAGTTTATGGTGGTGGGAATATGGAGGCCAGCCAGGAGGCAAGTCCAAAGCTAACAAAGGCATAGATAAGGGTTTCAGCAGCAGTTGCCGGGGAGATGGATGACATCAGTAACTAGGGAAAATAATTTATGATGGGGAATTAAGATTCTGGGTGGTATCTTGAGCCTATGCTTGCCGTCTGCAAGATTGCTAGCAGGGGCACAAGATCTGGAAGGAGCAATTCTCTGGCAATTTTGAATCTTCCCCACCTCCCGCTGATGATGTCATGATGTCAACTGCTTTACATGCATCTGAAAGTGTTTAAATATATTTAACCTGTCCCCTTGCTCTTTGTTGACCTCCCATCATGTATTCACACTGCGCCGATGTGATATCATGTCGGAACAGATTACAACAGGTTCACTTAGATGTGGACCTGGCATGGGAGTCTCCCCAGGATCATAAAGGTAAGTATAGGCCATAGGGGAGAGGCCTGGCAATGCCCCCAACGCTACCCCTTGGGGGCATTAAATTAGATGTGATGGGGGCTGGGAGCAGGGGATTCCAGCAATGGCCAAGTGATGGCGGGAGTGGGGGTGGGGGGACTTGGAGATGGGTGCAGGCTCAGACTGTGCAGGGGTTGTGGGGGGAGGAGAAGATGGCAAGGTGCCAATGATAGGGGTATCAGGGAGAAGGGGCCAATGATCACTGGGGGGATGTGGGGTTAGAAAAGTGCTGACTCCGATTGGGGTGGGGAGGAGCCCCAGAGACATCCTGTAGGTTTGTGGGGGGATGGTTTATCCAGATTTTGGTTGGCTATCTTTAAAGATAGTGCCCTGATCTATGAGCAGCAGGGTTTTGCTGATGTATTCAGGCCCTGCCCCCTCTTAGCGTGAAACATGCTCCCCCCGCTAATTTTTTTTGGCACTGTGTCATTCGATGTGGGGAGAAAACTGGCTGTTTTCTCTGGAGAGAAACACACCTGTTTTCTCACCAGAAACAACACTGCTATTTTTTGGCAGGATTTCACCCAATGACTTCAATCTTTCCAATGTTAAGTTAGAGGAAATTTCTGTTCATACAGTGCTGGATGTAGTGTGACAATTCAGAGGTGAGAGGTAGTGATGAGGTTGGACTGGATCTGAATGTGTACATGACTGAACTTTGCGTATGTAAAAGGCCTTAACTAGTAAAGATAAACAGTGGCTAAATGATGAATGGGGAGAGACAGCATAAATATTAGATCTACAGCTGCTTCTGCCAATGGTTTATGGAAGATGTTGGTTAGACAGGAGAGCAATGCCATGCTGGAGAAAGGGGGTGTCCCAGAGCGATCAAGGACAGAATCAATGTGCTCATGTTCAGGGTCAAGGATGGTGAATTATATTGTTCGGTGTATCCTATAGGCCACTGACTCATGGGAAGGATGTAGACGAACAAATTTGTAGTGTGACAATCCAGAGACAGAGGTGAGCAGAAGTGATGAGGTTGGACTGGATATCATTAGCACAATCATGGAAATTTTCTTTGGATGACATTGCCAAGATGCAGCATATAGATGAGAAATAGGTAGGAGCCAATGATAGATTCTCCAGGAATACTAAAGGTGACAGTGTGGGAGTGGGAAGGAAAGCCACTGCAGGTGATTCTCGGACTAGGTCTGGAGCATGAATGAGGGAAGCGCAGTCCAACCTAGTGGTGAGGCATTGAGGCTGGATGCTGTATGTAGTCAGGCTGAAGATGAGAAGAAAGAGGAGGGATACTTTACCAAAGTCACTGTCACGTTGGATGTGACTTTGATAATAGCTATTTCAGTTCTGTGGTAGGGGCAAACACCATATTGGGTTCTGAGGAGGCACTGGCCGATTGGTATTATCCCCAGACTCTTAATCCAGAAACTCAGCTCATGTCCTGGGGATCTGGTTTTAATCTGGTTTTAAGGCTTGTACTCGTTAGAGTTTAGAAGAATGAGGGGAGATCTCATTGAGATGTATAAGATGTTGAATGGGATGGATAGGATAGAGGTGGAGAGGCTCTTCCCGCTCAGAAAGGACAGTAGGACTAGAGGGCACAGCTTCAGGATAAAGGGGGGGGCGGTTTAGAACGGAGTTGAGGAGGAACTTCTTCACTCAAAGGGTGGTGAATCTCTGGAATTCTCTGCCCGTTGAAGTGGTGGAGGCTGACTCGCTCAATATTTTTAAGACGCGGGTTGATAGGTTTTTGATAGGCAAGGGGATTAAGGGTTATGGGGAGAGGGCGGGAATGTGGAACTGAGCCACGACAGATCAGCCATGATCTTATTGAATGGCGGGGCAGGCTCGAAGGGCTAGATGGCCTACTCCTGCTCCTATTTCTTATGTTCTTATGTAATCTTGCCATGGCAGATGGTGGAATTTGAATTCAATAATAAAAAGTGGAATTAAGAATCTACTGGTAACCATGAAGCCATTGTCGATTGTCAGGAAAAGCAATCTGGTTCACTAATGTTCTTCAGGGAAAGAAATCTGCTGTCCTTACCTGGTCTGCCCTACATGTGACTCCAGAGCCACAGCAATGTGGTTGACTCTCAACTGCCCTTAGGCAACTAGGGATGGATAATAAATGCTGGCTAGCCAGTGACCCCCATGTCCCACGAATTAATTTAAAAAAATTGGGAGATGACAGCACGAGCAAGGACTTTGGTGAGGAAAAGGAGATTGGAAATGGGTTGGTACTTTGCAAGGATTGATCAGTTAGGAGTTTTGTTTTGAGAAGAAGATGTTACAGCGATATTGTAAGAATTAGTTGTTATATTAAGTGTGGGATCTTGAAGGTAGTGATCTCAGTATAATGCCCTGCACTCTGCTAGTTAGCATTGAGATAAGGAAAGTAAATGGACATATACAGAAATAGTATAAAAAGAAAGGGTTCAGAATCCTAGGACAATGGGACCAACTCTGCACTGGAATAGTTTTTAAACACTCATGGGATGTGGATGTCAATGGCTTACATTTATTGCCCATCCCTAATTGATTGGAGAAGGTGGTGGTGAGCTGCCATCTTGAACTGCTGCAGTCCATGTGGTGTTGGTACACCCACAGTGCTCTTAGAGGGGGAGTTCCAGGATTTTGACCTAGCATCAACAATTCCAAGTCAGGATCTGAGTGGCTTGGAGAAGAACTTGATGGCATTCCTATGCATCTGCTACATATGGTGCCAGGGTCAGGAATGTCACTGAATGGCCACAGGGCATTCTGAAGGGGGAGGGCAAACAGACAGAAATCGTGCTACATATTGGTACCAATGATATGGGTAGAAAAAGAGATGAGGTCCTGCAAGCAGAGTTTAGGGAGCTAGGAAGTAGATTAGGAAACAGGACACAGAAGGATTACTTCTGGTGCCATGTTCTAGTGAGTTTAGAAATAGGAGGTTAGTCCAGATGAATGTGTGGTTAGAGAGATGTTGCAGGAAGGAGGGCTTTAGATTTTGGGGACATTGGATCAATTTGTGGACACAATTGTACCTGTACAACGTGGATAAGTTGCACCTGAAACGAAATGGGACTGATGTCCTTGCAGGGAAGTTTGCTAGTGCTGTTGGGGAGGGTTTAAGCAAATTTGGCAGGAGGGTAGGATCCTGAGAGGAGGTTCAGCAGGGGGGAGATGCACAGCCAAAATTCAATGAGACAGAAAATGAGTCAAGAAAGCAAAAAAGTTATAGGCTAGTAAAGGCACAAGGCAGCTTGGCAGGATTGATTGGTATTTATTTTAATGTAAGAAGTCTGATGAACAAGGCAAATGAGAGATGAGGCACAAATTAAATATGGGTATGATGTCATTGCTGTCACTGAGACATGGCTGAGAGAAGGGCAGGACTGGCAGGTCAGTGTTCCAGGATATAGGATTTTCAGGTGAGACAGGGAAGGAGATAAAAGAGGAGGGGCTGTAATGACCTTGATCAGAGAATTAATTACAGCAGTTAGGTGGAACAACATTTTAGAAGGCTCTTCAAATGATGTAATATGGGTAGAGCTTAAAAACCAATAAGGAGCAATCACTTGCTGGGAGTGTTCTATAGGCCCCCTAACCATCTGATAACGATCATAACTTTGTTAGATTCAAGATTGTTATGGAAAAGGACAAGGATGAGCCGGTAAGCAAAGTTCTAAACTGGGAAAAGGCTGATTTTAATCTGATCAGCCCCGAAAGCTTGTGAGCCTATTATCAAATAAATCGGTGGGACTAAAACCTGGTGTTGTCAGACTTTTTACTGTGTTTACGCCAGTCCAACGCCGGCGTACCCACGATAGGATTTGGCCAGAGTGGAAAGGGAGCAGTCACTTTCGGGTAAATCTGCGATGGAACAGTGGGCACATTCAAGAAGGTTGTCAAAGAATACAGCAGAATATAGGTCAATTGCAGATATGGGTGGAGAACTGGCAGATGGAGTTTAATCCAGGCAAGCGTGAGGTGCTGCAATTTGGGAGATCAAATGTTAAGGGTGAATATACAGTTAATGGCAGGACCCTGAACAGCATTGATGTATAGAGGGATCTTGGGGTTCAAGTCCATAGCTCTCTGACAGTTGCCACATGAGTAGATAGGGTGGTAAAGAAGGCATATGGCATACTTGCCTTTATTGGTCGGGACACAGAGTACAAGAATCAGGATGTTATGTTGCAGCTTTATAAAACTTTGGTTAGGCCACACTTAGAGTATTGCGTTCAATTTTGGTTGCCACATTACAGGAAGGATATGGAGGCTTTGGAGACGCTGCAGAAGAGGTTTACCAGGATGCTGGTTAGATTAGAGGGTATGAGCTGGACAAACTAGGGCTGTTTTCTCTAGAGCGGTGGAGGCTGAGGGGAGACCTGATGGAAGTCTATAAAATTATGAGAGGCATAGATAGGGCTGACTGTCCAAATCTTTTTCCCCAGAGTTGAAATGTCTAATACTAGGGGCCTGCCCTTAAGATGAGAAGGGGAAGTTCAAAGGAGATGTGAGGGACAAGATTCTTACACAGAGTAGGTGTCTGGATAATGATGTAGGAAGTGGTGGTGGAGACAGGTACGATAGGGGCATTTAAGGGGTTTTTAGATAAGCACATGAATATGAAAGGAATAGAGGTATATGGGCTACAGGAAGATATTGACAGGATGGTCAAATGGGCAGATAAGTAGCAGGTGGAATTTAACCCTGAAAAGTGCGAGGTGATACACTTTGGAAGGAGTAATTTGACAAGAAAGTTTGCAATGAATGATGGGACACTAGGAGATTTTGTGGAAGAAGGGGACCTTGGCGGGTTTGTCCACAGATCTCTGAAAGCAGAAGGGCATGTTAGAAGGGTGGGGAAAAAGGCACATGGGCACTTGCCTTTATCAGTCGAGGCATAGATTACAAAAGCAGGGAGGTCATGTTGGAGATTTATAGGACTTTGATGAGGCCATAGCTAGATTACTGAGTGCAGTTCTGATCGCCACATTTTTGGAAGGATATGATTGCACTGGCTGGGGTGCAGAGGAGATTCACTGGATGCTACCTGGGATGGAACATTTAAGTTATGAAGAGAGGTTGGGTAGGCTTGGGTTTTCATAAGAACATAAACATAAGAACATAAGAAATAGGAGCAGGAGTAGGCCATCTAGCCCTTCAAGCCTGTCCCGCCATTCAATAAGATCATGGCTGATCTGTCGTGGCTCAGTTCCAAATTCCCGCCCTCTCCCCATAACCCTTAATCCCCTCGCTTATCAAAAACCCATCAACCCGCATCTTAAAAACATTTAGCGAGGCAGCCTCCACCACTTCAACGGGCAGAGAATTCCAGAGATTCACCACCCTTTGAGTGAACGTTGAAGCATAAAAGACTGAGATGGTGTACAGGATTATAAGAGACATGGACAGAGGGATATGGAGCAGCTGTTCCTCTAGTTGAAGGTTCAGTCACGAGAGGACAAGGATTCAAGGTGAGGGGCAGGAGGTTTAGGGGGGATGTGAGGAAAAGCCATTTTACCCAGAGAGTGGGTGATGGTCCGAATGTGCAGCCTGGGAGAGCGGTGGAGACAGGTTGTCTCACATCTTTTAAAAAGTACCTGGATGAGCACTTGGCTTATTCAACATTCAAGGCGATGGACCAAGTGCTGGTAAATGAGGTTAAATGGGTGGATCAGGTGTTTCTCATGCGTTGGTGTGGACTTGATGGGCCAAGGGGCCTCTTCTGCACTCTGTGATTCAGTTAGTAATGAATAATCAACAAAGTAAAACCTAATAGAGGCTCATGTTTGGATTACCAGAATATTATTTGGATGACAATAAGAACAGTTTGTTCAGCTTGCTTGTTTAACTTACAATTGTATGGTGT
The DNA here is from genome assembly GCF_965287045.1 of Carcharhinus amblyrhynchos. NCBI lineage: Eukaryota > Metazoa > Chordata > Chondrichthyes > Carcharhiniformes > Carcharhinidae > Carcharhinus > Carcharhinus amblyrhynchos. The sequence goes on along the minus strand of NC_137329.1, from coordinate 7,266,336 downwards.
TTTTAATGTAGAAAAAATATTCCAAACATGTGCAATATTTTAGTTTTACAGAGTTGTATGAATGTCTGCAAGTGTGAGTTGATTTGCTGCAATAGCTATTAGTGAGCTATAATGATTTTTTTGAATGAAGCAATTGTAATTTCTGGGTGAATTATGTAACTGTGATCTAAATGGAATCTTTGTGTAATAGCTCATTACGTTCAAATCCCAGGACATATTCAGTCTGTTGTTGCTGTGCAACAAATGACATTTTGGATGTCCCATCTTTTGAATTATTAAGCATTATTTTGGTGACTGGAATCAGTCTCCATACTAGAGGACATCTCCCTCCCTTCCCCAATGAACATCACTGAGTTTTTGTGGTCGATTCGTCCTCCCTGTCTTTATTCATCTTTTTTTCCTCTTCTCTTACCTTTCATTTCTCCCTCTCTATGCCTCCTCCACACCTTTTGCTTGTTCCTTCATTTCTCTGTATTCCCCTTATTCTCTTTCCTCGCTTCCTCTCCTCTCCCTTCCTCCCTCCCTCCTCATCCTCTTTTGCCTTTGTTAATGTTAACAATTACAGTCAATGCTCACCACTTGCCTTGGTGAGTAAAGTTCCAACATTGGTCAAGAAGCTTCACATCAACCAGGCAGCCCACTTAATTGGCACCCCTTCCACTACCTTAAACATTCACTCCTTCTACTATAGACACATGAAGGCTGCTGTGTAATTCCTATAAGATGCATCAGAAATCCACCAAGATCTCCTTTATAGCACTTTCCAAGCCTGTGACTTCTACCACCCAGAAGAACAAGGGCAGCAGATGCAGAGGAACACTCCCACCTGCAAGTTGCTTTTCAAGTCAAACATCCTCTTGATCTTGAAACTATATCACTGTTCCTTCACTGTTACTGGGTTAAAATCCTGGAACACCCTCCCTAACAGCATTGTGGGTGTGCCTATACCTCAGGGACTGCAGCTGTTCCAGAAGACAACTCAATATCAGCAGCTTAGGGATGATTCAGGATGGCTTATTAATATGACGCCCACATTCCATGAAAGAACAAAAAAAAATGTCTTCTTAATGTACAGCAAATTTTAAAAAACTCAAACAGCAGACCCTTGCCTCAGGAAGATTTAAATCACGCAATAATTAAACGGCCTTGGAGACTGTAGACATTCTATTTGATTTATGATAACCGGATCTGGTTCCTCAGCTCATTCTGTAATTCTCTTGTCTGCTGCTGATCAAATACGTTCTTGTCCATAGCCTTACTTGGTGCAAAATTAATGTACTTATTGACTATTATAAGCTGCTGCTCCCACTTTTGCTTGGGCAATGCAAATGCAGATTGGTTGTGCCGGACAGTTAATACCAGTGCAAAGTGGTTCAGATTTGTTATGAACACCAACACCAATAACTTATATTTATTTAGCACCTTTAGTGTGAGAAAACACCCCAAGACACTTCACTGTAACACTGAGACACATTGGTCAGATGACCAAAAACTTGGTTGAATAGGTAGGTTTTGAGGAACGTTTTAAAGGAGGGAGATGAGATTAGAGAGATGGACAGGTTTCAGGAGGGAATTCCAGAACTTTGGGCCAAAGCAACTGAAGGTATGGCCACCAATGACGGAGGCCACAAAAGGCAAAAATTAGAGGAGCCCAGATATCTCAGAAAGTTATGGAGTTTGGTGGAGGTTACAGAGATAGGGAGAGGTGAATAGAGGGATTTGAAAACAAAGGCTGGAATTCACCATCTTCGCGCATGGCTGGGATTCTCCAATCTTGCTGCAGTGCATGGAGTTTTGGCCAAACGCCAAATCCTCCGTTCTCACTGGCAGCAGTGGCAGGGTGAACGTGATTGGAGAATCCCAGCCAATGATGAGAGGTTTGCTTATTGGAAGCCAGTGGATGTAGGAGGCTCATGGGAATGGGATTTTCTATGAGTTAAACATGGCTAGCCGGGTTCCGGGTGATGTCAAAGGTGGGTAGAATGTGGGAGTGCAGCCAGGAGTGTGCTGCAATATTCAATCTAAAGGTAACAAAGCTATAATGAGGGTTTCAGCAGCAATGGAGCTATGACAGGGGCACTGTTCGAAGGTGGAAATCGGCATTTTTAGTGATGGCATGAATGCTTGACTGAATGACAAATCTGTGTTAAAGTCTGTTTCACTGTCAAGAAGCATGGAGGAGTCTGGTTCCAGCTTGGATAGGACTTTGAGCAGAGTTCTGAGCCCATATTTCCCAGTGTGTAAGTAGCACTGTGTTCCATGAGAACACATGTGGACCCAGACTGATATCTGATATCTCAATGTAAAACTGCACAAAAAGCAGAAACTACCCAACACCTCAGTGCTCTAGTAATTTGATTTGATTTATTATTGTCAGATGTATTAACAATATTGTTTCTTGCACGCTGTACAGACAAAACATACAATTCACAGAGAAGGAAACGAGAGAGTGCAGAATGTAATGTTACAGTCATAGCTAGGATGCAGAGAAAGATCAACTTAGTGCAAGGTAAGTCTGACAGCAGCAGGAAAGAAGCTGTTCTTGAGTCGGTTGGTACATGACTTCAGACTTTTGTCTGAAGGAAGAAAGTGGAAGAGAGAATGTCTGGGGTGCTTGGGGTCCTTAATTATGCTGGCTTCTTTGCCAAGGCAATGGGAAATGTCGACAGACTCAATGGATTTGAGGCTGGTTTGTGATGGATTGGGCTACATTCACGACTTTTCGTAGTTCCTTGCGGTCTTGGGCAGAGCAGGAGCTGTGATACAACCAGAAAGAATGATTTTTATGGTGCATCATTAAAAGTTGGTGAAAGTCGTAGCTGACATGCCAAATTTCCTTGATCTTCTGAGAAAATAGAGGCGTTGGTGGGCTTTCTTAACTATAGTGTCGGCATGGGGGGACCAGGACAGGTTATTGGTGATCTAGACATTTAAAAACTTGTACGAAGCTTAGATTGAGATCAGCTTGTAACCAGGCAAATCCAACCGGTTACCGGGCAAACCTAACTAGTTACCAGTTAAACCCAGTGTGCTTCCACGCAGACTCAAGCTGCTGTCATCAAAGCTGTCAATACCAGTTGGTAACTGGGCTTTCGGGCTCTCACTGTTCCAGCAATCTGTGCTCCAGCAAATTACTAGGATCCTGAGGAATCACTCTGAGGGCATGGGAGTAGATGTGGAGCATGAACCTGTTGTGCCTTGTTTTAAGATGGCAGCACTGTCTCACTGCCAATGCCCTTGCTGGTGTCTCTCAATCTGCCAGCCCAGACCGCTGCTGCCCATGCTAAGATGCTGCGGTCTGAAGTCAAACTTCTAGGCCCAGAATCTCTTGAGAGCAGACTGCAAGGCTACCACTGAATGTCAGCAACTTTCCACCAGCTGAGAGCACCTTCTGACACTCCTTCCCGGACTTGAGAAAGGATGTACTGGCACTGGAGGGGATTCACTAGGTTGATTCTAGAGTTGAGAGGGTTGACTTATGAAGACAGACTGAGTAGAACTGGGCTATACTCATTGAACATAAGAACATAAGAACATAAGAAATAGGAGCAGGAGTAGGCCATCTAGCCCTTCGAGCCTGCCCCGCCATTCAATAAGATCATGGCTGATCTGTCGCTGCTCAGTTCCACTTTCCCGCCCTCTCCCCATAACCCTTAATCCCCTCTCTTATCAAAAACTCATCAACCCGCGTCTTAAAAATATTTAGCGAGGCAGACTCCACCACTTCAACGGGCAGAGAATTCCAGAGATTCACCACCCTTTGAGTGAAGAAGTTCCTCCTCAACTCCGTTCTAAACCGCCCCCCTTTTATCTTGAGGCTGTGCCCCCTAGTCCTACTGTCTTTTTTGAGCGGGAAGAGTCTCTCCACCTCTATCCTATCCATCCCATTCATCATCTTATACGTCTCAATGAGATCTCCCCTCATTCTTCTAAACTCTAACGAGTACAAGCTTAGTTTATTCAGCCTCTCCTCATAGCTCAACCCCCTCAACTCCGGTATCAGCCTAGTAAACCTCCTCTGCACTCCCTCCAAGGCCAAAATATCTTTGCGCAGGTGCGGCGCCCAAAACTGCACACAGTACTCCAGCTGCGGCCTCACCAATGCCCTATACAGCCGCAGCAAGACCTCCCTACTTTTATATTCAATCCCCCTCGCTATTGGAATTCAGAAGAATGAGGGGAGATCTTGTAGAAACATGTATGATTATGAAGGTAGTAAATAAGATAGAAGCAGGGAAGTTGTTTCTACTGGCGGATGAAACTAGAATTAGGGGACATAGCCTCAAAATAAGGGGAAGCAAATTTAGGACTGAGTTAAGGAGGAACTTCTTCACACAAAGGGTTGTGAATCGGTGGAATTCTGTGCCCAGTGAAGCAGTTGAGGCTACCTCATTGAATGTTTTTAAGGCAAGGATAGATAAATTTTTGAACAGTAAAGGAATTAAGGGTCATGGTGAGTGGACAGGTAAGATCAGCCATGATCTTATTGAATGGCAGAGCAGGCTCGAGGGGCCAGATGGCCTACTCCTGCTCCTGTTCTTATGTTCTCCTCCATCTGTGAGAAGTAGTCTTTTTTACTGCCTCTGCTCCATCTCAGCCTCATCCTGTGGCCTAATGGGGAATGAAATAACTGTCACACTCACGACTGGGAACAAGTGGTCTGAGCAGAAATAACTACAGAAAGTTCAGGAGATACTCAACAGGACTGGACAGAAAAACACAGTTAACGTTTCAGGTTGATGACCCTTCAGCAGATTTGAGGCTGAGTTTGATTGGAGCACTTGAATTACGAACCAAGGCCTTCTTGACATTTTTTAATTCATTCATGGGGTGTGGGCGTCCCTGGCTGAGCCATAAAGGACATTACAACAATCAACAAAGGTTTCATAGGCATATTTAGTGAAATAACTCTTCCATGGCTGGTGTCCCTTCACCAAATTTAGATTTATTTATATAGGCAGCAACACTGATACAGAGTATAAACAGTAAGACATCTCACAACACCAAGTTAAAGTCCAACCAGTTTATTTGATAGTAAACCCACTAGCTTTCAGGGTTTGCCCCTTCATCAGGCGAGTGGAGAGCTCTGGTCACAAACAGAGCATATAAAGGCACAAATGGTTTACAGAATACTGATTAGTCTTTACAGCTAATCAATATAATTGATAATATAATACATATTATAATATAATATATAATATAACAATATAATAATATACGCTCTGTTTGTGACTAGAACTCTCCACTCACCTGACGAAGGGGCAAACCCCAAAAGCTAGTGGGTTTACTATCAAATCAACTGGTTGGACTTTAACCTGGTGTTATGAGACTTCTTACTGTGTTTACCCCAGTCCAACGCCAGCATCTCCACATCACAGAGTATAAATCCAGAGTGTCAGTAATCCTGACACTCCACACTATGTAGATATGCAGGGCTCCCTGTTTGGACAACCCATTACTGTCTTAATCTGGGAGCTAACCACTTAATCAAAGCTAACCACTGCGTTACCGTGCTGCTCGATTGCGCAGGTTATAAGTGCTGTCCGTATGCAATGCTGATTCAACGCCAACCCTGCCATTTTTGAGGCTAATGCTCTTAAACACTTGTTCATGCAGCAGCTAGAATGACCCATCCTCCTCCCCGCCGATGGGGAGGTCCACATTATGGACTTCATTAAAGTCATTACATTTAGAGCTTTCAATTTCAATTTTTTAAAAATTGAATTCAAATTTAACTATCTGCCATGCTGGGATTCAAATCTGGGACCATAGGACATTAGCCTGGATTCTGGATTACTAATCCAGAGACAATACCATTGCCTCCCCTAAATAATTTCTACAAATAGAAATTAATCTGCAAATAATCTGAGAATGGTTGATGATCTGTTTAAATAGCACTGGTGGCTGGTGGTGGGGTGGTTTTGCCAGGGTGTCGGCGGGGAGGAGGATGGGTCATTCTAGCTGCTGCATGAACAAGTGTTTAAGAGCATTAGCCTCAAAAATGGCAGGGTTGGCGTTGAATCAGCATTGCATACCGACAGCACTTATAACCTGCGCAGTCGAGCAGCACGGTAACGCAGTGGTTAGCTTTGATTTGATTTGGTTTGATTTGATTTATTATTGTCACATATGTTATCATACAGTGAAAAGTATTGTTTCTTGTGCACTATACAGACAAAACATAACGTCCATAGAGAAGGAAATGAGAGACTGCAAAATGTAGTGTTACAGTCATAGCTAAAGTGTAGAGAAAGGTCAACTTAATGCAACGTAGGTCCATTCAAAAGCCTGACAGCAACAGGAAAGAAGCTGTTCTTGAGTTGGTTGGTACATGACTTCAGACTTTTGTATCTTTTCCCAAAAGAAGAAGGTGTAAGAGGGAACGTCCGGGGTGGTGGGTTCCTTAATTATGCTGGCTGCTTTGCCAAGGCAGCGGAAAGTGGAGATAGAGCCAATGGATGGGAGGCTGGTTTGTGTGATGGATTGGGCTACATTCATGACCTTTTATAGTTTCTTGTGGTCTTGGGCAGAGCAGGAGACATACCAAGCTGTAATATAACCAGAAAGAATGCTTTCTATGGTGCATTTGTAAAAGTTGATGAGAGTCGTAACTGATATGCCAAATTTCCTTAGTCTCCTGAGAAAGTAGAGGCATTGGTGGGTTTTCTTAAGTATAGTGTCGGCACTATACTGGAGGGACCAGGACAGGTTGTTGATGATCTGAACACCTAAAAACTTGAAGCTCTCGACCCTTTCTACTTCATCCCCATTGATGTAGATAAGGGTTACGTTCTTTGTTACGTTTCCTGAAGTTGATGAAAATCTCTTACATTTTGTTGACATTGAGGGAGAGATTATTGTTGCCACAGCAATTCACCAGATTCTCTAACTCATTCCTTTACTCTATCTCATCATTGCTTGAGATCCAATCCACTACAGTGGTGTCGTCAGCAAACCTGAAAATCGAATTGGAGGGAATTTGGCCGCACAGTCATAGGCGTATAAAGAGAATAGTAGGGGGCTGAGAACACAGCCTTGTGGGGCACCAGTGTTGAGGATGATCGCAGAGGAGGAGTTGTTGCCTATCCTTACTGATTGTAGTCTGTGATTTAGGAAGTTCAGGATCCAGTCACAGAGGGAGGTGCAGAGACCCAGGCCATGGAGTTTGGAGATGAGTTTCGTGGGAATAATGGTGTTGAAGGCTGAGCTGTAGTCAGTAAATAGGAGTCTGACATTGGTGTCCTTGTTATCTAGCTGTTCCAGGGTTGAGTGCGGGGCCAGGGAAATGACGTCAGCTGTTACAACGGTAGGCAAACAATAGTGGATCCAGGTAGTCTGAGAGGCTGGAATTGATTCATGCCATGACTAACCTTTCAAAGCACTTCATAATGATGGATGTCACAGCCACCGGCCCATAATCATTAAGGCACACTGTTTGGTTTTTCTTGGGTACCGGGATGATGGTCACCTTCTTAAAGCAGATAGGGACCTCAGATTGTTGTAAAGAGAGGTTGAAGATGTCTGTGATTACGCCCACCAGCTAATCCGCGCAGGATCTGAGTGCATGTCTGGGTTCCCCTTCCAGGCCAGTCACTTTCTGTGGGTTGACCTTCAAGAAAGCTGCTCTGACATCTGCAATAGTAACCCCAGATACAGGCTCATCCAGGCTTCCAGGGTGGTGGGCATGCTTTCGCTGACCTCTTGCTCAAAATGGCGTAGAATGCATTGAGCTCATCAGAGAGAGCTGGCGAATTTAACATAGAACATAGAACAGTACAGCACGGTACAGGCCCTTCAGCCCTAGATGTTGGGCCGTTCCTTGTCCGAAACCAAGATCAAGCTATCCCACTCCCTATAATTCTGGGGTGCTCCATGTGCCTTTCCAATAACTGCCTGAAAGTTCCTAAAGTGTCCAATTCTACTATCACAGCAGGCAGTCCATTCCACATCCCAGCCACTCTTTGACTAAAGAAACTACCTCAGACATCCCTCCTACATCTCCCACCATGAATCATATAGTTATGCCCCCTAGTAACAGATACATACACCCAAGGAAATAGTCTCTGAATGGCCACTCTATCTATCCCCCTCATCATCTTATAAACCTCTATAAAGCCACCTCTCATCCTCCTCCGCTCTAAAGTGGAAAACCCCAGCTCCCTCAACCTTTCCCCATAAAATCTACTGTCCAAACCAGGCAGCATCCTGGTAAATCTCCTCTGCACTCCAATGCTTCCACATTCTTCTTATAGTGAGTACATGCCTTCATCTTGTTGCCTCACAGCGCCCGGGTTCGATTCCCAGCTTGGGCCACTGTCTGTGTGGAGTTTGCACATTCTCCCTGTGTCTGTGTGGGTTTCCTCCAGGTGCTCCAGTTTCCTCCCACAGTCTGACAGATGTGCATTGGCCATGTACCCAAAGTACCCAAACAGGCGCCAGAGTGTAGCGTCTAGAGTAATTTCACAATAACTTCATTGCAGTGTTAATGTAAGCTGACTTGTGACTAATAAATAAACTTTAAACTATAAATATATATTTTTGATACACATTCCCTTGCCAAGATGGCATTAGGCATAGACTACATAGGAAGTTGTATGCAGGCTGTGTGGATTCAATTTTGGGACCAAATTAACACTCAATGTGTCAAAGCTACAGATGTTGCAGAGCCCAATTCTGCAGCTGGCATCTTTGCAGGAAGTGGGAAACTAAGAAGAAGTGTCATTTAAATAGTTCTAAGAGTTTATTGATTTGTCTATTCACATGTATGAATAGCCATTTTTGCATTTATTTGACCTTGAAAGTCAATGGCAATTTTACTAGGTGAAAGATTACATGCATTTCCTCATTTATTTTGGACACAAATCCTTTTCAAGTAGATGTGACATCTGACTCTTTAAACGTTTGGGATTTTTTGGCAGGGAGAACATATGCAATGATCAGTGGCTGGTGTTTCATTTGTACAAAATTTTCTCTAACTCAATGAGCTGAGCAATTACACAAGTGAGGAGAATTCCTAAAGAAGCATATGCGCTGAAGCTGTACTGTAATATTAACATTCAATCAACCTAATGCGTTTGTCTGAAATTTCTCCTTCCACTATCTCAGTGAAAGTAATAACCAGGATTTATTAAACAGGCTATTGGCAACCCTAAATAGCCCAAAGATGTAGTACATAGGTGGATTGATAATGCTAAATTGCCTGTGGGTTAGATGGATTACCCATGGTAAATACGTGGGGTTACAGGGGCAGGGTGGGGGAGAGGGCCTGGGTAAGATACTCAGTCGGTGCAGACTTGATGGACTGAATGGCCTTTTCTGCACTGCAGGGATTCTATGATTCTGAAATACTGGAGGGAAAATTTCAGATGAGCGTCCCTTCTTGTGTTCCACACCTTAAATCTGGGGCAGCAGACTGTAGTAATGAATGTCGTTCTGTATGCAGCAGATGTTTCTTTTATTAAACTGCTGTATAAGAGAAGTTTCAGCATTAGATTAATGTTAGACCTTGGTATTCATTCAATGAACATGTTCACTCTATTATTTTTCAAAGACAATCAGCCTCCTGCTAAGAAAGGGGAAAGCAGTGTCTGCCAAAAAAATTGCAAAGTCCTCCTCTAAGAATGACCTGATTTTGCCAGAATAATGAGGAAAATACATGACTTCAGCTAAAAGGTATTTATGGCAGTCAGTGCCAGCAACTACCAGTTTAGAAAAAACCCTTGCAGCATTGTAGGAAGGCAGAGGCTTAAATGTTACTGCCGTTGTTCTATAGGCTTTCAAACTGTGGGCCTTGTCTCTGGGGGTCCATGTTGCCTTCTTAAAATGCTCATGAGCTCAAATTTCTGTCGTTTTGCCAAATGGATGATGTATTTTTTGACCTACTGACACATTGTTCCTGCTGCTGTCCACAAATTGTTTTCTGCAGCAACATTTGTACTTTTTTTTCCCCTTCGGTCAGCTCGCCTTGCCTTTCACAGGTCAGGTAGTGCATCAGTACACCCAGTCACTTCCCCCACACAAAAAGAAATAACGACTCAACTCTATAATAGAGTGAAAGCGAGAATAGAAATCTAATTCAGGTTAACTTGTCACATCTTATATAAAAGCAAAATATTGCGGATGCTGGAATCTGAAACAAAAGCAAAGCATGCTGGAAAATCTCAGCAGGTCTGACAGCATCTGTAGAGACAGAATATTCTGAGATTTTCCAGCATTTTGGAGCTTGTCACATCTGTTGAGTTACGTTTTTATAACGAAAAATTATAATAAACGGAACACTTTATTCATTGATGGGATGTGGGCATTGCTGACTGATCCAACATTTATTCAGAGAATCTTAGAATCCCTACAATGCAGAAGGAGGCTATTCAGCCCATTGATCTAGCACCGACAACAATCCGACCCGGGCCCTATCCCTGTAACCCACATATTTACTCTGCTAGTCCCTCTGACACTAAGGGGCAACTTAGCATGGCCAATCAATCTAAGAAAGAAGTCTTACAACACCAGGTTAAAGTCCAACAGGTTTATTTGGTAGCAAACACTACTAGCTTTCGGAGCGCTTGCTGCTCCTTCGTCAGGTAAGTGGGAGATCTTTTCACAAACAGGGCATATAAAGGCACAAACTCAATTTACAGAATAATGATTGAAATGCAAGTCTTTACAGCTAATCAAGTCTTAAATGTACAGACAATGTAAGTGGACAGAGCATTAAGCACAAGTTAAAGAGATTTGTATTCTCTCCAGATAGGACAGTTAGTGAGATTTTGCAAGTCCAAGCAAGTCATGGGGGTTACAAATAGTGTGACATGAACCCAAGATCCCACTTGAGGCCGTCCTCATGTGTGCAGAACTTGGCTATCAGTCTTTGCCCAGTGACTCTGCACCTTCGTGTGTCGTGAAGGCCACCTCGGAGAACGCTTACCCAAAGATCAGAGGCCGAATGTCCATGACCGCTGAAATGTTCCCCAATAGGAAGAGAACAGTCTTGCCTAGTGATTGTCGAGCGGTGTTCATTCATCCATTGCCATAGCGTCTGCATGGACACAGACATCAAGTTTCTACCTGATGAAGGAGCAGCAAGCTCTCTGAAAGCTAGTGGCGTTTGCTACCAAATAAACCTGTTGGACTTTAACCTGGTGTTGTAAGACTTCTTACTGTATTTGCCCCAGCCCAACATCGGCATCTCCACATCATGACTACCATTGACACCGCAAACTGCCGCCTCCAAGTGGACAGGATCTCCAAGAAGATCGCACATATTGACACAGACATCAAGTTTGTACCTGACGAAGGTGCAGCAAGCGCTCTGAAAGCTAGTGGTGTTTGCTACCAAATAAACCTGTTGGACTTTAACCTGGAGTTGTAAGACTTCTTACTGCGTTTACCCCATCAATCAATCTAACCCACACATCTTTGGATTCTGAGAGGAAACCAGAGCACTGGAGGACACCCACACAGACATGGGGAGAATGTGCAGTCTCCACACAGACAGCGACTCAAGCTGCGAATCGAACCCGGATCCCTGGCTCTGTGAGGCAGCAGTGCTAACAATGTACCACCCATGTCCTTCCCCAACTGCATTCAGATTTCAGAGGGCATTTAAGAATCAAACACTTTGCTGTGGATCTGGAGCCAGGCCAGGAAAGTTTGGTACATTGCCTCCCCTAAAGGGCATTAGTGAACCACATTGATTTTTACGGCGGTGATTTCATCACTAGACTTTTGGTGTCAGATTTTTTTTACTTCAAATTTTACCATCTGCCATGGGATTTGAACACAGGTCCCCAAAGCATTATCTTGGGTCTCTGGATTACTAGTCCAATACCACTTCACCACCAACACTTCCTCTAGTTAGTTGATAACTAACCTTCTAAGTTGCAGTTTACTGAGCTGCTTCTTAATCCCAGGTGACATGAATTAAATTGGCAGAAAACTGGCATCTGGTGGTGTGGACCTCAGTAGAAGGCTGAGAAAGATTGAAAGAACTCCTCAGAGGCCAGTGTCCCTTCAGTTGATTCCCTTTATTTACAATCTTATCTCCACTCCTAAGAGTACTAGAGGTACATAGTCAGAATCTGGAGCCCCAGAAGACTCAACACTCCTTGCTATAAATACAAGTTAGCCTCCCTGATTTGGCAGGCAACCATTACCTCAATCAGAAAGCTCATCAAGAGGCCTACCTCAAGGGACTCATTGGGCTCATTACAAAGGCCACCCATTTAGCACTTGTGGCTGGAGATGGGCTTAGCCAGGATTAAAGATGGGGATTGTCATACAACAATCCTAGTCAAGCCAACATTCTGTGACAGAGTATACAATAAGCAATAAACACAGAAAAATACTGGAAGAACCCAGCAGGGCTGACAGCAACTGTGAAAAGAGAAACAGACATGAAACACTACCTCCCTGTTTCTCTCTCCACAGATACTGCCAGACCTTCTGGGATTTTCCAACATTTTTCTGTTTTAATTTCAGATTTCCAGATCCACATTATTTTGTTTTTATAAAAAACACTAGTCAATGCTCTTATGTGAAATTGGAGTTGGATTTCACATGGCCACTGGGTTGCCACTTCTGCCACTGCTATCAATCTGTGTCTAGTACAAAGATGGGCAACCTTAGCAAGTTTGTGGGCCGCATGAGTGACCCTTCTTCATCTTAGTAGGCCACAAGGTTGAAATCGAGCTTGTTCACTCACCATGACCCCTTGAATAAGATTAAATACATTTAATAAACATCAAATATTTTCTAACAAGTTATAGAAAATGTTTAATCATTCACATATTGATAGAACTGTCATCAACATCAAGTGATAAAAACAAAAGAAGTAGTGATAATTTGAACAAGGCCATGGCTCTCACAGTCAGTGTTGTGAGCAATAAGCACGCACCCCACTTCACTTGATCTTGCTTAATGTCTGAATCACTTCAGTCATACTGGCAGGAAAAAAATTCAAATGGGAGATCAGCGGAATGCAAGAACTCTGCGCACGGGCAACGGTCGACAAAATATTTCATGTGGCTGCACTCAGAACCCAGATGAGCTGCATGTGGCCCCTGTGCCACAGGTTAGCCACTGCTGGCCTAGTAGTTTGCTAATGCTGAGATTCTTTTATTATTTATATAAGGGATGTGTGTGTTGCTGTCAAGGCTAGCATTTAATATCCACCCCTAATTACCCTTGAGAAAGTAGTGATGAGCTCATCTTGATGGTGAATATGATACCAATGTCTCTTGATATGTGTCAAAATTTATTCATGGACAAACACCACAAAAACAGATGTGTTCATTTATTCATATTACTCTTCTGTGTGTAAATTGACTGTAAGAAGTCTCACAACACCAGGTGGAAGTCCAACCAGTTTATTTGATAGTAAACCCACAAGCTTTTGGAAACACTGTTCCTTCGTCAGGTGTGTGGAAGGTTCTGATCAGAGAAGGGTATATAAAGGCACAGACAGTTTACAGAATACTGATTAGAATGCAAGTCTTTACAGCTAACCTGCTATTCAAGTCTTAAAGATGCAAACAATGTGAATGGAATTAGCATTAGGCATAGGTTAAAGAGATGTGTATTGTCTCCAGAGAGGACAGTAAGTGAGATTTTGCAAGCCCAGGCAAGTCATGGGGGTTAAAGATAATGCGACATGAACCCAAGATCCCGGTTGAGGCCATCCTCATGTGTGCGGAACTTGGCTATCAGTCTCTGCTCAACGACTCTGTGCAGTCGTGTGTCATGAAGGCCGCTTTGGAGAGCGCTTACCCGAAGATCAGAGGCCAAAAGCCCGTGACCACTGAAATGTCCGCCAACAGGAAGGAACAGTCTTGCTGGTGATTGTCGAGTGATGTTCGTTCATCATTCATCGCTCGACAATCACCAGGCAAGACTGTTCCCTTCCTGTTGGCGAACATTTCAGTGGTCACGGGCTTTTGGCCTCCGATCTTCAGGTAAGCATTCTCCAAGGCGGCCTTCATGACACGTGACAGCGTAGAGTCGCTGAGCAGAGACTGATAACCAAGTTCCGCACACATGAGCACGGCCTGAACAGGGATCTTGGGTTCATGTCGCACTATCTGTAACCCCCATGACTTGCCTGGGCTTGCAAAATCTCACTTACTGTCCTCTCTGGAGGCAATACACATCTCCTTAGTAATGCTATCTCCACTCACATTGTCTGCATCTTTAAGACTTGGATAGCAGGTTAGCTGTAAAGGCTTGCCTTCTAATCAGTATTCTGTAAACTGTCTGTGCGTTTACATGTGCTTCTTTGATCAGAACCTCCCATACACCTGACAAAGGAACAGCATTTCCGAAAGCTTGTGGGTTTACTATCAAATAAACTTGTTGGACTTTAATGTGCTGTTGTGAGATTTCTTACTGTGTTTACCCCAGTCCAATGCCGGCATCTTCACAGCATGTAAATTGATTGCCCAGATTTCTACAATGCAGCAGTGACTATATTTCAAAAGCAGTGAATTAGCTGAGAAGTATTTGGAATATCCTGAAGTCATTATTGAGATGCAACTTATTTTATTTCTTCAGACTGTGAAAGCTTAAATCCATTCCTTTAACATGCACGTTATTAGTTAACCTAAAGTGAAATAATCTTTATTCTCTATACCGTACACCGAATTCTAGCATTAAATCTTATTGTATCAGTAAGTTATCAACATTATTTTCATTGATTTTTCCAAGCATTTATTGATTTCATTGTGAAATTGGTGTGTATTCCGCTTAAATATTAAATATATTTTTTAAGTGATCAGTTATGTTGACAGTATACATAGATCCAATGAATAAATTAGAAATTTGAAAGATTCAAGTAGTGACAAATGAAACTAATAAATGTTTTGACTCTGCAGTGAACATTTAGGTTTTGCTGCATGCCAAAGCCTCTGGGCTCCCTTACATGGCAATAGTCGATCGCGGAGAAATGTTCTGGGTAGTTAGCAATGAAAGATTGTTTGTAGAAAGTTATTTGCCAGATATCACACCATTAGTTAACACCATTAACTCACATCCATCAGGTCTAGGTCTTGATGGACTTCATCCAAGGATCTAAAAGAGGCAGCTAGTGAGATCATTGGTTTTAATTTTCCAAAACTCCCTAGGTTCTGGGAAGGTTTCAGGGTTTCACACATAGGATGGTGAGTGTCTGGAACAAGCTGTCAAAGGTAGTATTAGAGCCGGGTACAATTTTGTCTTTTAAAAAGCGTTTAGACAGTTACATGGGTAAGATGGGTGTAGAGGGATATGAATCAAATGTGGGCAGTTGGGACTAGCTTATTGATTAAAAAAAAGGGCAGATGGACAAGTTCAGCTGAAGGACTGTTTCCATGCTGTAAACCTCTATGACTCTATGAATGAATTGGAAGATCGTAAATGTAACTGCTTTATTCAGAATGGAGGGAAACAGAAAGAGGGAAACTGCAGGCTCAGTTCACTTAAAATCTTCATGGAGAAAATGTTAGAAGCTATTATTGAAGAAGTTATAGCAGGGACAAGTTCAAGATAATCAGGCAGAGTCAACATGGTTTTGTTAAAGGGAAATAAAGTTTAACCAATTTATTGGAGTTATTTGAGGGAGCTGTGTGACTTTCACATTGGTCAGAATGGCAAGACTCCTATGCCAAAATCTCATTAATTATCATAGAATCATAGAATCCTACAGTGCAGAAAGAGGCCATTCGGCCCATTGAGTCTGCACCAACCACAATCCCACCCTGGCCCTATCCCCATAACCCCATGCATTTACCCTAGCTAGTCTCCCTGACACTAAAGGGTAATCCATCTAACCTGCACATCTTTGGACAGTGGGAGAAAACCGGAGCACCCAGAGGAAACCCACACAGAAACGGGGAGAAAGCACAAACTCTGCACAGAAAGTGACCCAAACCAGGAATTGAACCTGGGTCCCTGGTGCTATGAGGCAGTAATGCTAACTATTGTGCCACTGTGCCAGCCTGTATTTATGTACAAGTGTGTTCTCCTCTAAATCACCTGGTGGGCCAATAGCTGATTTGTCTGCCTTCCTTTAGTTGGCAGGTTCTGGCACCATATTAAAATACCAGTCCAGTACTGTATCACTCTCTTCAGTGCGTCTCCTCCAGACTATGCAGGATATCAGTAACCTAGAGGGAAAAAGGCCAAGCAGACTTAAGAAGAAGTCTGATCCTCAATTCAACAACATTTCCCAAACCTATCACCTGTGAGGTGCCCATGCCCCATTTGGACCTCTGCTCATTATACCTGGAGTCCTTGTCCATCCATTTCCCAAACCCATCACCTGTGAGGTGCCCATGCCCCATTTGGACCTCTGCTCATTACACCTGGAGTCTTTGTCCATCCCCTTCCAGTAAATGACATGCTGTCCATTTCACCCCCTCGTTGCTGAACTTTTCATGCAGCCTCGTCAGGGTCTAATTTCCCTTCCCTCGGTCTTCCCTCTGCCTCCCATTGTTCTTCTTTATTACATCCTTGCCCTTCTCCATCGTGAGTCCTCGCCCTTCACTGTCCCCTCCCCTCTCCTTGCACAGCCCTCCTTCCACATTGCCCCATTGTCATTATCAAGCCAACCTCCCTCCCTGATCAGGAGATGATGCAGCCATGGTTTGAGAAAATACAAATATGTAGAAAGAAATAAAAAATTGGTTCTGTTTTCATTAAAACAACACAGATTAAAGACAACAAAATAGAATGGTTTAAAAATATGAATGGATGGAGCAGGTAAAAGAGATGATTATTTCCAGTTGTAAAGGGCTTAAAAACAATGGGCCACAGAGACAAGATTAAATATAAGAGATTTAAAACTGAAAGGAGGTGAAATGTCTCCACACCAGAGTTGTGAGTCTCTGGAATTCATTGAAGATTAGATTGTGTAGTTGTGTGAAGAAAAAGGAACTGAAGGAATATGGAAACATGCGGCTGGATTTTCCAACCTTACACGCAGCCAGGATTTCCTGTCCTGCTGCAGTGAATGGGATTTGGCTGAGGGTTAAATTCTCCATCCTGTCTGGCAGCAGCAGTGAAATGTGAATGGCCGGAGAATTCCGGCCAAAGTGAGTAAGTGTCAATTGAATTGTTTGTTAGTGTGAAGAATAAACACCATCATGAACTATTTGGGCCCTAATGGCTGATATATTTCTATATATCTGTTTTCTGGCAGTGTTGATTAACGGTGGAATACATTAGAGTCATAGAGTCTTGGAGATTCGCAGCATGGAGACAGACCCTTCAGCCCAACTTGTCCATGTTGCCCAGTTTTAACCACTAAGCTAGTCCCAATTGCCCATGTTTGTCCCATATCCCTCTATACCCATCTTACCCATGTAACTGTCTAAATGCTTTTTAAAAGACAACATTGTACCGGCCTCTACTGCTACCTTTGGCAGCTTGTTCCAGACACTTACAACCACCTGTGTGAAAAAATTATCCCTCTAGATCCTTTTGTGTCTTTCTCCTCTCATCTTAAACCTATGTGCTCTAGTTTGAGACTCCCCTTTGGGAAAAGATGTTGACTGTGTAGCTGATCTATGCCTCTCATTATTTTATAAGATCACCCCTCAGCTTCCTAAGCTCCAGGGAAAAAAGTCCCAGTTTATCCAGCCTTTCCTTATAATTCAAATCATCAAATCCCAGTAGCATACTAGTAAATCTGATGCTTGATGGAGACACACACCCTTCTTCAAATTAGACCACTTCTATGTCCAACAAAACTTTGTTTTAACATGTCATCTAAAAATGAGAATAGGTTTATTGACACAGGCAGGTAATCAGCTTCCATATTTCCTTCCCCAAGGTCAGACTTTTAGTTGATGAGGGGATAACGAGGACTGATTGATAAAGTTAGCTATCTACATGATCAGATGTCTGTCCCACAAGAGCTCTGTTGGGCTCTTGTGGATACATCCAGCCTTGTGCTCTTTCTATGGCCACATATATATCGACTCAGACTCCATTCAAAACATCCTGCCCCAGACCTGGCGAACATAGGAAGTCCCCACACAGTTTAGTTTCAAGCATACAATAGATACATGTATGTTTTTAAAACTACCCAGGCCCACCAGAATGCTACTGCCCTGGTGGCCCACCCAGATTGTAGCTTTACTGTGGAAATATACATCAGCCTACAGTTTCCACAAAAAGCATAACAAAATAATCCACCAGAGACTAAAATAAAATGGTCACCTGTTGATGGAGCACAGGCCAAGTGGGAAATTGTTCTTGAAAAACTGCACCTCTGTATTTATCAACTGAATCTTCATCCTCCAATTGCAACCAGACTTTGTTGCTGAAAGTATGTTTTGCATGGTTCAATCTCTCTGGGAATAGAATCCTCAGTTGGCTGTTTTAACATCTGTTATATATCGTATTGTACAAATTTAACACAGACATATAGTAGGGAATTTTAGCTCAACTCAGCAGACAAGAAGCCCATGGGATTAGAGGGAGCACTGGTTTTAATATTACTCCGTAATATTGAACTGTGTGTAAAAGAGATAATGGGCGGAATCTTACCGGCTGTTCACGCTCCAATGCCACTGCAGGGAGGACAGACAACTTGGCGCCCAGCCAGATCTCCATTCACTGCAGTAGGACCAGAGAATCCCATTGATGTGAATGGCCGTAAGATTCTTCCCAATGTTTATGGGGCAAGGTTGGGTTTGTGGTTACATCACAGATCAGCTACAATCTCACTGAAGGGCAGAACAATGTGAAGGGGCTAAATGGCCTACTTATAGTCCCATGTTCCTTTATACCAGCATTTCACCTAATACAATTGGTTCCTGGTGGAGAGTTCTTGAGTATTCCCCAACGACATGTATCTACACCCCTTACCCTGATGGGCCTGGTCCAAGTTGAAGCTGATGTAATCTAATGCCCGGGGATGAAGGGCATCCTTGACCAGACGGATGCACCATGTACAGATCCTGCACAGGTCCCCGCTCGCACCCTGGAAAGATCCAGTGGCAAAGAAGTTGAAAATTACTTAACTTGTAATTGGGTGCCTGGTCCTATAAGGAATGATAGTGCAAGGCATCTTGCAGCTTATTGTTTGAAGCGATCAACGGATGATATCGGTGTCCAAATTTGGTAAACCCAAATCCTGGCTTTGCACCAGCCAGTTGGTGGCAACTATCAGGATGGTGCTCCCTCCCAGGCTTCAAGTACATTCTGGCAATGTCTAGGTGGGCAACCTGCTCAAGAGGCCACATCACATCAGAAATAGCTGCTAGCTTGTCCAAGCAAAATAATCATGAAGCTCAATCGTGCCACCTCCAACAGCAATGTGAAGATGGAGGTCCGGCCCACAATGTTTAGCTCTCTGATATGAAAGCTTAGGACAAAACAGTGGAACCTGGGCAAGGCCACAGGGTAAAATTAAGTTTCAATGTGTTCTAAGGAACAAAAGGAGACAGTCCATCATTTCAGTATCTATTACAGAAAGAATATGACCTTTACAATTAGAAAAATACATTCTGGTTATTAAAATCACTTCTTCCAACAGGTATTGTATAATTTGCATTGTCAGGGTCATTCTCCAATTTATTTGTGGGTATTCTCTTTGCTGTTGATACTCCCAGCAGGCAAGATCAGGAGCTAGAAAAATATATTCATAAGTTGCATCATACAGCAACCCAACTGGAGAAATAAGCCTAATGTATAGTGCTTTCCAAAAGTTGAACTAGTTCAGAGAGGAGTTGTTAACAACTTAATCATAATACTCTGGACATTACTGAGGGGGGCAGCAATCCAGATTCATGTTGTCCACTGTCTATCAATTCTCAAAACTGTTTCTCAGGAGATCATTTTTAAAAATCCATTTTATGGAATTTGAGTACCTATCGCTGGCTAGGCTGGCATTTATTGCCCATCCCTAATTGGCTTTGAGAAGGTGGTGGTGAACCACTTTCTTGAATCGCTGCAGTCCGTGTGGTGTAGATATACTCACAGTGCTGTTAGGGAGGGAGTTCCAGGATTTTGACCCAACGACGGTGAAGGAACAATGAGTTATTTCCAAACCAGCATGGTGGAATGGAAATTCCAGGGCAAGTTTTCCTATAGTCCTGCAACATTTTTAATTTGCTTTGATCAAAGCATTCCTCCTATCATGGAAAAGTAGGTTATTACATTTACATCCATGACTGAACATGGCAACTGTGTCTTTCATGTCTTGATTTCCAACTTTCATAGTTATTTAGTTGTAACTATGTCAAAACAAAGGCGGTGCTGATTATCGTTACCAAGGCAGTTCGGTCCAAGACTGCCTCCTAAAATTCCCAGCAGCTGGTTTCCGGATAATTGAAAGGAGTTCAGTGTTTAATCACACAGCTACTGAAATAATGAAATACAATAACCTGATATATTTAATCAAATCAGTTCTGCAACAGTCACATAAAGACTGGAACTTCCTTGCAGTTGCTTTGACTGTAACTTTGCCGGAAGTGAAATGGAAATGTCACTCACACACATACATAACATTTTCACCACACGTGTGATGAGATCATGTGAATGACCTCATCACAAGCAGCTCCAAAAATATAAAAGACAATAGAGGAAAGGGCAGGAATTCAATAGCTCAATTAGAATTTAATAATATTAACCCTGGGGGTTGAGGGTGGGGGGGTATTAGAGGTGGGGGGGAGTTTGGGGGTGGAGGAGGGTAGTGTGGTTGCCTGTAATAAGTCCTCAGAGGCAAAAGTCCCTTCACCAAAATCCTTTTATTTATAAGCCTGACAACAGCATAGAGCGCATTCAGTTAGCAGTCTGCACTAGGAGTCCCAGAGGAACTGACACTCCTGGTTAAATACAAGGCAAGAGGCTGCCTGAGTGGCAATTTGGCCCTTAATCAGGGAATTCATAGTCTAACAGACCCACCTCAATTGCCTGATTAAAACCATCACAGTGGGCCTGGGTAAGATGGTCTTTCAGAGAATTGGTGTAGATCAGTTAAGGATTCATTGGTCTGAATGGTCCCCTTCTGCACTGTAGGAATTCTATGGTTCTAAGGATTCTATGATTAATTAGCATGTCAAGAACATTCAGTTCTTGCTTCCTGTCAGATAGTGGCATAGGCAAAGATTGACTGATTTACTTTAATTATCGTCAGGGGGACTAGCAAGGTAAATATGTGGGATTATGGTGATAGGGCCTGGATGGGATTGTTGTTGGTGCAAGCTCGATGGGCCTAATGGATTCCTTCTGCATTGTGGAAACTCTATGATTCCGTATGTAGAAAATAGCTCCTCTATAAGCCCAGGAATAAAAATGGAGTAATTAAAATATGGTTAACTTTAACATCAACAGTGAAATTAATATCTCACCCACATTTGTTTTACTACAAGGCAAATTAATTGAAACTGTACAGGGCACTAGTGAGGCCGCAGCTGGAGTACTGTGTGCAGTTTTGGTCGCCGCACTTGCGCAAGGATATTTTGGCCTTGGAGGGAGTGCAGAGGAGGTTCACTAGGCTGATACCAGAGATGAGGGGGTTGGACTATGAAGAGAGACTACATAGACTGGGTCTGTACTCGTTGGAGTTTAGAAGGATGAGGGGGGATCTTATAGAGACTTATAAGATATTGAAGGGGAGGGATAGGGTCGAGGTAGAGAGATTCTTCCCGCTTAGAAAGGACAACAGGACTAGAGGGCACAGCCTCAAGATAAGGGGGGGGGGGGGCAGTTTAGAACGGAGTTGAGGAGGAACTTCTTCACTCAAAGGGTGGTGAATCTCTGGAATTCTCTGCCCGTTGAAGTGGTGGAGGCCACCTCGCTAAATATATTTAAGACTCGGGTAGATAGGTTTTTGGTAGGCAAGGGAATTAAAGGTTATGGAGAGAAAGCGGGAAAGTGGAACTGAGCCACGTCAGATCAGCCATGATCTTGTTGAATGGCGGGGCAGGCTCGAAGGGCTAGGTGGCCTGCTCCTGCTCCTACTTCTTATGTTCTTATAAATTAACTCTGGTTCTGTGATGAATTGTCTGCTGTCTTACTGACTGTAACCAAACATCAGAATAAAATTGGGTGTATTGAATTAAATTTGACATAATGGAAAACTGAAGTATTTAGTGATTCAATTCATCACACGTTTGAGTACCCAGCTAGCAGAATTATATAAATGTTTTCTTGGCAAAATCATAATAATGCAGGCTTTTTGATTATTACCAGGCCTCTATCCAACATCCTGTCTGCAGATTGTTTGAGCAAGCTGTCAACACCCTGGCTTCAGAGTGGTATGCTTGGGTGAACACACACACACACACACACACATACACACACACACACACACACTATCAGGGAAACGATTGCACTTTGATTTCTCTTCAGCTTGCCTTTTCTGCGCTAAATTTCAGAAGCACTTGTGATGCCAATGTAAAGCTTGAATTGGAAACTGAGAATGGCAGTTTCCAAATAGAAGCCTGAGGACTGAATACTGATCAGCAACCCAAAACAAATTCCGGGTAAATTGCTTTCAGTCAGGCATGAGGGAAATACATAATTCTAAACCCATGTGATAACAATTTGCCAGTTTTGCTACCCTTCGATATTGTGAACTTTTCAATGATTCGAGCATGGAATTACCGAGTTGATCTGGACTGAAATATGAATACTTACATTACAATGGGAAACGTATTTTGTTATTATCCCACATATATCAATTCTGTCTGTGTTTGAAGCCTCACGCGTTCTTTAAAAAAAACTTTGGCCAAACAGTTCAATTCAGAACATTGTGTGAGAGAAAAATATCAAACAAGCGCGTGTTAAGGTATTCCAAATGGATTTCAGTAAGATATATGTAGTTCTTCCAGACTCTTCTAATTGTCCCTATTTGTTCAAACGTTTGTCTGCTTAAGCCTTGCCATGGATAAGATGCTGAGATTATTAAATCATTTTAGCTTCCATAAATTGTTCTGGAGTAAATGCTAACAAAGTCTTTGAATGTCAATTGGCCCACATTTCGTGTTTACCTCATACATTACTACAGTGATGACACATCAACAAGTACTTCATCAGCTGTAAAGCACATTCAGCTGCCCCGAGGCACAATATAAATACAAATACATTTCCCCAATGCAACAACAACAACAATGTTTTGCTGTTGTATATCTGTGTAGGGAGGAAGGGGGGATCACAGTTTCTACCCATGTCCCATTAAAAACCACTCTGTAACCATTGGGCATGAGCCCCACCTATACCACTGGCCTTTCTTACTTGGGAAGTTGGGGCGTTGGTAGGGGTGGGTGTGGGTGGGGGACATTTCAGATGGTTCAGGCTGGGATTAGACATGTGCTTTTTGGGATAGCTCAGGATAACACTGTCTGCTACGCAGTCCATTTAACTCTCTGTCAGCAAAAGAAAGTAACTTAAATTCCATTGTACTAAGTCTAGTCTCGGGGTCTACCTGAATCAGTGAGGGTAATTTGAATTTGAAGGCAGCATAAAGTAGGCAATGTCGAATCAGCTGCCCATTATACATTTCCACCAACTTCACCAAGTCCAACTGAACAGACCTCGCCTCTCAAACTGTAACTACTGGCTCTGTAGCCCATAGGAAAAGGAGAGCTGGTACTCAAATATACAGTAAAAAGTCTGACAACACCTGGTGTTGTCAGACTTTTTACTGTGTTTACCCCAGTCCAACGCCGACATATCCACATCACTCAAATATACAACACAGATGGGGATTTGGGTGGGGCATAAATGTGAATTGTAGTTATCTAATCTTAATTTTTTTTGATTATTATTCAATTCACTTATACATTCTGTCCGTCTCTTTGCTACTGTATCCCTTTCAAACAAGATATGACCATCCTTGTCTTTTGTGCATCCATTATGTGTTGTTATTCCTTAATTGTCAAAGGTTTCACCTTCTGGTGCATAGCTGTCATTTTGTGATTGCTTTCCCGCCCCCATACAGAAGCACACATCTCACTTATTTTGACACTTTAACCTGCCTATGTGCATTCTGATATTCCTTCACTAACTTTAGCGATAAAGTTGCCCAATATAATTACTGTAGCAAATATCTGAAGTGAGTTTCCGAAGTAAAATTTTTGCATCTAGCCAAGAAACATAGGTAGTTTTATATCAGCTATATTTGTATCTGTACGTAATAGAAATAAGATATAGATTTAAGTAAATTTAATTTTGCTTTTGTGTAAGAAAGAGTTGAACCTTCAATTAGCTTCATGTTAAACAAAGGTGCATACATGTCTGTAGGTTTTGCTCACTTTAACCTGTGTCAGCACTGTTATTATAGGGATTAAAAAAAAGCTGTTGCTTAGCAACCAGGGGCCACCATAGGTTAGAAAGAACTTCTGAGTTTAGCAGTAAGATGGACAGGACTTGGAAGCTTCAAAAAGCAGACCTTCCAAAAAGAACAAAGGAAAGGGAGTTGGGACAAAAAATATGCCCCAGGAGACAGTTAAGTTAAAGGAATAACGAACAAGGAATTGAACAAGGTCCCGTTAGGTGAAATTGAAGTAAAGGCAGAGACAATGTTCTGCGTTAAAGAGACAACTGCAAGAGTGAGATTTTAAAGTGAGAAGTCAGAAATCAGAGATGAATCAAATGTTTGGTGACATTGTAATACAGCCTGTGAAGCAATGGTGTTCTGTTGGTATGGCTGGGTGCCTGAAAGATTGTGTGGAAGCTTGAATGCATGTGGCAATCCAAATTAGAGGAATACTGAAAGGAGAGATTGAAATCCTGGAAATGAATCCAGCACAGGAAAGAGATAGAGAATCTGATGAACTGGTACGATGACAATAATCTCTCTCAATATCAGCAAAACAAAAGAGATAGTCATCGACTTCAGGAAGTGGAGAGGAGAACATGTTCATGTCTAGATCAATGAGGACAAGTAAACATGGCCGAAAGCTTCAAGTTTTTGGGTATCCTTATTACCAACAACCTGTCCTGGTCCCCCCATGCCAACACTATAATTAAGGAAGTCACCAAAGCCTCTACTTCTCAGGAGACTAAGGAAACTTGGCATGTCTGCTACAACTCACACTAACTTCTGCCAGGTGCACCATAGAAAGCATTCTTTCTGGCTGTACCACAGCTTGGTATGGCTCCTGCTCTGTCCAAGACCAGAAGAAACTACAAAAAGTTATGAATATAGCCCAATCCATCACTCAAACCAGCCTCCTATCCATCGACTCTGTCTATACTTCCCGCTGCCTCGGAAAAGCAGTCAGCATAATTAAGGACCCCACGCACCCCGGACACTCTCTCTTCCATCTTCTTCCGTCGGGAAAAAGACAGAAGTCTGAGTTCATGTACCAACCAACTTGAGAACAGCTTTTTCTCTGCTGCCGTCAGACTTTTGAAAGGACCTACCCCGCATTAAGTTGATCTTTCTCTACACCCTAGCTATGACTATAACCAGCTACATTCTGCACTCCTTTCCTTCTCTATGTACAGTATGCTTTGTCTGTATAGCGCACAAGAGACAATACTTTTCATTGTATATTAATACATGTGACAATAATAAATCAAATCAATCAAATCCTTGGTGAAGGTATCCGAGGAAAAGCATTTTTTGGGAGAAGACTTTAAGGCATGATTTTTCCAAGAGTGGAGGTTGGAAATGCTTACGTGGAAGTCAGAGTTGCAGTGCGACAAGCATCCAGGTGATTTGACGAGAAATCCACAGCAGCTATATTGGGTGGCTTTTGCCTCTTGGTTTCGGAATGTGATATGTCTGACCACAGTTGACCTGTTGGTTTACATGGATTATGTACCTACAGAGAACATCATACTATAACTTAGATTTTGTAGTTTGTGTTATCTTTATAGATCTGTACATGTGTAATGATATAGGTGGGGTGAAGGAGTACTGTAGTATGGTAAATCTTTTCATGCTTAATAAATGTTTTATTCTTTTATTGTGACCCTATTCATCTGTCACAATGTCACAACGTATTGAGCCAGGGTTCTGCTCTGGGATTTGTCTGTCCAGTAGGGGTGGCATGGTGGCAGAGTGGTTAGCACTGCTGCCTCACAATGCCAGGGACCTGGGTTTGATTCCCAGCTTGGTGATTGTCTGTATGGAGTTTGTATGTTCTCCCCTGTGTCTGCATGGGTGTCTTCTGGGCGGTCCAGTTTCCTCCCACAAGCCTAAAGATGTGCAGATTAGGTGGATTGACCATGCTAAGCTGCTCCTTTGTGTCCAGAGATGTATAGGTTGGATGGATTAGCCATGGTAAGTGCGCAAGGTTACTCCTATAGGGAGGGAGGACCTGGGTAAAATGCTCTTTTGGAGAGTCAGTGGAGATTCAATGGGCTAAGTGGCTTCCTTCTGCACTGTAGGGATTCTATGGTTCTATTCTATGGTAGGTAAGATTGGAACAATCTGGATTTGTTGTTTGTGTTCACATTTGCTGTCAGCTGAGGTCAAGGCCTGTGAGACAGGAAGGCAATCAGCTGTTGGTAGTGTGGTTGATAGTGTTAGGACTGTGGGTGTAATATGGATGGTAAGGATGATTCAGGTGAAGTATTCGCGGATACATTGTTCTCGGTGAGCTCCGACAACGAAACACTAGAACATTCCGGACCCTATTGGATGCAGTCAGGGGCAGGATCTGGTTGCTGAGTAAAGCAAAGTTATGCAGCATGCAACAGATGACCAGGATTTTGAAAACACTTGTGGGAGTGCAACGCAGAATTCCTCTCAAATGATTCAGGCCGGGGGATTAAGCACACTGATGGTCCACCCAGTTATATTTCTGGTGGCAGTATAGTTCCCATTGTGGTTATGTCCTGCATCTGAGCCCTGATTTTTGACAGGGGTCATCGGCCATGTCCAGGGATACACTCCTTGTCTCTAAGTTGGCAGCCTCTGACTTGCTTGGACTAAAGGTAATACAGGGGTGTAAGGTGAATAAATGACCCTCCCAAGTGTTGCCTCAGTGACAAAAAAAAGAATGGTGCCCATAGCAAGTAAAAAGAGGATTATAAGGTAACAATCTGAAATCAGAAAAATCCGTAACATAAAGTTTATTTATTTTTTGTTATTAGTGTCAGAAGTAGGCTTACATTAACACTAAAATGAAGTTATTGTGAAAATCCCATGGTCGCCACGCTCCAACGCCTGTTCGGGTACACTGAAGGAAAATTTAGCATGGCCAATGCACCTAACCGGCACGTCTTTTGGATTGTAGGAGGAAACCAGGGGCACCTGGAGGAAACCCATGCAGGCATGGGGAGAACGTGCAGACTCAGCACAGTCAATGACCCAAGTTGGGAATCAAACCTGGGCCCCTGGCACTGTGAGGAAGCAGTGCTAACCACTCTGCCACCATTGTGCAAAGTTCCTTGAATAGAATCATATAATCGTTGCAGTGCAGAAGGAGGCCATTCAGCCCATCGAGTCTGCACTGACTCTTACCCAGGCTTACCCACATATTTACCCCACTAAATCTCGTAACCCCACATATTTACTCCACTAATCACCCTAACCTACATATCCTGGGACACTAAGAGGAAATCTAGCATGGCCAATCCAACTAATCCACACATCTTTGGACTGTGGGAGGAAACTGGAGGATCTGGAGGAAACCCACCCAAACACGGGGAGCAAACTCCACACAGAAAGTCACTCAGGGCTGGTATTGAACCTGGGTCAATGAGATCTATTTCCACAAAGAGAACTATATGAGGCTGCAGCGCTAACCACTGTGCCACCCTGTGATCCAATGAGCAGTAGCCAAGGTCCCCTCTGTTGACACTGCTTCAAGAATTCTCGTACCAATGTCACTCGGTTTTGCCAGTGCAATTGGAATTAAAATTCCAAAGGGATACAAGTGATGTCACTGCAAAACGACTTTGAATTCTAAATTAGGAACCTGTTTGCTTGACAGGCACATGACACCCAGCCAAAAATCTGAAAAGTAAATCTGGCAAGAGCACAGGAAGAGCACGAGGATCTCCTTGGGACATGATTTTAACCTAATTCCCTCCCCTGCAAATCATCCCCTCCCACTGCGCTGGCAGGCTTAAGATCAGGCCTTAAATGTTACACACTGCTTTACCTGAATTTTCTGACTCATTCCCCCAGCATTGTCAAAACTGTGCATTCTTCATCCCAACTGGAAGAGAATTAATTCACAAAAATAACTCTGATGTCAGCTGTATCATTCTAAAAGATAATCTGAATGCCATTAGAAAGCTGAACTGCTGGGATTTACCATCTGAAGCATGATGGTTTATTCATAGCTCTCCATGGAATTTTTTTAATTAGAAGTGGAATGTTCTGGATATAGATGAGGCTGAGAGGAAAGTATTCTGGGATCCGAGTAGATAAGGTCGCTGTATAGGATAAACAGAATTTGTCTCCATAAATAAATACCTGAAGAGATGAAAACATTACATTTTAAGTGACTAAAATCCAAAATTAGCTCCTGTGTAACATCAAGCGTATTCCAGCATTACACCATCTTTTTATATAGTAACTTTCCCTTGGCAGCGTATCTCAGGATCTGTGGACACTTTCAGAGCTGTTTCAGTCCAAATGCAAACTGTGCTGTTGGTAGGTCGGAGATGGAAATATATCATTCTATCCAGCTATCATGATTTTCATTCTCCCACCCGCATCACACGGCATGGCTGGGGATGGTGAAGGCGACCCACCATTGGCTGGCGGTGGGCTTTGCCAATCCCACTGCTTTCAGTGTGATTTCCGGCTGTTTGCACTCTCCGCTGACAAGAAACAGGTGGGACTGGAAGATCCAGCTGGCAGGAACAGCTGGAAAACCCCACCCCTAGTTTCATACTTCACCATCTAGTTCAGGATCCTATTATCTTCAACCACTGGTCTCAAAGGCCACTGCTGAAAAAGGACAGCCCCTGAAAATCACCGCTGCCATGCACAGAATCATAGAATCCCTACAGTACAGAAGGAGGCCATTTGGCCCATCAGGTTTACACTGACTCTCTGGCAGAGCATCTTAACAGGCCCATCCCCCGGCCCCATTCCCATAACCCCATGCATTTACCCCGCCAATTCCCCCTCACTTGATTGAAAGTCAATGGCTCTTGGCTCTTCAAAGTTTCATGACCCACCGCCCTTAATGATTCCGTCCCAGTGTTGGAGATGGAGAATCCTGCCCTACATGGCCAACTTTTCTTCTGCCCCTTTCCCTATGGTATGGTGCCAAGAAGGTAATAAAAACACAACCAACATACCCGCCACCTAAAAACACTCAAACACATTTCCTGGTTTCGATTGCCCTCCTGACCTCCTGGCACAGGTCTGTGGCACTGCCAGGCGTTAGAAATAAAGCAAAAGAAAGGACCATGAGTGGGGAGCCTTCCAGAAACAATCCCTGAGGTTTTTGTGGCCCAGAGATTCATGTTAGGTTAACGTTTCACCAGTTTTTTTTTGGCTGTAGCATCTCTTGCTTGTACCGTCAATCCCTCTGTTGCAATTGCAGGATCGGTGATGTTGAGGGGGATGGAGTCCAGGTGTAAGGCCAACTGCCAACTTCCTCTGGCCCCCTGCCAGTAAGGCTGGGGGATAATGAAGTGAGAGGACAGGAGCACACTTGCCTGTGCCTGATTTCCATGCCTGGGTTTTGTGTACACCTGTTGTAAAGGAGGCTTGACATCATTGGCTTCTACCCCATTAACTCAATGCATTCCCCAGGTGCACTGGGTAGGAAAATGGCCCAGAAAATGTGTCAGTGCATTGGAATTTCAAATAGAGACAAAGTTGTTGCTTGTTCTTGAACAAAGCACTCTCAGTTCTGAGACGAATAGCTTTACAACATGCAGACCTAATCCACTTAGATTCAGCAGATTTCCTTTAAAATAAATACAATCTCAAAAATTGGAATTTAATAATGTAATCCTTTCCAATGTCTGGAATGTTCCATGAAGCCATCCGTTAATATAGAGGTCATTTCAGTAAATATTGCATTAAGTTAAGATAAAGTTTGTGTTTCTGCCAAGCTCACTGTGCCCTGTCACCATTCGTCCTGATTATTCAAACTCACATCTGGCCAGCCTGCCACATTCCACCTCCTGTAAACTCATCTAAAACTCTGTTGCTGCATCCTAATATGCACTAAATCCTGTTCCTTTTATCCCTCCATTCCATGATTTATGTCGGTACCTCAATTTTAAAATCAGAGTCATGGGATGGAATGTTCCTGCTGCACTCATCCCAAAACCAGAAAATCCCGCCCAAGATCCATGGATCTTTGCATGGCCTTCCTCCCGCCCGCTATGATTTCAATGGCGGCCAAGATGGAAAAAATCGCCCCATGAAGTCATAGAGTCACAGGATGGGATTTTCTGGCTGCGCTCACCCCAAGACCAGAAAATCCCGCCTGAGGTCAACAGACCTCTGCATGGTCCTGTCCTGCCTGTTATGATTTCCACAGTGGGCGGGACAGGAAAATTCCACCCATAGAGCGTAGAAAGAGGCCCTTCAGCCCATCATATCCGTGCCACCCATCCAGCACCAATCCATTCTGACCCCATTTTTCAGCTCTTTGTCCGTAGTCCTGTATGCTGTTGTGTTCAAGCGCTTATCTAAATGCTTCTTAAATGTTGTGAGGGTTCCCAGCTGTACCACCCTTTCAGGCAGTGAGTTTCAGATTCCCTCCACCCCCTCAGTTTTCATCTTTGTTTATAAATCTCTTCATGACTTTACCCCTCGCTATATCCGTAGTCTCCTCCAGTCTCACAACCCTCCAAGATTTCAGCACCTAAATCTTGCCTTCCAAGCATCCCCCCGATCTAATCAGCCCACTGTTGGAAACTGTGTCTTCAGCTGCCCAATCCCTCTACATCTGCATTTCCCAATCCCTAAACATCTGCATTTCCCAATCCCTAAACACCTGCATTTCCCAATCTCTAAACACCTGCATTTCCCAATCTCTAAACACCTGTATTTCCCAATCCCTAAACATCTGCATTTCCCAATCGCATTTCCCTGTCTAAACATCTGCATTTCCCTCTCTAAACATCTGCATTTCCCTCTCTAAACATCTGCATTTCTCTCCCTAAACATCTGCATTTCTCTTCCTCCAAACTCCTCCTTTACGGCATTCCTTAAAACCTTTCTCTTTGGCCAAGCTTTTGATCATCCACCCTTCAATATGTTCCCTCCATATTTGGCTCACCAACAACATTTTGTTTGACGATGTTCTTGTGAAGCACCTTTAAATGTTTTCTACATTGAAAATGCCATGAAAGTGCAGCAAGCTGTTACAGTAGTTGTTGTACATTTAAGGGAGGCCTTCTCCAGCCTCTGAGCCGTGTGTTTTTCAATGGCGGGAGGTAGCACACATTTCACTGACAATGGATCCTCCGGTCCTACCACTGACAATGTGATTTCCCATTCTGCACCCTCTCCTTTCCTTCTCTATGTACGGTATGCTTTGATGTTTTGTCTGTATAGCACACAAGAAACAATACTTTTCACTGTATACCAATACATGTGACAATAATAATTCAAATCAAATCAATTGAAACCACCACACGCAGCCAGGAAACCCACAGGCAGAGGTGTGTACCAACGGGATCGGAGAATCCCACTGGCATGAGCAGCTGGAAAATTACATTATTACTACATTACCGGAAGGATGTGATTGCATTGGAGCGGGTGCAGAGGAGATTCACCAAGATGCTGCCTGGGATGGAACATTTCAGCTGTGAAGAGAAGTTGCGTAAGCTTGGGTTGTTTTCATCAGAACAGAGAAGACTGAGGGGCAACCTGATTGAGGTGTACCAGATTATGAGAGACATGGACAGAGTGGATAAGAAGCAGCTGTTCCCCTTAGTTGAAGGGTCAGTCACGGGAGGACACGGGTTCAAGGTGAGGGTCAGGAGATTTAGGGAATGTGAGGAAAAACTTTTTATCCAGAGGGTGGTGATGGTCTGGAATGCGCTGCCTAGGAGGATGGTGGAGGCAGGTTGCCCCACATCCTTTAAAAAGTACCTGGATGAGCACTTGGCATGTCATAACATTCAGGGCTATGGGCCGAGTGCTGGCAGATGGGATTAGGTGGGAGTTCACGTGTTTCTAATGTGACTGTGTGGACTTGAAGGGCCGAGGGGCCTCTTCTACACTGTATGATTCTATGACTTTCCGATTCTAATTCCAGTCTAAGTCTTATGTTCAGAAAACCTTTGAAATTGCTTACTTTAACATTAGTCTCTCATTGCAAAATCCACTTTCTCTTATTAACTGAGTAATAACTCACTGATAAATATTGTAAACTCAGGGTGATCTGTGACTTCTCCCATGGCAAGTTCTTTGGCAGAGTTTGGGGGAGTGGAGGGGAGTGGTGGCGGTGTGGGATGCATTGAACCAGGCAAGAGGGTGGTGGGTGAGGACCCTATCACCTTCCCACCTCCACACCAATTAAGTACATGACAGGAAAGCCCATGGACGACTAGCTGTAAAGTAATGGCTCAGATTTTCTGTTCCTGCATAGGGGTTTGGATTGAGGATGGCGGGAGTCAAGCATTGTACCCTGGAGGTACCCTGGAACCTGTGCTGGAATGGAAAGTGAGGTGCAACTCAGATGGTCTCAGCCAGCTTGTGGCTTTTCATCAGTCAGCGAGCGGACTGTTCTGACTATGTTTTGCACTATCCTATGGCCCGTCTTCATTTCTGACTCCACGTTAGTTGAACACATTTAGCGTTGAGTCAATTAAGACTGCTAAAGTTCCTTTTCAACTTCATGTGTGACTATTTCAACAGCATTCATGTGGTGTCTCATTCTGCTCAATTATGCAGCAATTATTTACATCACCATTGCTATAACATTATTTACTGAGTCACAGTCAAAACTGCAATGCTCAGTTGTAACTGTACTCTGCTAAGCACTGAAGTCATTTCAAACAATCACTTCATTCTTGTATGTCTTGTCTCATCAATTCATTCATTCATGGCGTGGGTGAGAGTGGGTAGAACTCTATATTTTCTTTCATGGGATGTGGATGTTGCTGGCTGGGCCAGCATTTATTGCCCATATCAAATTGCTCTTGAACTGGGTGGCTTGCTAGGCCAATGCTAAAGTGGTTAAGGGTCAACCACTTGCTGTGGGTTGGGAGTCAAATGTAGGAAAATTGATCTGTTCACTGTACATTGCTCCAGCTCCAGAATGGCTGAATATTATCTGCTACAATGCAGCCAGAAGCCCTGCTTAAACTTAATGAACTCACATCAAAAAAGTTCCAGTGCCATGCAATCATATGCCACAGACAGCTGACCTTGTATTTCAGATTCAAATGTTCCTATTGCTTGAGTTACATGATAATAAATGATTGTTTTGGGTGCAGGAGCCAGCAAGATCCATGTGATTAGTCAGTTATACATCTTGCAAAATCCACTGCATGCCTTTTAATCTGATAGCAAACTATTTCTTTGCAAGGATGTTGGAGTTTCTTTCACTGAACTTTTTTGGAGTTCTGGGGTATGCAAAATAAATTCTCTTTTGAGGTAGTTCAGAAACAGATGCGATTTGATTACTTTTACGAGTTCCAGTTTGAGTGGCAGGATTGTGGCATCTTTCCAAGATTTTTAAAATTAGTTTACGATACACGGGTGTTGCTGGCTGGGTAGCATTTATTGCCATCCTTACTTGCCCTTGGAGGGCAGTTAAGAGTCAACCACATTGCTGTGGCTCTGGAGCCACATGTAGGCAAGACTGCTTAAGGATGGCAGATTTCCTTTCCTAAAGGACATTAGTGAACCAGATGAATTTTTCCGACAATTGACAATAGTTTCATGGTCATCAGTAGATTTGTAATTTCAGATATTTTTTATTGAATTTAAATTCCACCGTCTGCCGTCAAACCCAAGTCCCCAGAGCATTAGCTGAGTTTCTGGATTGATAGTCTAGCAATAGTAGCACTAGGCCTTTGCATCCTCAGATCTTTTCACTGCCCGGATGAAGTGATCCCTGTGCTCCACTACTTAAAAGCTATTGCAGTTTGCTATATTGCGGAATCGTGTAGTATTTTTCAGGTGTGCAGACGGAAATGGGTCTGAAACTAGTCGATTCTTCATGTGTGTAGCAGCTGCACTTGGGCATTTCTGCGTAAATCTCACTCTTCTCCTCTCTGTTCAGTAGGTTTTCCCTTTTGGTCACTGAGAACAAACCTTTATAATTCCATTGGTGGGGCAAAAGGGGGTAGAGATAGTAGTTGAGAATCAGTTTAATCTTGACAAAAATAGAATTGAATGTAGGATTGCTGCTGGGGTAAGTGTCGTCTATTGAGAAGTTGGATGAGCTGGTGGAAACTTCTCTTGCACAGATATTTACACTTTAGAAACAGACCTTTGGGCCAGTTTGTCCCATGTGATCCTTCTCTCACCTTACATCATCTCAACCTACAAACACTGCCCTTCTGTTCCCTTCTCCCTGTCCAAAACCTTAAATGCATCAACATTATCTGCCTCAACCACTCCACATACTGAAGCGCTCCACATCATCCCTTATGGATCTGAGTTTAAACTTTATTTATTACTGTCACAAGTAGGCTTACATTAACACTGCAATGAAGTTACTGTGAAAATTCCCTAGTCACCACACTCTAGTGCCTGTTTGAGTACACTGAGGGAGAATTTAGCAAGGCCAATGCACCTAATCAACACGTCTTGGGACTGTGGGAGGAAACCAGAGCACCCGGACAAAATAAATGCAGACATGGGGAGAACACAAGACTCCGCACAGGCAGTGACCCAAGCCCAGAATCAAACCTGGGTCCCTGTGAGGCAGCAGTGTCAACCACTGTGCCACCCATATTCGAATTTGAATGATCAACTCTTCTGGCATTTTGCTGAAGGCCCCTTCGCCCTTCGTCCCACACTGTGTGTCATTGACAGACTTTCCAATTTAGTTTCTACCCCCTTCATACTTCACAAGCTGCCGACTGAGGCACATATCTGCTTGGCCTCAGTCTGTGCTGAACCAGACAAAATAACAGAAAGGAGCCAAGGTGCACATTCAGAATGTGCTGCTGTGAAAATCTGTGCCATGTGTCAGCTTTTCACTTAGCCAAAAAAAACAAAATTTATCCCCAAGTTTAACTTCATGAAACCTATACAGTGAATCACATCAAAATCATTCAATAAATCAAACTTTGTTGGTATTAAAAACAGTTTTAAATTCTAATTGCAAATTAGATTTTTAACTTTAAAAAACCTATCTGTTTCTTTCTCAAATTTGACCAAAGGTTGTTTTTTAAATTGTTAACTCAAGTTGAATTTACAGCATGTCCTCAATTATTTCCATTGAGACCAGGCGATTTGATGTGAGCCATGGGTCAACAAAGCATTGCCTCTGTTGTATCTGGGTTTGAGAACTGTCTTTTGGAAGTGGAGTCAGATTGCAAGGGGGTTGAGAAAGGAATTGACAGGAACAGGGTCCCAGCTCTCCTTTCTCTGTGCACATTCAATCATAAGCTGTGGGAGCAGAAGAAAGCCATTCAGCCCATCTAGTCTACTCCACAGTTGAAGAGAATTGAATCATGGGTAACTAGATAGTCTTATTTTGTTAATTTTTTATTTTTATTTTATTTTTGTAATTTTTTTAATGGAAAAGGAAATTTAGACTTTAGTTTACTATTTACCTCGTTTTCAACTTAAGACCGTAAAAATTAATGAGCAGAAGTAGGCAGTTTGGCTCATCCAGTCTTATCCACTATTCAATGACTGATCCAATGTGATAACTCCACTTTCCCACCTTATCCCCATTATCCTTGATTCCCTTCCTGATTAAAAATCTGCCCATCTCAACTTTGAACAATTTCGACAGCCTTCTGTGATAAAGAATTCTACAGATTTACGACCCTCTGCAAGAAGAAATTCCTTCTCATCTCAGTCTTAAATGGGTGACCCCCTTACTCTGAGATGATGCCCTCTGGTCCTATAGTCTTCGTAAAAAGTCTGACAACACCAGGTTTTAGTTCAACCGCTTTATTTGATAGTAAAATAAATCGGTTGGACTAAAACCTGGTGTTGTCAGACTTTTTACTGTGTTTACCCCAGTCCAACGCCGGCATATCCACATCATGACCTATACTCTTCCACAAGGGGAAACAACATCTCAACATTACCATGTTAGGCAGCCTGAGAATCCTATATCTCTCAATAAGATCGCCTTTCATTCTTCTAAACTCCAATGCGTACAGGCCCAACCTACTCAACCTCTCCTCAGAAGGAAATCCCTCCATACACAGGATCAACCTAGTGAACTGTCTCTGGACTGCCTCCAGTGCCAGTATATCTTTCCTTAGCTAATGGGAGCAGGAACTAATGCTTTCCAGTCAGGGAAGAGTACAATAAAACTTGCTAAAAATTCACAATTTGTTTGATAGCAAAAACTTTGGATTGTCAAATGAAAGCAATGTAAATTCATAACCACAAATAACTACATGGTGCAGCAGCATAGGTAAAAAGATACTAAAATAGAATTAGTGCTGTACTTATTGAACTTAGTATTGTTCCGTTAGATTGATAATGCTTCCTGAAGATGCCTGATCACTTTGCACATTCTGTGTCATTGTTGTTTGTCTGACCATGTTTACCACAATCCTTGTCTCATGTTGGCCCTCGTCATGCATTGCAATTGTCTGCCATGAATCGTGAACAGTTTTTTCCAGCAGGGGATATATTTTCCTTCCCTGTTCTCTAAATCTTTTTCAACAGTAAGCAAGACAAGCTTTTCCGTTCCAGACGTTTATTTATGAGGCATGCAGTGACTTTCAATTCAATCTATGATGGTCTAGGTGGCATTCTATAAAGTTAGATGTATTTCTTTGCTGCAGTTTGCAGATGTGCATCAACTGAACATCATTCAACCAATGATACCCTGATAATTTTAATTGTTTCCAAGATACTTTTGCCAACAAATAAGATAAGTGCTTGGAAATATGATTGGGAAAAAAAGCTAGCCATTAATCGATGTCTTTCATATATTTGATTTGATTTGATTTAATTTATTATTGTCATGTAAGACCATAAGACCATAAGACATAGGAGCAGAATTAGACCACTCAGCCCATTGAGTTTGCTCCACCATTCAATCATGGCTGATATTTTTCTCATCTCCATTCTCCTGTCTTTCCGCCATAACCCCTGATCACATTATTAATCAAGAACCTATCTCTGTCTTAAAGACACTCAATGACCTGGCCCCCACAGCCTTCTGCGGCAAAGAATTCCACAGATTCACCACTCCCTGGCTGAAGAAATTCCTCCTCATTTCTGTTCTAAAGGATCATCCCTTTAGCCTGAAGTTGTGCCCTCTGGTTCTAGTTTTTCCTACTAGTGGAAACATCCTCTCCATGTCCACTCTATATAAGTATTAGCATACAGTGAAAAGTGTTTTTCTTGCGTGCTATACAAAGCACACCATTCATAGAGGAGGAAAGGTGAGAGTGAAGAATGTAGTGTAACCGTCATAGCTAGAGTGTAGAGAAAGGTCAACTTAATGTGAGGTAGATCCATTCAAAAGTCTGATGGCAGCAGAGAAGAAGCTGTTCTTGAGTTGAGGTTGGTACATGTCCTCAGATTTTTGTATCTTTTTCCTGATGGAAGAAGGTGGAAGTGAAGTAAATGCAATATTCCTTTACCTAAAATATTGACTTTTACACAAACTTCAAATTGGTTCCTCTTTGCAA
Organism: Carcharhinus amblyrhynchos; assembly: GCF_965287045.1. Taxonomy (NCBI): domain Eukaryota; kingdom Metazoa; phylum Chordata; class Chondrichthyes; order Carcharhiniformes; family Carcharhinidae; genus Carcharhinus; species Carcharhinus amblyrhynchos. The sequence continues at coordinate 7,228,686 of NC_137329.1, read as the reverse complement.
ACTGTACAAGATGAATTCTCTTTTACCATTTTTAGATAATATTTGCTCAGGGTTCCTTTCTCATGATGTCTTAGAGATATTTGGAAGTGTGTAATAACCCATGGGAAATTGGATGAAGTAAACTTGCAGCGTGTTTTAAAGTTATTCTTTCATGGAATGTGGGTGTCACTGGCAAAGCACAGCATTTGTTACACAGCATTTGACACTGTTGAACTGAGTATCCTGAGTATTCTGGTGTTATGTAATGAGGCGGGTAGAATTAGGGACCTTGTGGTGAAGGATCCTCTTGGGGAGAGTGATCATTGTATGGTGGAGTTTCTGGTGCAGATGGAGGAGGAGAAAGTGGGTTCCCGGACACGCGTCCTTTGTTTGAATAGAGGGTAGTACGGTAGGATGAGAGAAGAATTGGTGAATGTTGACTGGGGGAGCACGTTGGAAGGTAGGTCTGCTGAGGAGCAGCGGAGGATCTTTAAGGAGATCTTTCTTGGTGCTCAGCAGAAATTTATTCCGATAGTTAAAAAGGACCGTAGGAGGAGAGGTAATAAGCCGTGGATAACGAAGGAGGTGAAGGAAAGTGTTAAATTAAAAGCGGAGGCGTTTAGAGTAGCTAAGAGTAGTGGGCGAGAAGAGGATTGGGAGAGGTTTAAATGTCAACAAAGGTTGACAAAGAAGTTGATAAAGAAGGGTAGGAGAAACTACGAAGCTGGGCTAGTGCTTAATATAAAAACGGATAGCAAGAGTTTTTATAAATATATAAAAAGGAAGAGGCTGCCTGGGGTGAATGTTGGACCCTTAGAGGATGAGAGGGGGGACTTAGTGGTAGGGGGTGGGGAAATGGCTGAGGTCTTGAATAACTTTTTTGTTTCGGTCTTCATGGAGCAGGACGTGAATAATTTGCCGGGTGTTAGCGATGGAAAGGTGGAAGGACTGGAGGGTCTCAATGACATTATTGTTACTAGAGAGGCGGTGCTCGACAGACTGGAGGGACTGATTGTGAACAAGTCCCCAGGACCAGATGGAATGCACCCGAGGGTTCTGAAAGAAATGGCGGAGGTGATAGTGGATGCCTTGGTGGTTATTTTCCAAACATCGCTGGATTCCGGGGAAGTGCAGGAAGATTGGAAAACGGCTAATGTTACGCCGTTGTTTAAGAAGGGTGGCAGGCAAAAGGCAGGGAATTATAGGCCGGTTAGTTTAACGTCTGTTGTAGGTAAAATGTTAGAATCCGTCATCAAGGAGGAAATAGCGAGGCATCTTGAGGGAAATTGCTTGATAGAGCAGACGCAGCACAGTTTCGTTAAGGGGAAGTCGTGTCTGACAAATTTATTGGAGTTCTATGAGGATGTGTCTAGGGCGGTGGATAGAGGAGAGCTGGTGGATGTGGTCTTTCTTGATTTTCAGAAGGCGTTTGACAAGGTACCTCACAAGAGGTTATTGCAGAAGGTAAGGGGGCATGGAGTTGGGGGTAGGGTGTTAGCGTGGATAGAGGATTGGTTGTCAAATAGGAGGCAGAGAGTGGGGGTTAATGGGTGCTATTCGGATTGGCGGTTGGTGACTAGTGGAGTGCCCCAGGGGTCGGTGCTGGGGCCTCAGCTATTTACCATTTATATAGATGATCTGGAGGAGGGAACCGAGTGTGTGGTGTCGAAATTTGCTGATGACACCAAGATTGGTGGAACGGCAAATTGCGCGGAGGGTGTGGAGAGTCTGCAGAAGGATCTAGATAGGCTGGGCGAATGGGCCAGGAACTGGCAAATGGAATTTAATGTTGGCAAGTGCGAGGTGGTCCACTTTGGTAGGAATGATAGTAGGAAGGACTATTACTTACGGGGCGAAAAACTGCAACAGGCGACAGTGCAGAGGGACCTCGGGGTCCTTGTGCATGAGTCGCAAAAACCCAGCCTGCAGGTGCAGCAGGTGGTCAGGAAGGCTAATGGGATGCTGGCCTTCATAGTGAGGGGGATCGAATATAAAAGTAGGGAGGTCTTGCTGCAGCTGTATAGGGCATTGAGGAGGCCGCAGCTGGAGTACTGTGTGCAGTTTTGGTCGCCGCACTTACTCAAGGATATTTTGGCCTTGGAGGGAGTGCAGAGGAGGTTTACTAGGCTGATGCCGGAGTTGAGGGGGTTGAGCTATGAGGAGAGGCTGAATAAACTAGGCTTGTACTCGTTAGAGTTTAGAAGAATGAGGGGAGATCTCATTGAGACGTATAAGATGATGAATGGGATGGATAGGATAGAGGTGGAGAGACTCTTCCTGCTCAGAAAGGACAGTAGGACTAGGGGGCACAGCCTCAAGATAAAGGAGGGGGATGCGGTTTAGAACAGAGTTGAGGAGGAACTTCTTCACTCAAAGGGTGGTGAATCTCTGGAATTCTCTGCCCATTGAAGTGGTGGAGACTGCCTCGCTAAATATTTTTAAGACGCAGGTTGATGGGTTTTTGATAAGCGAGGGGATTAAGGGTTATGGGGAGAGGGCGGGAATGTGGAACTGAGCCACGACAGATCAGCCATGATCTTATTGAATGGCAGGGCAGGCTCGAAGGGCTGGATGGCCTACTCCTGCTCCTATTTCTTATGTTTTTATGTTCTTATGTTATCCTGCTGGAACACCAGAGGACAGTCAAGTGTGGGTGGCACAGGAGCACAATAGTTAGCACTGCTGCCTCACAGCACCAGGCACCTGGATTTGATTCCCAGCTTGGGTCACTGTCTGCGCAGAATCTGCATTGGTTCCCTCTGGGTGCTCTGGTCTCCTCCCACAGTCTGAAAGATGTGCTGGTTAAGTGCATTGGCCACACTAAATTCTCCCTCAGTGTACCCAAACAAGAGCCGGAGTGTGACGACTCGGGGGTTTTCACAGTAACTTTATTGCAGTGTTAATGTAAGCCCACTTGTGACACCAATAAATAAACTTTAAGAATCAACCACATTGCTGTAATCTGGAGTTATGTTGGCTGGATTGGGTAAGGTCAGCAAATTCCCTCCCCTAGAGTGAACCAGATGTAACTGAATGAAGTTTTTACAACAAATGATGATAGTTGTCATTGTCACCATTACTGAGACTAGCTACATATTCCAGATTAATGAATTAATTGAATTTAAATCTTTTATGAAGCCACATTTAATTGCTTCATTCAGCTGATGGAGCTTCTGCATGTATGCAGAGTGGGAGCGGACTGCATACACATGGAGCTGCAGCTTTTAGTTCTTTGGGTTAGGGACAGCCCAGTGCTCTTGTGCAAAGGAAATGTGGTGCACAAAACTCGGGTCAGCTGAGCAGTATTGGAACGCCAGTAAAGACATGTATCCCATGCAGACGATGGGGAGACGCCCCAAAAGGAAATCCGAGGCAAGAGACAGAAACGAGTCCCAGTTACAAGCATACAAGCTAGGAGCAGGAGCCAACCACTCAAAGAATCCCTACGGTGCCAAAGGAAGCCATTTAGCCCATTGAACCCACACTGACAACAATCCCACCCAGGTCCCGTAACACCACATATTTGCCCTGCTAATCCCCTTGACACTAAGGGGCAATTTACCACGGCCAATCAACCTAACTCACACATCTTTCGAGTGGGATAAAACTGGAGCACCTGGAGGAAACCCATGCAGACATGGGGAGAATGTGCAAACTCCACACAGACAGTGATCCGAGGCCAGAATCGAACTCTGGTGCTTGGCCCTTCAAACCTGCTCTGCTGAGTTAAATTAAGGAAAAAGGCCAAAGCGGAGAAACGGGATCCAGAAGAGAAAGGATTGCGGGGAGCAAAGAGAGGAAGGCAGCCAAATGTTGGTGACTGTGGGTTTTGGGGAAAAGGTATCTCTTTGGAGGAATTTGTTTGGTTGTTGACTGAGTAATCCAAGAGAATGGAATTTCAGAAGATGAGATTGAAACCCTGCAAGGTGGATTGTGGTTGATGCTGTTCAAGTTGGATAATTGAATTGGGCTCTGGGGAGCCCCGAAAATCCATGAGAGCAACGAGAGGTTAGTGACTCCTTGCTGCAGGCTGTAGGAGCAAAATAGCCCTTTTGGAGCAGCAGCATTCTGTTTGGCATAGCTGAAGATCTAACATTGTGCTTGTGAGTATTTGTTTGAGTGGGTACTCAGGAATCTGAGGAATACAATTTGGGAAGACACGATTGAAACCCCCGCAAGGTGGACCATTGCTGAAGGAGTGCAAGCTTGGGCCATGTTTGGAAAGAAGTTCAAATCGGGATCTTCAAAAGTAAAGATTGGAGATGCTCAGAGAGAAGAGAGGGAGCCTCATTCTGGTTGCCTTACAGTATAATTGACATCTCGATGGGCTGTTGAGAAATCCATGGACTCCGTTTTAATTGTGTTTGGCATTTATTGTGCAGTGTGATGTTTTTGACCACAGTCTGCCTGTTAAGTTACATGTACTTTCTGAATGATAGAGTATAAGATAGATAATGTATCTTTCTAGCCTTGTATAGTAAAGTTTATTTTTGTTTCCTCCAAACCCATGGAACTTTGTGGCTCTATTCACTGAGCAAGTTTCTTGAATCCCAAACTTTATATATTTTAAGCAAAACATGATTATAGTCTCTAGCCAGATCTTACTAACAATTTGGGATTCCGGTTCCAGGGATCATAACAAATTCCACCAACTGCCCTGGTCTCTTGATTGTTAGCTCAGTGACATCACAAGTGTACCACTACTTCCTCCCTAATATTCCTCCCCTGTGTATAAAGTAGGAGTAAGAGTTGTATCTTCTAAACAGTATTATCTCAATTTAAGAAATAGATAGAGGAAACAGCATTTGACTAAAATTACTTAACAAATCACAATCAATTGCACAAAATAAACATAGAACACTACAGCACAAACAGGCCCTTCGGCCCACAAGTTGTGCTGATCACATCTATACCTACCAAGCCATAGAACTATCTATAACTCCCAGTGCCATTAGATCCCATATACTCATCCAGAAGTCTTTTAAAAGACCCCAGCGAGTTTGCCTCTACCACCACCGACGGCAGCCGATTCCACTCACTCACCACCCTCTGAGTGAAAAACTTACCCCTAACATCTCTTCTGTACTTGCTTCCCAGCACCTTAAACCTGTGTCCTCTCGTAGCAACCATTTCAGCCCTGGGAAATAGTCTCCAAGAATCCACCCTATCTATTCCTCTCAACATTTTATAAACCTCTATCAGGTCGCCGCTCAACCTTCGTCTCTCCAGGGAGAAGAGACCTCGCTCCCTCAACCTATCTTCATAAGGCATGCCTTCCAATCCAGGCAACATCCTTGTATCTCCTCTGCACCCTCTCAATAGCTTCCACATCCTTCCTGTAGTGAGGCGACCAGAACTGCGCACAGTACTCCAAGTGGAGTCTGACAAGGGTCTTCTAAAGTTGCAAAATAATGTTTATTATATGGTCTGCCTAGTTGCTTTTGTTCAACCTATAGTAATTCAATGCTTTTTTGAAACTAATTATTTGCTCATTAAAAATGCAACTGTCTCATAAAGTTCAGAAGGATTCTTCATCATATAATGTTTACTCTCAATGACTTAACAAGTTTATCCAATGAAGGCTAAGCTCAACACAGTAGAAGAAAATCCAAGGACAATTCACTACCTGTTGAAATAACATTCCACAATTTCAATTGTCACATTTCAGGAGAGAGAGGCTGAGTAATATTGCAGGAACATAAATCCCACCATTAAAAGCCTGCTTACAATATTAAGTACAAGCCCTAATTTTCTATGATGAGTTTAACTGTCGATCAATGTGCAAACAAAGTAGACTTTAGAAGCTCACAAGGTGATCGCTGGCTGGCTGTCATTCTTTGCAAGGTTAAGGCAGAGCCAGTGATTAAATTACTGATTCAGTAATTAAAATCTTCCTTGCCAGATATTATTGAATAATTGAATAATGATATCATACATTCATTAAACTCAGTTAATTTAACAGAAAATTTTGGCCCAGTATTTTCCATGTTATTAGAAGTAACGTACTTAAGGCTTCTTCCAAATGTAATTTTACTTCCAACATTTACTTGTAAATTGCTGATAAATCACCTGAAATTGTGTTATAAAATTGTGTAATTAATATGGAAAATTTGTAACTCACAAGTAGTTACAGAGTGCACGAGTTATTAATGTTGTTGGCAGATTTGGATGAAAAATTGGAAGTCAGCACCACTGGCTGGTGTTAGTTTAATGGGTGCGTTGTTTCTGTTAGACCCACAAGCAAATCTTTAAGTAAATTCTGGATCAGACTATGGATGAATGAATTATTATTTCCCAAACATAAATTCTCATCTTCGTTATATCTCTGAGAAATTGACCAGACGTCCATTAAAATTATTATCAGCCCCCATAGAGAGAGAAGAAAAATCAATGATTCCGGCCTCATTTTAGTTTCCAAAAAGTTTGCAGTAAGTTGAAACCTGACTAACCTATTCTTACTTTGCCAAAAAAATGCTATGCTTGGATGAGGATCTTCATAAAATGTAGCAAAGAGAATTTAAATCACTATACTCAGCAATCGAGCTGGCCAGCAATCGGGAGGCCAGCAGTGCGGGGTCACTGTGCATGTGCCGGTCTCGGCGCTGACAGATTGGTGCATGCGCAGTGGCCCACTCAGCGCACTGATTTCAGCCTCTCCAGTGGGGACAGGCCCAACCCCTGAAATCTAATGATACTCATGCTGGTGTTCTCTGCAGAGCACAGAGTGTGGGAGATTATAGTGTGAACTCCCACTGAAAAAAACAATGTGAATTACTCCAATTTTCCCGTGAATTTGACACTGAGAAATTTTTTGGGAGAATTCTAGCCTTGAGAGAATTCCTTGCTTGAGAAAAGATATACTGGCACCGGAGGGGGTGCAGAGAAGATTCACTAGGTTGATTCTGGAGTTAGGAGGGTTGGCTTATGAGGAAAGACTGAGTAGACGGGGACTTTAGTCATTGGAATTTAGAATAATAAGGGAGAACATAAGAACATAAGAAATAGGAGCAGGAGTAGGCCATCTAGCCCTTCGAGCCTGCCCCGCCATTCAATAAGATCATGGCTGATCTGTCGTGGCTCAGTTCCACATTCCCGCCCTCTCCCCATAACCCTTAATCCCCTCGCTTATCAAAAACCCATCAACCCGCGCCTTAAAAATATTTAGCGAGGCAGCCTCCACCACTTCAACGGGCAGAGAATTCCAGAGATTCACCACCCTTTGAGTGAAGAAGTTCCTCCTCAACTCTGTTCTAAACCGCCCCCCCTTTACCTTGAGGCTGTGCCCCCTAGTCCTACTGTCCTTTCTGAGCGGGAAGAGTCTCTCCACCTCTATCCTATCCATCCCATTCATCATCTTATACGTCTCAATGAGATCTCCCCTCATTCTTCTAAACTCTAACGAGTACAAGCCTAGTTTATTCAGCCTCTCCTCATAGCTCAACCCCCTCAACTCCGGTATCAGCCTAGTAAACCTCCTCTGCACTCCCTCCAAGGCCAAAATATCCTTGCGTAAGTGCGGCGACCAAAACTGCACACAGTACTCCAGCTGCAGCCTCACCAATGTCCTATACAGCTGCAGCAAGACCTCCCTACTTTTGTATTCAATCCCCCTCGCTATGAAGGCCAGCATCCCATTCGCCGTCCTAACCACCTGCTGCACCTGCAAGCTGGGTTTTTGCGACTCATGCACAAGGACCCCGAGGTCCCTCTAGATAAGATAGAAGCAGGGAAGTTGTTTCCACTGGCAGGTGAAATTAGAGTGAGGGCACATGGCCTCAAAATTGGGGGGAGCAGATTTAGGACTGAGTTGAGGAGGAACTTCTTCACACAAAGAGTTGTGAATCTGAGGAATTCCCAGCCCAGCGAAGCAGTTGAGGCTACCTCATTGAATATTTTTAAGGCAGAGGTGGGTAGATTTTTGAATAGTAGAGGGATTAACGGTTTTGATGAGCGGGCAGGTAACTGGAGCTGAGTCCAAGAAAGATTAACCGTGACCTTATTGAATGGTGGAGCAGGCTCGAGGGGCCAAATTGCCTACTCCTGCTCCTAGTTTTTATATTTTTAAGTTTCCCTTTGGGAATTGGTTTGTGCAGTAATTAACATCTGCTGGGTCATAACAATGATAGATGGATCAATAGAAGAGGACTGTTTTCAGTGACTGAGGGATTGAAAACAAGGGGGCACAGATACGAAATTAAATGTAAAAGTTTTGGATAAAGATCAGATGGAACTTATTACATTTGGTTATGAAGCAATAAAATGCTGAACCAATTTAATGAATTAGATAAATTTGAAGACTGGAGTGGGTGGGTGGTAGAGGGAAAGGGGTTAAATGGATATGGCTAACAGGGCAGACACATGCTGCTTGTGTGGAGGATAAACATGGATGTAGATTGGTTGGACCTATTTCAATGTTGTAATTTCAAAATAATTTTATCTTTCCGTACTCAATTTCAAATCACATCATGGCACTGTCTTACCAGACCTTTGCAGTATCCTCCATCTTGTGTTCACTCTATCTTCAAGTAATCACTGGCTGTCCCATTTAGCCAGTTTGTCCCGAATGGAAGATGGTCACACTTGTCAATCCAGACGATAGAAAATATTATACTGCTGGACTACTTGATTTCAGCTAACTGGCTAAGCTAATAACTAGGTTTATTTCAATTAAACAATTCACAAAAAATATTGGCAAAATGTTATGCAGCACAATTTGAATTCTACAATGACTGTTTGAAAGCAGTTATTTTTCCTGTTCCTTCCTGCAACTCTTCAATTGGAGAAGATTTAATTGCCTGTTTATAGGCAATGTGTGGCAAACTCCCTGAGCCACAGCCTTTGACATTTATATAAACAGCTTTATTAGAGTCTGATGCATCCTGAATATTTATTGAAGAGTGCCAGGACTGGCAAATAGATCAACATTACATAAAATGAATGTCTTTTGGAAATGAAATAATCGCTTTGAAGATTGTATGCAGTCAAATGTGGCAGGCTGATGAGATACACATAACTGACAAGGTGCTTTGTCGACTTGTTGGCACAGGTCCCAGGAAATCAAACAATGACCTGTGTCTAGGGAGTTTCTGACCACAAAACAGAGTAATTACAAACTAAATTTCTGCCTGCGATGCTACTGGCCACTGATTTGGCATTAGATATCTTGTCCCCAGGGAGGAATAGTGGCTGTGGTCGACAGGCCTCCTAAAAGTAACCCCAATACAGGACAAAATATACAAGAAGAAGTATTGTTTTAAATTTTTTTTTTATTATTGTCACAAGCAAGCTTACATTAACACCTTGTCAAAGAGCTTTGACAAAGGGTCATCTGGACTCGAAACGTCAGCTCTTTTCTCTCCTTACAGATGCTGCCAGACCTGCTGAGATTTTCCAGCATTTTCTTTTTTGGTTTCAGGCTTACATTAACACTGCAATGAAGTTATTGTAAAAATCCCCTAGTTGCCACATTCCTGTGCCTGTTTGGGTACACTGAGGGAGAATTTAACATGGCCAATGCACCTAATCAACACGTCTTTCGGATTATGGAAAGAAACCAGAACACCCAGAGGAAACCCACACAGACACAGGGAGAACATGCAGGCTCCACACAGACAGTGAGCCAAGCCAGGAATCAAACCTTGTTCCCTGGAGCTGTGAGGCAGCAGTGCTAACCATTATGCCAGCGCCCTGGGAGTTTATGATAAATGAATGGTAATAATCATGGTGATTTTCAACTATATATAAACTGGAAAAATTCAATTCGTAATGGTAGCCTGGATGAAGAGTCCTTACAATGCTTTCGAATAGTTTCTTAAATCAGCATGTTCTGGGGCCAATTTTAGAGGGTAGATTAGTTTATACTTAGTATTGTGTAATGTGACAAGATTAATTAATAGTCTCAGAGTAAAGGCATTCCTGGGTAGCAGCGACCACAATATGATTGAATTTTACATCCAATTCAAAAGGGAGAAGAGTGGGTCTAAGATTAGTATTGTAAACTTAAATAAGGGCAACTATGTGAGCATGAAAGCTGAGCTAGTTGAAGCCAAATAGGATACTAGACCATGGGATAGATCAATAGAGAAGCAGTGGCAGATAATTTTGGGGATATTTCACAATATTCAGAATAAGTATATTCCTGCAGTAAAGAAAAATTCTAAAGGAAGGGGTCACCATGCTGGTCAACTAAAGAAGTTAAAGAACGCCAAAGTTAAGGGAAAAGTAACATATAACTATGCAAAGACGACTGGCAGGCCAGATGATTGGTTGGAACATAAAAAATAGCAGAGAATGATGAAAAGGTTAATCAGAAAAATAAATTAGAGCATGAGAGGGAGAAAACTAGAATTGTAAAAGCTTGTGGGCAGTACAGTGGCACAGTGGTTAGCACTGCTGCTTCACAGCTCCAGGGACTTGGGTTCGATTCCAACTTGGATCACTGTCTGTGTGGAGTTTGCACATTCTCCTTGTGTCTGTGTGGGTTTCCTCCGGGTGCTCCGGTTTCCTCCCACAGTCCAAAGATATACAGGTTATGTTGATTGGCCAATGCTAAAAATTGCCTCTTAGTGTCCTGAGATGTGTAGATTAGAGGAATTAGTGGGGAAATATGTAGGGATATGGAGGCAGGGCCTGGGTGGATTGTGGTCAGTGCAGACTCGATGGGCCGAATGGCCTCTTTCTGTACTGTAGGGTTTCTATGATTTCTAAATGAGAACATGGCTGTTTTTCTAAAGCCCAGTGAAAAATCTTCTGGGAACAACACAGTGCTCCTGCATTCTCAGAGCAGAACTATGCTTGACGGTCAGAGATAGTGCTATGGCACTGTAGTGCTTATCTTCCCTTTGAATATGTGTCCATGCTGGCAGTGTGGGTGTGCTACTTTTACCCTTGTAGGTGTTCTCAATGTTTTAAAGATTCCTAACAGGGACAGGGTGGTGAAGAAGGCATTCGTCATGCTTGGTTGTATTGGTCAGAACATTGAAGTAGAGATGCCAGTGTTGGACTGTGGTGGGCACAGTAAGAAGTCTTACAATACCAGGTTAAAGTCCAACAATTTTATTTGGCAGCACTAACTTTCGGAGCCTCAGGTTCAGGTTCTTCTCACCTGAAGAAGGAGCTTGAGGGTCCGAAAGCTAGTGCTGCCAAATAAACCTGTTGGACTTTAACCTGGTGTGATGAAACATACTGTGCAGAACATTGAAAACAGGAGTTGGGACGTCTTGTTGAAGTTGTACAAGACATTGGTAAGGCCACACTTGGAATACTGCGTACAGTTCTGGTCACCCTATTATAGAAAGGATGTTATTAAGTTAGAAAGAGTACGGAAAAGATTTACTAGGATGCTACCAGGACTTGATGGTTTGAGTGATAAGGAAAGGCTGGATAGAGTGGGACCTTTTTCTTGGAGCATAGGAGGCTCAAAAGTGATCTTATAGGCATCTATAAAATAATGAAGAGCATTCATAAAGTAAATAGTAAACATATTTTCCTAAAGGTAAGGAAGTCCAAAACTAGAGGGCATAGGTTTAAGGTGAGAGATACAAAAGAGCCCAGAAGGGCAACTTTTTTTCATTTAGAGGGTAATGAGTGTCAGGAACGAATGCCAGAGGTAGTAACAGATGGGTACAATGTTGTCTTTTAAAAAGCATTTAGACAGTTACATGGGTAAGATGGGTACAGAGGGATATGGGCCAAACAAGGGCAATTGGGACTAGCTTAGTGGTACAAACTGGGTGGCTTGGACAAGTTGGGCCAAAGGGTCTGTTTCCATGCTGTAAATCTCTATGACTCCAAGTGTCATTTTTATCGTAAAGTGATGGAAATACTCAGCAGGTCAGGCAGTAGCTGCAGAGAGAAACTTCAAGTCAATGCATCAACAGGTGACAATTCAAACATAGACATGGTGGCTTAGTGCTTCCTTAGCTGCTTCCAGGTCTATAGCTGGTGCAAGTGAACCTTTGTCCGGTGAGTTCGGGGAGGGAATCCAGGTCACTCAAACTGACCTACACTCTTCAAGAGGAGTTTGAACAATGTTTTTGTTAAAAGAAACATCATTTGAATTTCAGCTTACGTGGGTGGACAGAATGTGGGAGCTTGAAGGACATCATCCCTTCCACACAGCAACCAGCTGCCAGACGTTCCAGTTGCAAAGTAATCCAACAAAATCAGTTGGAGAGCATCAATGGCACAGTTCCAACAGTAATGCCAGACACACCCCATAGGTCTTCCAGGCTACATTATTTCTTTAACTTTCTCCACAACTACTAACTATTAGACTGGTTTTTAATACCCTCTCCAATATTTAAAATACAACCTACAATGCACAATTATGCAAGAAATTATTGAACAAACTTCAGTATGTATCAAAGATTAGATCAACATCAAAAGCCTTTATCTTGATTCTGTGAAATAATGAGGCTGCGGCATTAAGTTTGACATTAGTCAGCTTGATTCTGTCAAAATAACATCATGAGTTGCATATCAGCCTCTTTGAGAAACACAGCAACGACCTGCAATCCAGAGTGAAGGGCTTAGTTGTACTTTCCAAATCAACAGGAAGCATGCAATTTCGGGAATTATTTCACAAGGGTGTATTTCCATTTTACAACAGTTCCCATTAGCTCAGCCAGTCTGAATTCACAAAGAATTGTGATTTTCAGTGTAAACATATTGGCCACTAAAGCATTAAAGATGTGATATACTATCCAAAACAACCTGCCATCAGAAAATTAAATCTGGGAAAGAAGTCAATTTTTGGAGTGTTGCCCTTAAATTAGGAAGTAGTGTGAAGAACAATAAGCAGCTGTTATTTTTGTGCAAATATTTTCTACTCTGAGACCAATTCTTCTGTCATTAGGTACAACAGGACATGACTTCACTATAGCTTTTTATTATTGTTAACTTCCTTACTTAGTTGATGAAATATGTTAAAACCAACTGTGAAGACAAAAAGCAGGCAACTATTCAGGTACTTATACCTGAAGATCTGATTGGTAAAGCTTCCCGAAAGTCTTTCGCAAAAGCTTTCCATGATTGCAGAAGTACTTTAAGTGCAGCATCCTCAACACAAGTGGTACAGATTGGCAGAATTTGCTTGCCAATTCTAAAATCACAAGTTGCACACCTTTAAGCAGCTGAATTACTGAGGAAATCTCAAATAAGATTGTGCAGGCTCTCACTTTCAACAATGCAACCCATTTAACCCTCTGAGTTGAGATCTAACATCACAGCCAGTTACTTCTTAATTCATTCATGGGACATGGCCATCGCTGGCTGGCCAGTATTTACTGCCCATCCCTGGTTGCCCTTAGAGGGCAATTGAGAGTCAACCACATTGCTGTGGCTTTTGAAGTCACATCTAGGCCAGCCCAGGTAAGGACGGTAGATTTCTTTCCCTAAAGGGCATTAGTGAACCAGATGAGTTTTTCCAACAATTGACAATGGTTTCATAGTCATCAGTAGATTCTTAATTCCAGATATTTTTATTGAATTCAAATTCCACCACTGGTTGAGTTTCTGGATTAATAGTCTAGCAATAATACCACTAGGTCATTGCCTCTCCATATTTATCAATCCAAATAAATTGGAAGAGTTTTGGATGATTACAGACACTAAACATTCAGTACAACTGGGTTGTGCAGAAAAGGATACCACAAACCAACTTATTCACTCATTTTAATGCACTTGAACATTATTTGATCAATTAGTTCACAGTCTAGGCTTATATTGTCATGGCCTGAGTTAGTGAAGATTGAACACTGCTCCTGAGTCCACACCCTGCAAGGGCTCGATAAAGTAGAATAGGAAGAAAGGAGAGTAAATGGAGGAAAGACTGTTTTCGGGGGTGGGACTGGCAGAACGGGTGGAGAATTGAGCAGGAATCCCAAAATTGCTTTTATGTCAGCAGGATTTCCCCACCTGATGGTACCTACATCCCACCAATATCGTAACCTCAATCCCAACTTTAAATTTGGATTCCCGTTTGTAATTAAGTCTGAACTTTAAGTCCTATGTCCATTCAGCCCTCAAGCCAATATGAATCACAGCAGGTCCCCCATGACATGCACCTGGTGATCAGCAAGAGGTGCGCAGTTGAGTACAGGGTCGAGGGTCATGCCCGAGCTGCACACTGGCATCCCCTTAACACTGTCCCCTGGCACTGCCCTGTGGCACTATCCCATGGCACTGCCACAGCGCTGCCCCCTTGGCCTACATCCCAACTCTGTGCTGCTGGTCTGGGAACCAAAGTGTGAGCCTGTTTTTAACTCCTGGGTAATTATAAAATTGACACCTTTGATTCCCTACTGATCACCTCCCCACAACTCCCTTCCAACCCTCTAAACCACCAACCCTCCAATTCCTCTCCAACCTTCCAGTCCCCTTAGACTCTACCTGACCTTCCAATCGCGCCACCCCCACCCTCCGACTCCCCCAGCCCCTCTGATCTTCCAACTCTTCCTGGACTCCACCTGACTCATGTCAACCTTCTGACTCCCTCCACCTCCCCCTAACCCCCAACCCTCCAATTCCCCTCTGACTCCCAACCCTCCAACTCCCCTCTGATCTCCAACCCTCTGACACCCCCGCCCCCCCAACCTTCCAACTCCCCTCTGATCTCCAATCCTCTGACGCCCCTCTGATCTCCCCATCTCCCCCTTGACCCTCCCAACCCTCCAACTCCCCAGACCCCCAACCCTCCAACTCTCCTCTGACTCCCCCAGCCCTCCAACTCTTCTCTGACCTCCAACCTTCCAACTCCCCTCTGACCCCTCCAACTCCCCCTTGATTCTCCCCAGCCCTCTGACTCTCCCCGACCTGACCTGACATCACCACCTACTATCTGTCAGCTTACCATGTGTCATTCTACAGACCCAGCCTCAGTCACACTCATTCCCTAACTCAGTGAGAGGCTGGAGACTTAGCAAAGTATGGCAGCGAGTGCTGTCAAAAGATGGCTTCCCCCGACAATCTTCCCCTAGGAAGAAGGACTCCAAGAACAGATGCACTTCACATTTCTGAATAGCCCGATTCGGAATGCTGGTCCAACTATATGGAGCCCAGGAGTGTGTGTAACGAAACAGGAGTGTAGCAGCAATCCAACAGCAATTGTTACTCCTCAGAAAATACAATCTGACACACTTAATAAATTGGTAACATTGTCAAAGAAGCAAGCAATATTTTTCAGCACAATATTGTAAAGATCCTCTAGAAATGCAAACCCAAATACATACTGTCCAATCGTTCGCCAGTCAGGGCCTCTTCCAATCATACTGATTCAAAGTCTGAGCATCTGTATCCATTGGTGATCATTAGTTTGGAAGGTGAGATGGCAATTAGCATGGCTATCTCACTGTAAATAGGCATCAAAATAAGCACCACCAGTGCTTTAAGTAAAGTTGTGTTTTATCTATCCATGAGTAGTATAAAGAACAACATTGAACAGTTTGATTTTACCTCTGCCAAATCTATTATAAGTTAATCAGCGATTGGCAGCTTTCCAACCCTCTAATGCTTCAGGGAAAAAACTCCAGCCTATCCAGCCTCTCCTTATAACTCAAACCATCAAGTCCCAGTGGCATTCTAGTAAATGTTTTCTGCACTCTTTCCAGTTTAACAATATCCTTTCTATAATAGGGTGACCAGAACTGCACACAGTATTCCAAATGTGACCTTACCATAACTTTTGGGAAGTTATGTGTGGAACCGGAAGAGATTGGAGAGGCATTGAACCAATATTTCTCTTCGGTATTCACGCAGGGAGACATAAATGTAGCTGTGGAGAACACTGGGTTACAGGGTTGTAAACTGGATAGTATTGCAGTTGATAAGGAGGATGTGCTAGATATTCTTGAGGGTTTGAAAATAGATAAGTCCCCTGGGCCGGACGGGATTTACCCTAGGATTCTCTGGGAGGCAAGAGAGGCGATTGCAGCGCCTCTGGCTCTGACCTTCAGGTCGTCGTTGGTCACAGGTATAGTACCAGAAGATTGGAGGATAGCGAATGTTGTCCCATTGTTTAAGAAGGGGAACAGAGACTTTCCCGGGAATTATAGACCGGTGAGTCTTACTTCTGTTGTGGGCAAGGTTTTAGAAAAAATTATTAGGGATAGGATTTATAGTTATTTAGAGAGTAATGAATTGATTGGAGATAGTCAGCATGGTTTTGTGGAGGGTAGGTCGTGCCTTACTAACCTTATTGAGTTTTTTGAGAAAGTGACCAAAGAGGTGGATGGGGGTAAGGCAGTTGACGTGGTATATATGGACTTTAGTAAGGCATTTGATAAGGTTCACCATGGAAGGCTTCTTCAGAAAATGCAGATGTATGGGATTGAGGGTGATTTAGTTAATTGGATCAGGAATTGGCTAGCAGATAGGAGACATAGGGTGGTGGTTGATGGTAAGTATTCATCATGGAGTTCGGTTACAAGTGGTGTGCCTCAGGGATCTGTTTTGGGGCCACTGCTGTTTGTAATTTTTATAAATGATCTGGATGAGGGTATAGTTGGGTGGATTAGTAAATTTGCTGATGACACCAAAGTCGGAGGTGTGGTAGATAGTGAGGAGGGGTGTCATAGTTTACAGAGAGACTTGGACAAGTTGCAGAGCTGGGCAGAGAGGTGGCGGATGGAGTTTAATGTGGAAAAGTGTGAGGTAATTCACTTTGGCAGGAATAACAGATGTGTAGAGTATAGGGCTAACGGTAGGACTCTGAATAGTGTTGATGAACAGAGGGATCTAGGTGTATGTGTACATAGATCCCTGAAAGTTGGGAATCAAGTAGATAAGGTTGTTAGGAAGGCATACGGTGTCTTGGCGTTTATTGGTAGGGGGATTGAATTTAGGAGCCGCAGCATCATGTTGCAACTGTACAAAACTCTGGTGCGGCCGCACTTGGAGTATTGTGTGCAGTTCTGGTCCCCACATTATAGGAAGGATGTGGAGGCATTGGAGAGGGTGCAGAGGAAGTTTACCAGGATGTTGCCTGGTATGGAGGGGAGGTCCTATGAGGAGAGACTGAGGGATTTGAGGTTGTTTTCGTTAGAAAGAAGGCAGCTAAGAGGGGACCTTATTGAAACATATAAGATGATTAGAGGTTTAGATAGGGTGGACAGTGATAGCCTTTTTCCTCGGATGGAGAAAGCTAGCACGAGGGGGCATAGCTTTAAATTAAGGGGTGGTAGTTATAGGACGGATGTCAGAGGTAGGTTCTTTACCCAGAGGGTGGTGAGGGATTGGAATGCCCTGCCTGCTGCAGTTGTAGATGCGCCTAGTTTGGGGGCGTTTAAGAGATCCGTGGATAGGTTTATGGATGGAAAGGGATTGGTTTAGGTTAGAGGGTCATTGCTTTTTAATTGGTCGGCGCAACATCGTGGGCCGAAGGGCCCGTTCTGCGCTGTAATGTTCTATGTTCTATGTTCTATTACCAATGTCTTTTGCAACTTTAACAAGAGGTCCCAACTCTAATATTCAATGTTCTGATCGGGGAAACCAAACATGTTGAATACCTTCTTCACCACTGTGTCCACCTGGGACTCCACTTTCAAGGAGCTATGAACCTGAACCCCTAAATCTCTTTGTTCTATAACTCTACCATTAACTGAGTAAATCCTGTCCTGGTTTGATCTACCAAAATGCATCATCACGCATTTATCTAAATTAAACTTCATCTGCCATTTGTCAGCCCACTGGCCCAATTGATCAGGACCCTGTTGCAATCCTAGATAACTTTCTTCACTGTCCTCTATGCCACTAATCTTGCTGTCATCTGCAAACTTACTAACCATGCCTCCTAAATTATCATCCAAATCATTAATATAAATGATATAAAATAACAGTGAACCCCGCACTGATCCCTGAGGCACACTGCTCGCCACAGGTCTTCAGTTTGAAAAGCAACCCTCTACAACCACCCTCTGTTTTCTGTCATCAAGCCAATTTTGTATCCAATTAGCTACCTCACTCTGGATCCCGTGACATTTAACCTTATGCAACAACCTACCTTGCGTACCTTGTCAAAGGCCTTGCTAAAGTCCGTGTAGACAACATCAACTGCAGTGCCCTCATCTACCTTCTTGGTTATCCCTTCAAAAAACTCCATCAAATTCGTGAGACATGACTTTCCATTCACAAAGCCATGCTGACTGTTCCTAATCAGTCCTTGCATCTCTAAATGCCTGTAGACCCTGTCTCTCAAAATACCTTCTAACTATTTATCCACTACAGATGTTCGGCTCACCAGCCTACAGTTCCCACGCTTTTCCCCTGCAGCCCTTCTTAAACAAAGGCACAACATATGCTACCTTCCAGTCTTCAGGCACTTCACCCATGGCTGTTGATGATTCAAATACTTCTGCTAGGGGACCTGTAATTTCCTCCCTAGCCTCCCACAACGTCCTGGCTATGTTTGTATCAGGTCCCAGGGATTTATCTACCTTGATGTGCTATAAGACTTTCAGCACCTCCTTCTCTGTAATATGTACATTCCTCAAGACATCACTATTTATTTCCCCAAGTTCCCTAATATCCATGGCTTTCTCAACAGTAAATTCTGATGAGAAATATTCATTTAGGATCTTACCCACCTCTTGTGGATCTGTACATAGATGACCTTATTGATCCTCAAGAGGCTCTACTTTCTCCCTAGTTGCTGTTTTGCCCTTTATGTATTTGTAGAAGTGCTTTGGATTCTCCTTTGCCTTGTCTGCCAAAGCAATCTCGTGTCTCCTTTTTGCCCTCCTGATTTCTCCATTAACTCTACTCCGACACCTTCCACACTCTTCAAGGGCTCCACTGAATCCCAGCTGCCTATGCATGTCATGTGCCTCCTTCTTCTTATTGACCAGGGCCTCAATAACCAGAATCATCCAGGGCTCCCTACTTTTAGCAGCCTAGTCTTTTACTTTGAAAGCAATGTACTTAGCCTGAAACAAAAACAGAAAATGCTGGAAAGTCTCAGCAGGTCTGACTGCATCTGTGGGGAGGGAAAAGCCACTTTTGCTACCAAATAAACTTGTTGGACTTTAACCTGATGTTGTGAGACTTCTTACTGTGTTTACCCCAGTCCAACACTGGCACCTCCACATTGGGAGAGAATAGAGCCGGTTTGGATGATCCTTCATCAGAGCTCTAGCTCTGTCCCTTGACAACAGCTCCTCTACAAACCACAATCCAGGAGCAGTGACTGCGCTGAAACAAATCTTCCCCACAACAGCCAATCGGCATAGTCACCCTGATGCCTTCTGCTGGACAGTTACAGGGAAAAGATAGGGGATTGACATGAGTGAATTGTTCATTTGGTGAGCTAGTGCAGACATGTTGGGCCAAATGGCCTCCTGCGCTGTAGCAGTTTTGTGATTCTATGAGAGCGTCTCCAAAGACCTTTGATTTTGGAAAATGCCAAACTGTAACATGCCAATTTTGAAAATAACATTTAGAAAAATTAAACATCAAAATTAGAAAATACAAATTGTACAAACTGGTCTTACAATAGTTTTGGATAAACCAAGCAAACTAAGAATGTCTACTGGTGAACCCGTCTACTTAACGCACCGTATGGTGATCATTTCAATTAATGCTAATAAAATTCTATCAGTTGCTAAGGGCAGAAAGCACTGGAGTAGATTACTGCACTATCCATCACATTGACTGGCACCACGTCTGATCTGTTTTGTAAATTCTGGCCTCGGTTGCTATCGTGGGGTGCCGTGTGGCAGCACTGGCTGTCTGCAGCGGGAGGAAAAACACAGGTGCTGTCTCTGACCACAGCAAGCAGTCCTCCTGTTGGCTCAGTTTAAAGGAAAGCTGGTGTCAAAAATTGTGGAAATTTCCTTGACATGTTTGCTCCAGTATCGGGGCGAATGAGGCAGTGTCAAAGCTGAAACTTACAAAAGACAGAAACGTGAAGAAAAATATCAATCAAAAGAATAAAAACTCCTTTCAATTTGTAGATGAAATAGTATTTTTGATGTGAAGAATCTATTAAAACTTGTTCTATTTTAGCAAAGAGTAGCACTCATCCTAAAATGATCCCAAATCTAATTGATCATATAAATATTATGTAAAAAGCTCTGAAACAATGTTGTCTTCATTTAGATGTTTCTTTTGATCCTCATTTGGAGAGTAGTCCTTGTAGACTTTCCTTTTTTAAAGCAATGATTGAATCTGCCCCCATCACACATTCAGGCAGCACATTCTATTGCTGGATCCTAACTACTCGCTGTGTAAAGAAAGGTTTTCCTTGTGTCTTCTTTTATTCTTCAGCCAGCCTGTGTCCTCTAGTTCTTGAGCCTTCTGCCAATGGGAGCCAACCACTTTTGCCCATTCCCTCATGGTACAGAGTACCTCGATCAAATCTCTTCTTGACCCTCTTTCCCTGCAACCTGAGCTGCTCCAACCCTATCCATATAATTGGGACCATTCTTGTCAATCTTTCCTGCCCCCTCTCTACAACCTTCCTGAAGGTGGGTGTCCAGGATTGGACACAATCCTCCAGTTGTAGGCAAACCAGTGTTTTATAAAGATTCATCATAATTTCCTTGCCTTTCTATTCTTTACCCTTATTTATAAAGCCCAAGATCCCAGATGCCCTTTTAACCACTTTCTCGACATGCAATGCCAACTTTAATAATTTTAGCATCAATACTCCCTCTGCTCCTGCACCTCCTTTAAAATTGCACCCTTTAGTTTTTATTGCCTCTCTTCCTTCCCCCTAACAAAGCGTATCATTTCGCCTTCATCTGCATTAAATTTTATGCAATAAACGTCCACATATTCCACCAGCCTGTCTATATCTTCTGGAAGTCTATCACTCTCCTGTAAATCTAAATCATTAATATAAATCAAGAAAAGCAATAGTCCTAATTCAGCCTTCTGGGGAACATTCCCCGCATCCACCACTGCTCACCATTACTCTTTGTTTCCTGTCACTCAAATCAAATTAGGCAGCACGGTGGCACAGTGGTTGGCACTGCTACCTCACAGTGCCAAGGATCTAGGTTTGATTCTGGGCATGGGTCTCTGTCTGTATGGCATCTGCATGTTCTCCTCGTGTCTACGTGAGTTTCCTCTGGGTGCTCTGGTTTCCTCCCACAGTCCAAAAGATGCGCTGGTTAGGTGCAATGGCCATGCTAAATTCCCCCTCAGTGTACCTGAACAGGTGCCAGAGTGCGCCAACTAGGGGATTTTCACAGTAACTTCATTGCAGGGTTAATGTGAGCCTACTCATGACTCTTCCCGCTCAGAAAGGATAGCAGGACTAGGGGGCAAGCCTCAAGATAAAGGGGGGGCGGTTTAGAACAGAGTTGAGGAGGAACTTCTTCACTCAAAGGGTGGTGAATCTCTGGAATTCTCTGCCCGTTGAAGTGGTGGAGGCTGCCTCGCTAAATATTTTTAAGACGCGGGTTGATGGGTTTTTGATAAGAGAGGGGATTAAGGGTTATGGGGAGAGGGCGGGAATGTGGAACTGAGCCACGACAGATCAGCCATGATCTTATTGAATGGCGGGGCAGGCTCGAAGGGCTAGTTGGCCTACTCCTGCTCCTATTTCTTATGTTCTTATGTTCTAATAAATAAATTTTAAACTCAATCTTTTATTCCAAGGTCTTGAACTTTGCTGGCAAGGCTCACATGTGGCACTTTTTCAAATGTTTTTCAGATATCCATGCAACTATTACCACTTGATTCCAGAAAGGTGTAAGGATAAACCAAGCAAACTAGAGAACAGTCAGTTTAACCTTGTTGATGGGAAAATTTTCGGAAGTGATAATCCAGGATAAAATTAACAGTCACTTGGACAATTAGGGACTAATTAAGGAAAATCAGAGCAGATTTACTGAAGGCAGATTACCTTCAACCAATTTGATTGCATATTCTGAGAGAGGGTTGATGGGGTCAGGGGGTTGATGTAGTGTAAACGGGCTTCCAAAAGGTGTTTAATAAAGAGCCACATGATAGAATGCCAACAAACTTGAAGCCCATGGAATAAAGAGGCAGAGGCAATTGCCTAAATGATGGGAAAAAGAGAGTAGAACTGAATGGTTGTTTAATGACCTGGAGGAAGAAGGGTTGGGAAAAAAAAGTCAACTGTTGCAAAACAAGGCAATCACAAAACTTCAGTAGTGTAACACTGGTAGCACAGTGGCACAGTAGTTAGCACTGCTACCTCACAGCTCCAGGGACCTAGGTTTGATTGTGGCCTTGGGCGACTGTGTAGAGTTTGCGTGTCTCTCCGGGTGTGTGTGGGTTTCCTCTAAATGCTCCGGTTTCCTCCCACAGTCCAAAGATACGCAGGTTACGTGGATTGGCCATGCTGAATTGCCCCTTAGTGATTGAAGATGAGTAGTTTTGGAGAATTAGCAAGATAAATGTGTGAGGTTACAGGGATAGGGTGGAAGGAAGGGTGGGATGCTTTTTCAGAGACTTGATGGGCTGGATGGCCTCTTTCTGCACTATAGAGATTCTTTGATAGAGTGCAGAAAGAGGCCACCTGGTCCAACCCTCGACAGAGCATCACACCCAGGCTCACGCCCACACCCCCACGCCAAACCCACACACTCACCCCAGCAATCTTCTAACCTGCGCATCCCGGGACTCTAAGGGGCAATCTAGCGTGGCCAATCCACCTAACCGGCGCATCTTTGGATCAACTGTAGAATTGTAGGGATTTTACAGTTCCATAAATATGGATTGATGGAAGGGATATTTATTTCAAATTATAGCAGTTATGTTTTCACATCGAAATTACATTTTTGGACATGAAATTTATGTGGTTGAAGATATCAGGTGCTGTCTGCTTCCGCTGAATAATTTCCTTTCCAGACGGATGGTTTCAATTTACATGAGAGAAGAGCACGAGCTGCTCACACTTGCTGGATGTGAGAATAGAGAGCGGTTTACGAAGACATAAGTACCCTGTCGGGGCCCTGGTGTTTTGTCTTTAACATCACAAACATTTCTAAGTGGGACAGCAATACTGAGGCTGGGTAGAGTTGTGATTCAAAGCATGCCGCTCAAAGCAGATTATTTTTACATTTTGATTTCTTTTAGTGATTGATTAATTCAGGTCACAAATGTCAACATTGGAATTTTAAGCCTCTTGGTTCTTGCTACCCAGTGTTTAGTGCTCTTTCACCTCAGACACAGCACAGGTCAGAGATAAATCCCTCTGTGAGCTGCTCCAACAAAATGGATAAAATTCAACTGAGATCCACATAGTTTCTTACTGTTCTTATGAAAGTTTACCAATTTATAGCACTAAATGGATAATTGGGTGCTGTATCACACATGCACTTGGAAATGGGTTAAGTTTGAGTTCATTTCATATTGAACTCCTTATTGTTATCAGAGGAAGAGATTATCATCTCGACAACCTGGGTGAGATTCTGTGAGCCACCCAGTCCCTATGGTGTTTTAGCTTTGAGTTAGAACTGGAAAATTTACATTCTGAGAATGGAAAGCAAGAGTTTGGGTTTTGTTGTTAATCATCAGCTATTTTGGGACAGGTCATGGATAGTAAATGGAGAAAAATGTGTTCTTGAAGTTGTCTTCCTCAAATATGCCATACACAAGGAAAAGTGTGTCTTCAATTTCCTCTGAAAAAAAGCCTAGTCTACCACTGTTAGATGTGGTAAAGAGAATGTGCCTAATCATTCCAATCCATTCCCCTCCATCTCCGCACAGGCTCATTAATGTTCCTACATCTGTAAGAGCTTTTGAAAGGCTCCAATGAAGCTGCATCTCTCACTGGTATATGCTCAATGAGCCAAATGGCCTCCTTCTGTACTGTAACTGTTCTATATTTTATTTTCATGGGATGTGGGTGTTGCTGGCTAGGCTAATGCTCATGCCCATCCCTTAATGCCCTAAAGAAGGTAGTAATAAGCTGCCTTCTTGAACCACTGCAGTTCATGTGGCGTAGGGCAATGAAAGTTACAATACCTGTTCTAGGTATTGGTTGAATCACTGCTTTGGTACATTAGGTTTGCATGTAAACAGGCTAAAGGTAGGTGTAGAGTGATCTGCAGAAAAGAAATAGATATAGTCTAAATTTTGTTTTATTCATTCATGGGACATGGGTGTCGCTGGCTGGCCATGTTGCCCTTGAGAAGGTGGTGATGGTGAGCTGCCTTCTTGAATCACTGCTGTCCATGTGCTGTGGGTTGACCCACAATGCCATTTGGGAGGGAATTCCAAGATTTTGACTGAGCGACTGCAAAGGAACAGCA
The DNA here is from genome assembly GCF_965287045.1 of Carcharhinus amblyrhynchos. Classification (NCBI taxonomy): domain Eukaryota; kingdom Metazoa; phylum Chordata; class Chondrichthyes; order Carcharhiniformes; family Carcharhinidae; genus Carcharhinus; species Carcharhinus amblyrhynchos. The sequence continues at coordinate 7,204,486 of NC_137329.1, read as the reverse complement.
ATGTATTTTCAAGTAAGAATGGCGAGCGACTTGGAGAGGAACTTGCAGGTGGTGGTGTTCCCATTTATCTGCTGCCCTTGTCCTTCGAGATGGAAGTGGTCATGTGTTTGGAAGTTGCTGTCCAAGGATCTTTGGTGAATTGCTGCAGTGCATCTTGTAGATGGTACACACTGCTGCTACTGAGCGTCGTTGGTGGAGGGAGTGGATGTTTTTGGATGTTTTGGATGTTTTTGGTGCCAATCAAGCTAGCTTCTTTGTCCTGATGGTGCCGAGCTTCTTGAGTGTTGTTGGACCTGCACCAATCCTGGCAAGTGGAGAGTATCCTATTACACTCCTGATTTGTGCCTTGTAGAAGGTGACTAGGCTTTGGGGAGTCAAGAAGTGAGTTACTGCAGTATTCCTCGCCTGCATCTGCAGAAAAATACAAAAATTTACTTACAATTGTAATTACTGAAGTTTACCCCATCTGAGCAAAATTGCAAACTTCCGTTATGTTTTTTGATTTGATGATCATCAGGAAATATAAGGTGGTAAGAGTTGCAAGGGCACAGCCGTCAATTTGTGTACAAGAATGTAGCAAAACTGATAGGGTCTGTAGCAAAGGAATTTGAAACTGCAGGGGGAAGTTGTTCCCTGTGCTTTGACTGCATAGCAATGTATGACAACACAGGAGGCAGCACACAGTGCACTATTACAATGTGCTACAACTGGAATGGAATGAATGTTATGTATAAAGCAGGGCAGGCAAAAAGTGGTAAAATTGATTGGATGGAAAAATACAATAAGCAAACAAGAGGCAGAATATGAGACTGGGGTGTCAGTATGAGGCGCTGTGAAGCATCGTGCTGAAGGGTATAGCAGAGACTGTTGGGTGGGAGGGGGAGGCATGGGTGGGTGAGGGAGAGGATCAAGCAACTGTGTAAAAATGGCAGAATAAGATTTCTAGGGAACGGGGAGGCATTTGGAAAGGAACATCAATCTACTTACTGTGCTCGCTGATTGCTGTGATGAATAGAGTCTTCTGGCCACAATTTCAAAATCGACATGTAGGGTAAAAACCCAACTTAGGAGGTGGTGATGACTGGTTAGCCCATCTAGAATCCCGTGGAAGAGTGTAAAGCAGCTGTGGATTCACCATCACACATTTAGCACTATTGCCCAGGATATATTCCTACCGCAATATATTTTAATACTGACGCAGCCCTGTTGGTGTAGTTGCAGGTGGGTGCACATTAACCAGCCCAAAGCTCACCCTGAGTTATTCCCATATTATTGTGGCTGGGGAAGGTGTCAGCTGGCCTATCCATCCATAGACCTATTGAGATCTTTGATTTGCCAATCAATGGTCATTTAAAGGCCTCATTCCATCTCAATGCAATGGGTTGTGCGTTTGGGTAAGGCAAAGTGAAAGAGGCTGGCACTCCACTTTCACAACTCAGCTAAAAGTCAGGAAGGAAGAATTAAGATTGTACCCTGTCCCCCAGCCTTCAGAATCCAAATCCCCGGACCCCTTACCCTTTCTTTCTTAAGGGTCCACAATTCCACCCCAGCCAAATCCTCTGGGCAGAATTTTATTCTCCCACCTTGAGAACTGCTAGCATCACCCCCTCCTACAGCCCCACTCGGGAAGACAGGACCTTGGATTGGATGCCTGTCCTTGCCCCAATTTAGGCCCTTAAGTGGCCACACAATGGCACTGTAATACCTTTTCCCGCCCTGTAGGCTGGCAGGCAGATGATAGAGGCAGGTGGGCTATCTCCATGACTCTACACATTTACCATGGCTAATCCACATAACCGCACATATTTGGAGTGTGGAGGAAACTGGAGCACCTGGAGAAAACCCATGCAGACACAGGGAGAACTTGCAAACTCCACACAGACACAATCTCCAAGGCTGGAACCGAACCCGGATCCCTGGCTCTAGGAGGCAGCAATTCTAACCATTTTGTCACCGTGCATCCTAACAGAAGCACCAAACACAGCACTTTGGGATGTACAGAATGTCGGTCAGGTCCATCTAAAATACTACATTCATTTTTGGAAACTAGATTTCAGGAAAGCTGTATCATAGAATCCTAGGATCCTACAGTGCTGAAGGAGGCCATTCGGCCCATACATTGGGCAGGATTTTCCGGCCGTGCTTGCCCCAGGGCTGGAAATTGCCACCCGAGTCAATGGACCTTTGCAGGGTTTGCTGAAATTTTTGTCCTGCCTGCTAGAGTTCCCGGGACAGACGGGACAGGAAAATTCCACCCATTGTCCTTGGAATGAAATTTAGTGCTGATGCACCAGAGTAATAAGAACATAAGAACATAAGAACATAAAAAATAGGAGCAGGAGTAGGCCATCTAGCCCTTCGAGCCTGCCCCGCCATTCAATAAGATCATGGCTGATCTGTTGTGGCTCAGTTCCACTTTCCTGCCCTCTCCCCATAACCCTTAATCCCCTCTCTTATCAAGAACCCATCAACCCGCTTCTTAAAAATATTTAGCGAGGCAGCCTCCACCACTTCAACGGGCAGAGAATTCCAGAGATTCACCACCCTTTGAGTGAAGAAGTTCCTCCTCAACTCTGTTCTAAACCGCCTCCCCTTTATCTTGAGGCTGTGCCCCCTAGTCCTACTGTCTTTTTTGAGCGGGAAGAGTCTCTCCACCTCTATCCTATCCATCCCATTCATCATCTTATACGTCTCAATGAGATCTCCCCTCATTCTTCTAAACTCTAACGAGTACAAGCCTAGTTTATTCAGCCTCTCCTCATAGCTCAATCCCCTCAACTCCGGTATCAGCCTAGTAAACCTCCTCTGCACTCCCTCCAGGGCCAAAATATCCTTGCGCAGGTGCGGCGCCCAAAACTGCACACAGTACTCCAGCTGCGGCCTCACCAATGCCCTATACAGCTGCAGCAAGACCTCCCTACTTTTATATTCAATCCCCCTCGCTATGAAGGCCAGCATCCCATTCGCCTTCCTGACCACCTGCTGCACCTGCAAGCTGGGTTTTTGCGACTCATGCACAAGGACCCCGAGGTCCCTCTGCACCGTCGCCTGCTGCAGTTTTTCGCCACGTAAGTAATAGTCCTTCCTACCATTCTTCCTACCAAAGTGGACCACCTCACACTTGCCAACATTAAATTCCATTTGCCATTTCCTGGCCCATTCGCCCAGCCTATCTAGATCCTTCTGCAGACTCTCCACACCCTCCGCACAATTTGCCTTTCCCCCAATCTTGGTGTCATCAGCAAATTTCGACACCCTACACTCGGTTCCCTCCTCCAGATCATCTATATAAATGGTAAATAGCTGAGGCCCCAGCACCGACCCCTGGGGCACCCCACTAGTCACCAACCGCCAATCCGAATAGCACCCATTGACCCCCACTCTCTGCCTCACCAAGGTGTAAAGGTTAAGTTACGAGGACAAGCTACATAAACTTGGTTTGTATTTCCTGCAGTTAAGAAGGTTAAGTGGGTTATTTAGCTAAAGTTTTTATGAAATGATAAAGAGATTTAATAGAGTCAATATTTCCTTTGGCGTGGTGGTTGATTCCAGAAGTAGGGAGATATAATCTTCACATTGGAGCAAGGCCATTTAGGAAGGGATATCAGGAGCACTTTTTTGCACAAACCCAGGTCTCTGAAATATTAACCTGGGCATCAGGATAACTAGCCCAGTGAGTTTACCACTGACACTACCATCTCCCACTGTTGCAGAGAGAGGAGATTGATTGGAGTATATCAATTATTCATGTAATAATATCACTGAGTAATTTCTATCCTGGTGTTATCTTGAACTTAACACAAATGGGGAAATATACAAGGTTATTTATCAAAGAATCATAGAATCCCTACAGTGCAGAAGGATGCCATTTGGCCCATCAAGCCTGCACCAACAACAATCCCATCCAGGTCCTATCCGTGTAATCCCATTTATTTACCCTGATAATCACCTTGACACTAACAGTCAATTTAGCATGGCCAATCAACCTAACCCACACATCTTTGGACTATAGGAGGAAACCGGAGCACCTGGAGGAAACCCATGCAGACACGGGGAGAACATGCAGTCTCTGCACAGACAGTGACCCAAGCTGGGGATCGGACACTGTCCCTGGCGCTGTGAGGCAGCATTTCTAATCAGTGTGCTACCTTAATCCTTTTAATTCTTTGTTTTCCGTTAGGAGCAGAAAGCAGATGAGTTTAGCAGAACCAAATGGTTGATTATTAATGCAGATTTCGTGGTGATACAGGAATTTGTTTTCTTTTGGTTCATTTCAAAGTCAGCGATTGTTTTTTAAAAAATCCATTGATTGCTGTATATTTACAAATAATGTTCTCATTCGAGAGTATCAGTACTTTGATGCAATTGTTTTTACTTTGTTTCTTCTTATTCAAAAATAACAAAACCTCTTCTGAGAAAACAGTGTCAATAGAATACAAAGAAGCACTATTGTAGCTTAGTATTTTGATTTGATTTGATTTGATTTGATTTATTATAGTCACATGTATTAATATACAGTGAAATGTATTGTTTCTTGTGCGCTATACAGACAAAACATACCATTCATAGAGAAGGAAGCGAGAGAGTGCAGAATGTTGAGTTACAGTCATAGCTAGGGTGTAGAGAAAGATCAACTTAATACAAGGTAGGTCCATTCAAAAGTCTGACAGCAGTGGGGAAGAAGCTGTTCTTGAGTCCGTCAGTACGTAACCTCAGACTTTTGTATCTTTTTCCTGACGGAAGAAGGTGGAAGAATGTCCGAGATGCGTGGAGTCCTTAATTATGCTGGCTGCTTTTCAGAGGCAGTGAGAATGTAGACAGAGTCAATGGATGGGAGACTGGTTTGTGTGATGGATTGAGTTACATTCACAACCTTTTGTAGTCCCTTGTGGTCTTGGTCAGAGCAGGAGCCATACCAAGCTGTGATACAACCAGGAAGAATGCTTTCTCAGGTGCATCTGTAAAAGTTGGTGAGATTCGTGGCTGACATGCCAAATTTCCTTAGTCTTCTGAGAAAGTAGAGATGTTGGTGGGCTTTCTTAACTATAGTGTTGGCATGGGGGGGACCAGGACAGGTTGTTGGTGATAAGCACATTGCCTAAAATTAAACAAATGGCACCAATCCCTGACCTCAAAATACCAGTCTGACCACCAGTAATTATTTCTATAAATGCCACTTAACATCATGCTTATTTCCATTTGACTATTTCAGTTGATTTAAAGGGATATTTTTGTTTAGCCTGTGAGAGCATGGGTGAGAAAATGAGTTTGAAGGATTTGCTGACTCCAGTGATACAAGGGACTTAAAGTTGGGAGAGTGTTACTAACCCGAGGTATTCTCAGCAGTGATATCATTGTAACTCAGTGCATGTGATTGATTTCCTTCTCACTGTTGGGCACTGCTAATGTTTCAAATGCCGCAATAAGAATAATAAACAAAACTGAAACAAAATTCTTCAGAGCTTATGTAAAAGAATAAAAGGAAATTCCCTCTTACTCAAAGAAGTTGTTGAATTTGGATACATGTCTATCCTGAGCTGAAATAATAATTTGATCTACAATGGGTTACTGTAAATTTACTATATAATTAGTTTTGGAAACAGGATATTTTGTAAAAGAACACAATGTAGAATCAGGCAGTGAAATTATTTATTTCAGGCTGTGTAATTCTAATCTATGAGTCAGTAAATAACAAAGGTTGAACTTAGCATATTAAAAAAAAGTTATATCCATGGGAGATACCTGTTTTTCTGATATTTCTTGGGGCAAAGGGGATCAAAGATTATGGGGAGAAAGCAGGATTTGAGTTGGACAATCAGCCATGATTGTGATGAATGGCGGAGCAGGCGTGAAGATCCAAATGGCCTTGTCCTGCTCCTAGCTTTATGTTTCTATGTTTACTCAGACTTGATCCTGAGGATTGCTGGAGAAAGACGCTGGCAGTTTCACATTCCAAACAATTGAGTCCAAATGATCAATGTTGTAGCTCCACGTTAGATTTCATTGTAAAATATAATTCTGTCTGGTATCATGGTCAGCTTGATTGCTATTTGTTTTCATGTTCATTAGCCATCGTAGTCCACAGATCATGTAAATTGCCAAATCCATAACAACAAGAAGCTCATTCCCCAAAAAGGAATCATTGATCGAAGTAGAACCAACGCACTGCAGCCAATCTCTCGTTCTCCCCTTTCTACCTATGTATACTCCTTTAGCTATTGACGCATTCTCTGTATTTCCTAACTACTCTTGATTTTATTTCTCTTTTTATGTTTCCTTTTATCTCATGTTAATATTGTTTAAGTTTTTAAAATTTATTTATTAGTGTCAAAAGTAGGCTTACATTAACACTGCAATGAAGTTACTGTGAAAATCCCCTAGTCACCACACTCCGACGCCTGTTCGGTACACTGAGGGAGAATTTAGCGTGGCGAAATACACACCTTATCTGCACATCTTTTGGAATGTGGGAGGAAACTAGAGCACCTGGAGAAAACCCATGCAGACATGGGGGAAGTGTGCAAGCTCTGCACAGACAGTGACCCTAGCCAGGAATTGAACCCGGATTCCTGGCGCTGTGAGACAGCTATGGTAACCCCAATGTGCCACCCTTTTATTTCTGCCATGTAGACATTTCCTGTTTTCCTTCTCACAGGTGATCCTATTTATTTTCCTTTGGGCAGGGTTGAGTTTCTATCCCTGCCTCACAGCCCTCCTTTTCTCTTCCATCTGTAATATCGAATAGTTCTAAGCAAGAGTTTATGGATAAAGCACCAATTCTTGCCTTCTCTACATACTTGCTGCCTGACCTGCTTCGAGTATTTTGTTTGATAGATTTTTTAAAATGGAGACAGGATGAATAGTGCATTTTAAAGAAGGTGCATCCTATACAACATAATCTGATACATAAAATTACAGGAAATATTGTAGGAAGGTGTGAGGTGATTAACAAATACGTTGTGGCAAGAGTTCATTACAGCTGCCGCACAAAAGAACAACAATAAATATTGCACAGAAATAAGACATTCTGCCAAGAAGTCTATCTTGCATTTAGGCTGCACATGTGCCTCCTCGTATCCCACTCCATCTCACCCAGTTGATATATGTCTCCCTATTCCTTATTCAGAATCACAGAATGCTGCAGTGCAGAAGAGGTCCTTTGGCCCATCGAGTCTGCACCGGTGCATGAAAGGCCCTGACCTTCCCAGCTAATTCTATTTGTCAGCGCTTGGCCCATAGCCTTGAATGTTATGGGGTGCCAGGTACTTACCCAGGAACTTTCGTCATGCATTTACCTAGCTTTTCCTTCAATACTCACAATGCAGAATTCTAAAACTCATGATTGAAATGCAAGGGGAGGAAATGTCTTTTGATATGTTAACTCAAAAAGCTGAAGGTCAGTGATGATGCCAGCAATTTCACAATCATCAAATATCAAAGCCTGCAGCAGGATTGACAATGAATCTATGAAAAATGCCTATGTTCAAAACTGACCTTCATTGGCTCTTTCCAAAGGAAATAATTTTTCAATATTCCAAACTCAAAAGATTAGTTGGGAAGGTTTCACAAAATATAAGTTGGTGATAGAATGTAAGTCTCTTGTTCCACGGGAATATCATGCAAATCCTATTCCCGCATATCCTGAAAATGACTGATTTATATTTTGGACTTTTTGATGTTTTGCCAGATGGAAATTAAATCTTCGACTGACAGAAATTTTGCCAAGACATCTGCTATCTTATTTCTCTTAAGAATGTTACGGTCTCAGGATATTCTCAAAACTGCGGCCAAAAATGACCTTTTCTTTGGATTCAAGCACTGACTTACATCAGTATGTGAACGATTGAAATTCTGCCTTAGAATGAAATACTGGCTGGGATTCTCCGACCTCGCCTGCGGCTGGGATTCTCCAGTCCCGCTGCTTGAATGGAGATTTGGCTAAGTACCAAATTCTCTGTTCTCGCTCGTGGCAGTAGTGGGGCGGGCGAGATCGGAGAATACTGGCCAGTATGTATTATTGAAATATATTGTCTTGTATTATTATTAAATCATTAGTAAGAAGAGAATATTTTCCCACTTACCGATATGTTTTACGCATACTTTCATAGGATATGGTTGTTATTGGCGAGGCCAAAATTTGTTGCCTCTTACTAACTTCTCATGAACTGAGTGGCTTGCTAGGCTATTTTGGAAGGGAGTTGCTATGAATCTGGAGTCACATGTAGGCCAGACCTGGTAAGGATGGCAGATTTCCTTCCCTAAAGGACATGAGTGAACCAGCTGGATTTTTACAATAATCAGTGATAGTTGTCATGGCCACCACATTGGCTAGCAAGTGACATTACCACTATAGCACCAGTTTGACACCATCTGCTTTCTTCATTCCTGATATCTTACATAAGAACATAAGAACTAGGAGCAGGAGTAGGTCACCGGGCCCCTCGAGCCTGCTCCGACGTTCAATAAGTTCATGGCTGATCTTTTCGTGGACTCAGCTCCACTTACCCACCCGCTCACCATAACTCTTAATTCCATTACTGTTCAAAAATTTATCTATCCTTGCCTTAAAAACATTCAATGAGGGAGCCTCAACTCCTTCACTGGGCAGGGAATTCCACAGATTCACAACCCTTTGTGTGAAGAAGTTCCTCCTCAACTCAGTCCTAAATCTGCTTCCCTTTATTTTGAAGCCATGCCTAGTTCTAGTTTCACCTGCCAGTGGAAACAACTTCCTGCTTTTATCTTATCTACCCCTTCCATAATCGTATGTGTTACTATAAGATCTCCCCCATCTTTCTGAATTCCAATGAGTATAGCCCCAGTCTAGTCAGTCTCTCCTCATAAGCCAACCCTCTCAACTGTGGAATCAATCGAGTTAATCTCCTCTCCACACCCTCTAGTGCCAGTATATCCTTTTTCAGGTAAGGATAAACATGTCAGTGCCGTGGATCCACAGGCAAACGAGTTGAAGCGACTGAACTGAATCAACTTTGATTCTTTGTTACAGACCTCAGTGTACCAACTGTTTCTGACTTCTCATGTTAGAACATATAGGTCTTTTGTAGTGTTTCCAAAGATGTATAGGTCATGGTGGATTGGCCATGGTGAATGCACAGGGTTATGAGAATAGAGCAGACGGGTGGGCCTGGATAAGATGCTCTTTTGGAGAGTTGGTGTAGACTCGATCAGCCAAAGGGCCTTCTTCTGCACTGTAGAGATTCTGTAAGTCCATTACCTTGTGTCATTGATTTTCAACCACTCAGTTCTATTTTTAAGTAGTCCTTGCAATAATTGAAACTCCAAACAGCACAGTGAAGTGTTTTCATATTTGTTGATGTGATTCTTCAGCTGTGACTCTTGTGGTCAGCTAACAATTCTCAAAATACTGCCAGAGATGTATATGAAGGTGTGAGTAACCCTCACACTGTACATGTATTATGTTTGAGTTTTAGACCAGTAAGGACTCAATTTTTGTAAGGGAGATAGTTATCACGAGTTGAGAAAGTCCATGGCATATTTGATACAGGGAGCCCAGGGTGGATGGGCTCAGGCACGGTGAGGTAGGGAAATAGTGAGGCTGGCAAGCTAGAGGATCCACCTCCTCTAACTGGAGCATCAAACCAGTTGTAATGATTGTTATCAGTCTCTCAAACTCTCACTCAATGCCCCCTTACCCCTCACTCACCTCACATGCCTCTCCTATCTCCTTCATGCCTCTTTTCCCCTTCAATGTCACCTCATACACGATTCCCTGTAAGCTCCTTCTATCTCCCATTCCCCCCATTCATTCTCCACACAAATCCCTCAGTGCCCATTACGTACAGAACCAATAAGCTATTGGCCAGTCCAGCAAGTCTTTGAACTGATCCTGAAATTGACACAATAAACAGAGGCTTTGGAAAGACCTATTAGAAAACCAGCAAAGCTTGCAGCCTCTTAAAAGTATGAATCAGCTACATCCATTCATAGCATCAATGTCAGAAACTTATAAACACTTCAGACCTCTTAATCTTATGTAAATAAACTCACAGGCAGTCAAGTAACTCTGCAAAGAATCAGTAGGTTATTACAAAGTGTCAATCAAACAATATTCTCACCATCCCTACCCCCAAAACTGTATAAACATGGATTGCTGAGATCAAAGTGGACAGGAGCTCAGCCAAGCATTGAACTTCTTTTAATCATTTCGCAAGAGGTAAGTGTCACTGGCAAGGCCATCATTTTTATGTCCATTCTCATTGCCCTTGTGAAAGTTATGGTGAACCAACTTCTTGAACTGTAGCAGTCCATGTGGTGTAGGTGTATCCACAGTGAGGAATGAAGTTCCAGGGTTTTGACCCAGTGGCAATGAATTAAGTCAGAATGGTGAGTGGTTTGGAGGGAAGCTACATGCTTCCCATGAATCTGCTGGAGGTTGCAGGTTTGGTTGGTTCTGGTGAAGGGGTCTTGGTGAGTTCCTGCAGTGTGCCATTTTCACCGGCAGCCCTTCAAAATCGAGGATGGCGTCCATCAGACTTGTTGAGTCTTCACATAACTTAGGAGCACAATTCTGGTTCTTCCATAGTAGGAGAATGTTGTCGCATGGTGAGGGGAGTGGAATTTGCAGCCCCTGATTGTCTTCCCTTTTCTTGCCCTGGCATTGCTGTCAAGTCGCTGAGCCTTGAAGCAGCTTAAACATTGATGGACCAGTTGGAATCATGTTGAGTGGTCTGCAGCTCTCCCCTCCCAGTCAGTGGTGTTAATGCCTCTATGATTTACAGCAGTCTTGGGCTTATCTTTATACCTATTGGCTTGGCCAAAGCAGAGCGGGGAGAATCGAACTTGCCAAGGGCGTCTGGCCAGTATCAAATGAATTTCCATCCCACTAATGGATTCTGCAGGGGGAACACTCCCCCCTCCCCTCACCGTCATCCCCCACCCCACCATCCATTACCCTCACCACAGGACTTAGTCCCAGATCGGAGAATTCTGCCCTTTGCTCTCTGTAGCAGGTGGAAGATAGGATATTGCAAAGGATCTTTTTTGTATGGAAAACATGCAGATGCTTCAAGGCCATTGGGAAAACTAACCTCAAGTTTCAAGATGCTTGCAGGAGGGATCGTCAAAGAGAATGAGACTGCAAGCTGGGATAGGCCACAGTGGGGGATTCTGCTGCCTGGGGAAGCCCAGGAGGCTGAGGAGAGGTGGCAGAGATGCTGAAAGGGAGGAAAGAGAGGAAAGGAAAGGAGGAAGTTTAACAGAGACCCAACAGGACGAACTTTAGGATTCAACACTGTGATTTATCCAGGCACCACCTATGGTACGGACTGTCAGTCAAGAAGAGCATTCTTAAACCTCCTGCGCTGTTCCAGAATAGTAAAGTAACCCAACTGCTTTGGTATTTACACACTCATTTTTTGAGATGGAACATCAGTGCACAGCTGAGCTGAAACGCGACGTGTTACTCTAACAAGACCACATAGTTGACTGTTGGCCAGCGTAGATACTCGCTGACATAAATCCCACTTGGATTACTCCAATGGGAGGTCCAATGCAGGTTGCCTTTAAAATATGTTCTTACGTAAGAACATAACTGGTACTGTCAAGCTGATTTAGCCTGAACTCACAATGCCCTATAAGGCTTGTGTAATATTGTTAAGTTCAGTCTGAAATTCAAAACCGAATGAATGATTCAAAATCTCTTTGTCCCATGTTCATTATGGAGTCAAATATATTAATAATGAATAAAGGGAAACTCAGCCACAATTAAAAAGTAGCTTTGAAATATGACACAATTTCAAGTAGAATGGAATGGAAGCAAATTGTACTTTATAATGATATTTAAATGTGTAGTTTTATGGCAAACTAAATTTCAATCATTTCTATCAGATGTTGCCAAAGGAATTTTGTAGGAATGGAATTTTCCACATATGCATCACTGATCTTTCAAATATATGTTTATATGTAGAAGTTGGATTTAAGAAAGACAGCAAACTTTCTTCCCACATAATTGTATTATAATCAGTTAATTGTGGTAATGCTGTGTGTCCAATGGGTCAATATGATGTCTAATCTGTGGTTGAGGAAAGTTAGCATGCTTGCTGCTCTTTGTGTGTTTGTTTGCCTCTCATTTTTCTGCCTAACTGCTGGCTAATAGCAAAGTGAAAAAGAGAAATAAGTGCGTACGTCTCTCCATCAACAAGTCATCAGTTGTGCATTGTCATGTTAACACATGGAAACTGGTTCCCTTGTGACACCAGGCTAAAGCGTCAGAGGAATTCGACAGAAATATGGCCCCAGACATGCAGTGTGAAAACTCACGGCCTGGTAAACATGAACCATACTTGAGCTGTGGGCGAATAGTTCCAGTGCGTTATGGATAACTCGAGAGAGCTGAAGACTATAGGAGTAAACCCCCGACAAACACCTGGAATAGAGCCCAAAAGTTTACTCCTTTAAGACTTGTGCGGGGTCATACCTAAATATCTCATCTTTCTGGCAGTTCTTACAACCAAACTGATGGCAAACATAGAACTTTGGTTTCCTTCAGCCGCAAGGTCAAGGTTTTTCTATTCATTCGTGGGACATGGGCATCGCTGGCTGAGCCGCACTTATTGCCCATCCCTAGTTGCCCTTGGAGGGCAGTTGAGAATCAACAGTATTGCTGTGGAGACATATGTAGGTCAGACCAGGTAAGGACGGCAGATTTCCTTCCCTAAAGGACATCAGTAAACCAGATGGGTTTTTCTGACAATCAATGATAGTTTCATGGTCATCGTTAGATTCTTAATTCCAAATTCTTTTTTATTGAGTTCAAATTTCACCATCTGCCACGGTGGGATTTGAGCCCACATGCCCAGAACATTAGCTGAATATCTGGATTAATACTCTAATGTTAATATCACTACACCATCGCCTCCCCCACATTTGGGCAGCAGAGGGTCTCCATAAATTTTGTGCAGGCTTGTTGTATTGGACAGAACGCTGCAGTTTCACCCCAGCGGTTATAAATGCTGAGCTGAACTCAATTAACCTAGAGAACCCCCTATCTCCCCCTCCTTCACCCCCATCTCCCCTTCCTTCACCCCCATCTCCCCTTCCTTCACCCCAACTCCCTCTTCTTCACCCCCCACCTCCCCCTCCTTCATCCCCATCACCCCCCCCTTCATCCCCCATTTCCCCTTCCTTCACCCCTCATCTCCCCTTCTTTCACCCCCATCTCCCCCTCCTTCACCCCCATCTCCCCTCCTTCACCCCCATCCCCTCTCCCTCACTTCCCATCTCCCCTCCTTCACCCCCATCTCCCCTCCCTCACCCTCATGTCCCTCTCCCTCACTTCCCATCTCCCCCTCTTTCACCCTATTTTCTACTCTTTTACCCTATTCTCCTGCTTCTTCACTCAACATCAATCACCCCCTTCACACCCTCTCCTTCGTACAAAGATTGATAAAAGGACAGGGTGTCTCCAATGAAAGACTAACAGCTACATTTTCACAGGTATATCTTGCAGCAGTGATTGGGTGTTAGGAAGCAGTCTGTTAGGCTACACCCACCAGCAGAATAAACTGTGACCATTTGAAAGGTCTCTGCCAGGGGTCATGACCTCCATGGAGATTGACACCAAAATCTCATCTTAAGACCGTGATGGGGGTCATGGCCCAGTGTTTGGGAAGGCCTGCCTTGGAAAGCTTGCCTGTCATGGTGGAGCTGTCGTACATACAATAGGGGAGCTTAACAAAGCGATTGACCCGCTGAGCATGGGTAAGCTCCAGGTGCTGATGCTGCACTACCTGAACTCGTCGAGCATTGGAAACGGCACTCCTGCAGTGTCTACACAAACCTCTTTGTCTTTGCTGGAGCAGTGCCCCAGTATATACACAATGTAAAAAACAGTGATCTTGTACAAGAATAAGGGTGACCACAGTGATGACAATGATTAAGACTTCTCCCCATTGAATATTATGTTGTCCTTGTCAGACTGCAGATCCTGGCCGAACTCCTCTACCCCAAATCCCAGTGCGGCTTCAGAAGAAGAAATCTACATTTGACATGACCTTCTAAGTCTGTCAGCTGCTAGAGAAATGTCGTGAATAAAGGAGATAAATATATTTTGCCTTACTGCTGAAAAAAGACACATGTTGCCATTCACTTTTTGTCTTGTACTCATCAGGACACACACAAAAATGCCAAACTTCAAGCAAGCACAACAATTTATATGACGAGAGATATGATTGGTTGGCAAGTCGATTCTGATTGGCTGAGGTGTTGCCAAGGGGAAAGTGAGTATCAATATGATGCCAGTTACATAGGCCATACCACCCAACAATCGGCTGGTCCAATCACACAGCATGTTCCTTCGATTCTTCAGATTAACACAAGATACTTAACCGTAGTCAATAAATTGTAATATTTCCCGGTATATTGTGGATAAATGTGAAGCTATCCACTTTGGTAGCAATAATAGGAAGAGAGGATTTGAGTACAGGGATAGGAGTGTTTTGCTGCAACTGTATAGGGTGTTGGTGAGACCACACCTGGAATATTATGTGGAAGGATGTTCTTGCTATAGAGAGAACAGCGAAGGTTTACCAGGCTGATTCCTGGAATGGTAGGTCTGTCATATGAGGAGAGACTAAGTTGGTTAAGATTATATTCACTGGAGTTTAGAAGAGTGAGAGGGGATCTCATAGAAACTTATAAAATTCTAACAGGGTTAGGCAGGGTAGATTCAGAAAGAATGCCTTCATTAATCGAGGGATTGAGTTTAGGAGTCAGGAGGTAATGCTGCAACTTTATAAGACCCTTGTCAGACCCCACTTGGAGTCCGCAGTTCTGGTCACCTCACTATAGGAAGGACGCGGAAGCTATTGAAAGGGTGCAGAGGAGATTTACAAGGATGTTGCCTGGATTGGGAGGCATGCCTTATGAAGATAGGTTGAGGGAGCTGGGACTCTTCTCCCCAGAGTGACAAAGGTTGAGAGGTGACCTGATAGAGGTTTATAAGATGTTGAGAGGAATAGATAGGGTGGATTCTCAGAAGCTATTTCCCAGGGCTGAAATGGTCGCTATGAGAGGACACAGATTTAAGGTGCAGGGAAGCAAGTACAGAGGAGATGTTAGGGGTAAGTTTTTCACTCAGAGGGTGGTGAGTGAATGGAATGGGCTGCCATCGGTGGTGGTGGAGGCGAACTCGCTGGGTTCTTTTAAAAGACTTCTGGATGAGTATATGGGATCTAATGGGATTGGGGGTTATAGATAGGTCTATGGCTTAGTAGGTATAGAAGTGATCGGCGCAACTAGTGGGCCGAAGGGCCTGTTTGTGCTGTAGTGTTCTATGTTCTATGTTCTAATGTTCCCGATGGTGAAGGAGTCCAGAACGAGGAGTGAAAGAAATTTCTTCACCCAGAGGGTGGTGAATGTGTGGATTTCACTATCACAGGAAGTGGTTGAGGCCAAAACATTGTGTGATTTCAACAAGAAGTTAGATATTGCTCTTGGGGCTAAAGACATCAAAGGATTTGGGGCGAAGAGGGGATCAGGATATTGAATTTGATCAAAATGAATGGCAGAGCAGACTCAAAGGACCAAATGGCTTACTCCTCTTCTAGTTTCTATGTTTCTGAGGTGAACATACCGTGCAAGTTACAATCAAATTTATTTATTTCAAATCACGAAAACATATTTTCATCTCAGTGCTTTTACCGCTAAACTACTAGTCCAGAAACTCAGCTAATGTTCTGGGGACCCAGGTTCAAATCCTGCCATAGTAAATAGTGGAATTTGAATTCAATGTTAAAAAATCTGGAATTAAGAATCTACTGATGACCATGAAACCATTGTTGAATGTTGCAAAAACCACATCTGGTTCACTAATGTCCTTACCTGGTCTGTCTACATGTGACTCCAGAGCCACATCAATGTGGTTGATCTCAACTGCCCTCTGAACAAAGGCAACTAGGGATGGGCAATAAATGCTGGCCCATGTCCCACGAAGGAATAAAAAAAGGATAAATAAAGGAAAAATATTGTATGTGCTATGATACCACAATTCATTGGATCATCACTCCTAAGCAAAACAGTCCTTCTACGTTCTGTCCTCGGCTGTATTCCTTGCACCGCCCCACCCCCCCCCCCCCCCCCCCCCCCCACACCCACTCCCACCCCCCAGCCTCCTGTTGGTTCTTCCTCATCTGGTAACATTCTTTCAGTGGACTGCCTCCCCTTTCTGCAGCTACCTCTGTATTTGAAAAGCATCAACTCTTTGTGAAATTAACGTTCGCTCCCTCCACCAACAACCCGCAGGGTGAAATCTATCAGTCAGTGATCACTTGATTCCAAGGAATGAGCTTGAAGAAGCATTGGAATGCCAAACAATCTTTCATTGTTTCCAAGAACACAGGTCCAGGTGCCCATGTGCAACGTCATTTATACCTGTCAGCCCTGCAGTTCTGTGAATTAATAGTGATTTCAACTTATTAACCGGAACATTTTTAACGTTTACCACACCCTGTGCAAATAGAGACAAGAAAACTCCAAATGTGCTAGCTGTAGAAGGACCTTGACAGCTGTCTCATCTTCTTTGTGCCACTTTATACCTTACATTTTTTTGGTTCATGGTCAAAATGTGAGTTAGCAGAATATTATTTGATAATTAGGACAGGCTTCCGGTCAAAATGTATTTTACACCATTCAGCCCTTTGGGCCTGCTCTGCCATTCATTATGATCATGGCTGATCATCCAACTCAATAACCTGGTCCTTGGGAATATTGGGAATATTCTATACACATCACCACAAAATAAAAGTGGACCAGCATATAGAGAAAATTATTTTAATGAATACGTACTATAAATAGTTTTATTCCCAAATGCTCTAAAACTTTTTCTTTTGGTTGGTGCTGAGATGAGGGACCAGTGTGGATGTAAGATCCACATGCCTTCTTAAACTAAACAACTAGCAGATTCAGCAAAGTCAAAGTTTTGAGGACCACGTTAGCTAAATTTGCAATCTTGAGGGCATGAATTTGAGTTAAAATGAGTATAACTACATTTTTAAAAATTCATTTGAGAGACATGAGCGTCACTGGCTGGCCAGCATTTATTGCCCATCCCTGGTTGCCCTTGTTCAGAGGCAGTTGAGAGTCAACCACATTGCTGTGGCTCATGTAAGCCAGACTTCCTTCCCTAAAGGGCATTAGTGAACTAGATGGGTTTTTCCTGATAATCCACAATGGTTTCATGGTCGTTAGTGGATTCCTAATTTCAGATTTTTTTTATTGAATTCAAATTGCTACTGTGGTGGGATTTGAACCCAGGTTTCCAAACATTAGGCCATCACCTCCCTCATCCTGACGTAACTCAATTACTTGACCATGCAATTAAATAAACTTGAGTCAAGGTCATACTTGTTTGGGCTGGAGGGGTCTGAAAATCTGAACAGAACCCTATCATTGCCAATCAAAGATAGTAATGAAGGCGTTCATGTTTATCTGGATAGTGGATTCATGGAGATCACATTACATCTGGAAAATGATTTAAATGACTTTCTTCCAAATGGTGTGGCTCCCACAACTCCACAAGCAAAGATCCTCTTCCTTAAATGTAACTAACTAGAAAGATACTCAATTCCATAAAAACAAGATGAAATGAAAGTTATCAAAGTCCAGAAGCTGCACTCCCCCTTTTGGAGAGATTTGACTGGTGGTGATTTAACTTGAGGGTCACCACACCAGAGACAAGGGGCAAGATTGGGAAGATTAATAACGTTAGTCAGTACCAGAACTGAACCTACGCTGTTGGCATCACTCCACATCACAAGACGGCTGTCCAGCTAACTGAGCTAACTCGCTCCTATCATTAATACAAGTGCACTGCAGTCACTTTTGTCAAATATCAATCCCTCAAGCAACATTGCTAAAACAGATGATCTAATCATGATTACATTACTGTTTGTGGGATCTTACTGTGAGTAAATTGGTCTACTTCATTATAACAATGGCTGCTCTTCAGAAAGTTTTTAAACTGATTTAAAGCACATTGGGGTGTCTTGTGTATGTGAAAGGTGCTATGGGAACACAAGTATTTATTTACCCTTACTGATGTTTTTGGGATGGTGGCTTTGATGTTGGGCAAGTGGTTGGAACATTGCCACTCTCTGAAGCGTGTCTGCCCAGCGATTTCACCTTTGTCCTTTGCCCTTAAGACCCTTCCGAAATAATGCGAAGTTCTGATTTATCCTGATGATCATGCTATGGAAGATGCAGCTCAGATGAAAAACAGATGTGGATTTCAATAAAGGAAAAATGAACCTGAGGACAATTGGAAAAATGTGGAACATGTTTAATGGCAATGGTTGGGGAGGCAGGGGCATGTCTCATTCTTCTCATTACTTGTATCTCTTCAGATGATATGTACCTTTTTGCTTCAAACAAAATGAATGTGTAAGCTCATCCTCACGTCACCCAATTATAGCATTTGCTATTTGCGCTTCTGCAAATGAAATAGGGTTAGCTAAAATGGTTATCTTTCAGAAGTTGAAAAAACTTTTATTTTTGCAGGTGTATTCGTTTATAAAGTTTATTGATACAAATCCGACATGCCACCCAGCATCTGCAACAATGATTTTGCAAGAATTATTTATTTATAGGGCAGTACGGTGGCACAATGGTTAGTACAGCTGCCTCAAGCAGCAGGGACCGAGGTTCAATTCAGCCTTGGGTCACTGTCTGTGTGGAGTTTGCACATTCTCCCAGTGTCTGTGTCCGGTTTCCTCCCACAGTCCAAAAATGTGCGATTAGGTTGATTGGCCATAAATTGCCCCTTAATGTCAGGGGCATTAGGAGGGAAAATATGTAGAGTTATGGGGATGGGATTGTTGTTGGTGCAAGCTTGATGGGTCAAATGGCCTCCTTCTGCACTGTGGATTTTATGATTCTATACACTGTAAATGAAATGTGATTTGGGTAGATTAATGCAACAGTTATTGTTCGGAAATAACATTCTATAAACAGCAAGGAGTTAATCAATTTGAGACCATTTTATTAAAATCCTTTGCACTCTGATTAAAAATATGTGTGAAAGATTATAAACATTTCATTTACACAATCAAATCAGTATCATACAGCCAAACAAATGCAATATCAATTGTTTTTAAAAGGGCATGTATTAGCTGACGGCATTTTGCACTTAGATCAGTTCCACGCTTATTTATTTGCTGTGACATGTGTCATTCATACGAGGGGGAAGAAGTAAACTAATTCCCAGCATTGTTACTTTCACACACTTTTATCAATGTTTTATGATGGACTAATTACTGTAGGTCTCCCCTTTGAATAATATTAAAAACTGCTGTGTTTTGGCTGGATTGAAACCTATGTCATAGCCTGCAGTCAGACTAGGTTGTGCTAATGAAATGCACATATGGTTCACTTCACCATTAAATCTGAGAAAAGGGTGAAGTGAAATGCAAAATAAAAGCAGAATATTTGACTTGAAACATCCTGTTGAAATACCACCTTGTGGTTGTACTTTGCATGTGCACCTCACTGAATCACAATTGTCAATCCAGATTATTAAGAGGGATTAATCATTCTACAAAACTCAGTTGTCGGAATTGTACCGCCTCGCCCACCAGGGAATTGGAGCGGATGAGGGGCAGACAATGAAACTGTCATTTGACCTTGGGCAGGAATTTCCAGTCTCGCTCGAGCGAGGCTGTAAAATCCCACCTTGTATGTCTCAGCTATGGTGCTCAAACTATTTCATAGAAACATAGGAAACAGAACATGGAGGAGGCCATTTGGCCCTTTAGGCCTGCTCCACCATTCATTATGATCAAGGCTGCTCATCCAACTCAATAACCTGGTCCTGCCTTCCCCCCATATTCTTTGATCCCCTTTGTCTCAAGTCCTATATCTAACTGCTTCTTGAAAACATTCAATGTTTTGGCCTCAACTACTTTCTGTGGTAGCAAATTCGATAGGCTGGCCACTTTCTGGGTGAAGAAGTTTTTCCTCATCTCTGTCCTAAACTGTCAACTTGTATCCTCAGACTGTGACTCCTGGTTCTGGACACCCCATCCATCAGGAACATCCTTCTTGCATTTACCCTGTCTAGTCCTGTTAGAATTTTATAGGTTTCAGTGAGATTCCCCCCTCCCAATCATTCTTCTGAACTCCAGCAAGCATAATCCTAACTGACTCAATCTCTCCTTATACATCAGTCCTGCCATCCCAGGAATCAGCCTGGTAAAACTTTGCTCTACTTCCTCTATAGCAAGAACATACTTCCTAAGCTAAGGAGACCAAAACTGCACAGAATATTCCAGGTGTGGTCTCACCAAGACCCTGTATAATTGTGTCAAGCCATCCCTGTTCCTCATACTATCAGTGTGAGCTAAGTTCAGATGAAGGTTCATCCAGACTCGAAATGTTGGCTCTATTCTGTCTCCACAGATGCTTCAGACCTGCTGAGATTTTCCAGCATTTTCTGATTTTGTTTTGGGAATCCGCTCCCTCACTCCCCATTTTGTGGAGGGCACTCAAAAACCCACCATTCATCTTCTTATTCCTATTCAATCCCTCAGGACTGAAAAGCCTTTGATCTGAGACCTTTACTCATGATATTGATGCCAAGTTCCCAGAACTATACGGATGAAATCTGTATATGCAATCACAAGAATAATCATATATTGTGCACCTCGTATTTTTATAATGAGATTTCTGAGGGACAAGATATATAAATATTGAATAAAGAGAAAACCCTGGAAAATACAGTAAAAACAGAACAGAATCTGGCCAATGAGCATCTGAGGAAAGAACAGATAAGTCACTAGCATTGGGTTTTTCTTGGTGTAAAATCATTTGCTATATGTAATAACTCAGACAGCCACTGGAAAGCAACAATATTTTATTCATCAAAGCAAAAACTAAACCATGACCCTGTAGTACATGTACATGAGTCCCATCCGGGACCCGTAGAACATTGGATCTGCTCAGGGATCTGTCTTATCAAGAACTCGGGATACCAGTTCCACTTGGTTAGGCAGTTGCCAATTACCATGGGAACTCGTATCCCATGAGTCCCACATCAGGTTAATTTAGGGGTTCCCCGTGTGATTCCTGGGGTTATCACACAAGAACTCACATCTATGGGAGTCATTCTGGTGCTGGACTATTAAAATCTAGGTTGTGAGTTCAAAGCCAACTTGTTAAATCCCATGTTGTGTAATTGATTTCAATAAATCTAATAATAGGACCCTGATTGAATTTTAACCCAGGGCTTGATGGGAAAGCGGGATGGCTGTCGCACTGCGTAAAGGCAGGCTAGCAGTAACTGTACTGAAGGACAAAGAGGTTCTGCAAAATAAAGGCAAAGCATGTCACTGTGAGGCTAGCCTTCCCTCAAGCTCAATCCCAAAAACCTTCCATGGCCTAACTTCTTATTCTTTCATGGGATGTGGGTATTGCTGGACCAGCCATCCCTACTCACCCCTTGAGAAAGTGGTGGTGAGCTGCCTTCTTGAACTGTTGCAGTCCCTGAGGTGTAGACACATCAACAATGCTGTTAGTGAGCCAATTTCAAGGTTTTCACCCAGCGACAATGAAGGAACACCAATATAGTTCTGAATCAGGATGTGTGGCTCAAAGGGGAACCTGCAGGTGGTGGTGTTCCCAAACACTGCTGCCCTTATCCTCCTAGCTGGTAGAGGAGGCAGATTTGGAGAGTGCTTTTGAAGGAGCCTTGATGAGTTGATGCAGTGCATTTGGTACACACTCCTGTCACTGGTGGTGGAGAGAGTGAATGTCGAAAGTGGTGGATGGGGTACCAATCAAGCAGTACTGCATTGTATATCGAGTTTCTTGAATGTTGTTGGTTGAGCAGGAGGTGGAGACGGGGGTGGGGGGCTGTGGCAAGACTTCCTTCTGGTAGAAACAGGCCAAATGACCTACTCCTGTTCCCAAGTCTGATATTCCAGCGTTAAGCTTCTATGTTCAGACTCTGGCTCCGAAACTCTGATTCCCTGCCAGCTTGCTACTGCTTCCCAAACCAGTTCAGACAGGAACTGACTTATGGCATGCAGCTGTGTAAAATCTCAATCAAATTTTGTGAAGTAGGAGATGAAAATATATTCATTTTTCAGTTTTGATGAGTGGCGAGAACAGAGTCAGAAGGCAACGCGAAGACTGCATTATTTTTGTCATGGTTATGTGTAATGCAAGTGTTGGAATGTTGTGCCTCAGTGCGATTCAATTCATTGCATTGCATTTTGATGTTATTACCGATCTCACCTTGAAACTCACAATGCTTACAAAAAAACATGAATCTGGGTTAATATTGCACAAGGTCATTTTATTTGGTGAATTGGAGAGTGCGTAGCTTTCTAAGTCATGATAATCCCAGGCAAATGTTTAAAAGAAAAACAGATTGCTTCATTGTTGGCAGAATTTGCAAAAGCAAATGCTGCTTCAACATCTCATTCTCCCCACCCCTCTCCCCCCCTCCCCGCCCCCTCCATTCTGGCTTTCTAAGCAGCCTGGCCCTCTGGGAGCTCTCTGCATGAAAATTATTTCAGAGAATTCTGAGTATTTAATAAAAGTCATAAGCGTGAGGCAGGCACTGAATCAAATTCCATGGAAACAGTTTGCGTTAAGTAGTGTGTGCTGCATGGATTACAGTTACAACAAAATACGCAACATTCGCTTCGGCTCATGAGAAAATAACATCCAAACACGAGTGAAAAGATAACCAGGTCACTTTGGAGCAAATAAAGGCACTCAGCCAATGTCCTCAGATAAACTTCCTGATCTGGAAAACATTTTTACTAACCACTGTGAGAAGTGCTGACCCTGATGGAAAGGGCCGTTTAAGCACATCCACAATTATATTTCTGAAAGACATGCTGGTTAGGTTCATTAACCTGAACAGGCGCTGGACATGGCAATTGGTGGAATTTCACAGTAACCTCATTGCAGTGTTAATTTAAGCCTTACTTGTGACTAATAAATGAACTTTAATATTTAATATCTGTTTATTTTTAAGTAAAGTTTTGTCCTTAATGTCTCAATGGCTCAAGTTGTTAAATATTTTACTTTCACCCAAGTCTTGGGAGGGTAATTCTCCTGTCCCAACCGCCATGGGATTTGTAGTGGACGAGGAGCAGACAACACAAAGGTCCATTGACCTCGGGAGGGATTCTCTGGTTTCGGGCCGAGTGTGGCTGGAGAACCTTGCAGTTGATTTTTTAAAATTTCAGATTTGATGGACAATCACACTTTCTGAGCTGAGTTCTGTCTCTGCTCGTCCGAGCAGCCAGTTAACACACCCCTCAATGATTTGATTTGATTTATTTATTGCCACGTGTTTATTTATTGTCTATGGAAATAAGGCAAACAAGTAGGGAGATCATGGAACCTCTATAGATTAAAGGGGAGGAGGTTCTTGCTGTCTTGAGGCAAATCAGAGTAGATAACTCCCCAGGACCAGACAGGGTATTCCCTTGGATCTTGAAGGAGACTAGTGTTGAAATTTCAGGGGCCCTGGCGGATATATTTAAAATGTCGGTATCCACGGGTGAAGTGCCAGATGATTGGAGGATAGCTCATGCTGTTCCATTGTTTAAAAAAGGCTCAAAAAGTAATCCGGGTTATTATAGGTCGGTAAATTTGACATCAGCGGCAGGTAAATTATTAGATGGAGAAAAAGAGATAGGTTCTACAAATATTTAGATGAACGGGGACTTATTAGGAAGAGTCAATATGGCTTTGTGTGTGGTAGGTCATGTTTAACCAATCTATTAGAGTTTTTCAAGGAGGTTACCAGGAAAGTGGATGAAGGGAAGGAAGGAATGTTGTCTACGTGGACTTCAGTAAGGTCTTTGATAAGGTCCCACATGGGAGGTTAGTTAGGAAGGTTCAGTCGCTAGGTATACATGTGTGGTAGTAGATTGGATTAGACATTGGCTCAATGGAAGAAGCCAGAGAGTGGTAGTGGAGGATTGCTTCTCTGAGTTGAGGCCTGTGACTAGTGGTGTGCCACAGGGATCAGTGCTGGGTCCATTGTCGTTTGTCATCTATATCAATGATCTGGATGATAATGTGGTAAATTGGTAATGATAATGATAATGTGGTAAATTTGCTGATGATACAAAGATTGGAGGTGTAGTGGAGGGTGAGGAAGGTTTCCAAAGCTTGCAGAAGGATTTGGACCAGCTAGAAAAATGGGCTGAAAAATGGCAGATGGAGTTTAATGCAGACAAATGTGAGGTGTTGCATTATGGAAGAACAAACCAAGATAGAACATACACGGTAAATGGTAGGACACTGAAGAGTGCAGTAGAACAGAGGGATCTGGGAATACAGATACATAATTCCCTAAAAGTAGCGTCACAGGTAGACAGGGTCGTAAAGAGTGCTTTTGGTACATGGGCCTTTATAAATCAAAGTATTGAGTACAAGAGTTGGAATGTTATGGTGAGGTTGTATAAGACATTGATGAGGTGAATTTAGAGTATTGTGTGCAGTTTTAGTCACCTAATTATAGGAACGATATTAATAAGGTTGAAAGAGTGTGGAGAAGGGACTTGAGAAACTGAATTATGGAGAAAGGTTGAAGAGGATAGGACTTTATTCCCTGGAGCATAGAAGAATGAGGGGAGATTGGATACAGGTGTATAAAATTATGGTGGGTAGTGATAGAGTGAATGCAAGCGGGCTTTTTCCACTAAGGCTAGGGGAGAAAAAAATTGGAGGGCATGGGTTAAGGGTGAAGCGGGAAAAGTTTAAAGGGAATATTGGGGAGGTGGCTTCTTCACACAGAGAGTGGTGGGAGTGTGGAATGAGCTGCCAGGTGAAGTGGTAAACATGGGCTCACTTTTAACAGTTAAGAAAAACTTGGACAGGTACATGGATGAGAGGGGTGTAGAGGGATATGATCCAGATGCAGGTCAGTGGAACTAGGCAGAAAAATGGTTCGGCACAGACGAGAAGGGCCTAAAGGCCTGTTTCTGTGCTGTAATGTTCTATGGGTTCTATGTATTAACATACAGTGAAAAGTACTGTTTCTTGCGCGCTATACAGACAAAACATACCATTCATAGAGAAGGAAATGAGAGAGTGCAGAATGTAGTGTTACAGTCATAGCTAGGGTGTAGAGAAAGATCAACTTAACGCAAGGAAAGTCCATTCAAAAGCCTGACAGCATCAGGGAAGAAGCTGTTCTTGACTCGGTTGGTACGTGACCTCAGACTTTTGTATCTTTTTTCCAACGGAAGAAAATGGAAAAGAGAATGTCTGGGGTTTGTGAGGTCCTTGATTACGCTGGCTGCTTTGCCGAGGCAGCGGGAAGTGTGGACAGAGTCAATGGATAGAAGGCTGGTTTGAGTGATGGATTGGACCACATTCATTACCTTGAATCGACAACAATCGACATTTCACCTACCTGAGTTTACCCAATGAATCATTCAGCTGTGTAAATGATAGTTGTTCCAGATTCAGTCACTGACTGGAGTTAGTGGAGCTCAGTTAGATCAGTGCTAGCAATGCTACAGCTCGGGCCTAAACTCAGAATCCTTGCAGTGCAGAAGATAACCATTCAGCCCATTGAGTCTGCACCGAACACAATCCCACCCAGGGCCTATTCCTGTAACCCCTCATATTTATCCTGCTAATCCCGTCGACACTAGGGTTAATTTAGCATGGTCAATCAACCTAACCCACACACCTTTGGAGTGTGAGAGGAAACCCACATAGACAGAGGAGAATGTGCAAACTCCACACAGTTCTGAGGCCAGAACTGAATCTGGTTCTCTGGCGCTGTGAGGTAGCAATGCTAACTACTGTGCCACTGTGCCTCGCATAAACGTGTTGGAGTTTAGAAAAATAAGAGAATGATCTTATTGAAACATATAAGATCATGAGGGGGCTTGAAATAGATGATACTGAGAGAGTGTTTCCCTTCACAGGGGAATCTAGAACCAGGAGGCACAGCTTAAAAAGAAGAGATCTTCCATTTAAGACAGAAATGAGGAGAGTATTTTTCCCTCAGAGGATCATTCACCTGTGGAACTCTCTTCCCCAGAGAGTGAAGACTGGGTCACTGAATATATTCAAGGCAAAGTCAGACAAATTTTTGATCAACAAGGGAGTCAAGGGTTATGGGGATCAGGTAGGAAAGTGGAGTTGAGACCACAGTCAGATTAGCCATGACCTTATTGAGTGGCAGAGCAGCCTCAGAGGGTGGAATGTCCTACTCCTCCAAGTTCTTGTGATTTTATAATCTTACAGCTAGTTAGGGAAGCAAAAATCCATTAGGATCCTCAGATATGTTTGTTGCTAGCCTCAGGTTAGAAGAACAAATTTATGGATTTATGAGTGGGGACATGATTGCATTCAGTTGTGACACCGACATGTCGCTTGGCTACATTCGCCACCAGATTCCTTGATGTAAAAAAAGTATTAGAAAATGGCTTTGTTATCTTTCAGTCTCCAGTGTTAATGAAACGTCAACATATATTCTGATTTGACTGTTCCGTATTTCCAGCATTTTTCTGTTTGCATCGCAGATTTCCAGAATGTTTCTGTTTCTTTTTATCTCAATCGTTCAAGCATAAACTTCAGAAAGTTGAAGAGAATTTGGACCAAGAATCCAGTGGTCAGGTGGTCCATGACCTCCAAGATTCTTATAGAAATACTGATGATTTTTTAGGTGCACGGATAAAAGCTCAGAATGTGGAAGCAAAGTTTAAACCTAGCTGGGCTCTACAATTTGCAAACTGCAGAGCTGGAACGGACAGTTTTTATGTAGCCAAGCCTTGGACAGTCAACTTCCCGTCAAAACTGGACAGGTCTGGAATTGCCTGGCCAGCTGTTAATAGTCAGATTGTTTCAGAACTGCTGTTTACACCTCCAGTGAACCTGCTTTATTGAAAGAATGCTACGCAGACTTGGTGGCACCTGGCTCAGTAGGAGGCCAAAGGCAAAATGTAACAAGGACAGCACTTGACTGTTGAAGGCTCAAAACCAGGTTCTGAGACTTCCAAACATGGAAAGTCATCACCTCATTGAATCTTCCTTCCCCCAGCTGATGCTGGTATTGGACACAGGCCACAGAATCTTCCATCCAGCCATGTTTGGCAAGATTTAACTTTATGTTGTTTCCATGTCTGGTCCCCTATTTGCCTCTGTTTAAACTATTAGCAGATCCAACACATTTGATCCGATTGAGTTTTGTACTCACTGTGGCATTGCTTATATTATTCATAACTGCCTGGGATTTTTAATGATTTTCATCTTCCATTCTTTCAATCTGTGAGGTTGTCACACCTCTGCAAGATACAGTCGTGAAACATCGGCAATACAACATGAATCACTTCACCTTCATAAATTAACAGATTCTTTTAGTTATGAGGCTGAGTTTGTGAATAACTAAGATCAAGTCCAGGCTACAATGAAAAATGAAACAAGAGCACTATTGTAACCTGTTTTTCTCCTTTTTACAAATGATTATAAAATCATAAAGACGATAACTGAATATTTCTAGGGCTTGCCTTTGTGAACGTTAATGAATGGACATGTCCTTTCAATACCATGAAACCCCATGTCTGAAGCATACTGCTCATTTTCTGTTCTCAATGAATGAGATTCACTGTTGTCCATGGATTTTGAACTGGACAGTCTTGTGCCAATGAAACACAGAATCCTGAACAGAAATAATTCACTCTCTCTGTGAAGATACTGTGCCTTCAAGAAATGCATTTTAATCATGTTTCTCTGCAGGTTTTTCGAACAGGCCCTGATATTTTATTGGTGCCGAGATGATGTAACTGGTGTCTTCTAACTGTTACTGAAGCAATATAATGGGCAACATGTTTATTTTTGATCTGGGCTAATGCAGTGTCCTGGGATTTTAATGATCTCTTGGGATTGCTGACTGGGGCTTGATTTAGGAATGGAAGGTCAGGTGATGGCTGGGTAACAGTTTTTTTTCCACGATAAAGTCCAAGGTTTTAGTTTCATTTTTCTCAGATGCTGTCTGGACTGGAGACAAAAAGCCGTGTCTCTTGTTTTTCCCTCTCTCTGGAGTTGGAAATTTTGCTGTCTGGGAGTTGCTGTTAGAATCTGGTGGAGGCAGGCAGTGTCTCTGTCTCTTGCTCTCTCTGTCTCTCCATAGGCTGTAAGTTCCAAGACTAGGATGCATCAGAGTTTTAATCCACCAGTTCAAAGGGTCAATTCAGAGCAGGTCAGAAAGTCATAGAGGTTTACAGTATGGAAACAGGCCCCTCGGCTCAATTTGTCCATGCTCCCTTTTTTTTAAACCCTAAGCTAGTCCCAAATGCCCCCATTTGTCCCATATCCCTCAATATCCATCTTATCCATGTAACTCTCTTAAAATAGACGTGTTAAAAAGCTGCAAAATTCAGCATCGCGGGAGCATACTTGCTTTTTGTGCCAAGTCTAGTAAGGAGTCTATGCTTGTTGGATAGTGTTTGACTTGGAACATCATAGATAGCTAGCTGTTAAGGTTTATACTGTATCGTGTTCTAATCTTGTAATTGGTAAAAGTTATGCTAATTTTTCTTATTATATTTTAAGTGCGTTCTTAAATAAACTCTGTTGGATAAAACATCTTATTTTCACCCTAGTGCCAAGTTCAAATGTAAAACTTAGGGTCCAGGCTATCTTCATAAAAGACCTTTGAGTTTCTGGCCTGTGGAACTCATCACAGCTATGGAGACTTGGACATCAATATCAGGTACAATTCCATTCCCAGCAGCAATTCCAGCCACAGCATCAGGAGAGCACTGTGCTTGCAAGTGAGACATGGAAAATGGCCTCAGTTCAATTTGGCTACAATACTGGAAAATCCCTTTTCGGCTTCAAATAAATGATAAGTGGAAATCTACGGGCTGATTAATGTTCGTTCAATCAAAAACTCCCCCTTTCTCATTAATGGGAGAAACAGAACTGCCTGACATAACTCAGTAAAATAAAACAGACATACTCAAGGAATCACAGGAGAATTAGATGCAACAGCTTTCTCCAGCTAAAGAAAAGATGAGTGGAGCATTCTTACTTTAATGATTTATGACTGCTGTCTTCTTGGGTTCACTGGGGAACAATCTGTACGTTGCACCAAAAGAAATCGGACAAGAAGGCCTCTCTTTTCCTGCTGTTGTGATAATGTGCTTTTCCATGACATTCCACAGAGACCTCCTCTGCATAAATATGTACAACAAAGAAAATATACCATCTGCTGGATGTATACCACAGGATTACAGAATAGTACAGCAGCATTGCTGGCTCCAAGCTAGGATGAAGGAATGGAAGAGATTCATTTGGACAGGTCTTGGCTTTGTCGCCATCTGCTGGACATTATTAGTAATTTGAATGTTTTCAGTTTACCAGAGAACGTGTGGAATTGACTTTGCTTAAAATATAATGGCGTACTTACTCACAAACAGATTGAGAACCAAATTCAGCAGATTAAGAGACGCGATATAAACTGCAAGTCTCCAGAGCTTGCATCTTGGTTTACACCAGTCCATCATTTCACAGAATCACACAATTGTTCCACTGCATTTGGCCCATTGGATGCGAATTTACTGCCTTGCTCACCCCGAAACCATAAAAACCCGACCTTCCTATGCTCTGCTCCTCGCCCGCTCTGATTTCCATGGCAGGCGGGCCAGGAAAATTCCAGCCATTGTGTCTGTACTGACTCTCCAAACAAACTCACATGGTGTTATCTCCAGCCTTCTCTCCTACATATTTCTCCCTTTCGGATTCCTCAACATTGATGTTCCACAGGGCTGTGTTCTCAGCCTCCAACTCTACTCCTCATATGCCTGTAACTATGCGGCCAAATTCCCCTCCAACTTGATTTTCAAGTTTGCTGACAACACCACGGTAAGGGGGTTGGATCTCAAACAATGACGAGACAGAGTACAGGAATGAGATAGACAATCTGATGAAATGGTGCGATGACAATAATCTCTCCCTCAATGTCAGTAAAATGAAGGAGATAGTCATCAACTTCAGGAAGTGTAGTGGATGCCATGCTATAGTTACAAAAGCCCACCAATGCCTCTACATTGTCAGGAGGCTAAGGAAATTTGGCATGTCCACTACATCTCATCAGCTTTTACAAATGCATCATAGAAAGCATAAAAAGGTACGTGAGGTCATGTACCAACCATCTTAAGACAGCTTCTTCCCTGCTGCCATTAGATCTTTGAATGGACCTACCTCGTATTAAGTTGATCCTTCTCTGCACCCTAGTTATGACTGTAACATTATATTCTACATCCTCTTCTTTTCTTCTCTAAGAACGGTACACTTTGTCTGTATAGTACGCAAGAAACAATACTTTTCACTGTACACTAATACATGTGACAACAATAAATCAAATTAAATCAAAACTAACAGTCTAATTCTCTTTTGAATGCTTTGATTGAACCTGCCTCCACCTCACTCTCAGGCAGTGCATTCCATTTGCTTTGTTGAAATGATTCACATCTCACCCTTATCCTTTCGATTATTTTTAAGACAGCAATTCTGGCCCATGAGTTGGATTTTACACTCCCCGACTCCCCTTTGAAAGCTTTGGGACATGTAAAATTCAGCGGGTAGCCTTCCTGCTGCCTATCCGCCTACCCCCAACCTCTCCCCACACTTTACCTGTGGTGGGGAGAGATCCAAGTTGACTGGGATGTCAGCCAATGGCAGAGGATTCACATTTGGGAGCCCCCTGGATCCATCAGGGACGATACATTTAAGATCATCACCCCCTCCCCTCAGCAGCCCACCCTGGCAGCTTAGGGGGAGGCGGTGGTTTTGTGGTATTGTCTGGACTGGTAATCCAGAGACCCAGAGTAATGCTTTGGGGACCCAGGTTCAAATCCCGCCATGGCAGATATTGATATTTGTATTCAATAGAAGATCTGGAATTTAAACTTTACTGATGATGACAAAACCATTGTCGACTGTCGCAAAAATGCACCTGGTTCACAAATGTTCTTTAAGAAAGGAAATCTGCCATCCTTACTTGGTCTGGCCTACATGTGACTCCAGACCCACAGCAATGTAGTTGACTCTCAACTGCCCTCAGGGATAAGCAATAAATGCTGATCCAGCCATTCACGCCCAATCCTATGAAAGAATAATAAAAAAAAGAACTGGATCCTCACAAGATCCCCCTCACTGATACCCTTTGACCTTTGACTTACCTGAACTCTTTGGTGTGGTGATCCAGTAGTGGTTATGCTCCCCATGGTGCTGCTGGGACCACACAGCTGAAGTAGGAGTAGGCTGTTCTGACTATGACTTAACTCCAACTTCCTGCCTGTCTCTCAGAACCCCTGAATCTCTTGTCAATTGAAAAGTCAAACTCAGCCGTGTAAATATTCAATAACGGAGCCATCACCACTCACTGGAGAGAGAATTCCAAATGCTAACAACCCCCGAGAATATAAATTCCTCCTCAGTTCTATTTTAAATTGAGACCCCTTAATTTGTGCCTAAGGGCTGTCTGATGGCCAATGAGGGAATTGTGCCAGAAGTATGTTTGTCCTTTATGCCAAACAATGTTATTGTGATGGAAAGCAGCATTTCTGTTTCAAATGTTTAATTCCACTATGTATTTAGCTAAAACCTTCGCCAAACATTTAATTTTATAATGATGCAATGTCAGGGCAAAGGACATGGCATTTGCAAGCTACTCCAATACAGCCACAGCACTGAAATCTACCCCTGTAATGTGGACAATTGCTCTACTGTATTTGGTACCAAATGCAGGACAGATCCTAAGATCAAAGCAAAATACTGCAGATGCTGGAATCTGAAACAAAAACAGAAAATGCTAGAAAATCTCAGCAGGTCTGACAGCATCTTTGGAGAGAGAATAGGGCCAATGTTTTGAGTCTCAGCAATCCCAATGCCTCCTAGTTCCAGATTCTCCCATGAGGGAAGATGCAGAGCAAGTTTAAATATGGACAGATACCTTTCAATACCCTTTTGTAACAAATTCATGCCCAGTATCCCAGCTGAGAGTAGTTGATTTGACTTGATTTATCATTGTCACATAGAGTCATAGAGGTTTACAGCGTGGAAATGGTCCCTTTGGACCAACTTGTCCATGCAGCCCTTTTTATTTTAGAAACCCCAAAGCTAGTCCCAATTGCCTGAGTTTGGCCCATATCCCTCTGTACACATCTTACCCATCTCCCTCTGTACACATCTTACCCTCTGTACATATCTTTCTGTTTTTGTTTCAGATTCCAGCATCTTCAGTATTTTGCTTTGATCTTAGGATCTGTCCTGCGTTTGGTACCAAATACACCAGAGCAATTGTCCACATTACAGGGGTAGATATCAGTGCTGTGGCTGTATTGGAGTAGCTTGCAAATGCCATGTCTAAATGCTTTTTAAAAGATAAAATTGTACGACCTCTATTACTCTAGCAGCTTGTTCCAGACAATCACCACCCCATGTGTGAAAAATCTTCCCCTCTGGGCATTCTTGTATCTCTCCCCTCTCACCTTTAACCTATGCCCTCTAGTTTTAGCCTCCCCTACCTTTGGGAAAAGATATTCACTATCTAGCTGATCTATGCCTCTTATTATTTCATAGACCTCTATAAGATCACCCCTCAGCCTTGTGCACTCCAGAGAAAAAGTCCCAGTCTATTCAGCCTCTCCTTATAACTCAAACCATCAAGTCCCGACAGCATCCTAGTAAATCTTTTCTGCGCTCTTTCTAGTTTAATAATATCCTTTCTATAATAGGATGACCAGAATGTATCAGCATACAGAATGTATCAGTCATGTATTAGCATACAGTGAAAAGTATTGTTTCTTGCATGCTATACAGATGAAGCATACTGTTCAGAGAATACACTGGGGAGGAGGAAAGGATATAGTATCACAGTCATAGCTAGGGTGTAGAGAAAGATAAGCTTAATATATGATAGGTCCATTCAAAAGTCTGCTGGCAGCAGGGAAGAAACTGAAGTTAATTTTCCCATTCCACCTGCCATGGGAATCGTAGCAGGCGATGGGCAGACCATGGAAAGGTCCATTGACCTCAGGCGGGATTTTTCGATTTTGCGGCACGTGCGAACAGAACATGCTGTTATTGAGTCAATTGGTCCATGATCTCAGACTTCTGTATTTCTTCTGGATTTATTATCAGGATCAATACAAGTAGCTGCTTTAGCTCTTTTTTTGACTGCAAGGTATCTTTACCCAAATGTTTACTGCAGGAGAAAATGAACTTCAAGAACTACAGGAATATCTGAAGTCTCAAAATAAAGCTTATTTGTGTCTTTTTTTTAAATGGTATCTTTGCTATTAGCTGTTCTTCTCAAACTTTAGTTGTATAGTTGTCCAAATTTTAAATCAGCGCAAGGAATACTTTTGTTCAATCAACTTCTTTTTGGAGCATATTACGCAAAATCGGTTTCCAATTAAATAAGGACTGTCTTTTCAGCCAAGGGAATTGTGCCAGAAGTATGTTTGTCCTTTATGCCATACAATGTTATTGTGATGGAAGGCAGCAGTTCCATTCCATTTGTGTAATTCCATTATGTATTTAGCTAAAACCTTCACCAAATGTTTAATTTCATAATGATACAATGTCAGGGCAAAAGACATGGCTGAAGGATTTGCAAGCCGCTCCAATACAGCCACAGCACTGACATCTACCCCACAATGTGGACAATTGCTCTGGTGTGTTTGATCCCAAACACAGGACAAATCTTAAGATAAAAGTAAAATACTGTGGATGCTGCAGAATCTGAAACAAAAACAGAAAATGCTGGAAAATCTCAGCAGGTCTGAAAGCATCTGTAGGGAAAGAACAGAGTCAATGTTTCGAGTCCAGGTGACCCTTCGTCAGAGCTGAGTTTGACTGCTCTGGTCATCTGGTTCACTAATGTCTTTCTGGGAAGGAAATCTGTCATTCTTACCTGGTCTGGCCTATACGTGACTCCAGAGCCACAGCAATGTGGCAACGGCCCTCAGGCAATTAGGGATGGGCCTCAGCAATTAGGGATGGGCAATAAATGTTGGCCAGCCAGTGACTCCCATGTCCCATGAATGAATAAAAAAATTGCTTAAGTAGGAACTGATAAAGGTTTGCAGTTAAGCATTGTATCTTGTCATGTTTCAGTATTTAAATTGGTAAAACTTAAGCTAATTCATTCATTGTATCTAAACTGTATTGTAAACTATATTGTTAAAATAAAGTTTGTTTTGATAAAAGCTTCCAAATGTATCAATATAATGGTATCTGCAGCGAAACACCTTATCCTCACACTAATGCCAAAATTAGAAAAAAGAGTTGGGGTGTAGTTTAAGTTAAAGTTTTTAAAAGTTTATTTATTAGTGTCACTAGTAGGCTTACATTAACACTGCAATGAATTTATTGTGAAAATCCCCGAGTCACCACACTCCAGTGCCTGTTTGGGTACAGTGAGGGAGAATTTGGCACAGCCAATGCATCTAACCAGCATGTCTTTCGGACTGTGGGAGGAAACCGGAATACCCGGAGGAAACTGACACAGGCACGGGGACAGCGTGCAGACTCTGCACCAACACTGACTCAGCTGGGAATCAAACCCGGGTCCCTGGCACTGTGAGGAAGCAGTGCTAACCGCTGTGCCACTGTGATGCCCACGCTATAACATACACTGAGGTTTCTGATCTGGTCCCTAACAGTTATCACATGTATCACTTCTGCGATAAGTTTGACTGCATTTGCAAAACTAAAAACAGTGGCTCTACTTAAAAAACAAATTAATTACTTGTAAATTATTTTGGCACTTATTGAGCATTAGAAAGGTGCTATAGAAATGGAATTTTCTTCTTTTATCTTATAAAAACAAACATTGAACGAGACTCATTTTTGCCATGAATGAAGCCTCTCCTATGTATTGACTGGTACGTAATCTACTGTGGGCAAGTTCAAAATTGTTGAAAATTATGTGTTATCCTGCTTCAGTTAGTCCATCCTACACCCCCTCTGAAACTGGTGACTCATGCCAAGGTGCGGTCCAAATCTCTGATATCCCGCCATCGTGTCCATTCCTCACAGATTACAGCTTGTCACAGATTACTCAAGTATGGGGCTACCATCATTGCTGATCTTAATCCTGTCTCCACCCATCCTTTACACATTCTTCCTTAGGCAAGTTGTCAAATAGTAACCAGGAACAGAAAGTCTGATTTGACTTGAACAACCTGGTTGAATACTTATGAAACAGAACAAAGGTTACTTGATAGATATAATGTAAGAAAAAACACAGGATGTATTTTCCTTTGGAGTTAACACTAACACTCATGATACCAGTTGTCTACAGAGACAGAGGTTTACAGCATGGAAACAGGCCCTTTGGCCCAATTTATCCATGCCGCCCTTTTCCTAAACCTCAAAGCTAGTCCCAGTTGCCTGCATTTGGCCCATATCCCTATAGTATTAGTGGCCCTCCAGTTTATTTATCCAAGTATGAAATCTGGAAAAGTACTACTCGTGAGTGAAGCAGATTCAATCATGGTTTTTAAAAGGGAGTTACATAAAGCACATGAAGATAGAAGATTGGTAGGGGTGCGGGACTGGCAGAGTTGCTGTTGCGGAGAGGTCGCACAGTTACAACAGGCTGAATGGTCTCTTTCTGTGCTGTAACCGTTCTATGATTCTGTGATATTGGAAGTAGTGAAATGGGGAATCTTTAAGATCCTGCTGAAGATGCAGGTATGAAGATCCAATTTACAACACTTAAGTATCAGGCTAGATATTCCCATATGTCCTGAAGTGGAACCTGAGTCCTCAGTCTTCTGACTGAAAGGCCAGAGTAGTCCCAACTGAGTCAGGCTGACACGATGAGCAAGGCTAAGGCATATAATTGAGTTGTCATGACAACCCGGATAAATTATCAGAAGATTTAAAGATTTAATTAATTTGCATTGCATTGCACATGTACAGTCTTTCTTAAGTTGATCTTTCTCTACACCCTAGCTATGACTGTAACATTGTATTCTGCACCCTCTTCTTTCCTTCTGCCCCATGTACTCTATGTACAATATGTTTTACCTGTATAGTGCGCAAGAAACAAGACTTTTCAGTGTATCCCAATATATGTGACAATAATAAATCAAATCAAATCAATGTCATTTCTTTCCACAAGACTTGAGAAACTCAATTTGGAAAGCATTTTAAAAGATTTCAGTCCAGATGAATGTTCTTTCTCTTATTCAGCACTTTCAAATACAAACCCAGGAATCTTATCTGATCAATATTGACTGGTGATAGCATTAAAATATAATCACAGAATCGTTGCATAGAAAGAGGCCATTCGGGTGTTGTGGCCCCTAGCTCTCTGAATGAGCAATTCACCTAATCTCATCCCCTGCCTTTTCTCCAAAATCACATAATTTTATTTTAATTAGCACTTAATATGGATCAAGATGGTCTCCAATAATCTCCCTCTTCGTCTGAAGATGTTGGTTCTGAGGATGGCCACAATTGCAGAGGCCTGACTCCTCCTTTAGCTAAACAACAACTTTAATTTAAATATTGCTGAGAAGAGAGACACGTTGCCGAAGCTTAACATCTTGCACTTATCTGGACAAGTGCAAGAATAGTAAATTCAAACTATCACAACAATTTATACTACAGGAGAAAAGACTGCTGATTGGTTGGCAAGTTGTTCAGGGGATGTGGGCATCACTGGCTCAGCCAGCATTTATTGTCCATCTCTGATTCTCTTGAACTGAGTGGTTTGCTCTGCCATTTTCAGAGGGCATTTAAGAGTCAACCACATTGCTATGGGTCTAGAGTTACATGCAGGTCAGACCAGGTAAGGATGACAGATTACCTTCCCTGAAGGGCATTAGTGAACCAGATGTGTTTTCATGACAATCATTTCAGGGCCATCATTAGACTTTTCATTCCATGTTTTTTACTGAATTCAAATTTTGTGGTGGGGTTTGAACCTGGGTCCTAGAATGTTACTCTGGATCTCTGAGTTACCAGTCCAGTGACAATATCACTAGGGCGGCACGACAACACAGTGGTTAGCACTGCTGTCTCACAGTGCCAGGAACCTGGATTCGATTTCTGGCTTCGGTCACTGTCTGTGCAGAGTCTGCACATTCTCCCCATCAGCGTAGCTTTCCTCCGGGTGCTCCAGTTTCTTCCACAGTCCAAAGATATGCGAATTAGGTGAATTGATTATGTTAAATTCTCCCTCAGTGTACCTGAACAGGCACCAGAGTGTGGTGACTAGGGGATTTTCACAGTAACTTCATTGCAATTTTAATGTAAGCCTACTTATGACAATAATAATTAACTTTAATGCCGCCACCTACCAAGACCTTGCTATGGAGGAAGAAATATGGAACAGGCTCCCGAATTATTCAAAAAGGCGCAAGTTTTTGTTTACAGAAAATGAGTCCCTGTGTATGAATGCATTTCAGTTCTAGCAAGCGTAAATGAGCCACATTATGAGCTTGACTGATTAGTTTAAATTCATTGCAATGTGCGTGTGTTTGTCATTGGCATGCTTGTGTTTGTCATTGGTCTGCTTGTGTTTGGCATTGGTGTGCTTCCATTTGTCATTGGCCTGCTTGCATTTGTCATAGGTGTGCTTGCGTTTGGCATTGGTGTATTTGCATTTGTCATTGGCCTGCTTGTGTTTGGCATTGGTGTACTTGCATTTGTCATTGGCCTGCTTGTATTTGGCATTGGTCTGCTTGTGTTTGGCATTGGTGTACTTTCGTTTGTCATTGGCCTGCTTGTGTTTGTCACTGGTGTGCTTGCCTTTGTCATTGGTCTGCTTGTGTTTGTCATTGGTCTGCTTCCGTTTGTCACTGGCCTGCTTGTGTTTGTCATTGACCTGCTTGCGTTTGTCCTGATGAGTGCCAGGTGAGAAGCTTCAGCAACATGCTCTCTTTTCAGCAAGATTCAAAATCCACCCTTTGCCAAACGCTTTCAGGTGATTTCCTTCAAGCACACAGAAAAATGAAGGCTGACAAAAACCAGAGAACTGAAGCAAGAATAGAAAATGCAACCCGAAGATTCTGCAACACCCTCCACTCCCCTACTCATTGCAGTGTAGCTGAGACATTTGCAGCAGCCTCTGCCTCAGGGTAGCGCTGCAGTAGAGGGCGCTGAGCTGCAGGGGGCGGTGGCGGTGGAGGAGTGTGAGGAGCCTGGCGCTGTGTGAGGGAAGCCGGGCGAGGGGAGGGGGCTGTTTCCAGGGTGACGGCTCATACCGGCGTTTTAACTCCGGGCTTGGCTCCTACTGGCCGGCCCGCCCCAGTCCTCCCGTCCTGGAGATGGAGTCCGGCTTGTAGCCGCGGCGGAGGGCGTGCCTCCCCGTCCAGGTAATGCGTGTGCCCGCCGAGCCTGAGCCAGGCCTTCCCGGGCCTGGAGAGGGCGGCAGGGCCCGGGGCTGGGAGAAGGCGGCAGGGCCCGGGGCTGGGAGAAGGCGGCAGGGCCCGGGCCCGGGGCTGGGGCTGGGCTGGGCAGGGCCACTCCCCCTCAGCCCGCACTGGGGCCGCTTACACACACCCCTGGTGAGGATGAGGCCCGGGCGGTGGAGCTTGGATCGTTTCCGTCCCTCTCCCTCTCTTCCTCCAGGTTTCACAGCCTGACTTCCATCCTCCACACAGAACGCCAGCTGTGGTGCAGTGGGCATCGCTCTCGCCTCTTAGGGTGGCACAGTGGTTAACACTGTTGTCTCTCAGTGCCAGGGACCTGGGTTTGATTTCTGGCCTCAGGTCACTGTCCTTGTGGAGATTGCACGTTCTCTCTGTGTCTGCATGGGTTTCCTCCGGATGCTCCAGTTTCCTCTCACGGTCCGAAAGATATGCGGGTTAGCTGCATTGGCCATAGTAAATTCTCCCTCAGTGTACCCAAACAGATGCTGGGGATTTTCATAGTGACTTTGTTGCAGTGTGAATGTAAGCCTACTTATAATCAATGAACTAAAACAGAGCGTCAGCACAATTAAGGCTGTCACTCCAAGAAGGGGCATTGCACCATCGATGGTGCTGTCTTTCGGATGTGATGTTAAACCAAGTTCAAACCCCCCCCCCCAACTCAGCTGGACGCAAAAGATCCCATGGCATTGCTTTGAAGAAGAGACAGGGATGCTAACCCCAGTTTACCTGACCAACATCCACCCCTCGATTAATAATTTTGATTTTATTATTGTCACATGTAATAGTATACAGTGAAAAGTTTTTTTTGTGCTGTACAGACAAAGCATATTGTTCATAGAAAAAGAAAAGAAGGTGAAGAATGTAGTGTTACAGTCATAACTAGGGTGTAGAGAAAGATAACTTAATACAAGGTAGGTCAATTTGGAAGTCTGATGGCAGCAGGGAAGGGGCTATTCTTGAGAGTGGTTGATATGTGACCTCGGACTTTTGTCTCTTTTTCCTGACGGAAGAAGGTGGAAGAGAGAATATCTGGGGTGCGTGGGGTCCTTAATTATGCTGACCGCTTTGCTGAGGCAGCGGGAAGTGTAGACAGTCAATGGATGAGAGGCTGGTTTGCATTATGGGTTGGACTACGTTCATGATGTTTTATAGTTCCTTGCTGCCTTGGGCAGAGCAGGAGCCACACCAAGCTGTGATACAACCATAAAGAATGCTTTCTATGGTGCATCTGTAAAAGTTGGTGAGAGTGATGCAAACGAAACAGATATGCGGTGCAAGTGTTGCCGGAAAAGAGATCTTTGCCTCTGATTAAAAACTGAAAGCGTTCTCAGCCGATCTAGTAGAATCTGTGGGGAGAGAAACACAGTTTATATTTCAAGTCCCCATAAGAGCATAAGAAATTGGGACCACACAGCCCATTGACCCTGCTCTGGCATGCATTACGATTATGCCTGATCTTGCACTTCAACTCCATTTTCCTGTGCCCCATTTTCTCTCAACTCCAATGTGACTTCTTTGCAACCATCTCCTTAGTCTGATGCCAAATCAATCATCAGTGACAGATAAGCAAGTACATTTACTGATGAATTTAGGTTTATATCAATTTAAGTCAATCACAGGCATATACGTTCCTCTTGACCACTTTCTTTACAACTCACCACCTTGACTTTCTTCATACCATTATTCCGTCTGAAGCTGCATCTCCCTTTTCAAAAAAAACCACCCCTTATAAATCGCCCACAGCTGCGTTTTCAAACCCTCATCTTGGTTGTCTCTTGCCTTGCTCCTTCCCGAGCACAGAGGTTGTGCTATTTCCCTGAATTTTGTGTAGTATTGCTGCATGGATGAGATTGGGAGATCAGCCTGGATACCGGAACCTTGCTCTGGCTCCTGTCAGCTGGGTCTGGTGTAGCCCCACGGGCTAATGGTACTGGAGGGAACAGGGTTCATGAATCTTTCTATGCCCAGATACCCTCAGAATTTAATGATTTTATTTATTATTGTCACATGTATTAGCGTATAATGAAAAGTATTGTTTCTTGTACGCTATACAGACAAAGCATACCGTTCATAGAGAAGGAAAGGAGAGGGTGCAGAATGTTGTGGGAGGAGCAGGACCTGTGCTGTGGGTGTGGAGCAGACGGTGAGGGAACATTTCTTAACCATTGGCTTTTGGAATTGTGCTCTCTATTTGATTTTTTTTGTCTGCTTAACTTTTTTTTTACTTGCTGTGTTTGCTGCTTGTGAAATAGTCACTGAATTAGAATCTTCAAGTGTCCCTACATCACAAGCTTTCGCTAACCCTCTCTCCCTGTTTTCACCTTGGTAACATTGTTTTTTCTATCTTTACCTTAGTTAATTAATCAGCTGTTGAAATCCTTGCGTGTGGCTTGACTGTATTCAATGAACTGATGGCTGGATTCCCAGACCACCTCCATCTCCATAAATGTCACCCAAAACTCTGTTGCCCTGTTACCAAATCCTATTCATGTATATGCCCTGTGTTCCTTGACCTTATTTACCTCTCTGTTCAGCAGCACCTTGATTGTAAAGTTTTTACTTTTGATCTCATTGCTCCGTAGCTTCATCCTCCCCTACCTCTAATCTCCTCCAGCCCCACAACTCCACCAAGTTATCTGCACTGTTCTAATTCTGGCTTCTTGAGCGTTGCTGATATTACAGTGGTTGCTCCATTATCAACATTGCCTTAAGCAGCCAAAGCCCTTAGCTCTGGGTTTCATTTCCTCGGCCTCTCTGCCGCTGTAGTTTACTTTCCTCCTTTAAGGTGCTCCTTAAAATCTATGTCTTTGATCAAATATTTTCACTTGCCCTAATATCTTTTATGGCCTGGCATGATATTTTGTTTTATATTACTTATGTGAAGCAGCTTAGGATGTTTTTTGACATTAAAGCTACTATATAAATACAAGTTGTTGATGTAATCTGTTTTTAATGATGTTGTTTGAATGATAAGGATGTGTATTTATAATCGGTTTTTCACAGTCTCAGGACGGCCCAAAGCACTTTATTTTAATGA
The DNA here is from genome assembly GCF_965287045.1 of Carcharhinus amblyrhynchos. NCBI lineage: Eukaryota > Metazoa > Chordata > Chondrichthyes > Carcharhiniformes > Carcharhinidae > Carcharhinus > Carcharhinus amblyrhynchos. Next base: position 7,163,035 of record NC_137329.1, on the reverse strand, counting down.
AATACTTTTGAAGTGTAGCCACTGTTACAACGTAGAAAATGTTGGCCAGGGCATTTGGGGAATTCCCCTCTTCATTTTGAATAGTCTAGTGGAATCTTCTACTGTTCCTAAAAACGGGGCCTTGATTTAATTTTGCGTCCAGATGATGATGACTCTGACAATGCAGCATTCCCTTCAAGCACTGCACTGGAGTATCAGCTCTCCACTCTGGAGTGATACTTGAACTCACGGACCTTCTGTCTTGAATGCTGCTACTGAGTCAGAGATAATTGGGGGAATTTTCCCATCCCGGCTGCCAAGGGAACCGTAGCGGGCTGGGCTGGGGGGAGGGCAAACATTCAAAGATCTGTTGACCTTGAATGGGATATTCCTGTTTTGGGGCAAGCGTGGCTGGAAAATCCCACCCAGGGTATTTGGCGATAGAGAAATTAGTCTATGTAGATGCAAAATGGCATATAAAAAGTTGGGAATGGGAGGGTGAAGGCAAAGAATGATTGTATAAAACATAATAGATATGGCAATGTTTTTAAAGCTAAAATTAACACTGCTTAAATACCTTGCTAGAATTGCAAAGATTCACTTTCTTTCTCATCTATGCAGTAACGTTCCTGTTCTAACATAGTAAAATGAAGCAACTGACTGCCTGCTGTCTCGTATTACCTTTTATCTCTCTCTTTCCAATGCTTCCCTCTTTATTTTTTACGCAGCCAACCTCTGATCCTTTGCAGCCTATTACAGTTCTCTTCATCTTTTCTTAACACCTGATTGAATGAAAAGGTCTAATTTATTTGTAAGAATCATTTAGGGTAAGTGATCAGAGGGATATATATATGTGCATGTATATGTGTATGTTTGTGTCTGTCCTGTTTCTGAATGGAGGAAAAGCAATCTTTGTAGAAAGCATTTTTTTTAATTGGGATTAAACAACAGAAAATAATGCCTTTGGAAGCCAGTAAATGCAGAAATCAGATAAGCAGCTCCCTGATTTCGAAGTCCCTTGAGGTTCTTTAGCACAGTGCACAAGACTCTGGGGACCCCAGTTTTAAAAATGGACTTTGGTGGAATCTGCGACAAAGAATGTTACTGTTCTCTTTCATATGCTGTGTAGCTGCCTGGAATAAAACTATTATAATTAGTTTACTTTTACTTGGGAGTAGAAATGTCAACATACATTGTTTTAGCTCGTAGATGAGGTGGTGAGCTACAAGGGTGGGCGGGAAGACCTTTAAAATTTCTCAATTATTCTTCTAGTGATAACATTGAGCCCATGCCCCCATGTTACCACTCAGTGGAAGTATTCTTTCCTTTGTCCTTCAATAATTTTGAAAATACCTATTAAATACTTTGCTTAGCTTTGAGCGAGTGCCTTTTTCCCCCACTATATTTTACAGGATTGTCTTCATTCCTTCATTTTTTTAATTCATTTGTGGGACATGGGCATCATTGGCTGGCCAGTATTTATTTTCCATCCCTAGTTGCCCTTGGAAGGCAGTTGAGAGTCAACCGCATTGCTGTGACTCTGGAGTCACATGTAGGCCAGACCAGATAAGGATGGCAGATTTCCTTCCCTGAAGGACATTAGTGAACCAGACGGATTTTTCCGATAATCAGTGGTTTCATGGTAGATTCTTAAATCCATATTTTGTTTTGAATTACAATTCCACCATCTGCTGTGGGAAGGGGGGGTATTTGAACTTGGGTCCCCAGAACGTTAACTGAGTTTCTGAAAGACTAGTCTAGCGATAATACCTCTAGGCTATTGCCTACCCCAAAATTCATCAAGAGAATTCTACCGCCTTGCCCGCCCAGGCCTGCAGAACAGCATTCTCCGTTGGCCTTATGCAGGCGAGAGGCAGTAAACTTCCAGCCCATAAAATGTGCTTTGGGCGTTAGAGAGAGCTGACCAAGTAATGATGTACAGCAACCACCAATTAACATCAAAATTTCCTAGATCATAAACCCCTGCAGCAGCATCCAGTAAGGTAGCTTTTGTGGAGGCTGCTTAATAAAGCGGAGAAGAGCAAGATAGAGAAGGGTGTTCAGAATGGAGCTGAAATAACTGCAGGATGTATTGCTGAGAATGTTTTGGAGAGTAGTGGCACTATAAAGGAATAAGAAGAGTGAACCCACAGAAGGATTTCTAGACTATAACAGGATTTGAAAATCTGTTTCTCAGAAATTAGGTAGCTAGCAGTTTTAGGCACACAAGCAAAGAGTGATCATTTGGAAGTGATGTGCGACTAAGAGTCCTTGTTCCTGTGGAGCTGAGCCTCGTGTTGGTATCTTATAGACACGAGGATAACAACACTGAGAAAATTGAGCTCTACAACAAATCTTTCTAGAATCTCCAGTTTGGAGACTTAATCCACATCATTGTGAACCTCAGCAATCTATTGGAAACCACAAGTCACGTTCGCCTTGTGTTATTTTCTGTGCTGTATGTGTGCTTCAAGGTATTTGGGGATTTTGGAAATGCTTTTCAGGACATTTTCAACATGTGATGTGTTGTGGAATTGGTATGCAGAAAATTGGAAGTACTGTTGCTTCTTATTTATTCTATCAAAACCTCTTCATTTTTAATACCTCCATTAAATCCCCATCATCACTTTCTCAGCACCAAGGAAAACAATTGTAGCTTCTCGAGTCTTGACATATTTACTGAATTCCTTCATTCCTGCCCAGATATTGTGCTAATCCAACGTGGGTTTGAACCAACTTTCAGAACGCAGTAGATGTTATTTATAATTCAAAGGTATTCATTGCTAAGCACCGCAATGGTTAATCAACATTAATGATTTTAATTTTCCTTTACTTAGACCATCATCCTTTTAAAATAAAAATTACTGCAACATCGAAAATGGATGTTTTCAGGACGGTATGATTGAGTTTGCAATCATGTGATAATTGACAAGCGGGTGTGAGATCGGAACAGAAATTACAATTGCCTTAAGTTCAGCAACTTTCCACTTGTTATTTTGGATTTCAGATATAGTTTTGATTGCTTGACTATGTATGTAGGCAAATACATAACATTGACTTCAACGATTTAACGATGAATGAACAATGACTTTTGTAACTGCAGTTTTATTATTAATATTATTATTTATAATCACTTGCACTTTTCTTGTTCCCAGAACCTATAGGAAGGAAATAGCATTATGTATGCTTCAACCAAGTACAGCAGTCGGGGCCCTACCCTAATTCCCAGGATGAAAACCAAACACCGAATTTATTACATTGTCCTGTTTTCAATTGTGCTCCTTGGACTTGTAGCCACAGGAATGTTTCAGTTCTGGCCACATACAATCGAAGCTTCCAATGAGTGGACGTTTGAAAAGCGCAGCATACACGATGTTCCAGAAGTCAAGCTAGCTGAAGACAGCCCTATTCCTGAACGAGGGGACTTGAGCTGTAGAATGCACACTTGTTTTGATGTATACCGTTGTGGATATAACCCCAAGAACAGAATAAAAGTCTACATCTACCCTCTGAAGAAGTATGTTGATGAGTATGGCACTGTGCTCAGTAACACCATCTCCAAAGAATATAATGAACTGTTGACTGCCATTTCAGAAAGTGATTTCTACACAGACGATCTGAACAGGGCCTGTTTGTTTATTCCGTCCATTGATGTGCTGAATCAGAATAACCTCAGGATAAAGGAAACTGCCCAGGCGTTGGCCCAGCTATCCAGGTATGTTGCAAAGACTGACGTTTATTTTGCCCACTTATTGGAAATGACTTAGCATTTCTATGTCAGCTGAAAATATACAATCCTGGACTTTTTCGATGGTTTTCAGCTGTTATAAGTTATGTTGCTTATGTATACTCATCAGTTGTCATGATTCTTTTAAATTGCAGTTTTAAAATGACATTAATTTCCATTAGAGCCAGAAAAAATATTTGTGCTTGTGGAAAGAACTCATAGACTTTGCAGTTACCACTTATGGAAAGCTAAAACCATAAACGGTAAGAAAGTGGGGTGAGGGAAATCGTTAGGGAGGAGGATGTGGTGGGGGGAACCATTAAAACTTGAGTGTTGATATCCTGTAGGAGGAAAGTTGTATAGAATTCCACAGTTTTATAATTCTGGGAAAGAATGAATTTGAGCAGGATACAGTTTAATTATGATATGTTGAAGACACCTGGAGTAGATTTGTAGAGGATGGTGCATTTCAGATTGGGAGGGGGCAGCAGAAGTAAGATGGGGCACAGTTCATATTTGGAATAGTAAGAGTCAGAACATGTGGGTAGAATACTGAACCACTTGGAAGAATTTTGACTTTGGAAGTAAAAAGAGGGTTTACCATATTGGACGTGAAGCTTTTTCTCCTAATTTATCTGTGATGTGTGAGGGAAGTGTTAGGAAACATTTCATAGGTACAGAGGGGATATCCTAGCCTAGGGTAGACTTGGATCTTGGAAGAGTTGCTTGGGAAAGTTTGAAAAACAAGATAAAGGACTGGGTTATCTGACCCCCTTGAGCTTGTTTCGCTATTCAATCATGAGCGATCCAATTATTGTCTCAACTCCTACCCATGTTCTCTCACGCACCTCGATCACACTTGTGTTTAACTTTGCCTTGGACACGTTCAGCGACCTAATCCCCTCTGATGTCTGCTTACCACAGAAAAAAGAAAACTAAGCTGCTCTAATGTTTAGTCTTACCATATAGGTTGGGAGGTAAACAGAACAGGGAGAAAAGGAATGTACTCTGAGTAGTGGGATGTGACAAGTAGTATTTCCCAAGGATCTGTACTGGGACATCAGCTTCTCACCATGTGTATCAATAACTTATTTGAAGGAATAGAGTTCCAAATCTATGTTTGTAGATGCTAAGGCTGCAATTCCACCCACCCCCCCCCCCCCCCCCCCCCCCCCAACTACCTTGGCGGGTTTTCCTGTAATGGATGTGGCGCACCATTGGTTGCCAGTGGGATCTTTGGTCCTTTGATTTGATTTTATTATTGTCACGTATTGAGATACAGTGAAAAGTATTTTTTCCTTGCACGCTATACAGACGAAGCATGTTGTTCATCAAGAAGGAGAAGATGCAGAATGTAGTGTGACAGTCATAACTGGGGCATAGAGAAAGATCAACTTACTGTGAAGTAGGTCCATTCAAAAGTCTGATGGCAGCAGGGAAGAAGCTGTTCTTGAGTCGGTTGGTACGTGACCTCAGACTTTTCTATCTTTTTCCCAAAGGAAGAAAATGGAAGAGAGTGTGTTCAAGAAGCATGGTGTGCTTAATTATGCTGGCTGCTTTGCCAAGGCAGTGGGAAGTGTAGACAGAGTCAATGGATGGGAAGCTGGTTTGCATGATGGACTGGGGCTACATTCATGATCTTTTGTAGTTGTTGCTGTCTTGGACAGAGAGCAGGAGCCATACAAAGCTGTGATACATAGAACGCTTTCTGTGATGCATCTCCTTTGATTGACACCAAGGGAGAGATTATCACCTCACCGGTTCATCAGTTCTTGTTGAAGTCTCTGGGCTTTTGCATAATTTGCCCATCCTGCTGTTGGGAACCTGCCATGAAGCGTCGACTTCAACCGGACAGGAAGATCCCACTGGTGCAAGAGGCTGGAAAATCGCACCTTAAATTGGGGGGCACAGTAAAATATGTAGATGAGAGCAAGGTGCTACGTTTGGGCACAGATTGAAAGGGCAACACTGAAAGATTGAGTTCAGTGTGGTGAAATGTGAGGTGATCTACTTTGGATCCAAGAGTTACAAGTTGGAATAGTGAGCAGCAAAGACATGTGGCTGCCCATGTAATAAAACACTCCACTAGTGCATAGAATCCAAAAAAAATCTGAAATTCTAATGTATTGTTGGCCTTTGTATCAAGGCGGGTGGAATGCAAGCCGGATGGAGTTATGCTTCAATTGTGTAGAGCTTTATCAGACCCACCTGCAGTACTGGATTAAATTTTAAATGCTGTGCCCCAGGAAAAATATCATGGCCTTGGGGAGGTTATAGTGCAGATTCACCAGAATAAAGTGGGGCTTAAATTGTGAGGACAGGATGCATAAATTTGGCTTATATTGTTTTTGGTTAGAACATTGCGAAGTGTTTAAAATGATTAAAGGGTTCAGTGGAGTACATGCAGAGAGAGCATCTCTTGTATGGAATCCAATAGCACTAGCCTATTCAGAAGTGAAATGAGTAAAGTTTTTTTTCACAAAGGATAGTGAAAATCTGTAATTCATTTCCCCAAAAAGATGTGGTGGTGGATCAGTTGAAACTTTCAAGACTAGGATCACCAGTTTTATTAGGTCAAGATATCAAGGGATGTGGTTCCAAGGTGGCTAAGTAGAGTTGAGGTACAGGTCATAAATGATCATATAGAATGGAAGAACAAGCTTGAGGAGGTTATTGGCTTCACCTTTTTCTTGTTTCCTATGTTCAGATCAGAGGAGATGATATGATTGTTTCATTTCAGATCAAAGAAGTCTCATTTCAGACCAGAAGAGAAGTCGTCTCAGTTTGCACTGAGTAAATAAGGAGAATTTCAGACTTGCACCAAACCAGTGCTAAACAGTCTCATACATGGCAACATCAGGGACTGTGATGCATTATCTTTCCTCGCTGTTTTTGCAACTGCAGAACCCTCTGACCATCCACACCTCTGTTCCACGGTCCAGCTCTATCAGACTGCCCTTGTACTCACTTGCCTGACCCAGCAAATTTGGATGCATTCCTCAAGCCACCTTGTTTCAATACCCCAAAAAGATCAATGACACTGATTGGCTTCTTGACCTTTTTGTGGTGAAACTGGAATGAAACTCTTTCGTTATTTTTCAATTGCATATTTTTCAGGCTATCTGTTCTCTCTTTACTCTCTTATCGGGAAGAAAAATGATGGAAATAATCATTGCCTTGAAGATATCGTGACGTTCTTTACTATAACCTCTGTTTTTATTTTTCAAAAATAACCTACCCATTTAAATTATAAGCAACGCTTCATAAATTCAAAAGGTATAGGAGCAGCACTAGGCCATTTGGCCCATTGAGACTGCTCCACCATTCGATCATGGCTAATATTTTCCTCATCCCCATTTTCCTGCCTTCTCCTTATAACCCTTCAATCCATTACCAATTAAATCCGTCTAACTCCTCAAATTTACTCACTGTCCCAGCATTCCCCGCACTTTAGGATAGTGAATTCCACAGATTCACAACCTTTGGGAGAAGTAGTTTCTCTTCAACTCTGTTTTAAATTTGCTACCCCTTTATATAAGACTATGACCTCTCATCTTAGAATGTCCCACAAGAGGAAGCATCCGTTCCATGTCTACTTTCTCCATACCTTTTATGATCTTGTATACCTCAATCTGATCTCTCCTCATTCTTCTAAATTCCAGAGTGTATAGGCCTAAATTGTTCAATCTCTCTTCATACAAGAAATCCCTCATCTCTGGAAGCAGTTTCACATTAATGCCTTATCCTTTGTTCTAAAAATCCTGCTGAGAGAATCCCTGCATGTGTTGAAACCTTTCAAAGGTAAACCTTGCTGTAGCGGTGCCTTTCTGAAAATACTGAACCCTGCTTTTGCCTGTCCTCACCCTCCTGTCCCTCCCATGTTGACATGCCTCCTCATAATTTTAGAGGCACTGGTGAACTATTCTGATACAAATTGACCTGCCATGATGAAAGTAAGCAGTGGCAAAAATGAAATTAAGTCAGCAAGTACAAGAAACATAGAGTACAGAATTCTTGAGGCACTTATGGGATCGCTTGTGATTGGATTATGGAGCCTGGTTTGACAACCTATCATTTAAACTTAACACCAATCCAAGACGTTTAAGCAACTAATGGACTCGTTTGCTTTTATACAAACCAACTTTGTTTCAGCAGATTTGACAATTTTTCTATCACAGTAAAGTAAGTGACAGTGTAGCTGTCTGCAAATCACTAGTTAGCAGCACCTACAGGCTGGTAAAGCTGCCATGTGGATTTGTTAACAACTGGAACAGTGCAGTAAACCAAAACCAAGGGGCAAATTTCAACCTAAATAACTGCATTTATGTTCTTGCTGTGGCTGATGCGATGTAGAAAACCTTACAATATATACAAAGTGGTGCCTGCAGCACCTGGGATGATGGTTACTAAAGATCAAGTGGATGTGTGTTCCTTTTTTAAAAAAAATTCCACTTGATGAATTCGAAAGACACGTAACTCCAGTATTCTACCAACAAAACAGAATCCCGGACACAGATGAAGAGAAAAATTTATAATTATGTTGCAGAATTTTTTTAAGAAAAAAACAAAACTACACAATTTGTAAATTTCACAAGCCCACTGACACGCTTCAGATAAATCCTTGAGTATATTGAGTCTTACAGCTAGCAGAGAGGGCAAATTTTCATCAGTCTGATTTACGTTTTTTTTGTGTGCATTTGGTGATTGCCTGCCTGTCCAAAGTATAATTAGAACATACATGTGTATTTCCATTCATTCCTTCATATGGATGAAAATTTGTTGTTCTCAGTACTGATGACCAAGGTATGATATCCTTCAATGTAGTGTTTTTTTTTAAAGCTCAGACAGAAAAATAATAGCATCATAGAATCCTTACAATACAGAAGGAGGCCATTTGGCCCATCAAGCTGCACTGACAACAGTCCAACCCAGGCCCTATTTCCATAATCTCACGTAATTACCCTGTTAATCCCACTGACACTGAGGGTCAATTTAGCATGGCCAATCAACCTAGCCCCTGCACTTTTTGACTGTGGGAGGAAACCCACGCAGACACGAGGAGAAAGTGCAAAACACACAGACAGTGACCCAAGCTGGGAATCGAATCTGGGTCCGTGGCGCTGTGAGGCATTGGTGCTCATCATTGTGCCACCATGTCGCCCTGTGGTTTTTTTGATGAAAGAAACCTGCATTTTCTTTTCCAATACGGTATTGGATTATGAAAACGAGTGCAAAATTTGTGTAATGTTATTATAAAAAATAATTGCCGTACAATTGTAGTGCGCATCTTGTATCTTTCCACCTCTTTTTGTCACCTTTTTATTATTTTGTGATTACTATAGAAACATAACTTTCATTTTGAATCTCAGACTTGCAGATGTTATCTTCTCACACTGCTTGTCATCCTTACATGAGATAGTGGATAGGATCTCTGTCAGTGCTGCTTTGAAGGTAGCTGGTTGGATGTGTGTCACATGTGCCCCTCGGTGATTCTCTCTCTCTCTCCCCCATTGAGGGATAGTAAGAAGTCTCACAACACCAGGTTAAAGTGCAGCAGATTTATTTGGTAGCACGAGATTTCGGAGCACTGCTTCTTCATCAGGTGAGTCCTGATCACTCATCTGATGAAGGAGCAGTGCCCTGAAAGCTTGTGCTACCAAATAAACCTGTTGGACTTTAACCTGGTGTTGTGAGACTTCTTACTGTGCCCACCCCAGTCCAATGCCGACAGCTCCACGTCATTCCATTTGAGGGAACATTGATCCAGGTAGGTGGGCGTTTCCTGACAACAACATAGCAGAGAAGAAACACAAAATCTTATAAACCTCTCTTTTTTTCAAAAAAAACTTTTAAAAGTACAGTTGCGTATGTTTACTCTGTTCAACTTGACCATCTTAAGGTGTTGTACAGTTTTGCTAAAAACATGCTTATCTTTACCATTTTTAGATGGGATAGAGGGACGAACCACTTGCTGTTTAATATGCTTCCAGGAGGCCCTCCCGATTACAATACTGCGCTTGATGTTCCACGTGACAGGTGAGTTCAAAATCCTGCACCCAAAAATTGGTTCCACTGCACTGAGTTTTCCCTATTAATCCCTGTGCGAAACAAATTAGACTGGCTACTTATTTTAAAGCAAAGGCATCACATGAGATGGGACAATAGTTAACTTTTTTATTCAAGCATGGGACAAATTCATGAGTTATTCCAATTTGCCATTGTTTGACTGAGAAAATAGTGCTATACTACAAACCATGCTTTTCACTTAATGATTATTGACTTGCTGGATTATTGTCCAAATTTTATGAATTTGTTGTCCAAGAGTGCAGAAGGGGAAGAATGTTTTGTACTCTGATTCAAAATGCTTCTGTTTCTATTAATGAGTTAAATTCAGGCTGATCAGGTGCTTCGTACAGGACAGTGACCGTAATATAATGTTGCCATATGATCCATTTGTATGTGCAATTTGATAGTTTAACTGAGTCCGCTTATTTTTGAAACCTCTTCACAAGATAAAAATGCATAATTACTGAAGATAAATGTTAGATGTGTTTGTGACCTATGTTAAACTTTTTCATGTCTTGTGATAATTAAATTTTACTGAACTATGTCCTATTTCTGTTTCATCAGATTAAATTGTTTTCCCTGTCCCTCATGCAGCTATTAGTTTTAATGCATTTTGACATGTATCTAGTGGCACAATTTCAAACCAACCCTTGCATCCAGCCTCTCCCCTCTTGGTTTAGCTGGTGAGGCTCTTTGGACTTTCTGCAGACAACAGATTGCACAGAAATGTCATAGTGCACTTTGGAAGGGGTACATGCTTTTTTTGCCAACTACAAAAACAGTGACTGTCATTTTGATTCTTTAAGAAAGAGGGTAACTCTTTGAAATGCAATGTCATTGAATTTGTAGTATCATAGAATCCTACAGCGCAAAAGAGGCCATTTGGCCCATCAGGTCTGCACCAGCTCTCAAAGAACAAAGAAAATTACAGTGCAGGAACAGGCCCTCCAATCCTGCATCGACCGTGCTGCCTGACTGAACTAAAACCCCCTACTGTTCTGGGGACCATAACCCTCTATTCCCATCCTATTCGTTATTTGTCCAGACGCTCCTTAAAACTCTCTCTTGGGCAGAGTATCTCAGCCAGGCCCTTTCCTCCCCATCCCTATCCTTGCAATTGCAAACATTTACCAGGGCTAATCCTGTCTACCCATTTTGGGACACTAAGGGGCAATTCAGCATGTCTAATCCACCTAACTCACACATCTTTGGATTGTGAGAGGAAACTGGAGGAAACTCAATCAGACACTGGGAGATGTGCAAACTCCACATAAGCAGTTATCCAAGGCTGGAATTGAACCTGGGTCCGTGGTGCAGTGAGGCAGCAGTGTACACCACTTTGCCAATTTGCTGCAGAATTGTTAGTTCGACCACCATCAGTTCCATGTTTAATCCAGCACTTTTTTTTAATATAGCAATAATGTTATCAGAGCCAAAACAGTTTGGAATTCTACATGGAGTGTATCAGACCATTAAAATATGTATTTTTAAGAGACTTTAGATTAACACTCACACTGACTTTTTTAAAGTTTAGTTTAGTTTTGTAATGCTCTTTGCTCTATTGCACATTTCGACCTGAATTTTGCGTCAGTCTTTACAATAAAAGAAAGCAAATTACTGCAGATGCTGGAATTTGAAACCAAAAGAGAAAACATTGGAAAATCTCAGCAGGTCTGGCAGCATCTGTAAGGAGAGAAAAGAGCGGACGTTTCGAGTCCAGATGATCCTTTGTCAAAGCTAAAAGGCATAGAAATGCTGTTTTCTCTCCTTACAGGTGGTGCCAGACCTGCTGAGATTTTCCAGCGTTTGCTTTTTTGGTTTATTTTTTACAATGGAAGATACTTGGAACATCCCAGTAACACTAAGGGATTTGGGGGAGGAATTAAGTACCATCACCATTGACAAAGTAAAGGGACTAAACACAGATAAGTCCCCTGGCTCTGATGGCTAGTCTCTGAGGATCCTAAAAAAATGTAGCTACAGAGATAGTGGATACATTGATTGTAATTTTCCCAAAATTCTTGGATTCTGGAGAAGTACCAGAGAATTGGAGAGCTGTCAATGTGATACTCCTATTCAAAAAGGGAGGGAGGCAAAAATCAGGTAACTATAACAACATGAGAACTAGGATCAGGTGTAGGCCATTTGGCCCCTCTGATCTTTTTGTGGACTCCACTCCATTTTCCCGACCACTCACCACAACCCTTAATTCCTTTACTGTTCAAAACTTTATCCATACAATAGGCCAGTTAGCCTAATATCTATTGTTGGAAAAATGTTGGAATCAATTATAGCAACACATTTGGAGAATTGGGGATGGTGAGACTATCAGTGCTCACCTTTAAAAAGGAGCCAATCAGACAGCAATCACTTGCTAATCAGGAAGTTGTTGTTTGATTTGCTTCACTCCTTAAGCCTTACTGGGAGATGCTGCCTTCAATTATGTGATGATGTGGGTATGCCGGCGTTGGACTGGCGTAAACACAGTAAAAAGTCTGACAACACCAGGTTTTAGTCCAACCTATTTATTTGATAATATTCTCACAAGCTTTCGAGGGGACAGCCTCTTCGTCAGAACTCTCCATTCACCTGACGAAGAGGCTGTCCCCTCGAAAGCTTGTGAGAATATTATCAAATAATTAGGTTGGACTAAAACCTGGTGTTGTCAGACTTTTTACTTCAATTATGTGAACAGCGTGGAATTATGATATTCACCCACCTAAACACCCCTGAAAAGGTTAGTGCTTTCCCATTCATGTGTAAGTGAATTTTAACAGTGATCTGTGATCAGAATTGATTACTACAAAATAATCCATTATCAGTAAGGAACCTCATCCATTAGATGCAAATCATTTTTGGAGATTTTAAGCAGGTTAAAAATCAAAATGGCTGCACTCTGTTTCTTTTATCTCCGAATCCCATCTCTCTTAACCTCTGTTTATTGCAGCACGTAATTTTGCATTAAATTACTTATCTTATGCTCTGATTCCTGGTTTAGACTCTGCATGCCTCAGTAAGGATTCTTCAGTCTCATCGATAAACATGTACTTGATTGCCCTGTTTAGACAGACCAGAAATTCTCTGCAGAGGACACCATGCTGTTTTGGACTCCTGATGACATTATGATGCCGTACAAAAATGTACTAATTGTCTGTGGGTGTATATAGGAGTAATGAACAGCAAATTATGCTGCTTTGTTGTTGACTGCAAAATCTGAGCTTGTATTTAAGAATTAGAACTGTTTTTTGTTTGGTGTTTGGGTAAGTTTACTGCAATCCACAAGAGGGCAGCAGACTACCAGCTAGAAGGCTTAGGTTTTTCTTGACGTCCCCATGTCCAACTGCAATGGAAAATAGTACATACTGAGTGATGGGTTATAGATATGTGACTGACGGATCAGATGACAGAAGTCACAGCAAATCCTGTTAGAAACATCATCTGACTTTAATATTAGATTGGAGACTTTATTTTGCGCTCTTGTTATCTTTATTGTATAGTTAATGCAACTTGATTTAAAAATACTATTTTTCAGGTTATTTTAAGGGTGTCTTTGTGGTTTGATAAGGTACTGAATGATATTCACAGAAATGGAGCAATATGTTCTCTTTTGCGAGAACGTTGTAGGCTCATAAACAGATTTTAGAGACATGCTACCATCATTTTGAATGAACCTGCCTTGCATTAAGTTGATCTTTCTCTACACCCTAGCTATGACTAATATATTCTGCATTTTCTCTTCTTTCCTTCTCTATGGACGGTATGTTTTGTCCACGTAGTGCGTAAGAAACAATACTTTTCACTGTATGCGAATACATGTGACAATAATAAATCAAATCAAAAATGTTTATATTTGAGCGCTTGAGCAAGTGTAAAACTGCCTACTCTCCTTTTTTGCGGATCCATAACCAATATGTATTTAAAAGTTAAATTAGAAGCGTAGATATCCAGACCTTCATTCGTGTGATGTGATTGCAAGAGATTTCTCCACTACTACCTGATTTTATTTTTCCCCTTTTGCCAGTTTTATTCTTGTATTTTTTCACCCTTCAATATTTTATTTTGCTTTCTATGTTTCCTTTTAACACTTGTTAATCAGTGCACTTTTTTTTCTTCCTTCAAGTTTGTGAACAGTTTCTTTTGTTAGTCATCTAATAAATACAGCTAATCTGCACCTAAAAATGCCAAGTGGACTCTGGATTAAGAGCTGTAACATTGATCATTGTTTACAGGATAAACCAAGTTATGGGTGAAACAAAATTTATTCCATACCTTTTTTTGTTTAGTGAACTTGTTAGTCAAGGGGTGAGAAGAACACAGTTTTCAAAACAAAACACACACGTTTTAACAGTGTTATTAAAATATACCATTTATCTACAAGATTCAGGGTATGCAATTCTTGTCTTTTTTCATCTGCACCATATACTCCACGCTTTAATTTTTTTAAAGATAGATGAGGCTATTTATTCACGTATACATGCAAGCCAGTTTTTCAATCATTAACTTTTCCACTCTCACATTAAGGTTACGCAACTAACTTTGCTCTCCTTACATAAAACAGAGACCTGCTGACCCTTTTCAAGGCAAGGCACGCTTGCATTTCCATAGCACTCTACTGCCAATGAAGCGCTTCTGAAGTGTGGCTATTGTAACACTGGAAATATAGCAACTATTTTGTGGCAGCAAGGTCCCACAAGAAAACAATATGATAGTGGGCAGATCTTAACAAAGGATTAGTAGTGACACACGGGACAGAATCTCTCCCTGCCTGGTTAGTAGTTGAAAGAAGTATCTCGGAGCCTGCTGTCCCACCAATATGGATGACTTGGTATCCTTCACTGAATTTCTGTCAGTATTCTGGATATAAAACTTCTCCCTAAAGAATTTTTGCTTTCCATATTTTGTATTTGCATCTAAACTTGCGTATCTGGTTCAGAGGTTTCTTGTGCTCAAAGTAGCTCAGAAATTGCTTGTAACTTGTGTCTTTATGTGCAAATCTGTTATCCACCCTGATGAAAATATTGCTCATTACCGAATTACTAAGTTACCAAATAATTAGGGAATCTCAAATATTTTGATAGCTTGCATGTGTGGTTCATTCCACAAAGATAGCAACTAATCATTAAGTGGTTTTATAAGAAATCATGAAAGTTCCAGTGAACTGTTGACAATATATTAATTGGATAATGTACACTCAGTTGTAATTTCATGCCATATTTTCATGATTCAGTTTGTAGCACTCACTCCAGTGCTCGAGGCAGGGCTGACATGTCGCTACAGTACCAGTGGAGTGCTGGATTGTCAGAGGAGCTGCATTTCAGATGAGACATTAAACTGAAGCCCTGAGTGGGATTTTATGGTCTCGCTCAACCACAAAGTCCTGCCTGAGCTCAACAGACCATTCCACACTCCACCCTTCACCCGCTCTGATTCCCTTGGCAGGCTGGCCAGTAAAATTCTGGCCTTTGTCTGTTCTCTTGGATGGATGTGGAAAAAACCTGTAGCGTTAATTCAAAGAAAGCCAGGATAATTGTCTCTGATGTTAGATTCATACAGTGCAGAGAAGGCTCTTCAGACCTTCGAATCTGACATTATTTGTCTCTTATTCCATATCACAAAAAACAGATTATCTGGTCATTATCAAGTTTCTTACTGTGGGAATTTGCTGTGTGCAAAATGGCTGCTGCATTTTCTACAACCTGAAGTCACCATTAGTGAGGTCACTCATCTGATGAAGGAGCAGTGCTCCGAAAGCTCGTGATTCCAAATAAACCTGTTGTACTTTAACCTGATGTTGTGAGACTGCTTACTGTGCCCACCCCAGCCCAACACTGGCATCTCCACATCATGGCTACCGTTAGTAAGGGCTACCAAGCATTTTGAATCACTTTTTGGTCATGATAGGCACTGTGCAAATGTTTTGTCTTGTTTTCTTTTTTATAAACTAAACTGAGGTTAGATAGTATTTAACTTCAGATTATTTACACTTTTATTACAGAATTAGAGTTTTCTAGTTAAACTTAAATATTTAGAAATGTATTACCTTTTTTGAATTGTACTTTGAGTACCTTGGGCAAAATCAAATTTTTTGAAACAGCGATGACAATAAATGACCATGATATCTGAATTAGCAATGTTGATCGAGGAACACCAGAAGAAATTCATAGAATCCCTATGGTGCAGAAGGTGGCCATTTGGCCCATTGAGTCCACACCGATCACAATCCCACCCAGGTCCTATCCCCGTACTCCCATGTATTTACCCTTCTAATCCTCCCCCCCCCCCCCCCCCCCCTCCCCCGGACACTCGGGCAATTTCACATAGCCAACATATCTAACCAGCACATTTTTCAGACTGTGGGAGGAAACTGGAGCGCCCAAAGGAAACCCATGCAAACATGGAGAGAATATGCAAACTCCACACAGACAAGCCATGAATCAAATCTGGCACTGTGAGGCAGCAGTGCTAACCATTATGTTGAGGAACACGAAGAAATTCTCCTGTTCCTGTTTTTTTTTGAAGAGTGCCATAGATCCTTCACGTTCAACCGAGAGAAAACTGCACCCAGGTTTAGCGGATGATTGTAATATTGCTTTGTATGTGCAAGATGGTATCTGTCCTATGTCAGAATATTTGGTAGTATATCATGGAAGTTTTAGTCCAATTTTGATGGAGGAACCTTTTTTAAGTAAAGTTTTTCCCTTGATATTCCATAGTCTCTGTGTTGCATTTCAGAACTATAGAAATGTTTTGCATTACAACATTTTTCAGCCATTGCAAACTGTTCCCTGTGGTTCCTTTCAAAATTCAATTTAAATATTACATGTCATTTTTTTACCATGTCATTAAAAAACTGTATTTTTTAATGTTACTGTTACTTAAATCTACAGTATATCATATACCTTGTATTTTTCCAAAATACTGCTATTTTTGTAATGGAGAATGATGGGTTGGTTTAGGTTTTGAAATATAATCTCTGGAATCTAGGCTGACGTAGAATATTGCCAGGGAGTAAAGCCAACATATCGTTAACCACTCCATCTTTCTACATCAAGTCCTAAAATTTTGTTTTGCTTTCTAAATCTTCACATCCGTTACCTCCGATTTTGTATTAACTACAAAGTATTTTAAAATCTACTTGTGGCCACAAAATGCTCATAATTTTTGTATTTCAATATTTTTCTTGGCCTTGAAGTATTGTTACCCCTGGATTAAGTTTGAGGAAACTTGGTGAAAGCTGCAGTTCTGCTCCAAATTGTGATGTTACATATGCCAGGGTAGGGCTTAGTTTCGGCTTCTTTCCTTTGCTCCACAGTCCCACACGGAGGGGCAGCACGGTGGCACAGCGGTTTGCACTGCTACCTCACAGCTTCAGGGACCTGGGGTCGATTCCCAGCTTCGGTCATTGTCTGTGCAGAGTCTGCACGTTCTCCCCATGTCTGCATGGGTTTCCTCCGGGTGCTCCGGTTTCCTCCCACAGTCCAAAAGACATGCTGGTTAGGTGCATTGACCCAAACAGGTGCCAGAGTGTGCCGACGAGGGAAGTTTCACAGTAACTTCATTGTGTTGTTAATGTAAACTTTACTTATGACTAATAAATAAACTTTAAAATATTTATCCTGCCAAGTAAGTAAAGAAGGTAAAAGTGCGAGGGGAGTGGATGAAGTAGGTTTTGTGGGCAATGGGAGCCTGAAATCCACTGAAACAATGAGACTGATAGCTCATGGTCACCAGCAATGGCAGGTTCCATTGTCCAAATCTTAGTGCTGACTGCCCAATGAATTTGAAACAGAAATGTAACGTAAATGCCCTTCTGGATAATGTTCTTCTGAGGCTGCGTTCTGGAGTTGATTACACACAGATCTGATTCATCATGTGGGTACTTGGCTTACTTTTTCGAAAATACTTTTTTTGTTCTCAATCTCTCAATTTATCTTCCTGCTGGCAATCAACAAAATGTAAACTCCCTTTGCTGTGCGATATTTTAAATCAGTTAACAAAAAAAAACAAACTAGAAGGCATAAAGCTGTGTGGAGCATTTCCACAAATTGGTGTTCTGTTTTAATATTTGTTAAGTGATATTAGGTTTTGGCACATGGAACATTGTTTAACCATTTCTTCTATTTCTGCATAGTTTGAACTCTATTACTCATTCTGGCTCAATCAAAAGCAAGACCGTTTGCTGAGTCAGTCACAGAAAATGCTGGAAAATCTCAGCATGTCTGACAAGCATCTATGGAGAAAGAGTAGAGCGTTTTGAGTCTGGATGACCCTTTGTCAGAGCAGCTATCGTTAGGCTCTGATGGAGGGAACTCCAGACTCAAAACATAGGCTTTATTTTCTCTCCCCACAGATGCTGTCAGACCTGCTGAGATTTTCCAGCATTTCTGTTTTTGTTTCAGATTCCAGCATCTGCAATATTCTGCTGTTATCTTTAGTATTTGATTAGTGCCCATTTGTAAGATGGCTTGCACTCGTAGATGTGCCTTGAAAGAGCTGGGCTCAGATTACCCAAACTCAGATCAGATTTATTTATTAGTGTCAAAGCAGGCTTACACTAACACTGCAATGAAGTTACTGTGAAAATTCTCTAGTCGCCACACTGGCGGCTGTCCGGGTACACTGAGGGAGAATTTAGCATGCCGGCGCACCTAACCAGTGCGCCTTTCAGACTGTGGGAGGAAACTGGAGCACCCAGAGAGAACCCACGCAGACACAGAATGTGCAAACGCCGCACAGAGTGACCCAAGCCAGAAATCGAACCCGGGTCCCTGGTGCTGTGAGACAGCAGTGCTAACCACTGTGCATCATGCCATCCTAGAACACAGGAGGAGGAATTGAGTGAAGAAAAAAACACAGCTGCAATAATCCTGCAAAATTAAGGAAATATGAAGACAATGGACAGAATTTTACTGCTACTTTCTGCCTGTTCTGCAGCGAGAAAATATCGTAAGATTGGGTGTAAAGTGGCTAGTGCAATTGGTGCCTGTTTTCGCACCTGTTGTGATTTTGAGATACCCGGATTTCCAACGCAGTCAGTCACACTCAGCAAATTGTCGAGAGGCTGATTAATTGATTTAAATTTGTGGATCTGTTCATTTCAATGTGTTCAGCGAGCCTGGCACTCTCTTGTCCATGTTCGCTTGCCTTTACGGCCTCGCTGAGAGAAGTTTCCTCTAGCGAGGAAAACACTTCCCCATGAGCAGGGAGCAGTCGTGTTGGCCTCACTGTTGGAACCAGAGGCTATTGAGCGCACTCCCACCCCCCAGGATGGCCAAATGCAAGATGAGGCCCCTTGGGCACTGCCAGATTGGCACCTGTGCCACATCTCTGTTCACATAAAATCAATATCTCATTATCTGTCTCAGCATTAGAAAGCCTTGAATGGCAAGATTGCTGCATTTATGCCGTAGACATGAATCAGATTGTCCACAGGAGGATAAGTTTTAGAATTGAAGCAGGAAATGCCCTTTTAATGATGGGAGAAGTATTACTTATAACCAATCAACATTTCTGCCACTTAAAATTAACTATTGTTAGTGTGGAGTCTCAATCCTTCAGGTATGTAATATTGAAGACTTGAATATTTTTAACAAATCCTTTGTTTCTCTTCCTCTATTTGTATTCTGTTAATTCAAATATTTACCTTTATTTAGTTTGTTGGGAACTCATATTCCTGATGAACCTTGGACCTGCTGCAAATACATTTCAGATGTCTTCCTTTAATTGGGATGGGGACTGGCCCTGTGCAGAAGAGAAAAAATAGAATGGCGTGAAAAATCAGGTCAGATGACCTGAACTGAAGCTCCATTACCAAATAGGTGCTTCAGCAGGACACAAGAGGGGGATAGGAAGAAGGTCCCAACCCAGGGAGAGGTCTCAGAAGGATGTCCTAGGTAAAGGACAAAGCGAGGGATCAGAACTTGGTCCCATTCAGCTAAAATAAAGGAGCAGAGAAATGGGCTCCAAGTTAAAGGAAGAGCTGCAGTGAGCAGATTTGAAGTGAAATGGGCTTGAGAGGAGCCCTGAAGATCTGAGAAAGCAGCCAAAGGTTGGTGACTCTGCGCTGTAGGCATTTGGGGAAAATTATTGCTTTGAAGCAGTGATGTTCTGTTTCCTATGGCTGCAGATCTGAAATTGTGCTTGGAGGGTGAAGCTTGACTGTATTGCAGATTCAAAGGAACTGAATCTCTGGAGGTGAGATTGAAATGCTGGAAATGGATTCTTGGTGAAGCTGTCCAAGTGGGAGTGACTTTGAGAGGATTCCAAGGAGAGACCTTCAGATGTGGAGATTTGAACCTCACATGAGAAAGATGAAGTTTGTGAGATTGGCTGCCTCATAAAATGGCAAATGTCTGGGTATCCATGGAATTGGCTTTCGCTGCCTCTGTCATCTATTGTGTAGTATGGTGTGTTCAACCACAGTTTGCCTGTTAATTCAGATGTGCCTCATACATACCCTCAGTGTTGGAGTATATATGGATATGCATGTGTACATATATATGAACACACTCCATCCCCCTCCCCAGCCAGGTCTGACCAAGGATCATAACAATACAACTTTCTTTCTCTATTTCTCTTTTTGTACCTAATTTGAGACTCAACGCCACAACTCTAGTTTAAATTTTTCTCAGATCCTTGATGCCCAGTTTCAATAACAGCTCATACGCTTTTTCCCTGGCAAGTTGCTAAATGTAAACATGCGAGGACAGACTAAAAATGTCATCAGATGCACTGGCACATCCTGGGTCATTCGTTATATTTTGTGGTGCAGTGGAGGTACACTATAGTTTGAAAGGATAAAAGGACAAAATGTTGCCTAAAATGTTAGCATTTGGCACATAGTCACAAAGTGATTGACTATGTAATGCATGATATTGAAGCAATGCCTGAAAAGCAGTGAGGCATTTGTTCTCTAATTAACTTGGGAGTAAATAATGTTCTCTAGTTGTTAAGAGGTTCTTGTTCTAATCCTGAACTAAACCTTGATGAATCCAAAATTGACGTCAAGCTAGATGGTGATTTTTCAGTTTACATTAGTTACAAAACCTCTAACTTAGGCATTAGTATTCTGTTGTTTCTTTAATGGATTTGACTCGTAAGGTATAAGCATTGGAAATGCATCTTAACTGTAATTCTGCCTGACCAGATGTGCAAAATGATCATTTTTCATTCTTTGACTTGTGCTTTTATAATTGGATGCTCTGTTTTTACGTGGGGGTGCAGATCCTTTCGATGTGCAGGCATGGCATTTCCCTTTCATCTTTCACCACTTCATCACTGCCCCACATTGAAATGCAAGATGATAAATTCTGAGGTCTGACAATCCTAGGCAAATGTACTATTTTGGCCATAAGCTCTGCAGATCCCTTCCTGTCACACATGTATTCAGTCATCATGTAATTGAAGGTGACAAGATCAAGAGGAGGTAATTATACAATGTGCTGTTGCTAATTTTGTTTGTGGAATAATTGATCTTTTGATTGTGCCACCCTACTAAAGTGGTAGGTGTTCTGATGCTTTCGAAGCATTTTTTTTTAATTTTCCAAGACAATACTTTGTAATCCTGTCAGGTTTTGACTGTAGTAAAATATGAGCCCATGTGTTCTCATACATGTTTTTCAGTGTCAGCATGACCTTTTTCTGCAGTTAAGAAGATTTTATTTAATGATATCCTTTAGCAGAATCTGAATGCGACAATGAGTTTAGTAGCATTGTGGGTTGCCATTGAATATATAGTGTATAAAACCTTTTAGTTCTGCATGAAAGTTGTGACATTTTTCACTGTATTAAAACACCAAAAACAGGTCTGTAAGACATTTTCTATGCAACTGCATCTGTTAGTCATTTTCTTCCATAAAAATGTGTGCATCTTCAGATGGTCATGCAGGGTAACATAAAAGGAATAACTTCACTGTGTAATAACCACAATACCTATTAAATGGGTGAAAGATCAAGTGATGGCACTTGCAATTTAATTCAATTTCTTGACTGAGTAACGGGGTAGTTTAATTCTCTTAAAAAGCAAAACAAATTGGTTTTAAAACGCTTCAAGAGCTTTGATAGCTTTAAAAGAAAATTCTTGTCCCCAATCACAAGTTTTAGACTTTATTTATTAAAGGCAGCGCATCATTAAGACGCAAAACTACTGCAGAATTGGACATCGGCATGGAAGAGCTGCAAACTGGGCAGGACGAGGAATGGGGTGGAGGGAAATGGTCGAGGGGGAGGGTGGTGAAACTGACAGCTTTAGGCCCCTGCATGATTCAGTGCCCTCCGGAGATGAGGGGACGGGAGGAGAGATTCTGCTGTCTGGCTATAGTTGCTGCTGTTCCTATTTCTGTTGCAAATAAAAGAATGCTGTTATATGTGCAGTAGGGTTTTTATAAATCCATGGGATCAAGGCAGTTAAGTTGATATTTATATCCAGGTTTTAAAGGAACTTCTTAAAAAAAAACCTGCTTTTCCTTAGAATAAAAACCCAGAATCAATTAACCCTATAACAGCTGAATAGTCATGACCCTTAAAAAAAAATAGCATTGATGTAACATTTTCTGCAATTTATATTCTACCATTTGCCATTGGTGGTTAGTTTTTGAGAATTTACAGAACTAATTTATTAATTTCCTGTGTTTACAATGCAAAACATTTGACAGGAAAATAGCTGTACTGAGGCTCAAGCAGTTAATATGCGTCCTTTTAATTCCTATGGCTTGGTGTAGATGGAATTATGCACGCAGAGCAGATCAAATTCAGATTTACATGTTTTCAAGTATGGGAAATGAATGTATAATTTGGCCTTTTTTAACATAACAGTTTGGAATCAATTAAATTCACATTTTGGTACGCATTGTGGTGAAGCAACCATAAATAAGAACAGTGAGCTATATTTGTCTAATTCGAATAGTGAATAATGATGCAGTATGATTAATGTTGAATGCTTCTGATTTGTGTACAAGTGAAGGAAAAACGTCCAATTTTTGCCACAATCTGAATATTCTAATTCTAGTTTATACCTTAACCTTCCTAGAAGGTCTTACTATATTCCTAGAATTAAATTTCTCCCATGTAAAGCACAATAATATATTTAAGCCATGGTAACAGTAAACTTTACAGCACACATACAGGTCACTTGGCCACTTGCACCATTCTCTGAGGAACATGGTCACTTTGTTCCTCTTTTCTGCCAGTTTTGGATTTCTTCCTCTTGTATAAGAGAGTCCAGGTGCCATTATCTAACACCCAGCAACCATGTCTCATCTTTCAAGATGAAATCTTTGTACAGTTTTAATTTATTTGTGTATTGTTTTATAATGGACTTTATACATTATAGAATTGCTTAGATCTGATGTCCTGTGAACCAAAGAATTCCTACAGTGCAGAAGGAGGCCATTCAGCCTATTGAGTTTGGTTCAGTGACTTCCATTTGAGTTTGTGGCGCATTCAGCAGTAGAGAAGGGTAGCTAGTACCCTTGTAACACTGAATTAGAATCATAGAAATTCTGGTCTATGAGGGGGTTACAAGACAAACATTTGCATGTGAACATTTGTTACAGGCTTACAATTATTTGCTTCTACTTTGTGTCTTTGTTAATGTGCATTTTCAGCAATTTTTAAACTGGAGCATCTGAAAATCTTGATCGACGTCAGTAACTTTCATATACAGCACCTTGGGCATAGTTAAAATTTGAGAGACATCTCAATATGTTTATAGAACAAAATATGATACTGAGCCAGAAGTAAGGCTGGTATTATTTACTGTAATATTTTCACTGCTAAGTGGTTTTTATCATGAGAAACCATTGAAAGACATGCTGGTGTTGTTCACAACTATTATTGACTTTAATAATTTGCGTAGTCTGTTTGATTTTGCCAGTTAAACGTGTAATTCCGTTCACACGTTTTGCCACTAGGCTAAACAAAACGGTCTCTTATGGTAGGTTATAGTAATCACAAATACTTCCTTCTATCTTTGCTCTTTGATATTAACAGTTTACAAATTATGCAGTTCCGGGGGTGGGGGGTGCGGGGACAGAATTACATTATCTGTGCCAATAAGGCATGGCCCTTCATAAAGATTTCCAAAAATGAGTGATGTTGGACTTGAAGCATTGGCTCTGTTTCTGCCTCCATGACTGCTGCCAGACCTGCTAAGCTTTTCCAGTGCTTCATTTTTATTTCTGATCTGCAGCAACTGCAGTTTCTTTGCTTCCATAATTTCCCTGAATAATCTTAATTGAGAAAAAAAATTATTCCAGTTGATTATGGAGTCAGAATATCACTTTTATTGTATTATTACTATATTAAGGATGTGCTGGCTTTGGAAGGGGTCCAGAGGAGGTTTACAAGACTGATCCCTGGAATGAAGAGCTTTTTGTATGAGGAATAGTTGAGGATCTGGGTCTGTACTTGTTGGAGTTTAGAAGGATGAGGGGGGATCTTATTGGAACTTACAGGATACTGCAAGGCCTGGGTAGAGTGGACATGAAGAGGATGTTCCCCTTAGTAGGAAAAACTAGAACCAGAGGACACAACCTCAAGCTAAAGGGCTGATCCTTTAAAACAGATGCTGAATTTCTTCAGCCAGAGAGTGGTGAATTTGTGGAATTCTTTGCTGCAGAAAGCTGTGGAGGCCAGGTCAATGGGTGTCTTAAAGACAGATAGATACGTTCTTGATAGATGAGAGGATCAGGAGTTATGGGCAAAAGACAGGAGAATGGAGAGAGAAAAATCAGCCATGATTGAGTGGCGGAGCAGACTCGAATGGCCGAGTGGCCTAATTCTAGTCCTGTGTCTTATGGTCTTATTATATACAATCGTTCAGAGCATAGCAGCATGTAAGAGTTTGCTCAGCTAGTACAGTTTGTTTCTCCTTCCTCCACTGATGGGCTGCTATGAAATAATTTCCATTTAAGGAAGTAAAAAAACTCTATATAGCAATATGATTAATGTTGAATGCTTCTGATGCAATAATTCAGGAAAAATGAATTTGGGTCAATAGCAAACGCACATGATCACTGAAGGAACAAAAGGAGGTTAGAATTTGTTTATGGGCGGGTCATGGACATGGGATGAAGTCAATTGTCTTTGGGGACAGAAAACAGAACATTGTGATTTTTGACATTTTGTTTTATATGCTGTCCAATTCAAGTCATGTCAAAGACCAGACAGGTGTAAAATGACTGTCACTTTGCTACCAGTGTGTTTTGCTACCATCCTAATTTTAACCTGCACTGTGCAACCTGAAGCAGTGGTGGAAACAGAATGAATTTAACAGGGTTTATGAGAAAGTGGTCCTTAAGTGGTCTTGTCTTTCTGAGAAATAGTACAGACATGATGAATTGAATGGCCCCTTTCATTGCTACAGTTGTGTACTAACTGAAATTTGAGTGTTATTTTTTTCTAACCTTAAAAATGTTCAAATTTGCTTATTCCAAACTTATAACTGATTTTTAAACAGCCTCACCGACTGCTTTTAAGAACTGATGTTCAACAATGCTTCAGAAGTTCCTAAACACAAACTAGCTGAAGCCAGTTCCAAAATTTAATTTTAAAGGCTAAACAATCATATTCTCTCATTTCTGGCAAAATAAATACTCATAGCAGTTCAGGAAGCTTGGACAAAGTTCCTTCACACAACTTATTTTGTTAACCTTGTGCACTGACTACTTGATAAAATTAGTTTACATCCTTAAGAAGGTATGTGGAACAGATTCCCATTATTACTTTTGGCTTTATGTAAAGTTTTAATTCTGCAAACATACCCTATATTGGGAAATCTATGACTGGATTATTCTGAAGTTCTATTGATCCGCTCTTTGAGGAAAAGATGCAGGTGGAATGAAGTTTTTGAATGAGTCATAGTGGTTAGGCAAGGATTAATTGAAACCTATAAGGGCAGCTTTTGGTGCTATTTGTATACACTATGGTCTTTTTCAAAGCTATTGCTGCATACTTATTAGTACTGAGTGTATGGCTGATGTCAAGAGAAGTCTGATCTGATCAATGGGACTGTACAGCTCATCTTTAGGGTTCTTTAGGATGATGCAGGTAGTCATTTTAATTCTTCAGTACACAGACTTGGTAAACATGAAGAAACAACTGCGACATTTAACATTGCCTTTTGCTTGGGCAGATTTTAGAACGTTAAAGAATGCATTTGTTTTGAACGGTTCCTGAAGACTGGTCGTGTGGACTCTGAGCAGGAGTAGGCTATCTGGCCCCTCGAGCCTGCTCCGCCATTCATTAAGATCATGGCTGATCTTTTTGTGGACTGAGCTCCACTTACCCACTTGTTCATCATTACCTTTAATTCCTGTTCAAAAATTTATCTATCCTTGCCTTAAAAAGATTCAATGAGGTAGCCTTAACTGCTTCACATGACAGGGAATTCCACAGATTCACAATCCTTTGTGTGAAGAAGTTCCTCCTCAACTCAGTCCTAAATCTGCTCCCTTTATTTTGAGGCGATGCTTCCTAGTTCTAGTTTCACCCTATATGTATGGGGTTGCCTGTTGGTAGCATGGAAGTTCTCCCCAGAGCATGGGCAGACGCACAGCGTGTAAGAGCTGCTCAGAGTATAAACCGTTGTTTTTCTAAGTTTTTGATCACCAGTCATTGGAACCAAGCAGCTGAACATGGTGTCAGGAGGTGGCAGAATGATGCCAGGGCTTTGCCACATCGACTGGCTAGTGTTTGACAAAAATGTTGCAGACAACTGGGTAAAGTTTGAAAAAGAGTGGCACATCTGCTGTAGTGCTCGTTATCCGACAAAGCCAAGTAAATACAGGCATAAACTTTACTAAACTTGGCAGACATGGAGGCTGTCGAGACATTTGAATGTTTCACTTTTCATATGGAGTAGGAGAAAGAGGACCCGGAGATATTGTTTCTAAACAGAAGTATGAGAACGTTTGCTTGCCAGTAAAGAATATTGTAGTCAATAGACACGCATTCAATGCAAGTAACCAAAAATTTGATGAATTGATTCAGTCCAACACTGCAACTCTAAAGATCCTAGCAAAAAATGTGTGTTTGACATCTTCAGTGATGAGCACATTCAGCCTTGCATTGTGTGTGGAGTCTACTGTGATCCTGTCCACAAGTAGCTTTTTTGCAAGAACGATCTGACATTGCAGTTGGCTATCAGCCTCTGCATGCTGAATGAGTAGTCGGAACAAAACAGCAAGGCGTTAATGAATTGCCATGCTGGCTCTCTATGTACGCTGACATGGAGAGGGAGGTATCCAGCTGTGTACCATACTGTGCACTCGATCTGCATCAAGCCAAAGAGCCCTGTGTTTACAAGAGTTGCCAGCCCTCTCCGAATGCAATGATAAACAAATATTTGGTCTTAGTCAACTCGTGTTCTGGATGATTGGAACTCAACTACCTGCCAGACATGATGGGTAACACAGTCGTGATCAAGCACAAGAGAGACTTTGCCAGCATGATATCCCTCTGAGGCAGATGAGAGGCAATGCTTGCCAATTCCTCTTCACTGTGTTTCGGACTTTGCACACACATGACGCTTTGAATACATCATGAGCAGCTCGCTATACCTACAGTCCAATGGCCTGGCAGAACAGACAGGACAGCTAAGCACCTACGTACGAAATGTGCCCAAAATTGCACAATTACTATACTGCATTCCTTAGCCTGCAAAATGTGCCCAGGCAGGGGCAACATTGCAGCTATTCTCCAGACACAGCAGGATCACAACCTCCATTGCCAAGACACTCTTGCAGCCAAATATCAAAAACAACATAAGCGGACTGCCAACTAAGGGGGGAAAGGTACAATGATCGAAATGCACTCAGACTCTGCTATTAACATATGGTCAGGATCCAGACCACTCTCAGCCATGACAAATTGGCGGTTGTACACCAGCCATGCCCTGTAGCCAAATAACTACCTGGCAACCTTGGATGGTGCTCATTACATACCTATGCTAGGTTTTGTATCAGAACCAGTACCAGAGATTACCATGGTAACTGGAACAAATCGATGTAATTTTGAATATGTATTTAATGCCATGATTTTGAAAATTTTTTTGGGACATCTAATGGTCTGCCCACCAGTTGAGCACACTGAGATATTGAATTCTCTTTTTAAGGTAGATGCAGATGGGAACAGAAGTATCTATGGTTACTGAGGGATGAGGGAGAGAACATGTTCTGATAACTGAATCAGACCCAAAGCCATCAGTTGCATGAATGGTTTCCTGTAAACTTTTCACATTGTTGCCACATCCAGTCCTTTCCCTAAGCTTCCCATACCACACTATCATCTTGCAACCCTTAATGCTTTCATTTTAAAAACTTGCAATAGTAGCACAGTCAACAAGTTCTCTTTGGGTAAGGGAAGGAATCAAATTGAATCCCATTTAAGGGGAGAAAACTTGCGAGTAAAACTAACTGCTGTAAAGTTCTTGCTTTGAATAGCTGGAAGAATTCAGAGTTGTGTACGAGCACTTTAGTTACTTCAGTATCAGAAGACAAAAGACGTGATCCAAGATGATGCTATACTGTCATTGATACTGTGATCTGGAGGCTGTTGTTAGCTGCATGTTCGCCAGCACTCTGTCACTTGCTAAAACCAAGACTGGCACTGCAAAAGCTGCAGCTGTTATGTCCAAGCTGAGGAAGAGTGTGTGAGACAACAGCAAACTGATTGAGAACAGCAAAATGTGAGCCTGAAAGCCTACATCCTTAGTGCAACTCCACCATGGTGGAGCACAGGAGAAAAGGCTGCATAGTTTCCACTTTCGCAGTTTCAGACCTACTGTTGGTATCTCATGACAGTACAGTGTCATAAATTCAGAGATCCTGAAGTGTGCTCATTCTATTAGCAGACACTTATGGCTAAGCCAGCGATGTCTACGTTGGTTCAGCCACCTTCATCGGATGGTTAGCGGCCATAAGAACATAAGAATTAGGAACAGGAGTAGGCCATCCAGCCCTTCGAGCCTGCCCCGCCATTCAATAAGATCATGGCTGATCTGTCGTGGCTCAGTTCCACGTTCCCGCCCTCTCCCCATAACCCTTAATCCCCTCGCTTATCAAAAACCCATCAACCCATGTCTTAAAAATATTTAACGAGGCAGCCTCCACCACCTGAACGGGCAGAGAATGCCAGAGATTCACCACCCTTTGAGTGAAGAAGTTCCTCCTCAACTCTGTTCTAAACCGCTCCCCCCTTTTATCTTGAGGCTGTGCCCCCTAGTCCTACTGTCCTTTTTGAGCGGGAAGAGCCTCTCCACCTCTACCCTATCCATCCCATTCATCATCTTATACGTCTCAATGAGATCTCCCCTCATTCTTCTAAACTCTAACGAGTACAAGCCTAGTTTATTCAGCCTCTCCTCATAGCTCAACCTCCTCAACTCCGGTATCAGCCTAGTAAACCTCCTCTGCACTCCCTCCAAGGCCAAAATATCCTTGCGTAAGTACGGCGACCAAAACTGCACACGCTACTCCAGCTGCGGCCTCACCAATGCCCTGTACAGCCGCAGCAAGACCTCCTACTTTTATATTCAATCCCCCTCGCTATGAAGGCCAGCATCCCATTAGCCTTCCTGACCACCTGCTGCACCTGCAGGCTGGGTTTTTGCGACTCATGCACAAGGACCCCGAGGTCCCTCTGCACCGTCGCCTGCTGCAGTTTTTCGCCCTGTAAGTAATAGTCCTTCCTACCATTATTCCTACCAAAGTGGACCACCTCGCACTTGCCAACATTAAATTCCATTTGCCATTTCCTGGCCCATTCGCCTAGCCTATCTAGATCCTTCTGCAGATTCTCCACACCCTCCACGCAATTTGCCAAAACCCCTGCGTATGGTGAACTGGTCACTGGGCCACCATTTCCGAAGCTTGCATACCTCCAATGCAAGGAAGATGGCAAGCATTGGAGACAGTCGCTGTCAGCCCTGGCCTCTGGAGCTGACTGGAAGAGCGTTAGAAGAGCCTTGCAGAAATGGAAAATTGAGTTGGCTGTAAAGAGGACCCAGAGAAAGCAGAGGCCTGAGAACTGTGCACAGTGGAGAGGAATTTGTTCGCATTCTCCAAGGCGGCCTTCGTGACACATGACAGCGCAGAGTCGCTGAGCAGAGACTGATAGCCAAGTTCCGCACACGAGGACAGCCTCAACCGGAATCTTGGGTTCATCTGTAACCCCCATGACTGGCCTGGACTTGCAAAATCTTACTAACTGCCCTGTCTGGAGACAATACACATCTCTTTAACCTGTGCTTAAAGCTCTCTCCGCTCACATTGTCTGTACCTTTTTAAGACTTGATTAGCTGTAAAGACTCGCATTCCAATCATTATTCATGTAAATTGAGTTTGTGTCTTTATATGCCCTGTTTTGTGATCAAAACTCCCACTCACCTCACAAAGGAGCAGCGCTCTGAAAGCTAGTGGTGTTTGCTATCAAATAAACCTGTTGGACTTTAATCTGGTGTTGAGATTTCTTACTGTATTTACCCCAGTCCAACGCCAGCATCTCCACTTCACCATGCACCTTCGCAGCCACTATCTTCCTATGTAGACAAATGTGACAGAGACTACAGTGAGGTCCCTGAGCCACATCAGGCAATGTTCATAAACAGTTGATCACCATAACTCTCACCATTATTTTCTGAGATGAAAGGTTGCCACATATACTCATAATGTAATGCTTTTCACAGGATTTTTTTCCCCTGTTGAAATTCAAAAATATGAGCAGATCACAAGCAGTCCCAGTAAGAGGTGTCTCAACACCAAGTTAAAGTCCAACAGCTTTATTTGGTAGCACAAGCTTTTGGAGCGCTGCTCCTTCATCAGATGAGTGAAGAGTTGGGTTCACAAACATGGCATGCGTAGGCACAGACTCAATTTACAAGACAGTGGTTGGAATGCGAGTCTTAACAGGTAGTCAGGTCTTTACAGATGCAGACACTGCTAGTCGAGAGAGGGTTAAGCCCAGGTTAAAGAGGTGTAAATTGTCTCCAGCCAGGATAGTTAGTGAGATTTTGCAAACCCACCAGATACTGTACATAATCTTGCGACTCAGCCAACATTGTCTACCTGATACGCTGCAGGAAAGGATGTCCTTAGGCATTGTACGTTGGTGAGACCATGATAACGGATGAATGGACACAGCTCGACAATCACCAGGCAGGAGTGTTCCCTTCCTGTCGGGGAACACTTCAGCAGTCAAGGGCGTTCAGCCTCTGATCTTCATGTAAGCGTTCTCCAAGGCGGCCTTCGACACACGTCAGTGCAGAAACGCTGAGCAGAAACTGGTAGCCAAGTTCCACAGATGTGAGGACGGCTTCAACCGGGATCTTGGGTTCATGCCACACTCACCCCCCACAACTTTACCTGGGCTTGCAAAATCTCACTAACTGTCCTGGCTTGAAACAATTTGCACCTCTTTAACCCTCTCTCGACTCGCATTGTCTGCACCTGTAAAGACTTGATTACCTGTTAAGACTCTCATTCCAACCGTTTTCTTGTAATTGAGTCTGTGCCTATATATGCCCTGTTTGTGAACCCAGATCTTCACTCACCTGATGAAGGAGCAGCACTCAAAAGCTCATGCTACCAAATGGACCTGTTGGACTTTAACCTGGCGTTGTGAGACTTCTTACTGTGCCTACCCCAATCCAACACTGGCATCATCACAAGCAGTCCAATTGTAGTTTTCTGAAAGAAAAATGTATTCTTTGTTAGTTCCAGCTGGAAGAATTGAAATGGAAATCTGTTTGCTGTAAAGTCCTGAAGAGATGCAAAACTCACATTGCATTTTACTGTGTGCATAAAGTGCCAGTTTAAATCTGATCTGCTACGCTTAGAAGATGGGAAGTGAGGGAACAGTCAGCAGTGATATAATGACCATCTTACTATTGGGTAAGCCCCCCCCACAACAAACCTCATTTTTATGTAAGAGATAACATTGCTTTTGCTCAGATAATCTGCTAGAATAATTTTTCTTCAGAGTTGGATTTGATTCCATATCAGCACATATGAACATTTTCCAGGAGCAGGAAGTTATACACATTAGCTTCTGTGAACATTGTGCATAGTATGTGAAAAGAAACTAAAACTGGATCTAAAGCTTGTGGTGTTTTATACGAGATTGACTCACTTAACCACACAAATGAAGGAAAGTTTTTTTGATATTTAGATTTCTTTGCAATTGAGACAAGTGTTAGCAGCTGGTTCCCTAATAAGGTATCCAATATTTCAGCTACACAAGGCAAGACTAAAGATTCACGTTAAAAAAACACGAGTACTCAAATTCCTTCATAAACCATGCAATCTTATTTGAAAACCGCCTACTATGTAATGTCTGCTGGCACTTAAGGATGCGGTTTGGTAACCCCAATATGTGGCAAAAATGAGTATGATGCATTTTTGTATTGCAGAACATAGCATGCCAAGGAAATCTTCTCTTTGTGAATAATGTTGTAAGTTCTTACTTGTGCAGATTGTTTAGAGCCTCAGTGAAAATGATGATGAACCTACTTCAAGGCCTTAGTATTAAAGCAAATATTAAACGTAAACCGTAAAATTATATTACAACAAAAAATGCTGGAAAATCTTAACAGGTCTTACAGCCTCTGTGGAGAGAGAATAGAGCCAACATTTTGGGTCTGGATCACCCTTTGTCAGAGCCTAACCATAACTGCTCTGAGGGAGGGTCATCCAAACCGAAAATGTTGGCTCTGTTCTCTCTCCACAGATGTTGTCAGACTTGCTGGGATTTTCCAGCATTTTCTGTTTTTATTTTAGATTCCAGCGTCCGCAGTAATTTTCTTTTATGTTGTTAAATCTATACAAACAGATTCTCCCAAAAAAAACAGATACTTAGTCCAAGATAACTTGCACTACAATAAAATCAAAAGGGGCACTCTCTGGCTGTCTGCCCCTATCATATCTTGCCCTGTGCAGGCTGTCAGTGTGGCAGATCCCAGGATCGGGATGTCCCTCCCTTCAGTGGAAAAGGACCTGGGATGGCAATGAACTTGGAAATCCAACAAAGGCTAAGAATTGGGCGTAATCCCAGGTGATAAAAAGAGGGAGCACTGCAGGAGATGCAGCCAATCCTGGGATTTTTGGCTTATTCCATTTACTGTACATATTTTGCCCATTTTTGAAAAGGTCACCTGAAAATAAAGGGCACCTGATGTGAGAACTTGTCGTGCTGTTTTACAGGTTTCACGAGCAAAAATTGGAATGAGTTACTGTTATAATAAAAGATCTTGAAGCAGAAAGTATGGAAATACTCAGCCAGACTAGTAACTCCTGTAGGAAGAGAAAAAGTTTACATTTTGGGTTCAATATGACTCTTCTTTTAGAGAGGTTTTCCAGCACTTCCTGTTTTTATTTCAGACCTACAGCATTTTAATCAGTGATGGAATCTCTGAAGGGTGTTGTAGTGTTCTGTTTTATTATTGCTCTGTAAACCATTTTAACACAAGCAGAAGTTTATCTTTAAGTAGCACCTTTTTAAAGTTCAAAAAGCTCATGAGGCATTTCTCAGTGACCTTTTATAAAACAGAATACTGAACCTAAAGTAGATGGCCAAAGCTTGATCAAAAGGCAAGGGTGTTTTTAAAAAAAGATAACCATGTGAGAAACAGAGAAGCATATGGTGAAAATTCCAGAGTTTAGGACCTGGACACCTGAAGACACAATTACCAGTGGTGGAACAATTCAATTCAGGGATGCTGAACAGGCCGGAGTTACAGGAACTTGGTTCTCACAGGATTGTGAAGGCTGAAGGAGGTTATAGAAATGGGCAGGAGAGGCCATGAAGGGATTTGAAAATGAGGATGAGAAAATTAAAGTTGAGGCATTGCTTAACTGGGAACAAGTCTAAGTCAGTGTAAGATGGGCCAGTGGAGTTGGTGTGGTTTACAGCGAGGACAGGCAGTAGAGTTTTGGATAACCTTGTGTTTACGGAGGATAGAGCTTGGGAGACTCGGCTGGCAAGGAGTGTGACGGAGTTGTTGTATATGGAGGCTAGAAATGTCGCCTCCATATACCACCTAAGGCAGGAACAAAGTCTGGTCATGTTATGTTGATGGAAATAGGTGGTCTGACTGGGTGTGGATGTGTGTTTGGAAGCTCATCTTAGGGTCAAAATTTGTTATTAAGGTTGCAGTACGTATGACTTGGTCTCAGACTAAGTTGCCAGGAAGAGGGTAAAGTTGCTGGTTAGGAAGCCAAATTTTTGACAATGGTTTCATTTTCCGGGTGTTTAATTGGAGAATATTGGAGGGCAGTGGCAATGGAGCTATGACAAGGATTTATTTTCCAAGGGCAATTCCAGATGATTGACTAAGTTCCGCCTGCCTGCGAAGCCTACTGGAAGCCAAATGCTTTTGGGGACTGGACCTTATTGTACTGAGCTGGTTTTCTGCATCCAGAAACAGACTCCACTATGCAGCCTTACAGGATCCAGTCAATGCTTTCTTGCGGTTTAAAGTGAGCAACACCCTTGTTTACAAATACTGTGGTGAGAAAGCAGGCAATCACAAACCTGCTGACATGTGGAATAAGAAACTCTTTGCAAAACACCAACCGTTTTTAAAGTTTGTTTATTAGTGTCACAAGTGGTCTTACATTAACACTGCAATTAAGTTAATGTGATAATCCCCTAGTCGCTACACACCAGCACCTGTTTGGGTACATCGAGGGAGAATTTAGCATAGCTAGTGCACCTAAACAGCATGCCTTTTGGACTGTGGGAGGAAACCTGTGCAGACACTGGGGAAAAGGTGCAGACTACACAGACAGTGACCCAAGCAGGGAATCAAACCCAGGTCCCTGATACTGTGAGGCAACAGTGCTAACCACTGTGCTGCCCACACTGTGT
Source organism: Carcharhinus amblyrhynchos (assembly GCF_965287045.1). NCBI lineage: Eukaryota > Metazoa > Chordata > Chondrichthyes > Carcharhiniformes > Carcharhinidae > Carcharhinus > Carcharhinus amblyrhynchos. The sequence continues at coordinate 7,128,402 of NC_137329.1, read as the reverse complement.
TTAAGATTGCAATTAGGGCCAAAGTTCTCAAGGATTTTATACTATATTCACTCATAATAAGATGTATGAAATTTAGGCAGAATTTGCTGATGCACCCCAACAGCCATGATTTTGTTGCTTCCTGTGCTGTAAAAATTTCCTTTATCAAGTTTGCTCTGAATGCTTGCAGTTTTGTATATGAAAGATGTCATACTACAGTCAGAATATTAAAGCTAAATGTAAATTCCAACAGCTATGTATGTGTATGCTGAAGTTTCCTTTTCTTTCCTTTGCTCACCACTGAGAACTGTGGTTATGGCAAAAAATTAATGTGAGGGTGTTGGCCCTTTTCTGAGAATAATCCAATAAAGTTATATTATCTGTTTTCTTCATTATGCTTCAGTAATTAAATCAGGCATTTGACCATTTGGGCAGCAGAGATCTGCACAAAGATAAGCCCAGTATTACTATTTGCTGTAAATATGCATAATCTAAATGTGTGAAATTTAGTGTCAACTACAAAATACAAGGCAGTAATTTTACATTCCTACCTTAGAAAGAAAATGTGCAAAAATATCCTAAGATGCTTGCCAGGAATACAAATGTTCCTAAAGTAGGGTTGCTTTCTTTGAAACTGTTTTACTTGCTATATCTTGTCATGACAAGAGTACTTCAAAAATACTCTTAAAATTCTTATCCCTGACTGGTTATATCTCTTCTGATCCTTTTGCTTTTCTTTCTTGTGTTCAGGATTTGTTCTCTATTATCTGAGGCGTTTCTATACCCACTATGTTTTAAGGATTCAAGTTGCAGATAATATTTGTAATTTACTTTTCTTCTTTTTAAGAGCCCTCCTTGCAGGTGGTGGCTTCTCTACGTGGACCTATCGACAGGGCTATGATGTTAGCATTCCAGTTTTTAGTCCATTATCAGCAGATGTCAATCTACCTGAGAAGCTACCTGGGTAAGAGTCATTAACTTCATCAGTGGAAAGCGCACTGTATTTACTGTTAAATGTTTACAACCAGTGTAACCCATGGGGGCGGCGTAGTAGCACAGTGGTTAGCACTGCTGCTTCACAGCGCTAGGGACCTGGGTTTGATTCCCGGCTTGGGTCACTGTCTGTGTAGAGTTTGCACATTCTCCCCATGTCTGTGTGGGTTTCCTCCGAGTGCTCCAATTTCCTCCCACAGTCCAAAAGACTTGCTGGTTAGGTGCATTGACCCGAACAGATGCTGGATTGTGGCGACTAGGGGAATTTCACAGTAACTTCATTGCAGCGTTAATTTAAGCCTACTTATGACTAATAAACTTTACTTTTACTTCAATTGGCAAATCCCTTTCTATAAAACAATTTGTAAAGATGAAACAGGGATGAAGTTACTTATAAGATTCCAAAGCAGCATTAATATTATGGTGGATAGTTTTCACAGCAGACTGGGAGTTCTTTTTAAGGATTTTATAAAGTCTCCTGGATTGTTGCATTTGGGATAAATATAAGTCCCTTCCCCCACCCCAAAGGGTGAACTTGATTGTGAGAAACCTGTACAGAAAACATTCCAATGTTGCAAGTCACTTTGTACGTAATTGAAAGGGATATAACTGCTGCTGCGGTGAAATTGCTACCAGCTTGTGGAGTAGATCTGAGCAATAACCACCCATTGTTTAGTTTATAATGATCACGAAAAAAGACCTCACAGATTATTGGAAGCTGGTCCTTTCAGTCATAAAGCAGGGCCTTTTATTCATGTTTCACATTGTGTTTGATTGAGTTTTGCTGCAGGAAACTGTTTCAAGGAAAATTTTTTTTTTGCAAAGATAGCAAACTTATTTCAAACTGAAGCAAATGAAATTGTGATGCACTTTAATTTACAATATGTTTGAAAATCAACACTGAGAATCCAGGATTTTTGAACCAAGCTTAGTATAACAGATTTTCTGTTTATATTTTAACAAATTTCTCAAGCAATTTGTTGCTATAATACATTAGAACCATTGAAAAGTTACAGCGCAGGAAGAGTCCTAATTCAACCCATCGTGTCTGTGACTGCCAAAAAAAAGAGGGAATAAAAAAACTATCTGCTCGTTTTGACCCCATTTCCAGCACTTTTTATTCATAACCTTATAGGTTACTAAAAGTCAGAAGCAGATCCAGATACCTTTTTAAATGAGTTGTACGTTTCAGCCTCAACTACCAATTTAGGCAGTGAATTTTCAAATGCCCATGACACTCTAATTAGAAAAGTTATTCCTCTTGTCCTTTCTAATTCCTTCTGCCAATCACTTTAAATCTATGCCCCTGGTAATAGACCCCGCAGGTGGAGAAATGGGTCTTTCCTGGCTACCCCGTCTAGCCCCTCGTACATACCTCAATTAAGTCACACCTCGGACTCCCAGTTCTAAGCAAAACAATTCTAGTCTACCCAATCTTTCCTCATAGCTACAGTTTTCAAGCGCTGATGGCATTCTTGTGAATCTCCTCTGCATTCTCTCCAGAACAATTAATTCCTTCCTGTAATGTGGTGACCAGAACTTTACACAAAATTCAAGCTGAGGCCGAACCAGCATTTTATATAGTTCAGTCATTGCATTCCTACTTTTTGTATTTAGTGTGTCACCCAGTAAAGGAAAGTGTTCCAAATGCTTTCTTCACCACCATAAGAACTAGGAGCAGGAGTAGGCCATTTGGCCTCTTGAGCCTGCTGTGTCATTCAATAAGATCATGGCTGATCTTTTCATGGACTCACTCCACTTACCTGCCTGCTCACTGTAACCCTTATCCACCTGCCCTTCCACATTCAGGGACCGGCGAACATGTGCATTAGTTTCTCTCTCAGAATTGTTAAGTCATTGAAAGAGGATGTTGAACTCATCGTATCTGTTCTGGCTCTCTAACATTATGACTTAGTGTCATTTCCCTTCCTTTTCCCTGTCCCTGTACCTCTGCACATTGTTTAGATTAAAATAATCACCTAATGCCCTCTTGAATGCCTCAATGGTATCTGTCTCCACACACTTCCAGATAGTGCATTGCAAACACTTGCTGTGTGGAAAAAGATTTTTCTCACATCACACTTGCTTCTTTTGCAGATCTGTGCCCTCTCATTCTTGGCCTTTTACAAACAGGAGCAGTTTCTCCCTGCCTACTCTTCCCAGCCCTCTCGTGGTATTGAACATCACTATCAAATCTCCTCTGCCTTCCTCTCTCCAAACAGAGTCCCAAACCCTCCAACCTATTCTGAGTGGTTGGGGTGTGGAATGTACTGCCTGCTGTAGAACATAGAACATAGAACATAGAACACTACAGCACAAACAGGCCCTTCGGCCCACAAGTTGCGCCGACCACATCACCTACCAACCTACAGACCTATCTATAACCCTCAATCTCATTAAACCCCATATACTCATCCAGAAGTCTTTTAAAAGACCCCAGCGAGTTCGCCTCCACCACCACTGACGGCAGCCGATTCCATTCACTCACCACCCTCTGAGTGAAAAACTTACCCCTAACATCACTTCTGAACCTCCCTCCCCGCACCTTAAATCTGTGTCCTCTCGTAGCGACCATTTCAAACCGGGGAAATAGCCTCTGAGAGTCCACCCTATCTATCCCTCTCAACATTTTGTAAACTTCTATCAGGTCGCCTCTCAACCTTCGTCTCTCCAGGGAAAAGAGTCCCAGCTCCCTCAACCTAACTTCATAAGGCATGCCTCCCAGTCCAGGCAACATCCTTGTAAATCTCCTCTGCACCCTTTCAATAGCTTCTACATCTTTCCTATAGTGAGGCGACCAGAACTGCGCACAATACTCCAAATGAGGCCTGACAAGGGTCTTATAAAGTTCCAGCATTACCTCCCGACTCCTAAACTCAATCCCTCGATTAATGAAGGCCAGTACACCATACGCCTTCTTGACCACCTCCTCCACCTGCGAGGCCGATTTAAGAGTCCTGTGGACCCGGACCCCAAGATCCTTCTGCTCCTCAACACTACTCAGACTTCTGCCCTTGATAGTGTACTCGTTCATCCCGTTGGTTCTGCCAAAATGGACGACAACACATTTATCCGCGTTGAAGTCCATCTGCCACTTCTCCGCCCAGTCCTGCATCCTATCTATGTCCCGCTGCAACTTTTGCCATCCTTCCAGATCATCCACAACACCACCGACCTTCGTGTCATCAGCGAACTTACTTACCCATCCCTCCACTTCCTCATCCAGGTCATTTATGAAAATGACAAACAACAAGGGTCCCAGAACAGATCCTTGAGGCACTCCGCTGGTGACTGACCTCCATTCAGAAAAAGCCCCATCCACAACCACTCTCTGCCTTCTGCAGGCAAGCCAGTTCTGGATCCACAAGGCCAAAGGCCCTTGGATCCCATGCCCTCTCACCTTCTCAAGAAGTCAATATGGAGTAGGACACTTTAGGAACTTTCAAGCAGTTATTGGATAGGCAGATGGAGCACACCAGAATGATAAGGAGTGGGATAGCTTGATCTTGGGTTTGGACATAGTTCGGCACAACTTCAAGGGCCAAAGGGCCTGTACTATTCTATGATCTATAACTGAAGTTTCTCATCCCTGAAACCTTCCTTCTAAACCTCTTCCTCACTCTCTCCAATGCGTCCACATCCTTATATTATGATGCCAGAACTATACACAATATTCTGGCTGAGGTCTAACTAGTATCTTCAATACTTTCAACATAACCTCCTTGTTCCTGTACTGTATGTGGCACGTGACACAGTGGTTAGCACTGCTGCCTCCCAGCACTAGGAACCCGGGTTTGATTCCCAGCTCGCTGTCTGTGTGGAGTTTGCATGTCCTCCATGTCTGTGTGGATTTCCTCTGGGTGCTGTGGTTTTCTCCCACAGTCTGAAAAATGTGCTGAGAAAGACGTGCATTGGCCACGCTAAATTCTCCCTTAGTGTACCCAAACAGGTGCTGAAGTGTGGTGACAAGGGAATTTTCACAGCAACTTCATTGCGTTTTTCATGTAAGCCTACTTATGACACTAAAATAAACTAGAACTTATTAATAAAGCCCAGAATAAGATTTGCTTTATTAATTGTTTTCCACCTGTTGTGCCATTTTCAGTGATTTATGTACATATACACCCAGGTTCCTCTCTTCCTGCACCTTTAGAATTGTACCTCCTATTTTATAGTTTCTTTCTACTACAATGCATCACCTCTCTTTTCTGCATTGAACATCATCTACCACCCACTCTGTTTTCTGTTATGCAGCTAATTTTGGATCCATGTTGTTGCTGTCCCTTTTATTGCATGAGCTGTGACTTTTCTCGAGTCTTTTTTGTGACATTATCACGTCGGTATCATTCCCCTCTTCAGTCCTGTCTTTAACCTCTTTAAAAAAATCTCCTCCTCAACCCCTCCTAATATTCTCCCTTTTATTGAGTATTCCCTTACTTTGTTTGTTCTCCCCAGATGTATTACTTCACACTTTTCCAATTGAATTCCATTTACAACTTTTCCACTCACTCAGTCAAACCAATAATATAATTCTGTATCGATAGCTAGCTGCCCTCTTCACTTTTCCTCTTCACAAATACAAGACCAAACTTTGTGTCAGCTGCAGTGTTGGACTGACCAGTCTATAGTTACCTGGTCCACCCCTTTCAGCATTGTTATATAATGTTACAAAGCTCCATCAGCTCCAATCTTCTGGAACCTTGCCTGTACCTAGTGAAGATTGAAAAATGGTCATCTGAGCATCCGCTATTTTCTGCATGTGCTCCCCTTCAGTAATGGGATGTGGTGATGAACATTAATTGGACTTGATGCAGGATAGATTTTTGATGCAAACATGGCCTGGTGTTACTCAAAACAGAATTAGACCTTTTGTTGTACCACTTAACTGCATTCTAGCATGAAGTATGTTAATACAAAAGAAAGATTCTGAGGGCAACTTTTACAATAGCTATATGTTGTTAGTATATTGGATTTGCTCTCCTGACAGAACTTTAGACCAGAAGGCTGAAACCATGTTTGTGTTTGTTTCCTTCACAGAACAACCAGTTTCACTGAGATACCCAGGAAGTGTAAAATCCACTTTGCAGATTTATCATATATCAAAGATAACTTTTGGAAGTATTTTAAATGTGAAAAATGTACAATAATTTTACACTTTGTAATATCACTTCTCAGTTACAGGATGTATTTTATCTTGAGCACACAAACTGCTATCCATTCGGAATACCGCTCTGAATTAGAGACCATGGAAGCAGAACATGGCGATGCTTTACTAATCCTAGACAAATGTACCAATTTATCAGAGGGTCTGCCCTCCACAAGGAAACGTTGCCACAAGCACCAGGTCTTTGACTACCCACAGATACTACAGGTATGACATGTATTTTATATATATATATCTGAAGGCAAGTTATTAATTTACGGTGCTTACAAATAACTTTGACTTTCAGCTATGATTTTGAGATGGGAGGAGACTTTCTCCCAGTTACCATTTTGAGCTGGATTCATCTAGTAACAGTGCATTGGAACAAGACTGTAGGGCCATAATGGGGAGGAAGAAACAAAGTGGCATATGTGCCAACTACTGGTGTTTCACAGTCTCTATTTTGAGATCTTTTTGCCTTTGTTGGCAGGGAAACATTGGCACTATTTCTGCTTCTTTGACCTAGAAGCAATTGATGTACCCAAGGGAATAAGTGCATAATGGCAGAGGATAGCCACCGTTTAACATATGAGAAAAATCTTACTGAGAACGTGCTGTGCGCCATTCATCTAGTCAAGCTGTTTATTTTGTTCCTAGTTGTAATGCTGGTCAAAAGAAAAAGACAGAACTTTGCACATCACTGGTTTCACATAACATGAGAAATAGCTGCAGGAGTAGGCCGTACAGCCCCTTGAGTCTTCGCTGTTCAATAGGATTATGGGTGCGTCAGAAAACAAGATTGAGTAGGAAAAAATGGTAAAAAGACAGAAGTAAAGGCCCTTATCTGAATGCAGCAAACATTCATAACGAGAGACAAATTAATGGTGCAAGCAGAAATAAACGTGTATGATTGTGATAGCCAGTGCGGAGATGCAGTTACAAGATGATCGAGCCTGGGAACTGAATGCTCAAGGGTATTTGATATTTCAGAAGGATAGGAAGAATGGAAAATGAGGTGGAACCGCTCCGTTAATAAAGGACAAGATCAGTACTGTAGTTGGAATGACCTTGGCTCAGAAGATTTAGATGCAGAATCAATCTGGGTTGAGATAATAAATAAGGGAAAGAAGTCACTGGTGGTACAGTTTATAGGCATCCTAACAGTAGCTGTGCTGTTTCAAACAAGAAATAAGGGGGTTTTTTGGAAAGGTACTGCAATAATTGTAGGAGATTTAATTTTCATACAGGTTAGATAAATCAAATTGGCAAAGATAGCCTTGAAGACAAGTTCATAAGAGTACGTTTGGGACAATTACTTAGAATTATACATGATTAAACCAACCAGGCAACAAACTATTTTAGATAATGGAAATGTAACGGGACAAGAATCTAATTATAAGGGATCCTCCATACAAGTGTGATTGTAACATGATAGGATTTCATATTAAGTTTGAGGATATGAAATTTGAGCCTGAAATCAGTACCTTTACACTTAAATAAAAGCAGTTACAATGGTGCGAAGGACAGAGTTGGCTAAAATGGAATGGGAAAATAGGTTAAAAAGTAAGGTGTTAGAGAAGTGGTGGCGAGCATTTGTGGAGACTGTCAACAAAGATATACTCTGAAAACAGGAAACTCTGTTTCCCTTGCTAACTAATGAACTTAAGGATGGTGTCAAATTGAGTAAAAGGTGTACAGTGCTATGAAGATTAATGGCAGGCCAAAAAACTGGGAAAATTTTAAAAACCAACAAACATGAATTAAAAGAAAACATAAGGGGGAGAAAATAGCATACAAAAGTAAACCAACAAGAAATATGAAAAAACAGACAGTAAGAGCTTCTATTGATATAGAAAAAAGGAGAGAATAACTAAAATAAACATCAGTCCCTTAGAGAGTAAGACTGGAGAATTAATAAAGGAAAAAAGGATATAGCAGAGACTTTGAACAAATATTTTGTATCGGTCTTCAGGGGTAGAAGATACTAAAAACATCCTCATTGTAGTCATAAAGTAAGGAGTGGGAGGGAGGAATTTAAACCAATCATTATCACAAGAGAAAAACATATAAGACTAAAGGTTGGCAACTGGTGACCTGCATCCTAGTGTCTTAAAAGAAGTGGCTGTAGAAATAGTGGATGCATCTGTTGTAATCTTCCAAAGTCCTCCAGATTCTGGAAAGATCCCAGCATGATTGGAAAACCACAAATGTAACACCCCTATTCCAGAAAGGAGGGAGACTGAAAGCAGGAAACGTTATGCCATTTAGCCTAACATCTGTCATTAGGGAAAATGCTGGAATCTATTATAAAGAAGTGGTAGCAGGACATCAAAAAAACCATAATGCAATCAGACAAAGTCAACATGATTTTATGAAAGGGAAATAATGTTTGACAGCTTTGAGTTTATTGAGGATGTAACAAGCAAGGTGGATAAAGGGGATCCAGTAGGCGCAGTGTTTTAGATTTTCAAAAGGCATTTGATAAGGTGTCACAAAAGGTTGCTACAAAATATACATGTTCAAGGTGTTGGGGTTAATAGCATGGATAGAGGATTGGCTAACTAACAGGAAACAGAGCCAAGATAAATGGGCCTGTTTCAGCTCAGCAAGCTATTAGCTATCAGAGAGATCAGGACTGGGGCCTGAACATGCATGCGAATTAAGAACAGGAGTAGGCCATTCAGCCCTTCAAGCTTGTTCTGCCATTCGGTAAGATCCATGGGTGATCTAATGTAACCTCAACCCACATTCCTGATAATCTCTGATAACCTCCACCCTCCCTCCACCGCCACTTGTTAGTCAAAGATCTATAGTAACTATTTACTATCTATATCAATTACTTGGATGGAAGGAGCAGAGTGTATTGTAATCAAATTTGCTTAACAGGGTAGATGATAGGAAGATGTTCCCCCTCGGAATCTAGAACTGGGGGTATAGTTGCAAAATAAGGGGTCTCCCATTTAAGACAAGATGAGAGTATTTATTCTGAGGGTCATTAATCTTTAAAATTGTCCAATCCAAAAAGCAGTGGAGGCAGAGTCCACTGAATATATTCAATATCTCCTTCACAATTATCCTCACCATCGGTGCCCCAAAGATTATGACCCCAGGCCCTTTACTATATTCCTTATGCACTTATGATTATGTGGCCAAATTCCCCTCTTACTCAAATTTCAAGTTTGTTGATGACACCATCATAGTGGTCGGATCTCAAATAATGATGAGATGGAGTACAGGAATGAGATAGAGAATGTGGTGACCTGGTGCAACGACAATAATCTCCCTCTCAGCGTAAGTAAAACGAAGAAGATAGTCATCGACTTCAGGAAATGTCATGGAGGGCATGCCTCTGGCTATGTCAGTAGGGATTAAGCGGAAATGGTTGGAAGCTTCAAGTTTCTAGGTATCCACATCACCAACAACCTGTCCTAGTGCCACCCTTCCCACATTATAGTTAAGAAAGCCCAGCAATGCCTCTACTTTCTCAGGTGGCTAAGATAATTTGACATGTCTGTTATGACACTAACCAGCTTTTACAGATGCCACCATAGAAAGCATTCTTTCTGGTTGTAGCACAGTTTGGTACGGCTTCTGCTCTGTCAAACACAGCAAGAAACTATAAAGGGTTGTGAACAAAGCCAGTCCATCATGCAAATCAGCTTCCCATCTATTGACTCCATCTACACTTTCCGCTGCCTCAGCAAAGTAGCCTGCATAATCAAGGATGCCACGCACCCTGGACATGTTCTCTTCTACGTTCTTCCGTTGGGAAAATCAGATAAATGTCTGAAGTCATGTATCAACCGACTCAAGAATAGCTTCTTCCCTGCTGCCATCAGACTTTTGAATGGGCTACCTTGCATTAAGTCAATCTTTCTCTACACCCTAACTATGACTGTAATACTATATTCTATGCCCTCTCCTTTCCTTTCCTTCTCTATGTACGTTACGCTTTCTGTGTAGCGCACAAGAAGAAATACTTTCCACTGTATACTAATAGATGTGACGATAATAAATCAAATCAAAAATGCTTTTTCTTATGTCCATGTATTTTTTTGTTTGGGACTTTGGGACGATATTCAGTGCTTGCTGGAATGAGATTTATTTGTAACTGTCGCCATTTCTAGCTGCTGTGAACTAGCAGCGTGAGAAGCTGAGAGCTGGTTAACTGCCCAGACTATTGGCAAAAAAAAAACAAGAACAGAAAATACTGAATACATGTGCTAGGTCAGTTGGTCTATGTTTGTTCATTTTCTTTCTTGTCCTGTTTTATTTATCCCTTTATTCTCTCCTTACTAGTCAAAATGTTCCCCACTCCTGTTTATGCCATTTGCTAAGAAATTTGGGTGAATCCCATCTTTCTGAATGGCTTGCCTCTTTTTTTTTAACAAGGAGTTTAAAAACCCCTCTTCTGTCCCAAATCACTAGCCATGATTTATGACAAGGTCTGTCAGACATAACAGGCTACAAGATGAAAGCATGTAAAATCGCTGGTTCCAACGCATCCCTCCCCGATGAGTTCAACGCATTTGATGCCCATTTTGAGCAAGAGGTCAGCGAAAGCATGCCCTCCACCCCAAAAGCCTCAGATGAACCTGTATCCGAGGTCACCATTGCAGATATCAGAGCAACATTCTTGAAAATCAACCCACTGAAAGTGACTGGCCAAGATAGGGTACGTGGACGAGCACTCAGATTCTCCAAGGACCAGCCGGTGGGGGTGTTTGCAGACATCTTCAACCTCACTATACACCAGTCTGAGGTCCCTACCTGTTTCAAGAAGATTACCTCATCCTCATACCAAAGAAATGCCGGGCAGAGTGCCTTGATGATTATCACCTATCAGGAAAAAGGTACAAAAGTCTGAGGACACATATCAACCAACTCGAGAATAGTTTCTTCCTTGCTGCCATCAGACTTTTAAATGGACCTACCTTGCATTAAGTTGATTTTTCTCTGCACCCTAGCTATGACTATAACATTAATGTCTGCACTCTCTCCTTTCTTTCTCTGTGCTGAATGCTTTGTTTGTATAGCGTGCAAAAAACAATACTTGTCACCGAATTATTGTCACAATAATAAATCAAATATATCTAACATGTTTATGTTTGACTGTCCAATGTATGGCACTGTGTGCAATTCAGTGACACAAATCATTTATTACCTTTTAGGTTTAACCGATAAATCAAAATCCCAATATCTTAAAACCACTGCTCTAAATCTGGTTTGCAAGCCACACCAGCTCCCCAAGGTTTTCCCATTTGTCTTAGAAACATAAAAGATAGGAGCAGGAGATGGCCATTTGGCCCATCGAGCCTGCTCCGCCATTCATCATGTCCAACTCAATAGCCTAATCCTACTTTCTCCCCATAACCTGTAATCCCACTTGCCTCGACTGTTGCATCTAGCTGGTTTTGGTATTAGCTACTTCCTGTGGTAATGAATTCCACAAGCTCACCACTCTTGGCTGAAGAAATGTCTCCTTATCTCCATCCTGAATGGTCTACCCTGAATCCTCAGGCTGTGACCCCCTGGTTCTAGATATATTCACTATCAGGAACATTCTCCTTGCATCTACACTGTCTGGTCCCGTTAGAATTTTATAAGTCTCTGAGATCTACCCTCATTCATCTGAACTCTGATCTCTCCTCATATATCAATCCCACTATCCCTGGAATCAACCTGATAAACCTTCGCTGTGCACCACAAGAGCAAGAACGTCCTTCCTCAGAAAAGGAGATACAAACTGCACACAATGTTTTAGGTGTGACCTTACCAAGGCCCTGTATAATTGCAACAACACATCCTCGCCCCTGTGCTGGAAACCTTTTGCAGTGAAGGCCAACATGCCATTTGCCACCTTCACCTGCATGTTTACCTTCAGCAACTGATGCACAAGAAAACCCAGGTCCCATTGTACACTCCCCTCTCTCAATTTACAGCCATTCAGGTAGTAATCTGCCACCTTGTTTTTGTTTTCAAGTAAATAATCTCACATTTATCTAAATTATACTGTATCTACCATTGATTTGCCCACTCAACCAACCTGTCCAGATCATGCTGAAGGATCTCTGCATCCTCATCACAGTTCACCCTCCCACCCAACTTGTTATCACCTGCAAATTTTGAAATGTTACATTTTGTTCCCTCATCCAAATCATTAATCTAGTGAATTAGTGCGGCAACAATAATCTCTCCCTCAATGATGACAAAATGAAGGAGATTGTCATCGACTTCAGGAAGTGTAAAAGAGAACATGCCCCTGTTTACTTCAATGGGGCCGAAATAGAAAGGTTCGAGAGCTTCAAGTTTTTAGGTGTCCAGATCACCAACAACCTGTCCTGCTTCCCCCCCATGCTGACGCTATTGTTAAGAAAGTCTACCAACACCTCTACTTTCTCAAAACGAAGGAAATTTGGCATGTCAACAATGACTCTCACCAACCTTTACAGATGCACCATAGAAAACATTCTTTATGGTTGTATCACAGTTTGGTATGGCTCCTGCTCTGCCCAAGACTGCAAGAAACTACAAAACATCATGAACGTAGCCCAATCCATCACATAAATCAGCTTCCTTCTATTGACTCTATCTACATTTCCCGCTGCTTCAGCAAAGCAGCCAGCATAATTAAGGGCCCCATGCACTCCGGATCTTTTCTCTGCCGCCTTCTTCCTTTGGAAAAAAATCTAAAGGAAATCTCATTTCCTTCTCAATGAATGGTATGTTTTGTCTGTATAGCATGCAAGAAGCACTACTTTTCACTATGTTAATGTATATGACAATAAATCAAATAATGTATATTGTGAATAGCTGGAATCCCAGCATCGATCCCAATTACTGCCTGCCAATTTGAGAAGGACCCATTAATTCCTACCAGTTTTCCTACCCAATTTTTCTATCCATTGTAATACATATCCCATGCACTTTAGTCTTGCACCATAATCTGTTATGTGGAACTTTGTCAAACGCTTTCTGAAAGTCTAAATATATCACAGCAATTGGTTCCCCATTGTCAACTCTACTAGTTACATCCTCCGAGAATTCCAACAGATTTGTCAAGCATGATATATCACTTACCCTGGCACCAGAGAAGAAATATCATTATCATAATAAAGGCAAAATACTATAGATACTGTAGTCTGAAACAAAAACCGAAAATGCTGGAAAATCTCAGTAGGTCTGACAGCATCTGTGGAGAGAGAATAGAGCTAACGTTTCAAGTCTGGATGACCCTTCATCAGAGCTGTTTCAGAGAAATGCCATCATGTATGATTCCTCGTCACAGCTGGAAATTATGATGATGATCCCTCTAATTATTGAGTTTCCTACTAAGATGCCTGTTCTTGTCAGTGTGGTGGTGTTCATGAATACATAACATTGTCTCTGCCTCTGTTCTTGTGTACATTGCAGATGTCAAAAACAGTGTACGTACCCAGACTCAGGTTTTCTTGTGCTGGTCCCTCCAGTCATCTCCATCCAGTAGATGCTACCACTTGCCCTCCTCTGTTTCACTTCCCTCTCTATTTGCATTGTCCAGTTGAATGGGAATCACCTTGCCTGGCTTCACTCAGGCTATTGAGTTGTAGCCAGAACACCCTTGTAATAGAAATATTAAAACATAGAAAATATAAGTAGAAGTACGCCATTCAGCCCTTCGAACCTGCTCCACCATTCATTTTGATCATGGCTGATCATCAAATTCAGTGTCCTGATCCCACCTCTCTACCCCCCACCACCCCATATCTCTTGATTTTTTTTGCCCCTAGAGCTATATCTAATTTTGTCTTGAAATCACACATTTTAGCCCCAACTACTTTCTATGGTAGTGAATTCTACCACTCTCGGGGTGAAGAAATTTCTCCTCACCTCAGTCCTGAAAGGTTTACTCCTTATCCTCAAACAATGACCCCTAGTCCTGGACTCCCCCACCATCGGGAACGTTCTTTTGTGAATCTACCCTGTCATATCCTGTTAAAAGTTTGAAAGTTTCTATAAGATTCCCCCCAGACTCTTCTAAATTCCAATGAATATAATCTTAACCGACTTAATCTCCTCATATGTCATCCCAAGAATCAGCTTGGTAAACCTTTGCTGCACTCCTTCTACAGCAAGGATATCCTTCCTCAGATAAGGACATCAAAACTGCATGTAATATTCCAGCTGTTGGAGTTTCTCTTCTCGTTTCTGCATTGTTACCTCGAGTTCCTCAAGGGTCTATTTAGCCATCCCCTATTCCTCATTTGCACACAGCTTTTCTACAGTATCGTCTGGTGACATGATGTCAGGTTTCACTGAGCTCCAATCCAGTGGCAAAATACCACAGATACTGGAAATCTGAAATAGAAAGAGGAAATGCTGGAAATACTTGGCAGGACAGGCAACATCTGTTTACTAACTCTTTATCAACACAGTCTCTCAACTATCTCCTCATTCATTGTGATTCAGCAATGTCTTCTTCCTTTGTAAATACAGATGCAAAGTACAAAATTTGACAAATGGAATTTAACATGGATAAGTCTGAGGTTATCTATTTTGGCCAGAGGAATAAAAAGGTAATAAAGAGAAACTTCAAAATGCTTAGTTAGTATGCAGGTAAAGCAAATTATGAGGTCAAATGAAATTTTGCCATTCATTGCAAGTGGAATGGAGTGTAAAAGTAGAGAAGTGCTGTTGCAACTGTATAGAAACACAAAAGCTAGAAGCAGGAATAGGCCATTTGGCCCTTCGAGCCTGCTCTGCTGTTTGTTATGATCATGGCTGATCATCAAATTCAATATCCTGAGTCCCCCCTTTGCCCATTGGTGCATTGGTGAGGCTGTATCTGGAGTGCTGCACACATTTTTGGTCCCCTTACTTGAGGAAGGATGCAAATCATTAGAGGCAGTTCAGGAGAGTGTCCTAGACCCAACAATCTTCAGCTGCTTCATCAGACCTTCCCTCCACCATAACGTCAGAAGTGGGGATGTTCACTGATGACTGCACAATGTTCAGCACCATTTGCGACTCCGCAGATACTGAAGCAGTCCATGTTCAAATGCAACAAGATCATGACATTATCCAGGCTTGGACTGACAAGTGGCAAATAACATTTGCTCCACACAAATGCCAGGCAATGATCATCACTAATAAGAGACACTCTAACCACCACCTCATGACATTCAATGGTGTAACCATCACTGAATTCCCCACTGTCAACATCCTTGGGGTTACCATTGACCAGAAACTCAATTGGACTTACCACCTTAACACAGTGGCTACAAGAACAGGTCAGAAGCTGGGAATACTGCGGCGAGTAACTCACCTCCTGACTCCCCAAAGCCTATTCACCATCTGCAAGGCACAAGTCAGGAGTGTGATGGAATACTCTCCACTTTGCCTGGATGGGTGCAGCTCCAACAACACTAAAGAAGCTTGACATCATCCAGGGCAAAGCAGCCCTTTGATTGGCACCACATCTACAAACATTCACCCCCTCTATCACCGACGTTCAGTAGCAGCAGTGTGTACTATATGCAAGAAGGACTGCAGCTATTCACCAAAGATCCTTCGACAGCTCCATGACCACTTCTACCCAGAAGAGCAGCAGATACATGGGAATACCACCACCTACAAGTTCCCTTCCAAGCCACTCACCATCCTGACTTGGAAATATATTGCTGTTCCTTTGCAGTCGTTGGGTCAAAATCCTGGAATCATAATGGCATTGTGGGTCAACCCACGGCACATGGATTGCAGTGATTCAAGAAGGCAGCTCATCACCACCACCTTAAGGGCAACTAAGGATGGGCAATATATGCTGGCCAGCCAGCGACATCCATGTCCCAGGAATGAATAAAAAAATGATGGTTCACGTTGATTGATTCCGGGGATGAAGGACTTCTGAAGAGAGATTGAACAGTTTCAGCCTATACTCACTAGAGTTTAGAAGAAAGAGGGGAGACCTAATTGAGGTATATCAGATGCTAATGGGGATTGACAGGGTAGAAACGGAGTAGACACTTCCCCTTGCTAGATGTTGTAGAATGAGAGGCCATTGTTTTAGGCTAAGGGGTGGCAGATTTAAAACAGAAATGAGGAGGAATTACTTCATTGAAAGGGTTGTGAGTCTGTGTAATTCTCTAGCCAGCATGCAGTGGATGCTGGAGCACAAAACAAATTTAAGAAGGAGATAGGTAGGTTTTTAATTGGTAACAAGATGGAGAGAAATGGGAACTGGAGAGGAAAATGGAGATGAAGCCGAGATGAGATCAGCTGTGATTGTATTGAATGGCGAAGCAGACTCAAGGGACTGAATTACCTACTCCTGCTGTTATTATGAACATACTTAGTACTTGAATCCCAAACTGCCTCCATGCTTAGTTAGCTCCCCTTTTAGGATCCTAATTGACCTTATCTCCTCTTTTCCATTCCGAATTTCTCCCTGCACATAGTGTTGCACTAAAGCAGAGTTTTGTCTGTTTCCTTAGCTACTAATTCTCAGAACAGGTCGCTAATCCGTCACTAGGGGCTAATAGTTTGAGGGATCCCACTCCACATCAAGTATGGCTGACCAGGTGTCACTCCTCTTACCGCCAGCAATTGGTGTGTTTGGAAAGATTTGCAGATTAACATGTAATGAACACACCTTCCTCGACCATCAAGTCTCGGGGTGGAATTCAAGCCTATAGCTTCTGACTCAGAGGCAAGAATGTTACCTATTACACCACAAGACCTGCTAACCGCCCTCATCCGGGCAAGTGGAGGGTATTTCATCACACTTGTGACTTATGCCTTTCTAGATGGTGGACAGGCTCTGGGGAGTCAGGAGGTGAGTCACTCTCCACAAAATATCCAGGTCTGACCTGCGCTTGCAGCCATGGTATCGATATGACTGATTCAGTTCACCTTCTGGTCAATAGTTAATGCTCCCTCCAACCAACCCCCAACGTATTGTAAATTATCTGGAAATATTAGTATGTAAAATGCTTTTGTCCTTCCAAAGGCGTATAATTTTAGAATTATGTGAATGATACATGAGCTAACATGACGATAAAGAGAGTAGAATAACAGAAAAGCGATGAAGGAAGGAGAGAGAGTAATCATCAGAAATCATTTTAGCAACAGCAAACTTGGCAAGGAACAACTGTGTCAAGGCAGCAAAGTTCACCGTAAGATGTTTTCTTGACTCTCTGGAACAACTTAAGATTTTTGGGGAGCAAAAAAGAATAAATTTGCATGATAGAATTTGAAATAAAAGGGGAAGAAATATAGTTCTACACCTAATTATTTAATAAAATGGAATATTAAACAGAAAGGAGTTTTCTTTGATTTTTTTAATTAGATATTTGAATGATTTTGTATCAAGACTAATTGTTCTGTAATTTTAATGACAAATGAATGGGGGAGGAACAGTTTTATTGCCTGTTTTATCCAAATTTCATCTGCTGGTATGGCATCTGAAAGGGGCTGACCAGGTTGCCACTGCCACAAACACAGCTTACTATTTTGGGCCTTTAAAAAAATCTATTGTTTCAGAAGGCTTATAACACAGATGGAAAAGATTTTCTGTCCTGTGTTGAGATAAAGAGTACCTCAGCATATGTGCAATCCCAAAGGTACTCTCCTACATGTGGTATTCAAAACCTACTTAAGACAAAATACATGCAGAAACTTTATCATTATTTCAGTGCTCCTTGTGGGGATGTGGGGGTTGGGGGCAGCAGTTAGTAGGAAAAATACACCCTTTAGTTTCCAGATTTATGATGGGTACTTAGAAAGCCTTGCTGCCATATGACCTTTGATTCCAAAGTAGTATCTGTATTTGGTGCCCTTCATTTGAACTAGTGGTTTCATGTGCCATTAAGATGTTGATGTTTTCAATGTTAGTAAGGTGAACGCTCTATACAATTTAACCATGAAATATCCCAGTCTCATCTGGCAAAAGGACAGAATAACACTGAGACTCTAAAGTCGGTCTTTACATTTTTTGCTGGAGCCCTCCTTCCCCACTCTGCAATAAAATATAGACTTCATGTGGACGTCAAAAAACTTTGAGGCAATGGCTTGCTGTTATTAAAATTGAAATTACAGTTAAAATAGTGGAAAATGAGGTATTTCCTAAAATGAACATACACATGTTGGAACATTTATTGTCATCTATATTTTGTGCCCCATCAGTTCATAAAATACTGAAAAGAACTTGCTGAATCGGGGAAATACAATGCTAGTACAAAGAACAAAGATAATTACAGCACAGGAACAGGCTCTTCAGGTCTCTAAGCCTGCACTGACCATGCTGCCCAACTGAACTAAAACCCTCTTTCCAGGGACCACATCCCTCTATTCTCATCGTATTCATGTATTTGTCAAGATGTCCCTTAAAAGTCACTTTTATATCTGCTTCCAGTACTTCCCCTGGCAGTGAGTGCCAGGCATGCACCACCCTCTGTGTAAAAAAACTTGCCTCATACATCTCCATTAAACCTTGCACCTTAAACCTATGCGCCCTAGTAATTGACTCTTCCAGCCTGGGAAAAAGCTTCTGACTATCCATTCTGTCATACTGCTCATAATCTTGTAGATTTCTATCAGGTTCCTCAACCTCTGTCGTTCCAGTGAGAACAAACCAAGTTTCTTCAACCTCTCCTCATAGCTATTGCCCTCCATACTAGGCAACATTCTGCTCAATCTTTTCTGTATTCTCCCCAAAGCCTCCACATCCTTCTGGTAATGTGGCAACCAGAATTGAACACTATTCCAAGTGCGGCCTAACTAAGGTTCTATAAAACTGCAATATGACTTGCCAGTTTTTAAACTCAGTGCCCCGGCTGATGAAGGCAAGCATGCCTTATGTCTTCTTGACTACCTTCTCCACCTGCATTGCACTTGCAGTGACCTGTGCACATATGCGCCCAGATCCCTCTGGCTATCAATACTCTTAAGAGTACTACCATTTGCTGTACATTTCCTATCTGTATTAGACCTTTCAAAATGTATTATCTCACATTTGTCCAGATTAAACTCCATCTGCCATCTCTCCACCCAAGTCTCCAACCAATCTATATCTTGCTGTATCCTCTGATGGTCCTCATCACTGTCTATTGCCTTTGCGTTGCCTGCAAACTTACTAATCGAACCAGTTACATTTTCCTCCAAATCATTTAGATATATATTACAAACAGTCATTTATATATATTACAAATGATTGAAGAGGGTGGCTAGGATTGTCCCAAAATATTTCTAAGTGTCAAATTCATGTGAAAACTGGAGTAATTCATGCTGTTTTTTTCAGTGGGAATTCAGAGAATAATCTCCCACACCCTGTGCCCTGCAAAAGCCACCAGCGTGAATATCATTAAAAACTAGGGCCAGAATCTATCTCTGCTCGAGAGGCTGAAATCAGTGCCCTGAGTGGGCCACTGCGCATGCGCTGATCTGTCAGCACTGAGATCGGCGCATGTGCAGTGGCCCCACACGAATGGCTTCCCCACACTGATGACAGCCCCACCCCCAACCACTTTTTTTTCTCCTTTCCCCGCAAGCTACCTGCCCCAATGCTGACCTCCCTGCTTCCCCCACTGATCCCTATGCAGAGTGGCAGCCCATCCCCATTAGGCCCCACCCCCTAGCCCTCCATAGGCCCCACCCCCTTGGCATTGCCCCATGCCCTCCAGTAGGTGGGCATGCAAAGGAATTGAACCACTGAAATAGTGTCACATTTTTCAAATCTGGATTTTATTGTTCACAGTTGCTTGTGTGTATTTCATTCCAGTAATATTTTGACCACTTTTACCATGATTTTACTCAGCCTTTTCTCAGATAGTACTTTTCATGTGGAACTTTGGTGAAACTCTCCCACATTTATATATATTTAGCAAAGAGATGGCCACCCACTCTTTCAAGTGAATAATTGCCTAAGTGATGCTTCTGGATTTAACCACAGAGTGGGGAAACTGCAGAATGTGCTGCCATGGGGAGTGGTTGAAGCAAATATTCAAGATGTATTTATTGGAAAGCGAGATAAGGATGAGGGAAAAGGGAATAGATGCAAGGAAGCCCAAGTTGAGCATAACCATCACCACGGACTTATTGGGCCAAATGGTTTGTTTCTATGCCGTATATCTGCTGTAACTCTATTTAGTACTCTGGAGTTTCCAGTCTTCACTAGCCACAGTGGAACTACTATGCTTTGTGTGTCTTGACTCTAGTTTCTGCAGTTTCTCACATTTGGAAATTAGTCATAGAGTTTTTCAGCACAAAAGGTCCCTTCACCCGATCATCTACATTGACAGTCATGCACCTATGCTAATCCGAAACACTTGGTCTGTAGCCTGTATACTATGGTGTTTCAAGTACTCATTTAAATGCTTAAGTGTTGTGGGGGTCCCCGCGTCTACCACCCTTTCAGGCAGTGAGTTCCAGATTCCCATCATTCTCTGGATGGAAAAGATTTCCCTCAAATCCCCTCTAAATCCCCTGCTCCTTATTTTAAATCTATGCACCCTGGTTATTGATTCCTTTATTAAGGGGAAAAAGTTCTTCCTATCTACCCTCTCTCTCTATGTCCCTGTTAATTTTGTACACCTCAATCAAATCCCTCCTCAGCTTTCTTTGCTCTAAGAGAAACAACCCCAGACTAACCAGCCTCTTTTCATAGCTGAAGTACCCGGGCAACATCCTGGTGAATCTCCTCTGCATCCTCTCCAGTGCAATCACACCCTTCCTACAATGTGATGACCAGAAATGCACACTGTACTCCAGCTGTAGCCTAACAAGTGATTTATACTGCTCCATCATTACCTCCCTGCTCTTATGTTCTATGCCTCGACTAATAAATGCAAGTATCTCATATGGCTTCTTTACCACCTTACATACTTGTCATGCAGCCTTCAAGGATTTTTGGACATGCACCCTTGTATTTCCTAGCATCCTTTGTATTCCCTTGCCTTGTTTGTCCCCCAAAATGCATCACCTCACACTTTTCAGGGTTAAATTCTATTTGCCGCTGTTCTGCCCATCTGACCAGCCCATCCATGTCTTAATCGAAGGTTTTTCTCCTCGTTATTTACCACAAGCTACTTGTCTTGATGTGCATTCTAACAGAAGGAGTTGGACTCAGATCCAGATGATTCAGTGAACAGTCAAAAATTTTAGTCAATGCTAACTTATAACTCATAACTTTAAGAAAACAGTATTTGCATATACACTTGCTAGAGTATGTTTTAACAGGGACTTGTTTTTGTAGACTGATAAACAAAGAAAGAACAAAGAAAATTTCAGCATAAGGATAGACCCTTCAGCCCTCCAAGCCTGCACCAACCATGCTGCCCGACTGTCCCCCTTCTCTTCTGGGGACCATATCCCTCTATGATATTCTGTGCTTCAGCTTAATTTGGAAAGTAAGATAAAATGTACTTTGGGAGTCCTTGCTATTTGTGAAAGACAACTTATTTTAGTATTAGAGCTTGTTGGTTACCCAATCACATCTTTTTGAAAAGATTCCTAGCCAAATAGCAATAAACGTAGTGATGTTGAAATGTTAGAACTTCATATTAATCATGTTGGGACACGTTGACTCTGGCATTCTGTTTGTTTAATCCTCTTAAGTCTATTTTGAAAAACTACTGAATGAAGCCTACTGTGGAACCCAAATTTATATTGGAGGGTAAACTCCACAGATTACATAGCAAACTAAGTTTGTCTGCATAAACTTTCACAAGTTTCTGTTTGTTCCTCTCAGGAGTGTCATTGTGGAAAACTTGTATTGGTGCACACAATTGTAGCAAATGGTTTCTGTACTTCACCCAGCTAGCAGCCTTGATGGCACAGTACCAGTTCAAGAATTTAGCCTTTAGGTGGATTACAGGTCAGACTAATATTTATTTGGTCAGCCAGCCAATTAATTAATACATTTATAAATGTAAAAAAACTCTTAAGTCAGCACAAATTTGTTGAACAGTATTTAAATAGGAGCTTAATAGATTTGTGAAATACACTTGCCTGGCTTCGAAAAGCAATATTTTGTATGAAAGAGATATATATATATGCTGTTAGTAATTGTCGAAATGTTCAACATTGGTAGTGATCTAAATGTTTAAATGCTTATTGCTACCTTTTGAAACTCGAGCTCATACAATGTATATGTTGTCTAACTGATCTTCTAAATTTTCTAAATAGAAACTGCATCCAACTGTAAATAGCTTTTGATATAATGTTTCCACTGGAATGTTTTAAATGATAACTGCAGTAGCCAGATGAAATATTTAGCATTCTCTTCCTAAGCCTCTCCTCCTCACTTGCTATCCTCATTTAAGATGCTGCTTAAAACCTACCCCTTTGGCCAGGCTTTTGGTCACCCGCTCTCATTTTCTGTTATGATTCAGTGTCAGATCTTGTTTTGTGAAACACTTTGGATTGTTTTATTACACTGAAGACTTTATGTAAGAGAATGGGAGTTATCCCTGGTCAACATTTATTCCTAATGTGGAGATGTCGGTGTTGGACTGGGGTAAACATAGTAAGAAGTCTCACAACACCAGGTCAAAGTTCAACAGGTTGTTGGACTTTAATCTGGTGTTGTGAGACTTCTTACAATATTTATTTCCCCAGTTAAGATGACTAAGAACAAATTATCTTTGTGGAGGCTTTGTGTGTGCAAATTGGCCGCTGCATTTGCTATGTTAGAGTGTTGAGGAGAGGCGATGGCCTAATCGTATTATCACTAGACTATTAATCCGGAAACTCAGGGTAATGCTCTGGTGACCTGGGTTTGAATTCTGCCATGGCAAACGGTGAAATTTGAACTCATAAAAAAAAATCTGGGATTAAGAATCTACCGATGACCGTGAAATCGTTGTCGATTTTGGGAAACACCCACCTGGTACAGTAATGTCCTTTAGGGAAGGAAATCTGCTGTCCTTATCTGGTCTGGCCTACATGTGACTCCAGAGTCACAGCAATGTGGTTGACACTCAACTGCCGTCTGAAATGGTCTAGCAGACCACTCAGTTCACGGGTGACTAGGGTTGGACAATAAGTGCTGGCCAGTCAGCAACACCCAAATCCCATGAATAAATTTTAAAAAGTGGCTGCCCTTCACTGGTTGTGGAGCATGTTGCGACATTCTAAGTTGTGAAAGGCTGCGGAGAAACGCAAGACATTTTAAATAAATACTAGTTGTTGTCCAGATATGCAGTGTTATCAACTCTGTCCAGAGTCTATAAACTTCCATCTGGCAGCTTTTCTCCTTCATTTGTCAGTGTGGACAACTGGTGTTTCATGGTAAATTATTACATTTCAAAGAATTCTACTACTTGTATACTTGTATCTAAACTTAATGTTGCAATAATGAAGCTACTGCCATATTGGAGCTGCTTAATTATTTTAGTTTCAAGCTGTTCTTCAGTGGTCCGTGATACCATCTGATTCTTTCTATGAGTTATTCACTTGTGATCATTCCAGGTTGCTGTATATTTTATTCACTCCTATTCACCTCTCCCCAATAGCCCTCAATCTAGGTTAATGCAATGAAACAGCACAAAACATTTCACAGGAGTGTTATAAACAAAATTTGGCAATACCTAATTTTATTTATGCAGCAGCATTTAATATAAGAAAAAAATGGGTTGCAGGACATTGAGAGAATGAAGTGAGCTGTGATAGGGAGAGGTCTCCCATCACAAGAGATGTGACCAAAGTCTTCCAAAAAGATAATGTTAAGAAGCCATTCAAAGGCAGGGAGATTAATGAGTAACAAAAGATTGGAAGTTCTATAAAGTCTTGTCACGGTGGGTAAAGGATCTCTTGCAGAAGATGAGCTGAAGAGTAGGACAATCTTCCCACTTCCTTTACATTTGACTTTTATGCTGTATTTTCCAGGTTTTTCACATTTCTCTAATTTATGTATTGAACAATGATGATTTTTCTCAAGATGGTGCCAGAACGAGTAGACTTCTTGCAAGCTATGCCCAGTATACTTTCTAATTCTATCTTTTAGTCTCGTTCTATGCTTCTCAAACTTTATTCTAACTCTTTTAAACTCTTTCTCTGCATCCTAGCTATGACTCTAACACTACATTCTGCGCTCTCTCATTTTCTTCTCTATGAACCATAGCTGTTGGCAACATAGGTTGCCCTTAATGTTGGTAACCTTAATGTTGCCAACATTAAGGGCATTTAAATGGTCATTGGATAATCATATGGATGATATTGGAATAGTGTAGGTTAGATGGGCTTTAGATTGGTTTCACAGATCGGCGCAACATCGAGGGCCGAAGAGCCTGTACTGCGCTGTAATGTTCTGTGTTCTATGAACGGTATGCTTTGTCTGTAAAGCGCACAAGAAACAATACTTTTCACTATTTGTTAATACATGTGACAATAATAAATCAAATCAAATCAAAATGATGAACTTTATGCCACACCTATAGCTTCTAAAGCCCTGGTGAGACTGTACAAATAACGTGTTACCTCTCTTTGATGACAGGATGCCACATTTTGCATTGTGTTGCGTGGAGCACGCCTTGGGCAAGCTATCCTAAGTGATGTCCTTCAAGCAGGCTGCATTCCTGTGATTGTTGGGGATTCTTACATCCTCCCGTTTTCAGAAGTACTAGACTGGAAAAGGTATGCAATGTCTTGGAATTTCTCCAGCAGACCTACTGCATAAAGCTACTTGTACAAAATCATTTTTTGCTGTCTGAACTGTTTTGCTTACTGAATTTGTCACAACTTGTACCGTGAACTGTAATTTATGAAGTATTGAATCATGGAATCTACAGTGCAGAAGGAGGCCATTTGTTCCATCAAGGCTGCACAGACAATAATTCCACCCAGTTCCCATTCCCGTAACCCCATGTATTTATCCGCTTAATCCCCTGACATTAACGGGAAATTTAGCATAGCCAATCCATCTAACCTGCGCATCTTTGGAATGTGGGAGGAAACTGGAGCACCCAGAGGAAACCCACACAGATACAAGGAGAATGTGCAGACTCTGCACAGGCAGTCAGCTGAGTTCAGAATTGAACCTGGGTCCCTGGTGCTTTGAGACAGCAGTGCTAACCACATATCATTGTGCAACAGTTGATCAAAAGATGATAAGATTTTATGTTTTCGAATATTTGAAGATTCTAAATGGCAGAGAATTCATGATGGGTGAAGCGTTACTCAAACTGAATTTAAGCCTTTCTGAAAATTGAGTTTGATTTTAAATTAAATTAGCTTCTCTAATCTGTTTCTGTAATGAATTATGATATCCATTAACTGTGTGGTACTTGATTTTAATTTCCTCTCTTTCTTGCATGCTGTCCCCTCCCCCCACTAACTATAGGCGAGCATACTGATATTTGGGTGTTGATTTTTCTTTTCTGCCGTTGGAGTGTATAAGCTCTTTGAGTTTTAAATCTTTGCACGAGCATACATTAATTTCTTTTAAAATGAACAAGGTTTCGTCATTAAGCTAAATTGGGCAGCTCTTTCAGTGCAAAATGATGGGCTAAATGCGGCCTCCTGTAAGATTTTGTGATTTTGATTTTTTTTTAATTTGTTTGGATTTTTGATTTGTACATGAACCAGAAAATGATTTTTGATTTTGTGATTGAACTGTTGAAGTTTACCTGTTATTTCTCAGACAGAAGTCTCACGACACCAGGTTAAAGTCGAAGACTTTAACTTGGTGTTGTGAGACTTCTTGCTGTGTTTACCCCAGTCCAACGCCTGCATCTCCACATCATTTCTCAGACCTTCCATGGTTTAGGTTGATTTCATTCACTATTGAAAGTGAATCTGAAAAATGTCCAATTGCTAAGTGTTTCAGAAATCCTTTCAAAGTCTCTTTACGCAGATTCAAATTGGATTCTAAAAAGGAATTTGTTTTATTAAATCGTGTTAACTTTTTTAAAATTCAAAGCCACTTTATGCCAAAACCAGAAATGTGCAACAAAAGCAGTATGCTTGGTTTTGTGTCTTTTTACAGTTGTCCATAAAACACTATTGATAATCCAGGGAATTTTGTGGTATTGAGTCATGCACACGGCAAGATTCCAGGCTCAGTCCATGGTCCTATGTTTGTTGTTGCTGATCTCAGCCCTGGTGTAGGTGGGAACAGCAGAATCCGCTTCATGTTCTCCAAACGGGGAAGGGGGAGGTTGGAATCAGCCCAGAATTCTTATTACTATAGCAGGATATCAGGGTTTTGAGCAGCTGAGCTGTTTTGTATGTTTGAATATTATAGTCTGCTAATGGTCATTGCTTACTTTCATGTAGGAGGATTTTTTTTCTTCCCCTAGTTGACCAAGTGCATAGAATCTCTTTACCATTTAACAGTCTAGAAACAAAATAACCAATTGAAATTGCATTTCCTATTAAGAGTGTAAACTCACTCCTCAGGAATTAACTGCAGTTACTGCGATTTTTCAACTGCAGGTTGGCAAGACTAAGGCTCAGGGAGCCCCTAGTGTGTATAGATATATTCATAGAGTTTATTTACAGAAAACTATGTACTGTACACACACAGCTGCTCAGTTTCCTTTTGTTTGTCTGGCTATGACTAAATTATCCATTAGGACTTTGTTTAGTTTTTAAAGTTTATTTATAAGTGTCAAAAAGTAGGCTTACATTCACACTGCAATGAAGTTACTCTGAAAATCCCCTTGTCGCCACACTCTGGCACCAGTTTGGGTACACTGAGGGAGAATTTGGCAGGGCCAGTGCACCTAACCAGCATTCCTTTCTGACTGTGGGAAGAAACCGGAGAACCCGGAGGAAACCCACGGAGACACGGAGTTCCGCACAGACAGACTCCGCACAGACAGTGACCCAAGCCAGGAATCAAACCCGGGTCCCTGGCGCAGTGAGGCAGTAGTGCTAACCATTGTGCATTTCCAAACATAACAGCAGTGTTTCAAGAGTACTTCACTGGCTGTATTGCACTTGGTGACATTCTGAAGACATGAGGATCAAAGTTTTAAAGTCTAAAAGGTTTAAAGTTCAAAGTTAAAGATTTTAAAGTTTAAAGTTTTAACAAATCAAAAATAGCTGGAGCTGAATGAGAAGACTCCCAGTTCTCAGTGATATTAATGCATATGCAAGTCTGTTTTCAGTCATGATTTGATGCTTGCCTAATTATATTGCAGATATAAACAGTTGATGCAAATGCTTCACGTGTGAGGATTTGCTTGTTGCCAGTGTTACAATACTGCTGGTTTCCATGCAGTCATACACCCAGCACATATTTATGGTGTCAGAAGCGAAAAAGGAAAATTGGGATAATACTTCCATATTCATTTGTGTAAACCTAATCATTACTTTCTCTGTGTACATTTTCCAGAGCCTGTGTGGTCATACCTGAAGAAAAGCTTTCGGAAATGTACAGTATTCTAAAGACAATTCCTCAGCAACAAATTGAAGACATGCAAAAACGGGTATGGCAAAGTGAATATATTGGCTAAAGATGATGTCAGTTGAAATTACATTTGCATATAAATCTTTTATTGGTTACAATATCTCTTCTGATCATTGGCTATCAATTTTTATTTTTGCTAAATGACAAGCACTTGATACACATAAAATTGAAATCCAACTTTAAATGATAATTGGAAAATGTGTGCGTATAAATAGGTGAATAAAATGTGTGGGTGATATAAAATATTCTCCCAAATTTGAGGACAAATACAGAAATATTCCAATTTTACTTGCATGATAAGTTTTGTTTGTGCACTACACCCTCATTTCTAGTACTTTAAAGCATAGAATAACCTTGTTTAATTATGATGGAATAATCTTTAGTCTTACAAACATTGTTGTACAGCATTAGCTTCACAGAAGGAGTATTTCCCACTTGTAGAAGGTGCAACACCTGTCCCTTCACCTCCTCCTGCTCACCATTCCAGGACCCAAGCACTCTTTTCAAGTCAAACAGTGCTTCACATAAAACAGCTCTGAGGAAAGGTCAACCTGACCTGAAACATTAGCCCTATTCTTGGTCTGAATGTAGCCCAATCCATCACGCAAACCAGCCTCCCATCCATTGACGCTGTCTACACTTCCTGCTGCCTCGGCAAAGCAGCCAGCATAATTAAGGACCCCATGTACCCTGGACATTCTCTCTTCCACTTTCTTCCTTCGGGAAAAAGATACAAAAGTCTGAAGTCTGCTGCCTCAGCAAAGCAGCCAGCATAATTAAGGACCCCATGTACCCTGGACATTCTCTCTTCCACTTTCTTCCTTCGGGAAAAAGATACAAAAGTCTGAAGTCATGTACCAACCGACTCAAGAACAGCTTCTTTCCTGTTGCTGCCTGACTTTTGAAAGGGCTTACCTTGCATTAAGTTGATCTTTCTCTACACTCTAGCTATGACTGTAACACTACATTCTGCACTCTCTCGTTTCCTTCTCTATGAACGGTATGTTTTGTCTGTATAGCGTGCAAGAAATAATACTTTTCACTGTGTACTAATACATGTGAATAATAAATCAAATCAAATCAAATCACAGATGCAGTCAGGCCACCTGAGATTTTCCAGCATTTCCTGTTTTTGTTTCAGATCCCAGCGTCTCCAGCATTTTGCTTTTCACTTTCCACTCCTTTTTTGTTTTTTGATTCAGAAGAATTAACTTTCATTTATCTAAGACTTTGTCACAATGTCAAGATATCCTAAATCACTTAGAAGGTTGTTCCTTGAAATGCAGTGACTGACTATGGTACGGTGGCACAGTGATTAGCATAGTTGCCTCACAACGCCAGCGACTTAGGTTAGATTCCAGCTTGGGTCATTGCCTGTCTGGAATTTGCACGTTCTCCCCATGTCTGCGTGGATTTCCTCCGGGCATGCCGGTTTCCTCCCACATTTCAAAATGTGCAGGTTAGGTTGATTGACTGTGCTAAATTCTGCCTCAGTGTATCTGAACAGGCACCGGAGTGTGGCAACTAAGGGATTTTCACAGTAACTTCATTACAATGTGAATGTAAGCCTACTTGTGACTAATAAATTAACTTTTTACTTTGTTGTTATGTCGGCAAATAAGTCAGCAAATAAATGCAGCAAAAGACCGTAAAGAGCAATTTTTTTTGGTGTTGAGGGAAAAATTAGGACCACGGTTGCCCCTGTGTCCCTTTTGTGATAGCACAAGATTGTTTATATGTGCCTATGGAGCGGGCAGGGCCTCACTTTAACATGTTTTCATGGGCAGCATGGTGGAACAGTGGTTAGCAGTGCAGTTTCACAGCTCCAGGGACCCTGGTTCAATTCTGGCTTCAGGTGACTGTATGGAGTTTGCACGTTCTTCCTGTGTCTGCATGGATTTCCTCTGGGTGCTCCGGTTGGTTCCCACAGTCCAAAGATGTACAGGTTAGTTTGACTGGCTATGCTAAATTGTCCCTTTGTGTCAGGGGGACTAGCCGGATAATTATGTGGGGATAGGGTCTGGGTGGGATTATTGTTGGTGTAACCTCAATGGGTCAAAAGGCCTCCTGCACTATATGGATTCTATGATTCATCAGTATGATGGGACCTCAAAAGGTGCAGCTCTCACTCAATACCATAGAAAAATATCAGATCAAATGCTCAAGCCCATAGTCTGTCAATCTTCTGATTCAGAGTTTGGAATGCGACCACTGAAACAAGCTGACATTTATCTCGTAACAAGCCAGGGTCTTAAAATTTGCATTGACACTTTATTCAGTTGAACCTGAAGAGGTTCCTGAAACATGTCTACATTACAACAGTAACTACACTTCAGAAGTTGTAAAGCTCTTTGTCAGATCCAGTGGTGGTGAAAGGGGCTATATAAATCCTTGTCTAACTTTATAATTTTTTTAAAGCAGACATGTTATGTGATGTTTCCTTTTTAAAAGCGCATGGTGTAGCATGGTCCTCCACTTAAGATTATTTTCTCTCTCTTCTGCTGTTCACTAAAGTAAATAAGCCCAAATGAGCAAGGGCCCCTCTTACTGTTTCATTTGCCAGCTGCGTTTCACTAGTTGTTTGTATATCTGTGGTGCCATGGGCAGCTGGAGTATATTGTTCAGCATTTTTGGACCACATCTCAGCTTTTAGAGCAGCAGAATTGTCATTTAATGACAGATTCAAAGCTTGAGATGTGTGCTGGCTTTCAGGCAGTGTCAGCACCTGAAGAGAAGTTTTGAAGGGCCTGAAATGTTCACAGATTTCCTTGTATTTTTAAGCACAACTCTTATTAACCATCAACATCATTTTTGCAGAAAGTAGTGATCAGCTAAATGGTTATTCTTAAAGGCTGCTGTCAATTGAAGGTAAAATTGCCAAAAAATGCACACTGCAAGATCACACACTGCCTGGTCTGAAATTAAACAAAATACATAAAATACTCAATATAAGGTCAAGAGATATTAAAATGCAAGTGTTGCAGAAATAAGAAGTCTAAAACAAAAACAGTAAAGAAGCTGGAAATGTGCAACAGATCAGTCAGGATCAGTAAAAAAGGACAGTATACTATTCGCAAGCATAGCCTGAAAATAGATCTGAAAATAGGAGATGAGCGGGCGTGTTAAATGAAAAGTGGGAAGTTAACGAGACCACAGGAGGTGTCGGTAGAATGATGCAACAGATAATCTCTGAAGAAATAATCAAAAACATTAAAGGGAAAGGGCATTACGGAAGCAAAGGAAGCTTGGCCATCTGAAGAAATTGAGAAGATAGTTGCAAACTTGCAGTTCATGCCTCACCCAGTTTCCATCTCATCAATCTCTTACGTTCTAGCATTTGCTTTAAAGGTGTCCCTTCCTTGAGTATTTAGACATCTTTTATTTGTTTAATGTCTCTCTGTATGTTACTTAGTGGTAATAATTCCATACATTTTTTCATTGATGCCTCCTTTGGGGTTTTTGTTTTTCTGTTCATTTCACCTTGCCTCTTTAAACTCATCCCTGTATGTTGTGTTTCACTTCTGCTAAAGACTCTGTGCTTGAACCGTTAACTTTGTTGTTTCCACAGATGCTCATTGGTCTGCTGTATGTTTTTAGCTTTTCCAATTTAGAGAAATTGAGCTAGATTTTGTTGGAAGCATCGTCCCTCAGTTAGACTTGCCCCTGCATCTTTCAGATAGATTTTTGAAAGTGTGTACTGATAGCAATGCAGCAAGGGAAAGGGGGTATTTGGGACCCGAGGGAGTGAGACGACCAACTGTGTATCTTTTGCCCAATCATGTTGAAGGATTATGAAATTAATAGTGCAGGAACTGAGAAGAAAGTCCAAATTAATGTGGGTGAATTCCATAATAAATCAGGAACAGAGACTGGAATTTTCCAGCCTTTCATGCCAGTATGATCTTCCGGTCTTGCTGATGTGAGATTTCAGTGCCTTATGAGCCCTGTTGCAAAGTTCAGACAAGAAAGAGAAAGTTAATTGTTTCTTTTTTTCCCGACTCAAACCAATGAAAACGTTTTCAATTTTAATAGTGACTTTTTAAAAAACTCCAGCCATTAATATCTGAAGAAACAGAGCTAACAAGTACAGCGCTAGAGAAGTAAGTCAACTTGAAATTGTTGACTACCGTCATTAAAAAGATGGTTACTTTTATAATGACAATATTTAATTTTCTGAGGTGAGTTACTTTCTACTGCCAAAACTAAACAATGTCACACCAGTGTGAAAGAGTCAGCGTGAAATCTTTTTCATAAAGTTAATGATGGAATAACACAATTCAAACAGCCACCTTTTGTTAGTTACAACTGTACACTTGCTCCTTGCCTGATATGATGTCACTTCGATATAAATAATATAGACTGCTATTAGCCTCACTGTTATTTTGTTAGTAAAATCTGGTCCACTGATGTTTTGTGTTGGTCTTGTAAGCAAATTGAGAGGAAAGACAAAAAAAAATTGTAACTGTCAGATTGATCATCTCATTCTTAGTATTCCTTTGAGCGGTGTTTGAAATCGTACACACATTTATTTAATGAAGGAAGATTGTACTTTTTCTATTGTTGAACTTTCAATTTATGAAAAGCAGGAGGAAAATAGATGTATTGGGTTTGTTTCTGAGATTCATTTTTAAATGGCATTGTCATCTTTTAACATCCTCATGACAAATACTGCCTCTGACCAGGAAAGGAAGTATATGTTCTGTGTGATGACTTCCAGGAAGAGCCAGGATAGCCTTTCTTCTTTAACTTTACTTCCCTCGTTGTAAGGGGTTCTCATTTTCTCCTGTTTCTTCTTTGTCCGGATTCTCCCTAATGTGCTTTTATGTTGCATCTCAACATTTTTGTGCCTTTGGCAAGAAATGCATCTACAAAAATCATTATATTGATGTTTGGATTTGGAAAATGTGCATCCCCTAAAAAAGTTATATTGTGCTTTTGAGAAAGTGTGTGTGTATACTCTAATATCTACAAAAAAAAGGGATTTTTTTGGCCTTTAAGAGAATATAAAAGTTTGTTTAAAAATGTGGTTTTCAGTTTATTTATTAGTGTCACAAGTAGGTTTATATTAACCAAAAGGGAAACTGCTGGAAAATCTCAGGTCTGGCAACATTGGTAAGGAGAGAAAAAAGCTGCTGTTTTGAGTCCACATGACCCTTTGTCAAAGAATCATCCGGACTCAAAACATCAGCTCATTTCTTCCCATACAGATGCTGCCAGACCTGCTGAGATTTTCCAGCATTTTCTCTTGGTTTCAGATTCCAGCATCTGCAGTAATTTGCTTTTAAGCTTACATTAACACTGCAATTAAATTACTGTGAAAAGCCACATTCCAGTGCCTATTCTGGTACACTGAGGGAGAATTTAGCATGGCCAATGCACTTAACCAGCACATCTTTGGACCGTAGGAGGAAACCAGAACACCTGGAGGAAACTCACACAGACACGGGAAGAAATGCAGACTCTTTGCAGACAGTGCCCCAAGGCAGGAATCGTACCCAGGTCCCTGGTGCTGTGAGGCAACAGTGCTAACCACTACCACCATGCCACTCCCTATACCATTATGTGGATTATGCCATTTGTTTAAAAAGTCTTGGTGAAAGAGACCAGCCAGATGTGAGATCAAATGGCTGGAATCTTCTCGAACAGTTAACTTTCAGCCAAAGTTTTTTTTTCTCACAATTTTAGAACAAAATGCAAAAACCCAAAATGTTTCAATTTTTGGCTGATTTTATAACTGCTCAATTTGCATTAAAGTTTTTTTTTGACTGTCAGGACAAAAGATTAGTTGGTTGTTAACCTGTAGAATTTGTAAGTATGCTTTCCAGTGGTACAGTACAGTAATTACAGTTTTACTGGATATGCTTTACTACAGAATAATTTGTACCATATTGGCTTAGTTTGGTCTCCATGGGCAACAGATGCAAAGGTGTTTGCGAATTACATATTTTGTACCTTCCTTCTTTGAGGTTGCCCATCTGTTTCTAATCTTCAGAGTAATATTATTGGTGTGCTTGAAAAACTTATCGGTGTATATCTAACATATTCCAGTGTCATTCTACTATGAAAGACTTAGCAATGGATAGATCATACATTTGGGACAAGTTTGCTAGCCTCAGAAAGACTTTGAACGCTGCAGCTGAATAGGACCGATGTCTGCCATTGACTTGAGACTATGAAACTGAACTGAGCTGGTCTGCTGGTGTTTATGTTCCACATGTGCCTTCTCCCATCCTTCTCTTCATTTCTCTCGCACCTACTGATCTAGCTTTGTCTAATGTAAAGTAAAGTTTATTTATTAGTCACAAATAGTCTTACATTAGCACTGCAAAGAAGTTACTGTGAAAATCCCCGAGCCATCACACTCCAGCACCTGTTCAGGTACACTGCGGGAGAAATTAGCATGACCAATGCACCTAGTCAGCACATCTGTCGAACTGTGGGAGGAAACCCATGCAAACATGGGGAGAATGTGCAGATTCCGCACAGACAGTGACCCAAGCCAGGAATTGAACGCGCGTTCCTAGCACTGTGAAGTAGCAGTGCTAATCACTGCACCCTGTATGTGTTGAAATTTACAGATGACACCAAAATGGGGATTGTGAACAATGCTGAGGAAGATCACCCCTCAACAAAAACAAAACCAAGAAACGTGCAGAATGAACGTGTATCTGGCAGATTAACATACCAATATATAATTCTCTGTTACAATTCAAAGCTTCAATATAATTTTCTCACTCAACAGTTTTATATCAGTTCACTTAAGTAGATCTTCTCACTTACAGTGCTCCTGTGTTTGTCCCTTGCAGGGCGGTGAAAACCAGAACTTGTGTTCATATAGCACTTTTAATGTAGGAAAATGTCCCGAGTTATTTTGCATGTATGTTGATACTTAGCCAAAGAAGATGATATTAGAACAAGTGATTTCCTCAAAGTTTGAAGTGTATTCGTGTCACAAGTAGGCTTACATTAACACTGCAGTGAAGTTACTGTGAAAATCCCCTAGTCGCCACACTCTGGCACCTGTTCAGGTACACTGAGGGAGAATTTAGCATGGCCAATGCACCTAACCAGCATGCCTTTTGGACTGTGGGAAGAAACCGGAGCTCTGGGAGGAAACCCATGCAAACACAGGGAAGATGTGCAGATTCTGCACTGACAGTATCCCAAGCCAGGAATTGAACCCTGGCGCTGTGAGGCAGCAGTGCTAACCACCTTGGTCAAAGAACTACATTTCAAGGAGAGTCTTAAGGAAGGAGAGAAACCAAATGAGAGACTGAGAAGTTCAGAAATGGATATGTGGACAGCTGAAGTTTTGGCTGCATGAGTGTGATGGGAAAGTGAAGGAGAGGAACTGGAGTCTAGCGTGTGAGGAATGCATGGATTTAGGAGGGTATTAGGGCTGAAGGATGTGACAGAGATCAGGAGGTCTGAAGCCACTTTGACAATGGAGAATTTAATTTTTAAAGGCCCAGAATGCCTCGGTTCGAACCTGACAACCAGTTCAATTTGCTTGTTATGTAATGAATTTGCAAAACAGATCCCCAGAAGCCCATTGTGAAACGCTGAGGGGACACTAGGTAGCAATGTTGATTAAGGTTTAATATCAGGCCTATGCAGAATAGCAATTAGATTTTTGGCGAGCAAGGAACCCTACCTTGGGTGTGTCAGACACTTGTGGTAGTGATAAAAGCCAGCATCAACACTTGTGTTATTCCTTTAGCTTGTAACAATAACTTCTGATTAATCTGTTTGGTAGCAATCAAAATGAAAGTGTTGACAAGCCAGGGAAAACAAAATGGAAATTACTTCCACTTTATTGAAATGAGCTACTTGGATGTTTAAAGCCTAAAAGTGTAAAATAGAACAGCATAAATCCAAGGTGCTTATAGGCGAACAAATGCTAAGATGAGAGCAAAGCTGAAGGGTCTTTCCTTTGCTTAATGAGAATAAAGCGAGTGAGGAAAAGATAGATTTCTGAACCTTGTGTCAAAACAGGTGCATCAAGAGCCAATTTTGAGAGACACCATTCTGTGCCAAATAAATCTGAAAGACAGTCAACCTGACCCTGGCGAGTGCTTGAAATGGTTGTTGTGATCCAGTAGTTGTTTTAGCCAACCCCCCCACTTTCCAACATTAGAAAGTGATGAACGAGGCTGGAGCCTGGCCTGCTCTGCTTGAGATTCTTCATTGGCCGATCCAGCCTCAGCATCAGCCCTTAATGAAAAGTAGTTTAAACAAAAATGTAAATTATTTTTCTGTTGAGTCAGGCTAAAGGAACTGGAGTACTCCTCCAAGTCCATTGTATTTGTGGTCAGGCCTACTCAAAGACATGCAGGTTAGGTGCATTGGCCATGGTAAATTCTCCCTCAGTGTACCCAAACAGGTGCCAGAGTATGGCAACTAGGGGGATTTTTACAGTAACTTCATTGCAGTGTTAATGTAAGCCTACTTGTCACACTAATAAACTTTAATCTTTGTTTGCTCCACCCCAACTCTTCCTATTGCAGGCTTTACTTTTGGGCTGCCTTTTGCAAGGCAAGTAAGCCAATGTTCATCATTTGAAAATGGGTGAGCTGTCTGCAGAGGCATGAGTGGTGTTGGCAGTTCTCCCAAGTAATGTTACTGAGGCTGTTTGGCCTCAGGTCTCCCTCCCAGTTGGGGCATGTGCTCCATGTGTGCCATCCGTTTCAGTCCTGTAAATGGGCCTGAAGGAATTTGAACTCTGTCTGTTTTAGATACAGGTATATTTCAAACACTTTACAAAGTTACATATGTGTGTACTACCAAGTCTGCTTGCAGCTGTTTTTCTTTGTGAAACATTGGTCCTCTACTTGTAAATTCTGGGGGCCCTGCAGTTATCCTGTGGTGTATTAACACATGAATCCTTGATCTACTCATCTAAAATCCCTTGGTAATTTTGGTGAAGGTGTCAGCTCATTTATTTTATGATGGCTGATCCTGCTTTTGAAGTGGCAGACAGGAATTTGATGGCTTGCATGCTTGTATCCAAGAGCATAAGTTTAGAATGAAATTGTTGAATCTTCAACCTCTATGTGCCTTGGCTAGCAATAATCCAAAATGCAAGGCTAATAACACTTCACTTTGTCTGATCTCTGTTGTAGCCACAGAACATGATCAGCAAGTATATTTTTCCCACTGTTTTCTACCAATTATGATTCATTTTATGTATCTGATTTATTGCCATTAAAACTCCCTCAATTTTGACTATTATGAATAGTAATCGCAAATTCTAAATTAGTTTGTGCATTCTTCAGATAGACTTCTAAATCTGATCTGAAGTAGGAATGAACTCTGACTCCTTGTACTTATGGTCACTTCTAACCTCCAATCAATCTTTCTTTTGCAATCTTTCTTATCTCCCTCATTTGATTGATAATAGTACGGTTAGTGCTCTTCTGAACTTCCCTCT
This sequence comes from Carcharhinus amblyrhynchos, assembly GCF_965287045.1. Lineage (NCBI taxonomy): Eukaryota > Metazoa > Chordata > Chondrichthyes > Carcharhiniformes > Carcharhinidae > Carcharhinus > Carcharhinus amblyrhynchos. The sequence goes on along the minus strand of NC_137329.1, from coordinate 7,091,472 downwards.
TCGTCCTGATACTCCCGTCTCTTCATCCTAATACTCCCTTCTCTCTGTCCTGATACTCAAAATATTCCATCTGACACACTGTTCCTCCTCCTTGCATCCTCAGCTGTGTAAAGTCAAGATTCTTTACACTCTCTCTTTAATCACAACAACAAAAGAAAATCGGAAATGCAGGACTTTCTTTTTAAATGAAAAGGTATAAAGTTTGTGGGGCATGTTGCTGGCACGGTGCTAGAACAAGAAGCTTTAACGGGTTTCGAGAACAGGCTACAGGTTTCTGTCATCGGTTCCAGGGTCGTTAAAAGTGTATTGTTAGAACACTGGATAAATGGAACAAGTCATTCCCGGCTATAAATTGTTTAATGTAAATCGTTCTCCCACATCCATCTCATTATCTCAATCCACAAAGACGACCTAATACTTTGAGGCGTAATTCCTAATCTCCATTTCATTTCATTTTACTGCTGACCCGATGCATTTACAGTTGTACTACTTCACTCTGTGATGCCATTGCGAGCAACAGAGATCAGAGCTCTACTCATTCCCTGGTCTCAGTGTGATACTTATCCTTAATACTTAGTTTCTCATTTTCTTTGCGGATCTTAGAACCAGAAAGGGCTATTTCATTCAGAACAAAATACAATACCCATTCTCATTTAGGTAATTTCCTTTAGCTTTATTTTTTTCTAAGGCATGCACCCATTTCAAACAAGTGGGGATGTACCTAGAAGCTGGAGACTTCAAACTCCTTTTGAAATATTATAGAACATGTTTCTATGTTCCTGTTTCTGAAGTTACTGAAACACCTGGACACAGCCACAATGATTAAAATGGTTTGGACATTGGCTGGCTCCCTTCTGGATCCTCCTCAGTTAATGTTTCTCGGTGCTTTATACCTGGATGATTCAATAGGTCCACATCAGGAGGACAAAAATCTTCAATTTTTAAAACAATGCAATGAGAATACTAAATATATAAATCATGCTCTTTCTAACTTCAAATTCTGAGTGGCAATTTAAATTTGTGCATCTAGTTTCTACTGTCGACAAGGTTCAGCATGAGATGGCACAGTGGTTATCGCTGCTACCTCAGTGCACCAGGGACCCAGGTTTGATTCTGGTCTTGGCCAACTGTCTGTGTGGAGTTTGCACGCTCTCTCCGTGGTCTGCGTGGGTTTTTTCCGGGTGCTCCGGTTCCCTTCCACACTCCAAAGATGTACAGGTTAGGTGGATTGGCCATGGTGAATATGCAGGGTTACGGGATAGGATGGAAGAAGGAGGGGCCTGGGTGGGATGCTCTGTGGAAGGGTTGGTGCAGACTCGATGGGCCAGATGGCCTCTTTCTGCACCATAGGTTAGGTTTTCTGCATTGTGCATGGACAAGTACACATGTGCAGACAGGTCTCAGCGGTCTTCTTGCATTGGTAGGAGACACTGTTTTGCTGGTTTGGGTTTTTCTTATCTCTTTCTTTGCTCCTTCATGGTATATTTAAACTGCTGCTGTACAGCCATTCACACTGCGCTGGTTCTGTTTCTTTTCTGCACCCATTGCTACTACCTTTGGCCTTTTGTGCCAGAAATTTTTTATCATTTAATCTGTCTTGCCTCCAGTCCTATCATGGACATTCCCGTTTGTTCTTCTTCACCCTCCCCTGCCTCCCTTGCCCTTGCTTGAAACCTATTACATTTCTATTTTTCCTCAGTTCTGATGGAGGGTCATTGACCTCTGTTTCTCTACGCAGATGCTGCCTGACCTGTTGAATTTTTCAGCATTTTCTGTTTTTATTTCAGATTTCCAGCATCAGCAGTGCTTCGCTTTTGTACCATTGCCCCATCTAATTGTCTTTCAATTACAAAGTATAATTTAGCAAGTTTGATCTAAATGCTTGAAATCTTAGTGGTTGAGTACAAATAAAATGAGATTTTAAAGTACATCTTTGACTTTACCAGTAAGCCACCTGACAGTTTGACAAATTCATCAGAAAGTGAATTAGAATAGGATTTAAAAACATTTGCAAAATACATCCACTTGTTTTTATCTTGGTTTGGGGCTTGCCTATTCTCATTCCAATTGATATCCATATTAATGATTATCGTTGATTCATAGCAGGTATTCAGATTTTTGCTTTGTGTTCATTTTAAATGTACAACTCTTGTATCCTCCTATGCTATGGGAAGTGCTAGATTGCTTCCTAAAAATATACTGATTAAATTAAAACACAATATGTGAATGAAAGTTGTTGAGGTTAATGCCAATCTGTTGGTTATTGGGAGCTCTTGGAAAGAACAGTTGCAAGATGAATAGTAAGAAATATGAATTGCAAGAATTTCTCTCCCTGACTGAAAACAGATTTTGCATGTCTGCTGATGATGTATTGTGTTCTGACAGTACTTCATAAATCCTCAAGTGGATTGTGCCTTGGAAAAATGTTTCGGTCTCAAGTCAAAGTGTAGTGGTGTAATGCATTTATCATGTGACAGGGTTAGAAACGTCCATTTGAAGAATGAATGAAAAATGGTTGGTATCTATCAGCACAACCTATTTATACTTTACGGGACATCTTGACATTGGCATTTTGTGTGAGGAGGAAACATTTCAACCCACCTTGACGGCACAAATGATTGAGTGATTCATATTGCGTATTCACCTTATTAGCAAAGGGTTAATTTGCAGGAATAATGCTACTAAAATACAATGAACATTTTTGCTAATGTCCCAAACAAAGTTCTGTCACTTTATTACACTGTGATTTTATAGAATACCTAAATGGCTGCATTTAAGTCTGTGAAGTGCTTGCATATACTTCCTCAAGTCTTAAATGTCTGCGTTTCTGTGGAAAGAGATCCATAGTACTTCTATGGAAATCCTAGCTTAGGTTTTCTTTCTTCAGGGTAAGTCACGAATGAATTTGAGTTAATTTGTCTAGTCTGCTGCATGTCAAAGCAAATTCAAAAACATTTTTCTACCTTGGTGCACTTGAGAAATATCACTGCCAGCTATTTTTGCCAGTAGTAAATTAAAGAGGATGAACAAAAACACATTAAAACAAAACAGTTGAGAAACGGGGGAGTACACAGTTAATATTATCTCTTAGATGAGTCCTCTCATCTGTCCTTATCACCTATGATGGAAAACATACCATCTGCCTACCTCCTGTGTCTGGCTGCCATCCAATGCATTTCAGCTGATAAGGCCAGATGGGGGGGAAAAAACTCATCCGGAAAAGTCATGTGCACATAAAATTATGGATCCAAACACATCTTTAAGGAGGCATATTAGCGAGTGAGATTTCTCTTTTGCTTCTGTCTCATTTTGATCAGTGCAGTTGTTAACTGTTTATAGTGCTATATGTGCAACAACAGTTTACAAGTGTTTATTTAAATATTTTAAGTCTGAAGCTTAACTCCACTGTGTAAAATTAAATAAAAAGAAACAGGTTGAAACTGAAAACGATCAACAGAATGCAACGACCGATCTGTAAAGTTTCATGGGTTTTTTGATTTTTTTTCCTTCTGAAGTTATAAGATTGCAACTCCAAAGGTAGTAGCTGCCTTCCGATCCTTCCAACAGCAGGAGCTGAGTTCTTCATCTGTTCAATCTAGGCCACATGTGGTGGTAGGCTGCTTTAACATGATGGGCATCGCTGCTAATCCTGATCCTGTCCTCACTCACCTGTTAGCCAGTGTCACTGGGTAGCAATCAAACTAGATACGTATGCTTTTTACACCCGACTAAGATCAGAGTTTAGTTGTAGCTGAAAGCGTCAGGCAATGAACACGATTTTGTCAAAAAATTAATGCTTCTAGTTGATTGAATTAATTGCAATTCTGTGATCTTTCAAGCATTTCTGTTTTGGCTGACATGAACATGAACAATATTTTTAAAGTTGCCACTGAGTATACTTGTGAAATTGAATTCGTTGAATACATGCCCTTATTTTAAATTACAATCAGTCATTGTTATCCACTACCCAGAGCCAACTAAATAACTTGTTTCCAGCAGGATTTCTAGTCATTCCTCCCAAGTCCTTTGCTGGAAACAGGCCAAGACATTGTTGAATGCTATATGTTTTTTTCCTTCTCTGTGAAACTAAATCTTACAGACTTTTAAAATAATTAATGGATTGATGAAAATATTGATGTCAAACATTTCATCCACTATAAAAGACATCTTTTATTTACCAGGTACTGCAAAATTGAGTGTTTGAATTTTATCCAGGAATTTATTACATACCTTGTTTATAGAGGGCAGCTATAGCGTTACAATTGTGGCGCAAGAATTTAATTGAACAAATATATCATTCGAAATCTTTTGTGTTTGTTAGTTGGTAACTTTATCAAAAATATGTTGAAGCAGAACAAATTCTCCCAGCAGCACAGTGGGCCAGGAGACTCAAGTGGAGGCTGTTTACAGGCTCCCTGTTGGGTGCCGCAACCTCCGCGAGTCTCTGGGCGTTGGATTTCTGGCGCTGTCAGTTCCATGCCAGAAATTGGCGCTGTAGAATGTATTTAAATTAGAATTTGCATCCAGAGTCTCCCCTCATTGCCAGGAGTTTTTCACTCTTTACAATAGCTCCCCACTAACAGGGAGCTGGAGGCCCGACCCCACTGGAGTGAAGGGAGGCCATTGAGGTCTAGGGGAGTCCCGCTACCACCTTGCACTCAGCAGTGACAGAGGGAGGGAGGGAGGCCAGTGATAGGACTGTGGGGGTATGGGGAGGGAGGTTGCGTGATTGAGTCGGACTGGTGGGTTGGTGGTGTCAGGGATGGCCCAGACACATCTGGGAGGCCAGTGATTGGGAGGCTGGCAGTGTGGGGCTACTACGCATGCGCTGATCTTGGCTGTAACAGATCAGCGCGAGCTGAATGGGCTGCTCAGTGTTATGCTGCTGGCCTGTCCAGCGAGAACTGGCCCTGCTCCCAGCTTTTTCGCGAGATTAACGCTAGTGCATTCAACAGCGCTGAGTGTGGGAGATTCATTTTGAAAATCCTGCTGGAAAAACTAGTGGGATTTACTCCAGTTTTTACGCAAATTCAGCACTTAGAATTTTTTGGGAGAATCCCACCTGTTATTTTTATCAACAGTTTGTCTCCAATGTGCAGAACTGATGGCTATAGTGTTCACAGAATTGTGACAGGAAAACATGGAGATAAAGACATATTTGTTTATCATCCCAAAACAATTATCTAGAAATTGAAGAGCTATTAACCACTGGTTTAAAGAGACAGTGTTGAATTGAGAGAGAAGCAATGAGTATGTAGTGTTAAAAAATAAATCTGATCTGAAGATAGAACAAATTGTCAAAATGATTTTTTTTGAAAAACAGGTTAATCGCTAGCTACATTTTGCAGTCATGAATGGCAGGTTTTGATCTGCTAAGTGTGTTGTTTGCTGCACTAATATTGCACGACTAGTTTCTGACCCTGTTTTACACTGCCTGATTTTAATTCTGATTGCCCTGCCTCGAGGGGAAATCTGCCTATGGGAGGTTACATGTGCATACAATACTTCTCCCAAGCAGTCTGACAATAAATGTTTAGAGAATAGGCCCACTGATTTTAAAAAAATCAAACCCATTTCAGGTAGATTTAAAAGATTGGCCAGGAGATTGTTCTGAGTAGGCACTGCTGCCTCACAGCACCAGGGACCCGGGTTCGATTCTGGCCTTGAGTGACTGTCTGTATGGAGTCTGCACATTTTCCCCATCTTTGTGTGGGTTTCCTCTTGGTGCTCTGGTTTCCTCCCACAGTGCAAGGATGTGTGGGTTAGGTAGATTGGTCATGTTAAATTGACTCTCATGGTAGGGAGATTAAGAGGGTACATGTGTGGGGTTAAGACAGTAGATGGGTTCGATTGTGGTCAGTACAGACTCGATGGGCCAAAATGGCCTGCTTCTGTACTGTAGGGATTCTATGATCTATGAGTCATTTGATACCACATTAAGAGTTCTTTTGGTTCCCATAGGACTATTTTGGCTCAGAATTAACATATCAGTTTAACTGTAGCTGCCCCCATTTTTAGTGTTCACCTATAACTGTGTACGTGATAACTTCAATGCGACTGTGAGGTTGCTTATACCTGCAACCGCCATAGTCGTGTTTTATATTGTGTGATGTAGAAGAGTAAAGCAGTGAAGAAATCTGTTCTACAGAATGGCCTTTTCTCCCCAGATCCAGGTCTGGGCCTGACCATTCATACCACCATGATTGTAAAGTAGAAGCAGCTTCAAATTGACACTGAAATTATGTGTATAACCATTGGCGGACTAATATGAAATACTAAATAGCTGGGGCTGGAGTTAGACTTAATTTTCGGATAAAAACTGTCTCTGAATAAAAAAAACTTAGATGTTCCTCATTATCACATTATCTCGGTGCTATGTTTATGCAGTAACTGTCTGGCTTATGTAGTTACTTTGATTTCTCACAATATTGCACTCTAACTATATTTATGATGTGGAGATGCTGGTGTAGGACTGGGGTGAGCACAGTAAGTAGTGTCTCAGCACCACATTAAAGTCCAACACGTTTATTTGGAATCACGAGCTTTCAGAGCACAGCTCCTGCTAAAGGAGCAGCACTCTGAAACGCTCCCATCACCTGATGAAGGAGCAGCGCTCCAAAAGCTCGTGATTCCAAGTAAACCTGTTGGACTTTAATCTGGTGTTGTGAGACTTCTGACTAACTGTATTTAGGCAAGTTTCCATTCCTAGCAGCACAAACCACGAGCCTCCATTTCTGTGATGGAGGTCTTGGTCACATGCCCGGTATTGTATCTGAGAACTGAGGAAATCTATTCAATTGCCATTGACAGATTTAAGGATCAGGCAACTATAGATCTCAAATCCATGAGTATATGGTGTGAAATGCTGCAATGCTATGCTAAATCAAATTGTAGCATTACCTGTTCTTATTCCCCTCCTCCCTGCCACCACCTTGTCCTCTACTGAAGAGGAGTTTTGTTTTCATAGATACAACAAGCCTAACAATGTTTAAGTGTGCTTGGTCTCTTCAAGTGCAAGTTTTAAATCCATTCTTCAAGGGGATTGCTACATAATCTAGTTCATCTGGGATTGACTGCAGGGCTTTAACAGCAGCTTACCTTCTGTGTACAAAATCAATCCCCCTTGAACAAATATTTCAGTTTCTGCAAAATTGCTATATCATCGATTATCTGTGAAGTGAATAGAGGTAAAACAGACCCTGCTTTGGGGTAGCTTTGAAGGAGAGGGCAGACAGCAGCTGATATAGGCCATCACCATAGGAACCAGCACTCTGACTCAAAATGAAGGGAAAGTTGTAAAAGGATCCATTATATGCTTTGCAAGTGGACTCTCAAAACAGATTTTTATTGGGCAGTGGCTCCTGCTTTAGTAACCTTTGGACCTTACAGCGCTCTGAGGTGCTAGAAAGCACCTTATTTTGCCTTTGAACTCCCGTCTGCGGCTGCATGGGCAAAGCTTTGCAATTAAATCCGTATATTTTTCTTGGAACACACTCTCGGCAGGGTGACTGTTGTAAGGGAAGCTGATATGAGTCCCAAACACTGACGTATTTAAAGATGATACCCCAGAGTGTTGAAACGGGTAGCATTAAGTTTCAGACACTGTCCATCATGTGTCAGAACGTGGCATAATTCCTTCAATTCAAATCTGGCACATTCCTAAAATTAGAGTTTAAAATTTAGTTTGTTTATAATAACTGTGTTTTCATTTGGGAACAACCTTTTTACATCATTTTCATTTTATACTGCGTAAACTTTGCTTGTCTTGACTATCTTATATATGTATTAAAGCACTTGTGTAACTAGCCTACATTCCTAAATTTGCGAATGCTCATCTGAAGTGGATTTTGAGATTTTTAAAAATAGATTGAAAGAGGTAGATTTAGGGATGAAATTTAGAAGAATAGGAATGCCTCTGTTGGTGAGCTGAAGGGTGATAGGTGCACATAAGGAGGTATACAGCTACATAAAATTCCAAAGCAAGGGTGGAAAAAATGAATAGGTATTTATAGACTAGGACAAGGACTTAGCATGGACCCTAGTAGGTGTAGAGTTTCAGCTGTAAGGCCAGCAAAAAGTGCACTGAAGTAGTCAAATCTGGAAGCGATGTGGTATGTGTAAGGTTTCCAGCAGCAAAGGGACAAGCAGTGCAGTTGGAGACCAAGGAAAGTAGTTGCAAGTGGAGTGGAGTTTTGAGTCAAGCAGATGCCAAAATTGCACAATCCTTTCAGCCTGGAGAGAGTGATGGAAGGCAAAGACAGTGACTTTGATCTTTCCACTGAAGATTTGGATGAAGTTAAGGCCCACCTGGCAATTATGGATTAATTTCAAATTTAAGTGTGCCTTAACATGTTTACGTCAAAACTAACGTATGATACTTTTACTGACAAAAAAGATCTAGGTATTTACTGTTTCATATATGTAAAAAAATTCAAAATGCCTGGATTGCTTGTAGACAGTTCCAGCTTTGACGCATATGTTATCTTATAAGCAATTTCCAGTTGTAATTGACCATATGCTGAACCCTTGGTTCCTTGTTAAACTTTGAAATAGTGTCCAGAAGGAAATGCATCCTGCATGGCTGTAAAAGTCCATGATGTTGTGGCGCCAGTGAGGTGGACCTAAGGTTTTTTTTTCTGTCCAATTAAAAAGAAAACATTTAACTTCCTAAATCCATTCTGGTACTTAAGTTGTATAAAATTAGTACTACATACAGTGTTCATATAGTTTCATAGATTTATTTATTCCACAATAATTTGACATGGTCAGTTTACACAGTTAATTATAATAGGTATTGGACAATGCCAGTGTTGTAATCATGTAAATTTCTTCACTGTAACATTACAAAGCTCTTTCTGCAGTGCACTTGCAAATGATGCTTAATGTAAACCTAAATGCAGTGTTAGGGTTATCAAAATATTTAAGTTTGACAGTGCCTCGAATAACACTTTTATCTTTAACAAGATTTTTAATGTATTGTATCCCTTTAATTCTTAGATACTTGTATAGTGGCACAATTATAATTTCCACAATGAAGGAGGTGGGGGGATGAAAGGAAAGAGGAAAAGCCTTTGTGCCCTAACTTACTGAAAAGCTTTGTCACACTTTGAATTGATTGACATGACCAGATGTATACAGGAGCTTTGGACTAACAGTGGTCCAAATTTTAATGCATCTGTACCTGTCTGTGGTCATGTTTTAAAAACCTTTTTTCTTCTTCCTACTCCCCAAAAAGAGGAATTTCCCAAAGCAGTACCCATGTACCTGCAGGTTCTGTCTGTTTGCACAAAGTGTCGTGAATGACTGTGGCACAAAAGTTAAGTTCTGTACTTGCAATGCCATTTCAGCTGTAGAATTTCCTGCAGCATCTTCGCTTCCCCACATTATTCCCCCTGGAGTCCTTCAGGGGTAATCCTTGATCCCTTCCTATTTCTCAACCACATAGTATGCATGTTTGATATTTGATTCCGAATGAACCATGTTTTCCTTCAATAAAACACCAAGAAAATTGATCTAATTTTCTATGGCTGCGATACAAACTGTGATCGCACACCACCAATTCTATCCCGCCTCCCTTGCCACCCTATCACAATGAAGCAGACAGTCCTCACCACCCACTCTCCCCACAACCCCCATCATACCGTCAGCTGAAACCACTTTTATACCATAGCTCTGATGAAGGGTCATCCAGATTCGAAGCATTAGCTCTATTCTCTCCCCACAATTGATGTCAGATCTCCTGAGGTTTTCCAGCATTTTGTGTTTTTATTTCAGAATCTAGCGTCTGCAGTAATTTGTGTCCATCCATAGCATCATCTGTTTTGTTTCAGTGTACCTTCTGCTGAAACGCTCATTTGTACATTGTTAGCTCAAAGACATGACTGTTCAATTCTCCTATGGCCAGCCTCCCACCCTCCAATCTCCATAGCAGCAGAATGTTGGATGACTCGTTCTAAGTTTCTCACTCATCACGTTTATGCTTACAGATCCCTTCATGGCTTCACTCCTTCATATCTCTGCTTTACAATTCTCCACAAACCTGTGTGGCATTCCAAATCTGAACACAGTGTGCATTCAATGAAACCCATCTCTCCCTACTCTCCCTCATAGGTGGCTGTGATTAGCAGTTCTATATTACACTTCCCTGCATCTTTTAAGACCCTCATTAAATCATCTCTTTGACAAGAATAAGAATGTATAAGAATATAAGAATAAAGAATGTACTTGCAGCATTGCTTACCTGCAATGGACTTCAAATTCCAGGCACCTTGAAACAGACTAGTAAGCCACTCAGTTCAAGGGCAATAAGGGGTGGGCAACAAATACTGACTTTACCTTTGATGCCCCTGAAAGATTAAATATGACTGTTATATTTCGCAGGACGATGCTGTTTTAATATCCATCTTTTGGGAGACAAATTTAGGGTACAAATTATAATCCAGGAATTTGAAATTTCCAGTACTGCCAAAATACAATCTTTGATTTTGTCTTATGTACTGTGGGAGGCTAAAATCTTTTCGCCAGGACCAAAAATCTCACCTATGCCTTGTGAAAGGCTTAAAAACTAGGTAGGCAGCATAAATATACCAAAGAAAATGTTGCGTAAAGCCACATTGTGGGCTCAGTCCAGTCAGTGTTGGAAATATAGTCCGACACTAATTAGATATTCTTTTGACCGTTGCAGGTGAGAAATTCTTTTTGTTTTATGAGACCAGTGTTTTGATTGCAGTCATGTCAATCTAAGCAGCCTATGGCCAGGAAGAATGGAAAAACAATCTAAATAGAAAGGGATGGTAGAACTCAACAGTTCAGAGGGATCTGGGTGTCCTGGTACATGAATCACAGAAAGTTAGTCTGTAGATACATCAAGGAAGACAGTAGGAAGACAAATGGAATGTTTACTGCAAGAGGAGTGGAATATAGAAGGAGGGAAGATTAACTGAAGGGTATTGGTGAGACTGCTCCTGGAATACTCTGCACAGTTTTGTTCCCCTCATTTGAAGAGCAGTTAAGGTTTATTCGATCAATTCCTGAGAATTCCTTATTTTATGAAGAAAGGTTGAACAGGTTGAGCCTATACCCATTGAAGTTTAGAAGAATGAGAAGGATTGTTTTCAAACTTATAAGAGCCTGAGGGGATTTGATAGGGTAGCTATTAAGAGGATATTTCCGCCTATGGTGACTGAGCAGAAACAGCTTAAAAATTAGGGATTTAAGATGGAACTGATGAGATATTTTTTCTCTGTGAGTTATGAAGGTGTGGAATTCTCTTTCTAACAAAACAGTGGAGGCTGGGTCATTATGCAAAACTGAGTTGAACAGATTTTTGATAGAGGAGGGCGTCGAGGGTTATGAGCATGGGGGGGGGGGGTGACACGTGATCAATTTGATCCAGGACGGGCCAGTTTTTGTGGGCAGGCTCAACTTCCAACGTAACATATTTTTAAACCAGGGAAGCTTGATTTACATTGGACGTAACTTGTGTTTGAAATTCCTCAATTGGTTTGAAACCAGTGCAACTAAAAACTTGTACAACTTATGGAAACAGAGGAAATGTTGGTATCGGCCACTTATGTCAAATGTCACTATTATAGCAAGCTCTTGCCAATAGATGGCTCTGTGAAGCTAATTTCTAACACCAATCTTGTAAATTTAAAGAATATTGTCATCTTGTAAAATAAAAAAGCTTGTATAAATCAACTAATTCTGGATGCTTCAAATGAATAGTCTATGTAATAGAAATACCAGAAATGTACAAGCTCTTTGGCATCCGTTGAGCTAAAAAGTGGGTAAGTGAGTTAATGTTTCATACAGGGCAGAATTTTATATTCCCATGGGGAGCAAGGGCGGGGCTTACAATTGAATGGATGGGATTCCCCTGGGAACCTGTCCGCCCAAACTCAGACACAATTTTATGCATGGGTGGACAGGACCTTGAGTGGGAAAAACACATTCATTCACATACTAAGTGGCCACTTGAGAGCCTTTTCCCACTCAGCCTCAATCTTTAGGCTAACGCATGCAGGTAGGGTGGGAGAATAACATTTTGCGTTTTCCCCATCTCAGGTGGGTGGGGGCCTCACTCTGAAAGCTCCCTTAGAGTTGGGACCGCCTCTCCACCCAGGATGTAGGAGTCCCTCCTTCACCCAATGTCCCCAACCCTCCCATCCCCGGGATGTGCCTTTTCAAAGTTCCTGGGACTTTGTCCCAGGCAGACCACTGCAGTATTACTTCTGGCCACCACAGTATGGTGCCTGGCCAGGTTGACTTCACGGGCATGACTTCTTTCCAAGGGTGGACTGAGTGTTAAATGGCAGTAGAAAATTGGTGGTTGCATTTTCGCTTCTAACTCTCGGTGCTTCGCCATCCTTAAAACTCTAGATATGCGATGCCCTCTGTTTAAACTACTGCTAAAGAATGTACCTATATGGGGTGGCACTGTGGCACAGTGGTTAGCACTGCTGCTTCATAACGCCAGAGACCCCGGGTTCGATTCCTGGCTTGGGTCATTGTCTGTGTGGAATTTGCATTTTCTCCCTGAGTCAGCATGGGTTTCCTCTGGGTGCACTCATTTCCTTCCACATTCTGAAGGACATGCTAGTTAGGTGCATTGAGCCAAACAGGCGCTGGACAGTGGTGACATGGGGAATTTCACAGTAACTTCATTGCAGTGTGAATGTAAGCCAAACTTGTGACTAATAAATAAACTTTGTTTAACTATAATATGTAAAACTAAGTACAGAGATAGTTTTAGCAGACTTTATGTTTTGGTAAAAATGAAAATTGAAACCGTTATTCTTATGTTCGTTTCTTATTCTTTTCTCATGTTATTTTTCCTTTGGATCTTGTGATTCAATCTTAGTTAATTTTGAGTTAACATTTCCTCACTTTGGCTAACGTGGCGGCAGTTGTTTGGAATCCTAGAGCTAGCAGACTGTATCAGGCTTAGTCATAAGTTTGAACTGTAATGTTCTCATGTTCCTATGTCTAACCATTGATTCAGCAATGCAAAAGCTAATAGCTGTTTGATTTGCTCATTAATCTTAATCATTAATGGCACCCATGGAACATTGTCCAACTGATGCAAAGCCAATAGAATGTTGCAGCACGTAGCCAAAACAGTGAAATAAAAATCAGAAAAGATGGTGAGCAAACTGTATATCCACACCCAAAATGAAAGCAAAATACTGTGGATGCTGGAAACCTGAAATAAAAACAAAAGATGCTGGATAAACTCAGCAGATCTGGCAGCATTTGTGGAGAGAGAAACAGAACTAACGTTTCAAGCCCGTATGACTCTTCAGGGCTCAAGCACGGTAAACGGAAGGATTATAAGGTTTATGTTAAAGGTCAAAATTATGCAGAAGGACTGATGGAACTTGGACTTTTCAATTGAAAGGAAGCAGCAGACAAATCTTACGAAGTATTCACGGTACCAAAGCAAGCTATTTTCCCCAACAGATCTATGCCCTTAATTACACTCCATGCGAATCTTTTACCACCCTTCTTCTAACTACATCACAATCTCCTTTATTTCTTTCCCCTGCATGTGCTGATCCTGCTTCTCCTTAAATCTATGAACCTCAACTGCTCCCTGTAGTAGCAAGTTCATCAATCTTACAACACTTTCATAACTAAGTTTCTCCTAAATTCTTTATTTATCAGTGACAGTCTTATATTTCTACCCCAAGTTCTGGTCTTGCTTTCAAGTGGGAACTTTTCTCCGTTAACCCTTTCCTAACCTTGAAAACCTCTATTCGATCACTCCTCAGTCATCTCTTTTCTCAAGAAAACAACCCCAGCCTGCTCAATCTTTACTGATAGGTTTAATCTCTCAACTCTTATAGAATATTAGTAAATATTTTTGCATTTTCTGCAGTGCCCACAGAAGTTTTTTATAATCTGAAAATCAAAATTGTTCAGAGTATTCCCAGGTGTGGTTTAACCAAAGGTTTTCAATTCTACTCCAGATATGAACACCAGTATCTTGTTTCTATGTTATTTATGGCCTTATCAACATGTATCATTACTTTTAGTGATTGGTGTATCGGTATCCTCCAGACCACACTGTTCCTCTACCTCAAGGAGTATGTGTCTTCCAAACTCTTCCCACCCAAATTTGATTTGAGTTATTATTGTTACATGTATTGGTATACATTGTATTGAAAAGTATTGTTTCTGTTGTGCTATACAGACAAAGCATACCGTACATAAAGAAGGAGAGGAGAGAGTGTAGAATAGTGTCACGGTCATAGCTAGGGTGTAGAAAAAGAATAACTTAATGTGAGGTAGGTCCATTGAAAAGTCTGATGGCAGTGGCGAAGAAGATGTTCTTGAGTCAGTTGGTACGTGTCCTCAGACTTCTGTATCTTTTTCCCGACAGAAGAAGGTGGCAGAGAGTATGCCTGGAGTGTCTGGGGTCCTTGATTATGCTGGCTGCTTTTCCGAGGCAGCGGGGAATGTAGACAGTGTCACTGAATGGGAGGCTGGTTTGTGTGATGGACTGAGCTTCACTCACGACCCTTTGTAGTTTCTTGCGGTCTTAGACAGAGCAAGAGCCATACTAAGCTGTGATGTAACCAGAAAGAATGCTTCCTATGATGCATCTATAAATGGTGGTGAGAGTCGTAGCTAACGTGCCAAATTTCCTTTGCCTCCTGAGAAAGTAGAGGCGTTGCTGGGCTTTCTTAACTACAGTGTTGGCAGGGTGGGACCTGTTGGTGATCTGGACACCTAAAAACTTGAAGCTCTCGACTATTTCTACTTTGTCCCCATTGATGTAGACAGGAGCACGTCCTCCACTATGCTTCCTGAAGTTGATGACTATCTCCTTCATTTTATTGACATTGAGGAGAGATTATTGTCATCGCATCAGTTCACTAGTCTCTCTATGCCTTCCCTGTACTTCATCCCTTCATTGTTTGAGATCCAACCCTAAACGGTGGCCTCATCAGCAAACTTGAAAATGAAGTTAGAGGGGAATTTGGCCACAGCCATCGGTATATAAAGAGTATAGTAAAGGGTCGGAGGAACAGCCTTGTGGGGCACCTGTATTGAGAATGATCATGGAGGAAGTGTTGTTGCCTATCCTTACCGATTGTGAACTATGGGTTAGGCCTAGGATCCAGTCACAGAGGGAGGAGTTTGGAGATATATTTTGTAGGAATCATTGTGTTGAAGGCTGAGCTGTAGTCAATAAATAGGAGTGACATAGGTGTCTTTGTTATGTAGTTGTTCTAGGATTGAATGTAGGGCCAGGGAGATGGCAATTGCTATGGATCTGTTGCAGTGGTAGGCAATCTGGGAGGCCGGAATTGATTTGTACCATGACTAACCTTCCGAAGCACTTCATAATGATGGATGTCAGAGCCACTGGACGACAGTCATTAAGGCACATTGCCTGGCTTTTCTTTGGTACCCGGGATGATAGTCATCTTCTTGAAGCAGATAGGGACTTCACGTTGGTGTAAAGGGAAGTTGAAGATGTCTGCAAATACCCCTGCCAACTGGTCCATGCAGGGTCTGAATGCTCATCCGGGTACATTATCCGGGCCAGTCACTTTCCGTGGGTTGACTTTTGAGAAAGCTGCTCTAGCGTCTGCAATAGTGACCTCGGATACAGGTTCTTCTGGGGTGGAGGGTGTGCTGTCGCTGACCTCTTGCTCAAAATGGGCATAGAATGCTTTGAGTTCATTGGAGAGGGGTGCATTGGTGCCAGCAGTTTTACATGCCTTCATCTTGTCTCCTGTTATGTCTTGCAGACCTTGCCATAGTCAGCAGTAGTCTGTGTGGCTAGCCTGGGTCTCTAACTTGGTCCACTACTGTCTTTTGGCATCTTTGATGGATCTCCGTAGATCATATCTCACTTCCTTGTATAGATCAGGGTTGCCTGACTTGAACACCTCAGAAGTTCATTTGCAATTCTGCAAGTTTATTAGCGCCTCCCTGTATTTTGTCCTCTATTATCAATGAATGTCCATAACTTGGCTTCTTCCCCAAAGTTTGAAATTGTACTTCTGTTTCTCAAATCCAAACTATTTCTATAATCATGAGCAATTGTTGACCCATCACTGATGCTTGTGGAACACCACTTCCTACCATTTGCCAATCTGAGTAATTATCTTTACCCTCTGCTTTCAGGCCACTCTGGCACTTGTCTTCTGATTGCAAATGTTCTGTGCTGAATTGTAAGTTTACAAAGGTTTTTTTGCAAACCCAGATATATGACTTGCACCTTTTTTGTTCTTTGAATAATTCAATAAAGTTGGTAAAACATGACTTTCCCTTTTAAAATCATGCTGACTACTTGTTATTGCATTTCCAGTTACTAGTTCTGTTTCAATTATGTCTTTGATTAAGGATTTTATTCGCTTTCCCACCACTAAGTTAATTGGCCTGTTGTTCTCTAGACTTGTCGCTCCCAATCACACTAACCATCCTCCAACTTTCTGGAACTATTCCCTTTCCGAATGATTTTTTTTATATATAAATATATATGTTTTTATGTATGTAATGTCAAGAGATGTGCAATGAGTTATGAAAATTAAAACCATAGTTACAAAATCAGTCGGACAAGGGGAAGTAGATTCACATACTGACACAATGAAATTCTTCACAGCAAGAATAATTTATGTTTTGAATGGAGTTCCAGATAGAATAGTGAGGATGAAAACCCTGGAATCATTTAATAATTAATGAGGAGATAGTGCCAGAGGACTGGATACTTGCGAACGTTGCATCCATATTCAAAAAATGGTGTCAGGATAAACGCAACAACTTTGGCCAGTCAGCTTAACTCGGTGATGGGAAAGCTTTTAGAGATGATCTGGAGCCAAGTTAACAGTCATTTGGACAAATATCAATGTAGGGAAGGCCAGAATCAGATTTGTGAAGGAAAAACCGTGTTTGACCAGCTTTACTTGAGTTTTTTGATGAGGGCAATCTTGATGTTGTCTGTAGTGTCTATGTGGTCTAAACTGCCACTTAGTAGTCTTGCCAACAAAGCTGAAGCCCACAGAATAAAAGGGAAAGTGACAACATGTAGAAATGTCGGTAGTATGACAAAAACTGGAGGATGGCGGCGGACAATTTTTTTTGGACCAGTAGAAATTGGGGCTACTGAGAGGTCAATATTAGGACAGCTGCTTTCCTTAATCTGTATTAATGACCGAGACTTGGGTGTGAAGAGCATAAAACCTGGAACATTGTAAACTATGCAGGGGATAGATCTAGGCTTCAAGAGGACCTAGGCCAGTGGAATGGATGGCACGATGCAGCTGGATTTAATAAAGAGGAGTGTGAAATGAAAATCTTGTAGGGAAGAACGAGAAAAGGAGGGACGTACAAAGCAAGGAAGTTATGACAAACCTTTAAAATTCTGATTCAGCCTCAACTGAAGTATTTTGTCCACTTCTGGACACTACATTTTAGGAAGGATGTAAAGGCATTTGCAACATTTTTAGGTAACCCATTCATTCTGCTCTGACGAAAGATCATTTCGACTCAAAATGTTGGCTCTATTCTCTCCCCACAGATGCTGTCTAACCTGCTGAGATTTTCCAGCATTTTCTGTTCTTGTTTCAGATTCCAGCATCCACTGTATTTTGCTTTTATATTATGTGAAGGCATTAGAATGATTATAGAAAAGATGTAAGGGAATAGTTCCATGGATGGAAAATGTTCAGTGTAATGGAAAGATTTGGGAAGCTGGGATTGTTTTCCAAAAAGGAAAGGTTGAGAGAAGATTTGAGAAGTGTTCTGAATCAAGGGGGATCTAGATAGAGAGAAACTGATCCCATTGACAGAATGGTTGTGAACCAGAGATAGTGATTGAATATGACTAACAAGTCTCAAGAGCTATTTGGGATGGACAATAAATGCTGGCCACATCCCGTGAATTAATTGTAAAAAAACGATCAAAATTGTAAAGAAATTATTATATTTCATACCACAGTTGGTTTGGATGGGGACAGGGGATAAAGCGTCTTCTTGAGTGGGTGAACTTAGATGAACAGAATGGCTTTTCTTATCTGATTATTTACGGTTTGGTTCTGTGCCTGAGGTTGTGGAGTACAGGGGTCTCCTGCCAGACTGTGGGAAGGTCAGTGCTGAGGGAAATTCTGTGCTTGGAACTCCATTAATCACACACAGGCAAATTTCCCTCCAAATACACACATATCGCTCCCTCCAGCCCACTTGTATTCACCAGACCATGCAGGGTGTCAGCAATCCTGAGGAAAAAAGGCCAACAGCCACCAGAAGAAGCCTGGTTCCTTCTTTTAACAACCCTCTCCCAGTGAATCTTTCATCTGTGAAACACCCATGCCGCACTTGGACCTTGTCCTCTGCATCTGGAGTCATCATACATCCACTTCCAGTAACCAATGCAGTAGGGTCCAGCTTCCTTCCTTTCGGTCTTATCTCTGCGTTTTACTATCTGTCTTCTTCATCCATCTCCTTGCTGCCCTATCTGCTATTATGAGCAGTTACACTCTCCCCTCCCCCAGCACAGTCCTTCCACATTGCCCCTTTTATCTTTGTCAGGACACACACACACACACACACACACACACACACACACACACACACACACACACATGCTTTGGTTTCACATTGCATTCCATTGAACTTCAGACCTTTGTTGTGGTGTCTGAGTCCTGCAATGTGATGCTGTCCAGATAGACACTTGGGTATGGCACCAGGGGGAAGGAGACCCCCTGTACTCCCCAATCCCAGGCTCTGTATGGATCTGACTTGGTGACACAGGAGGGTCCATGAATCCAGCAGCACAGTGCTGCCCATGAAGACCAGCTCAGCATGGAGGCAGGAACCGGTCTGCCTAGGCTGAGTCGTGTAGAGTGCATCAGGAGCAGCGCTACACTATAGCAAAAAGGCTTTGTTGCACTCACCTCTTGATCTCTTGTAGACTGAGGGCCACCTTGTGCAAGCCGCTCTTTAGCAAACAGCTTTTGGACTGATGTAATTTCATGCTGGCATGACATAACATTGGAAGGTCTGATAGGATGCCAGCGGGCAGCTATTTTAATGAGCAAGTATGAGACCAGCCAGTGGGAAGACCAACCCGCCATTGGCAGAATTGCAAGGTGATTTTACACCAGTGGGTTTCTGACTTTCTGGCTCCCTCTTGATTCACTGCCACTAAACTCACCATGGGTGGGAGAATTCTGCCGTTGGCTTAAGCAGTATTATTTTGCCACACCCTTGCATAAGGGTTGGTGTAATGCAGACCTGTATTATTTTTAAAAGTCCTTTGTATTGTCAAGTTGGTACCAAAAAGTGTACTCTAGGATTATTGTGGATTGGTATCTTTCTACATTGCATGTTGTTTCTTTGTGTCTATTTACAAAAGACTTACTGGGATGAAGTCAGCACCAAATAAATACAATAAATAATTGTTTTAAAATTGGAACAAGTTCACAAAGTTGGAAAAGTATTTAAGTCCTGTTTTGTTTTCGTTACAGGCAAGGTGGTTCTGGGAAGCTTATTTTAAGTCAATGAAAGCCATTGCACTTGCTACCCTGCAGATTATCAATGACAGAATCTATCCGTACGCTGCCAAGTCATATGAGGATTGGAATGATCCAACTGCTGTGGTAAGTGTGTGGCCCTCAGGCTTTGGAAGGCTAGCTGCATGGGCTGTTAATTTGTCCTCCACTTTGTGCATTTATTCTGCTGGGACCTCATCTTGCATAAAATGTTTGGACCTTTGTTTTTCCAGCTTATGTTTACCTGTTTGCCATTATTTCTCAAGCTTGGGCTCTGTAGATTTAATTAAAATCAGGCTCCCTTTCTAAAGCTCAACTGTGATCGCCACTACTTGGCTTAATGAAATGGTAATCAGCAGTTAACAATGGCTCATTCAGTCATGCAGAGAAGATGCACCGTACCTGTTATCTTATTGTCTAATTACAGATTTTACTGATTCAGTCAGTCATTCTCAACTTATTGCTTTTGTTTCTGAAAAATTGAAGCAATAGCCACAATGTCTTGGACGCTGTTTGAAGAATCTTTGAAGTTCTGTTTTGAGAGAAAATGTGCCACCTCATCAGTAAACTAACCAAAACTTTCACCTGGCTTTATTTCCTCCCCTTACTCTCCCTGTTTTACTGCAGCCTTGTCTCTCTTGCACAGTAGGTAGAAAATGTTTTACCAGCCAAAAATAATAACAGTTGAAATGCAGTGTTGTATCATAACCACAGTGATTCAGTTCTACATTCCCACGGCAACAGAATGATCAAGGCTCAATAAGTTTTGTTTTGAATGTCAGCTTTATTTATTTTAATAGTTAGGGTTGCAAATACTGATTCAAAATTAACTATTGATAATGTGGTAATATGTCAGAAGTCTAAAGTCTTGTGAAAGCTAAGGTTTTTTAACTAATCAACAGTTTGACAAGTCAGTATAATGGAATTATTTTTACTTAATATGTGTAAAATGAAAAGTTACATAACTAATTTGAATTATAAGGATCTTATGGAAATTACTTTCATCAAATTTGACCCTACTGCTTAATTACTTTGCCTAGAAGAAGCTAAAGTTTTAATTGAATTTGAATCATAGATCAGTGTCATCATTGCACTTCTCAAAATGTACTTTTCACTTAAACTGCGGGAAGTTGCAGTGGACGCAAGACTTTTTATTTAACAAACTGACTTGTCGATTAAGAGTTTAGTTCACAATTGGAGAGTGCAGATTGTTGAGCATTTTCCTTGTAGTTATAATAAGTCTTTAGAGGCAGAAGTCCCTTCACGAAAATCCCTTTATTTACAGAGTGCTATCAGTCAGCAGTCTACCTTCGGGAGTGCCAGAGGAACTGACATTCCCAGTTAAATACAAGGAAAAGACTCCCTGATTGGCCAATCAATTGGCTCCTTAATAAGAACCAAAGAAATAGGAGCAGGAGTAGGCCATCTAACCCTTTGAGCCTGCCCCACCATTCAACAAGATCATGGCTGATCTGAAGTCGATCAGTTCCACGTTCCTACTTTCTCCCCATAACCTGTAATTCCCTTGTCTATCAGAAACCTATCTACCCTTGACTTAAATATATTCAGTGAGGTAACCTCCACCACTTCAATGGGCAGAGAATTCCAGAAATTCACCACCCTTTGAGTGAAGAAGTTCCTCCTCAACTCTGAGCTAAACTGCACCCCCCCCGCACACACATACCCCCCAACCCCGTGCCTCAAAATTAATCAGGGAGTTCATATTCCAATAGGCAAACCTCAGTGGCCTGATTGAAGTTATTACAGTAATAGATTGTCTTTGAATCAGAAATGCAATTTACAGCGAGCTTTCAGATTCAAGACACAACTCTTTTCCCTTTGGGCCTGGTGCCCCTGATTCCCATAGTGACCTTCATGCCGTGGTGGAAATGCTATAATACTCCAGTTTTATTGTAGTCTTCTCACCCTTGTTGTATGCTTGTGTTACTTTATCTTCTCAGTATAAACTGTGGATATTTCCAGTGCCAGAGCCAGTGCTGGCCTGCGACTTGCCTTTGAGAAAAGTAATTATTGACATTGGTTTCTCATCCACTTCTGTCCAAGATGGAAAGCAGTGCTTATCAGTATTACCCCACCTAGTGGTCCATTCTTTCTTAATACTTCACTGAATGCAGTCTGTATTCTTCCCTGAGCTAAGTTTCCTAATCAACAGTGACCAGTCAAGTTTAAGTGTATATCACTGTCGAAGAAAACAGTTTAGTACACAGAAACACTTGGAGAGCATAGCTGAGAGAAGAACCTAAAGAGTTAACACTTCCAGAGGCTGTTTTTGGCCTTTTGACCACTACAGGATGAGAAGCAACTTGGAATACTTTCTCAAAGTATTCACTGGAAACACATCTAGGGTAATTGGACTGAAGCATTGAATAAATCAAGTGTTTTTATCCAAAAGCTGTAATTGAAACCACATTGTGGTTGGATGTAATTTAAAAGATATCATAGACAGAGTGATGTGCCTGTCTCCATAGTCTTGCACAGGCCAAAGATGCAGGAATCCATGATTGTAAATGTGTCCACTCCCCTTCTGACAAACATTTGTGCATCTTAAAAAGCTGCGTTCGGTTTTAACAGAATGATGGGTTGTATAGATGCTGCTGTGTTAACAAGCAGCCTTTATTGTTCCACTGTCTGTCCAACGCAGCATGCCTCTTAAGTTGTAATCTGATCGGTTCAATAAAGCCGGTTCTTTCTGACTGTGTTGCTTGTCGTGCATGTCTGTAACGTTTTAGGCAAAGGAAAAAGTATCTCATATAGCGCAAGTCAGCACTATAACATCATAGTTATTTACTTTGGATTTATGGACAGCATGAAATTGAGAAATGCCAGCTTCCGGAGACTTAAAATATTGTTCACGCATCATGAGTAAAAACACCAATCTCTGTTTTGAACAATATGCTCTTTTCTTTGATGTTGAAATGTTTGAATTTCGTGAAGCAATATTGTTTTACGGTTTTTCATATCTGTAAGTTGAACAATCATCCTTTTGAACAGCTTAGAGGATCCAGTGAATGGACACGGCACGCACTGTTTTCAACACTGGCATTTTTGTGTTTAAGCCTTTTCTAGTTGTAAAAGAGTGAAATCCATTATATTTTTCATTTTGGGATGTTGGAATTTTTAAGTAATACTTCAGGTTCTAGTCATAAAATTTATTCAATAATTTTCTGCAAAAACATAAACGGCTGCTCAGTGTAACATGGACATGGCATGTTAGCCACACTTAATCTGATGCACAAGAGTTAAGCCACTCATTTGAAAAACTCCAGACTTTAAAACCACTTGCATCTAATGCACAGTATCAGTTGAGGTCGGGCAGGAGAGGTTTCATGTTACTAGGCTGGGCCAGGCCAGATGGAGCATCAGAATTCTACCCAAAGTAGATCTGTAGAATGATTAAGTCTGTGTTCATGATTTAATTAATAAAGATCATTAAAATTCTCATTAGAATTACACAGTAGTGTAACTCCAGGTAATTATTATTAGAAATATACTTTAAATTTGTAATGTTTTTTTTCAGACTGCATTAGATATCCTTCAGCAGAATCAAGATGATTCCCCAGTAGCTCAGTGTGCACATTTATTGCCTGCTGAGATACTGAGCCACAGGGTTTGTATTTTATTCATTCATTGTGATGTGGGCATCACTAGCTAGGCCAGCATTTATTGCCCATCCTTAATTTCCCTTGAAATGGTGGTGAACAACCTTCCTGAACTGCTGCAGACCGTGTGATGTAGGCACAACCACAGTGCAGTTAGGGAGGGAGTTTCAGGGTTAAATGAACAACTAGTAGTACGTTTGCAAATCAGGAGGTGGGTGTGGCTTAGAAGAGGACTTGCAGGTGGTGGTGTTGTCAAGTCCCAAAGAAGTTCCAAATTCAGGTCCTGATTTAAGTACCCTGATCTTAATTGGCATATTAATGAACCATTGATCCAGTGACAGTGAAGGAATGGCAGTATATTTCCAAGACAGGATGGTGAGCAGCTTGCAGGGAAAATTCCCATGCATCTGTTGCCCTTGTTCTTATGAATGATGGCAGTTGCAGATTTGGAAGTTGCTGTCTAAGGAGCCTTGATGATTTCCTGCAGTGCACCTTGCAGACAGTAAACATTGCTGCCACTGTGCATCAGTGGTGGAAGGAGTGAAAGGTTTGTGGATTGGGTGCCAGTCAAGTGGGATGCTTTGTTCTGAGTCTTGACGAGTTGAGTATTGCTGGTGCTGCACTCATCCAAATACATGGAGAATATTCCATCACATTCCTTACTTGGGCCTTGTAGATGTGGACGGGCTTAGGGGAGTTGGGAGCTGAGTCACTCACCGCAGGATTCCCAGCCTCTAAGCTGCTTGTAGTCACAGTATTTATATGGTGAGTCCAGTTCAGTTTCCCATCAATGGTAACTTCTCCCACGAAGTTGTAGTGAGATAAATGAGATTATTTAAATGATTGTAGATTTTAAATGGTTGGTACTGCTTTTATATAATTCATCGTATTTAGTCAGTCAGATTCAGAGTAATTTTGGCTAGAAATTCCCAAAAGTGCTGGACTACAGAAATTATTTGGCATTTAATTGTTCAAAGTTAAATTGGAAAAACAGTAATAGCAACAGTTCTGCTTTTGCATTAATGGGTAGGTAATATGCCACAATTCAGATATGAATTTTAAAGTTCATATATCCTCATTGCATTAGATACCTGCAGAAGTGCAGCATAATTTTATTGATAAAAATCAAAAATGCTAAAAATATACCATTTGGTAAGCACCTATAAAGAGGTAAAACTTGTAAACTTTTAAAGCAAAAACAGAAAATGCTGGAAAATCTCAGCAGGTCAGGTCTGACAGCATC
Source organism: Carcharhinus amblyrhynchos (assembly GCF_965287045.1). Classification (NCBI taxonomy): domain Eukaryota; kingdom Metazoa; phylum Chordata; class Chondrichthyes; order Carcharhiniformes; family Carcharhinidae; genus Carcharhinus; species Carcharhinus amblyrhynchos. Next base: position 7,067,104 of record NC_137329.1, on the reverse strand, counting down.
TGTGGAGAGAGAATAAAGCCAATGTTTCAAGTCCGGATGACGTTTCGTCAGAGCTTTTGATATGCTTTATCAAAACTGTAAGCTGAAGCTACACTCGGAGAAAAGAGAAAAAAACTTCAGTCACATAAAATTAGTAGTTTAATTAATTGCTTAATAGGACACAACTAGATAATAAAGATCAGCAGTGAGATAATAGAGGGGTGGCACTGTGGTTAGCATTGCTGCTTCACAGCGCCAGGAACCCAGATTTGATTCCCGGCTTGGTTCACTGTCTGTGTGGAATTTGCATGTTCTCTGTGTGTCTGCGTGGGTTTCCTCCGGGTGCTCTGGTTTCCTCCCACAGTCCAAAAGGCATGCTGGCTAAGGTGCACTGGCTATGATAATTTCTCCCTCAGTGTACATGTCCAGGTGCTAGAGTATGGTGACTCGGGGATTTTCACAGTGACTTCATTGCTGACTCATGACACTGATAAGTAAACTTTAAAACTTTTAATTTGAAATGAAACAACTTGTGGTTGTTTAAAATGAAAAGGCAAGGGAGGGGCCCACACAAAAAAAGGGAAAATTTGATGGAGAAGAAAAAACTGCAGATGCAGATGTCTGAAATTAAAACAGAAAATTGTGGCAAAATGCAGTGAGACTGCTAGTCCCAATAAAAAAAGGCCAATGTCATGTCACAGACCATACCCCCAAATGTCTTCCAATAACAAGTTAGAATTTGATTCCTAGCTACTCTGCACTGCACACCCAACTCCTGCAGTTAAACTTTTCAAGGACAAAAAATTATTTCCTTTCAGAATTAACATTTGGTTGTAACGCAGAAAAATCTGCAAACACACAAAACTGACTGAAAGAAAAAGGCTTCACATTTAAGGTGGACCCTTTCATTTTTAGCTGCTGACTCGCCTGTATCACTTTCAGCACTAGGCTTTATATCACACACCTTATATCTTAAGTTTTGGGAAAGCAATCACCTACAGTTTGTACATAATGATATAGTCCTGCCATGTTTTTTTGATGGGGAGATATTTTTTAAATATTCATAAATAAGACAAAATATCTGCCAATTCCTTTGTTTGTCAAAGCTGGAAATGTATCCTTTTTTCCTATAATTTCTTGTTCAATGTTCCTCTGCCAAAATTGCTCTTCAAAAGTAAACATACGATAACATTTAATTTACTTTTTTTTATAAAAAAAGACTATGTCAGCAATCAGAGTCTGTCTGTTCTTATGCCTCCTTCATGTCACATGAGGAGTGTTCTGGATCTTGTGAATTGATGCCAAAATTGCTGGCTTTGGATTCTGGCACTTACCAAGAATCTTTGAGGTTTAAATGTCTGGAAGGAGCACTTTTATGAAAATCCAAATCAGAAAAACAAATTTTTATCTTGCCAGTGATACATTTTTCTAATGGAGGGAGGGTGAGTTATACATGATTAGAATGATCTGGTGATTTCTAGTGCAATTACTGATTTGTCCGTTGCATTATCCCTATTAGATCTGTAATGATTTACACTATCCTGAGATTAGCAGCTTCAAGACAAATTTGGCACTGACCTTTCTGTTTCTTTGTTTGAGTTATTTTGCCCTGCTGGGTCATTGGACAAACCATAATTCTCATTCTGGTAGTTCCCAAATAAGAACATGTGAACACAAACTAAAATTATTTACAAAGATTGGGCATCTGACAAAAAGTGGAAATTGCAAAAATATAGACAAACTGTTTTTACATTGTGCTTGGAAATTTCAAACTATTGAATGTTTTGTCAGCATATATGCTAATTTGGATTTGATTGATCGGGCCAAATGAGTACTCCACTACTCAGGTTATTAAAATGGAGAAATACAAAAGACTGTTTGTGGTCTAACACCAACAAACAATACCAGTATATACATTTATCTTTATTTTGCATTGGAGCAAAGTATTCATTGATTGATCAAACTGAATGAAGTGATATTTGATTAGATTGAGCACTCTAGGCAAACCATATTTTAAGACTCTGTTTTATTGAAAATAACCCAGGCATGAAGTTGGATTCTGAGAGTATCAATAAAATTTGGAAAACTTGTTAAAGTGGCTTGTGAATTCCATAGCTGATGTTTTATTTTTCTGGTGTTTAAGATAGTGATCTCAGAAAGAGATTTTTCTTGGAGCTTTTGAGCTTTTGGTATGTGTTTAACTTTTTCAGATGATATCCTTGCACTTGCTGGGAATTATTTGATCTCTCAGAATTTGGAACCAGACAAATCAAATGAGACCTGATTAACTATTCAAGCGCAGACTAATGTTTTAATGTTGAAATGTTGCTATTTCCCCTACATTAAGCATTGAATCAAATGTTTGCTCACATTAGATACATGTGGCATGCTAGGTATGATAGATGGAGGCTTTGAGGGATTTTGAAAAGTAACTTCGGGACCTTCCAAGTGCATGTTAATCAAAATTTCACTTATGTTATTTAACCTGCTCTATTACTGATAACTTTTTTTATCCCTGTATACTTTTTAATTTAGAAAGTGGTGAGTGTGAACAATCCTCTCTTCCTCCCACTTATTCCACCTCGGTCGCAAGGTTTCACTGCTGTTGTCCTCACGTACGATCGTGTCGAGAGTCTATTCAGAGTGATCACGGAAATTTCTAAGGTGCCCAGCCTTTCCAAGTTGCTCGTTGTGTGGAACAACCAAAATAAGAGTCCACCTGAAGGTAAGATGTGAATTCAGCATCATTGCATTGGTAACTACAGGGGAGATAGGAGATATGGGGAAATATAAAACTAAATAGTCATGTGACGGAAATTGAATGGGCAAGTTCAACCAGTGTGCATAGTTTGTATTTTTAATGTCTAAAATTATGGATTTTCAAACCTTCTCAATGTATGTGGTGGCAGAGTGGTTAGCACTGCTGGCTCACAGCACCTGGGACCCGTGTTGAATTCTGGCCTCGGATGACTGTCTGTATGGAGTTTGTGTGTTCTCCCTGTGTCTGCTTTGGTTTCCTCCCACATTTCAAAGATGTGCAGTGTAAGTTGATTGGCCATAGTAAATTGCCCCTTGGTGTCAGGGGGCTTAGCAGGGTAAATACATAGTTACAGGGATGGGGTCTGGTTGGAATTGTTGTCGGTGCAGACTCAATGGACCAAATGCCCTCCTTTTGCACTGTAGGGATTCTTTAAAAAAAGGGTTTAAAGTTTTTTAAAATATAAAAAGTTTATTTATTAGTGTCACAACTAGGCTTACATTAACACTGCAATGAAGTTACTGTGAAAATCCTCTGGTCATCACACTCCAGCGCCTATTCAGGTACACTGAGGGAGAATTTAACGTGGCCAATGCACCTAACCAGCACGTCTTTCGGACGTGGATGGAAACCTGAGCACCCCTGCAGACAGGGGAAGAACATGCAAACTCCACACAGATAGTGACCCAAGCCAGGAATCGAACCCGAGCCCCTGGCACTGTGAGGCAGCAGTGCTAACCACTGTGCCACCATGCTGCCCTTCTATGATACTTGTGTTATCCAGGCAACTGGAATTTCAGCTACGAACTTCTCCACTTTTTTGACTTTCTTTGAGACACCTCCATAAAACCCCAGCTCATTGCCTGTGTTTGGTTACCCTACACAATATCTCCTTTTTCTTGGTATACATTTTTACCTGATTATTCCCCGAGAAAACGCATTGGGACAATTTTTTACATCAAAGTTACAATAGATTTTCACGCTGGTTCAAAAGCATTTGCATCCATTTTCCCAAAGCTTGGATTGGGATCAGAAATTTGGCACGTGAGAAGCTACAGGCAATAAATGAATGTCTGGCTTTATTAGTTAGGAAACTAGGGTTCAGGGCCATTGACTTAATTAAGGTTGAAAAAAATAAGCAGAATGAAGTGTATCAGAAGTGACTGATAGAGGAGACTAAGCTTGGTTTGAGAAGTTGCAAAGATCACATGAAAGAAAAACTGAAAAGTACAGCTTCACAATTTTGAGATCCAAAGAAAAATGAGTGCGAGAAAATGAATTAAATATATCGGAAATCTTGCAAATCTAAAATCCTTCCCTCTGCCTCAGATGGGGAAGCAATATTGAAATTTTGAGGGGAGTTATTGACTTAGGAGTTGTTTAGGGTGATTTGTTAGCACACAAGAGAGAATGTTTCTGGAGGGATTAGAAATGGGAGCTCTAGAGGAACACAGTAAGAAGTCTCACAACACCAGGTTAAAGTCCAACACATTTATTTGGTAGTAAATGCCACTAGCTTTCGGAATGCTGTTCCTTAGTCAGGTGAGTGGGGAGTTCTGACCACAAACAGGGCATATAAAGGCACACACAGTTTACAGAATACTGATTAGAATGCCAGTCTTTACAGCTAATCTGCTATTCAAGTCTTAAAGGTGCAGACAATGTGAGTGGAGATAGCATTAAGCATAGGTTAAAGGGATGTGTATTGCCTCCAGACTGAGTTGGCCCTAGGACACATCCTCTAGGAACTCCTGCACTCATGTCCTGGAGCTGGGATGACTGACCTCCAATCACTTCAACCATCTTCCTTTGTGCCAGGTATGACTCCAACCGGTGGAGAGTTTTCTCCCTGATTCCCATTGACTCCAGTTTTGCTGAGATTCCTTGATACCATACTTGATCAAATGCTGCCTTGATGTCATTGTCTGTTACTCTCACCTCATCTCTTAAAGTTCAGTGCTTTCGTCCATGTTTGAAATTCAGCTCTTTTGTTCATGTTTGAACCAAAGCTGTAATGAAGCCAGGAGCTGAGTGACCCTGGCAGAACTCAAACTGGGTGCCAGTGAGCAGATTATTGCTGAGCAGGTGCTGCTTGATAGTACTGTGGATGACCCCTTCCATCACTTTACTGATGATTGAGAGTAGACTAATAGGGCAATACTTAGCCAGGTTGGATTTGTCCTGCTTGTTGTGCACAGGACGTAGCTGGGTAATTTTCCACATTAATGGGTGGATACCGGTGTTATAGCTGTACTGGAATAGCTTGGCCAGGGGAGCGATAAGTTCTGGAGCACAAGGATTATTGCCAGAATATTATTAGGGCCCATAGCCTTAGCAGTATCCAGTGCTATCTGCTTTTTCTTGATACCATGTGGAAGAAATCAAATTGGCTGAAGACTGGCACGTGTGATGCTGTTGACCTTCTGACTGAGATGAATCATCCACTCGGCACTTTTGGCTGAAGATTGTTGCGGATGCTTCAAACTTATCTTTTGCATTGATGTGTTGGGCTCCTCCATCTTTGAGGATGGGGATATTTTTCACTACGTTTTTTAATTGTCCACCACCATTCACGGCTGGATATGGCAGGACAGACAAAACCAAAACCTGATCCCTGTCTTGTGAGATCATTTGCCCCTCTGTCTTATCACTTGCTCCTTATGGTGTTTGGCATGCAAATAATCCTGTGTTGTAGCTTCACCTGATTGACACTTCATTTTGAGGCATTCCTGGTGTTGTCCCTGGCACGTCCTCTTGCACTCTTCATTGAACCAGTGTTGACACATCTCATGGATGCTCAGTTTTGACTTGCTCGAGCTATTTGATGTCTATCTATTTAGCACAGTGGTAATGCCACGCAACAGGCTGAAGGGTATCCTGAATGTGAAGATGAGACTTCATCTCCATGAGGACTGTATGATGGTCATTCCCACTGAAATTGTCGCAGACAGTTGCTTCTGTGGCAAGCAGGTTAGGTATGTTTTTGTCTCTTGTAGGTTCCCTAACCATCTGCCACAGTCCCAGTTTAGCAGCGATGTCTTTTAGGACTTGGCCAGCTCAGTCTGTGCTGGTACTATCAAGCCACTCTTGGTGGTGGATATTGAAACCTCTCACCAGAGTACATTCTGCACCCTTGCCACCCTCGGTGGTTCCTCCAAGTGGTGTTCAACATGGAGGAGTCCTGATTCATCAAGTGAGGAGGGGCATTGCGGTAAGTGATAATCAGCAGGAGGTTTCCTTATCCGTGTTTAACCTGGTTGCATGAGACATCCTCAGGCCTGGAGTCAGTGTTGTGTGCTCCAGGGCAACACCTTCCCAACTGTATAATATTCTGCTTCTGCCGGTGAGACACGACATACCCAGGAATGGCGATGGTGGTGTTTTGGACATTATATGTAAGAGATAGTTCTGAGAGTATGACTACCTCAGACTGTTGTTGACTAGTCTGTGAGACAACTCTTCGGCACAAGCCACCAGATGTTAGTAAGGCGGACTTTGTAGAGTCGGGAGGGCTGTTTGCCATTGTCATTTCCGGTGCCTAGGTAGAGGCCAGATGGTCCATGCAGTTTTATTCCTTTGTGTTTTCTTTGTAGCAGTTGAATACAACTGAGTGGCTTGCTAGGCATTTAAGAGTCAACCACATTGCTGAGGGTCTATTGGCTCAGTTACCAGTGGTGGCGATGTGCAAGAGATCGGAATTGGAGGAATGCAGTATTTATTTATTTAGCAAATGCAAAGTCCCTAAGCCAAACAGTTTCTTTCAGTCCTGCTGTGTTGAGTGTTAGTAGGCCTCTGCTGAGTCTGTGGATTGGACTCTCTTCTCTGGTGTGGCACAAAGTTTGTTCTCTCCTACAGGCATGTAGGAGGCTGACACTAATATCCCATCTGTGGAGACAGGCCAAGCAGGGGCTGAGGCCAGTCCTGAACCTGTTGAGGGTGGGCCACTCTTTTCCCTTGGAAGGTTGAAAGCAGGCAGCTGTTGGGTTGGGTTTGAGATCAGGTGCATGTTTGTCATGTCCAATGATTCCTATTCATTTTTCCAGGTGGAGTTTGCATTGAAGTCCTGTGCAGGAAGAATTTTCCATCAGCCTATTTGGTGTGTGTGGATGTGAAAACAAAAAATGCTGGAAATATGCAGCAAATGAGGTAGCATCTGTGGAGAGAAAGAGTTTACAATTCAAGCTGCTGACCCTTTGTTTGAACAGTCCGTTCTGATGAAAGGTCATCAACCTAAAACTTCAAATCTGATTCTGTTTGCAGATTCTGCCTAACCTGCTAAGTATTTCCAGCATTTTCTGTCTTTATTTATGATCATTTTCACATTGGTGCTTAGCCCCACAGTGACTCAGTGCAGGTCAGCGAGCACAGAGGTGATGAACAAACATGACCTTCTGATTTGGTGAATTAGGATTCAGGCAATAGAGTTTTGTTTCAGCGCAAGTTTACAGAATGTGGGAGGCCAGCCAGGAGAGTCTTGAACTAGTCTGAGCCTAGAGGTACAAAAAGCTTGGATGTGAGTTTTAGCAGAGAATGAGCTGTGGTGGGGGATAATGAGGTGGGATAGGTGCTCTTGTTGATGGAGAGGATGGAGATGGAGATGGGGTCTGAAGTTCAGGAGACGATCACACAGGGTGCTGAAGTTGTAAATAGCGCAATTCAGCCTCGCCGTAACAATGGACTTGGTGATTAGGGAATGGTGATTAGGGCAGGAATGAATAGTGGTCTCTTCGTTGGAACACTTTGTTTAACGCCAGAATGGAATGATGGAAGGATTTGGAATTAAGTCACTGTAGTGGTACTCCATCTCTTTTCCACCAGGGGATTTTCACAGTAACTTCATTGCAGCATTAATATAAGCCGACTTGTGACACTAATGAATAAACTTTAAAACTTTAAACTTTAACTATTTCAGATCTGTTGAAATCATCTATTGTGTGGTGTTCTGCATTCTTTGAAGAAGAGAAAAGTTTTATTGTGCAGAATACCAGTCCATGCCTGGTTTGTAGATTTGTATTCCTGGGATTATCTTTGTATTCCTGGGATTTGTTTTTAAAAAGTTAATGATGGTAAAAGAGCATTCATTTTCCTGGAATAAAAATTTCAATTCTGCTTCAAAATACGAAGCATAAAACATAGTCTTTGCCTTTTAAAATAATAATCCCTTTCCGGAAGAATCAAGTTTGTGAGCTGATAAGAAAATCAGCACCACCTGGTTTTAAGGTCTGCCAGTAAGCTCTAACCTTTTTGGTCTAACTTAAACACTCAATTACTGCAAGTAATGCAAGCTTTTTACTAAGAAAAATGTAATTTATAGCCAATTAAGCTCAGGAAGTTATTGACGATTTAGAGTAATGAAGCAAAGTGAAATGTACACATCTCAATAATATGCGATACTTTAGTTGATAAGCAGTAGTAGTTCTGTAATACGAAACGTTTACAAGCTTTACTGTGCAGGAAAGTAATGTAAAATATCACTAATTTTTAACTATTTTCTTCATTGCAAACAGTGTAGCAATTGTTTTGGTTCCTAAGTTGCTTGCCTGTACATTTAGTCTGTAATAATGTGCACGCAATTGCAGTTCTGGCATTCCCAGCCTCCTCTCCCATAAACCAAAACAAGCTGGGCACTCCAAAATTAAACCAAGACTTTGACAGAAGTAGTAAAAGAGATTTATGGTGTAAACCTAACCTTGTGCCTACAGTAAATCATTATTTAACTATATAATGGCTCGGGAATGAAGAGAAAAGGCGATGTGCCCACACTCAAACATTGAACTGTTTTTGCTTTTCAAACACTGATGAACCTGTTGTATAATTCCAGCACATTCATTTTTTTTTAAAGCTGTAAACAAAAATGTGGATTATACACTTCCCAAACGCTATTACAGGGCTTGGCACTATTGACTGTGTGTACCACATATGCAGAGAGGACATGACCACTAATTCTGTGTGTGATGCCATTTTTTAAATTATATCTGTAACGGCTATAATTCTGTTCAGAGTGTAAGTCCTCATCATAATCAGCTTCTGAGCAGCAGCCCAGGGCACCTTATTGCCATCACGCCAATGCTGCTCACTTTAATCTCCCTCAAATCCAAACCATAGGTAAGCAGTTGACATTTCCCTATAAATATGTTTAATACTAGCAAATGGAAGGCAAATCCATCAACAAAAGAACTTGCATTTATGTCTGGCTTTTCATGACCTCGGATGTCCCAAAGTGCTTTACAGCCAATGAAGCACTTCTGTTTAAAAAGTGTAATCATTGTTATAATGCAGGGAAACATGCCAACCAGTTCATACAGAACACGATCCTACAAACAGCAGCGCAATTAATATCCAGACTAGTGATATTATTCAACTCTGCCTCGCTAAATATTTTTAAGACGCGTGTTGATGGGTTTTTGATAGGAGAGGGGATTAAGGGTTATGGGGAGAGGGCAGGAAAGTGGAACTGAGCAGCGACAGATCAGCCATGATCTTATTGAATGGCGGGGCAGGCTCGAAGGGCTGGATGGCCTACTCCTGCTCCTATTTCTTATGTCCTTATGTTCTTATGTTCTTATGATGTTTGTGGATAAATATTGGCCAGGGCATCAGACAGCTCTATGAATGTTCCTTGGATAGCACCTTGAGATTCTCTCCATTCACCTGTAAAGTTAAATGGGATCTCAGCTAAATATCTCAGCTGATTTATTTGTAATGAATCATCTTGAAAACTTGTTGCTGGTAGGAATTGCTAGTCAGTTTTTATGCATTAAGGTATTTGCAGTGGAATAGACTAATTTCCCCGTGGGATGAGGTTGAAATAATTTCTGTCTAAGATCTATATCATTTAACCAATTAATTTCAAACTGTGGGATAATGAAATTTTCTGTGTAGCAAAGTGTCAGTTGCCAATAAGAGTTAACGAATTTTGTATTGCGTTACAATAAAATTATGTAGAATGGCACAGTGGTTAGCATTGCTGCATCACAGAGCCAGGAACCCAGATTCAATTCCTGGCTTAGGTCACTGTCTGTGTGAAGTTTACACATTCTCCCTGTGTCTGCATGGGTTTCCTCCGGGTGCTCCGATTGCCTCCCACGGTCCAAAAAATGTGCTGGTTAAATTCATTGGCCATGCTAAATTCTCCCTCAGTGTCCCCAAACAGATGCCGGAGTGTGGCGACTGGGGGATTTCCACAGTAACTTCATTGCAACGTTAATGTAAGCCTACTTGTGACTAATAAATAAACTTTAATTATGTCAGTTGCTGGCAAAAGTCATTATTGAGAAATATAACACATTGTTATATAATAGATACAGAGTGCTATATGAAGATTCCTCTTGAACATTTCCCTGATGAGGGGGCTATTGTCTAAAATCTGTTGCATAAAGTTCTTATTTCTTTGTGTGTGGTTGATTTAATCTTTATTAGATAAACATTACACAAATGTTCTTGAAGTTTAAAAATTATATCATGACTTTTTGTAAAAACTTTAAAGACTTAGCGAATTGTGGTTTGCCTCTCAGGCAAGCTTAAGTTTATTTAATCAGTTTTAATGTGCTTCGTGTTGGTTTGTACTTTGGAGATTTAGCTGTCATCGAAGTCATGCTGATCGCTGCAGAATAACCTTGCAAGACCTGTCTGATGAGGGGGAGGTTGGTAAGACAGGGAGGGATGGTGTTCAGCTGGAGTAAGTGGGATGGATGACAAAGGATAAAAGGGAATAGACTGAAATGACCATGGTCGTAAGCCAATCTGTGGGAGCAGAAAGATTGCAATATCAAATTGGCTTAAGGATTCACTCTGCAAAGCTGAACGGGGATATCTCAATGGAAACTCGGTGACATTTCAAGTTTTTAGGTGTCCAGATCACCAACAACCTTCCTAGTTCCCCCATGCCAACACTATAGTTAGCCCACCAATGCCTCTACTTTCTCAGAAGACTAAGGAAATTTGGCATGTCAGCTACGACTCTCATCAACTTTTACAGATGCACCATAGGAAGCATTCTTTCTGGTTGTATCACAGTTTGGTATGGCTCCTGCTGTGCCCAAGACTGCAATGAACTACGAAAGGTCATGAATGTAGCCCAATCCACCACGCAAACCAGCCTCCCAAACATTGACTCTGTTAACACTTCCTGCTGCCTCGGCAAAGCAGTCAACATAATTAAGGACTCCACGCATCCTGGACATTCTCTCTTCCACCTTCTTCCATCAAGAAAAAGATACAGAAGTCTGATGTCACATACCAGTTGACTCGAGAACAGCTTCTTCCCTGCTGCCATCAGACTTTTAAGTGGACCTTAAGTTGATCGCATTGATCTTTCACTACCCCCTAGCTATGACTGTAATACTACATTCTGCACTCTCTTCTCTATGAACGGTATGTTTTACCTGTATAGCACGCAAGAAACAATACTTTTCACTGTATGTCAATACGTGTGACAATAATAAGTCAAATCAAATCAAAAAAAAAATTGGGGGCTGGATGGTAGAGAAGGAAGATGTAAAGATTTCTTATGTTCTTATGTAAAGAAGAGATGCTAGATGGCAGGTGTTTGATAAAAGGAAAGAGAAGATCTGGTCATGATATAAAAAGTTCATAAACACGCTTGAGAAAGATACTTTAAAGTGATTGACAAGAGAACCATGGCCGACGCAAGTGAAAACTTTTTTTACACCATGAGTGATTGGGATTTGGAATGCACTGTCTGATTAGTTGCCAGAAACAAATTCAGTAATAGCTTTCAGAAAGGAATTGAATACGTACTTGAAGGGATAAATATTGCAAGAATATGGGAGAGTGGAACTAACTGAATCGCTCTTTGAAAAAGCTGGCACGGACTTTATGGGTTGAGTGGCCTCATTCTTTGCTATGGTATTCTTTGATCCTAAGTTCCAAAGTACATGGTATTAACCCTAATTATCTCCTATCTGAAATTGCTTTCACATCACTTGATGCGAAAACAAATTCATTGTAGACTTGCAATTCTGAATGCATTAACTCATCTTCAAATCACTGGATGTGCTTCACCAGGTTGGTGTTCTTTATGATTTGACAGCCTCCTGGGAGCACAGTTATGGCTGTACTGCCAACTCACACCCGTTTGGTGAGGGGCTACCAGAGCTGAGCACGTGCACACTTAAAACATCACTGTTTTGTTTGCTGGTCAGTTCTGTAGAAAAGATGATTCAGCTGTGGTTGATATACAGAGTTTATGGTGAAAAAATGTCTTCTTCAAAGTGTTGATTCTTTCATTCATTTGTGGGACATGGGCATCACTGGCTGGCCAGCATTTATTTGCCATCACTAATCGACTTTGAAGTGAGTAGCTTGCTAGGCCATTTCAGAGGATAGTTGAGAGTCACTAGACAGAGTCTCAACTAAACTCTAGAGTCACATGTAGGCTAGACCAGGTAAGGGCGGCATATTTCCTTCCCTAAAAGGCATTAGTGAACCAGATGTGTTTTCCAAATTCGACAATGGTTTCATGGTCATTAGCAGATTCTTAATTCCAGATATTTTTTGAATTCCACCATCTGCCGTAGTGGGATTTGAACCCGGATCCCCAGAACATTAGCTGAGTTTTTGGATTAATAATCTAATGATAAGACCACAAGGCCATTGCCTCAGTTTCTAGTGAGTTAAATTTAATTTATGCAGTGCTGCATTGCCGACTAGTATGCTGTGATGCAAAAGATTGCTTTGCACCAAGATCTGTAACTGTGGTACAACACCGTGCACATTATGTAGAGAACTGCTTAGTCAATATTTGGAATTTATGCACAACTAAAATTGGTTAAAGTTATGCCTTTATATTGCAGAAGTGACTTTTTGGTTTTTTTATGTTTTCTACCTTTCGTCTTGCTAGTCAACAGGATGGACAAGCCATTTGATCTCAGATCTCTGAGCATATTGCTAATTATCTAACCACTTCAAACATGGTGGGCCCGATTTTACCATTTTAATTTGAAGTGCTGAATCAGGGTGCAATTCAGATCCGAATTATGACCCTGTTCTCCAGTGACACCATACTCACTCTGCCTGAAAAAAAAGCAGTGATTCTGAATCGTGCTGCAGAAGCCTGTGGGTGAGGCTTATTGCACCCGAAATGCTGCTGTTCCAATTTTTGCCTTCAACTATGCATGTGCAGTAAAACAATTTTGAAAAATGCTCCCTGCCACATCACTCCCAGGTCACCTAAAGTAGCCTGGGAGCAATGGCCCCCAAAAACATTGCCCCACCGCCACAACATAACAGTTCCTCATTTCCACCCAGCTCCCCCCACCCGCTACCCAGACCGATAGCGGCCCTCTGCCCCACTTCTCCCCCCACCAATCATACGCAGACTGGCAGCCAAACCGCCCCCCCCAGAAATCCATCTGGCCCACTGAGTCAATTTAAATGTATGCAAATTAATTTAAATTGAAACAGGCGTGGTCCTGATCACCGCCATTTTAGGCTCTTGGTAAAGGGGAACAGGCATGGAGATGTGCACAGATTGCGCTACTCGCCTCACGCCTGACTTTACCAAGTTTACGTGCCCGAAAACGGGCGCAACTTGTTGGTGAAATTGGGCCCAGTGCCTCCCTCTATTAGTTTGTTTTCCTTTCACTCCTGGAATGGTTAAGAATTGGAATTCATCATATGGATTCAATTACTTTGCTCCTTTTTGTTTGCAGTAAACCAGTTGGACTTTTATTTGAAATATCACGTTTGCACAATTACAAGCTATGTGATTTCAAATGATCGGTCAGGCATCGATCCCTCTAGAAAGGTTTTGCCATCAAAATATAGATGATCTGAAGTAATTGTATAAAATGAAGGCTATTTCTGCAATAGAAAAGGGGATCAGTGTGGTGAATTAGGCACTAGCCCTTTTTACTTCGACATCTTGGCCTGGATTTTCACAGAGTCATGGTGACTTTATAGAGCTGCAGCAAATCCGGGTGGGATCTGGAGTCAGAGGTTCTGTCCTCATATCTAACAGGTTTCCTGACAGGGGAAAGAGAAAAGGATGTGATCATGCTTGAGGGAAGCCCAATCTCAGCAGGGCCATTTGAACTCAGTGTTGAGTGCAAATAGACCCCACTTTGACTGTTGCAAAGCCCATAATCCACAGTCTAGAAGTCACTTATTAATGGAGTAGATGTGAAGGCTCTTAAAGGTTACAGAACATCTATATAACTGTCATGGTGTAAATGACGTAATGCTCTTAAAAATGGAAAACAGGTTGTCATTGTCAGTGAAGGATTTATATTAAAAAAAACTACTAGTTTTACAAATTGTTTGTTGGCATTTCCCTAATGGCTGTTTATGAATGTTTGGCTGAATTGCAGAAGCTCTTGTGCCAGCAGAGGTTCTGAGTTCACAGTTTGATAATTCAATGGCTATGAAAGGATTTGCTGTCTTTGATGTGGGGATTATGAAAAAAGTCTTTGTTTTTATGTGAGATTAACCTCTTGAGATTTAAAAGGTTTGAATGGCCTTGAATGAATGGGGAGCTTTTTTAACATATAGCTAATGCGGTGTTACATTTTGAGAACATTATTTTGCTTCATGTCAACGTGGTTCCTGAGCTCTGCCCATAATAGATGTTGGTTGAGTTGACATGGATAGTGTAAGGACCAAAGGTGGTGGGTAGGTTGGCATTGAAATAGCATGGAGGATACACTGCGAGTGGGTGCATAACTGATGGTTTGGTGGGGTGGATGGTTGGTGAGACAAAGAAGATCTTACAGCTTGAACAAGTCCCAGAGAACAAGCCCATCTTGTCATTTGGCCATCTCTGTAGCTGCCTCTAATCTGTACTTGAGGGCAGCGGGCCCCATTCTATCCCACTCCCTATCCAGAGATTCAGCCATTTGGAGGCCTTTCTATCAAGCCGGGAAATTTCCCAACTCAAACTACCTGCCTTGGTGACGAAATTCCAGGCCCTTGTTTCAATTCAGCACCAGTATTTATGGCTTGGCTTCTGCTTTGGGGCCCTATACGGCTAAGCATGTCTCCCTCCTTCACCCATTCACATTTTGATTACTTTAATTTCGTAACTGCCCCACCCCCTGCCGCCATTCGTGATTTACAGCCTGGGGCAAATGTTCTGGTTGCTTATCCCTAAAACAGGTTCTGTGTAACTTCAACTGCTGGAACGAAAGATAGTTTTCTAAAGCATCAATGGTCTATTAAGCAATCTGATGGCATCATTATCAGGAACTACTTGAGGCAATTGCCCTTTTTGCAATACCACTTACTATCCAAATCAAGTCCATTTCTTCATTTTTCTTTATAAACAATTTTCTCAAAGCTTTTTTTAAAACTTGGCTGGAATTTCAGTGGGGTATGGCTTTCATGTAACTCATGAACTAACTGTTATGGTAATATATGAATATTCTATAAGACAGAGACCGATGTGGGAGCTTCTGTTTAGTGGTTTGTGTACATTGCATAGGTGGTGCGCTGTAACTGACGTTTTAATATTGGGGGAGCAACTTTCTTAAAATAACATGCTACTTATGAGTTGATTCCATATGTTCTTTTGATCTTCCAATGCAGATGGCTGACATCTTAGATCAAAAGAACTTTAATACTCAGCTCCATACTCTTTGGTATCCTCAGCCTTCCGCCAATTCCTTGGCCCACTCCCCTGTCTCTAGCCTGCTCTCTTCAGCTCTGCTCACTACTTTTCATGCAGCCTCCAGCCTTTTTCCCCCTCCCAGTCCCAAGCCATACTTCAAAAACCGGTTCTGACATTAACTGGGAAGAACCTTGTGAATTGCAGGGTAATTTCCAAAAAGCCTCTCTCTTCACTACTTTGGGATGGGATGTGTCACTTAATGCAGTTCCAGTTTTAATAGAGCTTTTTCCCAAAGTCAGAGGGAATTCTACACTCACACATCAAAAGCTCACTCTCAGTTTGGTTCAGGAACTAGTTTTTGATCTACAGAACATGAATCCCCAAAGGGTTTCTCTGTAGCTTAGAGAGAGGCTCTATTTTAAAATTCCAGTAGTTCCAGAAAGCCATTTTATATGGGAACTAACTCTTAATGTACGGAGGCGGAATTTCCCAAAAGGCTTCCCAAAAGTTTTGGAAAGCTCAGGTTGTTTAACTGGGAAATTGTTTAATAACTGGGCAATCCTCAAATCTGAGACTAATGGGGAAATTAAACATCTCAATTCCTTTTCTCCCGAAGCATTTGTTTCCTCTTACTTCTTTCCTTTTCACTCATGCTCCTGAATTTCTGGTCATCCCTCCCACCCTTTGTACCTGTTTCTTTGTGCTCCTCCATCCTTTCTCCACTCCTTATATCATCAGTTGTGGCCATATTGACCCCCTCTCGGTTTCCTGCATTCACCACTACACATTGCACCTGTGACTGAGATCTAGCCGCTCCACCCTCAGCCACAGTCTTAATCCAAAGGTATTGTCAGCTGCTGGCTTGTAGTATTCCCTCCCCTATCTGAAACCCTGTACTTTCACTATCTCAAGCTAATAGCAATCCAGTCAATTTTATTCCTGTGCTCCATCCTCATAGCACTGCAAGTTTATTTATTTCAATTGCCCATCCAATTTATTTTTGAAATTATTGATTGTCTCTGCTTCCACTACCCTTGGGCAGCAGTTTCCAGGTCACTACCACTTGCAATGTAAAGTTATTCTTCTCCACTACCCCGCTCCACCAGTACCACCATCACCACAAACCCCCCACCCCCACTGCCACTACCCCGACCTTTTGATAAAAATAAATTCTGCCCATCTTCTCTCTAAAAGTTGCATGATCCTGCTTCTTCAGCATCATAGGCTGCCCAGGTTTTCCCAGTTCTTCCTCAATTCTCTTGGAACTTAGACCTTCCTTTGCCAAAACCTGTATCGGATTCTGTTACACACTTTCTGTATCTCCCAAACTGTTGGACTACCCCTCCCTGTGCTCCTAAGTAGCAGAAATCTCTTTCCCGTGCCAGTGATTTTAGATCCCAGGATTTACCCCAATAGACCTGGAGCAAAAACAAAGTACTGTCAATGTTGTAAATCTGAGATAAGAACAGAAAATGATGGAAGTACTCCCAGAGCTTGACTTGGCAATGTTCCTAGACTACTGGATCTGCTCTCAGGCCTGCCAGACCCCGGGACCCCCCATCAAAGTACTGCTAGACTCTGAAGCCCAATCCCAATATATCCTAACCGTGAGCCAATTTCCCAGTGCTCTTAAAGCTCGAAGCTGGCATAATCCAGATAAATCAATGTGCCAGGTGGTATTACTTATTAAAATCACTTACTTATAAAGTTTTTGGCTTATTGTGCAGAGTCACAGTATGTCAACTTTTATAGAAACTTTACATGTACACTTCCTGACCATCAAACTTCCACACTCTGAAGCAAATTGCTGCCAAAAAACCCTTTTGAAGGAATATAATTTTTTAAAAAAACTAAATAAGTCATTTGTATCATAGGAAAGAAGCTCATTGCCGAGCACAGAACGCAGGATCAAATCAAAATTTTCTCTCAAATATAGTTGAGGTTGTGATCTGCAGCTTAAATAGCAATTAACCTTTCACATTCAGTGTTTACTTTACATTAATTAAACCTTGTAGCCTTTAAAACAGAGAAGTTTTACTGCACCTCTAAAAACACATATCTGATTTACTGTGAGTAACTTAATGATAAACTTACTGCTAATATAAAAATAGTTTATCCAGAGTGCAATTCTTGTCCATCACACTGTATTGCACTCAAATGTGAGATAATTGGTGCAAAAGCCAGAATGTCCAAATTCTAATTCCAGTCCAAGGTGAAGCTAGAAGAACAACTAAACTAATGTCTTGGCCAATGTGTAACAACAATTAATTGTTATCACCTTAAAGAAACACTGTTTCAATTTAGCAGTCGAAATATGCATGCCACAATACAAGATATAACGTGGTCCTTGTAAAAAAAAACTGTATTGACCACAGTAAACTGGGCTGAACCTACAAACAGTGGTAAATATTCAAAGAAGTAAATTGCACAATATAAAGCCAATACATACCTTAAAAGAGAAAGGTTCCAATTCTGTAACTCTACAATCATAACCAGCAAAATAAGGAAAGAGACAACATCAAGATTTAGAAAAGAACTTGCATAAATGCAAGAAAAGTGGACAATGGACAATTGAAATTTAAGACTGAGATTAATTTTTGTTAGGTAATGATACCAACTGTTATGAAGCAAGGACAATTTGTTGGCGATAAAGTACACACCAGCTATGTTTCCTTATGTTCTTGTGATCTAATTGAATGGTGTGGAAACTTGAGAAAATGAATAGCCTATGTCTTTTAGTATAAGACACAGTACGTTGCCCTGTTGACATTTATTCAGAGAATACGTACAGTACAGAAGGAAGCCATTTGGCCCATCACGTCTGCACCAACTGTCCAACAGGGCATCTTACCCAGGCTGTATCCCGGTAGCCATATATACCAACGCTGCCACTCCACCTAACTTACACAGCTTTGGTCTGTGGGAGGAAACTGGAGCACCTGAAATGAAAGGAACCCATACAGATATGGGGAGAATGTGCAAATTCCACACATATAGTCACCCAAGACTGGAACTGAACCCAGGTCCCTCAAGCTGAGGCAGCAGTGCTAACCAGTGGAACCCCTTTATTATATGCAAGTGTAGGTAGACTATTCAGCCATTAAGCATATTGTTGCTAAGAATTCTTATCTTCGCTTTTGCCAGCCATTAGACATGCTTTAGATATTCCATAGACGAGTCCTTCCCAAATATTTCCCTGGTGTGACCCCCATTTTAATGCCTCAGAATTTGTGTAACCCTGGAGTGAAATTTGGGATGGCAAAGGGCTATTGGGGGAGACTTCAGTTGTCAAGCTGGAAGAGTCGAGGGAGTAAGATTCAGCACTGGAGGGAGTTGATGAAAAGGCAAGGTTTCTACAAAAAATCTACCTTTTCATGGGTTTTTCTTTTGCAGCGGCAATTGGGCCTAAGAAAGCAGTCCATTTGTCCATGCCCCTATGAAAAGAAGACCCAAGGATTTAGAGGGACCTTGCAGCTTTCAGGAATCAGCCAGATCTCTGTAGCAGCAGCCAATGCTGTCTTGGAGCTTGGGACACAAAATCTCATGGGGTTTGGGAAGCACTGCATTGGAGCAAGATCGTAGATTATTTTTGAGAGAAGCAATGGCCTAATGGTGTTATCACTAGACTATTAATCTAGAAACTCAGCTAATGTTCTGGGGACCTGGGTTCGAACCCTGCCGCAGCAGATGGTGGAATTTGAATTCAGTTTATTTTAATTTGGAATTAAATATCTAATGATGACTAAGAAACCATTATTGATTGTCATAAAAACCAATCTGGTTCACTAACCTCCTTTAGGGAAGGAAATCTGCCATCCTTACCTAGTCTGACCCACATGTGACTCTAGATTCACAGCAATGGTTGACTTTGAAATGCTGTCTGAATTGAGAACAGTTAGGGATGGACAATAAATGCTGGCCCATCCCATAAAAGAATTTTTTAAAAATTACCCTGCTAGTTAGATTTGTAAATGTGCCAAACATGATTTCTCTGACACTAAAAGGCAGTTAGAGAGCAGCTGATATAGCACAGATCATAATAGAATCTGACGCCTCCTTGATCTGTATTGATGAATGCAATACAAAGTGATGCATTCTCCAACTGGGTCACTAGGACAGTGAGAGAACCTGACATGAAGGAATCAATATATTTGTCATAATTCATGTATGATATTAGCGGGAGAAATATTTTTTAAGATATTCTTATAGCCCACCCAGAAGTACATGATGTCTGAGAAGTGGAAATATGAAATTTGGTTTTGAAGTTGCTCCTCTATCCAACTGTTAGAAACAAGCTGTCAGAATATTAATAGAAAGAGTTGAAGAAGAACCTTTGTAATTAATTTTTAAAATGGGTGATACTGGAGGCACTTGTTTAAAAGGAATATAGTCAAAAAGGTTCTTAGAAGTCAGATTTGTGAGCCTCACTCAAGTGCTTTATTTTGGGTAACAAAGTTTAAAATGATCAGATTCTGATACTTTATCATTTACAAACTGCTGTTTTTATTTGGAAAGATGAATAGCTGTTGAATTGTCCTCGTCAGTTTTCGGTTGGACCAGTTTTTTGCTCTAAGTAGAAAGTGGGCAGAGAAAACCATCATCAAAGACAAACATGGATACGCATCCTCTATAAGAAAACCAACAGACAAATTGGACTAAGAACAAGCTGAGCGTAGTGTGGTGACATTGTTTTAAGGAGGTGCCTATGCTGTGTACCCACTTGGTCAGTCCTCCTGGTTTAATTCTTGATCTTATTAGCTGCAACAAATCTCAGATTTTAAATGGTAAAGGGTGATCCCACTGTGTTAGTCAAAGTGTGATAATGATAGATTGGGTTGATCAGTGCCCAAAGAAATTCCATGTAGTTGGTGCCATTTTGGCTTTGCGCATTTGCTGTTTCTAAATGCTGTCTGCTCTGCCAGAAAGCATCGTAGCTCAGCAACCAAAACCCTGAAAGCCTAGGGAATCGAGATTGGACTAGGGTATACAGTTGCAACATGCCAAAAATGTTACGTTTAGTGAAATTTGAGTTCCTTCTGTCACATGCAGGGCTTGACACTCAGGGAGTAACACAGCTAAGGTCAGCGTTGGAAACACAAAACAAGACCTTGTTTGTCAACAGTAATGTTGTGGCGTGATGGAGAAAAATGTACGGAAGGCAAATAAAAATACTTTCCAAGCAAGTTACAACTTCCAGAATACAGAATTCAGTTATGGAGGCAGATGACAGCCTGGTATCTTCTGGGTTTTTTTTTGCTAAGTAGGGATTTGATCTGAAAGGTGCTCCCGGGCCATTGCTAAAATGTATTTATGAAAAGATTTTTTTACAAATTTATCCCCAGGCAATAACACATGGCAGGAAATGAGCCTGGAATTTGGAAAGAGTTTTGATACAGTAGCTGCCACTTGTGGCCAACTCAAAGCAATCCCTTCAGAATATTAGAATTCTCAGTGAGTGTCATTTCATCACTCAAAAGTAAGATTCACCAACTTTTATTTTGGATACTGAGGTCACCAATTTGAACAAAGAAATACATGTGGCTTATAAATAATAAAACCAAAGGCAATCACAGGTAGTTTATTTGTCTTTATGATGTTTAAATAAAATACAATTGAAGATTTTAATCTTTTCTTCTTCCAGAATCATTGTGGCCCAAGATTGGAGTACCTCTGAAAGTTGTAAAAACCAAAGAAAACAAACTGAGTAATAGGTTCTTTCCGTACGATGAGATTGAAACTGAAGCTGTCTTGGCAATTGATGATGACATCATCATGTTGACTTCTGATGAACTGCAGTTTGGTTATGAGGTGAGTGCATGGTGTTTAACATGGAAACATTGTCACCCCCAAGTATAAGCTTGTTCCACATAACAAATCAGTGTAAAAATTGTGCATTCTCTGGCTATGAAACTAATCGAAAGATATTTGTCACATCATATTATTATGTATGATGCAGCACAAATTAATTTGCATATGCAGGCAACTGAATATATATTGGATCTGCTTTGTGCACCAATTTGTAATGAATGAAACTTAGAAAGTTAGTTATTTTCTTCCATTACCAAACAGCTTTTCCTTGTTGCCCCAATTCTGTTCTACGCTTAAGTTTCATTTGATTTGATTTATTATTGTCATATATATTAGTATACAGTGAAAAGTATTGTTTCTTCCAGACAAGGCAGACCGTTCATAGAGAAGGAAAGGAGTGCAGTGTAGTGTTACAGCCATAGCTAGGATGTAGAGAAAGATCAACTTAATGCGAGGTAGGTCCATTCAAAAGCCTGATGACAGCAGGGAAGAAGCTGCATTTGGCTACTTCTGTGTAGAATTTTAACTAACTTACTGTACATTTATGTCATTCATAAAAAGACTAACGCTAATACTTAGACATATAGTTTACCAGTATGGGAGATTTGTTAATTTTTACCAGAATTGCATTATGTTTCAGTATCATGCAAAATATAGTATTATCAGTATCCTGTCAAGGCATATGTGGGGAAGGAGGCCATCAGCTCAGTTGGTGTGTGAAGCAAATTAACCACAACATGGTTTGATCTCCTTTTTGGCTGAGGTGGACTTGGAGTCTGCCTCCTCATCCTATCCACAGTAAACAAATCACAGCACTTACTGTGGTTCCTCCAATAATTGCCAAGAGTCTGCAGCGGGAGGACTGAAGAAGAAAATCAGGATATATCTCCCCCATACAACAGGAGAGATGTGGAAGAGCTGCAGTTCCCAGTGGTACCTGCAGTACATAGATAGGTTTAAACTAGTACTTGGAGAGACTTTGCCGTGTTCCATCTTCACCTTGGTGACTTGAGGCTAATTCTCCCTTTCCATCATTGACCATCCATGACCTCAGGCTGCTTGTGTTTTGAGAGGAGGAAAGAAAATGGCAGAAAACTGAACAGCAACTATAGCAACAGGCTATAGAGGAGGGTTGCATGTGGTAGGGCAGATGATGATGGTGGCCAGGGGAGGAGGGGGGAGCGGAAGCTGGAACAACAGGAAGGAAATGACAAGTCGGAGATGGATTAAGAATTTCACTATACTCGATTCAAAATGTAATCTGAAACTGCAGCATTCACTAGAAATTAATTCAGCTTTAAACAGATGCAACGCAGTAGCTAAAACAGTTACAGATTTCCCCATCCCAAATGCTGGACTTGATGATTTCACAAAACTAATCAACATTTATCCTAGAGGCTCACTGCAAATCAGCTTAATTCCATAAATCTCATCAACCGACTGCAATGATTCTGAAAATTGTTTGGATTGTCGGCATTAAACAGTGGTTCAGTATTTTTAGAAAAGAGAAATAGGAGATGTATTTGTGAAATAAATTAAGTGCATGTTTTCCAAAGTATTTCCATGAATCTAAGAAAATCCTTGGTTCTATACAATGGAACAGATTGAATTTAGAGATGAGAGTAAGTTGGAGAATAAGAAGTGGAGGAGTGATGGGGAGTGAGCAGGTTGGTGGAAGGAAAGAGGAATAGAGAAAAATGAAGTATTGTGAAGCTTGTTATTTCTTCCATTACCAAACTAAAGAAAGGGAACTAGTACCAGAGATGACTGGTTGAAATGGAAGGATAGAGGATATGGAGCAACATAGCAGGTGAGTTCAAGGAAAATAGCACAGAGAAAATCATAGCTCACACTTTGAGAGTTAGTGAGATACATTTTTCACACTTTGTGAATTCATGTCCCACAGCTTATTGCAAAGTTAGTGAATATTCAGAACTGTTTGCTTTTATTGTGTGTATAGATCTAGTTTCTTCCCTTCAAACAGCATTCAGGTTAAAGCAATGTGTAAGAACACTTTGCTATACTGATGTCACTTATGGGGGAACCTTACGTCCCCTCAGTTAAATTTCTGTAGCAGCTGCAACATTGATAAGATGGTAGTTGTTTCACGATGAGTTTTTATAAGGCGTGTCAGTATTAGGAATATCTTAGAGCGAGGACTGAAAATTTTAGTCAAGACTTGAGACACAGTATGCACTTGTTAAATTATATTTGTTGAGAGGCTGAATGAGAAATTAAGCAAAGTTTAAAGTGGTGTTGTCTTGTGGCACAGTGGGTAGGGTCCCCACTTCTGAGTTGGAAGCACTGCGTTTGAGTCCCACATGATGTGGAGATGCCAGCGTTGGACTGGGATAAACACAGTAAGAAGTCTCACAACACCAGATTAAAGTCCAACCAGTTTACTTGGTGTTGTGAGACTTCTTACTTTGAGTCCCACCCCAGGACTTGATGGCAAGGAAGGTACATTCATAACACAGTTAAACAAGTTGAGTGTGCCAATCTTCAAATCCCTTCAAACACATGGCATGGTGGCACAGTGGTTAGCACTGCTGCCTCACAGTGCCAGGGACCTGGGTTCAATTCCTGGCTTGGGTCACTCTCTGTGTGGAGTTTGTACATTTTCCCCATGTCTGCGTGAGTTTCCTCCAGGTGCTCTTGTTTCTCCCACAGTCCAAAGATGTGCAGGTTAGGTGGATTGGCCATGCTAAGTTCTCCCTCAGTGTACCCAAACAGGCACTGGGGTGTGGTGACTAAGGGATTTTCACAGTAACTTCATTGCAGTGTGAATGTAAGCCTAATTGTGACACTGATAAATAAACTTTAATTTTAAACGTTAAACTTTAACTTAATGGTGTGGTAAGAGCGGGAGAGATGGGCAGTGACGCCCTTCAAGCTACAAGCCCCTGGCATCAGGCTAGTAACCTGTTCCTCAAACAAGTAGCATTGGAAACAGACAAATGTCTGCCTTAGTGCATCACTAGGTTCGGAAAGAAAACTGGAATTAAAGTGGTGGAGTAGGAAGGAGTGCTTTGATACAGGGATAATAGTTCTATTGTTTCTCAAAAGGGAAAAAGAAAATTAATACAAATGCAGGACACAGTCGATATGTATATTTTCAAGATTTTAAGAAGGGTAATGGAATACAATTTGAAAATGTCTTAATAAGGAGCCCCAAAAGTTTTTTTTAAATATAATTCATGTTGAATCTACATTCTTGTTAAATCTGTTGTTTTCATTTCAAAATTGTAAAAAAAAGTAGCAACAATCAGAAAAGTAAATTGAACTTCTGCATTATATTTTGTGTGTGATTGGCTAACAGCAAATATGTTCTACACTACTATTAGCCTGTGGAAAATCTGCTGAATAAAATTAGCTGGCTTATGTGTGAATGCTTTACATTTAAAAAAAACCCAAGAAGTAAAAATGTTAATAATGAAAATGTTGCTGCCTCTGACAGAATTTTCTTTCCCTTTAGGAAGTTAGTCAACCAACTGTTAAATTTCAATCTTTCCTGTTTTATTTCAATTGGTGAACAAAGACAACCTATTTGGCACAAATCTGAGGGGAAAAAACTGTCAGCTTTTTAAAAAAGGACAAATCAGTTTCCTTGTTATAGTTTGAAGAAACCAGCATGAAGAAACACACTGCACTGGTTGAAGTGGATCATCATATTTTCTGATTTTCCCTCAACCAGCAGGCATTAGTAGGTGGTGTTAATAAACTAGAGTAAATATATTATTTTTATTTTACTTTTGATTTCTTCTTTTAATGTTGCTCATGGATGACTTGTGTTTTAGCAAGGTAATGAAGGCTTTCTTTGTCCCAACGTCCGCCATTTCTCGGTCCGGACTCTCAAAGAGATTTAACGACTAAGCATATCATTTCCTAAAGTGATTGATATAACGGATGCAGGACAGCAAAAGCAAGAAGCTGCACCTTTGACAGTGTAGGAAACTCATAGTTTGCAGGAATATCATGCTGCTACGCGGTAGTTTCTTTTCTCCATCAGACATTGACTGGAAAAGAAATAAGGTTGTTTTTATAAGTTCAATTTATAAATTATGAAGTAATGCTTCAAGTGAAATTAGGTACGAACACAAGATTTGTACAAGTGCGGGCATTGTTTGAACCATATTCCACCTATACTCGCATTACAGGGGGTCATTAGTACAAGTCTGTTTTGACATTTATGCAGGGACATAAAGCTCCTCTCTCTCTTCATAAGAATATTCTATTCCTATATTTTACAATCATCATGCGAACACAAAGTATGGGAAAAATTAGGTTGTTTTTCCCATGAATTTGTCTGCTTCGGCTCATTTATGTACAATGTTTGCTCATCGATACACTGCAACTTACCCCTGAAGGAGGTGAAGAAAAATCAAATAAATTTCAAATTCAAAATATTTAAGCAAAAACTTCACCTATGGATCTAACCTTACGGCCTACACTATTAAACTTTAACCAATTCTCTTCCATGAGTAAGATTTGCAAAGTCTAAAGTAACTTGTTGAAGAGAGTCAAAAAAATGGATCAATCTGTGTTCATGTCTATCCATACCTTCATTGCTACACCTCAAATGCAGCCCTTCGGGGCAGCACAGTGACACAGTGGTTAGCACAGCTGCCTCACAGCGCCAGGGACCCAGGTTTGATTCCAGACTTGGGTCACTGTTTGTGTGGAGTTTGCACATTCTCCCCATGTCTGTATGGATTTCCTCCGGGTGCTCTGGTTTCCTCCCACAGTCCAAAAAATGTGCAGGTGAGGTGAATTGGCCATGATAAATTCTGCCTCAATGTTCCCAGACAGGCGCTGGAATGTGGTGACTAGGGGATTTTCACAGTAACTTCATTGCAGTGCGAATGTTTCCTCCCACAGTCCAAAGATGTGCGGGTTAGGTTGATTGGCCATGCTTTAAAAAAATTGCCCTTAGTGTCTGGAGACATGTAGGTTAGAGGGATTAGTGGGTAAAATATGTAGGGATAGGGGGGTAGAGCCTGGGTGGGATTGTGGTCGATGCAGACTCGATGGGCTGAATGGCCTCTCTCTGTACTGTAGGGTTTCTATGATTTCTATGAATGTGAGCCTACTTGTGACTAATAAATAAACTTTCCCTTTACTTTTCGTGTGTTGCCTCACACAGTCTTGGTGAACTTGCCAGTGAGAATAGGATCTGGTATTATGTAAAGGAGTGGAACCTCATCATGCCAAGTGCATGGGTCAAAAAAAAGGAAAGAAGATTGGTTCCTTCATCTTTACATAAACCTTTTTCTGACTTATATGGTACTTAATAATGTGGCACTTGAGAGGGTTTATCCACAAGGAGTAATTCAAAATGACAGCATTTAATATTGTTTCTGTTGTGTTTCTAGGAGATTAGACATTTACTTCTGTAAATGCACACATTAGTAAGTAAGCTCTGAATGAAACTTGTTTGTCAAATATTCATTGATTAAAACCATTTTTTCATCTGCTTTTATTTGTGCAACCCGTTTATCCAAGTTATTGCTTGGATTTTTATCAAGGCAAATGCCAGCACAGGCTGTGCATTCTAGCAATGCTGAAGCTTCTCCAAAGTCAGTAGAAATCTCAGTGGCAGCCAGTATAGTATCGCTCTATCGTAAGTGCCCAGCACTGGATATCTCTGAACATAGTCTCTATAACACTTGTGACTCTTGAAATTCTCTCAGGAAGGGTACAGAATGTAGCCATGGTGCAACATCTGACGTACTTCATTGTGATTAACGTATTAAAACTCCTTGCATTATGAGATCAGCTGTGAGGCAGTAGCATTCAATTTGTGGTTTCAAAATACAAGTGAATTGCCCTTGTGTACACCATCGCCATTTCTTACCCTGGTAATAGATGTATTCTTCACCTTTTGAGGTTCTAGACCAAAGGATGGATTGCATCTATTTTAAAATTTGGTATATCAACACTTGCTTTGAGTGTGACTAAGAATCAGTTTTGTTTTTAATTAAACTCATAATTGCAATGTTTGCTTAGGAAATCCGATCCCCAATCAAAAAATGAAGGAAGTGTTAGATAACTTAACATTTTAGCACAAGACATGCAAAACAAAAACAAAAAACATGGGATAAACTCAGCAGGTGTGGCAGCATCAGCGGATAGAGAAATGCAGTCAGCATTTCGCGTCCGTATGACCCTTCTACAGATCTATAGACCCTTCCACAGATGCTGTCAGACCAGCTGTGTTAATCCAGCATTTTCTGTTGCTATTTCAGATTTCCAGCATTCATAGTATTTTGCTTCCACTACAAGATATCGGCTGTGCATAATCTAAATTATTTACTTCGGTATTGCACAGTAATGACATTCAGGTGAATCTATACAAATAATAGCAACAGGAGGAATAATTATTTTCTCCATTGTTTGAAGTTATTCTGCATAAATAACTTAATTGAAGAGTAATCAATATACTAGAAACATCTACTAGTGCTCCTCATCAACTAACTGCTTAAGTGTGAGAGAAGTCCAGGATAAATTTTCATTCTGATTTGGTTCTAATTTACCATTCCTCTTCTGGTTCAAATTTTTAAGGCTAAGATCCAGTACAGTTCTTAAAATAACTCAGCAGTAGCTAGATAATGTTTTCAACCTCTTGGAAGGTCAGACTGAGCAATGTATCGCAAAAGATGGTGGTTGCCACTGAAGGCTGTGGAGGTCAGGTCATTGAGTGTATTTAAGATAGAGATAAATACATCCTTGATTGGTAAGGAGATCTAAGATTATGGGGAAAAGGCAGGAGAATGGGGTTGAGAAACTTATCAGCCATGATTGAATGATGGAGCAGGCTCAATGGGCCAGATAGCATAATTCTGCTCCTATGCCTTATGGCCTTATGTTGAAGCTTAGAAATTTGAACTGTGTTGTGTCAAAACTTTATAAATCATGCTCCCATTTTATGTTTAGTTGGATTTGATTGTCTGTGTACAATATTCTTAAGGTTGCATAGTGAGCACATAATAAGTGGGTAGACATACAAAACAACAGTTTTTTAAAAAAAACTACAAATGAAAAATGGACAGTCAGCAGCAGTTACCAATAAAATAAGGGAGAAAGCAGACCAGTGAGAAACACAGTTCGTCTTGCGTTTTCCTCTCAACCAGCCAATTAAGGATTCAAAATAAGGTTTATGTAGCAAAACTGAAAAAAAAGTCAATGACATGATTAAACTTGACTATAAAATTCCTTCATCTTTTAGTACTCTCATTAACATTTGTACTTGGAGGCATCAACATCTTTCAAAAATCAGGAATGGCAGTTAATTTTTCTCCAGCCCTGTCAGTTTGTGCCCCAGGCTACCATTACTTGCCAGCGTGCAACAATATGATTCTGTCAATGCAGCAGGCAAGATCACCTCAGGACTTCTGTTTCTACAAATAAATTGAAAACAAGCTGCAGAAGACTTTTCCCACCTATTTTAAGCTATTGTTTATTTTTTTTTGTTTCTGAGAGTCTAGCTGCAATAGAAGGTCAGACCAGAAAAAGAGAAACGGGCAGATGATTAGTACGTTCATTATCATTATAGAGGGTGTCCATGAGCCTAGGTCAGGACTTGCTGAGCAGGGGAGTGGGGGGTGGGGGTAGCCAGAGAGCAGTAATGGAAGGAGCAACTGTGGTAGATGGGTTCTCAAGTAGTGACCTCCTGCTTCCTCCTGTATATTTTCATAGAATCATAGATTGCTTACAAAGAGATCTCGGGGTACATGTTCATAGCTCCTTGAAATTGAAGTTACAGGTGAACAGAGTGGTGAAGAATGCATTTGGCATGGTTTGGTTTTATTGGTCAGAACATTGAATACAGGAGTTGGGATATCTTGTTGAAGTTGTACAAGACATTGTTAAGACCACAGTTGGAATATTGTGCAACTCTGATCACCCTACTATAGAAAGGATATTATTAAACAAAGAAGAGTGCAGAAAAGATTTACTAGGATGCTACTGGGACTTGATGGATTGAGTTATAAGGAGAGGCTGAATAGACTGGGACTTTTTTCTCTGGAGCAGAGGAGGCTGAGGGATGACCTTATAGAGATCTGTAAAATAATGAGGCACATAGACAAGGTAGATAGTCAATATCTTTTCCCAAAGGTAGGGGAGTCTAAAACTAGAGGGCGTAGGTTTAAGGTGAGAGGGGAGAGATACAAAAGTGCTCAGAAAGACAGTTTTTTCACACAGAGAATGGTGAGTGTCTGGAACAAGCTGCCAGAGGTAGTAGTAGAGTTGGGTGCAATTTTATATTTTAAAAAGCATTTAGATAGTTACATGAGTACAGTGAGTATAGAGGGATTATGGGCCAAATGTGGGCAATTGGGATTAGCTTAGGGGTTTTAAAAAAAAAGGGTGGCATGGACATCACATGGAATGACTTGAATTGGCTGAAGACTGACATATGTGATGCTGGGGATCTTGGGAAGAAGCCAAAATGGTTCATTTACCTGATACTTCTGGTTGAAGATAGTTTACCCTTGTCTTATGAATTGACGTGCTGGACTCTCACATTATTGAGGATGGGGCTCCTCCTCCAATTCATTGTTTAATTGTCGACTATCATTCATGACGAGATGTGGATGTCCAAAGGTAGATTGGCCATGCTAAATTGCCTCTTACTGTCAGGGGACCAGCTAGGTTAAATGCATGGAGTTATGGGGATAGGGCCTGGGTGGGATTGTGTTTGGTGCAGACACAATGGGCCAAATGGCGTCTTTCTGCACTGTAGGGATTCTACGATTCTGTGATGTGGCAGGCATGCAAAGCTTTTGATTTGATCTGTTGGTTGTGGAGTCAGTTAGCTCTGTCTATCGCATGCTACTTTCACTGTTTGAAATGCAAGTAGTCCTGTGTTACAGCTTCATCAGGCTGACACTTCATTGTCAAG
Source organism: Carcharhinus amblyrhynchos (assembly GCF_965287045.1). Lineage (NCBI taxonomy): Eukaryota > Metazoa > Chordata > Chondrichthyes > Carcharhiniformes > Carcharhinidae > Carcharhinus > Carcharhinus amblyrhynchos. Next base: position 7,037,092 of record NC_137329.1, on the reverse strand, counting down.
TATATCACAGAACACAGAAAATAGAAGCAGGAGTGGGCCACCTGACACTTCAAGCCTGCCCCGCCACTCAATACGATCCTGGCTGATCTATGCTGGCCTCAGCTCCTTTCTGTGCCATTTCCCCCTAGCCCTCTATTCCTCAATCTATCAATATTTATCCACCTCTACGTTAAGTACTTCTAATGATCCAGCCTTCACTACCCTTACGGGAACAGAATTCCAAAGATTCACCACCCACTGTGAGAAAACATTTCTACACACCTCAGTTTTCAATTATCTTTATCTTGTAGCTATGTCCCCTTATTCGAGGCTCTTCCACCAGTGAAAATATCCCACCATTTACCCTGTCAAGCCCCCTCAGGATCTTATGTGTTTGAAAAAGGTTACACCTCACTCTTCTAAATTTCAAAGAATACAGACCCAGAACTATTTACTCTCTTTTGAAAGGACAACCCTCTTATCTCAGGAATTAGCCTGGTTCTCTTTTGGACTGCCTCCAATGTTATTAAATGTTTTTTTAAGGTAAGGACCTTACACTTCTCCACATTAAACCCCATTTGCCAGGTTTCCACCCAGTCACCCAATCTATCTATATCCTGCTGCAAAATATCCTAATCACAATATTCCACCTATCTTCGTGTCATTGGCAAATTTGGAAATCTTGCATTCTGTTTCTTCCTCCAGGTCATTAATGTAAATAGTGAACAATTGCGGGTCAAGATGTGATCCCTGCAATACTCCACTGGTTACATCTTTTCAATCTTGAAAGGACCCATTTATGCCAATTCTCCATTTTCTATGTGACAACTAGTTTTCAATCCATGCTAACACACTCTATGGGCTTTTATTTTGTGCAGCTGTATCGTATGCAATACCTTGCCAGGTGTCTTTTGGAAATCTAAATACACTACACCTACAGGTTCTCCTCCAACTACTCTGTCTGATGCTGCTCTTGGTATGCCCTCCTGCATTATGTCCACCAATCTTCAACTGTTTCATAAATGACCATCCTTCCATCATAGGGTCAGAAATGGGGATATTTGCAGGTGATTGCACCATGTTCAACACCATTCCCAACCTCTCAGTTACTGAAGCAGTCTGTGTCCATCTGCAGCAATATTCCTAGGTAATATTCTGGCTTGGGCTATTAAGTGTCAAGTAACATGTAATAATCATTTCCAAGAAAAGAGAATCCACCATCTCCTCATTTTGACATTTAATGTCTAAATCCCTCCACTATGAACATCCTAGTGGTTACCATTTGAGCAGAAATTGAGCTGTACCAGCTCTATAATTGCTAGAGCTACAAGACCAGATCAGAAACTTGGAATTCTGTGGCAAGTAACTCAACATCTGACTCCCCAAATCCTGTCCACCATCTGCAAGGCACATGTCAGGAGTGTGATGGAATTACGGATCAAAATCTTGGAGCTCCCTTCCTAACAAGGTATTCCTGCAAAACATGGACTACGTGGCTCAAAATTGCAGAATCCCACCACCAATTAGGGTTTGACAATAAATGCTGGTCCACCAACAATGCCTACATCCCATAAATTAATTTTTTTAAACTCTTCACTCAACATGAGAGAAAAGGGAATAGAAAGATATGCTTAAAGGCTGAGTTGAGTTAGATGGGAGAAGATTTGAATGGGGTATATTCTCTAGCATGGACCTAGAAACTAGAAGCAGGAGTAGGCCATTTGACCCTTTGACTATTTGGGCCAAATGGCCTCTTTCTGTGCTGCGTTTTTTACATAATTCTACGTAATAATAAGGCAGCACGGTGGCACAGTGGTTAGCACTGCTGCCTCACAGCACCAGAGATCCAGGTTCATTTCCAACCTCGGGCGACTGTCTGTGTGGAATTTGCATGTTCTCCCTGTGCCTGTGTGGATTTTGTCTGGGTGCTCCAGTTTCCACCCACATTCCAAAAATGTGCAGGTTGGGTTGATTGGCCAAGCTAAGTTGCCCATTAGTGTCAGGGGGACTAGCTAGAGTAAATAGGTGGGGTTATGGGGATAGGGCCTGGATGGGATTGTGATTAGTGCAGACTCAATGGACTGAGTGGCCTCCTGCACTGTAGGGATTCTGTGATTCTATAATGGCAGAACTTTTCTTGAAGTGTGGTGAGCAAAGTGCTGTTTGTGTCACCAGAGTGTGATTTGTATAAAATAGTAACTCGATGAATGAATGAAATATTCTCAAACACAAATGCAAAAACAAACTGTTGTCTTGTAAATTGGCATATTATTTATATTCCTGATTATACCACTGTCAATTACAGCTGCAGGAAAATATATTCTACCCTCCAGTTTGAGTTCCTGAATCATAAACATATGTGCTGGCAAACTATATGCTAGGTTAACTACATCTGTGCATTCACCTGGAGGCATGTACATGTTGTTGAGAATATTTTCTTAATTTTCATTTAAAAAATTATAAATTTTATACTGAGTTGGCATATTTAAGAACTTAGTTGTTTAAGTTAGTACTCTATCGCTACTGCAGTTGATAGAAAATATTCAAAATACTACCTACATTATAAATCTTGCTGTCAATCATATGGTACAGTACTCAGAACACTGTTCCTATTTCCAAGATATCAGAGCCTTATTTAAATTGAAGTATTTTACTAGCTACCACAACACTTTATCATAGTTTCACAGCCCAAGCTTTGTTCTCATGAAGTTTAACTCTTAATTTTGTCTTGGGCACAACTGCCAATCTTACCCATGAGGGAATCCATGACTAACATCGAACATCTTACTGGACCAGTCATTCTTTAAAGGCAATGTAAAAGCCACATGAGGCCTCCTGGGTGACCCCTTGTTCTTTATTTTAATGGAGACTGGGGAGTCATTCAGGGCGAAGGAGTGGAACATGCAGCACGTAAGGAGAATACACCGTACAAAATATTACCATGCATTGTTTCTCCTACAGTGTAAAAGGCACACACTTCTGCAGAGCTCTTTACTGGAACCTTTATGATATGCTTGACCTATCCATGCATTGTGGATAGGTCAAGCATATCATAAAGGTTCCAGTAAAGAGCTCTGCAGAAGTGTGTGCCTTTTACACTGTAGGAGAAATGCACTTGTTTTTCTATGAAAATTTGCAGCTAAAAGTGTTGACCTGAACAGCTTATTTCAGATAACAAGATGGGAGGCAATGGCTGAGTGGTATTATCGCTGAACAATTACTCCAGAAAGTCAGCTAATGTTGTGGGGGACCTGGGTTCAAGTCCCACCATAGCAGATGGTGGAATTTGAATTCAATAAAAAATGCCTGGAATTACGATGATCGTGAAGCCATTGTCGATTGTCATCTGGTTCGCTAATGCCCATAAGGGAAGGAAATCTGCCACCCTTACCTGGTCTGGCTTAGGTGTGATTCCGGAGTCACAGCAATGTGGTTGACTTTCAGCTGCCCTCAGGCAACTAGTGTTGGGCAAGAAGTATGTCAACCAGTGCACCAAGTTCTTAACACAGCTGGGAGATTAGCAACTTGCCAAATTTTAGAGTGCACAGATGATGCACACGTAGCATTGTGAGTTTGTACAGTTAAAACCCTCACAATTAATCCCTCAACCCATTTTTCACAGTTGAGCAATAGTTAAAAAAAGGAATCAATTCTAATTTCTAACATATCCCTATTTCAGTTCCAAATAAACAACATTTTCCATTAGATTTAAATGTTTATTTATTAATGTCACAAGTAAGCTTACATTAACACTGCAATGATGTTAGTGTGAAAATCCCTACTGCCACTTTAATACAGTTAGCAAACCCAGGTGTACTTGCTGTAGATTGCGTCAACAGCTTTGAAGTTTTCAGAGGGGTTTTAAGTTTCAGAGCAGCTTGCAGACTTCTGTCTTTAAACAAACCCAAGCCAGAAACTGAACAAAAAGCTGTTTTTCTCTCTCTGCTATATACCCAGCTCTTCCCATTAACCATATTATCACATGACCTGCAAACCTAAACCCACCTTCTATTTATTTAATCAAAAAAAACTCAGGGGACCTTTTTTGTAAACAATAGTCCTTTAGCTGTCTCCTAAGTAAACACCGCATGGGTAAAATGAGTAATTACCCTGCCTTTTCAGCATCTGAACTGTATTCCTACCAGACATACTGACTACCTGTAGAAACTCTGTTAACAATGGGCGGCCCCATAAGGTCCTGCTGCCAGCTAGTGTACGCCACCTCCCACTGCCGCGAAACATGCCACCATGTGGGAGAAAAATCCCATCCACCATATTTTGGAACTACTGTGTTATGTTGCACTTGAATGACACCAAAATGATAAATTTGGAACTTGTGTTCTAAAATGGGGTTGTGTTTGAGATACCTGTCTCTGGCTCTTGTGCAGATGGAACCATGCTTCCTTTTTACTGCATTGATATAGCAAATGGGTTTGAAATAAAAGCTTGCAAACACATAAACAATTTTTTAACTGAGTAGTTATATATCCTGTTCTAAAGCGATCACTGACAAATGTTGTATCTTGACAGTCTTTGAGAACCACTGCCCCTTTTTACACCTAACCAACAATTGGACCTCCGTTCAAGTTCCGTTCAGTGCAACAAAGAACTGAAGTAGCAGTAATAGTCTTGTGCTCAAATTAAAGAAAACTTAAATAGTCCTGAGGGGTTTTCGAGGTGACTGGGATTGCCAAAACATCAGACAATACAAAACTCACAAAGCAGTGTCTCAGTTTAAAGACATGACTTTTATTTGACCAGTGAGTCGCAGGGAGAGATTATCACAGAGTCCTAGGCCTCTCAAGAGGAAAAGCAGCCAGTCTTCTCCAATAAACTCTGACGTACAATGGATAGGAAAGGTCAATTATACTCTTTTCTTATCAGATACATCCGCCTTTCATTAGCTTTCAATCAATCATCTTCAATACACATTAATACCTGTCGTGTACTCCAACCAATTGCACCTTACCTTCTGGCATAATGGTATTTCACTAGTTCGTAAAATCTGAACATATCCTCCCATTTTGGCTAACTCAACATCCTGTATCCCTTAGAGACCAGACGCCTGGCCACTAAGTTCAAAGTTAACATTCCCACAAGTTCCCCTCCAGGTCACTGCCAACTCAGACTAACACAGGATCCCGTGTCCGGGATCAGTGAATTAATCCTACGCATGAAGTTACCCTGAATGTTCCACCATTAGAAACTCTGTATTTCCAAGATTTCACTGCTCTCTTTGGATGTGGTTTTGTCCTTTTGCCCTCTACTGTCATGTTTTTGCAATAATCTGCCTCTGGCCAAAGCGAGCAATGAACTTTATGAAATACATTTATAAAGTAATTTAACACATTCCAAAATATCAACATACATGTCTCAAATCATTATCAATTGTTTAAATTTCTTACTGCATTTCATATGTACGCAGACTGCTCCCTTGTTGGCTTATAGGTCTGATTTAAAATCATTTATCTTAATGCTGGTAGTTGTGTCAGTGTCTTAAACATCGAATGATTTAAAATCTTCACTGACCTTTGGGGATTTTTCCCCCTACAATATGAACTAGGAGCAAGAGTAGGCCTCATGGGTCCTTGAGCCTGCTCTGCTATTTGATAAGATTATGGCTGATTTTAACCTCAATGCCACATTCCCCGCCTCTCTAAGCATTCAACCCCTTGCTTATCAAGACTTTATCTACCTCTGCTTTAAAAATATTCAAAGCCTGTGATTCCACCATCTTTTGACGATGAGAGATCTAAGGACTCTCAAACCTCCAAGAGAAAAGATTTTTCCTCATCTCTGTTTTAAGTGGGTGGCCCCTTATTTTTAAAACAGTGACCTCCAGTTCTGGGTTCTTTAAGTTTAAGTTTATTTATTAGTGTCACAAGTAGGCTTACATTAACACTAATGAAGTTACTGTGAAAATCCCCTAGTCGCCACACTCCAGCGCCTGTTCAGGTACACCGAAGGAGAATTTAGAATGGCCAATCCATCTCACCAGCACGTCTTTTGGACTGTGGGAGGAAACAGGAGCGTCCAGGGGAAACCCACGCAGACAAGGGGAGAACTTGCAGACCCCACACTGACAGCGACCCATGTCAGGAATTGAACCCAGGTCCCTGCCACTATGAGGCAGCAGTGCTAACCACTGTGCTACCGTGTCGCCAAGAGGAAACATACTGTCCACTTTCACCCTGTCAACACACTTCAGGATCTTGAAACGAGCTTATTGGGTATTTTGGGATTAGGTCTGTAGTATGACCATAGTGGCGGAAGATTGTGAGAAACCTGCTCAAGCAGTAAGATAACCTTCTTTAATCTTTTATTGCAGGCACAAATCAACATTAACATTTTTTGCATTCCTACTTAAATGATATCATCTTGGAAATTCATCAAGAAATATCCCCGCCTCCTGTCTAACTCACTTTAATAACCCTACTTGCAAAGTGGTGAATGGCACCGTGTTGTACATTAGGAGATAACTGATCAGTTGCAGAGGTTTTCAAAAGATCTCATTTCTGCTAGAATGAATGATGTTTGATGAGTGTGGAATAGCCGAGTGATAGGTTGTACGTGCGCCTCCAAATTGTAACATAAAATCATTTTGATTTGTTCTACCAGACTAAACTATGAACATTTCCGAACAATTGCTGGGCGATTGCTTAACTGCAGGCATTCGCACACATTTCCTCCTGAAATTCTCAGTCTAATTAACAAATTCCTTGCTAACTTGTAATTCATATAGCAGCTGCAAAAAGATCCAAGTCCATTGTGTGACAAACAGAAATGTGTTCTGATGTGACAGAAACCCTGGTCTGAGTTTTCTCAGCATAGGCCAACGCTGAATGATCTTGTCAGAGGATTCCAAGGTTTTAAAAGTTTATTGAAGTCTTGGGGGAGGCCAGTCGCTTCTGACTTGAATTGCATGTTACAAAGCCAATTTTGGAATCAAGAAAGTAAAAACAGATTTCAATTCCTTGAACAAGAAGTAATTTAATGCCGTTGACTTGAAGCCTGTGAACTTGAGGGTGCAGAGTTTCGAAAGGAACCTTCTATTCACCTGTGCAGCTGGCATGTTAGACCATATTTCTTTCTACTCTTAGTCCAGAGTTATGGATTCAAGGTTCTGGCTATAGAGAAGAGGAGCCATTATTTTAAAACCTTAATGCTGTGTTCATTCAGGAAGCCAAAGAGAACCACTTAGGCATTAAGCAACAATTGAAAATGAATCATTTTTTTTCTACCCTGCTTTTGATTAACAAATCTACAGTACAAAAGCTATCCTCCGCCAGAAACACAACAAACTAGTTCAAAAGCAGACAGGTGATAAACAAACATATTAATATCCATATTTGCACTTAGTTACATTCTTTATTAATGTTGCATTTTTTCAACCTTGAACAAAATCAATGGATTTTGGTGGCACAGTGGTTAGCACTGCTGTCTCACAGCGCCAAGGACCTGTGGTTGATTCCAGGATTGGGTCACTGACTGTATGGAGTCTGCACATTCTCCCCTTGTCCGCGTTGGTTTCCTCCGGGTGCTCTGGTTTCCTCCCAGTCCAAAAAATGTGCTGGTTAGGTGCACTGGCCAGGCTAAATTCTCCCTCAGTGTACCCGAACAGGTGCCTGAGTGTGGCGACTAGGGGATTTTCACAGTAACTTCATTGCAGTGTTATTGTAAGTCTAATTGTGACTAATAAATAAATTTAATTTTACTTTTTCTTTACTTTATATTTTTCATTATTTTGAGAAGGTAGATGCTGGAATAACGACATTAATTGGCCATCTGTAGTTGTCCTATAAAGATGTGGTGGTGAATCACCATCTTGAATCGCTACAGTTTTGTAACAGTTGCATTCACTTTTTACAGCTGAAATGTTTCACATTTATGTGCATTCATCTTAATGCCCCCTTGAAGAAGCTTAACAAAGCTTTCTGTGAACACCCTTTTCTGCTGGATCCCATTTTCATGTCACTAGTTACTTGACTAATAAATCTTGGAGAACCTTTCGTAATGTGGTTCTGTCTATGAGATCAACATTAGTGGGAAGTGGCATGTGAAAAAACATTGACAAAAGCCAGTTAATTACAGATTCTCATTGAAGGGCAGTTGATTTGGAAATTATGATCCGGTCTGTCATGGTGAAGCCTATGTTTCTAATCATAAACTGATCCTTTTAATCTGCATAGTAGTCTTTGAAGCAATTAAGAGTTCATTAAACAGTGCTTTGGTTTGGTTCATGTGCTTGTTTTCTGTTTAGCTGTACTTAAAAACAACATTCATGATACTGCTGTCACTTAACATTTTACTAATGAAGTGTTGGTGTACAGGTTAATTGTATGCAGCTGCTAATGACGTGTACTTTGCCTTTGATATTGAACTACTTTTATATGAACTTCTAATTCAAGTGTTGAACTGTTGGTGTTGCAAAGCCAGTTAGAATCTGCTGCTTTCTTATCCCTCTATAATGAGATCAGCACTTTTCAACACACAAGTATTCTATTGGCCATGGGTTCCTCATGTCTCAACAGCATTTTGGTTAAATCTGAGTGTCAGCAAGCAGGGTAAGTGTTATTAATTGAGGGTTAGGACCATTGAGGGAGAGCTTGAAACTGCACCTTTAAGTGAACTCTCTCACGGCACAGCAAACCTAGCTTGTTCATTTTGTAAAATAAAAGCATATTACTGTGGATGCTGGAACCTGAAAAGCAGAAAATGCTGGAAAATCTCAGCAGGTCTGACAGCATCTGTGGAGAAAGAATGCAGCTAATGTTGGATGACTCTGACAAAGCCTTTTCCTGTTCATTGTGTAGTTACACTCAAGCCCATATGTTGAGACATGTCATTTTGTCTCTCCTTTGGACTCTTGGGGTGGCACAGTAGCACAGTGGTTAGCACTGCTGTTTCACGGCTCCAGGGACCTGGGTTCAATTCCCAGCTGTCTGTGTGGAATTTGCACATTCTCCTTGTGTCTGCGTGGGTTTCCTCTGGGTGCTCTGGTTTCCTCCCACGGTCCAAAGATGTGTGGGTTAGGTTAATTGGCCATGCTAAAATTGCCTCTTAGTGTCCTGAGATGCGTAAGTTAGAGGGATTAGCGGGTAAATGTGTAGGGATATGGGGGCAGGGCCTGCGTGGGATTGTAGTCAGTGCAGACTTGATGGACCAGATGGCCTTTTTCTGCACTGTAGGGTTTCTGTAATTCTGTTCTTAATTCATTTGGGCAAATGTATTTCAGATATATTTCAAATTGAAATTTCCAAGACGTGTCCAGCTTTTTTTGGGGAGGAGCATTAATAATTTTTTTTTAAACTCTGCTTTGTTGATCTTTGGGCTGTGTTTTGCCTTGGTGACAATGGTGACACCATCAACATTGGTCATCATTACTCCATTGAAACAGGCAGCAACTTTGGGAGTACACACGTGCTGAATAAGAAGAAATCCACAAGTTGGATCCTCTACTTCTCCAAAGGGTGGGCTGTCGAGGTCCACCGACAAAGAAGTTGATAAAGAAGGGTAGGAGAAACTATGAAGCTGGGCTAGCGCTTAATATAAAAAAGGATAGCAAGAGTTTTTATAAATATATAAAAAGGAAGAGGCTGGCTAGGGTGAACATTGGACCCTTAGAGGATGAGAGGGGGGACTTAGTGGTAGGGGATGGGGAAATGGCTGAGGTCTTGAATAACTTTTTTGTTTCGGTCTTCACGGAGGAAGACGTGAATAATTTGCCGGGTGTTAGCGATGGAAAGGTGGTAGGACTGGAGGGTCTCGATGACATTATTGTTACTAGAGAGGCGGTGCTCGACAGACTGGAGGGACTGATTGTGGACAAGTCCCCAGGACCGGATGGAATGCATCCGAGGGTTCTGAAAGAAATGGCGGAGGTGATAGTGGATGCCTTGGTGGTTATTTTCCAGACGTCGCTGGATTCCGGGGAAGTGCCGGAAAATTGGAAAGCGGCTAATGTTACGCCGTTGTTTAAGAAGGGTGGCAGGCAAAAGGCAGGGAATTATAGGCCGGTTAGTTTAACGTCTGTTGTGGGTAAAATGTTAGAAACCGTCATCAAGGAGGAAATAGCGAGGCATCTTGAGGGGAATTGCTCGATAGAGCAGACGCAGCACGGTTTCGTTAAGGGGAAGTCGTGTCTGACAGATTTATTGGAGTTCTATGAGGATGTGTCTAGGGCGGTGAATAGAGGAGAGCCGGTGGATGTGGTCTTTCTTGATTTTCAGAAGGCGTTTGACAAGGTACCTCACAAGAGGTTATTGCAGACGGTCGGGGGACATGGAGTTGGGGGTAGGGTGTTAGCATGGATAGAGGATTGGTTGTCAAATAGGAGACAGAGAGTGGGGGTTAATGGGTGCTATTCGGATTGGCGGTTGGTGACTAGTGGAGTGCCCCAGGGGTCGGTGCTGGGGCCTCAGCTATTTACCATTTATATAGATGATCTGGAGGAGGGAACCGAGTGTATGGTGTCGAAATTTGCTGATGACACCAAGATTGGTGGAACGGCAAATTGCGCGGAGGGTGTGGAGAGTCTGCAGAAGGATCTAGATAGGCTGGGCGAATGGGCCAGGAACTGGCAAATGGAATTTAATGTTGGCAAGTGCGAGGTAGTCCACTTTGACAGGAATAACGGTAGGAAGGACTATTACTTAAGTGGCGAAAAACTGCAGCAGGCGACGGTGCAGAGGGACCTCGGGGTCCTTGTGCATCAGTCGCAAAAACCCAGCCTGCAGGTGCAGCAGGTGGTCAGGAAGGCTAATGGGATGCTGGCCTTCATAGCGAGGGGGATTGAATATAAAAGTAGGGAGGTCTTGCTGCGGCTGTATCGGGCATTGGTGAGGCTGCAGCTGGAGTACTGTGTGCAGTTTTGGGCGCCGTACTTACGCAAGAATATTTTGGCCTTGGAGGGAGTGCAGAGGAGGTTTACTAGGCTGATACCGGAGTTGAGGGGGTTGAACTATGAGGAGAGGCTGAATAAACTAGGCTTGTACTCGTTAGAGTTTAGAAAAATGAGGGGAGATCTCATTGAGACGTATAAGATGATGAATGGGATGGATAGGATAGAGGTGGAGAGGCTCTTCCCGCTCAGAAAGGACAGTAGGACTAGGGGGCACAGCCTCAAGATAAAGGGGGGGGGGGCGGTTTAGAACGGAGTTGAGGAGGAACTTCTTCACTCAAAGGGTGGTGAATCTCTGGAATTCTCTGTCCGTTGAGGTGGTGGAGGCTGCCTCGCTAAATATTTTTAAGACGCGGGTTGATGGGTTTTTGATAAGCGAGGGGATTAAGGGTTATGGGGAGAGGGCGGGAATGTGGAACTGAGACACGACAGATCAGCCATGATCTTATTGAATGGCGGGGCAGGCTCGAAGGGCTGGATGGCCTACTCCTGCTCCTATTTCTTATGTTCTTATAAGCAGTCAACACTGTCAAAAACTTTACACATAGAGTTATAGAGTTTAACAGCATGGAAACAGGGTCTTTGGCCCAACTTGTCTATGCCACACTTGTTTTTTAAACCGCTAAGCTAGTCCCAATTGCCCATATTTGACCCATATCCTTCTATACTCATCTCGCCCATGTAACTGTCTAAACGCTTTTTAAAAGACAAAATTGTACCCACCTCTACTACTACCTCTGGCAGCTTGTTACAGACACTCACCACCCTCTGCGTGAAAAAATTACTCCTCTAGATACTTTTGTATCTCTCCCCTCTTAAATCAATGCCCTCTAGATATAGACTCCCCTATCTTTAGGAAAAAAATATTGACTATCTATGCCCCTCATTATTTTACAGACCTCTATAAGATCACCCCTCAGCCTTCTACGCTCCAGAGAAAAAAGTCCCAATCTATCCAGCCTCTCCTTATAACTCAAATCATCAAGTCCTGGTAGCATCTTAGTAAATCTTTTCTGCACTCTTTCTAGTTTAATGGTATCCTTTTTATAATAGGGTGACCAGAACTGTATATAGTATTCCAAGTGTGGCCTTACCAATGTCTTATACAACTTCAACAAGATGTCTCAACTCCTGTATTCAATGTTCTGACCAATGAAACCAAGCATGTTTCACCACTCTGTCTACCTGTGACTCCACTTTCAAGGAGCTATGAACCTGTACCCCTAGATCTCTCTTCTGTAATTCTCGCCAACATCCTACCATTAACTGAGTAAGTCCTGCCCTGGCTCAATCAGCCAAAATGTATCACCTCGCATTTATCTAAATTTAACTCCATGTGCCCGCTGGGCCGATTGATCACGATTCAAAAACCCTGGGACAAGTTGCACCTTGTTGAGTGAGGTGTTCCTTGTTTTAAGTAGCCTACTGACTTTGTAATTACCTCCAGACACACCCACCTGCCAAGAAAGAACTCATTTTATATTTGTAGAACGTCAATTTCCTCCATTATGATAAAGCTCAACATTTTTAGGTTTAGTTATATTAGCATGTTAGCTTTTATCTAAGTACAGTCAAAATCATTTATTTTGCTATCAGAAAATTTCCAGTTTTGTTCACTGTGAGAAAATTTCAGTTTGGCAGATTATCATGTTTGCTGGCATTACTGTACATGTGGAGATCCCCTTGACTTGGGATTTCATTAGGGAAAGGAGAAGTCTGATGAACAAAATTCACTAAATCTTTTTCAGTGCCTTTCTTTGAGATTGCAGCAAGCATTATTGCTTTGCCACTGACTGAAAGTCAAGGCCATGAAAAATACATATGCTTTAGAATGTATTTTGGGTCCAGCAACCAGTTAGTTCCTAGAGTATAGTCTCGCCAATAACCACAGATTCAAATGGTGGTGATCTTGTAAAGATACTGAAGCTTTACTTATATACCGATGATCACTGTAACTAGGTAACAGGTTATATCTTTCCTCATGCACTGGTGAACAATCTGAACAATTAATTTAAATAGTTGCTTATGAGTATTGCTGAAAAGAGAAATGCTGTTGAAATTTTTCACCTTGGCCTCATCAAGTCAAATGCAAAAATACCAATTTCATGCATTTCACCATGGCCTTGACCAATCAACACATCTTTCTCATGCAGTATAAATTGTAGCTTCCTTTGAAATGTGGCATTCTTGCAGCTATCCTAATGAGTGCAAGCTGAACTGAATGTCTCTTTTTTTCAGCAACAATGAACATAAGAACATAAGAACATAAGAAATAGGAGCAGGAGTAGGCCATCTAGCCCTTCGAGCCTGCCCCGCCATTCAATAAGATCATGGCTGATCTGTCGTGGCTCAGTTCCACTTTCCCGCCCTCTCCCCATAACCCTTAATCCCCTCTCTTATCAAGAACCCATCAACCTGCTTCTTAAAAATATTTAGCGAGGCAGCCTCCACCACTTCAACGGGCAGAGAATTCCAGAGATTCACCACCCTTTGAGTGAAGAAGTTCCTCCTCAACTCCGTTCTAAACCGCCTCCCCTTTATCTTGAGGCTGTGCCCCCTAGTCCTACTGTCTTTTTTGAGCGGGAAGAGTCTCTCCACCTCTATCCTATCCATCCCATTCATCATCTTATACGTCTCAATGAGATCTCCCCTCATTCTTCTAAACTCTAACGAGTACAAGCCTAGTTTATTCAGCCTCTCCTCATAGCTCAATCCCCTCAACTCCGGTATCAGCCTAGTAAACCTCCTTTGCACTCCCTCCAGGGCCAAAATATCCTTGCGTAAGTACGGCGCCCAAAACTGCACACAGTACTCCAGCTGCGGCCTCACCAATGCCCTATACAGCTGCAGCAAGACCTCCCTACTTTTATATTCAATCCCCCTCGCTATGAAGGCCAGCATCCCATTCGCCTTCCTGACCACCTGCTGCACCTGCAAGCTGGGTTTTTGCGACTCATGCACAAGGACCCCGAGGTCCCTCTGCACCGTCGCCTGCTGCAGTTTTTCGCCACGTAAGTAATAGTCCTTCCTACCATTCTTCCTACCAAAGTGGACCACCTCACACTTGCCAACATTAAATTCCATTTGCCATTTCCTGGCCCATTCGCCCAGCCTATCTAGATCCTTCTGCAGACTCTCCACACCCTCCGCACAATTTGCCTTTCCCCCAATCTTGGTGTCATCAGCAAATTTCGACACCCTGCACTCGGTTCCCTCCTCCAGATCATCTATATAAATGGTAAATAGCTGAGGCCCCAGCACCGACCCCTGGGGCACCCCACTAGTCACCAACCGCCAATCCGAATAGCACCCATTGACCCCCACTCTCTGCCTCCTATTTGACAACCAATCCTCTATCCACGCTAACACCCTACCCCCAACTCCATGTCCCCTGACCTTCTGCAATAACCTCTTGTGAGGTACCTTGTCAAACGCCTTCTGAAAATCCAGAAAGACCACATCCACCGGCTCTCCTCTATCCACTGCCCTAGACACATCCTCATAGAACTCCAGTAAATTTGTCAGACACGACTTCCCTTTAATGAAACCGTGTTGCGTCTGCCCTATCAAGCAATTCCCTTCAAGATGCCTCGCAATTTCCTCCTTAATGACGGATTCCAACATTTTACCTACCACAGACGTTAAACTAACCGGCCTATAATTCCCTGCCTTTTGCCTGGCACCCTTCTTAAACAACGGCGTAATATTAGCCGTTTTCCAATCTTCCGGCACTTCCCCGGAATCCAGCGACGTCTGGAAAGTTAAAGTAAACCATTTATAACGTACATTCTGTCTTAGTGAAGTGTGATAATCGCATGTACAACAAAAAAATCTGCAGTATGATTAATACTTTACAAATCTGGACTTTGCCTTTATCAGTTTGCAAATCTGAAAAGAGATTTAGTGCAGTATCTGATGTGGTACTCAGTATTGCAGACCAGGATGATCGCAAGTTAGATACTGGTCTGGGCTACGTTAGCTGATCCCAGTAAGAGTGGATATTGGTGCAGTTGGCTTTAGTGTCCTTGTAAGAAGTTTCACAACACCAAGCTAAAGTCCAACAAGTTTATTTAGAATCATGAGCTTTCGGAGTGCAGCTCCTTCATCACCTCAAGGGATTATTCCCACCCACACGGGACTCTGCAATATACCCCCCTCCTCCTTTTCTTCCCTTCCTGATGCAACTGGACACGGCTCCCCATAGACCTAACGCCCAGATCCTGTCCATTTACCTTTGGCACTCAGCTTCTCCCTGACCTGTCAAACCTGCTTTACAGCAGCTAGTAACATAAAAAAGGGGGTGTGCCCTCCGTCAACATGTCTCTTCTGCACTTCGATGCTGGCGCTTGCAAACTGCTACACTGCCTGAATCTTGCCCAGCCTGAATTAGAAGGTTGACCGAGACAAGCATGGAAGAAACTTGACGTAGGTAAATGGTCAGAGAGAGAGTGAAGTTACGACCCAGTGTGTAGAGTTGGCAAATTCACATAACTGGTTAAGAGCTTACAATGGGTAACTGAGGTTAATAACTGGTTTAATAAATTTTCTGTCCCAGATAAAGCCAGTAACAGCGTTTGTGATTTCTGTTTGTGTAGGTGTGGCGTGAGTTTCCTGACAGGCTGGTGGGGTATCCAGGCCGACTTCATTTGTGGGACCACGAGA
Organism: Carcharhinus amblyrhynchos; assembly: GCF_965287045.1. Classification (NCBI taxonomy): domain Eukaryota; kingdom Metazoa; phylum Chordata; class Chondrichthyes; order Carcharhiniformes; family Carcharhinidae; genus Carcharhinus; species Carcharhinus amblyrhynchos. The sequence goes on along the minus strand of NC_137329.1, from coordinate 7,021,551 downwards.
CTAGTAAATGGAAATATGAGTCGGAATGGACCAACGAAGTCTCAATGGTATTAACTGGAGCTGCCTTCTACCATAAGGTACAAGTTTTAAAACCATCTTTTAAGCTAGAGTTAATACACTTGTTATATTCAGCTCCTACTATATTGATGATATTAATTAATTGGAAAAAACAGAGTTTCAAAGGCACTGTACCGTTCGTTCCACAAAAACCCAGAACCTGCCTTTACAGTAATGTGAGAAAATCTGGCTTTTCAAAATGATATTAACATTAAGCTAAGGTTTGTCTGACTTCTGAGAGAAGGTCTGAAATTCAATAAAGCAATCAATTTCATTTTAGATGAAGTTTAAAGTTTATTTATTAGTCATAAGTAGGCCTACATTAACACTGCGGTGAAGTTACTGTGAAAATCCTCTAGTCATCACACTCTGGCACCTGTTTGGGTACATTGAGGGAGAATTTAGCACAGCCAATGCACCTATGAAGGGAAGTGTGAGCCAGTTTGCTGGGGAACCTATGATGCCAAGGAAGGAAAAGTACCAATCAGAAAGTGACCACCGACCACCAAGCCAAGAGCAGTAGATGTTTGAATAAATTTAAAGGGCAGCAAAAAGTAAAGAAAGATAGTTACAAGAGAATTGTAGAAATGTATTTGCATCATGTACAGTGAAAGAATAATTCAAAAGAATTATATTCATGAAGGAATGGTCAGCCAACTTCCTCACAGCATACTATAACCAAGTACAAGGAGATAGGGATAGTGCAGAAAGTGTAGCTAAGGTAGAAGATCAGCCATGAACTTATTAAATGACGGAACAATCTAGAAGGGCCACATGGCCTGCCCCTGCTCCTATTTCTTGTGTAATCCAAAACACCAGGGCTATTAAGCAGAACTGATCCTTTAGATAGATTCAGTATTTAAAACACTGCTTGCCCTTCAAGCTAATCGATAAGGAGAGAAAAAGTGACTTCTCGTAACACTGGCTTCTACAATAGGAAATATTGTATTTGTTTCCATAAATTGGAGAGATTAATAGAGTTGTGTCCATGAAGAACTTGATTTGCTCGAAGTAGTTAATTTAATAAAACTAGAAGATTTGAATATCCGTAATGGCACAAAATTAAATTAATCCAGGAATAGCTGAGTGATTTAAGTTCAAGGTGAGCTGTGTCTGCTTGTTTTTTACAGGTCATTAAAGGCAGATGTTGAAATTTAGATTAGTTAAATGTTAAGAGTAAAGGGTCATGAACTGTGGTCGTAGCTCTAATCAATGTAGATAATTATGACCAGTGGAGTATCTGAGGAACAAAACTGGAGAACGCTGTTCATAATTTTGATAGATGGCCTTGATGAACACACTAAAAGTAGAATATCAGCAAGAATTTCTGTGGTGCAGGACACAGTATATGTTGAAAAGAATAAAAAAGGATGAGATCGATCAGGAAGAAATTATTTGGTGATATCAGACTCTGATGTGACGTTGCAGACTTGATGGGCCAAAGGGCCTTTTCTGCACTGTATTAATAATCTGGAGATTATGCAATGAAAGAAAGACTGGAAGGAGTAAGGAACCTCAGCTTTGAGGTAGAATCAGTGAAAATTGCAATCTGTGAAATTTGCCTTGGTTTCGTTAGTTTATAGATGTAGGAACATGTTAGAAGCAGCAAAAATTAAAAGAGCACTATCATAGTAACATTGATCATAAGAAATAGGAGCAATAGGCCATTCTGTCCCCTTGAGCCTTCTCTGCCATTTAAAAAGATTATGGCTGATCGGATTGTGGCCTTAACTCCAATTTCGTATCTGACCCTGACTTCCCCATAGGTCAAAAATCTGTCTAACTCAACCTTGAATATATTCAATGACCCAGCCAGCCTCCTCTGCGCTCTGGGGAGAGAGAATTCCACAGATTAAAGATCTTCTGAGAGAATTAATTCTTCTTCATCTCTGTCTTAAATGGGAGACCCTTATTTTTAAATTGTACTCCAATACCCTCTGAGCAAATACCCTTTCAAGCAGCCTCAGAATATTATATGTTTCACTAAGATCACTTCTTGTTCTTCTAAATTCTAATGAGTATTGGACCATCCCATTTAATTTTTCCTCCATAAGACATACCTGTCATCACAGGAATCAGCCTTGTGAACCATCTCTGTATGTTTCCCAATTGGATAACTGAATGTTATGCATTTAAAGATATACTTTCCAATATACTTCTGTAGTATATTTCCCCTCCTAAATAAAGAGACCAAAACTATACATGGTACTCTAGGTTTGATCTCACCAATGCTCTGCACAGTTGTATCAAGAATTCTGTACTTTGTTATTCCATCTCCCTTACAATAAAGGCCAACATTTCATTTGCATTTGCTTTCCTAATTACTTGCTGTATCTGCATGCTGACTTCTTTTCATTCATGTACCAGGACACCCAGATCTCTCTTAACATTGAATACACTTTCTATTTAAATACAATTCTGCTTTTCTGTTCTTCCTGCCAAAGTGGACAACCACACGCTTTCCCCCAATACACTCCCATCTGCCAAATTTTTGCCCACTCACTTAACCTATCTAAATCTTGCAGACTCTTTTTAACTTTGCAGCTTACTTTTCTACCTATCTATGCATTCTGAGCAATAGTCCTTCAATCCAAATCATTAATATAGATTGATAGAATAATTAATAAGTGGAAAGGTTGCATGGGAAGAATAGAGAGAGATTAAAGTCTAGGATTAATTCTGGGATTACATATTTTCCTGGATTTTGTGATCAGCGATGAATCTTGAAGAAACTACTGCGGGTTCTCATGATTTCAGAGAGGTGGACTTCACCTTTCTCAACATTACTATACATCTGGGCCAAGTCAAAAAAATATCCAGACATCCAACAACAATGATGTTGTCAAGCAGGGGGGCACGGTGGCACAGCAGTTAGCACTGCTGCCTCACAGCACCAGGGAGGCAGGTTCAATTCCCGGCTTCGGTCACTATCTGTGTGGAGTTTATATGTTCTCTGTGTCTGCGTGGGTTTCTTCCAGGTGCTCTGGGTTCCTTCCACAGTCCAAAGATGTGCAGGTTAGGTAGATTGGCCATGCTAAATTGCCCCTTAGTGTCAGGGGGCTAACAGGGTTAATACGTGGGGTTTGAGGGATAGGGCCTGGATGGGATTATGGTCGGTGTGGACTCGATGGCTGAATGGCCTCCTTCTGCGCTGTGAGGATTCTATGATTCTAAGCAGCCGATCATGTTGAAGAGCTCTACTGGACATCAAACCAAAATGTTATAAAAACTAATTATAGTTTTTAATATGAAGTGGGAAATAAAGATTGGTACAAAGAGGTGGGATTAAGATAGACGCTGTGGTACCATGAACAAACTTTTTAAAAAAGTTTTTAAAATGTGTGTTTTTTTTTATTATAATGGGGAAATTTGACCATACACAAATATAAAATTTGTTATTCAGGCACAGAGATGATATTTAGCAGTAATTATGAACTTAGCATGCTGTTAAAAATATTCAATAAGCTGTAACATTTTCAAGGGGTTTTTCAGTCAGACCAATAACATAAAAAGATGAAAGTTATCATCAGTTCAGTGATCACTAACAGATTGCAGTCTGTGGAGACTTCAACAGCACAACCTAGGAGGAAATTTAGAATCACTGACAGCGACTTCTGGATTTCCACACTTAACTGTACATGTGCAGACTCCAGAAGTTGCTGTCAATTTTACAGGAGAAATGATGCCAAACACTGACAGTCTTGTCGTCATTACTACCACAAAATCCAGACCATTAATGGCCTTAGTGAAGCTACACTTGGACTAAATGCCACTCAGCAGTTCTTTATTGTCAGAACTTGACTCTCAGACTTTTGTTCTTTATTACCTTCTCCATATCACCTTCTCTTTCCTTTGCCCCTCATTATTTATTAGCCATGATTTCTTTTCAGTACTCCTGTTCATTTATTTTCTTTCAGCACTTCCATTATTTTTAACTACCTTGATTCACCAATTTTCTTTTGCCCTTAAGCACCTTTCCTTGCATTAATTTTATATTGCTGGGTTGGGAGGACATAGCTACCAGGGTTATTTTAAAACCAGACTGATCTAAATCATTTAGCACACAAATGGATAGTAATCACGTGTGATTACAATAAGCTTGTTCAAACCCTTCATGGTTCTTGTCAAAATTGTAACTCAAAGAACATTTTAATATTATTTTTTAACAATTCTTTATGTTACAAGAAACATGAAGACTTGTGTTAACTCTTAATAATTTACACATTTAAAGATGATATTTCCTAATGCATTCTATAATGTATTTTATTGTTATAGTATTTTAACTACTTATACACCTACAAGATGCCTGGAGATATTAAAAATTGGGTGGATGCCCATATGAACTGTGAGGACATTGCTATGAACTTCCTGGTAGCAAATATGACTGGAAAAGCTCCTATTAAGGTACGTTTAGTCCCAGAAAAGTGTGCAAAAAGAGAAATTGTGTAGATGTGTTTGCTTATTGTCCTTAGTATAATGTGACTAATTAAAATGGATACAAATCTAAAAGAAATTCAGAATTTTATGTCTCTAGAAATTGATCATGTGAATTTCTAATTTTACAAATGCAGAAATTATTGTTTACCATAAAATATTTCAAATCTTAATTTTTTGTTTTATTGGCGCTTTGCAAATATCAGCTGTTGAAAGGGAACTTGCTTTGTATATTCAATATTGAAGTATTGGAATTTAGGTTTGTACAAAGCCACTTGGGTGCTATAAACTTTGTCACCTTTATAGTCTTTAAATATTCATAGAATCTGTCAGTCAACTTAATGAGAACACAGACATAGGTTAATAAGGCCCTTTCAAAGTAGAGGAAGCAACATTTCAACACCTTCTGACTGTATAGGCAACCAGTGCTTGTACAAGGCACCCAGAAGTGTGAAAACAATCATTAAATGAGTTTTAATGGGTTGTCATCACACACTTTCAATGAATGTGAAACCATTCTAGTAATTTTATTGACCTCTTGTGGGTTGAAATATGCTTCACTGAGCCAGATGGAACTTGAGCACAATGTTCTGAAAGGATGGTGCTCTCACATTACGCTGCAGGCGTGCTTGAACATCTAGCTGGATTAAACGTGCCATTAATATTGTTGGAATTATTGTGACACGCAGGTGACCCCGCGTAAAAAGTTCAAGTGCCCGGAGTGCACAGCAATTGATGGACTGTCACTGGACCAGACCCATATGGTGGAACGGTAAGTGCTCCATTCCTCCCATGTATTTAACAGCTTGTGTCTGCCATTTCAGAAGCGCCCAAGAAAAACATGCATGACTGGTTCCAGATTTACAGCCCACTTGGAAAATGTTAGTCACTGCCTTCTGCGGAAAGTTCTGTCCAAACTTACATAATTAATGATACAGGAATTGTTTGAACCCACTCGCGTTTGTAATTCATAGTGTCCTAAGATTTGAAATGCCTTCATATAGTTTAGTTGAGCAGGTAGACATCAAAAAGATTCAATTTGTATTGAGTGCATTAGAATTGTCAGAACCATTTTGGAGATTGACACCTCAGTTTTATTTTATTTCACTGTTAGGATTACTAGAGATTCCAGTACTTGCATTGCTGCTTCCAAGCTGTATGTACCTTAAAGGCATCAATTCCCTTAGCAGTTAAATATCACTTACTTACTTTGCTTACAAGCCTTACTGGAGAATAATAATTCTTAAAACCACTGTAGAATAATTTAGCAGAAACTCAAGTGAATTCATTCAAGTGGAAGTTTGTGAGTGTGTGCCTTTTCAGCATCTCTTCAAAATGTAAATGTTCTCGTGCTGTTCTGTTCACCTTTTTAAAACATCAATTTGAAGAATTTAAGGAATGCTTCCAATTTTATAGCTTTGTGATGACTTCTGGTTGTACAAATGCTGTTCTGAAGATGTTTTATTAGATATCATTAAGTACATGTTTAACACCATGGGAATGTAATTGCAGGTCAGAATGCATCAATAAATTTGCATCTGTGTTTGGGATCATGCCGCTGAAGGTGGTGGAACACCGGGCTGACCCAGTCTTGTACAAGGATGACTTCCCAGAAAAGTTGAAGAGCTTCCCTAACATTGGCAGCTTGTGAAATGCTGGCACGTGGTCCCTCCGAGGGCACAATTCCTTTGCCGAAAGACATAGCTTAAGCAAGGAGCCGAATCTTCATCATCTGAAGCCCTGTTGATCTGGAATTTGGAATCTTTTCCCTGCCGCTTCAGTGGAGGTTATTAACTTGAGATGGTGCAACTGCAGCGGGGCAATGTAACTGACCTTTTTTTTATCTTTAAGTGTTGAATTGTAATGGTTCATCACCACAGAAAATGGTTTCTTTTTTTTAAATGAAAATGTATCATGTGTTACGAAAAATATCGGAAATCGAATACTCAAACACAACTCCTCGCCAATTACAACACAATGAAAGCTTCCTCTGTTCTTTGTTTGGACGTCAAAATAACTTGTTGACTGAAATGCCTTCAACTTTGCTAATGTTGGACCATGTACTGACAATTCCATTTATAATGTGCCTACAGTCATAGTGTGCCGACAGCATATATGCTTTGCCATGTATGTCCGTGTTGGTCATTCTTCTAATATCGCACACAGTAATGCTTCATGTGAGCTTACCATACAGATGAAACACTACCATACATTTTCAGTCTACACTGGTTATTTTCATCACTGTAGCTGCAACATTCCTCTAAAAAAATACTGTGGCCTCCTCAAAGCTTCCAAATAATTGTTGCTGATGATAACAATAATTCCTTATTGTTTTTGTTCATATTTTAATTCATCATTGTAGCAGTATGGAATAATGGTTTAGAATGTGTTATTTTGTTAGGGATACAAAGATGCTAAATTTTAACTAATGTATTTAACCTATATTAGATAGCATTTTGTTGCATGACATAATGATTGCTATCTTGTTAAAAAGAGTAGTTTTAAGTTTTCCCAATGGCACAATGAATCATTGATAATACTGAGCAATCATGCTAACACAATGGGGTGGGGGGAGTGTGGTTGTGGTGTGGAGAATGGAGACGAGGGTAGGGGTGTGCAGGAATAATTCTTAAGTGTTCTTAAATTAAGGGTGAGGGGTAAGCAAATTCAGGTATAGCTGCTCCCAATCATTGTCCAGGAGGCTGTGAATCAAGCTTTGTTGACGAAGTTATATATAGTGAAGGTGCTCCAATATTGCACAAGATACATACTAAGTTCCTTGATTCACAAAGCGTGGGTCTTAACACAATTGACTACAAGTCAAATGTAAAACTGTTTGGGGTTCCTTTGACTAGTCACCTGGAATACCTGTTTTTAGCATGTCTCCCAAGTTACCAGTGTTGGCAAGTGGGGTAGTTTTGCATTGGCCTTTAGCCAGTTTCATGAGACCTGTGCATTGGAAAGCCCCTTAAGTATGTGTAAAAGCACCTTAACAAAACTTAAGATACTAACAGTATTTTAGTACACCGCATGCAACTAAATGAGGGATTTAGCAAACTCAGTAGTTACATTGGACGTCTCGTGCAATCAAGTCTTCCTGAGACAATACAGGCATCCAGCAACTTTAGACCGTTGGAGCATTTTGCACATTTTAATTGATTTTTTTTCCAGGAGCTGCCATTTGAACAACACTGTGTTTCTAATATTTGTTTGTTTTTTATTGATGACTGTTATAGATGTCGTTGTTAGAAATCAAGAATGTTCATGATTTATGGAGTCATTTGTGCTGCGTAACATTTTCTAGTAGCTGCATTATTCCATTTTTAACACTGCAAAATCCAACTATTAATTGTCTAATCCTAGGAGTTTCTGAGATAAGGAATAGTACAGGAAACCATTAAGGGTCTGGGTTTCACTTTTTTCTTCAAAGTTGTCTTGCAATGTCAAGGCTAAATGTGCTCCTGTCATATTACAGGGTAGCACACAGTATTTCTGACACAAATAATCGATATTAATCATGAAAGGCAAAGAGGGAACAATGCAGTCAGCACCATGCATTGCAGGAGTGAAAATGTTGGGAGTCACACTGATGCTCAACTTTCAATGATTTTATAATGACTCTAAGAAAATTATTTTTACATCAGACAACTTTTGTCAATTGTTGATGTGTTCATGTTTTCCCACTGCATGTGATCAGCATACAAGGTACCTGCATAACTATATTGTGAATATTATGAATGTTGGGTAGCAACAGTATAGAATAAAATGCTGGTATAGAACTTACAGAGGTACAATTTGCTTTTGTGAACTGTGCAAAGTGTTAGTAAACCTTATGTGTTGCATTTTTGTAGCATAAAAACAACTTACATTTATACATCTACGTTCATATTCACACCGGAACACTTCATAAGAATGAACTACTCTTTGAATCACAGTTACTTATGTAGGAAAACACAACTGCCGTTCCCGTCGCTGACATCCCATCTGTTTTTAGGTGGTTGAGGGAGAAATGTTGGCTAGAAGACTCAAACATTTACAAAGTTGCTGACACTGTTTACAAGATCTTTGATTGCAAAAACTAATTGTATTTACAGGAATTTGTTTCAGAATTGTAATAAAAATGGACTCTTACCAAGCCAAAGTCGAATTTATAAGAATCTGTTTTTAATGTAATTTTATTCTGCTGCGTATATCACTGAAATCATGTTTTATACCTGATTAGTACAATTACTTTTTTTTTCTAAATCCTGTTGAGGAACTGCAGTTAGTTTTCAATGAAATATCAAATAGCTCGATTTCATGCCATGATTTAGACACTTAAGCCCCTAGCAGAACGTGCATAAGGTGGTTGAATTGCCACAAGATTGAACCACTATGTTTGTAAAATCCAAATGCCAGATGCATTGCATTCTACAGTGGGCAACAGCTGATAATAAAGCTCCCCCAGTGCCACCCTGGCCAAATGGTTGCAATTTTGATTCCCGTAGCTGATGTGGAGCCAAAAGAATAATTAAGGTATTGCAATTGTTCGAGGCTGGAGAGGGGAGAAATCATTCAGAATTCAAGTTGCCATCTATTGATAAAAGCAAATCACTGCGGTTGCTGGAATCTGAAACCAAAAGAGAAAATGGTGGAAAATCTCAAAAGGTCTAGCAGCACCTTTAAGGAGAGAAAAGAGCTGACGTTTCGAGTCCAGACAACCTGGATTCGAAACATCAGCTCTTTTCTCTCTTTACAGATGCTGCCAGATCTACTGGGATTTCCCAGCATTTTCTCTTTTAATTGCCATCTATTGAGTTCTGCTGGAAAATGTACTTGTAGATCTTAATCATACGTTTTACTGATCCTCGCTGTCCATGTTCAGGATTGCTAGCGAGCCATTACAACAAAAGATGTTTGGTATATATGTAACCATCTTTGGGGTGGAAGGAAGACAGCTTTTTTTTGAAAAAGTGGTTGAAATTTTGACAATAACCCCATGTTTTGGATTTGTATGGAATCTAACAATCCTATTAAAAAAAGATTAAAACATGCACTGAGAACACTGTGCAAATCTGACACTGAAATTGTTAACTGAAACAGTATTTTTGAAAACTTAAGTTTAACAATTGGCTGTACAAATTTGGTATAAATCATGTCTGAATTCCACCCCCATCTCAGACCTTCCCTTTAGTTCTCTTCCCCCCATCTTGCCACTTCGGAGAAGAGATCATTGACCTGAAACTTTCCCTCTGTTTCACCTGTCATTGATGGCCCATCTGTTATTATTTTAGAACACAGGCGTTGATTTAAACCAAGTAAAAGATAAATGTAGCACTGATGTCAATAATTCTCTGCACGTGAATGATTGGTAAGTTGGTAAGGATAGACTTGTGGATAAGACAGTTGTGATGGTGGAAAAGGTAGGCTTTTTCTGGGTGGGTGAGCTAAAAGTGATCAAATGTTTTTTTTCTCAGCTGTAACTATCTTGTGAAGCCTTGATTTAATCCAGCATGCAGTGAGGAGTACTGATGATGTTGCCAATGGACCAATGCAGAATTGCACCTGTCACTTGTCAGAATTGGCAAACTTCAGGGGTGGGGGGAGTGGGGTGCTGCAGCAATGATGTAGAATGTCATCAACTTCAGTTCCGTGTGCCAAGTGAGCAAAAAAATTAAGCAGTTCTCAATAGTTCAGTTTATAAAATGGGTACAGGCATGGCACTTAAAACTAAGTCATATATTCATCATTTAGACATATTAGGTTTAGGTGGGGTTTTTCTTCTGGGAAAATGCAACAGTTATATAAAATGTGACTGGTACTTCAGGTTTCACAAAGCAGAGGGCTCATTCATTGCCGCCAATGATACTTTACTGCAGTCTGTGCAGCAAAATCCATCTCCCAGTATATATGATTCCTTAGCAAAATACAGACTGAGAATTATGATTTTTTTTGGTCAAATGTCCTTGTATTTGCAATGCACTTGTCATTATTGCCTGTCAGTTAATAAATTACTGGTGTGTATTTCATAAATGAACAGTGCTGTTAAAATGGAAATCAGTGGATGATCACCTGTAAATCATTTATTAAATAAATTTGCTCAAAATCACAACCTGGTAATTAAGTTAGTCCTGTGATAATTGGACCAGCTAATGGATGTGTTTACCATAACATGATTGCAGCCTGTAAATATTTTCCAATCTAACCTAACCAAGATGCTTCTTTGCATTATTGCCACAGTTGACACCATCTGCCGCCCAATGCCAGATGTGTTGACAGGAAATTATCTTTAATTTGTGAAACGGAATAATAGAAAACATTCATTTTCAGCTTTATACGCAACGCAGATTGCAGCATTGTTGACAAATTTGAATGAGGCTGCAACTTTTAAACTGATGATTGTTAAAGTGTACAGCAACAAAGAACATTTTCAAATGTTTGTAACAGTGAACTATGTAGGAGGAATCTTGGTATGCAGGTACTATGTTTAACTTTTTTTAGGGATGGCTTGTTTTTATAAGTGACTACATTTCGGGTTACAAGTACATCTTCTGACACCTGTTGTTAATATAAATTCTGTAATCCTTTCTGTACTCTGTCAGCAGTTCAGAAGGGCAGTGTTGGTATTTTTGTCCTCTCCAATTAATGAGAGAATTCAGAGCCTATCAAGATCACATTTCATCACCATTCCTTGCAAAGAAAATAGTTTTTTTCTTCAGTAGGAAAAAGACAGATTCTTTATTGGATTATTAGTTATATCTGTCAAAACAATACACGCCATTCTGACCCACTGTTACAGTCTCCTAAGAAATTACATATTTGCAAAACATTGTTCCAAGTGCAATAACTTACTCATAAAACAGTACAACACAGGCTAAATTAAGTTTGTTAAATTCTCACAGTAATGATAAACACTACTTTGGATGCAGTAACATTTTTTTTATTGAATGTAACCTAATTGCACCCTTTCCTACAATTATATTTAAAACAAGGCAATTAAAGCTAAAGGAGTTTACAAGGTTAAAATATCTTACAACAAATCAATACAGTAATATTCGAGATTTCCTCTCAGCAGAAGTACACAACACACCCAAACAGATATATTACTCTGAACTTCAACCGTCCTACTTCAGTAGTATAAGTAATAGCAATGGGCGTGATCGTTGCAAAAGAAAATGACATTTAAAAACGGTATAACATTTCACTTTTGGTATATTTAGCATATTACACAATTTTTTTTTGTTTATTTGTAAGACGTTTTGTCTTTTTTTTAATTGTGTAAACTTTGCAAGATCTTAAACTACTGTTGCTCCTATAGGTCAATGCCCAGGACTAGACACAGGTTTTAATGCTTAAGGTCAAGTAAATATTTTTTGAAGGATTAACTACTTAATAATTGATTTGAACTTGATATCCACTTTAAAATATTGTGTTAAAAGAAAATGAATCTCCAGATCCACGGTTGCAGAAGGGCAGGGAAACCGATGAGACTACATATCACAAGCATTATGAGACATTGACCAGATCCTGTTGCCAATACCATTTAAACCCAAAAAAATTGGCAGAAACACAGCAAAAATTGTTATAATCTATATAAAAACCTTCATTTATTGATGAAAATTAATTGATACATGAAGTTGCAAGATGACCCCAAGACATTTCCTGTCTGATTGGAATAAGAAACCTTTTTGGGATAAATTTTTGAGGTTTTCTTTTGCATCCCAACTGGTTGGTACTGATGAGTTTATTTTTTGTCATTTAAGATCATGTCAGAGCAACATCTCGTTCATCTATTGTGGGAGAGTTGTATAAGTTAACTTACAAGTTTTTCTATGAAATAAGATTTATTTCCCCCACTTGCTTTAAACTTCACAGCCAGTGACGACCACTTATTCGCAGTTTTATACAGAGAACCTGTGCAATTTCCTGGAGTTGGTTAACTCCTAATTACAGATTTGGCCTGAAGAAAAGACTTGCCTTTTTAACTTGGACTTTTACAAGCTTGCCTCAAATCCAAGTAGGATATCAATTTCAAATTTTGATTTTGATTATTTTTCAAGGGGGATAATATAAATATTTTGATGATGAAGTAAACCATTTCTAATCCTACCAACCTATAATAGAAAAAGTGCTGCTTATAAATCTCCATGTTTCGTTATGTCCTTAGTCCAGCATTATGTAATGTATTATTTTCAGTGTTTGAATATTTATTGTTATATCAGTCATGTGGCCCAAGATATGGCAGCGCTGTGCTCTTTGGCTTTCATTCTTAAGGCTGCAATGCTGGATGATTTTCGATCTGGTTCATTACTGATGTCAAATGCGTTGATGGCAGCTCCTAGCCCAGTGGTGCCAAAGAGACCACCCATATGTGTCTGTCCCACATGGCTGCCAGGGGCAGAAACACCCAGGAAGTCAGACACCCCGCCTGGTGCATGCGCATGTGTGTGTGGAGACATGCAGGATGTTACCGTTTCACAGGGCACAACACAAGCTGGCACTGGAGAGGATGCACCATTGTTGCCAATCCAAGATGGGTTTTGTATCTGGAGGAAAAATGAACAGAGCACGTTAATCACCTGTGCATTTTATTTTCTCACTTTTCCTGTTAATTTTAAGTGCTCTATTTTAATATATTTGACCAATTATCCAATATTTTGTTAGTAAAGAATCATAGTCAATGTGTAGCATGTCCATCACAAAGGAACACTTCCAATGTTACTGTAAGACTGCATGCAAATTCAAAATTTAACCATTAATAATCTTGAAGTACAATGTACTTTGACTGAGGAACCTACAAATCACAGTGCAGTGCAGAAGGAGACCATTTGGCCCATTGAGTCTGCCCTGACCACAATCCTACCAGCCCCTATCCCCACAACCCCATGCATTTACCCTAGCCAGTCCCCTGACACTAAGGGGCAATTTAGCATGGCCAGTTCACCTAACCTGCACATCTTTGGAATGTGGGAGGAAACCAGAGCACCCAGAGGAGCCCACGCTGATGCAGGAAGAACATGCAAACTCCACACAGACAGTGACCCAAGCCGGGAGTCAAACCCAGGTCCCTGGTGCTGTGAGGCAGCACTGCTAACCACTGTGCCACCCCAAAATCCATCACTAAAGAATGGCTCAGTGACACTGCTGAATGAGCTGGTGAAGTCCTGAAGGGAATTGAGTGGGCCTTCAGCAGGCAGTGAGAGAACCAGCAACAGGGAAAAATTACTTCACCTTGTCCTCACCAATCTACCTGTTGTAGATGAATCAGCCCATGAGTATAATGGTAGGGGTGACCACTCCACCTTGTGGAAATTTGTGTGGGGCTATTGTGCTAGATGGGCTGAACTCAGCACGGATCTAGCAACAACAAAGTGGGCATGTGTGAGTCACTGTGGGTCATTGGCAGTGGCAGAGAATTGTAATTCCACTATGACCTGTTAACTACACCTAACAGCCTCACAATCACAGACGTCAGTTTTCAGCCAATTTTATTAGTTCCAGGTAAAAATCAAGACAACATTGGGTACAGCAAAGGATATAGGTCACAATAACTTCTAAGCCCCTTGTAGTGCTGCAAACTTGTGCTCCAAAACTATATGCATCGCCACCCAAGCCATTCCAGTGCAGCTATATTAGTATGTACCCAGTATATCCTGCCCACAAAAAACAGGAGGAATCTAATTGACCAATTGCTATTCTATCCTCAATCCCCACATGCAGAAAACCCTGGACAACTTTCAGGTTTATGCTGATAAGAAGCAAATAGCATTCATGCCACCTAAGTGCCAGGCAGTAACTATTACCAACAAGAGAAAGTCGAAATATTTATCCTGGACATTCAATGATGTTACCACCATCAACATTCTGGGGGTGGCCACTGATCAGAAACTTAACTGGACCAGACACAAGACCACACTATAAGGCCTTTTAATGGAGGCAGACCGAGGGCCCGGGAACTGCAGAATACCCTCGGCCTGCGTAACTGTGTGCCAATCTGAGAAATAACAGCACACAGATATGTGTGCAAAATATGAGACATATATATAGTTTTAAGTTTTGAAATGAAATGACTAATTTTGTATAGGACTGTGAAAATGACTTTTTCTGCACTGTTTGCAAATTTTAGCTATGTAGATTTGCAGTGGTTTAATTGAAATTTTGTGAATAAGGTATATTTTTGAAAGAAAAAAAACTGGACCAGACACATACTCAGTGATCACAAAGATATGTGGTAGGCTGGATATTCTGCAATCACTGACCCACTTGCTGACTCAAATATGTTTTACCACATACAAGGCACAAGTCAGGAATGTGGTATTCCCCAATTGCTTGGATCATTTCAAATCCAATCAAACTCAAAAAAACTGAACAACATATTGAGACCAAGCAGCTGACTTGATTAGTATCCGATTCACTAACTTAAACATTCAATTCCTCCATCAACCATGCAGCATGTCCACAAGATGCACTGCAGAAATTGCTACTACCTCTTTGGCAGCATTTCCCAGGCCTACAACTTCCGTAGCAAGGGCAACAGAGACATGGGAACACCACCAATTCCAAATTCCTCTCCCAAGCTACACACTATCCTCACTTTGGATATACTACCATTGTTTCATCATCACTGGAGTTAAAATCCCAGTGCTTTCCCCCTTATAGCACCATGGGGGTGCCATCAGGACACGATTCAAAAGATGACTCATCCCCCTTCTTAAGGGCAATTATTGATGGGCAATAAATGTTGGCCTCACCAGTGAGACCCACATCCCTTGAATAAGAAATTGCTTATTAGATATATTGCATGTGAATGATTTAGGATCTCTGCATCACGTTTGAGAGTTATTGTTGGTGCATTGTGAAGAACATTGTCTTAAGGTGTTACAGTGACTCTTTGTGTGGTCCATTTTGTGTACATATCTATTACTTTTTTAATGAGCCAAGTTAAAAAGCGTGAAGTTTTGTATTAAGCACAATGAAGTAACAGGGCGTTGGCCTCTTTTAGGCCAAACCAAATAAACAAACTCAAGTTAAATCAGGACAAAGTAAAAGGGGCAGCTTCCCAAAAGGAGGGAGACCAGTCCGAAAAAATCAAAGTACAAAGAAAACTTTTTAAAAACATCAAATTATAATGCGATTATTAGGGTCGATAATACCCCCCAGCCCCTGCGGTGCCCCAACGGGCACGGAAGGAACAGGGCGTTGGGAGTGGGGGGACTTGCATGTAGTGGATGGAATGCATTTCATACTTGCGGTCGGTAATGTGAAGCTGAATGAAATCTTTTCACTCTGACCATGTGATGTTCGTAAACTAAAGCTGTAATATAGGACCTGTAAGTGTAACACCCTGTTTTAAATAATGTTCTGTGAAATGTAGTGACAGTCGCTGCCCCGTTGTGTCCGAGTGTGTGCTTTATATAGAAACTGGAAGAGGAAGTTTCGTCCCCACAATTTGGACTGGAATCAAGAAATGCTCCAAGAATTCAAAGGTATTGTTATAAAGCACTGTACCAACTAGCCTTAATCAGAAAAATACTAGAAGTGTTGTACAGCCTAGCTGCAAAGCAGGGACTGGAGAAAGTGGCGTTTACCCTCGGCTAAAAAGGAGCAGCATTTCAAAAATGGGGAAGGAAGGTTGTGGGATATAAAAATGTTGGATTTCGACACAACAAACTTCCGAAAGTCCTAATGAGATTCAGATTAAGTGAATTAGCCATGCTAAATTTTCTGTGTCCCCGACTGGAGTGTGTCGATTAGAGGATTTTCACAGCAACTTCATTGCAGTGTTAATGTAAGCCTACTTGTGACACTAATAAAAAGATTGTTGCACTGTTCTATGGAATGATAGCTGATATGTATAATAACTCCCTTGGTTCCCCAGCCCTTGTTAAGAATGAATTGAAATGTTACAGTCCGGTGCGTTTCATTTATGCCCCTGTTAATGCAATAACTCGCGCAAGTGTGTTCATAGTTTAAAATTTAAATTGGACCTCCCTTTTGAAAACAAATTTGGTAACTATAAAATCAAAATTGTTATGTGGAGGAGTCTCAAACTGCAGCAGTGTGATTGAAATTTCACTGGTAATTGGAATATTCTGGCTATTTTATTTGGTCACAAGTAGCAAACACCAATTTAGCTTTTACACTTCGAAGGATGAGAATTCAGGTGAAATTATTCAGTTGGGTGATGCGGCTCTTGACTCGGTGGAATTGCGGTAAATCAGACAGATAACAGCGTCTTGTTTAGTAAGAAATTTAGTTTGACAGTAAAAAAGCTGAGAGTTTATTTTTTTCCGGGCCAGTGGCTAGACCCTGAGGCAGCTTTAACCGTGTTGGCACGAAGCTGGCGTTGGAAATGTCTGCTGGAGCTCTTTGGATCAGGATGCTTCAAGCAAAGGACGGGACCAGAATGAGCGTCCAGAGGACGGGAGCAGAGTCACTGTTCACTGGAGGTGGAACCCATCACTGAGGGGCAGCAACTCCCCTGAGACGTGAATGGGCAAGGGCAAAGGATTTGGTCCCCTACGGCAGCTGAGGAACGTGGCACCGGGATACTTCGTAGGTTAGAATGCAAATCACCTTCTTACAAGGAACTCATTGCGTCTGATGCAATAACACATTTTCCTGATGGTACTCGGCTACATGCTGAATATTATGACTTCTTGCAATGCGTTTCCTTTCTCTGAGTATTGAAATGGAAAAACTGGCAGGTGGACTATCCTGGGGTCCTGTTTAAATCTTGGGCAGTGTAATTTCCAGTACAGATGTGTGGTCAGTCCCAGCTGCTCTACACATTCAGCCCACACCCCTGCTTTTGTTTTACTTTTTTTTAACTTTGTTTTCCTTTTTTTTGTCCGATTCTCTTTTTAAACGAGCAAGTCTCACAACACCAGGCTAAAGTCCAACAGGTTTGTTTGGAATCACGAACTTTCCCAGCGCTGCTCCTTCAGTCAGGTGAGTCTTTTACCTCAGTCTTTGCCTCAAGAATCACTGGTGTTCAGTCATTTCCAGGGCCACACGGATCAGCGTTGCTGCCTCACAGTACCAGGGTACCAGGCTGGGGTGACTGTGTGGAGTTTGCACACATTCTCCCCTTGTCTTACGTGGGTTTCCTCCCACAATGCTGGTTAAGTGCATTGACCCGAACAGGTGCCTGAATGTGGCAACTCGGGGAATTTCACAGTAACTTCATTGAAGTGTTAATGTAAGCCTTACTTGTGACTAATCCGCGATTTTTTAAAAGTTTACTTATTAATCTTCAACATTTTGGTCAGAGTTGAATAAAATTATTTAATGGAATGACATTTCTACGATAGTTTGACCAGCATCTGTCAGTGAAAAATGAATGATTATTGCAGCAATTCTCTGGGAAATAAAATGGGGCCTTTTACAGGGGAGTGAAGTGCAGGCAGGCTGGACTGCGAAGGAATGCAACTTTGTCCTGTTACTAATGTTTGAAGGTTTTTTTTTGGAATTCCTCCCAATCCCCTCTGTATTTAACATTTGTTCCCAATGCAAAATTGATTCCCTTCAGGTCAGAGTTGAGGTGTGCTGTGTACTGGTGGGAGTGATGACTTAACAAATAGCATTTGCTCGCTTTCTTTAGCTTATTTGGATGCACTTTCCCTGGTAGTTAACTGCAGCCCGTCCCTGTAACGGCTCAATAACTGGTGAACAACGACGCAGAGAGAGAGATGTCTCTCTCTTGTAAACTGCGACTGGGGGGCTAGGTGGATTACAGACTGGGATTTCTTTCAGCCGCATGAAACGTCTCAGTGTAACAAGTTTGATTTTAAATCATCGAGTCCGAGTGTTTGGAATTCATACCGCGTTGTACAAATTTAATTTAAAACCATTCATCATGAGATAGCGGGAGCAGCAAAAAATAAACCAAAGTCTTTTGGACTTGAACAAATTAAGCCTTTTGCGTTATGTTTTAGCGTTAGATCATATTCTACAAGCCTCTATCGTTATTCTGTACAGCAGTAACCCAGTTTAAGTATAGTTAAACGCATATATGTGTAATCCAGTCTCAATTTAGCCAATTTCAAACACAGTCCTCGCATTTCTGTCTCAACTCGGCACTAAATAAACATTAAACTCGCATGCCATTAAGGTCATTAGCAGGTGTTTATTGAACTCCAGTGAATTTAATCTGAAAATGTGGCCGACTTTTCTCGCTTTGATTTTTTTTCTCTCTTCTGTTTATAGATATTAATCTCGATCTTCAGGCATCTCGGTGGGATTTGCTATTGATTGAATTCTCCAATAGTAGCCGTAGTTTCTAAAATAGGCAGTGCCGCCTGGACATGTTCTTGTCAGCTCACAGAGTCCACACAATGTATCGCCATCTTCGCCCTCCCTGCCCCCAGCTCTGGGGTGTGCCTGTTGCTCAGACAGACAAATGCGCATCTTTGGAAAGTTTTAAACATTATCAGTTTGAAGGTTGCTAGTGTCTGAGATTGGAGTCGCCTACGTATCAATTAAAAAAAACAAATATTTCCTCCAACACGAGTTTTTTTTTAAAACGTTCTCTGCACAATTTAAAAAGTTCGATCGATTTTTAACTTAAGAATATGATGAACGTAAAAAAGTTTATTGGTCACAAGTAAGGCTTACATTAACACTGCAATGAAGTGACTGTAAAGTTCCCCTAGTCGCCACAGTCGAGTGCCTGTTCTGCTCAATGCACCGAACCAGCACGTCTTTCAGAATGTGGGAGGAAACCAGAGCTCCCGGAGGAAACCCATGCAGACATGGGGAGAACATGCAAATGCCACACAAAGTGACCCAAACCAGGAATCGAACTCAGGCCCCTGGCTCTGTGAAGCAGCAGTGTTAATGGCTGTGTTATGGTGCCAGCAAATAATATCCTCAGAAATCTGCACATTTAATATAATGAAATGGTTTAAGGGTTCAGGAAACTATTTCAGGTTTACTAAATCTACAAAGCAACAATGGACTGTACCTTACTTTCCACAGTAACACCCTGAGAGGCAGTGTTTAAAACCCCAGTGAAATATGTGTTGATCTGCCCTATTCTCCTTTTGGCTCTGCCGATTCTGATTTTGGACTCATCAGAAAGATGTTCTTCAAAAACTGGACCCGATTATAAAATGCTGCAGTTCATCAAACTCAAAAATCTAAGATTAAGTTGATCTTTCTTTACACCTAGCGATGACTGTAACACTACATTCTACACTCCTTTCCTTCTCTATGAACAGTATGCTTTGTCTGTATCATGTGCAAGAAACAATAGTTTTCACTGCATACTAATACATGTGACAATAACAAATCAAATCAAAATCAGTGTATCATATCTGATCTAAAAATAATGACACTATCTGTACTATATCAAATCATCGTCTTGTTTGGTGATCACTTGCCAATGAGAATAAAGTGCTTGGTATGGCTCCTGTTCTGACCAAGACCGCAACAAACTAAAAAAGGTCGTGAATGTAGCCCAATCCATCAGACAAACTAGCCTCCCATCCATTGACTGTCTACACTTCCCGCTGCCTCGGCAAAGCAGCCAGCACAATTAGGAATCCCACACACCCCGGATATTCTCTCTTCCACCTTCTTCCTTCGGGAAAAAGATATAAAAGCCCAAGGTCACGTACCAACTGACTCAAAAACAGCTTCTTCCCTGCTGCTGTCAGACTTTTGAATGGACCTACCTCGCATGAAGTTGATCTTTCCCTACACCCTAGCTATAAATGTAACACTACATTCTGCACTGTCTTGTTTCCTTCTCTTTGAACGGTATGTTTTGTCTGTATAGCGTGCAAGAAATAATGCTTTTTAATGTATGTTAATACATGTGACAATAATAGATCAGATCAAATGATTGTCCATCTAATAAACTGTGTGTCACTGATCATGGGCTCTGTGGGTCCTTGTGTGGCTGATGATCTCCATCCCAGAACCCTAGCTTCCACCTCACACTTGGCAATGTGTCCAGGAGGTGGATTCAGTTTTTGGATTCTGGATTGCTGATATTCCTTTCCCAAGCTCCTTTTCTGGGCCTCCTCTCGCTGTGGGGTGTCCTCTGCACAGACTATTTAATTCTGTCCTTTTGGTGTGAAATAACTGCAGAGTTTTTAGTCATTCCCTGAAGAGGCAACCTTTAGAATATTTGTAATTGTTCTTTAATTTTCCATGAAATGTCCACTGACCAGACATTTGGCAACAACAATATTTGGATTTAAGAAAACTAGAAACTATTTAGAAATATTGATTCCTATTATGAAACTAGAAAAATATTTGAATATAAATTGGACTGATACTAGCAGTAAAGAAAATTCCGGGGTATATATGACTAAATTGTATTTGGTTTGAATTGAAAAAGTTATTTATTAGTCACAAGTAGGCTTCCATTAACACTGCAATGAAGTTACTGTGACAATCCCCTGGTCACCACATTCCAATACCTGTTTGGGTACACTGAGGGAGGATTTAGCATGGCCAATACATCTAACTAGCATGTCTTTCATGCTGTGAGAGGAAGCTGGGGCACCCAGAGGAAACCCATGCAAACATGGGGAGAATGTTCAAACTCCACATAGACAGTGACCCAAGCCAGGAATCGAATCCGGGTCCTTGATGCTGTGAGGCAGCAGTACTAATCACTGTGCCACCAGGGACAGCAATACCGATTATGGGAAAGCTATGTACTCATTCCAAACCTGCAAAAGAAACTGTGAAGTTCTCAATTTATCGGTTGTCCAAGGGCACAAATATTGTGTTTAACTTTTCAGCTAGCTTTTACCTGGTCACAAAATGTTACATTTATTGAAATTCCATACGACAAAGTGTGCCCTGCTTTAATGTGGCAAGTTAATTATTATTGACTCCTGAAATATAATAGTTTCATGCAACTGGGTCTCTTTTCCTCACTCAGTATATAGTTACAGCATTCCCACCCAACGCAGCATTGGCAAAACTGGCAAGGTGGAATTCCATTAGAAAACTGGGAAAAAATTATGCTGTTTTTCTGGAGTGAGTTTTAAGTTTAAGAATCTACCCAAACCCATGTTTATAATAAATGTAAGCCTTTCTATGGACCAGCACAAGCAATTTGCAGAACAGAATGTAATCAGAGTTTACATATATGTGTATATATATATGTATACATATACATACATATATTTAAGTACAATAATCATGTGCAGTTTATTGACAGAGTTCAAAAAATGAGTTTAGCACAAATAAAGCACTTTAGCGAGTGTCTTGGCCTCTATCTGTGAGTGATGTGATTTTAATTAATTGAAAATAGCTTCAGAACGATTCTGAATATTTATTGGCTTCACTGGTGTACACTAGTCAGTTTTAATTAAGTATATTTTGTAATGTTATAAAACATGCCGACTAGTCCCTGTATCACATGCCGACTAGTGTCAGTAAAACATAGAAAGCTTTCTTTCTGGTTGTATCACAGCTTGGTATGGGCTCCTGCTCTAACCAAGATCACAAGGAACTACAAAATGTTGTGAATGTAGCCCAATCCATCACACAAACCAATCTCCCATCCATTGACTCTGTCTACACTTCCCACTGCCTCAGCAAAGCAGCCAGTATAATCAAGGACCTCACACATCCCTTCTTCCGTCTGGAAAAAGATACAAAAGTCTGAGGTCACGTATCAACCGACTCAAGAATAGCTTCTTCCCGCTTGCTGTCAGACTTTTGAATGGACCTACCTTGCATTAAGCTGATATTTCTCTAACCCCCCCAGCTATGATTGTAACACTATATTCCGCACTCTCATCTCCTTCTCTATGAATGGTATGCTTTGTCTGTACACTGTGCAAGAAACAATACTTTTCACTGCATGTTAATATATGTGACAATAATAAATCAACTCAAACCAAATCAGAAATGCTGACAGGTGCCTGTGTGCCAGAGAAAAATAAACTCAATTTAAAGAGCTTCTTCCAATATCCTCAAATTCAATGGAATCTTGCCATGTTTGTTGCATGGTGACATAGTGATTAGCACTGCTACCTCACAACGCCAGGGACCGGGTTCAATTTCCAGCTTGGGCCATTGTCTGTGCAGAGTCTGCACATTCTCCCTGTGTCTGCGTGGGTTTCTTCTGGGTGCTCCAGTTTCCTCCCACAGTCCAAAAGACATGACGGTTAGGTGCATTGGCCATGCTAAATTCTCCCTCGGGCCTCTCGGCAGGGCGGGGGGGGGGGGGGAGGGGTGGGGGAGGAGTGGCGGTGGGGGATCCCTCTGCCATTCTGTACTCGGTGGTGACAGAGGGAGGGAGCACAGTGATCAGGGCTGGACATTGGGGTGGGGGAGAGGGGACTGCTGGGAGGGGGTGGGGTCGAGACTGCAGGGGCACGGGGAGGGAGGCGGGAGGGTGAGCAGGGCATATTGAGGCAGATGGGAGGGTTGAGGCTGGCCCAGACATGCCTGGGAGGCCAGTGATCCATTGATGGGAGTTGCTGTGCTGGCCAGTTATCAGGCAGTGCAGGGCTACTGCGCGTGCGTCGATCTCCACTCTGACAGATCAGTGCATGTGCAGTGGCCTGCTCAGCACTATGCTGCTGGCCTCTCCAGCGAGAATAGGCACTGCCCACAGATTCTTGATGATATCCACGCTAGTAGACAAAGTGTGGGAGATTCATTTTGAAAATCCCACTGAGAAAGGCAGTGGGATTTCCTCACGTGAATTCAACATTTGGAATTTCTTCGGGAGAATCCCACCCATAGCTTATACAGTGGTGCTTCAGTTTGAATACATCTAAAATCTTTCATCATTGAATTCTCCCCCACAGGATAATAATGCTAACACATATAAATGCGATCCTATTACTAATCACTGTAAGTGAGTTCAGGTAGTATTTTATTGTAAACAGTTCCCTGATGGTACATTTGTATTATTAATTTCATGTTGGTGCAAAATAGAATTAACTTCACCTGATAAATTTCTTAGTGCAAATAGTCTCAAAACCTGAACTGACTCCAACGTACTTGGAATCTTCCATTTTGCTTCAATTGTAAATCAGGCCCTGATTGCATATTAAATTGCATTAATACAATGCTGAAATTTTCAGAGGCACTCTTCTCCAGTCTGGTCTTGTCTTCAGACAATGGCTTATTGTAGAATGTGGCCAGAATGTTAGACACTCACTTAACAAAGCAAATACGCTATGGAAAGCTATGGGTGCGCTCTCATGGCAGTCAATGGAAGTGCTACAGGGACACTCTGAAGATTTAATTTAGGAATTCTGATATGGACTGAGTATTGGGGGAAGATTACCCAGGATGGTTGCCCCTGACGCAACCAAACCAAAACACTGCAGCCTCCTTTGAAAACAAGCATGTATTGGAGGTAGCGAGAAAAGACAAGGAGAGGAAATCAAGGGCAATTCTTCAGAACTCAATTGTCTGCGCTACCCCATCCTCATTCCAGCAAAGTCTTCAATGTGCAGATTGACTTCAGCAGTTACCTACTGACCCACCAGGACCAACAGAAAACCCCAGATAATGAACATGGTCATCGCTAACTGGATGGGTGGAAAATATTGTAAAATCCAGGCTGGTGATTTTGACCCACTGATCTCAATGTAGGAAGATTGCAGGGAGTCCCATCATGATTTTCTGATCAGCTACCACCACTGCATGGTGCAAAAAATGTTCGCACTAAACTGCAACATTTACACGAGTGATTTCAACTGTTTCAAAAACACACGCTTAATCCAAATTGGAGCTTAACAACGGCAGAATGAAGCTGAGAGACTCCTTGGAAAGCAGAGTCTTTCGCTGTTTGACTTTAATATCATATGGAATATAAGGATGTCCTCTTGTTACCCTCACATCAATCCAAAATTGACAGTGTTCGGGATTCATTAACCCTACAAGTTAAACATTGGGATTGAGACAGCTTCAGCTTTGCACTTGTAATAAACCTACGTTGTGCAAATCAGGTGTTTTAAATTTAAATTGACACCAAGGCAGAGTAGAGCTCCATCCTCCCAGAGGGTCCATTTTGTTCTGATCTCCAGTGCGGCAGTGACTCATTCCATGATGCTTATTATTGATAGACTGTACTCTAAACACAGAGTCAGGGCATAGAAATAGAGTGACTGTGGAGGGCACTTGCGTGTGTTTGACACCACCCAAATTGCAAAGATACATTTAACTGTATCTGTAGCATCAGCAGGATACAATATTGCTGCTCTCGCAGTTAGTGGAATTGGATACTGAATTTAGTGTCTGGTTTTGACCCAACACAGAAATGAATGATGAAACCTTGTGGAGAAAGTGGTCTTTTCAGAGTAACCTTACCGTCTCGGTTTAGCATCAGCTCAAGCAGTTTGAACTTTGCACTACAATATTAAACCAATGCAGTTAATCCTGTTTGACAAAGTGCTTTGGGGTCTTTTGGGCCTTTCAAATAGTTTCGTAAACATATCTGATCTTAATTTAAGTGTTTACAGAGCGTTTGCTCTTGACATTTAGAGATTCCAAACTTTTGAGAGACTTGTGTGTTCCCAGGACGCTCCTAAAGAGAGGTTCCAGCTAGGCATAAGCCAAGCAGCGTTCTGACTGGAACCCAAACTGTAGCTATTAATCCAAGACTGGAAGCTACAGTATAAATGCACATGTTCACTTATAATGTACTGAACAAAGGTCACTCAAAATAAATTTGATTTAGTTATTTCTTTTACCAATTGTTGCCGATTCATTCATAAAATTTGATATTGCCATCGGTTTGTGAAGAATATTAGCCCAGGAGGCAGATGTCTTAGGAGGAATGCCAATCTGAACTTTTTTTTTAATCTCTGAAGAGATTTGTTTGTTTGTACAAATAAATTTTTTCTAATGGCACATAATAGAATTTATTTTATGACTCCATTAAAAAAAAATGATTTTTATTTGATTTGATTTATTATTGTCACATGTATTAACATATATTGAAAAGTATTGTTTCTTGCATGCTCTACAGACAAAGCATACCATTCATAGTGAAGGAAAGGAGAGAGTGCAGAATGTAGTGTTACAGTCGTGACTAGGGTGTAGAGAAAGATCAACTTAATGCAAGGCAGGTCCATTCAAAAGTCTGACAGCAGCAGGGAAGAAGCTGTTCTTGAGTTGGTTGGTAGATGACCTCAGGCTTTTATACATTGTTCTCGAAGGAGAAGGTGAAAGAGAGAATGTTCGGGATGTGTGGGGTCCTTAATTATGCTGGCTGCTTTGCTGAGGCTGTGGTAACCAGGCATTGTGCAAACTTTAACAGTAAAGGCAGGTTGATTTCTGCCTCCATGGATGCTGCAATAGTCACACATTTCCCGGCAGGTACAGTATCTTACTTTTATATCACTGACATATTGATTATTGGGAATTGGTCTAGACTTAATACTTCCACTACCTGGCTCTGTCAATCGTTCTCCTATAAATAATTACAGAATATGGCCATGGTGGCACAATGGTTAGCACTGCTGCCTCACAGCTCCAGGGACGAGGGTTTGATTCCAGCTTGGATACTGTTTGTGTGGAGTTTGCACGTTCTCCCCCTGTCTGCGTGGGTTTCCTCCAGGTGCTCCGGTTTCCTCCCACTATCCAAGATGTGCAGGTTAGATTGATTGGCTGTGCTAACTTGTCCCTTAGTGTCAGGGGGACAAGCTAGGATAAATGCATGAGGTTATGGGGATAGGGCCTGGGTGGGATGGTGGTCAGTGCAGACTTGCTGGGCCAAATGGCCTCCTGCTACACTTTAGGATTCTATGAAAAAGATAAGTCTCAGGTCATGTACCAACTGACTGAAGAACAGCTTCTTCCCTGGTGCTGTCAGATGTTTGAATGGACTTACCTCGCATTAAGTTAACCTTTCTCTACACCCTAGCTATGACTGTAACACTACATTATACACTCTCTTGTTTCCTTCTTTATGAACGGTATGTTTTGTCTGTATTGCGCACAAGAAACAACACTTTTCACTGTACGTTAATACATGTGACAATAATAAATCAGATCAAATCAAATCAAATCAAAATCTATGAAAACTACCCCTGCTTCAATATCCTACCAGTGTGTTTTGTTTAGAATAATGTTCTACAATACAGTCCAAAGATGTGCAGGTTAGGTTGATTGGCCATGCTAAGAAATTGCCCTTTAATGTCCAGGGATAAATAGGTTAGAGGGATTAGTGGGTATAATATGTAGGGATATGGGTGTAGGGCCTGGGTGGGATTGTGTTTGGTGCAGACTCGATGGGCCGAATGGGCTCTTTCTGCACTGTAGGGTTCTATGATTCTATGGTATACAAAGCCGTTTAGGAATTCTTAAACTGTGTCCTAAAGGTCAACATTGGTCACTAGTTTTACTACACAACATTTCATTATAAGGCCGTAAGACATAGGAGCAGAAGAAAGCCATTCAGCCCATTGAGTCTGCACACATTATTGTACGTGGCTTTGAAGCAGTAACCACAGAAACATAAGAACTGAGCTTCAGGGACCCCGATATATTGTACAAAGGGAACTGGACACAGTTTTTCTTTTAAAGTTAGTGCCAGTATAAATAGTGCCATTCCTATGAAGATCACTGAGTCAGACACTGAAACCATTCTCCACTAATGGGTGAGATTAGTGTGATAAAACATTTGCATTTCAGTGCAGACCCTGTAAACCCGAAGACTGCGTTTGCCCTGCGCAGAGGAATCCTGGCTTCCACTCGGCAACCTCCCAGCTGCCGCCAATCATTTGACTTTTATGCTAAAGTTTGGGTAAGGACGCCTCAAAGTTGAGGCCCAACTCATTCCAGTCAGCGTTTGGTGGAGGGAATGGGACCACCTGGACTCCATTACCCCAGCTTCACATTAGTATCTTTATAACCACAACCTCAGTGAAGGCTTTTTTTTGTTAACCATTAAAGTCCTCCAAACTCTTCTCTAATCTTAAATATTACTCTGGCACTTCACGGTTGGTGACCAGACATCTGCAGATGCATTTAAATAGCAGGCTGAAAGCACCTCAGTTAGGAGATGGGGGGAGGAAGCGGTGGGGGAGGGGGGTGGTGGAGCGGGGGGGGGGGGGGGGCGATGAGGGGGGGGGTGGAATTGGAAAATCTGGTATTGTTTATTTTGGCAAGGAGAAGACTTGGGAGATATTAAAGTGTTCAACATCTGTGGGTGGGTGGGTGGCAAGGGTATGGGTGGGATAGATAACCTGAAAATATGTTGGAGGTTACTACTGCAGAATGTGGGGGGGGTAGGGATGGGGAGGTGGGGAGAGGGAATCTCCAAAGTGGAGCTCAGAGGAAAGACGTACAAACCTTCTTCATTGAACTACTTTGGGCATAAAACGGAGCAGATGCAACTCCGCAAATCCTTGGGCAGATAATATGGAAAAAATAGTGAATTAATAAGAGGGTGGAGGTCTTATGGCGCAGTGGATTTGGGAGTCATTGTTCAAAATTCCTTTAAGGTTAATGTGGAGGTTCAGCCGGCAGTTAGGAAGGCAAATGCAATGTTAGCATTCATATCGAGAGGGCTAGATTACAAGAGCAGGGATGTATTTTTGAATCTGTATAAGGCTCTGGTCAGACCCCATGTGGAGTACTGTGAGCAGTTTTGGGCCCCATATCTAAGGAAGGATATGTTGGCCTTCAAAAGGATCCAAAGAAGGTTCACAAGAATGATCCCTGGAATGGAGAGCTTGTCATATGAGGAACAATTGAGGACTCTGGATCTGTATTCGTTGGAGTTTAGAAGGATGAGGGGGGAATCTTATTGAAACTTACAGGATACTGCGAGGCCGGGATAGAGTGGACTTGGAGAGGATGTTTCCACTAGTAGGTAAAGCTGGAAACAGAGGGCAGAACCCCAGGCTAAAGGGACAATCCTATAAAACAGAGATGAGGAGGAATTTCTTCAGCCAGAGAGTGGTGAGTCTTTGCCGCAGAAGGCGGGAGAGGCCAGGTCATTGTCATTAAGACAGAGATAGATAGATTCTTGATTAATAAGGGGATCAGGGATTATGGGGAAAAGGCAAGAGAATGGGGATGACAAAAATATCAGCCATGATTGAATGGCAGAGTAGATTCAATGGGCCGAGTGGCCTAATTCTACTCCTATGTCTTATGGTCTTATGGATAGCATCCCTGGCTCTGAGCCAGAAACTCAGGGATTGAATTCTACCTCAGATCTTGATGGCCAAGGAAGATGTATTCATTACACAACCAAACAGATTGAGTGTGTCAACCTGCAGATCCTTCCAAACACGCCAGTGCCAGCCAGTAAGAGTGGGAGAGACTCCCGGTCAGCCATGCTTGATGGAGGGTGGTGCCCCTGGCGATTGCCTAGTGATCTGTTCTGGGAATTACTAGCTAGAGAAACAGACAAAAGTCTGCCTTGGTGCATCACTAGGTATGGGAAGAGAATTGCAATGGGAGGTTAGGTAACTGAGCAGTGCAGTTGTTGGGGTTTTCCAGGTGAATTAGAGTTTTTCTCTGCTGCTGAAGCCCTCTCCATGCCTTTGTTATCCTCCAAGATTTGACCATTCCAACACACTTCTCTCCCACATTCTGTCCTCCATAAACTTAAAACCATCTAGAACTTTGTTGCTCGTGAATCATAGAATCATAGAACCCTACAGTGCAGAAAGAGGCCCTTTGGCCCATCGAGTCTGCACCGAACACAATCCCATCCAGGCCCTACCCCCATATCCCTACATATTATACCCACTAATCCCTCTAGCCTACACATCCCTGGACACTAAGGGGCAATTTCTTAGCATGGCCAATCAACCTAACCTGCACATCTTTGGACTGTGGGAGGAAACTGGAGCACCTGGAGGAAACCCACGCAGACACGAGGAGAATGTGCAAACTCCACACAGACAGTGACCCAAGCCAGGAATCAAACCCAGGACCCTGGAGCTGTGAAACAGCAGTGCTAACCACTGTGCCATCGTGACGCGAGTCCTGTTCAGAGTTCACCCTTGTACACCCTGACCATCAGTGAAGCAGTGTCTTGAGTTTAAAATTCTCATCATTGTTTGAAAATTCCTCCAAGGCCTTGTCCCTCCTTATCTTTGTGATCTTCACCAACCCCACAACCTTCCACAATATCTATGCTCTGCCTACTGTCCAATCCTAATGATAATTGCTCCACCATTGGTGACCGTGCCTTCATTTGCCTGAGCTCCATGTGCTGGAATTCCCTCCCTACATCTCATTACCTCTTGACCTAACTTTCATCCTTTAAACATAAGAACATAAGAACTCAAGAACTAGGAGCAGGAGTAGGCCATCTGGCCCCTCGAGCCTGCTCCGCCATTCAATAAGATCATGGCTGATCTTTTTGTGGATTCAGCTCCACTTACCTGCCTGCTCACCATGACCCTTAATTCCTTTACTGTTCAAAAATGTATCTATCCTTGCCTTAAAAACATTCAATGAGGTAGCCTCAACTGCTTCACTGGGCAGGGAATTCCATAGATTCACAACACTTTGTGTGAAGAAGTTCCTCCTCAACTCAGTCTGAAGTCTACTTCCCCTTATTTTGAGGCCATGCCTCCTAGTTCTAGTTTCGCCTGCCAGTGGAAACAATTTCTCTGCTTCTCGCTTATCTATTCCTTTCATAATCTTATATGTTTCTATAAGATATCCCTTCATTCTTCTTGAGTATAGCCCCAGCCTGTCAGTCTGTCCTCATAAGCCAACCCTCTCAATTTTGGAATCAACCTAGTGAATCTCCTCTGCACCCCCTCCAGTGCCAGTACATCCTTTTTCAAGTAAGGAGACCAAAACTGTACACAGTACTCCGGGTGTGGCCTCACCAGCACCTTATACAGTTGCAACATAACCTTGCTGTTTTTAAACTTCATCTCTCTAGCAATGAAGGACAAAATTCCATTTGCCTTCTTAATTACCTGCTGCACTTGCAAACTAACTCCTTGAGAATCCTGCACAAGGACACTCAGGTCCCTCTGCAGAGCAGCATGTTGCAATTTTTTAACATTTAAATAATAGTTGATTTTGCTGTTATTTCTACAGAATGGATGATCTCACATTTACCAACATTGTACTCTATCTGCCAGACCTTTGCCCACTCACTTAGATCATCTATATCCCTTTGTAGACTTTCAGCGTCCTCTGCACACTTTGCTCTTCAACACATCTTAGTGTCATCTGTGAATTTTGACGCAACTACACTTGGTCCCCAACTCCAAGTCATTGATGTAAATCGTAAACAATTGCAATCCCAACACTGATCCCTGAAGCACAACACTAATCACTGATCGCCAACCAGAAAAAACACCCATTTACCCATCACTCTTTGTTTTCTGTAGTAAACCAATCCTTTATCTGTGCTAATACATTACCCATAACACTGTGCACCTTTATCTTATGTAGCAGTCTTTGGTGCGGCACCTTGTCAAATGTCTTCTGGAAATCCAGATACACCACATCCACAGGTTCCCCATTGTCCACTGCACATGTAATGTTCTCAAAAAATTCCACCAAATTAGTCAAACACTCTTAAGACACTCTTAATTCACTCTTAAGACCTACCGTTGACTAAGCTTTTGCTTGTCTGACCGAATATCTGCTATGTGGTTCAGTGTCAGAATTTGATTTTCATACTCCTGTGAGGTGCCTTAGAATACAGTTCATTACATTAAAGGTGATATATAAATATTAAGTTATTAATCTATATTAAGTTATGGTGCACAGAATTTCACTTTCCCTTAACTTTAAGTAGAGGAAGACATTGTTACTTGCTGCTTTCCTTTCTCACCACTCAGTTGTGTCAAACAGTAGTTGACATACTAATCCAGTATTAAGGTGTGATTTATTATTTGGCACTTCTGTAATTTATACCATGAGATTGTGATATTCCTGCACTGGGTTCTCATTTTGCATGGATTTACAATTCTGACATCAAAATAACACAGCGACTTTTTGTCTTGTTCAGTAGCAGGAGATAGGGCAATGGTTACACATTCAATTATGGTAAAGAAAATATTGCAGAGTGTAAAATAGGCTAGCACTGAACTATTGCCTGTTTGAATCCACTAACCAAGGTGATTTTTTCACCATGCAGTGCGAAAACTAGTTCCACCATTCCAACAGCTGAGATGTAAAGCCATGAAAATGTAAGTCTGCTTTTGGTATTTGGATGAAGAATTTTTTTTAGAAAGTAAACACAGGGAATTTTCTTTTTATTTCAGAATATGAACATAAGAAAACTCTCAACATTGTTGCTGCTTTCACACTTGGAATATGACACACAGTTTTGAACTCTTTATCTATGGGAGGATATGTTTCCCTTTGAGGCTGTGCAGCAAAGGATTACTGGACTGAATTTGGGATGAGAGTGTTGTCTAATGATGGGAGATTGAGTAGAATTTGCCTTCTGCAGTTTAGCTGAGAGGTGACCAGAAATAAGTTCTGGGGTCACAGGTAAAGATAGCAGATTTCCTTCCCTAAAGGACATTATTGAACCAGATGGGTTTTTATGACAGTCAACTCATAGTCATCATTAGACTTTTACTTCCAGATTTTTATCGAATTCAAGTTTCACCATCCGCTGTGGTGGGATTCGATCCACCTGGATCTCTGGATTCCTAGTGCAGTGACAATGCCACTTTGCCATTTCCTCAATTCACCACAACAATTCTGCAGCCGCATAGATGTTGAACAATATCCTCAGCTTCACCTTTGCCCTAGTCTCCATTAAAACCATTACCTTCTCTAATCTGGCTTAGTGTCCAATCGTCTCCCTGCACCCCTCTTCTTCCCATCCCAGTACAGCCTTTATCTCCATTCCCTTAGGATATTTATCTGGATATAGTGGACACCCAGTCTGGATGTTCAACACCAGATCTCACTGGATCACATAAAGCATGATTGGATTGTCTCTGATCTGTCAAAAAAATGGCTGACTATTCCAGAATGGCCCTGGAATGCAAAGATTACACCATCACCCCACATTCTGAAGTTTCTTTTCTCGACTGTAAAGCACCGTTCTTAACACTTTTACTGTCTCTCGTGCACCTTAACCTCCAACAAGTATGAAGAGTTTGTGCATATCTTCAACAAGCAGCTGCTTCTTCCCACTTTTCCTTTAGTCTACTGTGGTCAAACTTCCTTCAAGCATTCCCCATACCCTAGCCTGGAATAACTTTCTTTTGAGCTCATCTTGTCCATCTCCTGCTCCATGGATCCTATACAAACTAAGCTGTTGACCACACAAATTCCCTTCCTGGCACCCATGTTAATTAATATCATTAACATTCCTCTACCCCTCAAGTACTGCTGCCTCTTCTTTTAAATCTGCTGTCAACAACATTTTTTTAAAAAAAACCCCTCCATCCTTGCAAACTATTGCTCTAACTACAACCTCCCTTTCCTCTCAAGCCCTTGGGAGGTTGTTACCTACCAAGATCATGCCCACCTAGTTCCATGTTTGAATCCTTCATCATGTTTTTGCCCCATAACCAAAATCACTCTTACCAAAATCACATTCTGTTGACAGTGGTGAAATGAATGCTTCCTCTCACCCTTCTCGACCTGTCTTCAGCCTCGGATACAATAAACCTCATCATCTTCCTCATTCACCTCTCCATTGGATGTGACTGAGTGTCTATTCTTAGCTGACCAATCATAGCCAGAGAATCACCTGCAATGGCTTCACTTTGTGATCCTGCAGCCCAAAGGTTTATCACTGACCCCTTCAAATTTCTCATCTACATACTATCCATTTCTGTTCTCCCTTCTCTCTCCACCCTCATTTTCATTAACTTAAGTTCACTGGACAAGCAGAAATTCTATCCAATTAAATATTGAGAAACCATTACCTTTGTTCCCTAGTGGCCAGATCCATCAGTCTAACTGGCAACGTTAAAATGTCACTAGACCAGTAATCCAGAAGTCTATGCTCTGGGGTCATGAGTTCAAATCCCAACACGGCTGTTTGTGGAATTCAAATTCAATTAATAAAATCAGGAATATAAAGCCAGTCTCAGTAATGGTGATCATAAAACTGTCATCAATAATTGCAAAACCCCATCTGATTCACTGACATCCTTCAGGGAGGAATTCTCTGCTCTGGCCTACATGTGACTCTAGAACCACAGCGATGGAGTTCACTCTTAACTGCCCTCTGAAATGGTATAGCTAAAAGATTTTTTAAAAGTTTTATTTATTATCGTCACAAGTAGGCTTACATTAACACTGCATTGAAGTTACTGTGAAAATCCCCTAGTCACCAAAGCACTCAGTTCAAGTTCCAGGGCAATTAGGGATGGGCAACAAATGCTGGCCTTGCCAGCGATGCCCACATCCCATGAAAGGATAAAGAAAACTATTTCTAATCTTGGTATTGGATTTGACCCGGAGATGAGATTCTGACTACATGTCACATTACATCCGTAACAATACCCAACTCAGTAAACTTGTGAGTATCTAATAAGTTGCTCCAACTTGTCCTATTTGCCCATCACCTCTGGCTCACAGCCCTGCAAGTGCAATTCATTTTAAAATTCTCAGCCTTTATTTCAGATTCCTCCAGCGGCCCTCACCTCCCTCAATCTCAGCCATTTCCTCATATCTTCTCCAATCCAGCACTGTTCCCGCTGTTAACGCTTCCACTGTGTGTGACTGTCCTTTTAGCCGGCAAGACCCTCTTGCTGCAACTGGCTCGCTAAACGTATCTCCTTCCCTCCCTCAAGACTTACCTCTGTGGCCAAGCTTCGAGTCCTCCTGTTAAATGTGATTTTTTTCCTCTTGGGGATGTTTTGTGGCGTTGGGATTTGTTGTTGCTATCGGCTAGCGCTGCCGTTGGATGAAGGATTATTTGGTGCCGACAGAAGTGAAAGTGTCCCTTTCCCGGGAGGAGTTCACACTCGCTGCAGTAAGTACAACAAGTGAACTGAAATGTGAATTTAATGTATTCATGGCACCTAACTTTCCCAGACTCTGAAGGAGCTAGGGATTTTTTTTTTGGTGTAAATTCCCACTCCGTGTAGATGATGAATGTGGGGCTGGATGGAAATGAAATACAAAACCCGGTGGTATTCCATCAACTGCAATGCATTGAATATAGAAACCAGCTCAGCGGCAAATGCTGAAAACCTCAGCACTATGGCAATGCAATTCAGCTACTTTATAAGATATTAAAAATGATCCTAATTCACATTTTTAAAAGCACAGAACATTATTAACGCGGATGTCTCGGTGTGTACAATGCACTTGGAGATCGTCACAAAGTATTTCAAAATTCCTCTCCAATAGTTGGTGCCTACCTGTGCATAGCTCTCTCTGGTGAGAATGGGTAACTCATAGGCAGTGGAG
This sequence comes from Carcharhinus amblyrhynchos, assembly GCF_965287045.1. Lineage (NCBI taxonomy): Eukaryota > Metazoa > Chordata > Chondrichthyes > Carcharhiniformes > Carcharhinidae > Carcharhinus > Carcharhinus amblyrhynchos. Next base: position 6,986,769 of record NC_137329.1, on the reverse strand, counting down.
AAATGGCTACGAACTTGTTGCATCTGTCCAAAGCGCTCTCTTTTCCTCCATTTAGCTCTTCTGTTTTGAAACCAAACCTAAACCAGAAGAGAACAACAAGGGGGGGGCAATTGAAAATTTCTTCCAGTTTCCACGCGGTGCGATTAAGGTGGAAATTGAGGGACATTTCAATCCTAGGACCGTTATGTTTCTCTCATCTCAACCTACTGCTGCCAGAGGTAGTAGTTACAGGCAGGCACAGTTTTGTGTTTTAAAAAGCATTTAGACAGTTACATGGGTAAGATGGGTAGAGAGGGATATGGGCAATTGAGACTAGCTTAGTGGTAATAAAAAGGCGGCATGGACAAGTTGGGCCGAATGGCCTGTTTCCATGCTGTGAACCTCGATGACTGCCCTATTCACCTTCAATCCGAGGAAGGACCGGCAGAGTTCCCTCAGCTAATGAAACTTTCTAACTTTTTCTCTGAGGCATTGGTTATTGGCTTTAAACTCGACAAGCAGAAAATCTACTAAACAAAAAGAGTTGGAGGGTTTGATTTATGGATCTTAATCTAATTAACCCAGAGGTAGCACAGGGGAATCTGTACATTTTAAGAAAAGCTCCAATTTCAAAAGTACATCAATTATACTTCAAAAGGCGCGATTAATATTGTCAATTACTGATTTTCCAATCAAAGCATTTTCACAAGAACAATTGTATGTTAAAGCTGGATAGAATTTCTACATCATTTTGAAATGTGTATTTCTTAGCGGTTGAAAAGCTACTTCGGATTAATTAACTTTTAACAAATGATCCACAATTTAAACAAATTTTATACAACAATTTACTTTTAAGGTGGGGGAGAAACTTCCAATTCGCTTCACCCAGTTTATTGAGAAAGATACAGACACTAATGGACAGTTCTGTCCTGTTCAATTTCAGATCAATGTCACTTGAAGCAAATTAAACTTCCTGATAGCGTCGCTTCGCACTTAGCAAGAAAGATGTTGCTTTTGATGTGATGTTCGGGTCTATTTGACTGTAATATCCGTTTATTTTCACTATCACTTCATCTTCCGCCTGGTTAATATGAAGCAGAGCTGGAGATGGACGGATAGCGCCCGTTATCTAATGTTATCTTTGAACGCAAAGGGATGGGGGGAGGAATTGATTCGCAGGCGTCACCCAGAGGAAGGGGAGTTGGAAAAGAATCCCGTAGCTTCACCCACTCTGGTCGCCGCTTTGACAAATGTCGACTGGAGAGCGGCGGAAAACAGAAAGATGCGGAGGGCCCCCTGCCCCGATTTGTCAATTCCGACTGCCAGAAAACCGCTTCTATTTTCTGTCTGAACCGCCCGAACCCCAGTGAGTAAATGACAGCGAAAATGGGAGGGGGAGTTCCATGGAAAGATGTAAACTGGGATCAATGCAGTGTGTGAAAGATGTGTAAGGTGGATAATGTGTGTATTGTTTAATATGTGTGTCTAGTGTGTGTGTAAAGTGCGTGTAAGTTTTGTGTGTGTGAGGAGTCCGTGTAAATTGAGTGTGTAAGGTGTCTGTGTGAGTTGAGGGTGTAAGGAGATGTGTAAATTGAGCGTGTAAGGAGCCTGTATGAGTAAAGGGGGTAAGGAGTCTGTCAGTTAAGTGTGTCAGGAGTCTATGTGATTTTAGAGTGTAAGGGGTCTGTGTAAGTTGAGTGTGTAAAGAACCTGCGTCCGTTGAGTGTGTAAGGAGGCTTCGAGAATTGAGTGTGTAAGGAGATGTGTGTCAGTTGAGTGTGTAATGAGTCGATGTGAGTTGAGTGTGTAAGAAACTTGTGTAAATTGTGGGTAAGGAGGCTATGTAATTGTGTAAGGAGTCTGTGTCGGTTGAGTTGTAAGGAGATCGTGTGAGTTTAGTGCGTAAGGAGGGCGTGTGAATTGAGTGTGTAAGGAGTCTGAGTAAATTGAGTGTTTAAGGAGGCTGTGTGAGTTGAGTGTATAGGGGGTCTCTGTCAGCTGAGTATGTAAGGAGTCTGTGTAAATTGAGTGTGTAAAGAGTCTGTGTAAATTGAGTGTGTAGGGAATCTGTGTGAGTTGAGTGTGGAAGGAATCTGTGAATTGAGTGTGTAAAGAGTCTGTGTGAGTTGAGTGTGTGGGGAGTTTATGTGAGTTGAGGGTGGAGGGAGTTTGTGTGAGTTGAGTGTGTAAGGAGTCTGTGTGAGTTGAGTGTGTAGGGAGTCTGTGAATTGGGTGTGTAAGGAGTTTGTGTGAGCTGAGTGTGTAAGGAATCTGTGAATTGAGTGTGTAAAGAGTCTGTGAGTTGAGTGTGTAGAGAGTTTGTGTGAGTTGAAGGTGTAGGGAGTTTGTGTGAGTTGAGTGTGTAAGGAGTCTGTGTGAGTTGCGTGTGTAAGGAGTCTGTGTGAGTTGAGTGTGTAAGGAATCTGTGAATTGAGTGTGTAAAGAGTCTGTGAGTTGAGTGTGTAGAGAGTTTATGTGAGTTGAGGGTGTAGGGAGTTTGTGTGAGTTGAGTGTGTAAGGAGTCTGTGTGAGTTGAGTGTGTAAGGAGTCTGTGTGAGCTGAGTGTGTAAGGAGTCTGTGTGAGCTGAGTGTGTAAGGAATCTCTGTGAGTTGTGCAAGGCGCTCTTAACCACCGACATCGCCGCTTTAAGGATGGGCAGCTGTGAGATTTGAAAGATCGCTGCCCCGCTGTCTAAACATTTTAAACCCACAATCTTCTCTGGCCTCGCAAACCCCTTTCCCAGTTCAGAATCGCGACACTTGCTGCTTTCCAAAAAACAAAATAACATAAAAAAAGAAGCTTCCACGTATTTCAAGAAGTTAGAAACATGAGTATTGTTGGCGGCGGTGGAAAACTCTGCCCGGTGTTTATCTTCTGGTGTTTAAAGGTGATGGAGTGGAGATTATATTACCTTTCTGAGCGGGCCGGTAGTTACCCTGGCGCAGTCCTGCTCTGGGTTCCGTTGTGTTTAAACCAAACTCCAGCGGGCCTGTCTGATTTTGGGTAGGTGCTCTGGTTGGCCCCCAGTGCAAACAGTTTCGGGATGAGATTTGTGACTCAGAAAGATTAAACAAGGAGCAGGGAGAAAGAAAGTGCTCTTGTTGTGGCTTTGGTGAAAGGGGGTCAGATGTTTTTTTTTCAGGGGGTGGGGAGGGGGGGGGGTGGTGGCTTGGAGGGAGCGAAGTCATGAAACTCGAGGCTGAAAGCAGATACCTTTTATCTCCAGAAAGATCGGAAATACGAGGACTTGATGGGAAAATCCTGAAGCTGCAATGTGTTTTCATTGTGTGTTTAATTTCCTGTCCTAACTTCCCTTTAATTCCCGCCTTTGGACGCAGTTCTATATATAGGACTTCACACGGCGGCATTATTACAGATCAACACAGGAGTTGGACTTTTGTTTGCGCGGGGGTGGTGGAGGTGGGGGGGGGGGGGGGGAGAGGGGGGCTTTGCCGACAGGGGACAGATTTAGTTTGCTTTCATAAGCAGTTCGATGGGAGCACCAGAAAACGCTGGGACAGCCCAGAGGAGCCAGTGTGCAGTGAAGATCCTTATCACTGTACAGTCTATGGAAACCTCCGGCTCTGGGGAGGGGGCGTAGGAGGGGGGCGGGGGGGGGTTGCTGGTGGATCGTATCCGAATTAATTTGGTATGGAATTGACGGAGACCTTAATACGAAAAATAATACAACATGTAGGCAGTGACGCTTCCAGGGTGGCACAGTGGTTAGCACTGCTGCCTCACAGCGCCAAGGATCCGGGTTCGAGTCCCGGCTTGGGTCACTGTCTGTGTAGAGTTTGCACGTTCTCCCCGTGTCTGCGTGGGTTTCCTCCCCCCCGCAGTGCTGGTTAGGTGTGTTGGCCGTGCTAAATTCCCCTTCTGTCTACCCGAACAGGCGCCGGCGTGTGGCAACTGAGGGGGGTTCACACTAACTTCAATGTAAGCCTACTTGTGACACTAATAAATAAATTTAAACTCAAAATAATTTCCCGCCCCAAGGCAAGCTTTTCTAATTCTACACGGCGTTGGTTGGTTGATTTGAGATTCAATCCTGCTGCATGTTCTGACAATTTAATGGTCGCTCTCTATCTGTTCCAAAATGAAATCTTTTATCTCCCATTTCCACGTGCTGTCTCTCCATTGGTTACTGGATCCTGTTAGCGGCACTGGAGATTGGGATTCCCGCCAGGAGTGGATCCATGTGCTGCCAGATCCAATTTGGATCCGGCTCCAGCGCCGCTTGTCCAAGTGGGACATGTCACCAGGCGAACATCGGCACAGTGTTTCACATTAATACTTATCACACTCTCCATCAGAAGGAGCACAAATTGACTCCATACAAATGTTAAAACATCGGCTCTCTAACACTGCCCCCCCCCCGCCTCCCTCCACCCCCGCTCACTTTCTACTACCATTCAGACAAGTTACTGGAGCCTTTCTGAACTTTATTTGGATAATCTGGTGAGCGCTCTCACACTGGGTCCCCCTGGATATTTTGTAACAATGTCCACCCCACTCAATCGCTGTATGGAATACACTTGGAAAACCGTGTTAACAATTTAAAAAGCGTTCTTACAAATGAGTTTTTAAAAAGCAGCCAACTCCCGTGGCAATCAGTGTAAACACCTTCATTTCTACACTTCCTTGTTTAGCTTTCCCAAGGAATTGCCAGCAGCGGGGCTGTAAATCTGGCGCGACACAGTTGTGGGGTTTGCCCCAAAGGCGATAAAATGTGGGTAAAAGTCGTTAGGAATGGACCTTGCTTACAACAGGCTCGCTCCCTGGGCTGGACAGTCACCCCTTCTCCCGGCAGCAAGCAGCATTTTTACACTGAACAAAGATATTGTCAAATCCCCTTCACAGTTACTCTGGGCACCCTCTCAAATATTCAACACTATTATTAACTTAAAATCGTTTATCCCGTCAGTTGAATTGTGCGTGTATCAGCCGCAATTGTTGGGAGGATTGTGTCGGGTAAATATGAGCGATTTATCCAATCGCTTACAGAGGGTTTGATAAAGTTGCTAAAATGTTTACCGGGTGAGTTTTAATACGTGCACGCAAGCGGGGATCCTGCGAGCTTTTCACTCCTGCTCAAATAAACTGAGGGTTTGAGTTATTGATAACCTTGGATTTCCCGCGGGGGAAAAGAAAGAGAGAGAGACAGAGAGAGAGATCCTGACACTCAGTGTTTACCTGCACTCGGGCTTCGGTCAGGTCAGTTCTCAGAGCCAGCTGTTCCCTGGCATAGACATCCGGATAATGAGTTTTTTGAAAAACCTTCTCCAGTTCTTCCAGCTGATAGCTGGTGAAGGTGGTTCTGTTCCGGCGTTTCTTGCCCTTGTTACTGTCGCTCTCGCCCTTGTCCAGGGCGCTGGGCAGCTCTGTGTTGGCTCCTTTCATTGCTGCCTCCTTCACGCTGAGATAGGGGCTCTCCATCACCGCAGCGTCAGGACTCTGGGGCAATTCGGACTCTCCCAGTGAACTGTCTTTAGCTGAACACAGAGAGGAGATATAAACACAGATTGGATATAGACTTGGCAGCGAAAAAAACATCTCAATCACCCCCAATCTCTTCAACTTTTCCATTAAATCTCACTTTAATCAATATTCATAATTCCAACCAACTGGAGAAAATGTTGCGGGAAATATTTAGAAGTTGGTTTCACAAGTTTGCCAAAGATCCGTGACTTTGCGACGTTTACCTAGTTTGGACCTTCTGGAGAAACGTGAAAGCGGGGCCTGTTCTGGGCCGGTCCATTTATTTATCCATTCCTCACAACCGGAATGTCCATTCGTTTACCGAAATACCCGCGCACACCCTTCCAAATGAGTGATCGAATAACGCACTCTCTGAGTTGGTACAGGAATAAATCATCTTCGCAGAAATTCCGCTCTGGTCAGAGGGGCAAATGTCCTCCCTTTAGAATTTGGAAATATTTATCGGGTGATTTTGATCGAATCCCGCCTTCTTGCCCCAGCTCTTTAATACAATTCAGGTTAGATTTCTAACTGGAGTCATTGGCACTGCTAATGCGAAATTCAAACGTGGTTTCAACACGGGCGGCGGCGGTGGAAGGTTTGACAAGGAATTGTCTTAAAAACTGCGTGGCTGGAAAGGTAGCCAACTCTTCAATTGTGGCCAGGCTGAGATTGAAATGTTCACAAGCCGTGTGGCCCTGTGCCGTGTCCGTGTTTTTAAACACGGGCCCGACACAGACAAGTCAGGAAGAGTCTGTGAACACGGCAACCTTCCGAGTGCACCACTTCCAGCTGCTTGTTAAACGTATCGTTTGTGTATTTTTTTGGGGGGGCTGGAAATGCACCCACAACTTTTCCTCGCACACGGGAAATACGGCATTCGCTGGTGTACAAATCTCTCCAAGCCAATACCCACCCCCTTGGGTTTCAACACGATAAAAAGTAACAAACTTTCCTCAAAACGCAAGGGAACGCCGGGCCGAGTTTCGAACAATGACTGGGAACCTGACCCGGTTTGTACAGTTGGGAGTTTAGTTTAAGACACAGCAGATGGGGATGATGGCGAGTTCCACTCATTGTTTCGCTTAAAGTCATGTCTGTTTGTGTGTGTGTGTGTGTGTTGCGGGGGGGGGGGAATACAATTGCCTCGGAAATATGGTTATAGCCCATGACTTGTAGGATTTTTTGACTTATTCCACTAACTGTTCCAATGTTGCAGGCACTGTACGTTCTGAGCCGCCACAATCATCTGTTCTCCGAATCATCCCTTTTCTAACACACACTGGCTTTCCAGCCTGGCTTTCCAGTGCACCCACGGTGAGATCTCTGCCCTCCTCTGCACAGTGTGATCGCTGACCTTGTGTCGGCTCCGAGTTTCCACAGGAAGAATGCACCAGCCTTCAAGATGTTGAACACATCTGTGCCAGAGCTGGCGACCTCGAGTTATTTTAGGTAAAAATAGAGAAATTCTGGCCTATCCTCTCTCAAGCAAGTCCTTGAATGTGTGTTCTTAAATTGTTCGCCACCCGCCTAAATGGACACACGATGTGATTTATTGTGCAAATACACAGTTACTGAACTTGACAGTGAAAATTCCGCTATCTATTAGTACCCGCGCCTCCTGCTCAGCCGGGCCGGCATCTATAATAGAGAAATGACAATAAACAGTTTATTTCCATTTCTCTCACTCTATACTTTGGTATTTATCAATGCCCAAATCTGTGTCGTGTTGTTGATATTTAAAACGCAGATGTAAAAATGTTGAGTTGTGGGGGGGGGGTTGTTTCTGATCGATTTGAGAGGGGCGGGCAGCGGAAGGATTATAATTTGTTTGGCAACACCTTCCAACATGTTTTATTGTCCGAATAAATTCGTTGTTTACCAAGAAACGTCATATCCTGCTTAAACTGCTTGAAGAATCTATCAAGGACAGAGTGATTACCGGGAATCACGGTCCAGTCCAACAAAACGCTTCCAAACACAGCTATTCCTCATTGCCCTGACTTTCAATAATCTCTCTCTCCCTTACCCAGCGAGAGGATGTAATCCTTCCTGGGGAACCATTGTGGGAAACATGTGTTTTAGACCTAGCCGTTTGAATCGCGTGCGGGTCTAAATCCTAAACCACTGGATTCATTTTTAACATTCCATATTCCAGAACCACGAAAGACAGCCAGGAAATACAAAATGATGTGACGAAGGGGCAAAGCCCCGAAAGCTAGTGGCGTTTGCTACTAAATAAACCTGTTGGACTTTAACCTGGTGTTGTGAGACTCCTTACTACAGAAATCACAAAATGCAGCAACTTATACTGATTTTTTAAAAAATCATCACTAAGTGGGTATTTATTCCATTTCAGAGTCCGTAAATGTGCGGGTTAGGTTAATTAACCATGATAAATTGCCGCTTAGTGTCAAAGATAAATATTTGGGGTTATGGGGATAGGATCTGGGTGTGAATGTGCAGGCTCAATGGGCCAAATGGCCTCCTTCTGTACTGCAGATTCAATGATCTCCCTAAAGGACATCAGTGAACCAAATGGGTTTTTTTTAAACAATAATCTTCACCATTAATTTAATTCCAGTTTTTTAAAATTGAATTCAAGTTTCACTATCTGCCGTGGATTCGAACCCACGGCTTCTTCGGTCTTGCTTTGGGTCTCTGGATTACAAGACCACCGCGCCGCTGCCTCCCCTAATACTGTACTGATTGTACAAAGTGTTACTGACCCAGGTACAACAGCAATGCTTGCTGACGGATATCTCATTGATATAATCTCATTGATTGTGCCTGAGCACAATCTTTCACATTCCCACACCGGTGGTTAATACTACAACGCCGTTATATGTACAATGGAACATTGGATGGAAATATACCCTTACAGTTTAATGAATGAATAATTTAGTTTCGAGGTCTCCCCGTGTTTGGTTTGCGGTGTCACAAAGCTTTCAAAAAATCCTCATTATCTCAGGGACAGAGAGTAAGTGACAGAGCCGGGGTGGGGGGGGGGCGTCCAATAACGGGCAGAAATTGTCCATCTCACCCATTCGCGCAGCGCTGCTTGATCTCGACGAAATAACACGATCTCTGAAAACTAAATGTTTAATCTGATCCCAGGTAGGGGATTGCTAATGGGATTATAGTTTGCTAAATCCAGCGCAAAGCGGGACCATTCCTGACACTTAGGCCGCGCGAAAAGGCCAGATTTCGGTGAATTTGTGATCCCAGGTTTCCTGAGTGTCGCCTCACACGGGGCCGCGTGGTTTCGTTAAACAATTATCCGTCAGGGGGACCAACTGGCTGGAAACGGGCAAACCCCAATCGCGCCGACTCCCTCCTGTTTCGGAACGAGCAGTTTAACAATCTTTCCACACAATGAAGAGGTTTGCTTACCTTTTTCCCGTCCGGTCCGCACTTCCCAAAGTTTAAAACAAAAAAGCAAATTTCCGCGCTAGGTTGCAGTGGGGGCAGCTGAGCACAAGTTCTCTCCGCAGTTTTGAGATTCCTTTTGTGTGTGTGTGTGTGTGTGTGTGCAAAGGTTTTACAGGACAGGAATGTCCCTGGGCAGAAACAGGGAGCGAATATGGGTTTTATCAGCTTTTTTTTGTCTAAAAGTGAAAGTGGTGCCGGGAACTCTCTCTCTCTCTCTCTTTCCTCTCAGCCTGAGCCTATGATTTAAGGAGCGGAAAATGCCAAAAGAAGATGCGTCATTGCCCCATGTGTCCTCAATCTCCCCAAGATAAACCCACACATCGCAAGGGGCAGGAAGGACGTAGAGCGCGCAGCCGCTCCCAGACCTGAACTCACACACTCACAATCATTCACAACAGTTTACAAAGAGAAATAAAAGGATTTGTAGGCGTGTTTTTTTAAAAAGTGAACCATCGCGAACTCTCTAACCATGTGGGCTCCATGCAACAAACTACAGCGAAATCCGCAGCAGCGGTGGATTAGAATTTACCAAGTCTGTTTTTTAATTGGTCAACATTTACTAACAATACAATAAAAATTGGATATTTATCTTCTGGGTGGAATTCCAATTATAAAATTCCTTACCTGGGATCAGATTAAACGTTTAGTTTTAAGTTGTCGTGTTATCGAGATCAACTCCATTTAAATAGTGCCGAGTGAGATGTGCAGTTCTGACCATTTTTGGACTCCCGCTTTTTGTTGGAGTTATACTGGACCTTGGCGGTGCTGAGGTCACCTCCACCACCTCCCCCCCCCCCCCCCCCAGCTCCCCAACCCCGGCCTCTCCTTTCCCCTCCCTCGCTTGACTAAAGGGTGACTAAACGGGCCGTTGTCACCAGGATTCTGTGGCTAACTGTAATAAAATTGTGGAAATGTACCCTGGGCTGTCTGCATCGAATGCAAACGCCAAGATCTGTGCGCGCAGTTTAATCCCTAAAAGTTGTAAATGCTGGTTTGCATTTATCTCTATCCGATTCACATTGGGGGAGGGGGCGGGGAACGATAGATATCTGTGCAGGGATTCACACAAACTCTCGTGTTAAGATGTGCCATTCTACAATATGTATCGTCCCTTCACAGCGATGATTAGATTAACATTTGCACAGGTTGTGAACCCAAGTTTCTTGAATATACTTCAGAGGAAGTTATTGCTGTTCTGGCCTTTCTCTGTTGACCCGGGATGTATAATCTAAATTGTAAGACTTGTCCACTCAGTCACACCTTGTCCCTCGCCCATGGGTTTAAACTTCTGACGACATGATGTACAAAGCGAGATTATATAGAGGAACTGGCTCAATCTTCTCCCCGGAAGTAGGCCATAGTGTGAAATTTGGTAGACCTCTCTTGGAGTACTGGCAGATCCGAGTTATACTACGGCCGATCCCCAGAGTCAGCTGATTAACACTCCCTGCTAAACCAGAGGAGCAGAAGTAGACCATTCAGTCCATTGATTCTGCTTCTCCATTCAACAAGAGCATGGCTGATCTGATGTGATAATCCTCAAACTCCACTTTCCCAGTTTATCCCCATATCCCTGGATTCCCTTTTGGGCAAAATTGAGTAAGAAGTCTCACAACTTTTACTTGTGTTTACCCCAGTCCAACGCCGGCATCTCTACATCATGACCACCATTGGGCACAAAATTGAGTCCAAGCATCTCGCAGGGAAAGGGGAGTTCACAGGGACCCCTTGCCGTCTGATGAACTGCCGCGGGCACACTGAAAATATGACCTTGATCAGAGCTGGAGTTGCAGTGATTAAAACACAATGTTGTGGTGCTGCCAATGAAGGGCTGGTTGACATGTCCAGGCACAACAATGTTAAATACTCCTTTTGACGTTATACTTGGAGACTAAGTGTGGAATCACAGTCAATTAGCTTTCCAATGCTTTGGGAACTTTAAGAAGTGAGAGATCCAGTAGATTCCCCTGTACAGTTCACGCCTAAACATTCTGCTTTCCAAACTTTCCTGTGCCATACAAGTCCCGTGCGATAAGGTCATCTTCTTTTGTTGATTATATTTTGAGGGAAGACTTGCAAGAGTCGATATTGATCCGTATTGGACAGTAATTCACTCGCCCATTGCCTTCGAACATGATCAGTGCCAATGGGAGTGAGATTATTGACTTGACCAATTCTTTTCCCATTTTACATCACTGCTATCCCCCCCTCATTGCGTTGCGCAGACGCAAACGTTACCTGTATCTATTCTGTGTGCATGATGAATCTGAACAGCAGTAGGCCATTCAGCCCATCGAGCCCGCTCCGCCATTCAACAAATCATGGCTGACCGTCCACTTCAGGACCACTTTCCTCACTATCTCCATAGACCTATCAAGAAATCTATCAAGTTCTATCTTAAACATGTTGGGTGATTGAGGTTCTCCGGCCCTCTGGGTAGAGAATTCCAAAGATTCACCACCTTCTGAGTGAAGAAATTCCTCCTAATCTCAGTCCTAAATGATGCGCCCCTTATTCTCAAACTGTGACCCTGGTTCCAGACTGACTGGCCAGGGGGAACATCCTGTCCACATCTACCCTGTCGCATCCTGTCGGGATTCTGTAAGTTTCAATGAGATCACCCCTCATTCTTCGAAACTCTACAGAATACAGACCTAGTTTTCTCAATCTCGCCTCGTAAACTAATCCTGCCATCCCAGGAATGGATCTGGCGAACCTCTAATGCACTCTCTGGATAGCAAGTCGATAAGGAGACTAAAACTAAGGAGATATACAAGATACTCCAGGTGCGGTCGCACCAAGCTTTTATACAATCGGAACATGACATTTGCACTCAAATTCCTTTTGTGATGGATCTGTATCCTTGGAAAATTATGGGATAATTCCAAGAGCAGGAATCTGACAGTTGGGGACATTGAAAACGGGAAGAGAAACAATATTTTTGCAGTAACTTCATTGCAGTGTTAATGTAAGCCTACCTGTGACGCTAATAAATAAACTGTAATATTGGATTGAACAATGGCGGCTGCTTTCAGGATACAATTCCGCTTGTCTGGTTTCAGAGACAGGTCTGCACACTGCCTGACCCGCCACTCAACCTGTGTATCATAGCAGGCTCGTCCCAACACAATCTGGCTACTGATACTTCATGGGGGGGTGGGATAGCACTGTCCTCCCCCACTCACCCCCCTTGTTATACTTCACTCCGCCCCAGATTCCCCCAAATTACATGTTGTTATTTTTACACATTGAGAATTTCCTTTTCAGTTGAAGCTGTGATAAGGCTTTCTAGAAATGACAACAGCCACTTTGGTCTTTTTATTTTATTTGACACTTTAAATTTACCCACCACCACCCCCCCCCCCCACCTCCCACCCCAACTCCCAAATACACAGTGCTTTTGGTGCGGGAGTGAAATCCTTAGTGCATTACTGCGGGCTATCCAGCCCTCACTGAGATGGGACCACTCATTCAACCGGGCCTGTTTCCAAATCGTTCGAAACACACCACGTGCTCGGCGGAAGCAATCGCAATGTTTTACAAATTGAGACAAAAAAAATCATTGATCGATTTGATCAGAATAACAGCTCCCATTTGACAAGGGCAGCAGATAGATGGGCACACCGCCACCCGCAAGAAGCACTTCAAACCCCACACCATCTGATTTGGAACTAAATCGCTGCTTCTTTACTATTGTGGCGTGAAAATCGTGACACTATCTACTGAATGAGTGAGTGAGAATGTATGCGTGTGACTTTGGTGTCTTGCTGAGATTAACCGACCTCCCCACCAAACTGTTTCTGCCGTTGAGTACCGTCTGCACAAATGGATATTTCTCCGTCAACTTGTCCTTCACCTCGAACGAATTTCCTTTTATCCCACTGCCCAAGTCTCTCCAAAAGTATTGTGCCCGTCTTTAACTTCATCTTTCATTATATGGGATCCCTCCATTTGAATGGCATCCAGTTATTCTCCATACTCTCTGACACTCGCTCAATCCCTTGGCTGTCTTCTCCCTTTCCAGAGACTGGCTGCTTGTACTCAGTAGCCCAGGTGTGTTGCAACTAAAACATCCTACAGACAGTTTTTAAAATTCTGGTGTGTGCTGATAAATTTATAAAGATCACGTTAGCCCCGTCCCTGCATTTGCTGAGTGATTTCACGGATATCCTTTTTTAGATGACATTCTCGAATTTATATTTGTAATCAGAAGGATAAACTCCTCGTTCAGAGTGCATTCCATGTCCGAGTGGAATTGTGGGCTCTTTACTCAAATTGTATTCCCACATTTGGGAAACTGGCCTTCAGCACTGGCACATCTCAGGGGCTGCAGCGGTTCAAGAAGGCGGCTCACGACAAGCTCAAGGGCAATTAGGGATGGGCAACAGATACTGGCCTAGCCAGCGACACCCACATTCCGTGAAAGAATAAGAAAAACTCTTGCCAAATGTCTTTTGGAAGTCCTCACACACACACACCATCCCTTTCCATTACTTCGTGAAAGAATTCAATCAAGTTGTTCAAACACAATAACAAATTCATCCAGAATTCCAATTTACCAACTCATAGTTATCTGAATGCTAAATCATTTTTTCCTGGATAACTATCTGTCAGTAGTTTCCCCACCATTAATTTTAGACCATTGTCAGGTGTATAACCCCCCGCCCCCACCGCCCCCCCCGCCTATTAAACATGCGTACAATATTTGCAATCTTTCAGTTTTTTTGGCATTGCTCTCACCCCTCTACATCTAAGAAAAATGTGACTAGAGTCTCTGCAATTCCACTCCCACCCCTTATTTTACTGAGTTATCCCATCTGGACTGGGTGGCTTCTCCTACTTTTGAGGACTGACAATATTTTAATGCATCCCTCTTGTATCTCATTTAATATTCCTACTGCCTTCTCATTCACTGTTACATTGGCAGCATCTTCCAGTGAAATCATGTATAGAGTATTTGTTTACTACATCAGCCATGCCCCCCTCTTCACTAGAACATCTCAACCCCAATTGCCCTCATTTTTTTTGACTCTTTTATTAAGTTTTGTTTGTTTGATTTTAGGTTCTCTTTTTATTTTAGGGTTAGGTAATTAATTCTTAAATTCACTTTCTCTTTGACTTATATTTTGCTGTGCTTTTTTATATTCAGCTCTGTTCTATAGTATATTATTAATAATACAATTCCTTTTAGCCTCCCTTTTCTGTCTCATTGTTATCTCTTTATCTTTCCTGATCCTGGGAGTTCTAGCTTTGGATTCCCTTCCTTTCTCTTTCATGGGAATATCTTTATATATCTGAACTGTTTCGTCTTTTGACAGACATCTATTCCTGTTTCATCTAACAATTTCTTTATTCCAATCCATCTGGTCCAAATTCCTTCTTAATTCCTCAAAGTTAGTCCCCAGCAGTTAAGGTTTTTTTATACTTGATCACATCTTGACCTTTTTCCATAATTTTTCTAAACTTGGCATTACAAGTACAGTTTCTGAAATGTTCTCCTGCTCAAACTGCATTTGCTTCATTTTATATTCCTGAACCAGGTCTGGCACTGTTTCCTTCCTTGTTAGGTTGAGACCACATTGATTGAAATAAAGTTATATGCCTTCCAGGAATTGTTCCCTCATTTTTCTCTTTAAATTGTGACCATTCCACTTTACGTTAGGATAATTGATATTCCCCCATTATTGCCTCCCTGTAGTACTTGCATCTTTCTGTAATGTTCTTGCAAATTTGTTCCTCCATCTCCTCCTAACTTTTTGATAGCTATTGTACCCAAGTATATTTGGTTCCCAATTCTCTCCTTTGAGCCATAATATCATGTCCAACATGGTGCCTTATACCTGCTGCCTTTTTGCCACATTCTATGCATTGCAAACATACCCACTGCCCAAACCTATTTTGACTACTTTGTATTTACCTCCTGACTGATTTTCCCCAATTTCTTTACACAGTGTTATTTGTTTTTCTTGGATACATAATGCTTCATCTTTGATCACCCAAATATATTCTCCCTCAGAGTACTAGTTAACGTACCCAAGAGGAAATTTGTCCCAGCTCTGATGTACAATCTGTCCACATTGGAAAGGTACCTCTAACATCAGTACTAATTCTAATGCCCTCAGGAATCTAAAGCCCTCCCTGCTGCACCTTCTATCCTGCACCACCTAACCTCTAAAATGCATATGCTCCCTAATGTTTGCCACAAGGATTAATCCAGACATTATTTGCTACCTTTTGAGAACCTCCCTTTTAACTCCCTTTCTAGCTTCTGACCCAAGACCCTCAACTTTCTTTCCTTCCAATGCCATTCATGCTCACTTGGAACACCAGCATGACTTAATGAGCTGAATAGTCTCCTTCTGTGTGGTAATGACAATGAATTCTGGCTGTTCTCAATCTCTCTTCCCCCTGACCCGACTTCATGCACAATCTTATCCACCTTTTGTGATATTCTTTCCCCTGGTACTATGGAGGTGACTCACCCTGTGGGCAGTTGCTAATGCGCCTGTTTATCTCA
This sequence comes from Carcharhinus amblyrhynchos, assembly GCF_965287045.1. Classification (NCBI taxonomy): domain Eukaryota; kingdom Metazoa; phylum Chordata; class Chondrichthyes; order Carcharhiniformes; family Carcharhinidae; genus Carcharhinus; species Carcharhinus amblyrhynchos. Next base: position 6,971,359 of record NC_137329.1, on the reverse strand, counting down.
TTGTTACTGAATCACCCTATGACCACTGCATTTCTACATTCTAGTGTGCCTTGCTATGCAGCCCTTTGCCACACAGTGCCCTGGATGTGTTCTCGACTGTACTCTCCCCAAGTATCATCACCCTCACTGCTCTGTTCCTCATATAAATGTGGCTGAGTTTCAAAAGAACGCTTGATCATTTATATCTGTAAGTCAGCTTGGCAGGGCCTGAGGAGCAAAAATAATGTAAAGAATTGGCTTGTTTTGCATGGGAATCTGGTCAATCTTTTCAAAGTCTGAAGCTGATCGAATGTTTTGATGATTTAAGAAAATGAACTTTAAAAGCAATTATTCTGGATAACTTTCAGTACGTTATTAACTTTACAAACATGTGCTTTTAAATTTAAAATACTTAGGCAGATGTCACATTTGGGCATATCCATATTTAGCTAATAAATAAAATCATAAAATGATATTTTTAGAGTCACCCTCTTGTTTACTGAGCCACACTGCTTCTACCTTTATCTACCTACGTCTACCTTCCCTCCAATTCAGATCTCTCTCTTTCTCTGTCTTTCTTCCTCTCTCTCCTTCTCCACCTTCTCTCTTTCTCCTGCTCTCTGTCACTTTTCGTCAGTCTCACTCTTTCTCCCTGTTCCCCTTTCTCCTTCCATCCTTCGTGCTGTTTCCCTCTCTCCCTCTCTCTCACTCTCGCTCTTTCTCTCACTCTTACTCGTCTTCCTCTTGTGTCATCTTCCTCAAGTGCAGCTCTGCATGCATGATACTCTGAGCACATGGTGACTGGGTAAAATCCATAAACCACCCCCCAAAAAAGCAAAGCTATAAAAGTACAACTCTGCAATCCTCATATCAAATCCATAAATCATCCAAATAGATGGAAATATCCCTACACCAACTTGCTCTGCCAACTAGTGCTCGCACGACAATCTGACATATACGACCCGAATCTACATCACAACACTTTACCCACTACAACATAAAACACCCACAAAGAATAAAAAGTCATCCCTTCCCACCAGCTCTCGGAGCCTCACCCCATGCACACTAACAGACACACAGAGGAGTTAAAAGTGCCCAAACAGGGTAGAACAACAATCCATCCTTCAATCAACAATCTACCCATTGACATCCCTATCAGGAAACCCCCAGGACATTCATCCCTCCGCCTGACCTCTTGCCTCCCCCCACCCCCAGTAGCCCACCTATTACTCCCTCAATGGCCCACCCACTAAACAAAAATTTTATTTTTTTCTCCCCCAAAACCCTTCTCCAAAAAAACAGATCCTGACCCAGCAACAGATACAAAATCTCTCCATCTAAGAAACCACCCCCACCCCAACCAAAAAAAACAACTCTCCAACACACACATCCACCCCAGAACCCAGACCCATGTAAACACCCAACGTGGCAGCCCCCTCCTTCTAACACATACTACCTGAACAACCAACTCCTCCCCAGCCACCTAAAACATGACAGAAGCAGAACATCATGCTTCTTTTTCCAGCACACACAAGAAAAAACTAACACTGATAATAATATACAATATATAAGAAGAAAGCTCAGCAGGCAAGAAGACAACAAGCCACAGAATAAAGGCAAGGTATCATGGGGAGCAACAAGGGTTGGACGTGAGCTGAAAATGGCAGAGCACAAAGAAAAGGGGATATATCCTCTCTCTGTCTGACCCCCCAAAATCTCCCTTTCTCTCACTCTTCCTTCCTCTTGTTCTTCCTGTCCCTCTCCCTCCCACTTTTTTTCTCCTTTTCTCCCTCTTTCGCTTCCTTTCCCTGCCCCAATAATTCTCTCATTAGTTTCTTATATGTCAGTATTTCCATGATGCTGTTGGTTATGTTTTGGAATTATTAACCTCGGAATTCCCATTTGTTGCCATTTACAACCAACCAGAAATCCTGGCTTCAGCTAGAACCAGTAAAGAAATGGCCATTGTGAGGGGAATATCAGCAATTTTTGTATGCAGCTGACCTGAGAACAATGACTGTACAGATCTGTGTGCAATGCATAGTCCCAGCTGCTCCCATTCTATCACAGAGTGCTGATCAGGAGCAGTAATCCTGACCATTTTTCACCTCCCTATTTTTTGAGATGCTGGAGTCAGTTTCAGCTGTATCCTAGCCGAAATTAACAAACTCAAACCACACTGAACTTGGAACATTCATAACCTGGATATCTGAGCTGGAGAAGGTTGCTAGGTCATTGTGGAAGTAGTTTTGTTTCTGTGGGTTGATTAAAAGAATGTAATAAATTCATGGTTACAGAGCAGAAAGAGGATATTAGGGCTACTTTGTCTGACCCTCTGAAGGAAAAATTCACTTAGTGCCACAGCCATGCCTTTTCCCCATTGCCCCAAACACACTTCATTTTCAGATAATAACTAATTCCACCACACTCTCAGGCAGTGATAAATACTCACCGTGTGAAAAGGTTTCTCCTTATATCACCATTGCTTCTCCTGCCAATTACCTTGAAACTTTGCTCCCAGTTATTGATCCTTCCAGCAATGGGAACAATTTCTCCCTTTTAACTCTATCCAATCCCTCACGATTTTGAGCACCCCTATCAAATCACCTCCCAACCATCTGCTCTCCAAAGAGTACAGTTGAGGTGAAGCCAGTGTTTTCTGCAGGTTTAACATAATGTCCTTGCTTTTGTATTCTCTGTCCCTATTAATAAAACCCAGGATGCCACATGTTTTCATCACATTCTCAACCTGTCCTCCAATCTCACCTTCAACATACATATAGAATATGTTAAGACCTCTCCTCTCTTTAGAATTGCGCTATTTATTTTGTATTGTCTCTCCGTGTTCACCTGACCAAAATGAAATACTTTGCACCTGTCTGAATTTAATTTCATCTGTCACTGGTCTATCCACTCCAACAAGCTGTCTATATATCCTTTTGAAGTTTTACACTATCCTCCTCATATTTTGCAATACTTCTGTGTCATTTTGCATTACCCACAAATTTTGCAATAGTGCCCTGTACACCGAGACCTCGGGTCAGTTGTTTCAGTTAGCTGGGTGGCTGGTCTGGATCAGATTGGTGTTAGCATCATGGGGTTTGCTCTCTGTTCTGGCTGGGATGAATTCAGGACTCCCTCCCCACAACTGACCCACTCGTCTCCCCTTCTCCCCGCCTTGGTGGAGGTCATGGCACTATGGGCTGGATCTATCTCAGGGCAGTATAGTGGCATTGTTGCCTCATAGTGCCAGGGACCTGGGTTCAATTCCTGGCTCGGGTCACTGTCTGTATGGAGTTTGCACATTCTCCTTGTGGCTGTGTGGGTTTCCTCCGGGTGCTCTGGTTTCCTCCCACAGTTCAAAAATGTGCGGGTTATGTGGATTGCCCATGCTAAATTGCCCCTTAATGTCAGGGAGCTAGCTAGGGTAAATGAATGAGGTTAAGGGGATAGGGCTTGGGTGAGATTGTGATTGATGCAAACTCCATGTTTCAAATGGCCTCCTTCTGCACTGTAGGGATTCTATGATTCCCTACCTTGGGCAGAGAACCGTGAAATAAGATTCCAGTGTCAAAAACTTATATCAGGAAAAGCAGCAGCACTAATGCCAACCCAGAGAAATTCCATTATAAATTTTCCTCCAGTTTGAAAGTCAAATGGTCATCAACCCTCCTTGTTTCTTGTCACTCAGTCAATCTTATTGTTGTGTTGCTACTGTTCCTTTTATTCCATAAACTCTAACTTTGTTCACGTCTGTTGTGCAGCACTTTATCAAAGCCTTTTCACAAATCTATGTACATCACATCAACAGTGTTACCCTCATCAACCCTCTCAGTTACTTCCTCAAGATAACTCCAGCAAGTTAATTCAATACAATGTTCCCTTAATAAATCCATGCTGGCTTTCGTTGATGAATTCACATTTGCCCAACAACTCTTAATTTTGTTTTGAATTCTTGTTTCCAAACATTTTCCCACCACAGAGGTTAAAATGACTGACTTATTGGGCAGCAGAGTGGCACAGTGGTTAGTGCTGCTGCCTCACAGCTCCAGTGACCTGGGTTCAATTCCTGGCTTGGGTCACTGTTTGCGTGGAGTTGGCACTTTCTCCCCATGGTTGTGTGGGTTTCTTCCGGGTGTGTAGGTTAAATACGTGGGGTTACAGGGATACGGCCTGGGTGGGATTGTTGTCAGTGCAGACTCGATGGGTTGAATGGTCTCTTTCTGTACTATAGGGATTTTATGTATTGTACTGGATTCTATTATCCTCACAGCTTTTTGTGAATGAATGTGACATGTTTAATTCTCCCATTCTCTGGTACCACCCCAGAGTTTAAGGAATGTTTCTTTTTTAAGTTGAAGAATTGCAATTCACAGTAAATTTGAAGAATAAAGGGTGAGTGTCCTTTAGAGTAGAACTTGAGTCAACAGGCTGATACAGAACTTTACAACCACATGCTTTGTCAACTGTATGACTACCTCTCCACATGACTTTTCCTAATGTGTTTTCTTTTTGCATGGAACATTGAAATATCAACATGAAATAAAAAACACTCCATAAAATGGGAAAAAAACCATTTGCACCTGTGGTCTCCTAACATCCCACTGAATAGAAGTATGCACATCATCCAAACACAAGACAATGTTAACTTTCAGTTTGCAACATATTTCAATACATTTTTATGAAAAGTTGAACTGGAAGCATGAGTGAATATCAGTTTATTTGTGAAATAGATGCATTGAGACATAGTCTAAGCATGGTGACATAGGTCTCGTCACACAAGTGGTTTCACAATTAATGATCTGAGTTCAATATTAGCCTTTGGTTGAGGGATGAACATTTCCTACTTGGGTTGGAATGATTGTGTGTGCATGAAAATTGAGTTATCTGCATACTCTCCCCAATGAGCATGTGGCCATCGCACAAAACTATCCTCATTTTGTACTGATTGGTGAGGTCACAAGATGGGTGGTGCTGGCAAGAGATAAAATGTCACACTGATTGTGGCATGTGGTAATCTTCAGAGTGTGGAACGGAGTCACTATAGAGTAGAGGGAGCTTTGTATATGCCATATCTAACCTGGGAGCATTTGATGTTGAAATGGGGACAGCTTTTTTCTCCAGCTTGAGATAGTAACAAAGTCAAATGAAGAACTGAGCTACTTTATAACCTGGTCTAGATCAGCACCAAGTCGATTTGTTGATACTTCTCCAAATGCAATGAGTATAAAGAGACATTTCCATACAGGTTGACTAAGTTTAATGTTCAGAAGAGGTGAAAGACGTTTTTTGTAAAACACTCAGTGAGGATCAAGCTTCTGAACAGTCCGTCCAAAATATCAGATAAATGTGAGATAGGTTAATTCATTTTCTTTGTATGTTTATTTCATCTGCCTTCTTCCTTTGTGATCTAAAGATCCATATATTTGACAGGAATGCCTTAATTTACTTGTGCTATATGGTGTAGGATAAAGACTTGTGGATTTTTTGATGAATCATCAAATAACTGAACTGTGTTTACTAAAACTGCATTATTACAATGTAACTTTTTCATAAAAATTTAATTAGCTGGTGCACATATTTAAATAGATGGCAGGATTAATCTGGGAAAAGGACTCAATAAATCAAGTTATGTTTTTATTTTATTAATTTTGTGTGCACATTAGCTCAAACCTGGGAGTACAAACCAGAATAATTTGAGGCTTTGACTGAAGGTCAGCCTCAGGGCAACAATTGTCAGTCCATTGTAGGGAGATGGTCTCCCATTGTCCAAACTGCAAACCGTTACCAGTAGAGTTAGTTTCTTCGTCAATCAGCAGATTTGGACACTGAGGGCCAGCAATATAACGGGTCTGTCTCTATACTTGCTGGTCTGACACTCCTATACAGGATGTAAAGGGCTCAGGTGTGAAGTCTAGCCTGGAAGAAGGGTCCTAATCCGACTCTCAAGTACACTGGAAGGGAACATAGGGGTGCCTCTCCAATGCGGCTAGATCAGTCCTAATGGTCTGTTCCGGTGATGCTCGCGAATGGCCAACACAACTTGGTCTGAGTTTATTCTGATACAGCATGAGCCCAGTTCAAGACACAGCTTCATTTGCCAACTGCCCAAGTAGGCTAACGGTCCCACGTACGAATATTATGTTATTGATAACGTTATAAGGTGGGGTCAAAATAAACGCAGGTCCCTGTTCTCTCTTTTTTTAAAACTAAAATCGGGAGAGCAACGCACAAATGATACACACAGCTTCCTTGTCACGGTTGGAAAGAGCTGTTTTGGGAACAGACCATTCCAACAGCCTCAATGTCTGCAGTGTAACTCCGGCCTCCAATTTCTGTGGTTCTGCAAGTTCGAATTATGTTTTTGAAAAGTCAGTGTTTTATTTGTGATAGTTTTTCAGCAAACAGTTAGCCAGGCCCAGGGAGAGAGACTCGGAGAGACATTTTACTATCTTAATGGAGAGGTGTATCTATTTGAGGAAACTTCTATGTGGAACTGATACCCCGAAAGGTACAAAGGATTTCAGTCACTCATGTTGTTCCTTATAAAACGCGAAGATGAAATCCAAATTTACAGAACTGAAATCATTTGTGCTACAAAAGCCCTGCAGCTAAATGAGTATCGATCAGTTACAAATTCTGATAGAATCTTGAGACAGTTGAAGAATCTCGGGGCAGTTTCTCGATGATCGAAAAGCCTGTGGCGCTTATTTGGATTTTAGTAGTGCTGAAAAAAATACCTTTCCGTCGAAGTTTTTGACTTGCACTCAGCAGGACATTTCACAAGAATACCCATCAATGAATCCCTACAGTGTAGAAGGAGGCCTTTCGGCCCACACCAACAACAATCCCAAGCACGCCCCATCCCGGTAACCCCATATCTGCTAATCCCTCTGATTCTAACGATCAATTTAGCGTGGCTAATCCACCTAACGCACACATTTTTGCAGCGTGGCAGGAAACTGGAGTACCCAGAGGAAACCCATACAGACACAGGGAGAATGTGCAGACTCCGCAGTGACCCAAGGCGGGAATTGAACCCGGGTCCCTGGTGCTGTGAGGCAACAGTGCTAACCACTGTGCCACTGTGTATGAGCAGAGGAGATTGGTTGGCTAGTGGGCATGGTTTGAAAAATGCAGCAGTTGATGAGTATAACATGAACAATTTGGTCAAGATAAATCTTTTCCCAGGAATGTTCAATCCAGTATGACCAAAGGGCTATGTTAGTTTTATTGATGATCTCCCCAATACTTGCCCATGAGTAGGTGGCCATGAGCCACTTCTTGAATTGCTGCTGTCTTTGTGAGAACACCCATAATGATTTTATTTTCTGTAGCTGTTTGATAAGACGGAATGGTTTATTGGACTGTGGTAGAGGGCAGCTAACAATTTACTGTGGATCTGGCGTCATACATAATCCAGATTGGGTCAGGGCGACAGATTTCCCAAACATTTTCTTATACTTAGCATTCATGGGGCTAACATTTTATTCCAGATTAATTAATTGAATTTCAATCCACCCAGTACCTGAGGTGGGATTTGAACTCTCAAGCATTAGTGACTCCAGGAGTCTGAGTTACTTGCCCAGTAACGTTGACAGGACCAAGTCCACCCCCTCCCACAACCTGTGTTGTAGTATATAAAACAATGACGGGCAATCTAATTGGTGATCATGGAACACGAGTCTGTATTGGAAGTCTAGATTATTTCAACATTTCTCTAAAACTTGGCCAAGGGTCACTTTGTGTTTTCGAACATTGAGCGCTCTTGATCCCATCCTTGTCAAACTTTCACTCCAACAACTATTATAGGAGGGAGGAGTCATGCAAAGTATAAGGTCAGGCGCAGAGAGCATCCAATTCAACCCAGACCATGCAATTAAACACTCCTTAGCAGTTACCTGAAGGTAACTCTCATCATTTAATGGACGGACTTGTTTTCAATCCTTTACATGTCATACACAGGGAGAATGTGCAGACTCCGCAGTGACCCAAGGCGGGAATTGAACCTGGGTCCCTGGCGCTGTGAGGCAACAGTGCTAACCAACGATGCTTTTTTTACGAAAGGCAACATCGCAAGAATTGTGCACTTTGATGTCGCCCTTTGTACTGAGCAGATAATTTGGCTTTCGACCTTTGGTTCTCATTTAATGTTTCATGAATCATTGCACCGTCACGAATTTATTAAGGCGTCTAGTGATTTGTCAGGCCTGTAACAAGATTTGATATGATCGAAATGTTAACATTGTGTCAAGGCATTTCTCCCCCGCTTCTGTATTTGTTAAATTACAAACAAAACCTCTTTCACTGTCTACCTCCCCAAAAAGCACTGTATGCCCCGTCCATAAACATATCTACTTTGGCTTACCCGCACAGGTGGGGAGATTTCGTTGGGAAACGCGGAAAGCTCGGAATGTAAAACTATTCTGATTATCTATAGCCAAGACACTCTGGGTTACTCCACTGTACATGGGGGGGGGGGGGGGGGGGGGAAGGAAGGTTCCCGGCGTGGTACAAACTGGCGCTCTCTTACAGCGCTGTAAGTCTGGAGGCAGAGCTGTCTGGTGATTTGGATGGTTATGTAGTGTAACCGCACTAACATGAGCTCCGGCCCAGGAGGACTCAGTGGTGTCTCCCCGAGAGAGTGTTTACCCTTTGAATTGCCCAATGCATCTGTCCATTTATCTGTCGATCGCTGGATTGGAAAATGTTAGCGTTCCTTAAATAGAATTCCCGGGATTCACTCCAGTGACCAAATTATTGGACAGAGAGGACTGGTTCTAACTCAGTATTGTGGGTGCAAATTGGAATATGATTAACAGCTAAAAACAAACTGATTTGATATTGGAACAAGCCCTGAAATGGAAATACTTGCGCCGTGGGAAAGGAAAGGAGATTCCCTATGAATATTTCGGATCAAAGGGTAGTTTTAGCTAAACATTAATAAACCGATGCTCTAAATCAGTATTTACTTCAATGGATGGCAAATACATTGCTGAGATATTAGGGCGTTGGAATGTGTTTGGTCTTTTTTTTTCTTTGAAAGTTACGTGGCATCGAATTCTGTGTGAAAATTTCTGAGAATTTGATGTTTTTGGGCAGATAGATTGTCTCAGATTTGAATAGTTTGCTGACGATACCGTCACCTAAAATTGGAAGGGTAAAAATCAAATGATCCGCTTGCACGAATGTGCTGCCGAGTTTAAGTTTGATTTTGCACGGAACCCTTGATTATTTCATATTGTATCTCAGTCTCCAGGGGTTGACTTTGATATTGGCACATTGCAGAACTGCGCCCGATCCAAGCCTCTGCGAGAAGATTTCCAGTTGCCAAACTCCCTCTTCACTCGGCGACGGGGGGCAAATTTTCTCTGTGTACCGAAATCGCACACCCGCGTCTGAGCACTGGGTTTCGTGGTTGCTGCCACAGAAGTGGGAGGGAGGGGGAAGGGGGAGTCTAACTCGAGCAGTTAAACCCCCTGTCAATGTTGCGGTGAAGACTGTCAGGGGGAGTAGCTCGGTTCAATATGTGGGGTTACGGGAAGAGAGCCTGGGTGGGATTGTGATCGGTGCAGACGCGATGGGCGGAATGGCTTCTTTCAATATTGTAGGGATTCAATGAAATGGCAAAACGCGTGAACGCTCATTTGGTGAATTATCGGCGCTGAGATTGATTTCGTGATTAATTCGGTGACAAGGTGGATCCAAAAATATGACCTTGTATTACTCAGTTATTTTAAAACGATGGGTCTATTACAAGCATCTCTTCCTGCCCGCATGCGTCTCCTGCCTCCAGACGGGGCTATTCTGGGACGCTCCCATCTTTCACCGCCCCCCCCCCCAACTAATTTGACTTTGCCCAAAATCTTGATTCACAAATTGGACTCCGCCCAAGCACCCCCCCCCCCCCACCCCACCCCTACTCTCTGACCTGGACAGGTTCCCTGATCAGCTTTGGCTTTCTATTCTTTTCCTTGTGTTCAAGTTCCCGTGTTGTGGCCGCTGCCTTTTCCCTATCCTCATAACCTGGTTAGCACTGCTGTCTCACAGCGTCAGGGACACGGGTTCAACTCCGGCCTCGGCTCACTGTCTGTGCGAAGTCTGCACGTTCTCCCCGTGTCCGCCAGGGTTTCCTCCGGATGCTTCTGTTTCCTCCCACACTCCAAAGGTTAGGTTGATTGACCGTGCTGAATTTACCCTAGTGTCAGGGGGATCAGCAGGGTAACTGCATGGCGTTGTGGGAACAGGGCCTGGGTGGGGTTGTGGCCGATGGGCCGAGCGGCCTCCTTCTGCACTGTGGGGATTGTATAAACTTCTTGCTGCTTGCCCAGGACTCTGCAATCTGCTGCATCGCCCCACTTTCCCCACCTCAGGAGGGGATTAGGGGCAGGGGCGACGGGGAGGCGGGGTGGGGGGGCGGTTGGAATGCCTTAAATTCCTGAATTTCCTCAAATGCATTTCCCTCTCTTTGAGAGCCCCTCGAGAGTGGTTCCTGAGTTTTTTTTTCACTCGCATGCCCCCTCGCCCTCCCCCCCCCCCACTCCCCATTTAACTTGGGCTGTGAAGCCCCTTTTTGTCCTTTCCCTCCGTTTAAAAAGGGGGCTATGTAAATGCAGATTATTGTTACAAAGTATTTGAAAGAAAGGTGCAACATGATGTTTCACAGAGGTTAAAGGGACCTTTCTAAAAAAAAAGCACACAACTCTCTTTTTCCGATCCCAAAAATTAAGATAGAAACCAACATTCGGTTTGTTTTGGTTGGAAAATTCCTGAGAATCGAAAGGGCCCTGAGTAAAATCTGATCATTCGAAGTGAGCGTAAATTTTGATTTCACGTTTCTATCATGAACGAGTAACATTTGTGCTAATGAACCCTAAATCTTCTGCGGAATAACAAGAATGGGCAATCACATCAAGAATCACAGAGCCAGTGTGTGTAGCAAGGATGTTCTTGTGACACATCGGTGGTAAATCTTCACTACACTGTTTCTCCTTTCTGTCTGGGTGAATAAACGCTTTCACTACTGGATAATGAAAATAGCACAGAGTTAACATCAGTGCACCTCACAGTAATGAAAAACACAGAGCAAAGGGAGCCTGGGCTACACGGCAAAAACATTGACCCAAGTGAGAAATTGATCGCCACTCAATACATCACCAGCTCACTCCAAAAGAAAAACAAAGCGAATCTTCCCCGTATAAATCAGCCCCGAGTGTTCAGCTCTCCCACTCTCGCTTGCGTCGGGCGCTGTTTGTTTTGAAACCTCGGAAATTGGGGTCAGCGCATCGCAGCTTCCCACTCCACTCACTCTGCTTTAGGGAGATTCGATATTGGATGTGAGGCTGTGGGATGAGAGCGTGGGAGGCGGGGGGGGGGGGGTGTGGTGATAGTGGGGTAAGGGTGGGGGTTGAGAGTGGAAGGGTGGCGTGAGGCTGTGAGCGTGTATTGAGAGTGATGTGAGGGTGGGGTGAAAGGATAGAGCGTCAGGGTGGAGGGCGAAGGGGTGAGGGTAGAGAGGGAGTGAGGGTGGGGTATGGGGTGAGAGTGGGGCGAGGGGGTGCGGGTGGAGTGGAGGTTGGACTGAGGGTGGGGATGGAGAGAGAAGGGGTGAGGGTGGAGGGGAAGTGAGAGTGGGGTTAGGATGGAGGGTGAAGGGGTGAAGTTGGAAAGGGGGTGAGGATGGGGTATGGGGTGAGAGTAGGGCGAGATGGTGAGGGTGGAGTGGGGGTGGACTGAGGGTGGAGATGGAGGGCGAAGGGGTGAGGGTGGAGAGGGAATGAGGATGGGGTACGGGGTGAGAGTGGGGCGAGGGGTTGAGGGTGGATTGAGAGTGATGTGAGGGTGAGGGTGGTGTGAAAGGATGGGGTGAGGATGAAGGGCGAAGGAGTGAGGGTGGAGAAGAAGTGATAATGGGGTATGGAGTGAGAGTGAGACGAGGGGGTGCGGGTGGAGTGGAGGTTGGACTGAGGGTGGGGATGGAGAGTGAAGGGGTGAGGGTGGAGAGGGAATGAGGATGGGGTATGGGGTGAGAGTGGGGCGAGGGAATGAGGGTGGAGCGGAGGGTGGACTGAGGGTGGGGATGGAGAGCGAAGGGATGAGGGTGGAGAGAGGGAGTGAGAGTGGGGTGAGGATGGAGGGTGAAGGGGTGAGGGTGGAGAGGGGGTGAAGGTGGGCTGATGATGGGGGGTGGAAGGATGAGGGTGAAGTGGGGAGGAGGGAGGGGGAGGGGGTGGGAGTGAGGGCGCAGTGTTGGGGTAAGAGTGGGATGGGGGGGGTGGGATGAGGGGGTGGGGTGAGGGGGTGGGGTGAGGGGGAACAAGCCGGAGTTTTGTTGACGCTGCCCGCTGGGCTGAAGGCTGCGGGGTGGCCGCTCTCCTCCTGTCCCGGGCGAGTGAAGCTGATGGATGGGTTGTTAATGTAACCCGGCAGCCTCTCTGCTCGGGGCGCCGCTTCCTCATCAGCTCGGGGCTCTTTGAGTTATTGCCCCGACACTGTGCACTCACACTGCAACTTTGTGGCAAGTGGAAGACAAGCGCAGGTGCTTCCCGCAGGAAACTAGCGAGCAAAGGAGTGTGGCATCGGGACAATAATATCTCACAGTGCAGTGTTCACACTGAATGGCTTTTATTGTGTGGCAGCCTCGCCTGTCTGGACAACTCAGCCTCCTGTAGTACAACACACACCAGGTCAGAGCTTCCACTCCGGGCAGATCCTGAGGACTAACCAACCCTCCTTCGCTGGAGCGGATTTCACTTCTCACTGAAGAAATTTCTCTCCGCAGATGTCTCGAACAGTCTAACAGAAACGCCGACAGAGCACGGCGCTAAAAGCCGAGGGTGAAACTATACTCAGTTCTCTGTCAGGATGGATGAGGCACACATACACACAAATCCAGTAATCTCCACTGCTGTCGCCCCAAAACAACAAGGGGCAAATAGTTAAGCACTTTCCACTGTTTGCTAATACATGGGGCAATCATAAATCAAATCAAATCTAAAGTAAAATTCCCCATCATACCGTGATGACTGAAATCTTGTAGAGGCAGCACTATTATATAAAAATACGCTTTCAGTTCAGGTTATTTATTCCTCTCACCTCTCCATCATTAAAGTGCGAGTTTGTCAACTCTCAGTGTCTCTAAACAATACCCCCCCGCCCCCCCATACACACACAGTCTAAGGGGTGACTCACCGTAGCAGGAGATTAAGGCGCCGTTCTGACTAGCTTCTTGAATCTTGCTGTCTGCCGGAGACTTGGCCGCTCTGCTGGCGTTCTGCATGTACAGATACTTGTTAAATGCACTGTCGCCGGTGGGGTTTTGAATGCTGTTGTCCAATGGCTCACATTCCTGTTGGAAGGGGGTCCTCGACTTGTCACCATAACTTTGGCCTTTGTTGGCCAGGAAACTGGCTCCGAACTTGTCACTGGGCTGGAATGTTCTAAAAGTGGAGTGCTGATGCTCTCTCCCCTGCGGAGCCGGGTTGTAGTATGAATCCATACTCGCCATATCACAGTAAGACACGCAAGTCTCCCCGTTCATCTCCTTAAAAAACAAATAGAAGTTTCGAGCACTTTCCGCGGGGAGGAGAGGGTGGGCTTTGGCGGCTGACAGCCGGGGAGTTGGCTGGCGAACGGCTCGGAACTCAGGAGTGGAGAGGGGAACCGACTTGTACTCCAGCCCTTTTGTGGGGTTTTCTCCTGAGAGGCAGGGGCTTGTGGATGTAACAACTCGCTATATCCCAGACCCTCCGAGTATCCCACCTCCCCCCCCTCCAATTAATATGTAGATCAGATAAATGGGGAGGTCAGAGTTCTACACAAAACACTTCAAAAGAAGGACAATTAAACACATGACAGTAATGTAATTAGGAGATGAATATATATCTGTTCTTATCTTTAAACCCAACCGGGGCCAATTCAATGGGCATGCTGTAGCTGATTTGTAACGCCCTTGCTGAGTACTGGCTTTGTCTAAGCGTTTGAGGGCCAGTTACATTTGATGGCCATGTCTACACTGGGAAAGTGAGCAGACTAAACCCGTCTAAGAGAACATGCGAATGACATTTCGTTTAAGTCTGTTAGCAGAGAGCTTGTCGTTTCTACCTCAGTTCTTAGACTTCATCACAGGTTCTGAACTGACATTGACTGGAAAACGACTCACAGGTTATCAGTAGAAACTAACGTCAAGCGTCTTCAATCGAATTGCGGTTTGGAGAAATGAAATTGGGACATTTCCCCGCACCTCTCGCCATCCTCACCGACCAGACAAGTTTTAATATTAGCTGGCCTCAGCCGAAGCGCCGACATTACATTTTCTAACTGCCCCCACCATCAGGCATTTCAGCCCAATGTTATTCCTGGTAATACTCCGGGTTCACGCCAGTTTTTCGGTCACCCTGGCACCTCTTTTGAAGGAACTCATTTAGTCCCTCGGTGCCGAACCAGGACAATCGGAGAACTTGCCTACTCACCAATCTTTAATTTTTTTTTGTGTGTTGTTGCCTTAAATAACCCTGGATCCTTAAGGAAAATCGATTCACAAGTTCCTTCCTTTTCCTTCAAACTCCCCATCTTCCCCTCCCTCCCCTCCCAGACAATTCATTTTAAGGGCCAGTTTCTACAGCCCCCTTGGAGGAAGCTCTCAAACATCTTTAACAAATTTGTGCGTCCGCATCATGTACCGATAATTTATTTGTACACTTTGTATACTTATGGAAATACTTTGTGTATTTGTAATGCTCTCGTCATGAGATAGGAGAACTTCTTTGTGTGGGGAGGGTGCTGCAGTTGCGGTGTAAACAATGCGAAGCTGAAAATAAGATTGAAAAACTGGGACAAACCATGACTCCAATATTGTGAGTCAGTTAAGTGAAATACATTCGCGGCACCGCCATCCGATTGTTTCGGGGCCATTAAAACAACGAGTGCAGCCAGAAGATCTGGGTGACTATTTTACTGGTCAATAAATTCACACCCGCAAAAAAAGGGGGGCAGATTAGAAAATGCAACACAGATGAGGATGTCCGCAGGAAGGAGTTGGACCTGAGCCTTGCAGTCTTTTGAAGTCGAGTGTTGTGTCCATTCTGCATTTGCAGCAATCGCTGATCCAAACGGTGGAATCCGTTCTGTTTGTTTAGACCAGTTTGCTAGTTTCATAACGGGGTACATTTCTAAAACAGAAATCCAACGACAGTGTCTGTTTCAGGAGATGTTTAACGTCTCCTGTCGAAATTGCAGCTCCTTCGTTTAATAATTTGAGGTATAACTTTCGGAAGAGGAACATAAAAACAAAAAGGCTCAAGAAAATCACCAATCGGGTTCTTGTCTTTAAATAGTGAAATGTTAAAACGGGTAGTTCTGTTCTAGTAAAAAGAAACCTCTCCATTTACATATACCTGAAAAATAAACCATCGGATTGCAATAGTTCATGTCTGTTAGAAATCTTCGCCACTTTTAGAGGGTTAGGTATTTCTCATTTCTTAATTTGATCTTTTTAAAAAAGAAATGCTTGTTAAAATCTAATCTCACGACACAATAAATACAGAAAGCTCAGTCCCTGTGTCCAGTAAGCATTTGGGGAAATTATTCAGGTCCTCTCCTAGTGGCTCGGCGAGTTTGAGAATCTTTTACGAAATTAAAATATGGTTTTTGTGTATGTTAACTTCTGTATTTTGAATCTCAGTTCAATTGCGTGCGCCACCATAACCTCCTTCAAAAAAAAACAAAGTCATGAAGGAATAGGAATAAGAACTCAGCGGGTTAATCCTGTGCGGGGATCACTGCACAAGATTTATAGGGAAAGGGGATTTTGAGTAACGTTGAAGCGTCGAGAGTCTTTCTGTGTCACTCAATAACAGCTTGAGTTGGAAGCCGCACTCTCAAAAAAACCTAACGTGACCTTTTGGACAAACTTATCTAGCATGCATGCCCATCACATGAATAACCAGCGTGAGACTGCATATCTTGTGGAAATAGCCTGCATTGGGGGATTATAACCGGTTTTTGTATGCAAGCTATCAAGGTCAAAATGAAAATATGTGGGGATTTGAACTTTGGGGATTTTCATAGTAACTTCATTGCACTGTCAATGTAAACTTACTTCCGACACTAATAAAGGTTAAACTTTATTAAATGAAACTATCTTAAAAGAGCTATTCAAAAGTCACAAAATGTCTCTGAAGTTATTCCTCGCGCATATTTGATGTTAGTTTTTAAAAAAACCCTTCTACTCCAATAAGTTCAGGCAGATTCCGAAAAACCAAGTCCACTTTAGTCACCAGATTTCAGTTGCACCGCTATTGCAGATGGAACTGAATAACGCCGATTGCATCTAGTCGCAGGGTGAGGGGGAAACTTTGCTATTCATGGAAATGCGAGTCTATTAAAGGGGATTCTCCAGAATAGATCAAATTCATTCCTACTCAGCTGGCCCGCCACGTTAGCAAATGGAATAAAAACATTTACTGCTCTGTTATATCCTTCTGTCCTATGTGAGAAGCATTGGATATTAAAGCGGATTATACCGGAGTTAATAAAGTTACGATGATAAGGATGTGTTAAAATAACTCTTCCCAACTTTAATGAAAGCGTGGGGAATGATTTAAGCGCTGATTAATTTATTTCCCAAGTCCTTTATGCTGCCGCGCTTGGGCTAACATTAAAGATGCACCGACTCTGTTCTTTCAATGTTCTGTGTTGAATCTGATGCTGGCAAATGGGCTGAAAAGACCCGAGCAGTTTGATTGAGCTTGGAAATTCTCTCAATGGTAGTTACCGTGTTATATTGATAAAAGAGTGTCGCAGTCCTCAGAAGGTTAACGAAATGTTTGAGGTTGTCAGTGCTGTCAGAAATGACAAGGAAATATACAAGTTTTGAGGTGAACGGCATGTTCTTGGTGGAATAAGCTTAAATTATTGATCGAATTTTTAGGATTTGTTTACAGGCGATTTCAGGAAGATTGTGCAGGTAAAGATGGTAATGATATTAAAACATGGGCTTGTTTGTATTGTTACATATGTCCTCTTAAATCGAAACATATATTGAAGAACATGTAACAATATGGGATATTAGAATAATCTGATTGTGACTGTGTGCAGATTGAGACTGCCATTACAAAAGGGCATTAAAAAATAACGAGGACAGCTTTGAAAGGAATCGTACTGTTGGACATTATTTATCGGCATGTTTCTGTTTTATTGTGCATTTTTGGAAACCAAAAATAATTCTCATCCTGTTTCATTTCACTAAAGTTCTCAGGTGCGTCAGGAGTTTGGAAGTGGAGCGCTTCTGGCGTACCTGAACCCCAAGACAGAACGGCTCCTGCTCAGTCCTGAGTGAATTGAAACAAGAATTTCGAGTTATATATTCTTCAAAAAAAAATAGGCGTTGGGGAGGAAGGGAGTTCTTGCTGGTCTCAGTGTGTTGAATTAGAAGAGCGAATGCACATTTCGCCTTTATTCGTCAGGGGCTGGTGGTGGGGGGAGTATTCCTCGCCCGGTGATGGGGGGAGTATTCCTCGCCGGGTGCTGGGGGGAGTATTCCTCGCCCGGTGCTGGGGGGAGTATTACTCGTCCGGTGATGGAGGGAGTATTACTCGCCCGGTGGTGGAGGGAGTATTCCTCGCCCGGTGGTGGGGGGAGTATTCCTCGCCCAGTGATGGGGGGAGTATTCCTCGCCCGGTGATGGGGGGAGTATTCCTCGCCCGGTGATGGGGGGAGTATTCCTCGCCCGGTGACGGGGGGAGCATTCCTTGCCAGAGTGACTTCCCAGTTAGGTAAAATTATATTTTCATCAAATCTTAAATGTACTCAACGGTTCGCATAAGATTCGCCGCCTGACAATATTGTTTGCCGTGCAAAGTAGCGCAAACAATCCACTTTCCTTAGAATGGTGGCATTGAGAATTGTAATATGTAGGTATTTGAACTTTGGGGATTTTCACAGTAACTTCATTGCAGTGTTAATGTAAGCTGACTTGTGACACTAATAAATAAAGGTTAAATTTTATTGGATGAAATTCTGCACCTGGGACTGTCTATTCACCTATTCCAGAGTCCGTTACTGAATTGATTGTTAAAAACCAAATTCACTGAGTCAATTGTCAGTGTAAGAATATAAATGGTCATAATTTTCCATCGATTATAATTGCCAATGAATGAATGTACAGTATATATATATATGCATGCTTTGTGTGAAATTTTAAAAAAAAGGATTGGCCTCATCAGCGACTGTTCCTTCATTATTGCTCTCAGAACATCTTTTTTGGAGCATTTTATTAATGTCATTTGAATTTCACTTCCGGTGCTAAAATCCAGGTAGTCTATAGATCACATCAGTGTACCAAACATTTCGCTTTGAAGTTTCGGGATATTTTCGATTACTCATTGTTCAATATTCTTTTAGGACGTTTGTTCCATTAGTTGTAAATAATATTTTGGGATATATTTGCTTTTCTGGGGCACTGGAGCCAATTCCAGCCAGCTCCATGCTTAAAAACAATTATACAAATTGCAGTTGCTATCTGAAAAAAAAATCAAACTCTCTCCTGCTTATTGCAAGTTGGTTCTTTTTTTAAAAACTAGCACTTTTCAAATATTTAAAACTATGTTTCTATCTTTTGTTACCGTGTTGATCACTGATTAGTGATACACTTAACCAGTTCGTTACTGTGTGGAGACAGGGGACACCACGGTAGAATGCTGAGCGAATGCTGATGTTGTTTCTCGCCCCGAGCTCCCTGTGATGATACTGCGCGCCGAGCAGCCGCCGCACACAATCATCTTGGAAACTTGTTGCTCAAAAACTTCCGAAATATCCGCGCTCAGGCTTGAACGCCGCCGCGTAAGGACAATTTTAAGAAGCGGAGGGGACATGTAAGAAATCAGAATCTCCAACAAAAAAGGTAAAGCAATATGTAATGGAAAGCGAATTGCTCTTGTATAAAACTATTGCAATATATTTCACACAACATTCTTTTCAATAAAATGTGTTTGTGGAGCATCAGGGCCACACTCAAAATTTTTACACCAAGCCAGGATGATGTGGAACCAATCTCCCGAAGCATCTCTGTACAGTTTACACCCCAGCGGAGCAGTTAACACTGCAAATTAAATTGAGCAGTTGGTTATCAATTATCTAAAAATAAATAATCTAAATATCGCATCTTTCTGCGGATTCCCTTTTGCATCGTTCATAATTGAAAAAAAAGTGCGAGAGATTCTCGCTCCAGCCCCGCGGTGTCATCCTTATTTTCTTCCAGGCCTATATTTATAATTGAGGAGCTGGATTAAGAGCAATACTTCTCACTGTGTACATGTGACAATAATAAATCAAATACTATATTTAGTTAACCTAGTTATCGCGATACCAAAGATGTCGGTGATGTCCTATTTCCATTTGAGTTCAATTTAATAGCGCGCTCAGGTATGTTACTCTGTTTCCAAGCACTGCGATTGAGGAGTGTTTTAAACCGGACAAAAATCGAAGCTTTTGTGCGATGGAAATTGAGGATCTTAGTGCTGGGTTTAGATTATATGGGGAAATATATGCCGTGGAGAGAATGAGAGAGGAAAGCTGCCACTAGGAGTAACAGCTGTTTGAGACCATGCCGAATGATACTGAATGTACATCAGGCTTTATGGATCACAATGTCATCCTGGATTGTAATATATTATAGCTATCACACCCGGATCATACGCTTAGCAATGTGATCAACGCTATTGGACAGTCCAGCACCCAGAACAATACACCCAGCCACGAATATCAGAACGTGTTGCAAATACCCAGTGCTGCACCCAATGTCACTGTGACCACATTTAACCCAGTATCCTACACTCACTTGTATATTTGGACTGGCTCCAATAAATGTACTCAGGTGATTTCCAGCTGGTCCGACACCCATTATTATTCACCCAGAACTTCACTTACAGTCTGTTGCATTCAATGGCAAGAGGGTGTAAGAAATGCGACCGGGGAAGATTGAAAATAGAATCATACACACCCTCACTCACCGACACATATACACACACACACACACACAAATACACACACACATAGACACACACACTCACATAGACACACACACTCTCTCACACACACATACACTTACATAGACACACACACATAGACACACACACTCACATAGACACATACACATACACAGGCACACACACACATAGACACACACATGGACACACACACGCACACTCACATAGACACACACACTCACGTAGACACACACACATACACTCACATAGACACGCACTCACATACACACATGCACACGCACACGCACCTACATACACTCACACGCACATACATACACACATACATTCACGTACACACAGTATCACTCGTATACGCACACAACGCATCCACACGCACGCACAGACATTGTAAGCAGTCTCACAACACCTGATGAAAGTCCAACAGCTTTATTTGGTAGCACGAGCTTTCAGAGCGCTGCCCCTTCATCAGGTGAATGCAGAGTTTGTTTCAATGTAGATCTAGTTCAAGTAAATCCTGCACTCACCCACTGAAGAGGCAGCACTCCGAAAGCTCGTGCTACCAAATAAACCTGTTGGTGTTGTGAGACTACTTATTGTGCCTACCCCAGTCTACATCATGGCTACACATATACAGGCACACACACTCACTCTTACTCTACACACAGCCACACTACAGCTGCACGAATGGCACAGTTGAGGGATACATGTTCCATTATTCAACTTTGTTACAGAGTTCACTGGGTGAGTAACTGAACGATGTAGGTCAGGAGATCCACATGATTGGAATTTTGTTTTGTGTGGGTCTAAATCACCTTACCCGTGCCTGCGTAGGGGCAAGGGGAGGGAGGGGGGGTAAGGATCATGGTTTCTGCTGTTGGACCAGTGCCCAGACACAAGTGGATGTGTGATATCCCTCCCTTACCCTGTTACCGAATGGCTAATGGACACTACCAAGGCTATCAACACCCACCCACGAATCAGCAAATAAGACAGCGGGTGAGGAAAGGTATACTTAGAGATTGTTATTATGACACCCTGCAGTGGGACAAGTCTGCTGTTTTAATTATGGTTCAACGCTGTCCTGTATTTATCGTTCCCCCTCTTCTAATTGAAGCAAATGGCGAGGTTTAATTCACTGACTGAATTCAGTGGCAGTCTTGTGTAGATGCTAATTCAAGCATAGATCATACGAGATAAAAATACTACTGGAATTAGTTGAGTGAGAGAAACAAGGTCATGTGTGTTGCTAGTTTTCACTGCGATTCAAGATTACAATTTGGGAATGAAATTGATACATCATAAATGGACAAAAAACTCGAAATTCCACGCGAACGCGTGAGACGTTCCCCAAAATGGAATCTGAAGGTGTCGAAGCTAAAACTGTTTGTTAATGGCCATTCCTTACCCACGATTCTACTTTAGATAACGCAGAGGGGTTTATCGGGATTAGAATCATAGCATCCCTACAATGCAGAAGGAGGGCATTCGGCCCATCGAACCTGCACCGACAACATCCACCCAAGCCCTATCCCTACAGCTCCCCTATGTAGTCGACCTGCCCCCCTGACACTAAGGGGCAATTTAGCGTGGCCAATCCGCCTAACCCGCATATCATTGGACTGTGGGAAATCGGAGCATCCGGAGGAAACCCACGCAGACACGGGGAGAACGTGCAAATTCCAGACAGTCACCCAAGCCGGGAATCGAACGTGGGTCTTGGTGCTAACCGCTGTGCTACCCAATATTAATATAAATCCTCAAAATATATTTTTTCACGTTTCATTTTTCGGGAAAAGTATTTCAATCTAAAATAACTCTAATTGAAAGATGCAGGTTGCCGGAATAGGTGTTTAGCACCTGTTTACACTCCTGACACCACAGTTGGAGAAATGTCACACGATAATATTAATCACCTACAACCGGGCACGGATAGACCAGCACAATAGGCTGACAGGTGACAAATAGAATGGAATAGAGAGGTGAAGCATTTTGACATAAGGGATAGGGAGAGGCAATACAGATTCAATGGCCCCGTTCTAAAGCGTGTGTAGGGGCAGAGAGCTCGAGTGGGTGGGGGTGGGGGTCTGGGGGATAGGGACATGGGGCAACTGGGAAGGAGGTGGGGACATGGGGCAACGGGGAAGGGATGGGGGTATGGGCAATGGGTAAGTTAGTTGCAAGGCGAGGTTGGAAAGGCTGGGGGTTGTTCTCTTTAGAACAAAGGAGATTGAAGGGAGATTTAACAGATGATATAACAGCATGGAAAATCGTAATCTATTAGCTGATTGCAGAAGGACAAGAAGATACAGGTTTAAGACAAGGGAGAATTTTCTTATTGGGGGTATGGGCAAGTGCAGCATTGATTGCCCTTGAACTTGATTGGGTCAAATCACGAGGTATTGTTTCTGATGCAAAGGCACATGTTAATGACAGCGACAGGATGGGCTTTTACCCCAGCTAACTTCCACTTCCAGACTTCTATAATAACTGAATTTAACCCCGGTGGGATTTGAACCCATGTTGACAGAGCAATAACCTAGGCTGATAGATTACGAGTATGGTGATAAACTCACCACGCCACTGTCTCCCTAGTCTGGGGGAAGAGTGGTTTTTTACACAGTCAATGGTAATGATCTGGAACTGGCCGCCCACGAGGGGTTTGGGAAGCAGAGACATTCAGTGAGTTCAGGAGGAAATTGGATGGGCAATGAAGGGAAATCCACTTGCAAAGCTATGGAATGGGACTGCCTGGATTTGAATGGCAGTAAATTACTCTGTTTAAAAATGGATGTTTGAGGGGACGGTTAATTGAGTGTTATGCGAAATTGACCCTAATGTCAAGGAATTAGTTGGATATTCTATGATTCAATGATCACTAATTTGCTCAGGTCCGTTTTCCATCAAGTATATTAAACCATTCAGTGTGATCTGTAAAAAATAATTCGCATTGCACAATATTCAGCGGCGGCTATTCCACCAGTTACAATAAACACTAAACTTACCTGTCACTGGAAGCAAACTGACATTAACAAACTAAGTTGCTTTCCCCATTTACTGAGTGATGGTATTCGGATAACTCTGTCCAGACTGAGCGTGTGATCTGTTCATGGAATGAAAAGTGTGGAATTTTACAGTGCAGACATTACTTTAGGTGGAGAAAATTGCCATTATAATTGCACATTATAGAATGGTTTAAATCTTAGATTATGTCTTTGTGAATCTGTCTACATACGCCGTGTTTGTGAACTAGCCTCCACTCACCAGATGAAGGAGCAGTGCTCCGAAAGCTCGTGACTCCAAATAAACTTGTTGGACGTTAACCAGGTGTTGTGAGACTTCTTACTGTGCCCACCCTTACTGTCCACCACCGGCATCTCCACCTCAAATCTAAAATTGCCATTTGACCATTTGCACCATTCAAATATTGAAATGAACTCCCGTGATCCTATGAGAATGCAGACTGCTGCCTTCCCTGGTCTGGATTCCTCATCCCAAATGGTCAAACTTGGCCAGCAATTTCAATCCATCGTGGCTTTTCATAAGGACTATCCTGAATCACATGAGATTGATTGGGTGTGATATTAAGCCAAAAAGTCATACCTGCCTCTGATCGACCGCACTAGCCGCAGAACAACATTTATATTCGAATCATCATCGAGAGTTACCTGATCATTGGTACACTCGCTAGTTGTGGGCGAGCGAACTGGTTATCCCTGGATTCCAATCGTGATTGCACTTTGACAAGTAACCCGGCGCTCGGAAGCAAGATGGAAACGTTTTGAGTTCTTGAATGGGGTTCCCGAGAAGTATCAGATAAAAACCGACCTGTTACGCTTCTCTAAAATACACCTTATTTAACTTCCTTTCCGACATTTTCGTGTCTTATTCAGCAACTCCTTGGTCGCAGGAGGGAGCATTGTCTGGTATATTGTTTCCATGATGGGCGCTCGCGAGTACTTTGTCAGGTATTAATGAAAGAGAAAATTGGAAGCACTATTTTAAGAACAAAATGTACAGTATATAAGAAAGCTAGAGACTACTTATTCAGGGTTCACTGCGGAGGAGGATTCCTGACATTGTCAATTCCAATATCTGAAGATTAGAAAGTATATTTAACAATAAATAAAACGAATTACAACTCCAACGACATAATTTAAGTACAATATGCGCAGGAACGCATGGATAGTATTGAATAACATGTATAACGATAATACGGATCACATGAACTTTTGATCCGAATCCAGAGATTGGTTGATAGATAAAGGATTATTTTCTTGTTGAGCTATGCCTTTCCATTGATATATATTCTATTGGTTCACCTTGTTGTATTTGTATCTAATATTGCAGTGATTACAGTGGTTTTGCTCACATTTGCTGACAGTGATCGATAAATCAGCCTGTTTTTGGCGTAGTGGCGATCACAGGAGCATCAGTGATTTGTGAGGTTGCTTCCGGAAGTATACAGAACAATTCTCTACAGTTAATGACCAGAGCAATGTATTTATCATCTATTGATTTTAAAATAAGCTCAGGATCATAATTCACCATTGCTATCCCATTCATGTGCGTCCATTCCCCCTAAGGGGCTATGCACAGCCTTGGGAATCTCATACAATAAATCCCTCTTCCAATCGCCCGGAAAGTGGATCTTTGTGTTCCTGAGATTTTGCTAAGTCAAAAACCTAAGTCATTACAGATAACTTGCTTTAAAGATATGTTAGCATGTACAATGCCGGGGTGGGGGGGTGGGGGGGGGGGGGGGTGGAAAAACAAGCGCGGAGGAGGGGGAGGGGGGGTGGGGTGGAGGTGGGGACGGATTCGGTTGAATGGACTGGATGTGAGAAATTGGCGGGGATCGAATAAGTGATATTGGTACAACATAGCTGAATATTCCTCAGACCATGGGTTATAATCTGCTCTCCACAGTGCACATAACGAGTCTGGTCAGCGAATTCTATGTAAGAGCACATACGGCTGCACAGTGCAATAGCGCTGCAGCCAGGGACTCAGTGCTGGAAGACCCAGTGTGATTCGAATAGATAAGATGCTTGGTGGCTGGCACAGGCGCGATGGGCCGAACGGCCACTTTTCTGTAGACTGAAGCTGTTGACATTTATGTCCAATTAGAATGACTGATCCCATCGTCATTGGAGGAGTTGGCAAGTACTTTTTTGGAAGGGGGCACAAGCTATAAGCTTTAAATTCGAAATGGAAATTAAAGGAAATTTGTAAAAAATATCCCCCCAAAAATGATCCCAGTGCCTTCCTACATCAGCAGGCTGCAAATATAATCTTTGATCTTTGCTTCTGCCGAACAACATGCACGTCAGCGCACCAATAATTTCATATCTCAACATCGAATAACTTTGATAATAAAATATTTTTGAAAATAATACGGCGACATATTATACGAGCCACTTTGTGGGTTGCTGTCCGCCGGGTTAAAGAAGGGCCAAAAGGCCTGTTTCTGAGCTGTAATTTTCTTATTTTTTTCTATGGGTCCATTCAATCCTCTTTTCCTATGTATATATTCGTTTGTTTTTTATTTAAATTTATTTGCGAAAATGAAAATTTAGATTTCAATCATCCCATAACATGCAATTACAAATATGCAGAGATCTACTTTTGGGGGAGCCTAAAATGAAAGCAGTTTCGCTGTGTTTGGAAGATGATGATGGGAGTTGTGTGATGTGAGGCGAAATTAGATTTCCCTTCCTTCTGTGTTCATGACGTTGGTTTTACTTTGATCCAGTCGTCAAATCCGATAAAAATCATTTGCCGCGATGATTTAATATGGCTGAAATGTCAGAGATAGCATCGGATCATCATCCCCTTTCATCGGTGGAGGACATGGGCTTTGTGTTGCAGACTAGACTTCAGTCTTTTCCAGAATTTGGAACCCAATCCGGGCCACGCAAAACCAGCTTGGAATCATTTGTGTAAAACCAAGTGGCCTTCGTTTAGTACAAAGCATCGAGTTACCCACCCTACCACCCATAATGTCATAAGGTAGTGCTTTGCACCATCTTGCCTAGGAGTTCCTTTCGTTTTATTCGGGTTTTTGAGGTTAATTATAAGTCCCGTTGCTTTGGCCGTTCGTTCATTTTAATCATAATTTTGATTTATGTAACATAGCATTCATACTCCCAGGCAACATAAATCCCCGTGTTACCCAGTGGGGGTGAAACATCTGTACAGACATTGTTGTCTGGATGTCAATGCGAGAATAGTGGAGAGACCAGATCCCAAATCTGATTTCCTGTGGACAAGTAGACTTGGCCGTTTCTCTTCCGGCAAATGAAAAATTCGAACTGTAAATGGACAGAGAGAATTCACAGTGTCTAATCTAAAGGACAGAAAGGGTTTAAATTAATAATTTTGTCGATGATTGCCCCGATTAAGTAAATCTTTCAGCGCCTCAAAATACGCCCGGAACGAATGGAAAATTTCCGGGCGAGTTTGGCACTCGATAACACGGGGAATGATATAAGTACGTTCGCTCGTGTCTTGCCCTCCACTGCCTCGCTCCTTATTAAATTTCACCCTTTCATTTCACATTTTCCTTGCCGCCCAGCCTGCCCTCCACGGGTCAAGTCGAATTAACGGGTGTGTGATTTCATTATTGTCCCTGAAATGTCCCAATTTTCCGTCGCAGTGAAATTGCAGGAGTCAGCCTGTGTGAGAACAAAAAGAGCCCAAACCTATCTGCACCCTCCCCGTGTACAGCTAACACTAGGCTGACGCAGAACACTGGCAGAACATGTGTGGGTCTGTGTTATAATGAATAGTGGTGTTTAAGTGGAAAGTGATGAATGCATTGCACACGCCAAAGCTGTGACCTTCCGACAATAGTTTCAGGCGAATAAATTCTTTTGTCTGATTACAGTAACTGTCGGGTAGCTCGATCTTTCGTCTGAAACTTCAGTAAATTGAAAGTTGAACAGTGCCAAGCGCCGATGTTTATGATCTGCGCTGACATTTTGTTTAGAGTTTTTGTTTTGAAGCCGAACGGATTGTTTTGAAATTAATGAGTCGAAGGCTTTGAACAACAAACAAAAGGCAAATCAATTCCAAATAACAAAAAAAAACACTCCTGGAAAGTCTGGGCGAATTATAAATGAGTCGATTTTCAAAGGATACATTTTCGAATGACTTGTACAGAACAATTACAGGAATTAAAACCTGGACGTTTAAGATAAATAAACATCAGGGTTACTGGGGGAATAGCACTCAAAAGTAATCCGACATTTTTAAAAACTTTTAAGTGAGCCAGTCCTATTTTTGTTTTTATTAATTTTCACCGTGTTGAAACTGGGGGAGATAAAAGAACAGTGGGAGCACTGACAGATGAACCGAGTCTGCTGTGCAAACAATCCAGTCTTGTGCTTTCCATTTGCCTTCTTAATAGATAATTACATGCATCTTCTTCCTCGCCCGCCAAGCGGAGGGGGACGGGCGAGAGAGCATTCAAATAAATAGACAGATCTGACTTCAGTGGACAATGCTGAACCCTGAGCCAACTTTTCATTACAGATTAACCTCGGGAACTGGGAGTCAAGATGTGAGTATGCGGCATGTCAGAGTCTCCTTCACGTCACTGACCCCTCTTGTGAAAAGCATGTGGCCGGAGAGAAGGGGCAGCTTCACCTTTAGCCCTGTATGAATTTGCCGTTTATTGTTCAAGGTTCAGATCGGTGTCACTCAAAAAAAAGAACGATTTTCCTATAATAAAACCCGACGCAATGTTTGTCTTGGGGGGGGCGGGGGGAGAGAAGGCAGTTCGCACACACACAAATGCCACCGCATTTTGACATGCAGTTTTGCAATCACCTTTGTCACTTGCTCTAATACAACATTGACCCAGTGAAGTACCAGCCCAGTTAAGCAAAGCTGTATTTTAATTCCATATTATTGCTAAAGGGCCGAAGATAAACCAAATCAATCACATTGGGGCGGCACGGTTAGCATTGCTGCCTCACAACGCCCTTTTTCCAAATCCACCATCCCTCCCTATCATCACAGTATAAATCTCGGCTGGCTCTCTTTCTTCTCAGCTCTGACAAATGGTTGTCTAGACCCGCAAAGTTGGCTCTATTCCCTCTCCACGGATGCTGTCAGACCTGCGGAGATTTTCCAGCATTTTGTTTGTTTTTGCACCAGCGAGCTGGGTTGGATTCCGGTTCTGGGACCACTGTCTGTGTGGAGTTTGCACGTTCTTCCCTCGTCTGCGTGGGTTTCCCTCCACAGCCCAAAGATGTGCAGGTTATATTTGTTGGCCAGGCTAAATTGTCCCTCAATGTTAAGGGGATTAATGGGATAAATACATGGGGTTACCGGGATAGGGTCTGGGGGGATTGTTGTGGGTGCAGGCTCGATGGGCAGAATAGGGATTTATGATCCTGTGAAAGAAAGCCAGAGCGTGTGACATCACACCCTACTTGGAATGTATCTTTTAGCATTATTTCAATTCAGTGTTTGGGTTACACGACCAACCTGTTTATGGTCGAATTAATGTTCAGCGCTACCCTCTGCTCCACATCCATTTGAAATGAAGCCCTGTTTAGTGTTCTGGGTGATTTTGCTGACTTCAGGCTATCCCTGTTACCATGCCTCATGCCAGGTTTCTCTGTGTAAAATGAACAACTCTTCAATAAGCCTTTTTTTTTTGCGTGAATGCCAAATCATCTTGAATTGCAGCATGCCTTGGGTTGAGAATGAGACTGGCAAAGTGAGTATGGAGAAACAGTTAACATAACAGGTAACCCACAAATCATTGGATGGTGTGTCAATAGTGAGTGAATGGTGAGGTGGGTGGCACGGGCCACGAGTGTGTGACTCTTAGGGATAAAAGACTTTTGATTGGATTTGATTTATTATGGTCACACGTATTAATATACAGTTAAAAGTATTGTTTCTTGTGCAGTATGCAGACAAAGCATACCATTCATAGCTTTTTATTAGTGTCATAAGTAGCCTTATGTTAGCACTGCAATGAAGTCACTGTAAAAATTGAGTGAAAAGCAGAGGCTGCAGAATTTAGCTAGGGTGTAACGAAAGATCAACTTAATGTGAGGTAGGTCCATTCAAAAGTCTGATGGCAACAGGGAAGAAGCTGTTCTTGAGTTGCTTGGTTTGTGACCTCAGACCTTTGTATCTTTTTCCCAACAGAAGAAGGTGGAAGAGAGTTGCCAGAATTTTACTGCTTTGCTTACCCAAAGCTCATAAGATCCCATCCAAGGCCAATTGAGAAAACTCGATTCTAGGGCAGCAAGGTGGTAAAGTTCTGGCCAGTAAGTCCACTGTGTGTGTGGTCCTTAATTATGCTGGCTGCTTTTCCAAGGCAATGGAAAGTGCAGGCAGTATCAATGGATAGGAGGCTGGTCTGAGTGATGGACTAGGCTTCGTTCACGACCTTTTGTAGTTTCTTGTGCTCTTGGACAAAGCAGGGGCCTGTGATACAACCAGAAAGAATACTTTCCATGGTGCATCTGTAGAAGTTGGTGAAAGTCGTAGTGGACATGCCAAATTTCCTTAGTCTTCTGAGAAAGTAGAGGTTTTCGTCGGCTTTCTTAACTATAGTGTCAGCATGGAGGGACCAGGTACCTAATAACTTGAAGCTCTCAACCATTTCTACATCATCCCCATTGATGTAGACAGGGGAATGTCCTGCATTACGCTTCCTGAAGTCGATGATCATCTGTTTCATTTTGTTGCATTGAGGTAGAGATTATTGTCACTGCACAAGTTCACCAGATTCTCTGTCTCTTTCCTATACTCTGTATGGTCATTGGCTGAGATCTGACCCACCTCGGTGATGACTTCAGCAAACTTGAAAGTTGAAAGCTGGAGCACAGTGGTACAGTGGTTAGCACTGCTGCCTCACAGCATCAGGGACGCAAGTTCAATTCCCAACTTGGGTCACGGTGTGTGTGGAGTCTGCATGTTCTCCCATTGTCTGCATGGGTTTCCTCCAGGTGCTCCAGTTTCCTCACACATTCTGAAACACATGCTGGTTAGGTGCATTGACCATACTAAATTCTCCCTCAGTGTATCTGAACAGGTGTCAGGGTGTGGCGACTAGGGGATTTTCACAGTAACTTCACTGCAGTGCAAGCCTACTTGTGACTAATAATTTAACTTTATAACTTAATGAAAATGAGCCAGAATAGTTTTGTACGAGGCAAATTGTGTTTAGCTAATTAATTTCATTTCGTTGAAGAGAGAAGGTTGATGAAGTGAATGGTCAAATACCAGATAAAAGGCAAGTTCATAAACTGAGGCTTATGAGATTGCGGGGTCAGTGTTAGCATGAATTAAAAAATGGCTAAAAGACATTTTTTAATGGCATAACATGCTCATGTCTGAAAAACATTCATTTGCCAATCAAGTAATGGCAAATGGTTGTTTTTTAGACATAAGCATGTTAGACAGTGGTGTTCCCTTAGAGTCCACGCTAGGGCCATTGCTTTGTCAATATATAAATGAGTTGGATACTGGAATACGGAGTAAAGTTTTCTGATGATGTTGTGGCGGCCAGTAAGGACAACACCAATTAGCTGTTGCAGGGCACGAATAGGCCAGTGGAATGGGGAGACAAATATCAGGTTAGCTCGGAGAAGCTGGGATTGTTCTATGTGGAGCAAAGGAAGTTGGGAGAGATGTGATGAAGATGTACAAAAAAATGAAAGCTTTACATAAAGTAGATAGGGAAAAGCTGTTTCTGAAAGCTGTGAGGACTAGAGGTTGCAGACATATGGATTTGAGCATGAGATGGGGTGGTGTAAGTAAGAAAAATTTTTTTAATGCTGTAAGTGGTATTGATGAATGATTTCAAAAGGAAATTGCAAAGCTACTTGAAGGAACTAAATATGCTGGTCTACAGGGATAGAGTGCAGGATTGAGCCTGACAGTATTGTTCTCCAGGCTGTTATCATGGACTGGAGCTGAATGCTCTCCCCAGTGTTGTCGTGACTCTCTGACCAGTCTTATTCCGCTTTCTACAGAGTGGGAGACCTGCTTATGCATAATTTTAAAATGGACTGGAGTTATAATGATGCAGTATGTAAACCAATAAACGGAGGAAGCTTCCTGGAGAAGCATTCACACAACTAGAATTAAAGCCATGTCGATCAGACTGACACAGAAATGATAGCGCTGAAGTAGACTATTGGATCCGATGACTACTCTTGTGCCATTTAATCCATGTGCTTTCCTATTCCACAGCCCATTTTCTTTTTTTGATTAATTTACCCACCTAACTTATTCTCAAATGGTGACAAGATTTCCGCTTTATTCACTAACTCCAATATCACTTCACATCCTGACAGCACACTATGTAATAAAAGATTCTCTTCCCCTCTCCTACAGCTTTTTATATTTAACCTCCGATGAGTTGGGTGGTTGCAGTTTAAGTTCCGAAAGGAGAACATTTCTACTTTGAGTTATTGATTGTCCAGCTGAAACTTTAGCTATTCTGCTTGGAATGACTTCTGAAGAATCATGTTCAATTCTGGGCATCAAATCCCAGGGGAGATAAATTGGGGTTTGGAAGGGGCACTGTGTAGATTCACTGGAGTCGTAGCTGGGCTTAACGGATTTAATTTTGAGCCCAGGGTACATAAGCTCTGGTTTAGAAGGTTGAGGGTAATCTAATTGAAGTGCTTGAAATGGGGCACAGTGGTTAGCACTGCTGCCTCACAACGCCAGGGACCCAGGTTTGATTCCCAGCTTGGGTCACTGTCTATGCAGGGTCTGTTAATTCTCTCCATGTCTGCGTAGGCTTCCATTGGATGCTCCAGTTTTCTCCCACAGTCTGAAAGACATGCTGGTTAAGTGCATTGGCCATGCTAAATTCTTCCTCAGTGTACCCGAATAGGCACTGGCGTGTGATGACTAGAGGATTTTTGCAGTAACTTCACTGCAATGCTAATGTAAGCATACTTGTGACTAATAAATAAAGTTTAAAGGATAAAGGCATCCAATGGGGCAGATACAAATAAATATATATAAATACATATTTCCACCTATGAGGAAATTTAGAACAAGAGCTATTAATGTGAAACCTAAGTTTTCAGGTGAAGGGCAATGGAAACTGTCTCCTTGTGGTGCTGGCTCCAAATGTAAAGGCAAATGTTCAATAATTATTTTATTGGAAGAGAATATCGAGGGATTATGGATATAAACCAGTTAAATAGAATTGACGTAATGAGTGGAAATGATCTAAGTTAAAGTAAAGTTTATTTATTAATGTCACAAGTAGGCTTACATTAACATTGCAATGAAGTTATTGTGAAAATCCCTGAGTCGCTGCACTCTGGCGCCTGTTCGGGCACACTGAGGGAGAATTTAGCATGACCAATGCACCTAACCAGCACACCTTTCAGACTGTGGAAACCAGAGCACCTGGAGGAAACCCATGCAGACATGGGGAGAACATGCAGAGTCTGCACAGACAGTGACCCAAACCAGGAATCAAATCCCGGTCCCTGGTGCTGTGAGGCAGCTGTGCTAACCACTGTGCCACTGTGTTATTCATAGTGGGTTGGGCTTAATGACCTCCTCCTATTCCTCCTATGACCTCCTCCTATTCCCTGTTCTGACATTACTAAACCAGATTTGACACAGCACAAGATGTGTTCTTTTCATTCATTCCTGGGATGTAAGCTGGCCCTCTCCATCCCTGAGAGCACTTAAGATCCATTGCTGTGGGCCTGGAGTCAAATGTAGCCAGGCTAGTAACAAAGACAGATTTCCTTCTCTACAGAGCATTAGTGAACCAAGTGGGTTTTTATCACAATCATTTAATGGTCATCATTGGACTTTTACTTCCAGATCTTGATCGAGTTCCAATTTCAGCAGTATGGTGGCACAGTGGTTAGCACTGCTGCCCCACCACAGCTCCAGCAACCTGGGTTCGATTCCTGGCTTGGGTCACTATCTGTGTGGAGTTTGCACATTCTCCCCATGTCAGCGTGGGTTCCTTCTGGGTACTCCGGTTTCTTCTCACAGTCCAAAGGTGTGCGGATTAGGTGGATTGGCCATGCTAAATTGTCTCTTAATATTAGGGGAATATAGCAGGGTTATGTGATTATGGGGATAGGACCTGGGTAGGATTGTTGTCCATGCAGGCTCGATGGGCCGAATGGTCTCTTTCTGCACCGTGGGGATTCTATGATCTGTCATGATGGGATTTGAACCTGGGCCCCAGATCATTTCAGCTCTGATGAAGGGTCATCCAGACCCGAAACTTTGGCACTATTCCCTTTGCACAGATGTTGTCCAACCTGCTGAAATTTTCCAGCATTTTTTATTTTTGTTTTATTTTTATTCCAGAATCTGCAGTAATTTGCTTTTATCCCCAGATCGTTACCCTGGGTCTCTGAATTATTAGCCTCGTGACAACACCACTATGCCATTGTGCCGTTTGCCTCCCATATGTATGCTTCATATAATATCAAACCAGAGATGTGAGATACTATCTTCCCAAGGGACATACCCTACTAAGATCTGGAATTATGGAAGCACTGACTTCAGATTTGCAATGTCAGTTTACTACTGGTGCAGAGCAGAAATCCATTGGCATCAATGTTATGTTTGCAGTATACGGTGGCACAATGGTTAGCGCTGCTACCTCGCAGAGACTCAGGTTCGATCCCTGGCTTGGGTCACTGTGTGGAGTCTGCACATTGTCCCCATGTATGCATGGGTTTCCTTCGGGTTCTCTGGTTTCCTCCTACATTACGAAAGATGTACTGGTTAGATGCTTTGGCCGTGCTAAATTCTCCCTCAGTGTACCCGAACAGACACTGGAGTGTGGCGACTTGGGGATTTTCACTGTTACATCATTGCATTGTTAATGTAAGCCTATTTGTTACACCAATAAATAAACAATAAACTAAACTTTAAACTTAAATTGTGCACAAGAAACAATACTTTTCATTGTGTACTAAGACATGTGACGATAGTAAATTAAATCAAATCAAATAAAAACAATCTACCAGTACTTGGATACAGATTTGGGAGACTCGCATTCCAAACATTACCTTGCAATTGAGTTTGTGTCTATATATGCCCTGTTTGTGAAACAAATCCTGCACTCACTTGATGAAGGAGCAGCGCTCTGAAAGCTCGTGCTCCCAGATAAACCTGTTGGACTTTAACCTGGCATTGTGGGACTACTTACTGTGCCCACCCAAGTCCGATGTTGGTGACTCCACATCATGGGAGATTGGAGTTATTGTACCAGCTAACTGGACACCTCTATGGGTTATTGAGCACTCTTTGACAAAAAGATTCTACTTGTAAGTATTTGGATGCATGTGCAGAGACCGCTGTTGGACTGAAGCTCAAAGGGGAAGAGAAATAGAAAGAAAAACTGTAAATGTTGTAAATCTGAACTAACCGCAGAGCCAAAGTTAAATGCACAGCAGGCCCATCAAATCTCATGTCAGCTCATGTTATCTAATCTTACAGCTAATGTTAGGACAGGACAAATTGCATCCACTTGTGGGTCCTTAAGATGTATTTTGTATTAGTCTGCATCCAGAATGCAGCTGCTGTGTTTGAGAAGTAGTTTGGGGCAGCTTTCTATGAGTCAGGTTTAGGACTGCAATCCTGTTACATTATTTTCCTGCCAAGTCGATGGAATCCTTCAGACCCTGGAATAGCTGCAGTTGTTTTCCTGCCATCAGTTCATACCTGGTCTCTGACAAGTCGTTATTTATATCAGTAATTTTCCAGGTTTATTAAAAGCTGTAATAGTTTGAGCATGTGCAGAAATTACAGCTGGTTTTACTGTAGGAAATGAACTCAAGTTCTACTTTATAATTAAAAAAAATGTAAGTTGATCGTGCCAATGATTCAAAAATGACTAGTTAATAGCAAATACTGAAAACCGAAACCAATGTTATTCGATGCCAGGATAAAAGATTGCTGATTTTGCAACCAGTTTTGATGGAGTTGAGCTTATAGTTTCAGCCTAGTTAAAAACCGTAAACTGCCTTGGCATATTAGTGTAGTATTTCTTGTACATATACATTATAGTTAACATATTGAGCTTATTGCTAATAAAACCTTACTTCTTTTGGGGTTATGCGAAGAGCTTTTGATCATGGCAAATTGTAAATAGAACCAGATTTCTTTGAAGAAACTGCAATAATCACAAGATTTAATTTCTGTGAAGTAGTATGGCCATCAATCTTAAAGTGGTCTTATTCAAAATTGCATTTTTCTCCCTCCATTACTTTCTCCCCTCTGATATATCAGATGACTAATGCTCACTCACTGCCTTTGCCACTCTGTGGCAGGATGCTTGGAGATAGGAGACCTCTCATTTTCTTGCCATCATGTCTTGCTGTTCCTCTTGGTCTTGAATCAGACTTTCCACTGGTTTGGTCTGGCTGATGTTGGGAATTTCCTGCACCAAGAATGATGGGGGTGGAGTGTGAACACATCCTATGTGCGACATGTTACCTTGGTACAGCCAATGTTCTGAGCCATTGCTTGCATTTACCTTTAGTAATTATACGATGATGGGCAGTTATACAAAGATGAATGTACTTGTAACACTACCTTCAAAGAAATAATCAGAAAGGCAGATCAAACAAAATGCTTTCAAAAATACTCTCACCAAACACTTAAGAAGCGTTTCGATGAGCACTTGAAATGCCATAGCATACAAAGCTATGGACCGCGTGCTGGAAAAGGGATTAGAATAGACAGATGTTTGATGGCCAGTGTAGACATGATGGGCCGAAGGGCCTCGTTCTATGCTATAAAACCCTATGACTCATGGCTTTGTCCACAATCCCTTCATGTCTTTGTAGTTTGGGGTGGTGATTAACAGATCTTAGTGCACAGTCTCACACACAAGACCTTTAAACTGTAAGCATTGTGTGCATACTAGGAACCAAAAATTATGGGTAACAGTATCTTATTATTCGTTGGGATGTGGGCATCACTGGCATGACCAGCATCTGTTGCCCATCTGTTATTTTCTTTGAACTGTGTGGCTTGCAAGGCCATTTCAGATGAAAGTTAAGAAAAATCAACCACACTGCTGTGGATCTGGCCTGACCAGTGAGGAAGGCACATTTCAGTAAAAGTCAGTGACAATTTCATGGTCACCATTACAAACACTAGCTTTCAGCTCAATTTAAATTCCACCAGCTTTCATTGTGGGATTTGAACCTGTGACCCTAAGTATTAGCCTAAGCCTCTGGATACTAGCCCAGGGTATTATCATTGAAAACATAGAAAATAGGAGCAGGAGTAGGCCATTTGGCCTTTCAATCCTATTCCACCATTCATTATGGTCATGGCTGATCATCCAACTCAATAGCTCAATCCCGCCTTCCCCCAGCATCCTTTGATCCCCTTTGCCCCAAGGGCTATACCTAACTCTTTCTTGAGAACGTACAATGTTTTGGCCTCAACTGCTTTCTGTGGTAGACAATTCCACAGGCTCACCACTCTCTGGGTGAAGGAATTTCTCCTCATCTCAGTCTTAAAAAATTTACCACGAATCCTTAGACTATTACTTAGGGCAGCACAGTAGCACAGTGGTTAGCACTGCTGCTTCACAACTGCAGGATCTTGGGTTCGATTCCCAGCTCGGGTCACTGTCTGTGTGGAGTTTGCACATTCTCCTCGTGTCTGTGTGGGTTTCCTCCGGGTACTCTGGTTTCCTCCCACAGTCCAAAGATGTGTGGCCATGCTAAAAAATTGCCCCTTAGTGTCCAGGGATGTGTAGGTTTACAGGGATTAGTGGGTATAATATGTAGGGATATGGGGGTAGGGCCTGGGTGGGATTGTGTTCGGTGCAGACTTGATGGGCCAAAGGGCCTCCTTCTGCACTGTAGGGTTCTATGATTCTATTACCCCTTGTTCTGGACACTCCCACCATCAGGAATATCCTTCCTGCATCTACCCTGTCTTGTCCTGTTAGGAGGCCCTGCAGTATTGCTGCAAGACATCTCTGCTCCTGCACTCAAATCCTCTCACTATGCAGATCAGTGTACCATTTGCCATCTTAGACCACAATAAGAACATAAGACAACTTTCTGTGGTAGTGAATTTCACACATTCACCACCCTCTGGGTGAATAAATTTCTACTCACCTCAGTTCTAAAAGGTTTACCCCTTTTCTTCACACTCTGACCCCTAGTTCTGGACTCCCTCACCATCGGGAACATTTTTTCCGAACCTACCCTGTCTAATCCTTTTAGAATTTTATAAGTTTCTATGAGACCCCCTCTCACTCTTCTAAACTCCAGTGAATATAATCGTAACTGATTCTCCTCAAATGTCAGACCTGCCATCCCAGGAATCAGCCTGGGAAACCTTTGATGTACTCCCTCTACAGCAAGAACATCCTTCCTTAGAAAAGGACACCAAAACTGCACACAGTACTCCAGGCGTGGCCTCATCAATGCCTTATGACATTTGTGACATTGTTACTGCAATTGTATAGGCATTTTCTTGGCATCCATTCACTGGGGGACCATTTTACCCTTCATGCTACTTATAATGATATTGGGATCTTACTGAAGTTTGCGCCTAAGATCAACCAATACTAAATATATCAACTGTCTCCTATTGATCTGTGATGGACAATGGTTTTCCTTCATTTATCTTGGTTTTGGGGAAAGTCTTGATTTCAAATCTGGTGATGAAGTTTCCACATGATACCAATTTGGGATTAAAGGATATTGTGTCCTCTGTGGTATCACTTACAATGTGTTCATTGGGGTTTTTTAGGCAGCTTCTTGGTTGCATATTTATCATTATGTTTAAACAGAGTCACTTTTCATTGCTTTATTTCAGTTTCTGTGTAGTATCAGTGATATCTTTTCCCATCCCATGTTCAATAACCGAACCCTTGCTTGTTTAACTCTTTGAGCTCATTACAAGTTTGAAGCCGCAAAAATGACTTGTGGGAGGAGGGTCTCTGAGGCAGACTCAGGTGTCTACATGGAGCTGCACATATTTATACAGTGAATAATCCCATACACAGCATAGCTCTAAAATCCAGCTTTGCTTATGTTAGATCAACAACAATTAAACAATTTACAGACACCACCAAGGTAGGATATCTGTTGCTCCAAGAATTATATGTTTTCCTGATATACCATAAGACATAGGGGCAGAATTAAGCCACTCGGCCCATCGAGTCTGCTCCACCATTCAATCATGGCTGATATTTTTCTCATTCCCATTCTCCTGCCTTTTTCCCATAACTCCTCATCCACTTATTAATCAAGAACCTATCTAAGTCTGTATTAAAGACACTCAATGACCTTACCTCCACAGCCTTCTACAGCAAATAGTTCCACAGATTCACCACTCTCTGGCTGAAGAAACTCCCCGTCACCTCTGTTTTAAAGGATCACCCCTTTAGGTTATGCCGTCTGGTTCTAGTTTTTCCTACTAGTGGAAACATTATTCCAGACCTTAACCACTGACTATATTCAACCCCACCAGCTGACATGGTGGGATTTGAACCCATAACCCCAGAGAATTAATTCAGGCCCGTGTGGAGTATTAGTCCACTACACCATAACCTCCCCCAAAGGTTTGAGCATGTTTTGAACCCCATGTGCTAAATTTCAATCCATGGACTGCAATGATTCTGTTACTGAATGCCAAATAGAAAATATGTTATAAAAATCATGATTATTATGGGATAATTTAAAATAGTTAATCATTAATAGGTTTATAAGGTGATAAAAGGTATTAACAATGTAGATGCAGAATGGGTGCTTCCTCTTGTGGGCCAACCTAGAACAAGAGGTCATCATTTTAGGCTAAGGGGTAGCAGATTTGAAACAAATTATTTCTCCCAAAGGGTTATGAATCTGTGGAATTCACTACCCCAGAGTGCAGTGAATGCAGGCACATTGAGTTAATTTAAGGAGGAGATACACAGATTTTTAATTAGTGATGGGCTGAAGATTTATGGAGAACGGGTAGGAAAGTGGACTTGAGGCCAGAGCAAGATCAGCCATTGTTGTATTAAATGAGAGACCAGGCTTGAGGGGCTGAACAGCCTCCTCCTGTTCCTACCTGGATATCACGGTGGCACAGTGGGTTAGCACTGCTGCCTCACAGCGCCAGGGATCCGGGTCTGATTTCCAGCTTGGGTTGCTGTCTGTGTGGAGTTTGCACGTTCTCCCTGAGTCTATGTGGGTTTCCTCCTGGTGTTCCAGTTCCCTCCCACAGTCCAAAAGATGTGCTGGTTAGGTGCATTGGCCGTGCTAAATTCTCCCTCAGTGTACCCTCAGTGTATTAAGCTAGCGCTTAATATAAAAAAGGATAGCAAGAGTTTTTATAAATATATAAAAAGGAAGAGGCTGGCTAGGGTGAACGTTGGTCCCTTAGAGGATGAGAAGGGGACTTAGTGGTAGGGGATGGGGATATGGCTGAGGTCTTGAATAACTTTTTTTGTTTCGGTCTTCACGGAGGTGGACATGAATAATTTGCCGGGTGTTAGCGATGGAAAGGTGGTAGGACTGGAGGGTCTTAATGACATTACTGTTACTCGAGAGGCGGTGCTCGACAGACTGGAGGGGCTGATTGTGGACAAGTCCCCAGGACTGGATGGAATGCATCCGAGGGTCCTGAAAGAAATGGCGGAGGTGATAGTGGATGCCTTGGTGGTTATTTTCCAGACGTTGCTGGATTCTGGGGAAGTGCCGGAAAATTGGAAAACGGCTAATGTTACGCCGTTGTTTAAGAAGGGTGCCAGGCAAAAGGCAGGGAATTATAGGCCGGTTAGTTTAACGTCTGTGGTAGGTAAAATGTTAGAATCCGTCATAAAGGAGGAAATAGCGAGGCATCTTGAGGGGAACTGCTTGATAGAGCAGACGCAGCACGGTTTCATTAAAGGGAAGTCGTGTCTGACAAATTTACTGGAGTTCTATGAGGATGTGTCTAGGGCGGTGGATAGAGGAGAGCCGGTGGATGTGGTCTTTCTTGATTTTCAGAAGGCGTTTGACAAGGTACCTCACAAGAGGTTATTGCAGAAGGTAAGGGGGCATGGAGTTGGGGGTAGGGTGTTAGCGTGGATAGAGGATTGGTTGTCAAATAGGAGGCAGAGAGTGGGGGTCAATGGGTGCTATTCGGATTGGCGGATGGTGACTAGTGGAGTGCCCCAGGGGTCGGTGCTGGGGCCTCAGCTATTTACCATTTATATAGATGATCTGGAGGAGGGAACCGAGTGTAGGGTGTCGCAATTTGCTGATGACACCAAGATTGGGGGAAAGGCAAATTGTGTGGAGGGTGGGGAGAGTCTACAGGAGGATCTAGATAGGCTGGGCGAATGGGCCAGGAAATGGCAAATGGAATTTAATGTTGGCAAGTGCGAGGTGGTCCACTTTGGTAGGAATAATGGTAGGAAGGATTATTACTTACGTGGTGAAAAACTGCAGCAGGCGACGGTGCAGAGGGGCCTTGGGGTCCTTGTGTATGAGTCGCAAAAACCCAGCTTGCAGGTGCAGCAGGTGGTCAGGAAGGCGAATGGGATGCTGGCCTTCATAGCGAGGGGGATTGAATATAAAAGTAGGGAGGTCTTGCTGCAGCTGTATAGGGCATTGGTGAGGCTGCAGCTGGAGTACTGTGTGCAGTTTTGGGCGCCGCACCTGCGCAAAGATATTTTGGCCTTGGAGGGAGTGCAGAGGAGGTTTACTAGGCTGATGCTGGAGTTGAGGGGGTTGAGCTATGAGGAGAGGCTGAATAAATTAGGCTTGTACTCGTTAGAGTTTAGAAGAATGAGGGGAGATCTCATTGAGACGTATAAGATGATGAATGGGATGGATAGGATAGAGGTGGAGAGACTCTTCCCGCTCAGAAAGGATAGTAGGACTAGGGGGCACAGCCTCAAGATAAAGGGGGGGCGGTTTAGAACGGAGTTGAGGAGGAACTTCTTCACTCAAAGGGTGGTGAATCTCTGGAATTCTCTGCCCGTTGAAGTGGTGGAGGCTACCTCGCTAAATATTTTTAAGACGCGGGTTGATGGGTTTTTGATAAGAGAGGGGATTAAGGGTTATGGGGAGAGGGCGGGAATGTGGAACTGAGCCACGACAGATCAGCCATGATCTTATTGAATGGCGGGGCAGGCTCGAAGGGCTAGATGGCCTACTCCTGCTCCTATTTCTTATGTTCTTATGTCCTTATGTACCCGAACAGGTGCTGGAGTGTGGCAACACAGGGATTTTCACAGTAATTTCATTGCAGTGTTAGCATAAACCTACTTGTGACGCTAATAAATAAATTTAGACTTAAACATTCTATGTTCTATCATTATTGGATGAAGAAAATCCAAAGTTTTAATGAGTCCAGCCACCAATGCAGAGTTGGGACAAGTTTTTTAGTTGGTTGATTTTACATTTCAAGCATTGATGACTGAGCACTCTTTCCAGCTATTGGTCATGTTAAAGAATGCATTAACCATTGTCAGCTATTAACCAGCAAACTGATGTCACCATTAGTAAAAACAAATAAAAATTATAAAACAATCAGAAAGGCAAGCCCAGTTTCCCACTATTAATTTGTCACTATTGAGTCTGTCATAGTTACATGTTCGCAAATTGTAGCAGACACAGTAACTGCTTTCATATATATTTAGAACATAGAAACCCTACAGTGCAGAAACAGGCCTTTTGACCCACCCAGGCCCTATCCCCACACATTCACCCACTAATCCGCACATCCCAGGACACTAAGGGCAATTTTAGCATGGCCAATCAACCTAAACTGCACATATTTGGACTGTGGGAGGAAACCGGAGCAGCCAGAGGAAACCCACGCAGACACGAGGAGAATGTGCAAACTCCACACAGACAGTGACCCGAGCTGGGAATCAATCCCAGGTCCCTGGAGCTGTGAAGCAGCAGTGCTAACCACTGTGCTATCATGCCGCTCATATATTTGTATTATAGGTTTTATGGGATCTGAGTGTCACTGGCTGGGCTGGCATTTATTGCCCATTCCTAACTGCCCTCCATTCCAGAAGGCATTTGAGAATTAACTACATCGAATCTGAAGTCACATGTAGGCCAGGCCAGATAAGGATGGCAGATTTCTTTCCCTAAATGGCATTAATGAATCAGATGTGTTTTCATGACAAT
This sequence comes from Carcharhinus amblyrhynchos, assembly GCF_965287045.1. Classification (NCBI taxonomy): domain Eukaryota; kingdom Metazoa; phylum Chordata; class Chondrichthyes; order Carcharhiniformes; family Carcharhinidae; genus Carcharhinus; species Carcharhinus amblyrhynchos. The sequence continues at coordinate 6,929,250 of NC_137329.1, read as the reverse complement.
CAACAATGGTTTCATGGTCATCAGTAGATCTTTAACTTCAAATTTTTTTACTGAGCTCAAATTTCACCAAGACATGCCAAGATTCGAACCTGGATCCCTAGATCTTGTCTTTGGTGTCTGGATTACGAGTTGAGTGACAGTACCACAATGACACTGCTTCCCCTTTTCGTACATTGCCTTTCCTACATTTGTTTGGAAATTGGCATTTACAACAACGACTTTTTAATAGCATCATTAATGTAATAGAGCACTTTACAGGAACTGTGCAAATAAAATCATTGAGGCACATAAGGTGACCTTTGTGTAAATGATCAAAAGGATGGCCAAGCAGGCAGTTTGTAGGAAAATTTGTAAGGTGGAAAGGGAAGTTGAGTGGTGTGGACAGGGAAATCCAGAGCTTTGAATCCAGGCTGCTGAAGGCAAGACCATTGATGGTAGAACAATGAAAATCAGGGCTACTTGAGGAGCAGAATGAAAGGAGTGCAGGTATCTCAGAAATATGTAAGGTTGGATTAAATAACTGAGGTATAGAGTGGCAAGGCCATGGACAGACTTATAATGGAAAGATAAAGATTTTAAAATCAAATATTATTTAACCAGGAGCTATTGTAAATCAAGCGTAGAGGTGTTGGGTGAACAGGTTTTGATGTGTGTGAGGTCATAGACAGTAGAGTTTTGGATGATCTCAAGTCCACAGTAGAATAAGGGGCAGCACTGCTGACTCACAGTGCCAGGTACCCAGGTTCGCTTCCTGGCTTGGCTCACTGTATGTGCGGAGTTTGCACATTCTCCCCATGTCTGCATGGGTTTCCTCTGAGTGCTCCAGTTTCCTCTCACATCCTTGATGGTTAGGTGTATAGCCCATGCTAAATTTCCCTCAGTGTACCCAAACAGGCAACTAGAGGATTTTTCACAGTAACTTCATTACAGTGTTAATGTAAACCTACTTGTGACACTAATAAATAAACTTTAAATCTTTAACTAAACTTTAAATCTTTAATGAACAAAGAAAAAAGAAAAGTACAGCACAGGAACAGGCTCTTTGGTCCTCCAAGCTCATTTTGATCCTGATGCCCTAACCAACCTAAAAAAAGCCACCTGCCCCTACCTGGTCCATATTCCTCTATTCCTTCCTTATTTATGTACCCATCCAGATGCCTCTTAAATGTTGCTAATGTGCCTCCTTCCACCACCTTCTCTGGCGGTGCGTTCCAGGCACTCCCAACTCTCCATGTGAAAAGCTTCCCCCGCACATCTCCCTTAAACTTTCCCCCTCTCACTTTGAACCTGTGTCCCCTTGTAATTGACACTTCCACCCTGGGAAAAAGCTTCTGACTATCCATCCTGTCTGTGCCTCTCATAATTTCAGTAAAAAGTCTGACAACACCAGGTTTTAGTCCAACCTATTTATTTGATAATATACTCACTAGCTTTCGGGGTTACCCCCTTCGTCAGGTGAATGGAGAGTTCTGGCCTCAGACAGAGCATATAAAGCACAGAGGCCAGAACTCTCCATTCACCTGACGAAGGGGGTAACCCCGAAAGCTAGTGAGTATATTATCAAATAAATAGGTTGGACTAAAACCTGGTGTTGTCAGACTTTTTACTGTGTTTACGCCAGTCCAACGCCGGCATACCCACATCATGGCCTCTCATAATTTGGCAGACCTCTACCAGGTCTCCCCTCAGCCTCTGTCTTTCCAATGAAAACAATCCCAGTTTATTAAATCTCCCACCAAAGGATGTGGAGGCTGGCTAGGGCTACCTCGGACTGGTCAGTAACAAAGGCGTGGGATGGGATTTTATGCATTGCTCTTCCCAAAACCTTAAAATCCCACCCGAGAGCAACAGACAATCTCCCATTCTCACACTAACCGGACACTGAGAAATTTTTCTTAATATTCCACCCTAGCAGTCTGATCATTGAATGCCAATGAGGAGTTGAGAGAGGTGGTGTCAAAAGAGAGCTAGAAGTTGTCAGCGTATCTGTGAACTGTTTTCAAATGATGTCTGTGAGGGGCGGGTTTGGATTGCCACTGGCAGCTGATAGGACCTCATTTTATGAAATGCACTGAATCCTTCACACACTGAAGGTTGATTGTTAAACAAGTACAATTCTTACTGTAATAACTATTGTATGGGAGTATATGTCACTCAATTCAAGGGCAATTAGGAGGTGGGCAAAAAATGCTGTCTTTGTTAATAACACGCACATCCCATGAATATGGAATGCCATACATTGCAACATCTAAAGTCAGATTGAAAAGCATTTGCAGCTAATGTAGATAAAAATGCCATTTTTAACAACAAGATATTGTTTTGATTTTGTACATTCATTCTTAGTAATTTGATAGATACTAAATGCTGTAAAATATATGTTGGCATGCTAATAATAAGCAACAAGATGAACTTGGATAAGATAAATGAAAAGTTAGTTTAAAACAAATTGCTAGTGAATGGGCGGGTGGGGGGGCTGGATACATCAGAAAGGCCAATCTAAAATGGTAATGAATTATGTGCTATATTGTTAATGGATTTCTAAAAAAAAAACCTTAAGTCACATTACGGGCGGCATGGTGGCACAGTGGTTCGCACTGTTGCCTCACAGTGCCAAGAACCCAAGTTCAATTCCAGCCTTGGGTGATGGCCTGTGTGGATTTTGCACATTCTCCCTGTTTCTTTGTTGCATTCTACATTCTTTTATGGGATGTGTGTGTTATTGACAAAGACAATATTTTTTGTCCACCCCTAATTGCCCTTGAACTGAGTGACATACACACTCATACAATAGGTATTATAGTAAGAATTGTACTTGTTTAACAATCAGCCCTCAGTATGTAAAGGATTTGGTACATTTCATAAAATGAGGTCTTACCAGCGGCCAGTGGCAATCCAAACCTACCCCTCACAGACATCATTCAAAAACAATTCAGATACGCTGACAACTTCTAGCTCTCTTTTGCCTCCAACTCTCTCAACTCCTCATTGGCATTTAATGATCAGACTGCTAGGGTGGAACTTTGAGAGAAAATGTCTAAGTGTCCAGCTAGCATGAAAATGGGAGAGTGTCTGTTGACCTCAGTTGGTTTCCTCCAGCTGCTGTGGTTTCTTTCCATAGTCCAAAGATGTGCAGGTTAGGTGGATTGGCCATGCTAAATTGTCCCTTAATGTCCAAGATGTGTAGGCTAGATAGATTAGACATTGGAAATGTGTGGGCTTACAATACAGAGTCGGGGAAAGGGTCTGGGTGAGATGCCTTTTGTAGAGTCAGGGCAGACTTGATGAGCTTAATGGCCTCTTCTGTACTGTTGGGATTCTATGACTTAATGATCAAGCCGTTAGCTGGTCCAACCATTATTTTGCTCCATGTTATAATGCAACAGTGTTATTAGACAAACCATGCAATAACTTGCACAAGGTGGACAGCTACAGACATTAGGTTTAGACTAGACAGTTTTACAAGGATTTTTGGACAAGCGATGTCTGCATTTGATTCCAAATTGGATCAAAATTTTATCTTTCTGAGTCAATTAAAACGGTGATTTAAATTTTTTGATCGTTCGCTGTTGGGTCAGTTTGGAGGTAAGCTCCATCCGATGTTTACTATTCAAGTTGCTTCACTTTCCCTTTCCCCAGTCAACCCTGAAGAAAAAAACCACCTCAATACTTAGCCTTAAGTCTACACTGCACATTGGTTAGTCACATAGTTGCCCTGAACGTTACTCAGTTTGTGTCCGAGACTATGTTGTCTTTTCAGGCTATGATAGATACATGCCAATTGTTGGCTTCTGCAACAGCATTAAAAAAACAAACTTTCTTAATTTGATTTACTATTGTCACATGTATTAGCACACAGTGAAAAGTATTGTTTCTTGCGCGCTATACAGACAAAGCATTCCATTCATAAAGAAGGAAAGGAGATAGTGCAGAATGCAATGTTACAGTCATAGTGAGGTAGTCCATTCAAAAGTCTGACAGCGGCAAGGAAGAAGCTGTCTTGAGTTGGTTGATCCTTCTTCTTCCCGATGGAAGAAGGTGGAAGAAAGTATGTTGAGACTCCTTAACTATGCTGGCTGCTTTTCCGAGGCAGCAGAAAGTGTAGACAGAGCAAATGGATGGGAGGCTGGTTTGCATGATGGATTGGGCTGCATACACAACCTTTTTAAGTTTCTTGTGGCCTTGGGCGGATAATACCTGGAATAAATACAAGTCTATAAACCCACTAGTTTTGGGTGATAGTTTAATCATAGTTTGATTCATCAACAAGAATGTGACTCAACCTATTCTAAGCCATTAGATTAAAATCTAAGTCATTTAAATATGTGTTTATATGCAAGGTTCACTGCTAGCAACAGCCTCCCATTATTTAATAGCAATAATTCACAAAGCAAAATAATCAAAAAGTACAGCACGTGACTTTCTTCTCGTTTGTTGGCTGACAATACTGACGTTAACTTTGGGCCTTACACATTATATCATGAAGGAGCATTGCTAAGTTTCTTTTGAAACCAGAGGTAATGAATAATTGCACCATCAAATGATGGGTAGATTGAAATTACAGCTGAAGGGCATTTGTTCTTCAGTGATTTACGATATTAGTCACACTGTACTAGACAGCACATTCAAAACAATCCCCAGTTATGTCAAAGATCACAGACTGCTTATGACCACCAACCTTATTGCTTGGGATCAGTTTTGAAACCAATGTAACAATAGTGAGCTCTCAAATATAATTCTATTTTTGTACCAATATTTGTTTGATCGTTACCATCTGCTGTGAGTTCCAGAATGTTTATAGACTGCAGTAGTTTGAAGATCTGTTGCCAAAACAGTTCACATTGTTGGAATTTCGTAATATTTGCTGTCTGATGAATGAGAACATTTTGGCCAAGCCTTTCCTTAACTAGATGGAGAAAATGTTGGTGCACAAAGCAAAAGTTCATAATCAGTCGTTGGTTAGATTACCTATCCAAGGAAGCAATTTAAATCCCATTCAATAGAATCTGTTTGTATTCATTCACATCTGTTGTAACCATCTGTTAATATCAGTGAGAATCATCATAGAATCTGTATGCTGCAGAAGGAGGCCATTCAGCCCATCGAGTCTGCACTGACCACAATCCCACTTAGGCCCTATTCCCGTAACCCCACATATTTACCATGCTAATCCCCTGACACTAGAGTTAATTTAGCATGGCCAATCGAACCAACACGCACATCTTTGGATTGTGGGAGGAAACTGGAGCACCCAGAGGAAACCCACACAGACACGAGGAGAAAGTGCAAACTCTACACAGACAGTGACCTGAGACCGGAATTGAACCTGGGCCCCTGGTGCTGTGAGGCAGCAGTGCTAACCATTGTACCACCGTGCCTCCCATATTGTCAGATGTTTTCAATCAGAGCTCTAAAATTTGAGGCAATTTGGTTTAAGCTTCAACATAAAATTGTATATACCACATCAGATATAATAGACAGGTATTTAAATAACATACTTGACAGTTTCACAGAGATTCCCCACTCCTATGATATTCAGAAGTGGATAGGATAACGTTGAGGTATCAACACAAAATATCACTTCTCGGAGACTTAACTCTCGCAGGTAGCTGAAACTGACCCTCTTTGATTGTAAAGAAATTTGTCCTTTCTCTCTATTGAAAACCATAATTTTGCCCTCCTATCCCTACACCACAAGAGCACTGAACTCTATTCACTTACAAACACTTTAGCTCTTACCTTGCTCAATAAGATCAAAACACCATTGAAGCCAGCAGGGAGTGATAATGGAAAGGACAAATGTCAGAACAAAAAAACAAATATTACATCTACACAGTGCTATTCACATTTCTAAGAATATTCACAGAAAATGAATTACTGTTGAAATGGGAGGCAATTTACATACTGTAAGCTTTTTGCACAGACCAATTAGATACATGATAAGGTATGTAGTTCTTAAGTGTAAAACAGGTGATAATAACTCAGCCTATTTTACATCTGCCTTCTTCTGCTTTCATTGAAGTCAATAGAAATTTATACAAAGTCTATTCCAATGTTTGTTGGTAGCTATAGCTGAAAGATATGTGCTGGGAAACCTTCCCTGACCACCTTCCAAGTGGTACCTTTTACGATCACTGAAACAGGCAGATGTAGCTTGGCATAGGAGGCATCTCAAACAATGTAGCACTCTCCCGGGGCTAAGTGTTTGCATTGACTAAGTGCTCAGGTTTGTGGATGGGTTTGAAGCCAAAGCTTCTCACTGTCGTAACAGGCATCTTAAAACATTATTTTTCCTTTTTGTGCATTTAATTCCCTTGTACCTGCTTCCGTGTTATTACCAACTTTTGTTGGATTTCTTCATTATAAACTCTCATCCACTTTCTTATTCAAATGTTCATAACTTACATAAATATGCTTTCTTAATGATGAAAATTTAAGCAATCCGAAAAGATTAAAGTACCAGTGAAAATTGTACGCTATTCCAGTTTATTTATTAGTGTCACCATTAGGCTTATATTCTGACTTCATTGAAGTTACTGTGAAAATCCCCTAGTTGCCACTCTCTGGCACCTGTTCAGGTGCACTGAGGGAGAATTTAACATGGCCAATGCACCGATCCAGCACTTCTTTCGGACTGTGGGAGGAAACAGGAGCACCTAGAAGAAACCCATGCAGGCATGAGGAGAGTGTAGATTGCACACAGACAGTGACTCAAGCTGGAGTTTGTACCTAGGTTCCTGGGGCTGTGAGGCAGCAGTGCCAACCACTGTGCCACACATCTCCTGAAGAAGTATGAACATACCTTGGAACAAGTGCAATTTGGATACTTTCAAAGATTTTGTCAGTGTGGTGGGATGGGGAGGGAGGGGTATGCTGGGTGATTAAATTTTCCTTGGGCAATAATGCAAATTGTGAATTAGTGGTTGGTTTTATTTTAACAGCAACACAACTTTTTGTTACAGGGGAGCATCATCAGGCAAAAATTGACACAGCGATGTAAAGGGGACATTTTATTGAGGCAAACAGGATGAAAATCAGATCTAGTCTAACAGGGGCTGCTGATTCCCTGGCACCCACTCTGTGTAGCTGTGCAAGACCAATTTCACTCACTGGTTTCTGTATAAAAGCCCTTTATGGCTTTGCTTGACAAGTAGGGTTTGTGGACAACATTTGGCGCAGGATATGAGTCTGTCTGCAAGGCATTACAAATTTCCCACTTCTTTGGGAATTAAGTAATTGAATTTTAAATTGCAGAGCTGTCTATAAAACGTTCACTTTCGCAGAATAAAGAATGTACCAAACATGTGCAAATCCAGCAAACGGAAATTCAGTATGGAAAGGTCAATCAAGTTGAAGGCTGTAGCATAACGCGGGGAGACTAGTGGAAATATTTTGGGAAGAGATCTTCCATGAATGTGTAATCAGATACAGGCTGATGAGGCTCCAGGCGGTGTTTTAAAATTAGGACAGTTCATTCCTAGTTCGAAAGGACACAGAACAATACTGGCACTTACAGCAGAAAGAAAAAGACACTGACCTCTCCTTTCACATCCAGGGGAGGAAATGCTTAACACGAGCGTAACAATCGGCAGAAAAAAACTCTTCAGGAGGTAGCTATCTGAGGGCAGTTAGAAGAGTGCAGGAAAGGTTAAGACTTGGCAGCAGTATTTAATTTCCTGAAGGAAAGGCCACGGTAGCAGTGTCCCTTACCCCCACCTCAGGAATGGTACCCAAAAATAATAAAAGCCAGTTTATCATAAAATGCTGCATACACATCAAGTAGCCCGTCAAACAAACTCCAGTAGTTTGAGTTTTAAAAGCTAACTTTAGCATTTTGTCCAAAACAAATAAATACCGGCAGAAAGAAATCATTTGGTTTTGGATTTAAAAGGATGCCTGGGCATGAAGGCATGATTATTAGGGGAAATGCAAACTGCAAGTTTCTGTTAACACTGGTTTGGATAATACGATGATGTGTTATCAATTATAATAACCAAAACTCCTTCTCCTTCGTGTCTCCTTCAGCTTGGTGTCTCAATCTTTGAATGTTAAGAGCACCAGGATTTTATTTTTCTGTGTTTAAGATTAATTATTCTGAAACTGATAGCTACATTGAAAAACTTTATATATGATGATTAAGGGCATTGCAGCCACGTTTCTGCACTAGTAGTCCACAGACCTGAACTAATGATCCCAAGACAAATTCAAATCCCATCATGGTGACTAGGGAATATAATGTATTATTTGATGGGATGTGGATGGCACTAATAAGGCCAGCATTTGTTGCCCATCCCTCACTGCCTTTGAGCATTTCGGTGGATGGTGGATATCGCTGTGGGTCTGACAGGTTTCCTACTCTAAAGGACATTAGAGAACCAAAGGGTTTTTAAACCATTGGACTATAACACTATAAGAAATTGGACTAGGAGTAGGTCGTTCGGCTATTGAGCCTCCTCCAGCATTCAATGGGATCATGGCTGATCCACCATTCCTCATGTCCACTTTCCTGCCTTTTCCTTATAACCCTTGATTCCCTTTGTCATGGTTCAGGTCAGAAACTCCAAAGTGTTTTATGGAGCTCACCTGGATCATAAGTTTTGCATCCTGAATTTGGCCAGGATAAGTGTGATATGGATCTCCCCAGATATGATTCAAAAGACACACTAGGGAGATTTTATCAAACAAAGTTTATTTAAGAAGACAGTTAACATGTATAGAAAGAAATTTAGCAATAGCTTTTATCAATTAGAGACAAAACCAAAACAACCACAGTAATGTATAACCCCATAACCCTTAACAAATATATATAAGATGTTCCAATTAACTAATCCCTTCTCCAGATTTAACATAGCAAAGACTACTGCTCATGTGATACTGGAACTGATTCCTTTGGATGAATGCTGCAGTTCTCTTGAAACACTCAGAACAGGTTGAAGTCAGAACAGCTTCCCAGAACACTAGGGCGAGACTCTGATCAAGCCACCAGCAGCAGATTTTCTACTACAGGAAGGTAAGAAACCTTGCTTTCAGCTAACCAGCAGAACTTCCAAACCTAAAGAGAGAGAAAGAGAAGAAAGAAACATTGCTTTCCATCTGATGTCCACTCCCTTCTAAAAACTAAAACTAAATAGCAGCTCAAAACTGAAAACGATAGAGCTCCAATCACTTGACATGCCAACCAGTTTTCCTCCTAACAATGCAGGGTCATGGAACAACTCAGAGTAAAACTAAACCAATCCCATTTAAATCACAGAAGGAAAGGATAAACAGCCCAGCAACAATGAGAGCTGAGAGCTAGAGAACATGATTTTAAAAAATCTCTCAAAGGTACACTAAATGTCACACTTTTCTGATCAAAAATCTATCTCAGGCCTAAATATATGCAATGACCCTGCCCTCACAACCCCCGAGAGAAGAAATTCCTCTTCGTCATGGGGAAACAATCCAGGCTCAATGGTACAACTTTGAATGGAATACAGGAGCAGAGGAACCTTGGGGTTCAAGTGCATCATTCTCTGAATCATAGAATCCTACAATGCAGAAGGAGGCCATTTGGCCCATCAAGTCTGAACCAATCGCAATCTCACCCAGGCCATATTCTTGTAACCCTATATTTACCCTGCTAATCCCCTGACACTGAGAGACAATTTAGCATGGCTGGTCCACCTAACCCATAGATTTTTGGACTGTGGGAGGAAACTGAAGCACCCAGAGGAAACCCACACAGACAGTGGGGAATTGAACCTGGGTCTCTGGTGCTGTGAGGCAGCAGTGCTAACCACTGTGCCACCATTCCAGGCAAGTTAAAACAGTTGTTAAGAAGACTTATAGGATCCTTGGATTTATAAATAGAGGCATAGAGTATAAAAGCAAGAAAATTATGCCATATTTCTACAAATCATTGGTCAGACCACATTTGGAATATTGTAATCAGTTCTGGACACCTTATTTCAGAAAGGATTTTAAAGTCCTAGAGAGAGTGCACAGGAGATTTACCAGAATGATACCAGGAATGAGGAATTTTAGATAAAAGGACAGATTAGAAAAACTGAGCTTGTTCTCTTTGAAGCAGAGGAGATTAAGAAGTGACCTTATTGAAAAATTCAGAATGATGAACAATCTTCAGACGGTGAGGAAGGAGATTCTGTTTCCACGAGTCGGTATGACAATGACGAGGGGGCTCACAATTTCAAGATGGTCAGCGAGAGAGCTAGAAGTGGGATAAGGAGAAATTTCTTTACTCGGAGAGTTTTTTGGGATTTGGAATGTGTTGTCCGGGAGAGTGGTGGAGGCGGGATTCCGTCAGAGGTTTCAAAAGGGAGTTGGATACATGTTTGAAAGCAATGAATTGAGAGGGATATGGAGTTAGGGCTGGAGAATGGGGCTAGCTGGGTAGCTCTTTTGGGAGTCGGTGCAGGCATGATGGGCCAAATGGCCTCTTTCTGTGCTGTAAAATTCTACGATTCCATGACACTATCTTAGTCTCACATTGGTGCCACTTTATTCTGAGATTATGCCCTCTGGCCCTAGATCCTCCCAAAAGGGAAACATCCTCTCAGCATTTACCCTGTTAAGCCCCTTAAGAATCCCATACGTTTCAATCAGATCATTTCTCATTCTTCTCAATTCCAATGAGTAGAGTCCCAACCTGTTTAACTTTTTCACATAAGACAATCCCTCTATACCAGTCAACATCCAAGTGAACTTTCTTTAAAGTGCCTCTAATATATTTCCTTAAATATAGGGACCAAAACTGCTCCAAGTGCTCCAGATGTGTTCTCACCAGTATTCTGTACAGTTGCAGCAAGATTCCTGAATCTTATACTCCAATTCCCTTGAAATAAGGGCCAACATTCCATTAGTCTTCCCGATTACCTGCTGTACCTGTTGGCTGGCTTTCTGTGTTTTGTGCACAAGTGCCTCCAAATCCCTTTGTGTTGCAGCTTTCTGCAGTTTTCCTCTATTTAAGTAACACTGTTCTTTTGTTCTCCCATTGCAAATGAACAATGACTCATTTTCCTGCATTATACTCCATTTGCCAACTTTCTTCCCACTGTCTTAACCTGTCAATATCTCTTGGTAAGCTGCTTGCATTCCTCTCGCAACTTGCTTTTCCATCTATTTTGTGTCATCTGCAAATTTGGCCACAGTACCTTCCTTTCCTTCCTCCAAGTCATTAATGTATATCGTAAACAGTTGCAGTCCCAGCACTGATCCCTGTGGAACTGCACCGACTACAGGTCGCCAACCTGTAAAAGAACCCCTTATCCCCATTCACCGTTTCCTGCCCATTAATGATAATCGATGACAGTTTCATGGTCACCGTTACTGATTTATTAATGCTGCTGTGCTGGGGCCTGAACCCTTATCCTCAAAGCATTGAGCATGAGGGCTCTGGATTACTTGCACAGTGATAATACCACAACACCATCATCGCTCCTCAGGCAATAGTGCCACCCGAGATTATGTGCCTAACTCTAAAGGGGAACTTGAACCCACACTCCTTGACTTAGGGGTGTGAGGATAAGTGGCCGTGGTTTGCTAAATGCGGCCAAGAGGTATATAAGATTATGAAGGGTATAGATAAACAGAGGTAAGCTATTTCCTATGATAGAGACACGTAGGACAAGGGGCCATGGACTTAAGGTGAGAGAGGAGAGGTGCAACACAGATATTAGAGGGAGGTTTTTCACACAGAGGGTAGTGGGGGTATGGAATGCTCTGCCAAGTAAGGTTGTAGAGGCAAACACGCTAGCGTCATTTAAGAGTAACTTAGGCACATGAGTGGGTTGGAGATGGGTGGATATAGGAGATTGTTTTAAATAAGGGTCATTAGCATTGGGGCGTCCCTGGTAATGTAAATGGGTATGGTATGATAATAATGTTTTTCTCTTTTCATTCACAGGTTTTAAGTCGGTCCACCTCGTGTCCAACGAGGGGCATACACACACGATAGGTCGTACTTGGGCTGCTCTTGGTTGTTCAGGATTGGCCTAGTGCTTCATGTCGTTAGTGTGTGCCTAAACTGGACAAGATACTGGGCAAGACGACAGCTCAGTGACAATCGCTGATTGCTGTGCAGACACATGGATTTGGGCCGGTGTCTGTGGGAGTTTGCGCATTCTCCCCGTGCTTGCGTGGGTTTTCTCCGGGTGCTCCGGTTTCCTCCCAGACCCCAAAGATGTGCTGTTAGGCTGATTGGCAGGAATAAATTGTCCCTAAATCAGTTTCGCTCAATCTGGATGGCCATAAAACATTAGACAGGGGTCGTGGGGGGAGAGGGGGACTGGTGGTGTTGAGGTGGTGGCGCGGGCTCGTTGGGCCAAAGGGCCTGTTTCCTGGGCTGATTTTGTTCTTTTTTTCTATATTGGTCGAATGGCCTCTTTTTGCACTGTAGGGTTTCTATGATTCTACGTAACTAAATTTGAATGAACCATCATCTGTTAAATTGCAATAGTCCCACTCTCTTCATAGTGATTAGCGTGAAACCTGTATACGACCAGAAAATGGATTTTTTTGTATTTGATGTGTCTAAGCTAAAAATCAATTGGAACGCAAAAATTGTTCAGCATTAATTTCCAAAGTGAAGCACACATAATCCGATACATTTCTATTGAGCCCGATTAAGTCCGAAACAGTTGATCCGCATTCTTAGCTTCTATTGGTACACAAAGAGGTCACTTGATTTCAATATATTTCCAGTTTTAACAGACATAACTGATTTGATTGAATGTGTGCACAAAATAATAAAATATGCATGAAAATTGACAAGACCCAGTTCTGGTCTTGGAGCCAAAGAATTTACTATGGTGCTTAAGGAACCAAAGCAATTGAAGGGAAAAACAGCCTACTGGTATAATGTTGGATGGAATTATTGCAGCTACCTTCAGTACACTCAAAGCATTGCGGTTGCCTTTTTTCTGGATTGATTTGTCTTTATGGAACACCTTGGATCTTTTTAACAATACCTGAAAAAGGCAATTAATGAAACAACAATAATGAGCAAATGTACTGCCCCTGGTAGTGGTGAGCTGGTGCAATGACAATATCTCTCCCTCAGTGTCAGTAAAACGAAAGGGATAGTCATCGACTTCAGGAAGCATAGTAGAGGACATGCCCCTGTCTACGTCAACAGGGATGAAGTGGAAATGGTCGAGAGCTTCAAGTTTCTAGGTGTCCAGATCACCAACAACATGTCCTGGTCATTCCATGCTGACGCTATGATTAAGAAAGCCCACCAACACCTCTACTTTCTCAGGAGGCTAAGGAAATTTGGCATGTCCTCGATGATTCTCACCAATTTTTACAGATACACCATAGAAAGAACATAAGAACATAAGGAGCAGGAGTAGGCCATCTAGCCCTTCGAGCCTGCCCCGCCATTCAATAAGATCATGGCTGATCTAAAGTGGCTCAGTTCCACTTTCCCGCTTTCTCCCCATAACCTTTAATTCCCTTGCCTACCAAAAACCTATCTACCCGTGTCTTAAATATATTTAACGAGGTAGCCTCCACCACTTCAACGGGCAGAGAATTCCAGAGATTCACCACCCTTTGAGTGAAGAAGTTCCTCCTCAACTCTGATCTAAACTGCCCCCCCGCCTTATCTTGAGGCTGTGCCCTCTAGTCCTGTTGTCCTTTCTGAGCGGGAAGAATCTCTCTACCTCTACCCTATCCACCCCTTTCATTATCTTATATGTCTCTGTAAGATCCCCTCAGAAAGAAAGCATTCTTTCCGGTTGTATCACAGCTTGCTTTGTCCAGGACTGCAAAAAACTACAAAGGGTCAAAAAACTATAAAATTACAAAACTACAAAGAAGCCCAGTCCATCATGCAAACTATTCTCCCATCCATGACTTTGTCTACACTTCCAGCTGCTTTGGAAAAGCAACAGCATAATCAAGGCCGCAACGCACCATGGATATTGCCTCTTCCACCTTCTTCCATCGGGAAAAAGATGCAAAAGTCTGAGGTCAATCAACTCCAGAACAGCTTCTTCCCTGCTGCCAACAGGCTTTTGAATGGGCCTACCTTATATTAAGTTGATCTTTCTCTACACCCTAGCTATGACTGTAGCACTACATTCTGCACCTTCTCCCTTTCTTCTCTATTTTCAGTAAGCTTGGTTAGTACAGCCTACAAGAAACAATACTTTTCACTGTATACTAAATAATACAAAAACAAAAATCTTGCCCTTTGCTTGCAACATGTGTCTATCTCAAATTAACGCAGACTGATGTGTAAGATGTTGTGGAAGTGTATTGTGAAATTACATAACCATGTCCTATTCATAGCTTTTCATGTGTACTGCACTCTTGCTGCCAAATTGGAATGTCTATAAGTTAAGATGAAAGAGCTAATGCAAAAATATTTTTCCCCAGTCCCCTAATTCAACACCAATGACTTATTAAACTTGTTGCTGTGTCTGAGTTGAACTTGGATTCATTGTCTTCCATATGGTGGCCATTGGGAACTAGGTAACAGAGCAAGATTTTATATTTTCATAAGGATTTAACATTCAAATATTATGTTTGGAAAGTGAATTATTTACAATTTCTAACCAAGGAGTGATTTTTGTTCACCAGAGTTTTATATAAGGGTCAGAATTATGCTTGGATCAGTTCCTTAACTATAAAGGTAACTATTTATGTAAGCTCCAGATTTCATGTTTTATATTCTCATCTTGCAAGCTATGCTGAAAATTTGGGTTATGATAAATGATAACTTGTTAACTGGTCACTTAACTTATGCAGTTCTTGTTCTCCTATGTGACATTTAAAAGTGGGCTGACTATCGTGTGCTTGGCCAAACAAAATGGAAAGGCATGTCCTATTCATAACTTTACATGTGTACAGAACTCATGTGGAAATTTTTGGAACTGTCTTTTATTTACTCAAAATGGACACTGCTGAACTGTTAAGATGGCCACCAAGGTGGATAGGTGATGGCTGCCTATTCAACACAGACTGTCAAGTTTTATAGAAATTTCTGAATTGAATGATGAGTGGGGCCTCCCCCTGGCATAGCCCGGACGAGGTGAATGTTATCTCTGGAGTCCACACCTGCCATTCTTCAAAACTTATTTCAAACACAGAGACCGGAATTTTATCACCAAACCCACCACGGGAATCAGAGCAGGCAAGGGACGGACCATGGAAAGGCCCATTGACCTCAGGTGGGATTTTACAGTTTCAGGGTGAGCGAGATCATAAAATTCTGCACAGAATCAATGGTCTCCTGGACTCTAAAACCTAAATCTTCCCAGGTTTCCTGCTGTTGGATTTTTCCACCATACTGAAGCTCTGCATCTCTTTTGGAACCTCTGATTCTGGCTGCTCCAGAGATGTACAGCGTACAGTCCCTTGAAGAACTAGCACTGGAGGGTCAGGAGAAAAGGCGTGCTCCCTCTTGATGGTAGTAGCTGCTACATTCTGGTAAGCAAGTTTAAATGCCTCAATGTTGCTATGAAAAGCTGCAGACAGAGGGTTTACAGGGTAAGATGGTTGAGATAATTGGGCATTGAGTAGGGTAGCATTTGGATCAGGGTCAGGGTGGATTAAGGGGCAGGTAGATGGGAAGATAAGTAGGTCGGCAGGATTTTACAGGTAGGGAGAGAGGGTGATGGGTGTTGATAAGGTTAGAGCAAGTCAGGTCAAGTTGGTGGAGGTGGGGAGGCTGAGGTTGGAACTAGGGAGGTGGAATCAGTTCGGTTGGTGAGCTGCAGGAATAGGCTGGGCCATCTTTGCCTTTTGAGAATCTGAGTCTCAAACTAGTTGCAAGTCATTGAGCAGCCAATGGACTTGACCTGTTCGAATGTAAACTTCACCTGGGAACCAAATACCTGGATACAGGACTACAAGACACCTCATGACCTGCTGTGAATCCTTCATTTTACAAGATACTCACTTCAACTTTAAATAATTGAATTCATTCAAGAAACCATGTGGGAGACCAGAATTTGTAAATCAGAGACTGAATTAACTGTAACCTATAAAAGTGCAGCATCATTATCTGTATCCAATGTGTGTGTGTGTGTGTGTGTGTGTGTATATGCCTGTGTGCATGTGTGTGTGCCTGTGTGTCTTGGGATAAGTGTGTGAGAATAAATAAACTTCTTTATTTTAAACTCACCAAAGCTTGCTGCTGGAAAATTCAATTGGAATACACATTCCAAGTGGAAGACAAGACACAACTATTTCCATTAAAAAAAGATTACAGGAAGTAAGAAAGCAAATACATTCTGTCCATGACAAAAAGAAAATGGATTCATATTCCGAATTATCCACACATCATCACAATAAAGGTGGAGAATATTGACTGGATACATGAGATCCATTCAGACCAGACCATTTTCCTACACAAGCACAATGTGATTGACTCCTGATTACCCAATGATTTGGCAAACTATTCTGTTCAAGGGCAATTAGGGATGGGCAACAAATGTTGGCCTTGTGAGTGACATCCATACCCCATGAAAGAATAAAAAAACTAGGCAGATTTTACAGATCTTGTTTACCCTACCACCACTTCCAGTGAGAATGGAGAACTTGGCGCTCAGCCAAAACTCCATTCACTGCAGTGGAGCTGGAGAATCCCAGCCACGGGCAAAGTTGGAGAATTCTGGCTCTAACGTCCAGCTCCAGAAGTAAAAGTGGAGGGAGTGCAGAGGAGGTTTACTAGGCTGATACCGGAGTTGAGGGGGTTGAGCTATGAGGAGAGGCTGAATAAATTAGGCTTGTACTCGTTAGAGTTTAGAAGAATGAGGGGAGATCTCATTGAGACGTATAAGATGATGAATGGGATGGATAGGATAGAGGTGGAGAGACTCTTCCCGCTCAGAAAGGATAGTAGGACTAGGGGGCACAGCCTCAAGATAAAGGGGGGGCGGTTTAGAACGGAGTTGAGGAGGAACTTCTTCACTCAAAGGGTGGTGAATCTCTGGAATTCTCTGCCCATTGAAGTGGTGGAGGCTACCTCGCTAAATATTTTTAAGACGCGGGTTGATGGGTTTTTGATAAGAGAGGGGATTAAGGGTTATGGGGAGAGGGCGGGAATGTGGAACTGAGCCATGACAGATCAGCCATGATCTTATTGAATGGCGGGGCAGGCTCGAAGGGCTAGATGGCCTACCCCTGCTCCTATTTCTTATGTTCTTATGTTCTTATTCTTGAGGGCAGGCACTGTGGGTTGCACAAAGAAGTGATGAGAAAGAATTTCTAAAAACACACCCAAGGAAATGGAGAGAAATTCAAGTATGGTGTAAAACAGTTTGCCGGTCTGTTTTACACAACTGATGTTGACCAATTTCACCCCTGTGAATGTAAGGATTATTGCGAAAATAATAAACTGAGAGATTCCAAGAAATTCCCTAAGGGAGAGGCCTGTTAGGATATTGAAAAACTTAGCGGAAAGGTGACAAAATCAGAATATGTAATAACTTTTAAACAATATTGTTAGTTAAAAAGACACAATTAAAGTGGGAAAAGGTAGAGGAAAATGGATAGCTCTCTCAGGGAGTGTTGACACTATAGTTGATACTTTATGGTATATAATCAGGTTATCATGCTAAGTTGCAATGCTATAGACAATCGTTAATTTCAGAACTGTACAGACTGTGTCCCATGTTCTCAATTGGCCATGTGTTTTTCACATCAATGAAACTTTTTATAGAAGTAACAACATGGGGACAAGAATGTATGGAATAAGGAAAGGGTTTATTGAGCTTATTCCTTCCAACAGACCATGTACAATTTGCATTTTCATGGAGTTCCACCCAACTTGAAACAAAGTAACAACTTCCAAGAAACCAGTGCTTGATGCAATTTCACCCTAAGGCTGAGAGTGATTGAGCAAAAGCCTGAGATATAAAATCTTAACCTTGTAAACAAAATGAATCTGCCAATGGTTAGCTTTAGAGTGGCATCAATAGATTCTTGGCAGCAAGTAATCTGTTTTGTTGGTCATTAAAAGTAAGGCACATTTTGACTTTGGTTGGATTTGATTTAGTATTGTCACATGCATTGGGATACAGTGAAAAGTATTGTTTTATGCAGACGAAGCACACCTTTCACAGAGTACATGGGTTGGCACGGTGGCATAGTGGTTAGCACTGCTGCCTCACAGTGCCAGGGTCCCAGGTTCAATTCTGGCCTTGGGTCATTGTCTGTGTGGAGTTTGCACTTTCTCCCCATGTATACGTGAGTTTCCTCCGGGTGCTCCCATTTTCTCCCACAGTCCAAAGATGTGTGGGTTATGTTGATTGGCCATGCTAAGTTGACTCTAGTGCCAGGGGGATTAGCAAGGTAAATGCGTGGGGTTACAGGAATAGGGCCTGGGTGGGATTGTGGTCATACAGACTCAATGAGACTAATGGCCTCTTTCTGTACTGTAGGGATTCTATGATACATAGGGGAGAAAGAAATGACAGAGTGCAGAATGTAGTGTTACAGTCACAGTTACAGTATAGAGAAAGATCAACTTAATATATGGTAGGTCCATTCAAGATTCTGATAGCAGTTGGGAAGAAGCTGTTCTTGAGTCAGTTGATACGTGACCTCAGACTTTTGTATCTTTTTCCTGATGGAAGAAGGTGGAAGAGAGAATGTCCGCGGTGCGTGGAGTCCTTGATTATGCTGGCTGCTTTGCCGAGGCAGCTGAAAGTGTAGGCAGAGTCAATGAATGGAATTGTCAATCTGGTTTAAAGCAAAGTTTTAGCTCATTATGGCAGCCTGTGATTCACACAGCTTCTATTTCCACTTAACTAAGAAACCACAATATACACTTCCAATAATTTAACCTCTAATGTGTAACATATTTTCTTTCAATGTTTTTTAAAAAAAATGTGACTTAGCTTTTTGTCTTCAACAACACCATAGCTTTGCGGAGCCCTCTCTTCTCCCAATTTTTGGATTAGGTAACAAAATTTGAAAATGTCTTCAGTTACAAAAATTGAGAAATTCAAAGATAGAGGGAGAAAGAAAAGGGGCAGAATAATGAAAGGCAAAAGAAAGTAGCATAAAAATACAAAAGAAAACCTAAAGATCAAACTGAAATGAGCTGCAGATGCATCTGCAAAATATTTTGTGCCGGCTTATATTTTTGTGTGCATTTAAACTGTTGCAAAAAAGTGAACATGATGCACACAACTAACCAGTCTGCAACATGCCGCACCTCGTACAACATAACATTGGAACTGTTTAGGTTAGAGGGTCATTAGATTCGTTCCACTGGTCGCGCAACATCGAGGGCCGAAGGGCCTGTACTGCGCTGTAATGTTCTATGTTCTAACACAACGTGACTTAATGGAACAATCAAACTTGAAGTACAGAATATTCAACTCTAAATACAAATCTGCAAACCCCACTTGGGTTAACAGGAAGAAAATTGACATTTCATTGCTGTTCCATCTAAAAATTTCCAGAGTTGACATTTTAAAACATTTTAGGTTGATTGTACCCTGCGCTAGGACCATGCTCAGTTTAAGTGTCTCAACCAGCAATTGGTTTCTTATGTTTATTTTTTAATCTTCAAACACCTTTCTCTGAAATCAAAGCCAAAGAACCCAACCTGCCCTTTACAATGGACAGAAGGTGACCGACACTATTGGGGAATGATGGCATAGTGGCAATGTTACTGGGCTAATAATCCAGAAGCAGGCATATGACTTTGGCAACGTGAATTCGAATCTTCCCACGGCAGCTGGGTGAATTTGAAGTTGGCACGGTGGCACAGTGGTTGGCACTGCTGTCTCACAGCTCCGGTGTTGGGGTGACTGTCTGTGTGGAATATGCATGTCTTCCCCATGTCCGTGTGGGTTTCCTCCAGGTGCTCTGGTTTTCTCCCACAGTCGAAAGATGTGCAGGTTAGGTGGATGGCCCATGTTTAATTGGGTCTTAGATTCCCAAGTTGTGTATGCCAGAAGTTTAAGTTTATTTATTATTGTCACATGTAGGCTTACATTAACACTGCAATGGAGTTACTGTGAAAATTCCCTAGTCACCACACTCCAGTGCCTGGTTGGGGATGCTGAGAGAGGAATTAGCATGGCCAATGCACCAAACCAGCATGTCTTTCGGACTGTGGGAGGAAACTGGAGCATCTGGAGGAAACCCACTAAGCTAGAAAATAACAGTGGAACATCCTGTCCAAAAGACCCTTCAAAGCCCTGTGGACTTGAGTTACAATTGAGAGACAGAAATGTTCATACAGGCAATGCCACAGATTGTTTTATCATAATTCCTGGAAGGGTATGTGATGTCCCACTGGATGGACCCACCAGTGCTGGCAGGACAGTGGGTAGCTGGACCCTAAGAAGTCTCAGGTCAAATATGGGTGAAGATATTTACTGACCACCACCTAACACCATTCCTCAGCTGATGAATGAATGTTCCTCATGTTGAGGATTGATTTCAGGTGTTTGGAGATAAAAATGGCTTGATAGCACCACTGCTCAATGAGCTGACCAGGTCCTGAAGGACATAAAAACCCAATGGCCAGCATTTTCCAGCTCTTCATGCCAGTGGGATCTTCCAGTCCCACCAACAGCACACCCCCATTGTGGGTTTCCTGGCAGCAGGGGGTGCAGTCAATATGAAATCCCATTGACAGCAGCTGGACCAGAAGACATCACTGCTGATCTAGCAATCCCTCCCAGTGCTGGAGATCTGAAAACAAAACAGAAATGTTTGAAAAAAACTTTGCAAGCCTGGCAGCATCAGCGGAGAGAGAAACAGAAGTGTGAAGGCCAAGGATTGGGAACAATTTAGAATCTAGTAAAGAGGGACCAAGAACCTGAGTAAGAAAGGGAAAAAAAAGAATATGAGTGCAAGCTGGTGAGTAACGTAAAGCGGAGGTTGTTAGAGCTTCTTTAGGTATGTGAGAAGGAAAAGATCATCCAGCACGAATCCATTACCAGTGGAGACAAGTGAATTTATAATGGAGAATAGGGAAATGGTGGAGAAACTAAACAATTATTTTATGCCAGTCTTCATGGAGGAAGATACAGGAAATCTCCCAAAAACACTAGGGAGCGAAAGGACTTGTGAAAATAAAGAATTAAAAGAAATTAGTTGGGTTAATTGGATCAAAGGTTGATATGTCTCCTGGATTTGATGGGCAACATTTCAGAGTGCTGAAGGAGGTGGCTATAGTGGATCCATTGGTGATAATCTTTCAAAATCTATAGATTCCGGAAAGGATTCTGCCGACTGAAAAGTAGCAAGTGTACCCCCCCCCCTATTTAAGAAGGGAGATAGAAATTTGAAAACTGCAGACCTTTTAGTTTGATGTCTGTAGTGGGGAAAATGATAGAGTCTATTATAAAGGACATGGTAATTAGACACTTGGAAAAGAATACTATGATTGGGCAGAGTCGACATAGTTTCATGAAAGGGAAATTGTGTTGGACAGACCTGTTGGAGTTTTTTGAGGATGTTACTTGGAGCATTGGTAAAGGAGAACCAGTGGATGCGGTGTATTGGGAATTTCAGGTGAAGTCCCACACAGGAGGTTTGTGAACAAAATTAGAGCACATGGAGCTGGGGGAAATATACAAGTATGGATTGAGAATTGGTTAACAGATGGAAAAGAGACAGTAGGAAGGAATGGGCCATTGTCTGGCTAGCAGCCTGTTACTAATGACCAGTACAATGATCAGTGCTGTTCACAATCTATATGAACAATTTGGATGTGGGGATCAAAGACGGCATTTTCAAATCTGCTAAAAACACAAAACTAGATGAGAATCTAAGTTGTGAGGAGGATGTAAGGAGGCTTTAAGGGAACTTGAACAGGCTGAGTGAATGGGCAAGAATGTGATAGATGTACTATAATGTGAATGAGTTTGAAGTTATCCACTTTTGAAGTATTTCTTAAATGGTGAAGGGTTGGGAAGTGTTGATGTCCAAAGAGACCTGGATGTCCTTGTTTATGAGTAGAGAATGGAGAAGGCTGATGGTATGTTGGCCTCCATTGCAACTGGATTTCATCCAAGCTGTTTTGCTACAATTAGTAAAAAGTCTGACAACACCAGGTTTTAGTCCAACCTATTTATTTGATAATATACTCACAAGCTTTCGGGGTTAGCCCACTTGACGAAGGGGCTAACCCCGAAAGCTTGTGAGTATATTATCAAATAAATAGGTTGGACTAAAACCTGGTGTTGTCAGACTTTTTACTGTGTTTACGCCAGTCCAACGCCGGCATACCCACATCATTGCTACAATTATACAGAGCTGGGTGAGACCACACCTGGAATATTGTGTACAGTTTTGATCTTCTCGCACTTGCCCTGCAGAGAGTGCATGAGAGGTTGATCAGTTTAATCCTGGAGAGGCAGGGTTGGCTTGTGAATGGTGAATGAGGAAACTGGAGCTGTTTTCTCTAAAGTTTCGAATAGCAAGAGGCAATGCCATTGAAATTAACAAAATTGTTACAGGGCATGACAGGAGAGATCTAGATAGGATGTTTCCTCTGGCTAGTGAGTCTAGAGCCAAGGGGCATGGTCTCAGAATATGGTGAAGGCCATTTAGGATGGAGATAAGAAGGAATTTCTTCACTCAAAGGGTGGTAAATCTTTTAAATTTTCTACCTCAAGAGGACTATGGAAGTTCAATTATTGAGCATGTTCAAGACTAAAATCAATAGATTTCTAGATATTAATAACATCAGGGGTATGGAAATAATACAAGAAAGTGTCAGTTGAAGTAGATGATCAGCTATGGTCTGATGGAACGGGGGGATAGGCATGATGGGCCCAATGGCCTATTCCTGCTCCTATGTTCCGATGTTCTGACAATGACTTGGTGACGCTATAACCTGTGTGCACCTCTTCTGCAGTTTCAATATATGGGTGTACGGAAATGGGCCTGCAGCACTGTCCACCCTCAATAAAGGGCACACAGCCATCACTTCACTGCTACATGACCTACATTTGTGTCCCGTGCATCTGTCTCACAGTTTGCCAGGATAAACAGCCTCTGAACACTGCTCACAGTCTATTTTCAAAACATTCCAAAACGTGGAAAATGTCAAGAGTTTTGCAGAGAGTTTAGCAACGATGGGCTGTTGGAAAGGACAACGCTGGCATTATAGAATGGAAATTGGTTTCACATGAACTGATTAATCACCATCAGCTGCCTTTTAACCAAATTAACTTGATCAGAATTAAGGAAGCTGTACAGTTACGTAAAAGCAGAACTACACTCAGATTCAAAAATACTTTCGTGAATGTCTTGCGAGATAATAGCAGATTCATTTACTTTTTGAAGATTGTGGGATCTAAATTGGATCGCTCTGAAAATGTATGCAGGGATCACACTGCAATTATTCCACAATTATATTGATGCTTGCTGATTTGAATTATTTCACTGTCCAGCCACTGCTTACTGCACAGTTGATTAACTGCATGGTGGCACAGTGGTTTAACACCTCATAGCGCCAAGGACCCAGATTCGATACCAGCTCTGGGAAACTGTCTATGTGGAGTTTGCACGTTCTCCCCGTGTCTGAATGGGCTTGCTCTGGACACTCCAATGATGTGCAGGTTAGTAGATTGGCCATGCTAAATTGACCCTTAGTGTTCCAAGATGTGTAGGTTAGGGGAATTAATAGGGTAAATGCACAGTGTTATGGGGATAGAGCTGGGTAAAATGCTCTGGCAGAGAGTCAGTGCAGTCTCAATGGGCCGAATGGCCTCTTTCTGCACTGTAGGGATCAATATCATGGATACCCAGCAACACTTAAAGTCAGACTACATTGTTAAAGATTAGCCACACTTCCTAAAGGGGAGGTGCAAAGTGATTGGAGAAGTTGCTCTGAGTCATTCAGGAAGTGATTTGGACTTTGCCGGCATTGAAGAATGGGATTACATGGGATAGAGAGGATTCTAAAGTTTGTGGACAGTCACTAGATGCCTTGGTGGAAGAAGGAGAGGGAAGGGTGTTAAAAGCTGAAAGTGCTGGATAATCTTAGCAGGTCTTGCAGCATCTTTGGGGAGAGAAACAGAGTTAACATTTTGAATCCAATATGACTCTTCTTCAGAACTGAGGAGAGGTAGAAATGTGATGGGAATTACGCTGCTGCAACAGTGAGGAGGGTCAGCTGGACTAAAAGGGTAAGTCAGGGATAGGTTTGAGGGTGAGGGAGATTACATACAAAAGATATCACAGAACAAAAGAACGAGGGAGTCAAGAAACAAAGTTTAGGTCCAAGATAAGTGCTCAGTCCCAAAATGACTCCAAAATGATTCTTAACTCCCAAAAATTTACTTCTATTCTTTTCCTTCCTCAGCCTAGTAACTTCTAACCAGAGAATTAACCATTACATGAAATTATTACTGGAAATCCTACTTCTAGTGCAAGCTTTGTGTATCTTCTAGCTTTGTTTTAATTCCTCATGAATTTGGTATTTAACATCAGTGTGACACAGTGAACCATTGAGATGTTCAGCTTTTAGCTGTTCTCCTTTTCCTGGGTAATGGCAGACTAACCTATAATATTTAGTGATATTTTAGGAATGCCTGTAACCTGAAATTTTCCTCTATATTCTTCCCATCTCAAAGTCCATTGCCATGGCAACACAAATCACATGGGCTTCGTATCCACGTAGAGATGCTGATTAGCTTTGCTTTTTATTATGCATTTGTGGGAAGTAGTTGTTGCTGACTGGCCAATATTTCTTGCCCATTCCTGAGGGCAGTCGCAGTGTATTTGGAGTCACATGTAGGCCAGACCAGGTGAGGCCATTTTAAAAATGTATTCATAGGGTGTGGGCATAGCTGGCTGGGCCAGCATTTATTGCCCATCCCAGAAAGCATTTAAGAGTCAACTACATTGCTATGGGTCTGGAGTCACATGCAGACCAGACTGGGTAAGGACAACAGGTTTCCTTTCCTAAAGGACATTAGTAAACCAGATGAGTTTTTATGACAATTGACAATCGGCTTCATGGCCTTCATTTAATTCCAGATTTTTTTCATTGAATTCAAATTTCACCATCTACCATGATGGGATTCCACCTTGTCTCCTGAGAGCATTGCCCTGAGTCTCCAGATTACTAGTCCAGAGATAATACTACTACACCACTGCCTTCTTGAGAGTCCAACTCTATATCATGAAACTGAATGGACAACTGTATGCAACCTGACATTCCCGACACTTTTCTTGGACTTTCGAGTCAGGATCCAGACTCGAAACATTGGCTTTATTCTTTCTCTACAGATGCTGTCAGACCTGTTGAGTTTCTCCAGCATTTTCTGCTTTTGTGACTCATTACGAGTAGTGGAAAAGGGATACTGCAGTTCAGAGCACGAATCAATCATCACTTCAAAAGTATTTAGTTAGTTCTATGGTAAATTCAAGGCTTCCCAAAACTTACGTCCTTGTATTTTGCTTTCCTTGTGTTTTCAGGAAGTTGATCTGTCTGTAAAATGCTTCTCTTTTCAAACCGTAAAACTGACTTTTACGACTCTCACAGCAAATGCACAAATTTTCAAACATTTTGTTTCATTTGTCTCCTTACTTGAGAAAGGATATACTGGCACTGGAGGGGGTACAGAGCAGATTCACTAGGTTGATTCCAGAGTTGAGCGGGTTGGCTTATGAGGAGAGACTGAGCAGATTGAGACTATCCTCATTGGAATTCAGAAGAATGAGGGGGATCTTATAGAGACCATATAAAATTATGAAGGGAATAGATAAGATAGTTGTTTCCACTGGCGGGTGAAACTAGAACTAGGGGGCATAGCCTTAAAATAAGGGGGAGCAGATTTAGGACTGAGTTAAGGAGGAACTTCTTCACACAAAGGGTTGTGGATCTGTGGAATTCCCTGCCCAGTGAAGCAGTTGAGGCTACCTCATTGAATGTTTTTAAGGCAAGGATAGATACATTTTTGAACAGTAAAGGGATTAAGGGTTATGGTGAGCGGGCGGGTAAGTGGAGCTGAGTCCACAAAAAGATCAGCCATGATCTTATTGAATGGCGGAGCAGGCTTGAGGAGCCAGATGGCCTACTCCTGCTCCTAGTTCTTACATTCTTATTAGGAACATGTTCATTATTTATGCATTTCACATTTGTAGCGTTTTAGACATCTCTAATCATGTTAAAATATTTTCCAGTTCTGTGATTTTTTTTGATGTTTATCAAGGATTTTTTTAGCAGGTCCATAATGTAATAAGGAAGGCAAATGGAATCTTGGCATTTATTGCAAAGGGTCTAGAGTATTAGAATAAAGAATTGTATAAGATATTAGTGAGACCGCACTTGGAGTATTGTGTTCAGTTTTGGTCACCTTCTTTGAGGAAGGATGTGGTGGCACTGGAGGCAGTTCAGAAGAGGTTCATTAGTTTGATTCCAGTTTGAAGGGGCTAGCGTACGAGGAGCGGTTGACTAGCTTGGGTTTGCACTCACTGGAGTACAGAAGAATGCGGGGGGGGGGGAATTTAATTGAGATATATGAAATTCTCAGCGGGATTGATAAAGTAAATTTTAACCAAATGTTCCCCTTTCTAGAACAGTCTAGACCAAGAGGTCATAGTTGTAGAGTAAGAGGGGGAGGTTTGAGGAGAAGCTATTTTTCAGAGCGTTGTGAATCTATGGAACTCACTGTCCCAGAGTGCAATGGATGCAGAATCAATCAATGGATTCAAGAAAGAGATAGATAAATATTTGATCAAAAGTGGGATAAAGGGCTATGGAGGAAAAGCAGAGAAGTGGAGTTAGGATGAGATGGAGATCAGCCATGATCATATAGAATGGCAGAGTGGGCTCGAAGAGCTGAATAGCCTACTCTCACTCCTAGTTCCTATGTTCCTATTTGTTTGCTGTCAATCATGGTTCTATCAGTTAACACCCATGTTGTAATGTTTCCTGATAGTTTGCACATAGCTTTTCCTGAGAACAGGATCCATAAGTAATCTGGGAGATCGACTAAAGGAAATACAAAGATTTGGACACAACTTGTCACTATTTATTTGTTTCTGTAAAGTAGCAAGGTGAGCATTTTTCAAATATTATTATAGTATTCTACAAGTAACAACTGAATGCTATATTTTCTCCCTAATCTAAACATCATTTCTTAAGCCAGAGCTGGTGTGTGCCTGTTCTGCATCCTCTATATATTTATTTTGATTTGATTTATTATTGTCACATATATTAGTTTACAGCGAAAAGTATTGTTTCTTGTTCACTATGCAGACAAAGCATAACATTCATAGAATACATTGGGGTGATAGAAAGGAGGGGGTGCAGAATATAGTGTTACAGTCATAGCTAGGGTGTAGAGAAGTTGTAATGTTAGTAAGTTTATTTATTAGTAGGCTTACATTAAAACTGCAATGAAGTTACTGTGAAAATCCCCCAAGTTGCCACACTCAGGCACCTGTTTGTATACACTGAGAGAGAATTTTAGTTTAGTTGATTTATCAATGTCACAAGCAAGCTTACATTAACACTGCAATGAAGTTACTGTGAAAATCCCCTAGTCGCCGCACTCCGGTGCCTGTTTGGATACACTGAGGGAGAATTTAGCATGGCAAATTCACCTAAACCTGCACGTTTTTTCAGATTGTGAGGGGAAACCAGAGGAAACCCACACAGACACCAGGAAAACATGGAGGCTCTGCACAGTGACCCGAGCCGGGAATCGAACCTGGCTCCTTGAGGCAGCAGTGCTAACCACTGGGCCACCGTGCTGCCATCAGAAAGATCATACATAAAGGTTGCAAGTGATTCCTTCTCCGACTCCCTGATGTTTTCCCTCAATTCTTGTGGGGAAATTTCTCGTCAAGCTTTTCCTTGACATCAATCTCACCACACCGTCCAGCTGAGAACTGCTCCTCACTACCCTATCAATCATGCGCTCCCATCCATTGAACCAGATATCCTGCTACGCCACCACTTGTACTTTGAACAGAGGTGAAATAATTCGAAAGGTATGTTTTTCTGGATAGTTGGCGCACAGTTGTTGAGGCTAATTGTAAAATGGAAGCAACTCAAGCACCAGTTCACCATATTCACCATAAATGAGGCGATTGAGCCACATAAGATTTTCATGTAAAATGCAGAACATCTGCATTTGCTGTGCATTTGCCAAGGAGAGAAAGGTACTGACAATAAGAACAAAGAACAAGCTCAAGCTGCTCAAAAAACTTGTTTACTGGGCTTGGAGAATAATAAGTGAGGGATTATATTTAGAATGTATTTCTTTCTTCTGTGTAATGCGCAAAATTATGAATTAGAGCACTGCGACTTTCATATTCTGTCTTCAATCCGTAGTACCATTCGCCAAGTAACATTTCATTCAGACTAGACAATCTGAGTCGTGCATCTGCTGGATAATAGATCCCAGGAAAGTTACTAGCCCAGGACAACAGGTCAGATGTTAATAATCCATCAACCTTGTGCATTTCTCCTATGTATTAGCACCTATAAATTTTCTTCACTTTTCTCCATTTCAGATCAAGATATGTGGAGATGCTGGTGTTGGACTGGGGTAAACACAGTAAGAAGTCTCACAACACCAGGTTAAAGTCCAACAGGTTTATTTGGTAGTAAACGCCACGGGCTTTCGGGGTTTGCACCTTACTGTCTTCATAAAGAGCCAGGACGCCTTTGATGCTGACACAGATTCTCTCCCATGCTGCATTCTCAATAATCCAGTGACATTCTGTGGTAGATACTTAGGGCAGTGAAAAAGCATTGTTCCTTTAAGATTGATTGCTAATAGTTGTGTGCCACCATACCATGTGAAGGCAAAAAGGAATGCAGCGTCTATTTCATTCAATTGGTATGGGCAGCACAGTGGCGCAGTGGTTCGCACTGCTGCCTCATAGCGCCAGGGGCCCAGGTTCAATTCTAGCCTCGGGTCACTGTCTGTTGGAGTTTGCATGTTTTCCCCGAGACTGCGTCGGTTTCCTCTGAGTGCTCCAGTTTCCTCTGAAAGACGTGCTGGTTAGGATGCATTAGCCATGCTAAATTCTCCCTCAGTGTACCCAAACAGGCACCGGAGTGTGGCGACTAGGGGATTTTCACGGTAACTTCATTGCAGCGTTAATGTAAGCCTACTTGTGACACTAATAAATAAACTTTAATATGGCCCAGGTCTCACGCTGCCGGTTTGTTACTGTGTTGTTATAGCGCCTTGCAAGCATAAAAGCTCCAGGATTGGGTGATAGATGTGTTCTTGGGTCTGGCTTTTCCCATGCAGCCTGGCTGACTTTATGGTACTTGTGTCAACTTTTAAAAACCCGTCTCTGTGTCCAGTGACGATGAAAGGAGTTGATCAACACCGGAGTGCTCAGTGCCTCCCAGTGTAAACAGACACAGACAACACCCTCACACCAGCGCTTTGGAATCTTTTCAGGACAACTGCCCACCATCCTACATTTTAAATACTTGTCCCTGCACCCACAGCTCAGCAGGAGGCAGTCCTGAAAACCTAACACTATTTTGGCTCAATTCTCTGCCCCGGTGAATTGGGTGGCACAGTGGTTCACACTGACGGCACCAGAAACTTGCGTTTGATTCCCGGCTTGGGTGACTGCCGGTGCAGAGTTTGTACATTCTCCCCATTTCTGCGTGGGTTTCCTCCAGGTGCTCCAGTTTCCTCCCACGGTCCAAAGGTATGCGGGTTAGGTTGATTGGCCGTGCTAAATTGCCCCTTAGTGTCCCGGGATGCAATAGGTTAGAGGGATTAGCAGGGTATATATGTAGGGTTACAGGGATGAGTGGGATTGTTGTCGGTGCAGACTCAATGGGCCAAATGGCCTTCTTTCTGCTCTGTAGGGATTCTGTGAGGAACAATGCTTGAGTGGCAATAGATGCAGGCACTCACGACAATCAGCATTGGACCTCGTTTCACCAGATCAGACACTTGCTGGATATCCTCATCAGACAGTTTCCCAAAAGGATTTCAATTCCATCAGCTGTGTCCATCAGGAAGGCCCTGGGTTGCTCAGGAGTGGGTGAGAGGCATGATTGGGAATGAGGGTTCAGAGACTGAGCATATCATTGGGAAGGAGAGGGGTAATTGTGAGAGAGGTACTTGTGAGAGGGGTAATTGACAGGGGACTGATTGGGTGTTGGCAGTGGACTCAGACAAGGTATCCCTGTTTCTCCAGCTCTACCTTTCTGGTTCAATTCCCTTCCTGCACCTTGTGGTAAACTGAGGCAGACTTTAGTCTATTTCCATAGCTAGCAATTCCCAGAACAGGTCACTAGTCTGTTACCAGAAGCTAAAACAGAAGTGCTGGAAAATCTTGGCAAGTCTGACAGCCTCTGTGGAGGTAGAGTGGAGCCAACGTTTCGTGTCTGGATGACCCTTTGTTGGAGCGATCTGCTGAGATTTTCCAGCATCTTCCGTTTTTGTTTTAGTTTCTGGACCAGTATTTTGTTTTTATCTTATGTTGCCAGAAGCTCATAGCTTGAGGGGTGTCACTCCACATCAAGTATGGCTGACAACGAGTCTCTACCGCTCTTACCATCTGCTATTGGCATATTTGGAAGGATTTGCAGGTTGACACATGTTATGAATGCACCTTTCCTCACCATCAATATTATAGAATCACAGAATTCATGCAGTGCAGAAGGAGGCCATTCAGCCCATTGAGTCTGCACCAACCACAACCCCACCCAGATCCTATTTTGGTAACCCCACCTATTTACCCTGCTAATCCCTCTGACACTCGGTCAATCTAGCACAGCTAATGCACCCAACCCGCACATCTTTGGACTGTGGGAGGAAATTGGATCACCTGGAGGAAATCCATGCAGACACAGGGAGAATGTGCAAACTGCACCCAGACAGTGTCCTGAGGCCAGAATTGAATCCAAATCACTGGCGCTGTGAAGTGGCAGTGCTAACCACTCTGCTATCGTGCCGCCCTCAAGACCTGGGGTGGGACTCGAACCTGGAGCTTCTGGCTCAGAGGTAGGGACACTAACCCACTGTGCCACAAGACCTCCCATGCTTTTATTATGTGTTTGGTGGTGAATTCCTGGGGGATCTTTAAGAATATTCGGATAGGCTGCACGTAAGACCACACTTTTCTCAGCTCAGGCACTCTTACACTTAATTGGCCAGGAAAATCCAGGTATCTGACGAGAGCAAATCTCCAATACTTCCATCTGGAGGAGTGGATGTGTTTAAAAATGCTAATGGTATCTGCTGAAAAATAGATTATTTCTGAAGCAGAAAATAAGAAGTCTGCAGCTTCAATATGAATCGATTGTGTACACATCCTGCATGGTGCTGTGCTTACCCAATGATTATCCCAACCTATACCCCTCGCCTGAGCTGTGGTGACCCTCAGGTTGTATCACCACCAGTCAACTCTCCCCCTCAAAGGGGAGATCAGTCTGTGGTCATCTGGCACTGTGGCGACTTTACATTTTTAGATAACGTACTTTAAAACAACCAAGAGTGTGATTTTAATGCGCTGATTCGAGCATAGATGAGATGTGCAAATAAATCATTTTATTCCTGTCTGTGACATGAAACCTGGTAGACATCATTCTTGTTTCAAAGGACTGATATGGAGACGGCAATAGCAAAACTTAAAGTGACTGTATTGGAGATGTTTGATGTGTCACTCTAAATCAAATCTACAACGATGTTTTGGACGAAGTGGAACAAAATGGCTGCTGTGAATTTGACAAATTATGGGTGGCACAATGGCACAGTGATTAGCACAGCTGTCTCACAGCGCAAGGGACCCAGGTTCAATTCCAGCCTCGGGTCACTGTCTGTGTGGAGTTTGCACATTCTCCTTGTGTCTGTGTGGATTTCCTCCGGGTGCTCTGGTTTCCTCCCACAGTCCAAAGATGTGCAGGTTAGGTTGATTGGCCATGATTAAATTGCCCCTTAGTGTGAGGGGGGGATAAGTATGGCTATTATGGGGGTTTCAGGGATAGGGCTTAGGTCAGATTGTTGTTGGCGCAGGCTCGATGGGCCAAATGGCCACCTTCTGTACTGTAGGGATTCTTTGAGCGGGATTTTACATCCTTGCTCGTCCTGGAACCATAAAATCCCACTGGAGATCAACGGATCTTTCCATACTCCAGGCCTTGCCTGCTCTGATTCCCGGGTTGGACGGGACGGGGTGGGGGGGGGGGTGTTAAAATCCCGGCCTATGATTCTAAACTTAAATGCCCTTCCTCTGAACATCTTAATTTCTTTATTTTCACTGTGGGTCTTAGATATGTGCCATTGAACTCAGGAATCTACTTCCAAAAGCTTTGTTTGTCTAGAGCCTGTTCATTATAGGAGGCAAGCAAAGTTCATTTGATGGAAACTGCCAGATAAAATGGTTCTCTTGGCGACAGCACTGTGAAATCCTATTAACTTCTTCACCGCCACTAATGCTATAGCTTGAGGCAATAGCATGAATTTCATTGTTGCTGCAAAAAGTAAGTCTTTGCCTGAAATATAAAGGGCACCCACTGCCCCAGTGGAAATTAGCGTGACAACGTACACCTCCATAGTAATCAGATTGGGGTCCCTAAAAAAAAGATCTGCAAAGTGCAGAGCCATCTGCTTCTACTCAAGAAAACACTACTCACCTTATTTATATATTTAGATAGAAAAGTCATTCAAAGAAAACACTTTACTGAAATGATATTTTCTTGGCTATGGAACTTGAAATGTTTGATTCTAAACTAAAATAGTATGCAACTTTTAGGTTATAAAATCACTTGTATAAAAGGACTAATGCAGAAGAAATATCCCAAGATATTTTTCGCATGTTTGTCAGTTTAAAGTTTTATTTATTAATGCCACAAGTAAGGCTTACATTAACACTGCAATGAAGTTACTGTGAAAATACCTGAGTTGCCACACTCCTGTTTGGGTACACTGAGGGAGAATTTAGCACAGTCTCGATGCACCTAATTAGCACAGGTGGGATTCTCGCTAAAACATTCCAACTGATGAATTCACATAAAAGTGGGAGTAAATCCCATTGCTTCTTTCAGCGGGATTTTCATAGATCTTAGATCATAGACCCCTACAGTGCAGAAAGAGGCCTGCACCAAACACAATCCCACCCAGGCCCTACCCCCATATCCCTACATATTATACCCACTAATCCCTCAAACCTACACATCCCTGGACACTAAGGGACAATTTCTTAGCATGGCCAATCAACCTAACCCTGCACATCTTTGGATCCAAAATGAAGCTCCCACACTCTGTGCATCACAGACAGGTTATCCACCACCACCTCCAGCAGCCAATTCCACTCACTCTCTGAGTGAAAAACTTACCCCTGATATCCCCTCTGTACCTACTCTCCAGCACCTTAAACCTGTGTCCTCTCGTAGCGACCATTCCAGCCCTGGGAAAAAGTCTCCGAGAATCCACCCGATCCATACCTATTCTTTGGAGCATCTGAGTTAAGGAAAACTTTGGAGCTGAGCAGTTTTCACTGTGGCTGTGTTTTAATCTGTTCCAAGTTTCTGAACTCCAGAACTGACCAAGGGAATATCATTCAGTGCATGGACTCTAGAAGGATGAATGTTGATGGTATTGGTTAGCTGCAGTTCCTACAGAGCCTGGGACTTTGCTTAGGTGAGGCACTATCAGGTGAGGACTCACAGCACTTTAGCACCAGCTGCCAAAAGTTTTGTTCTATATTTCACCAATACACAAATTCACAGCTCACAGAAATATGATTTGAATCACATCAATAAACCAGCCACAGCATTTACCTGACCTGTTCGAGTTATGGAACAAGAATACCTAAAGTCTTTGCTACTGTTGGAAGAATGAATTATCATGGACTCTCATTTCTTCAGTCGCACACTGACAGTCGCAGGTTGAAGGCTGCGTTAAAATAGTGCATAAAATAATTCGAAATATCCACATTAACCAGAAGAGGGTGGAATTGGACCTCCCATCGCTTGTCCAGGGGTGTGAAACAACATATTAATTTGCATGGTCGATCACATGTGACTGAAATACCCAGAAGCTGCGTCAGTTGCCATCTTGTTGTAGACGCCTCTTTGGCTTTGCAGGTGTCTGCTTACATTGAACACAAAACAAATTAACATATTGTAACGAGAATCCTCGCGGTGATTGATTTAGTACCCTTTTGGGAAGCTGGCTTGTCTCTGAGCCTGATTTCTCCAGCCTGCTTAATCAATCATGGTGGAAGCTGTCAGCAGTTTTCAGAAGCGTTATTTAAAGGGATCCTCACTTCTAGTAAAGGGGAGTCATTGGTTAGGTATTTCAGGGGGTGTAATTGTTCTGGCTACAGTTGGACTGCCTTGAAATGTGTGCCATAAAAGGTCCAACAGAATTTGGAACAGTAACTTCTGTCATGAGTGTCCAACTGGGTCTGCCTTTGCTGGAGAAGTGCGTACACTAGCTGAGGGGAATCTACAGACCATGGGTTACTGAAAGAGGGGAGGTTACAGGAGACTGACCACACAGGACACTAGGCTGCCATACCTCAACCTCACAGAGACTAGCTGCCTCAACCTCCACAAGAGCAATGGTTACAGAGCTGTGTTAACATGATTGCACGACCCAAATTCTCAAAATCCTTTCACCTATAATAAATCAGAAGTGAGAGGTGATGATAACCAGCCAATGTAATACAACAGAAAGAAAACCCAATCAGTTCATTCATAGCATCACAGGAACAGGAGTGGGCCATTCAGCCCATCGAGCTTGCTTTTCTTTTTTCATTTGTGGGACATGGGTGTCGTTGGATGGCCAGCATTTATTGCCCATCCCTAGTTGCCCTTGAACGGATTGGTTGCGAGGCCATTTCAGAGGGCAATTGAGAGTCAACCCCATTGCTGTGGCTCGGGAGCCACATGTAGGCCAGACCAGGTAAGGACGGCAGATTTTCTTCCCCATTAGTGAACCAGATGGTTTTTTACGACAATTGACAATGGTTTTATGGCCATCAGTAGATTATTAATTCCTGATTTTTTTTAATTGAACTCAAATTCCACCAGCTGCCGGAACGGGATTCCAACACAGATTCCCAGATCTTTAGCTGAGTTTCTGGATTACTAATCGAGTGATAATACCACTAGACCATCACCTCCCCAAAGCCTCTCCACTGCCATTCAATACAATCATGGGTTGATTGGGCAATTCAATGCATCCCACACTGTCCCCATAATCCTATAGATTATTGTTAATCAGAAATCCATTCATCTCCATCTTAAATGTACTCAGCAACTTCCAAGGATTCACAACCCTCGGTGTAAGGACATTCCTCCTCATTTTAGCCCTAAGTGACACCTCCCCTTTTGTGAAATTGTGCCCACAGTTCCAGATTCCCCAACCAAGGGAATCATTTTACCCGCATCTACCTGTCTGTTCCCTGAAGTTTCACGAAGTTCACCTCTTGTTCAGATTCTTTTTCCAAAAATTCTTCATTGCTACTTTTATTTCTCAATATCCGAGGTCCAAAATAAGGTTTGTGACAAAAAATTTTACAAATAATGCAATTAAACTTGCCGAGAACATTTTCTCTTAAGACTTGGTGCACTGGCTCTAAAATCTTTGCTTTGAGCTTTTCCCTCGCAGTAGAAGGTAGTTATTAATGACACACATGCCAGTAATTGCTAGGATAATGCTGCCTGAGCATTTAAATTCCACCCCCATATCTCAGTGTGAGCCTGCATTTCTCCAAACTCTTACTGGGGAATGTTGAAAAATAACAACAAGAGAGTGTTTCATGTTTAAGGACAGCAAAGCCCCTCAGTGCTTTGTGCAGTAATGCTGCATTTCAAAGCTCAGAGCCTCCCCCTTTTCTTAAACAACAAACAATAAATTTGCATGCATGATCATGTGTAATTGCAAGTTACCCAAGGTACCAGCTATACACCCACTATGTGCGCTCATCAATAAACTGTTTGTTATTCTCATCTGTCATGCAGATGCATTGCAACAAGTTGTTAAATAGTGCAGATCTTTCAATGGTATGCAGTCATTGGCTGTGTACCTGGATGATGTTGCTTCTCTGGGAAGAGTCATTCCCATGTTACTTGCTGTCGTGATAACTGATCCATTCTCTTTGCCATTGCTGGGGCTTGGTGGACTTTTAAAATTGGTGATAGCCCTGCACTTTGTACAACTGGTAAGATTTCTTCTGCCTGATCAGCCGATTGCAGTGGCTTGGCTAGTATCTGTCTGCAGTTGTGTCAGTAAATTTGGTCATACAGTTCCAATGCTCACAATCAAGGTAACAATTTCTCTGCATATGTGCCTGGTTTCCAAGTAGGCTGACTGCTGTGGAGAGGATTGAATGTTTGCAACCTGATTGCCATCCCAATGCTCGGCTCTGATCATGCTTTGGCAGTCTTGTCGAATTGAAATTTGGCTTTCTTCCATTTCTACTCGGCTTTTCCACTCACTCCCGTTACTGCCTCTGGTTTCATTGGCTTTTTTGCTATTGGAAAACTGGTCTGTAAGTAGTGTGACATCAGCCTTTGGACCAGACTACATTCCATGCCTTTAATTGCTGCATTTCTCCACTCAATGATTGCCTTTTTTGCATCCAGGGTAGACTTGCTCAATTTCTAGGTGATCCCTTTGGCGACTTTCACTAACTCCTCAGTCTTTCCATTTGACTGGGGATAGTGCAGAAGTGATGCGTCACTTTGAATTTCCCAATCTTTTGTGAAGTAGCTGAATTCTTCACTCATGGGAATGCCACAACAACAGATATTCTATTATTTCTCCTCTTATTGTTGAAGTCTAACTCCCAATAATCAGAATAGTCATTTCCTACTATGGTGCAATGACGAAACGACCTACTCCCAATTTCATCCATGGTCTGTCTGGGATGTCATACATCAGCCACGACTCCTGGTTTATTTAACTTGGTACTCCTTACATGCACTGCCTTGGCCAATGGGGATTTTAATTTCATTGCTCATGTTTAGTCAATAGACAACTTTTCTTGCCTTCTTCAGATTTGATTCAATTCCTTGATGGTTTGCATGGATGTATTTCAGCATCTCTCCTCTTACCTCATTAGGGATGCTGGCACTATTTCCTTTGAATAAGATGCCATCTTGAGCAGTCAATTCATTGTAGTATGCCCAATGTGCTCCTGTGACCAGAAGTGTGTCCTTGATGCTTTCAGGCCATCCTTTTCTCCTTACTTCTTGCAGCACTTGGAGAGTTGCATCTGGTTGGATGGTTCCCTCGATTTGAGCAAGGAGTTTGTCTGTCAGATTCAATGGTCAGAATTTTACCAGCATGCCCGTCCCAATTCTGGGAGCAGGCGAGACTCAAAGAACAGCATTCTCCCTTGGACTTGGGCGGAATTGTACAAACCTCAGGTGGATGTGCTGGTAAAAATCCTACCCAATGTCACTGCTGGCTCGATGACTTCCAGATCATGTGAAGCTGCTGTTTCATGAATCTAAAAGATTTCATATTCTGTTGCAGCTTCTTCAACTTTCTTCATGACAAGTCCTGCTCTTGACAGTGTGTCAGCAATGTACATTGGGTTTTCTTGCTGTTACGCCACATCCAGATCATATCTGGCTAAGTGTGTAACAATCTTTGCAGATGCTTTGGAGTAGGTAGTGGCAGTTTGAGAAAAATGATTTGAAGTAGCTTGTGTTTGGGCTTACTCTTACCTTGTCTCTCCCTAATAGGTACTGATCAAAATACGTACAGGCAAAGGCAGCAGCCAGGCACTCTTTCTCCATCTGTTCCTATTATGGATGTGGATGTGATTGGTTATCCTTGCTGCAGCAAGGTTGCTTGAAGACCTGTCTTGCTGACATCACACTGCAAGGTCACTTCCTCGTTGTCTTCATTGTCTTCAGCAGTGATGGGATTATTGCCAGTTCCTCAATAATAGTGAAAGCTGCTTCTGGTTCTGTCCCCAAAACCAATGCGCCTCTTAGGCAGTGAGCTTGTGTAGTTGTTCACACTCTGATGACAAATCAGACAAGGATTTTGCTAAATAGTTCAC
Source organism: Carcharhinus amblyrhynchos (assembly GCF_965287045.1). NCBI lineage: Eukaryota > Metazoa > Chordata > Chondrichthyes > Carcharhiniformes > Carcharhinidae > Carcharhinus > Carcharhinus amblyrhynchos. The sequence continues at coordinate 6,891,306 of NC_137329.1, read as the reverse complement.
AAAATCACCAAAGCGCTGCAACTGTTTTCACTCCTATTTGTTATGGCATCATTGCTCCAGCTCTCAGCTCATCAGGATCTGGGTAAAGACCTTTTACTGTCAGTACATGATCCATGTACTTAATTTCAGGAATCTTTACTTGCAACTTTTTCTTGTCCCACCTCAGGTTCACCTGTTGAGCTCACTGAGCAGGCATGTTAAATTCTCATTATGGTCAACTGTAGCATTTTCCTTTGTATCTCCACATCCATAGACTAGAAGATCATCACCATGGCTTCTATGCCAAGAAGATCACTGACTACCTCATGCTGGCCATGCTGATACTCTTCTGAAGTCATGGAAATGCCAAATGGCACGTATAGCAATCTGTATCTCCTGAACAGCATCTGGAATGTCACCAGAAAGTTGCCCCTTTCATCCAGTAACCATCCTTCACAACTAGTATGGTAAGAGCTTTGCCTTTGATGGTTGGCATAGGGTAACACAATCTCCAGCGCTTTAGTTAGGCCCTTTGGGTCTAAGCTACTCACAGCTTTCCAGCTTGTTTTACTATTACCAAACTGTGAAACCATTCAGTAGGATTTATCTCTTTCTTGATTACCCTCTTCTCTTCTAGCTCTTACACACAAACATAGAAACTAGAAGCAGGAGTAGGCCATTCAGCCCTTCGAATCTGCTCTGCCATTCATTATTCTCCTGTCTTGTCTTTTAGGTTTGTCTGGAGGGCAGTTGAAATTCTTCTCAGCAGATGCTGAATTGGTCTGACACTGTCATCTACATCTGGATAATATTCTCCAGGTTGACATTGTCTCCAACACGTCTCTGTACTCCTCCAAGAACTGTTTGGCAGTCAGTTGTTTTTTCAGCTACAACACACTGCAAACCTTTGTTGGCATGTTCAGGGATGCCAGTCCAAGCTTTAGACATGCTTCATCTGAGACGAGTGGATGTTGTGTCCTTTCTATGATCTGGAACTCTAGATGTTCCTTCTTGCATTAGACTCTCAGACTAATTTATCCTTTTGGTATGAGTATCATGCCATCATATAGTCCCAAGTACACTTTCCAGGACTTCACTTTTGGATTATAATTGCAAATGGAAAAAATTCCAATTCTGCCACATATCACCTTTCATTTCTACTGGAGAAGGGAGTGGAAAGTCAAATGTCATGTTCCCTCATTTGGAGTTTTACTTACAGCCTTTGGTACATACTTCCTTCTTCTTATCCATTTTTAGCAGTATTTTTCAGATTTTAACACCTCTATGTGCCTTTTTGAGCTATTTCTTTTCTGCAACATATCCAAAGTTCAAAACCATATTTTTCTTGACACTGTGTTTCATGTTTAAAGAATGCAGAGCTTCTTAGTGTTTTATTTAACTGATCTGAAATTGTAGCCTATGGAACTGAATGACTCATGGCAGAGATCACCTGGATATAATTCTAGCCCTGAAACTGACTGCCCGAGATCGGGACAGCTCCCGCAATAATCACCCTTGCCTGAGTTCAAGGCAGCAACTTCACAGGGTTACTTATTTTGGGTCTGAGATCGTGAATACATTTCCCCAATGAAAGTAACCATGAAGTGGTATTATTACCCTTTCCCAGATAATTGTTGGACTAATTATAACACTCTCAGTATTATAAGGGTCTGTGAATCGCTCTTCAAAAGTTGTATCTTCCTACTTCCAGAAAATATCTTTTATCTTTTATAGTCATTAACATTGCCTGTGTGGAGTTTGCACATCCTCCTCATGTCTGCATGGGTTTTTCTCGGGATCTCCGGTTTCCTCCCACAGTCCAAAGATGCATGGGTTAGGTGGATTGGCCGTGGTAAATTGCCACTTAATGTCAGGAGGACTAGCAGGATAAATACTTGGGGCCACGGGGATGGGGGCTGGGTGAAATTGTGATTGGTGCAGATCTAATGTGCCAAATGGCCTCCTTCTACACAGCAGGCATTCTATGATTCTATGAAGTATTTATCCTCTTTGAAGTGTGCTGCGTGTTAAAAAGTTCTACAATAGAGGTAGGTTCTTAGACTGCATACCAAAGACCACAAGAGACATTATACTTTAGTACAAGTTATTGTAGAACTTTTTAACACGCAGCACACTTCAAAGAGGATAAATACTTCATAGAATCATAGAATCCCTGCTGTGTAGAAGGAGGCCATTTGGCACATCAGATCTGCACCAATCACAATTTCACCCAGCCCCCATCCCCGTAGCCCCAAGTATTTACCCTGCTAGTCCTCCTGACATTAAGTGGCAATTTACCACGGCCAATCCACCTAACCCGCACATCTTTGGACTGTGGGAGGAAACCAGAGATCCCGAGAAAAGCCCATGCAGACACGAGGAGAATGTGCAAACTCCACGCAGGCAATGTTAATGACTATAAAAGATAAAAACAATCATCTTAGTTCTAATACAGAGTCCAATTAAATTTTAAAAATACAATGCCACATCGAATATCAATTTGTGAATACTCACCAGTGTTCAAAGTAATGTTGTACCTGAATCCTTGAGAGTGAATCCATGGTTGGGGCGGTTAGATAGAAAAGCGTTCTACTTAGTGATATCCAGCTCCTTGATGACTGGAAAAGAAGTGAGGAGGTGCTCCGAGTATTCTTCTACAATATTCCTGATTTTCTGACAGGAAACTGGAACAGTTACATCCAGGTTACATCAGAGACCAGCGACCCAAGGTAATATTCCGGGGACTGGGTTTCATCCGAATCACGGCAGATGGTGAAATTTGAATTCACTAAAAATCTAGAAGTAATATCTAATGGTGACCATGAAACCATTGTCGATTGTTGTAAAATCCATTGAGTTCATTAAGACCCTTAAGGGAAGGAAATCTGCCATCCTTACCCAGTCTGGCCGAGATGTGACTCCAGACCCACAGCAATGCAGTTGACTCTTAGAGTCCACAGGGAAGCGCAATAAATGCTGGTCCAGTCAGCGAGGCCCATATCTCATGAACAAAAGAAAAAATGGCTTTTATATTGAACAATGACACATGGAGGGAGTTCTCTCAATAGCCTTACCACAGACAAAATTCCTCAATGCAATAAATCCTTGAACCTTTCAGAATTAAGTCATTGCCTCCTTATATCCATAGCAAGTGTCATTGTAGCATGGCAATGCACAGTCACAATTTTCAGCTGCCAATTTTCAGGTTTACTGGACACTGACGCTACTTTGCATTCCATCTATGGGGAGTTTGCACGTTCTCACCTTGTCTGCATGGGTTTCCTCTGGGCGCTCTGGTTTCTTCCCACAGTCACGCTGGTTAGGTGCATTGGCCACGCTAAATTCTCCCTCAGTGTCCCCGAATGGGCGCCAGAGTGTGACGACTGGGGGATTTTCACAGTAACTTCACTGCAGTGTTAATGTAAGCCTACTTGTGACACTAATAAATAAACTTAAACCATAAAATAAACTTGAACTTGTCTGGTTGGATATAAGTGGCTAATTTAAACCTGAATTGTCCAGCAGGAAGCTGGGAGGTATGTCACTTACTAGAAAAGCATTCAAAGCCTCCAGTTAATCCATGATTTTTCTCTCTATCTCTGGGTGGAAAGCGAGAATGTGCAGGAGGACAGAAGACAAGATTGAAATAAGTTTTGAGAATGAAAATACTCCACGCCAGATTTCTAGATTAGTGGGCACAGAAAGCACTTACCCACAGAAAACTGAGCACAAACATGATGCATTCTGGTAAGGCAGCCTACAGAAGGAAGAGTTTATTAAACAGGCACAAGGCAAACCATGGTGGTGCAGTGTTTAGCACTGCTGCCTCACAGTGCCAGGGATCTGGGTTCGATTCTGGCCTTGGGTGACTGTGTCTGCATGTGTCTGAGTGGGTTTCCTCCAGGGATTCCAGTTTCCTCCCACAGTGCAAAGATGTGCGGGTTAGGTTGATTGGCCATGCTAAATTGCCACTTAGTGTCCGGGGGAGTTAGTGAGGTAAATACTTGGGGTTGCAGGAATAGGGCCTGGGTGGGATTATGGTCAATGGGCCGAATGGCCTCTTTCTGCACTGTAGGGATTCTGTAACAGATGAAGACAATCTTCAGGTGCGTAACAAAACTGAAGATCTAAAAACCCAATTAAGATGGTAACCATCTAATGCAGCATATCGAACGCAGACATAAAGAAGACAAATGGTATGTTGGCCTTCATTGTGAGAGGTTTCGAGTACAGGAGCAGGGATGTGTTGTTGCAATTACACAGAGCCTTGGTGAGGCTACACCTAGAGTATTGTGTGCTGTTTTGATCTCCTATTCTGAGGAAAGATGTCCTTGCTTTCGAGGGAGTGCAGCGAAGGTTTACCAGGCTGATTCTGGGGATAGCTGGACTGATGTATGAGGAGAGATTGACTAGGTTAAGATTGTTTTACATAAGAACATAAGAACATAAGAAATAGGAGCAGGAGTAGGCCATCTAGCCCTTCGAGCCTGCCCCGCCATTCAATAAGATCATGGCTGATCTGTCGTGGCTCAGTTCCACTTTCCCGCCCTCTCCCCATAACCCTTAATCCCTTCTCTTATCAAAAACCCATCAACCCGCTTCTTAAAAATATTTAGCGAGGCAGCCTCCACCACTTCAACGGGCAGAGAATTCCAGAGATTCACCACCCTTTGAGTGAAGAAGTTCCTCCTCAACTCCGTTCTAAACCGCCTCCCCTTTATCTTGAGGCTGTGCCCCCTAGTCCTACTGTCTTTTTTGAGCGGGAAGAGTCTCTCCACCTCTATCCTATCCATCCCATTCATCATCTTATACGTCTCAATGAGATCTCCCCTCATTCTTCTAAACTCTAACGAGTACAAGCCTAGTTTATTCAGCCTCTCCTCATAGCTCAATCCCCTCAACTCCGGTATCAGCCTAGTAAACCTCCTCTGCACTCCCTCCAGGGCCAAAATATCCTTGCGCAGGTGCGGCGCCCAAAACTGCACACAGTACTCCTGGTGTTTAAACAAATGATGGGGAATCTCATAGAGACTGATAAAATTCTAACAGGTCTAGACAGGATAGATGCAGGGAGGATGTTCCTGATGGTGGGGGAGTCCAGAACCAGAGGTCACAGTCTAGGATTCAGAGTAGACCATTTAGAACTGAAGTGAGGAGACATTTCTTCACCCAAAGAGTGGTGAGCCTGTGGAATTCTTCACCACAGGAAGTAGTTGATGCCAAAACATTGAATGTACTCAAGAGGTGGCTGGATATAGCACTTGGGGTGAATGGGATCAAAGGTTATGGGGAGAAAGCAGGATTAGGTTATTGAGTTGGATGATCATGATGAATGGCAGAGCAGGCTCAAACGGCCAAATGGCCTCCTCCTGCTCCTATCTTCTATGTTTCAATCTTTTGCATGACGGGTCATACAGGGTTCTGTGATATGCTTTAGTTTATGCACTGTGTTATTTTCTGCTGGGGAAAACCCTGTAAATCTGTCTCTGTAAATCCCACCGATGGGCAATAAATGTCGACTTTTTCCAAATGACGCTCATACCCTGAGAATGAACTTTTTTTCAGAAATAAGAATGAAGTTTAACATTTGGAAAATTAAACACTTCAGTTTTACGAGGGTGGATGCTGGGCAGAGACAGAATTGGAGTGCGCTGGGCCCCTCGGATGTAACAACCAGCCAATTCCTTGGCTCACAAATGCGGGATAAGCTACTTAGCAAGGGACTGGAGCGTGACCACAGTCTGTGACGTCCGACCACTGCAGGAGACAGCTCCTTCTTGTTAGAAGGTTCACAGGAGTAAGTCACACCTTCCCCCCATTTTGTGAAACGACTCCAGGATTTGTGTAAACCGGATTATTTTCTGCTGCAATTGTTCATCAGTGCGATAGTGAATTAGGTAGAAAGAAACACAAAAGGGGATTACTAATGTGTTGAGGTATTGAATGATATAGGTCTCGAAATGCCAGTGAAAGGCACTCTCTGCTAACCTTGTACATTTGTGGATTTTGCTAAACCAATGCACTTTAATGATTTTAAAAAACAAAAGGTATGTGACCACCCTAACAATCGTGCAATGAAAGAATAAGATAGCTATTCCCCAAGGACTAAGTGGACGCTATTCCCTCACGGTGAACTTTTGGGATAAATACCATCTGATCTTTGAACCTGAGAATGGGTTTCCAATTCACGATATGATCTAACCAAGTTTGTTTGAAAATCCACCAGGCAGGTCTAGGGTTACTTCGCATGAGTTTGACTTTTCTACATTAGACGGACAGTCTAAAACATGTTGTCATGTCTGTGACCTGTGACTCCCCCGCTCACTTACAGATCAAAGATCACCGGCTTTGCAAAAATACAAAATATAATTCGGAGCATAGCAAACAAGCAGCGGTATCATGACAGGGTAATGATCTGGCAATTGAAGCTGAAATTTAGTATGATGTTCAAGCAGAAATTTCATCTTCTACTTAGTTTTGTTTATGTGAACATTTGCAGAGCTGTCTTTAAATCATTTACTTTTCGAAGTGGCCAGTGGTTAACATGCAGCATGTTTAGATGACCTGTCCAAATCTGCCTAGACTTAGATGGAGGGCACTCCTGATGAAAATCTCTGCCCCCTTTTGCAAGTGAATAACTATCGCCAGTGAAGATCTCGAGGCAGTTTCTCTGCTGTGTCGCTACGATATCCGTTAATAAGGGTTCCACAGTGTAATCTTTGATCTTAATAATTTGGAAAGGTGATAGCTAGCAGGCCCACTGTGTAACTGAACCCAGATGGGTATCTTTCATGTACCTGCAATTGTTGCCTGAACTTCTGCACATTGCAAACTGGAGTAGAACCCCTGGTAATAATCAAACTAACTTAACAGTTAAGTTAGCTTGCTCGCTACATAACCCTCTTCCCCTTGTTTTCCCTTGTATTACAGACTTTATCTTCACATGTGGGGAACATTAACCACCAGGGTTGGTCTTTGCAAATTCTGCTGATCAAGCACTACTCATTCATACAATCACAGAATCCCTACAATGCAGAAGGAGGCCATTTGGCCCATCGAGACAGCACTGACCACAATTCCACCCAGGCCCTATTCCCGTAACCCCACATATTTACCCTCTTAATCTCCTGACACTAGGGGCAATTTAGCATGGCCAATCAACCTAACCCGCACATCTCTGGGGTGTGTGAGGAAGCCAGAGTACCCGGAGGAAACCCACACAGATACACGAAGAATGTGCAAACTCCACACAGCTCCTGGCCTTGGGTAGCTGTCTGTGTGGAGTTTACGCTTTCTCCCTGTGTCCGCGTCGGTTTCCTCCGGATGCTCCAGTTTCCTCCAAAGATTGACGGGTCAGATGGATTGGCATTGCTAAATTGTCTCTTAGTGCCCCAAGATATGTAGGTTAAGGGGGGATTAGCGGGGTAAGTATGTGGGGTTACAGAAATAGGGCCTGGGACAGAGAGTCAGTGCAGACTCGATCAGCTGAATGGCCTCCTTCTGCACTGTATGGATTCTATCATCTGCCTCACTGTGCTTTTACATTGGACTTGAACCCAGAACCTCATGACTTAGAGTTGAGAGTCCTACCACCAAGTCATAGGTTATCTTTGTATTGTTTCTCTACTGACCCTTAAAGCTGGGTTGGTCTGGATTCCAACCCAGAGACTGAGGATAAAGTGTGTTTGAAGAGACATTGGAAAGATATGAGAGTACAACTGGATTTATTCAATCTATTTCAAATAGGAGATGAAGATGTAGTGGTCACATCACTGGACTAATCATCTATAGGCACAGGCTGATGCTCTGGGGGACAGGGGTTCAAGTCTCACCACAGAAACTGGTGGAATTTAAATTCAGTTAATAAATCTGGGATTTTGAAGCCAGTATCAGTAATTGTGACCACAAAACTATCATGATACTGAAAACAGGTGCTGGAAATCTGAAATCGACACAGAAAGCGCTGGGTAAACTCAGCCGGTTTGGCAGCATCTGTGGAGAGAGAAACTGAATTAATATTTTGGGTTTAAAATGACCCTTCTACAGAACTGAAGAGAGGTGGAAATGTAAAGAATTGAATAAATGGAAAGGGGGCGGAAGAGGTGGGGCAGAATAGAACAGGGACAAAGGAGATATTGACAGTTTTGTCTTCGATATAAGGCAATGGGGTGTGTTAACAATGCCATTAAAGGATGAAGAGGGCTATTAACTCAGAAGTGAGATAGCAGAATGTATTAATGGGAGTGAATGAACAGCCGGGGACTGGTGTCTATAGCGAAGGGTGGAGTTATGTTATACATAAAACTATCATTGGTTGTTGCAAAAACACATTTGGTTCAATAATGTTCTTTATGAAAGGAAATCTGACCTACGTGACTCATTCCGACATGATGAAATAGCCTAGCAAGCCACCCAGTGTCAGCACAATTAGAGATGGGTAACAAAAGTTGATATTTAATGGTATTACCATTGCTGAATATCCCTCTACCAGCATCTTGGGGGTTACCATTGACCAGAAGCTGAACTAGATGACGCATCTAAATACAGTGGCTGCAAGAGCAGATCAGAAGCTGATTCTATGGGAATAACTCAGCTCTTGAACCCCCCAAAGTCTTCGATATAAGGCAATGGGGTGTGTTAACAATGCCATTAAAGGATGAAGAGGGCTATTAATTCAGAAGTGAGATAGCAGAATGTATTAATGGGAGTGAATGAACAGCCGGGGACTGGTGTCTATAGCGAAGGGTGGAGTTATGTTATACATAAAACTATCCACCATCTACGGGTAACAAGTCAGGAGTGTGATGGAATACATTCTACTTGCCTGGGACAGTGCAGCTCCAACAACACTCAAGAAACTCAGCACTATACAAGACAAAGCAGCATGTTTGACTGGCATCTCTCCCATGAATATTCACTCCCTCCCACTGATGCACAGTGGCAGCAATGTATATCATCTACAGGAACTCACCAAGACTCCAAACCCATGACTACTACCATCTGGAAAGAAAAGAGCAGCAGATATCTGGGAACATCATCACCCGGAGGTTCCCCTCCAAGTCACTCTTGGAAGTATATCGCAGTTCTTTCACTGTCACTGGGTCAAAATCCTGGAACCCTGTCCCTAACAGTACTTGGGGTGTGCCTACACCTCATGGACGATTCAAGAAGGCAGCTCACCACCACCTTCACAAAGACGATTAGAGATGAGCAATAAGTGCTGGCCTAGCCAACGATGCCCAAATCCCAAGAATGAATTAAGAGAAATGAGTGGTGCCATTCATCACCAAATCAGGCGGCACCACAGAAAGTACTGTCAGGCTCAGCTCCTCTCTGCCAATTTATCCAATATTCCAGGGTCAACGTGAAATCAGAATATAACTTTAGCCTCTCTCCACTGCAAACTGAGACTGTTGTGAGTCATCAGGACTAAAATCAGCATGACATTCACACTAGCTGTTCCTTGAGTGAATGAATAGCAATGGCATCTGAAAGTATTTTACTTTTTGGTCATTTGAACATTATGAAAGATCATAAAATGGTGCAGCACTAAAATAGGCCATTCAGTCCATCAAATTTGGGCTAGTATTTTTCTCCGCATGGGCCTTCTGGTCTTCTAACTGTTCACTCTCCATATCCTTTAATGTCCCTCTTTTCAAATTCCTTCTTAAACAGATTTATGGATGTTGTCTCAACAATGAGTTATGGTACAGATTTCCATCTTCCAATTATTTTCTGTGCAAATATTTATTTTCTAATCTTTCCTTTTTAGCCATTGCTACTGAAGGTGAGTGAGGTCATGTTTCCACTCCAGTTTGCTAATGCTAATCCGAATCCAAATCCTACAATTTTTTTGAAGGATTCATCAATTTAATTTGATTTATTATTGTCACATATATTACTATACTGTGAAAAGTATTGTTTCCTGTGCGCTGTACAGACAAAGCATATCGTTCAAAGAGAAGGAAAAAAGAGAGTGCAGAATGTAGTGTTACAGTCATAGCCAGGGTGTAGAGACAGATAAGAAATTGAATTAGAGTGTTGTTAGAGAGTTTAAAAGAGTTAAAATGAAATTTTAGAAGCATAGAACGAGAGTAAAAGATACAGTTAGAAGGTACACTGGGCACAGCTTACAAGAAGTCGCCTCGCTTCGGCACCACCTTGGAAAAAAACATCACTTTTAATTACGACCTAAGAACACAAGAGCTAAGAGCAGGAGTTGGCCATTTGGCCGCTTGAGCCTGCTCTACCATTCAATAAGATCATGCACTCAGTTCCATTTACCTGCCTTTTCACCATAAACCTTAATTCCTTTATTGTTCAAAAACCTATCTATCCTTCCCTTAAAAACATTCAGTGAGATAGCCTCAACTGCCTCACTACATGGGGAATTCCACAGATTTACAACCCTTTTTGTGAAGAAGTTCTTCCTCAACTGAGTCCTAAATCTGCTTCTCCTTATTTTGAGGCTATGCCCCCTAGTTTTAGTTTCACCTGTCAGTGGAAACAACCTCCCTGCTTCTATCTTATCTATTCCCTTCATAATCTTATATGTTTCTATAAGATCTCCCCTCATTCTTCTAAATTCCAATGAGTACACTCCCTGTCTACTCAGTCTCTCCTCATAAGCCAACCCTCTCAACCCTGGAATCAACCTAGTGAATCTCCTCTGCACCCCCTCCAGTGCCAGTATATCCTTTCTCAAGTAAGGAGACCAAAACTGTACACAGCACTCCAGGTGTGGCCTCACCAGACCTTATACAGCTGCAACATAACCTTGCTGTTTTTAAACTCTATCTTTCTAGCAATGAACGACAAAATCCCATTTGCCTTCTTAATTACCTGCTGCACTTGCAAACTAACTTTTTGTGATTCTGGCAGACCATCCAATCGGCCTATCTATATTCCCCTGCAATCTTTTGCAGTCTTTGTCATAACTTTCTTTGCCCAAAATTCCTATATTGTTCAATCAATTACTGATTCCTTGTCATTTATGCATCTAGTAAGTAAAAATGCGCCTAACATTGTTACCAATGTAACACAACTCATCAGAGTGTGCCCTCTAACAGATCTCTATCCACATGGCCATGCACCCCAAAACTTTGGTGAATAGTTGAAGTAGGAAGGATATCAGGTTATGGGAAGATTTTTAGTGCATTTTATTACTGTGATAGCACAATTAATGTGTGTGTTTGTTGCTAATATTGGCATTAGGTGATTTTAGTGGATCTTTTGAGTTTGTTATACCCATTAGCCGGGGGTGGCACGGTGGCACAGTGGTTAGCACTGATGCCTCACAGCGCCACGGGCCTGGGTTCAATTCCTGGCGTCGGGTCACTGTCTGTGTGGAGTTTGCACATTCTCCCCATGTCTGCGTGGGTTTCCTCCAGGTCTCTGGTTCCCTCCCACACTCCAAAGATGTGCAGGTTAGGTGCATTGGCCATGGAAAATTACCCCTTAGTGTCCCAAGGTGTGTGGGTTTGGGGGATTAGTGGGGTAAATTCATGGGATAACAGGGATAGGGCAGGGGTGTGCATGGATAAGATGCTCAGTCGGAGGCTCGGTCTGGATGTGATGGCTGAATGGTCTCTTTCTGCGCTGCAGGGATTCTATGAAAACAGTATCGCAGCAGGATGATGGAGTCATGACAGTACTGAGAGTAGCTATTCAGCTCATTAAGTTCGTATCGGATCTCCAGAACAATCTAATCTGCTGCATCCTCCTGTCCTATCCCTCAATCTCTGTAAATTTATTTCCTTCATATGCCCATCTAATTTGCTTTTGGCCCAGTTCATTGTGCTCTACCACCCTGTGTGGAGTGAGCTCCAGGTCATTGCCACTCACTGCTTAAAAAGATTCTTCTTGGCATTCGCCCTGCTGCTCTCACCAAAACCTGACATCTGTGTCCCCCCACTCTTTGTGCCCATTAACCAACTGGGGGCTAAGTCTACAGTTATCTTTTCTCTGAGGTGAGGGGAAAGTTCACAAACACGGCACATACAGACAGAGATTCAATTGCAAGATAATGGTTGGAATGCGAGTTTTTAGATAACCAAGTCTTTACAGGTACAGACAATGCAAGTGGCAAGAGAGATAATCACTCGTAGTGTTGCTGGGGATGAAGTTTCAGGATTTTGACCAAGCGGCAATCAAGGAATGGCATTCTGATTACAGCAGATGTTAATTGCTGAGTAAATCAAATCCCAGGGGGATCTTGGCTTATGGATCATACCTTTATTTTGTGTTCTGAAACTGAGAACAAAATGTATTGATTTCAGGAGTAAGAAGTCCAATAACGCTCTTGGGGGTTTAAAAATTAGAAATAAAATATTCATTAACAAGAAGAAAAGAATACTTAATCACACAAGATTATAGCTACACAGTTAAAATTACTCTTACAAAAGGCTACTTGTTCAGACCCATGAGTAAACATCTTCCAGACAATGCTCTCTTTTAGAAATTTAACTATAAAATTCAGTAATATTGCCCAAGGCAAAACTGCTGTCTCTTTTATAAAGATATAACACACCACCTATCAAATTAACCCCCACTCTGCTATAGGATCACAAAAAACCTAAAGAATCAGGGCTGCTTTTTGCAGCCCAATACTTTTCTTGTTGGACTGGACATCTGCTTCAAACTTAACCTTTTCTCAACAGTTCAAGAAGTTCTTCTGCACACAGCCAACACCAAATCCACTCAAAATCTCTCCTTGCAAATCCTTTTCCCTTTTCACTTTCAATTCCATTTTTCTTTTAATTTAACTTTTCCAAAATATAAAAATCTGAATGTCTTTCCTATTGCTTGACTTTTGGGATCAAATAAAATTTAATAACTTCTCTGTTTAGTTCTGAAACTTTTGCAAGCTATGTAAATCTTTTATACCTCTTTGAAACTTAACAACTGAAATCCCTCTCTATCTCCTAATACAAATTTCAATGCCTTACTTATTTACTTGGAGAACCACTTGGCTGTAGCATCTTTACAAATGCATGCATTTAGCGTCTTCACTCCTTTTGTCATCAATCCTTCTAGACAAATGGTCTCCATTAAACTTATACACATAAACCCACATACACACACAAACACACGCACACACAAGCACATGCAGAACCACACTCATGTACACATACACGCACACAAACACATACATACATGCACACACACATATGCACACAAACATACACAAACACACACACATACACACACATACACCCTTCTTTACAGAATAACACAATATTCCCTGAAAATATTTTAAGGAAGCCAACCATTCTCAGAATGGCAACATGGTAATATAGTTCCAAGTCAGATGGTGTGTGGCTTGGAGGGAACTTGCAGATGGTGGCCCACAGTTTAGTTGAGAAATGCCATACCTTGATGTGATGATTGGATTGGTATTTTGGATTCTGCTTTGGTTCCTTCTTAGTCTGTCACTCAGGATCAAGGATGAGTTGCTTCCACACCTGTCCGATGAGTTCTGAAATGGCTGATTAGTCAAATGCGTGAACTACAGCCTCTTCTGCATGTTTTTCAGGTGGTGCTTGAGGGTTTGGGTAGATGGAGTATTTGGAGGTTTGTGTGCTCCTTCCAATGCCTCGACCTCACTTTCACATGTCCCTGGTGAGGTCTCTCCACGTGTTCAGCTCCTCCCCGAATGAACCTTCTCTGGTTTGGTTAATCACAAGGCAGCACACATGTTTGACCTCTTCAGGGATGCTTTAAAGCATTTCTGCTGTCTGCTTATTGAGGGGGTCGGGTGGTTGTGTGGCCCTCCTGCTGCGACTGAGTTCAGAGCACAGCAGTTGCTTCAGGTTCCCACTGGTAACCGGATGAATGACACACCCCCACCTAGTGGAGCTGGTCTTGAGAAGAAGTGGAAATATATTCTTGAAATAAAAAGATGCTTAATATCCCAAAACTGCTTTGAGAGGTCAGTGCTGGGCATGCTGGATTGGGAGAGGGTGCTACTTTTGGACTATCCTTACTAGGCACTGGGTTTGAAGGGGTAATTCCCCAGAGCTGGAATTTTGCGACGAGGGGTGGGATTTTCCAGGCGGCGCTCGCCTCAAGACTGGACCGCCCGAGGTCAGTGAGCCTTAGCATGGTCCCGCGGGCGGGCGGGACAGGAAAATTCCGCCCTGGATGTTTCTGGTGTGTTGACGTTGCGAAAGCTGCACTCCTGCAGCGCTGCACAGCCCGGGGCCTGAATTTAGTTAACTGGTTTCCACGCAGCCAACTCCAACATCGTGTGAGAGCTTTTGTGAGCGAAGGAAGATGAAGTGTGACACTGGGAATTATAACTGGTATTGAATGAGGCACTTGTTTCTCATTATGATTTCAGGGTTGGTTGCATGCACTGCCTATGCGTGACCCAGCCGTACAGTAATCCATTCAACTTAAAAGACACACAAAATCGATAGATACCAAAAAAAAAGACATGCTGATGTCTTTTTATTTCAAAAATATAATTCTACTTCTACAAGTCTATGATTAGAAGAAATTGCTCCAAGAAATGTTTTTGGTAAGGTCTGAAATTAATTTAGAGGAAGACCGGAGTTTTGTGTGCATCACTCTAATGAGTGCAACAATAATCAATGCAAACTTAAAGTTTCCAACAACTTTTTGTTATTCAAAGGGCTAAAGTGACAGATAAACAACTGTCCAGTCAGCTTAATACAATACAATCAACACATTTTAATGTTTTCTTTAAAGTACAGTAAACTATAATTTTAGATTTGAGATACTTGCGCATTTTTATTTGAAAGATACCAGGGCTCACACAGGGGCAATTACATTAAGCTCTGAAGACAGACAGTCTGATTAAGAGGTTTGGGAAGAATGCAACATGGGGGATAGCATTACAAATTGGTTAAAATCTGCATTCTTTTTCCACCCGGTCATAAAAGGTAGCAGTTACACACTGTCCTCTTATTATTTAGGCACGGCACTTACAGGAACAGTTAGGGAAATGATTAATGGCACAATCCCTCTCAAGATGGGTGGCAGGCGAAGTCAACCTCCAAACGGAAAATGCAAGTCCATCTGTGTCTGTGCAAATATCCATAGTTCTTGGAAGCTATCCAGAGGCTGAGGGAAGTACCACGGCTGTTATTGTGTGCCTTCGTATTTCATCTCATTTCTATATGAAGAAAAAACATTATTGGAAAGGCATGGGAGGAGAACGTGCACGTGGTCAAATATTACATACAGACAGTGTTCGCTCAGGAGTCCAGGTTGCTGTGGCAACGCTCTCTTTGAGATGCATATTGTAGTCTGATGTTATGGCTTGCGTTGGTAGAGGCTCCAACATTCTTTGCATCACACTGCTGACCAGGAATTCCTCCCACTCTTCCTGCCTGCCATTGGCGTGTGTTAGAAAGATTTGCAGGTTGGGAACTAAGCTGCTGCCTACATTGCGAAGGCACTTTCCTTAACCATCAGGATTCGGGGTGGAATTTGAACCCCAGAGCTTCTGACATAGAGGCAGAGGCACTATAGTTATGTCACTACCAATGGTCCTGTGCTGTGACTTGACCAGGTTGGCACGTCATGTTCAGGAACATCTTGTGCTGCTCCTCAAATGCCCTCCTATTCTTTTTATGGGCAGCACAGTGGCACAGTGGTTTGATTCTCAGCTTGGGTCACTGTCTGTGTGGAGTTTGCACGTTCTCCCTGTGTCTGCGTGGGTTTCCTCCGGGTGCTCTGGTTCCCTCCCACAGTCTGAAAGAAGTGCTGCTTAGGTGCATTGGCCATGCTGAATTCTCCCTCAGTGTATCTAAACAGGTATGGCGAGTAGGGGATTTTCACATTAACTTCATTGCAGTGTTAATGTAAGCCTACTTGTGACAATAATTATTCTCTTATTCATTTATGGGACATGGGTATCGCTGGCTGACCAGCATTTATTGCCCATCCCTAGTTGCATGGGGGCAGTTGAGAGTCAACCACATTGCTGTGGACCTGGAGTTACATGTAGGCCAGACCGGGTAAGGACAGCAAATTTCCTTTCCTCGAGGACATTAGTGAACAAGATGAGTTTTTCCAACAATCAACATGGTTATCAGTAGATTCTTAATTCCAGATTTTAGTTTTAATTGAATTCAAATTCCGGCATCAGCTTTGTTGGGATTTGAACCTGGATCCCTAGAACATTAGCTAATAAATAAACTTAAACTTTGAACCAGTTGATGGTAATGGTAGAGTGAGAAATATTTCAGCTCACAATGTCACAAGCTGTGGTTGAATACAATTCTGCTGCTGCTGTTAACCCACAATTATCTTGATTGAGCTGCTGGATCTGCTCTGAACCCAACCCATTTGACACATGTGATAGGGCAATACAAGCCAATGCAATGGTCACCTCTACAAAAACATTCCATAGGGCAGATGATTCTGTGATATGTAGATCGGTGGGGACAAAATCAAACTGCTTTTCTCTTTTGTTGCTTCACTCACCACCTGCGGAAGGCCCAGTCTGACAACAAGCAGACAGAAAGTGCTGGGAAAACTCAGCAGGTCTGGCGGCATGTGTAGGGACATTTTCAAGTCTGTTTCATCATCAGAACTGAGAAAGAAGAAAAATCTGTTCAATGTTACCCTGTGGCTGGAAGGGATTGCATTGTAGTGGATGAGGTGGAGGGCTCTTGTAGGCTGCAAAGAGACATTGACAGGATGCAGAGCTGGGCCGAAAAGTGGCAGATGGAGTTTAGCCCTGATAAGTGTGAGGTGATTCATTTTGGTAGGACAAACTTGAATGCAGATTACAGGGTCAACGGCAGGGTTCTAAGGAAAGTCGAGAGACAGAGAGATCTTGGGGTTCATATCCACAGATCTCTGAAGGTTGCCACTCAAATGGATAGAGCTGTGAAAAAGGCTTATAGTGTGTTAGCGTTTATTAACAGGGGGTTTGAGTTTAAGAGCCGTGGGGTTATGCTGCAACTATACAGAACATTGGTGAGACCATATTTGGAATATTGTGTTCAGTTCTAGTAACCTCACTATAAGAAGGATGTGGAAGGATTGGAGAGAGTGCAGAGGAGATTTACCAGGATGCTGCCTGGTTTGGAGGATAGGTCTTATGAGGAAAGGTTGAGGGAGCTGGGGCTTCTCTCTTTGGAGCGGAGGAGGATGAGAGGTGACTTAATAAAGGTTTATAACATGATGAGAGGGATTGATAGAGTAGACATGCAAGGACTATTTCCTCGGGTGGATGTAGCTGTTACTAGGGGGCATAACTATAAGGTTCATGGTGGGAGATATAGGAAGGATGTCCGAGGTAGATTCTTTACTCAGAGAGTGGTTGGGGTGTGGAATAGACTGCCTGCTGAGTTTAGAACAATGGGTCACAATCTCAGGATATGGGGGGAGGTCACTTAGGGCTGAGATGAGGAGAAACTTCTTCAGCCAGAGTTTGGTGAACCTGTGGAGTTGAAGGCAGTGGAAGCCAAGTCACTGAATATATTTAGGAAGGAAATAGATTTCTAGACTTTGAAGGTGTCAAGGGATATGGGGAGGGTGCTGGAGTATGGTATTAAATAGAGGATCAGCATCACACTGAATGGTGGAACAGGCTGAAAATACCGTGCTAAATTCTCCCTCAGTGTACCCGAATGGGCATCGGAGTGTGACGGCTAGGGGAATTTCACAGTAACTTCATTGCAGTGATAATGTAAGTCTACTTGTGACGCTAATAAATAAACTTTAAACATAACAGTCATCATTACACATTACTTAGGAAAATATTATAGAATCATAGAATACAATTCCTACAGTGCAGAAGGAGGCCATTTGACCCATCAAAGCTGCACTGATAACAATCCCACTCAGGCCCAGTGTAATGATTCCAATCAGGCCATTGCGGTTGGCCTGTTGGAGTATGAACTCTCTTATTAAGGATCCAATTGACATGCCAATCAGGGAGTCTTTTCCTTGTACTTAACTGGGAATGTCAGTTCCTCTGACACCCCTGTAGACAGACTGGAAACTGCTAACGCTCTGTGTACAGCTGTCAGAGTTATAAATAAAGGGGTTTTGGTGAAGGGACTTCTGCCTCTGAAGACTGATTACAGGCCCTATCCCTGTAACCTTACATATTTACCCTGCCTCTCCCCATGACACTAAGGGGCAATTTAGCACGGCCAATCCATCTAACCTGCACATCTTTGGAGTGTGGGAGGAAATCGGAGCACCCGGAGGAAACCCAAGCAGAATGTACAAACTCCACGCGGGCAATCAAGCAATTCAGGCTAAGAATTCCAGTACCCCTCTTCCCTGTCTGCCGGGAGCGCATATTGAAACAGTACGCACACCCAGCCACAACTTTGTGTCCATTAAACTCTGTTGGCGTTTTAACGGTTTGACTTTTGGTATAAAATTACAGAAATGAAATCCTTTACAATCAGTATTGATTAGAGCTTGAAAACAGCAAGGACCTGATGAATCCAGACTGGCTAGGTTGACAGGGAGAGATGACAGATAACAACTGAAATATATCACTGATTCTGGGGTATTACATTTTTACTTTTATGGACTCTACAATTCCAGCACTGTACCTTAGAGGTCAATGAGAGGGGATGAAGTGGTCCTAAATTTGGTTTGGTCCCTAAGCCCTGAACTTTGAATGTACCTTTCTTGCAGGAAGACATATTGACCTAGGTCACTATAAAGCCAGAGGCTCTTTGGGATCAGCTTGCAGTTTGTACTGAACTCTTTAATTCTTTGCTACTGGCCTGGACTGTTCAACCTCCATGCAGCAATCCTCCATTAGTAAACTCCCTTTGAAATTCCAGGCTTTGTTCTAAGGGATATCTCTGTACAGAAAAACATCAACAATGTCTAAATGCCAGATCCTGCAGGCAAAACATAAATGAAAGTCCTTCCTAAATAAATAATAAGGCAAGAATGGTGGAAGCATATCAGATTCGGGATGTTAATGTGATCATAAGGAAACATTAAATTAGATAGACAATGAAAATTAAAGTTAAGTTCGAAACATATGCTCTGAGGGCTTATCACAAAATACATTCAATGATTCCAAACAATAAAGCAAACCGTTTATTCAAAAATGAGTTAAATTTTGGAAAGCTGGACAAATGCTTTATACTCTGAAACTGCTGCTTGAATTTGTCTTCCTTACGGTAATGTGCAGTTTGTGGAGAGATTCACAGAAAATGCACAAACTCCCTGGCTTCAGCATGTTCTAAAAATGTAATTATTTCGGGAGATTCTAGCTCACTATCTCAGCCTTCCATCAGCTATGATAACGTTGCCAACCAAAGCACCCTGAAGTAATTACACTTCTATAACACACTAAGGGCAGGGAAAAAAACATTGCAATCGCGGAAAGAGCACACTGAACAAAGAATCTTTCTGATGACACAGATATTGACGTTAATGAAAATAAATATTTTTGACAGGCTGCAAACTGTTTACAGCTCCGATAACTGAAGACTGAACAAAGTAGCCCAGATCAACCTTTGCACCTCTGAAATCCAATTTATATGGAACTTGGCTGTGTATGTTTACTCAAACAATCCAGATCTTTTCAAAGGAAGATTATTTAGAACCACGGGCTCTTCAATTCATCCAAAGCAGGAACAAAATTAATATTCTGGAGGCATTTCTAGTCAGTTCCAGAGTGTGCTTGATTCTTTGAACATGTTTTCTCATGATCTTTTTGCCTGCTTTCTCGTCTGAATGTGTTTGTGTGTGTGAGTGTTCGTGTGAGGATGTTTTCTGATCAGTAACCCGGATAAATCAGTGAAATGGCCCCAACTGGGGCAGGCAGATCGGAAAGGCAACTCAATCCCGTCAGGCATCGCAGCTGCAACTTGTTCAGCTCTCAAGCTACGACAGCTATTTCGTCACGCTCCCAGGCGGCACGGAGGCAGAGTGGTTCGCAACTGCTCACGTTGAGGAATCCGTCGCAATTCCGGCAAAGACAAAGATGTCAGCCTTTCCAAGAGAGCAAAGAAAACTTAAAGAGATGCCTCAGGATTTTTAAATTTCTTGGTGGGGCAGCACGGTGGCACAGTGGTTAGCACTGCTGCCTCACGGTGCCAGGGACCCGGGTTCGATTCTCAGCTTGGATCATTGTTTGCACATTCTCCCCGTGTCTGCATGGGTTTCGTCTGGGTGCTGCGGTTTCCTCCCACACTCCAAAAGGCGTGCTCGTTAGAGTGCATTGGCCATGCTAAATTTTCCCTCAGTGTATTCAACAGGCGTCGGAGTATAGCGACTAGGGGATTTTCACAGTAACTTCATTGCAATGTTAATGTAAATCTACTTGTGACATTGATAAGTAAAAGCATTCCTACAGGAGCAACAGGCTAAAGGAGTGAAAGTGATACAACATTTTTACAATTAATAAAATTGCAATTTTCTCCCTACACTGGGTATGCATCAAGCTTGCCGTTGTTACACGGTATTTAAATTTTGCTCTGCTAATCAAGCAGCATTACTTATACTATTTATTTTCAGAGTCCGTCAACTTTTATATAGTGAACTACACCTGTTTCATGTGTTTTCATTCAGAGAAAGTCCACAGATGTGAAGATTTATTGATTGCACAAGGACATAAACTATCTCAAATACAGATTAATTATGTCCTTGAGGCACTTACTCTGCGTCTGTTAATCCTCTCGTCAGTATGAACCTGTACATAGATTTATGGTTGCAATGGGTAAAGATCACAGAGAATGGATTTTATTTCCAGTTGTCATTATAAAAACCATATCATCCTTACATTTTCAACATTTTACTTTGTAATGTGATACATTTTACAACTTTGCCCAGCAGTATTCTGGATTATTAGTCAGTGGGTAAAACTTGTCGTTAGTTGCTTAATCATCTTTTTGTATACAGCTGGTAAGTTATATTATAGTAATAATGGGCAATGCAGTTTTTAATATTCAGTATCTACCAATTAAAATATAGGTTGCTATATTAGTATTTTTATAAGGGCTTCTGAAAAACAACAGAATTTACAAAAAAAAATTCATTATGACGTACATTTTGTATGGTTCCCAGTGAACAAGTTGCTAACTGCTAGCACATTCTGAGTGACCAAGAAAAATGAGGCTTGTGAGTTATTGAGTTTTTTTTAAATCCCTTCCATTTTCTTTCAAGTTTCTTCTTTTTCTGTCCTTTTCTCCTGCCAGTGTCAATTTCTTGTTGAGATTCTGAGTTTCAATGCAGGTACTTAAATTATTTTGCATGTGCGCAGGCTCGATGGGCCAAATGGCCTCCTTTTGCACTGTAGATTCTATGATGCTATGATCACCACACCTCAGGTGAGGGGCAATGTTGAGAAAGCGGAGCTTTCATGGAATAAACTCAGCTGGTGCAGGAATTGAACCTGCGCTATTGGCATCACTCTGCTGTCCAGCCATCTGAGCAAAACTAGCCCCCATTGTCTTTATCTTTATACTTGCATTGAAATGTAACCAGTTGTGAGGTGGGATCGACTCCCTAGACTCAAAACCGGGCGGCAGGAATATGTAGTTCAGAGGATATCAGGACAAAGAAAGAAAGATTCCAACCTGAGACATCAGTTGGACTCTCCAACCTTGCCTGCACCTGGGATTCTCCAGTCCTGCTGCAGTGAATGGAGATTTGGCTGAGCGCAAGATTCTCCATTCTCGCTGGCAGCATTGACTGGTGATGAGATTGGAGAATCCCGACCGACATCACTGAGGCTGATATTTAACTCTCTAAAAATGAAGATAACTTTAACTGAACAGGGGCGCACACTCATGCACACACTCACACACACACACTCACACACACACACTCACACTCACGCTCACACACACACACACACACACACACACACATGCACTCACACGCACTCACACACACACATACACACACACTTACACACACACACTCACACATACACACCACACTCACACACATACACTCACACACACACCCGCACACACACACACACGCACTCACACACACACGCACTCACACACACACACGCACTCACACGCACTCACACACGCACTCACACACACTCACACACACGTACTCACACAGACACACACACACACTCACACACACACACACACATACACACACACTTACACACACACACTCACACATACACACCACACTCAGACACACAAACTCACACACATACACTCACACACATACACACAGACACACATGCACACACACACACACACGCAGACTCACACACACACTCACATACATACACACAGACACACACACACACACACACACACTCACACACATACTCACATACACATACACACAGACACATACACTCATACACACACACTCACATACTCACACTCACACACAAACACACACGCAATCACACAGACACACCACACACACACACGCACACACACACTCACTCACACACACACACACACTCACACAGACATGTCAGGACATGTCACTGGGGTGCTGGTTATCTGGCAGACACTCTGTCTGCAGCAACTGACCTTGGCAATGACCTCTCGGATATTGTGATTGACTTTATTCCCACCTTACTGAGATATTGAGATTATATCCATTGCTGGCATTTACCTGTAAATGGCCACATTCAGCTGGTCTTGCATGGTTAAGGTGGCACTGATAACCCAATCAGACGTCCCAGCTTAAGACATTACCTTATATGTCAAGGGACCAGGGCTAGAATGGGATATAAGGCTCAGCTCTCAGGGACATTGCAGACAGGAAGTCACAGGGAGTGGCGTGAGAGAATCCATTCAGTGGCCCAACCATCTGGGAATGAGTTGTATACAGGCCACATTAAGCAACTGAGTGTGTTGTTCAGTGGGTTAATAAAATTCTTCTTCATAAAGTAGAGATTGGATCCATAGTTTGTTTTGTATATTGATACAAAAGTATGGGGCAAGGATATAAGAAGGCAGTGAGTTCCCTTATTTATGGGTCTTACAACATCTTCAGCATCACAAATACTAGTTCTCAAAAATTGGATTCACCTCATGTGATATCAAGCAATAGCACAATTCAGGAAATTCTCTCTTGATATAAGCTGATCACTGGGAATTTGAAATTACATGGTACAGTCCACCTTTTTTCCCCTGTAACTCAAAAACAAACAGTCATTAATACATAAGAACATAAGAAATAGGGGCAGGAGTAGGCCGTCTAGCCCTTCGAGCCTGCCCCGCCATTCAATAAGATCTGAAGTGGATCAGTTCCACTTTCCCGCTTTCTCCCCATAATCCTTAATTCCCTTGTCTATCAGAAATCTATCTACCCATGACTTAAATGTATCCAGCGAGGTAGCCTCCTCCACTTCAATGGGCAGAGAATTCCAGAGATTCACCACTCTTTGAGTGAAGAAGTTCCTCCTCATCTCTGATCTAAACTGCATCCCCCCGCTCCTTATTTAGAGGCTGCGCCCTCTAGTTCTGTTTTCCTTTCTAAGTGGGAAGAATCTGTCTACCTCTACTCTACCCATCCCCTTCATTATCTTGTAAGTCTCTATAAGATCCCCCCTCAGCCTTCTAAACGCTAACGAGTACAGACCAGAGACATTCAATCTCTCTTCATAGGCTAACCCTCTCATCTCCGGTATCAGCCTGGTGAACCTACACACACATTCAGTCACATTCAGTTTGATTAATATTCGGGCTATGAACCAACTGCAGTGTAGATATAAGCAGGATTGTGGTCTCCAGGCCAGCTACAGCCTGTCCAGTCTCACTCACATGGTTGGCAGGCAATGAAGAAGCATAATAAATTTAATGTTGCGACAGTCCAGCAACTAAAGGGAACTGGAAGTAGATTTTTGTTAAGGGATAAGCATTTTGGAAAGTTCTTTCGTTATGTTGGAAAAGCATGGGTCATACAGTTTTAGTTACACAGCTAAGCTGGGATTCAGAGTGATTCGAAAGTGATTATTGTATTATTGCGTTCTACATCTAACCCTGGAATTCTGCTGCTCCACCCACTACGGAATCAAAGTGGGAGAGGGCGGACAACAGAAATCTCCACTGGCCTTGGGCGGGAATTTCTGGTTTGCTCGAGAGAGGCCATAAAGTCCCACCCACGGTTTTATAGAATCCCTACGGTGCAGAAGGAAGCCAGTTGGTCCATCGAGTCCCCGAAAGAGCAGCCTACCCAGGCCCTATCCCCGTAACGTCACACATTTACCTCACTAATCTATACGTCCTGAGACATTAACAGGCAACTTATCATGGCTAATCCACCTAACCTGCACATCTTTGGACTGTGGGAGGAAACCAGAGCACCCGTAGGAAACCCATGCAGAGACAGGGAGAACGTGCAAACTCCACACAGGCAGTGACCCAAGGCTGGGATTGAACCCGGGCCTTTGGCGCTGCGAGGCAGCAGTGCTAACCCACTGTGCCACCAGTTATGAACGATCCAGTAAAAAATAGTTGGCCCCCAGATTTGGGAAAAATCAAACTAATTTTCTTTGTGATGTTGTAACTCAAAAAAAATCTAGGGGAGGCTGGGAATTTGGAACATTGACAAGAGAATTACACAGATGGAAAGTTTATCATTTGTGCTGCTAATGTTCGTCAGAATTGTTCTGCTTGCCTCACTCATGGCACCCTGTCCTCTAGAGTCAGAAGTGCAGAAGGTCCTGGCAGCCTGAGAATATAAAGTAGGCTGATAATCCAGTACTAATGAAAGAAGTGTCGCATTGTTGGAAGCTCTATCTCTGAGATGTTGAATCGAATCATCCTTTGTCCTGTTTGGTGGATGTAAAAGATCTGTGGTACAATTCAAAGAACAGCGATAGAGTTCTCCTGCTGATCTCATCAGCATTTAACCTTCAATCAATAGTCCCAAAAACAGAATAACTGACCAATCATTCCAAAGCTGTTTGTTGGACCTTGCTGTGTGGAAAGTGGCTGGGCCGTCACCATCAGTTACTACAATACAAAGCTTCTAACTAAGTTCTGAACTGCACCAAGAGGCTCTTGAAAACTGCTACTTCTTTCTTTATTTCTGACCATTTTTACGCATAACAAGGGAAATAGGGTTTTGCAATTTCAATTAGCTTTCCAAGGAAATGAACTGATTGGACAAAGGTGTCTTTGGAAATGGAATTAGACACTGTCAACCATGTCAAGAGACAGCATGAGAGTGAATCAAAATTTAGCTTCGAGTAAAGCATCATAAAATGGCATCCCTTAAAGATTCAACTATCGGACGAGACAACTGCTTTCAGGAAATCAATCTTCAATTGTCCAAAGACTGACTAAGGCCAACTTCCCGCCAATCAAAAGCTAAAAATTTGAAAAAACTGACCTGGTCATGTGATAGGAGTGACCGGGTCAGTCTTTGACACTTAAGCCCATGGAGCAGGAAGAGATGGTGCTGTCGGAGTGAACTTGTTTCTGGCCTCAGGAATCCCCCTAGCATTAGCAGTGAACCTTTCCTGATATACAAACAAAAAAAATCACCTTACCACTAAAAAAAAGATAACAGAGAAATATGCAAAGTATTGGGCAAAGAGAATGCGGTTATTAACCTTAATGATAAATGCATCGTGTAAAATGCTATTTACAGAGTTGTGCAAGTCCTACGTCTAAATTGTCTGCAACAGATTTGCAGTCACAATGTCACGGCAATTTGGTCTTAAACACTGAATTCAATTTAAATGTTTAGTGTATATTTCTAATGGTGCGTATATAAACTTTTATGGCAAATAGTTTGTATTCTTAAGAGGAGTTGACTGTCTAACCTTTCTTTGGGAATATTAAACTAGATGCTCTTTGTAGTATAAGTTTATGATGCCATATTTCAAATTGAAACAACATTTACCTAGGACTTGCAGTTTGAACCATTCTAATCTGATTAGAAGTGACACACCGACCAATTAGCTGTTATATAATAGTTCTGTACTGAAAAGCCCTGGCCCAAGGTAACCTGTGTTTAATTTACCTCAGGGTTTCAAACAGCCTGTACACACAAATGCCAGTCATGTGTCGGGCTAATAGTGAGTGGAATATGGAAAAGTACGATGCTAAGAAGAGCGTGAACAGTAACCGAGCACCTTCGCAAAGTCATTATTTAATTTAGGTTCTTTTTCCCTAAATTCAAACCAGATTGGGTCTAACTGTGCCAATACAAAGGCACAACATGCAAATTCGCTCAGATTTGGCTGCTGGTCAGTGTTCAGTTAATCAGTTGAAATCTGTGGACTGTAATAGAGACACGGGTCTGTAGAATGGTAAAAGTTGCCTTCTGTGCCCACACGATCCTTAGGTTGAATGCAGCCACAATTTAGACACTTCTGATAGCCTCATACCAGACCCACAGTGTCATAGAATCATAGAGGTTTACAGCATGGAAATAGGCCCTTTGGCCTATCCAGTTTCTACCACTGCACTAGTCCCAATTGCTTGTATTTGGCCCATATCCCTCTATACCAATCTTAGCCTTGTAACTGTCTTAAATGCTTTCTGAAAGATAAAACTGTACCCGCCTCTACTACTACCTCTAGCAGCTCATTCCAGACACTCACCACCCTCTATGTGAAATAATTGCCCCTCTGGACCCTTTTGTATCTTTCCCCTTTCACCTTAAACCTACTAGCTTTAGACTCCCCTACCTTTGGAAAAAGCTGTTGACTATCTACCTTATCTATGCGCCTTGTTACTTTATAGACCTCTGTAAGATCACCCGTCAGCCTCCTAACGCTCCAGGGAAAAAAAGTCCCAGTCTATCCAGCCTCTCCTTATCACTCAAACCATCAAGTCCCAGTAGCATCCTAGTAAATCATTTCTGCACCCTTTCTAGTTTAATAATATCCTTTTTATAATAGGGTGACCAGAACTGTACACAGTATCCCAAATGTGGCCTTACCAATGCTTTGTACAACTTCAACAAGATGTCCCAGTCCCTGTATTCAATATGAATTTTCACGTCCACAGATGTTGTCAGTGAAATGAGAATGCCACAACATTTCATTGTGCTTATACTTTTAGTACCAAGGGTGCTGTTACAGTCTTTGATTCATTGTAAGTGTACCAATTACACTGCGGGGATTGATAAACAATAATGAGTGTTCTTTATTTGAAGATTTAGGAGATCTTGCAGCGCAGTGGATAGTCTCCCTGCTTCTGAACCAGAAGCTCAGGATTCAAGTCCCGCCCCAGGACTTGATAGCTGTAATGTCCTAACTATGTTAGGGGTTGTAGATTTTAAACAAAAATGGAATTGCACATGTAGATTCAAAGTAACACTCAGCAGATATATTCTTGCAGCTTTTTCCTGTACTGAGTACACAGCATACAAAGCAGGAGCCTCTAAAAAACCCAAATGACATCACCATCAAAACATGTGACTTACTCTTAAAGCAATCATGCAACTACTTAAATATATAACATCTTTCCCCCTTTATTTCTGTGGTCATGACAGCAAATTACTACAATATTATATATGGGATCAATAATACTCTAGACACAGCACAATTCACCATTAATCATTATACACGATCAATAAGAAAGTCGATCAGAAAGACATCTCTTCCGCATGGTTATAGGATCATAGAATCTCTACAGTGCAGAAGGAGGCCATTTGGCCCATCAAGTCTGCACTGCCAACAGTTCCACCCAGGCCCTATCCTTGTAAGCCCACATTTTTACCCTGCTAATCCTCCTGACACTAAGGAGCAATTTGACATGACCAATCCACCTAACCCACACATCTGTAGACTGTGGGAGGAAACTGGAGCACCTGGTATGTATATGACATTCTGAAATTTAGCTGTTCTTGACCTAGAAGTATGATTTAGAATGTCAGTAGACACTCCTTGGAACTAATTCTGCATCATTCTCACATGGTATAGCAGTAAAGACACAATCATCAGGCAACTCAGATTCACAACACGAGGGACTAAAGAAGTTGGTATTTCTGGAGATAATTCAGATAAAGCATTTTAAGATGACAACAATTAGTCACTATGGTGTCACCAAACTGGTTCCTCTTTAGTTTAAACCATGTAAAAAATTGGACGTGTTTTTGTTAAACCGATGCCTGGCACCCATTTCTCACTCGTCACATAATTACACACTAACACTCGATCTCCTTGTTGAAATGAGTGCTGTTTTGCCTCATTTCTCATCTAACAACTTGAGATTGTTGTTGACGCTGCCCTATGCCTGAAGCTTCTGTAGATAATAACAAATTTAACGTAGCTCTCAACTTTCTCTTTAAAGAGTATTAATGCAGGTGAACTTTGGATAGTCGCATGAGTTGTGTTTCTATAAGAAGCTAAAAAGCTATTCATGATAACAAAACCTTGTCGTTCTGAATCTTTTAAAGAATGTTTTAAAGTTTGTACGAATCTTTCAGCTAATCCATTAGTTGATGAATGATAAGGTATGGACCTTAGATGCTAAATACAACTTACTTTGAGATAATCCTCAAACACTTGTGATACAAACTGTGAACCTAACAATCTGTTCCGGTTTACCAAATCTTGCAAAACTTTCATCAAATTTGTTGGTTTGTCAGATCTCACAATGACAGCTTCTGGCTATTTTGAGTGTGCATCAGTTGTGACTGTCAACATGTAACCCTTAAATGGACCAGCAAAATCTATATGCGATTATTGCCATGGTATCAGAAAAAGGTTCATCCTGACTCAAAACGTTGGCTCTATTCTCTCCACAGATGCTGTCAGACCTGCAGAGATTTTCCAGCATTTTCTGTTCCTGTTTCAGATTCCAGCAGCCGCAGTATTTTGCCTTTATGTTATGGTGATTTTATTAACCTGTGTTATGGCATGTTCTTTTCAGCGTTCTCTGCTTTATTGTCATTGGATCTCAAAATGCTGGATCCTTGCAGCAGATTCTGTGGCCGTCTGTTTCAATCTGGAGCTTGATGTCAATATTGTGTTTCTTTGTGTTTGCTTTCAGCACATCCTTGTCCTGTCCTCCACTGGTGTGTCTGCCCTGACTGAGCAGGAAGAAGAGCTGCTTTGGAAGCTTGATATCTGACATCCGAACGATATGACCAACCCAATGAAGCTGTTCGATTTGATTTATTATTGTCACGTGTATTAGCGTACAGTGAAAAATGTTGTTCCTTGCACACTATACAGTTAAAACATGCTGTTACTCGAGAAGAAAAGAAGAGAGTGCAGAATGTAGTTGGTTACAGTCATGGCTAGCGTGTAGAGAAAGATCAACTTAATGCGAAGTAGGTCCATTCAAAAGTCCGATGGCAGCAGGAAAGAAGCTGTTCTTGGATTGGTTGGTACCTTTTTCCCGACGGAAGAAGATGGAAGAGAGTATTTCCGAGGTGCGTGGGGTCCTTAATTATGCTGGCTGCTTTTCAGAGGGAAGTGCAGACAGAGTCAATGGATGGGAGGCTGGTTTAGAACTTAGAATCCTACAGTGCAGAAAGAGGGCCTTCAGCCCATTGAGTCTGCACTAACTACAATCCCACCCAGGCCCTACCCCCATATCCCTACATATTTTACCCACTAATTCCTCTAACTTACGTATCTCAGGACACTAAGGGGCAATTTTTTAGCATGGCCAATCAACCTAACCCGTGCATCTTTGGACTGTGGGAGGAAACCGGAGCACCCGGAGGAAGCCCACACAGACACGAGGAGAATGTGCAAACTCCACATAGACAGTGACCCGAGCCAGGAATCGAACCCAGGTCCCTAGAGCTGTGAAGCAGCAGTGCTAACCACTGTGCTACTGTGCCGCCCCATAATTTGTGTGATAGGCTGGGCTTTATGCATGACCTTTTGTAGTTTCTTGCGGTCTTGGAGAGAGCAGGAGCCATACCAAGCTGATGATGGTTGACCATAACCTCACTGCTTGTGATGCCCGTTTGTGTCAGGACAGAAATATGTAAGATATTCCACAGGTAGTGTTGATGGTCTGACTCTAGTGCCTTGAGCTGTCTCCTCTACATTGTCCATGTTTCAGCCCTGTGCAGCAGGGTAGGGATCTCGACCACACAGAGCAGTTTAGATATTGCGATGTTCAAACACTCGCTTCCTCAGGTGGAGAAAGGCTGCACCAAGCAGATTTCAGACAACATTGGGTTTCTTCATCAATGTCAGCCTTCTGTGAAAAATAACTCCTCAGTTTCTGCAAGTTTACCTGGCACTGGTTATAAATCCTAAACCAATGGGGCTGTGAGTGCGTGAATTTGGAGTTTGCTGACGGGGTCCTGAATGTTGAGTGTCAGTCCCATCTTGCTGTATGCCTCAGTAAACACATTTATGATTCTCCAGAGATCCATTCCCGACAGCGCTTACCGACAGAGCATTATCAGTGTATTGAAGCTCAGAGACTGAGGCACGAGTGGTCTTAGTTTTTGACTGGAATCATCTGAGATTAAATATTTGATAAATAAGCTGCACTCCTGCAGAGATCTTGTCTCTATTCAGAGTGAATAAGAGGAGGCAAAAAATCAGTTTGCAATGAGTCTTTAACCTCTCCTGATCTTATCTGCACTGTTTTGCCAGTGAAATGGGCTTCACACCCAGAGGGATACTCTTCACTGTCCCAACATTTCAAAAGTACATTATCACCTGTAGAACTAAGCAGAATTCAATGCAAGACAGCAAACTCACATGGGAGGAGAGCTCTGGAAGTAAATACATTTGAGGAAATCAACCTGGAAATGTAGGCATGTGAAATTTCACTGGAATGGGCAGGAAGAAACTGGAGGCCTTTTCACAATAAAGACCAATAACATACCTTTCATGTTCTTCTTTCTTCTACTACTCACTCACTCACTCACTCACTTGCTCACTCATTCTGCTATTCACTCACTGACTCACTCACTGACTCACTCACTCACTAGCTCTCTCACTCACTCATTCTGCTATTCACTCATTCATTCACTCACTCACTTGCTCAATCTCATTCACTCACTCGCTCACTCACACTCATATTGTTATTTGATCACACTCACTCAGTCACTCCATCACTCACTCACTCACTCACTCACACACACATTCAAGCACAGTACCATAGTAATTGAACAGAATTTTTAGTATAAGGATCTGACACGTGTAGGGTTAACTTGGGACTGAGTATAGTGCAGCCCACAGTGATGTAAGCGAGACCACAGCCCCGTACCCAGGAGCTAGTCTGTGTGCACAAGCAAGCATGGAGACATCTCCTAGCTTGGACCCTTTATTGTATATATGTGTATAGTTCTTGTATTTAATAAATACACACAGTTAACTTACTTAGGACAATGAGTGTGCCCCAAGGGGCATCCAACATCCTACAACAATTTATTGTCAAGTCAGCCTGTACTTAGTGAACCTGTGTCTGTTTCTGGTGTGTAAGGAGCAGTCATAGATATCTCTGTATCTCAGGACACTGATATTGCTGCACTTATTTCACAGCCCTCTCTAACATCTGTACATGAGGGAGTTCTACTCCGGAGCCTGGGAATCATAGAATCCCTATAGTGCAGAAGGAGGCCATTTGGCCCATTGAGCCTGCACTGACAACAATCCCACCCAAGTCCTATCCCCATTACCCCACACATCCACTGTGTTAATTTCCCTGAGGGGCAATTTCGCATGGCCAATCCACCTAATCCACACAGCTTTGGACTGTCAAAGAGATAGAACCAGAAACTGGATCTCCCTGGGCAACACTTGCCTGGGGTTTTTTGAATGTTTATATCAAGGCGAGAGCAGTACGAGCATGTATTAATTAGAAAGCTGGCATTAGGGGGTAGTCATAGGGCAGGAGCCCTGTCTGCTGAAAGGACTATCTGGTCCTTTTGAAAGTCAGTGAGCCCACTGAGTCTCCCACCTCGGGTCCCCCCATGACAGGAGCGGAAAATCCCACCCATTGTCTAAGGCAAGGCCAAGGGTCAAGTGCTGGCAGATGGGACTCGGTGGGAGTTCAGGTTTTCCTTGCGTGCCGGTGCAGACTTGATTGGCCAAAAGGCCTCTTCTGCCCTGTATGATTCTATGATTCTAAGACTATTTGATTTATTCATTTTCCCAGATATGATTGTCACTGGCTAGGCCAGCATTTTCTGCCCACTCCTAGTTGCCCACGAGCAGCTGGTGCTGAGATGCCTCTGACCAATTGGCATTTTAGAGGGTAGTTCAGAGTCAGCCGCCTTGCTGTGGGTCTGGTGCCTTATATCGGCCAGACCAGGGTTAAGATTGCCCATTTCCTTCCCTGAAATACTCGAGTGAATCAGCTGGGCTTTTACAACCAGCCATCAGTTGCACGTTCATTATGAACAAGACCGGCTTTTTATTCAGTGTTTAAAGTTTTTTAAACTTTTAAAGTTTACTAGTCGCAAGTAAGGCTTATATTAACACTGCAATGAAGTTACTGTGAGATTCCCCAAGCCGCCACACTCTGGAGCCTGTTTAGGTCAATGCATCTAATCAGCTCGTCTTTCAGACTGGGGGAGGAAACCGGAGCACCCGGAGGAAACCCACGCAGACACGGGGAGAATGTGCACACAGATAGTGACCAAAGCAGGGAATCGAACCTGGGTCCCTGGCGCTGTGAGACAGCAGTGCTAACCAATGTGCCACACAATTCAATTATTAATCTGCATGCCATGGTGGGATTTGAACTAATTTCTCTGGAGAGTTCGTCCCGTTTTCTGAATTATTAGTTCAGTAATGTTACCAGTACGCCACCGTTTCACATTACCAGGAGAGGTAAACCTGGATATTGTCATTCAGAGTGTGCGACTGTGCATTATCATTGCTGCAATGTGTGATTCCTTATTCTTCATGGTAATCAAATAAGAGCAAATTATCCCTGAAAGGATAAAAGATTTATTGCCTTGTGGGATACTACTTCTGGTGGGCACTGTCTCATGATCTAATATGAAAGTTGAGATTGATCTTTATTGGAAACAGCTGTGCATTACTTCCTGCCATTTTTCAAGAGTTTATCAGAATCTCCTCCTCTTCCCCTTCCTGGCAAATGTCTGCCTAATTGGTGAGGAAGGAACTCTTCCTTTCACCCACCTTTTCCATCATCACTAGGCAGAGCTAACCTTCAATAGGGTTACAATAACTGTGTAACGTGCCACAGGCAGCAATTACTCTTAAAACCCTCCATGGGCTGGACATCAAAGATCCTGCGGCTTATCAAGGCTTCTGAGGCAGGGTTTGAACATGGAGATTCCTCCCTCTGTAGTTGGATTTGAAGGCCTCATTATACCTGATCTCCATCAAAATGTCTCGATGCCAGAAGGGTACAG
This sequence comes from Carcharhinus amblyrhynchos, assembly GCF_965287045.1. Taxonomy (NCBI): domain Eukaryota; kingdom Metazoa; phylum Chordata; class Chondrichthyes; order Carcharhiniformes; family Carcharhinidae; genus Carcharhinus; species Carcharhinus amblyrhynchos. The sequence goes on along the minus strand of NC_137329.1, from coordinate 6,858,111 downwards.
TCAGGTGGGGCTGGGAGGGGTACCTCATTGGGTATTAAAAGTGGCGGAAATAGCCTGCGGGGAGAGAAAGAGAAGGTAATATTTCAGATAGATGATCTTTCAACAGCACTGGAGAGAGTTAAAAGTTAAAATGGGTCAGAGGCAGCGAAATTTGGGAAGGTAGTTGGAGAACAAAAGGGAAGGTCTGTGATATTGAGAAAAGCAGGAAACGGTAAATGACAAAAATGATGATGTTGGGATGCCAACATTGGGCTGGGGTGGGCACAGTAAGAAATCTCACAACACCAGGTTAAAGTCCAACATGTTTATGTGTAATCATGAGCTTTCAGAGTGCCGCAATCACCTGATTAAGGAGCAGCACTCCGAAAGCTTGTGAGTCCAAATAAAGCTGATATTGTGGGACCTCTTACTGTGACAAAGGTGATGAGAGTGGAAAGCAAAGGGAGATGATAATGGGTCAAGTGACAAAACAACAGATGGGCCGAGTGAAGCAGAACCATTACCAAAGCTGCCATCCCCAAAGAAGTCTGTAGGGTGGCACGGTAACACAGTGATTAAAACTGCTGCCTCACAGCTCCAGGGACCAGGGTTCGATTCCCAGCTTGGGTCACTGTCTGTGTGGAGATTGCACATTCTCCTCGTGTCTGTGTGGGTTTCCTCCGGGTGCTCCGGTTTTCTCCCACAGTCCAAAGATGTGCAGGTTAGGTTGATTGGCCATGCTAAAATTCCTAGGATGCCTAGGTTAGAGGGATTAGCAGGTAAAATATGAAAGGATATGGGGGTTGGGTCTGGGTGGGATCGTGTTCGGTGCAGACTCGATGGGCCAAAGGGCCTCTTTCTGCACTGTAGGATTCTATGATTCAATGACAAACAGGGGCAATGGTTAGGATTTGAAACTTTTAGCCTCAGGCTGTAAAGTGCCTAATTGAAAAAGAAGATGCTACTCCACAAGCCTACATTGAGCTTTGTTTAAACAGTGGAGGAGACTGTGCCCGGAGGGGTCAGGGTGGGAGAGGGGCAGAGAATGAGTTTGATGGGTGACCAGAAGCTCGAGGTCCCACTTGCGGAAGGAACAGAAGTATTCTGCAAAGTTCTTATTCGATCTGTACTTGGTTGCTCCAGTATAAAGGAGGCCACACTGTGTGCAGTGAATATAGTACACTAAATCCTCAGCGTATACTGACAATCCTTTGCTTTTACAATGCCACGTCTCCAGCAAAAACACCAATGCATCTAATAAACTACAGACCTGTTATGAAAAACAACTGATAATTCCAGATTTTACTTCAATCATTTTCTTGTTTTTTTTCACATATTGTCATGTTGTTTTTTTACCTTTCATTTGTATGTGCAACAGTATAGATGAGCCTCCGGGGTAAGTGTGTGATGATAAATAATCCTTATTTATTTTTGAATTCACAAAAGCTTGCTGCTGGAACATTTAAAATTAGGACAAGCCTCTCTAAGGGTGAAAAAACACAACAACCTCACACATTAAAACAATTTCATCACACATAAAAATAAAATGTGCAAAGTTCTGTCCATGACAATGTGAATAGCTGGGGCTGCAGTGCAGATACCTGGGGAACACAACTTGTCACATTCAATTAATCAGAATAACACTTCCCTCACCCCATTCTCTCTGTCTGCTAGCTCACAAATGGTTGCTAAGCCATGTCACAAGGTCATCTCCAATTCTTCGTTCTTTCAGTTTTGCTAATTAAACTTCAATTAATGACTTCCTGAATTCCATGTAGGCGATGATTTCTTATCTTAGGCCCTAGGCTCTATCTCTCTTCACTATTCTCTCAAACACACCGTCCACGTGGTGCAATCCGATTCTGCCTTGGTTCATGGATCTCCACACGCCAGGGATGGGTAAAATACAACGTAATTCATGATAATTCATGGGAATTTACAAGTGTGAATATCTCATGAAGCACAAGCTGCTTCACTAATGCTAATGTTGATTTGCAAATTATAGAGAGTCTGTGTTCAAAATGATACACATTAGTCGTTCCACCAAAGTTTGCAAACTACAAGCACATGGACCGCAAATTGAGGAAAATATGTTCTTTGCACATCCAAACTACCAAACAGCAGCTATAATTAGTGCAATCATCACATCCTTTGTGATCCAGACAGAAATCACAATATAAGCAAAGAAACATCTGATTGAAAGAGAAATTGCTGGAAAATCTCAGCCGGTCTGGCAGCATCTGTAAGGAGAGAATCGAGCCAACGTTTCGAGTACAGATGATCCTTTGTCAAAGTTAAAAGCCGTAGAAAGTGGCAGATATTTATAAAGTGAGGGAAGGAAAGATGAGGCGTAGCCACAAAACCAAGGGGAAGGCTAAGAGATGCCATTAGCCACCTTGTTTTTGTGGCTATGACTCATCTTTCATTCCCTCACCCTACAGTGTAAATATCTGCCACTTTTCGTGGCTTTTAGCTTTGACAAAGTATAATCTTTCTCTCCTTATAGAGGCTGCCAGACCTGCTGAGATTTTCCAGCATTTTCTCTGTTGGTTTCAGATTCCAGCTTCCGCAATGATTTGCTTTTATTGAACATTTGATTGAGTCGCAGAGAAAATTCAGTAATTTACTCCTTCTTGTGTTGTTTAATGAATGGAGATGGAGTAGTTACCCAATAAAAGCTACTTACCTGAAGGAACGGAGTGATTTTGCTTTCTTCCTTGTTTTCCTTAAAGAGGAGGAATTGATTTGGACAACAATGGCGATGTGTCTGATCTGGTAATGGAATTAGATCAAGATGCACAAGTTTCAAGCTCTTCAGTGAAATGATGGCAGCCATAATAACAATGAATAATTATCGTACAATTTCAGCATATTTTTAATAAGTAATAATAGTTTGCCATTTTATTGCATGGTGGCACAGTAGTTAGTACTGCTGCCTCACAGTGCCAGGGACTGTGGGTTCAGTTCCAGTCTCGGGCCACTGTCTATGTGGAGTTTGCACATTCTCCCTGTTTCTGCATGGGTTTCCTTTGGGTGCTCCACCTTCCTTTCACGATCCAGAGATGTGCAGGTTAGGTGAATTGGCCATGCAAATTGCCCCTTAGTGTCCCAAGATGTATAAGTTAGGGGGTTTAACCATGGGCAACGTGCAGGATTATGGGAATAAGATGGGGGAAAGGACCTGGGTAGGGTATGTTGTTGGGAAAAGTTGATGCAGACATGATAAGCTCCTCTACACTGCAGAGCTTCTATGATTCTACATAAATAAGCTTGCTAGGACTATCCTGGAGACAAAATGTTGAATTGTGTATAAATATTTTTCAAGGGAGGTGTGAGTTTCAAAGATTTCCTTTGGAGGGGTTGAAATTTGCTTCAACCTTTCTCAAGATCTTGTACTACAGAGTCAATATAACACCACTGTAGCTAGCTTCTTGAGACATGCCGATGGGATTTTCCAGCTGTGCTGGTCCCAAGACCGGAAAATCCTGCCCGAGGTCAATGGACCTTTGCTTGTTCCGTGCTCCCACCCGCTTTGATTCCCATGGTGGGCAGGGCGATAAAAATCCCCACTGCAACTTAAACTTTTGGCATTGGAGGGTTGGTTGGGAATGGGTGGAGGGTGGGGGGCTAGGGATATGGTTAGCGAATGTTGACTTGCCAAATCTTGAATAATAATCACTGAACTATAACATTATTTAACACAGTTGGAATGTCAACAAATAGCGACAGGAGATATTCTGAGAATAGATTGTTTGAAGATGATCAAAGTATTAAAGAAAAAACACAACCAGGTTTTTCCTGGCATCAATTTCACTTACTTGATGCTGGGAATAGGATCTAAACTATCCATTGCCGCAGTCAGCAAATCTAAGTTGCGGCATTAAAAATGCCACGTCTTTAAGCAACGCCCATCGTGTTATAGTTTCGTTCTTGACACTACCTCTGCTTTTTAAATTTTGCTGGTAAAATGTTTAAGATTCAAAGGTTGGGGGAAATTTATTTCCAAGCATGGGATGCAAGGACAAGCCCTCAGGGAGCTGGATCTGGAGACCCAGACCATCTTACTGAGGTTGCCCTCATTTAAATAGAGCCAGTGAGCGGTCAGACCCAAACGAACGTCTGATATTGCACTGGTTTGGAGGCCAACGTCAATGTGAGCCTTTGCAGGGTGGGCTTTGGACGAGCTTCATGAATATCAATCGGGGGGAAGTCTGGAGTCCCAGCACCCCATTAATGGCCCCATTACAAGTTTTAGTTTTACTTATCTTGGAACATATTGAGTCTCTTAGTTTTCAAGATCTTACACTCTATGAACTGGTGAACGTGACATACAAAACTTATTCATCACCTATCTAAAGTCTTCACAATGCATCCTCCAGTTGTATGATAAACTACCAAGGGATTTACACTCACCAAGCCTTTTACCCAATCTCATGCAAATTTGTTTTACTGCAATTTTTAGACTATCACACAACTGCGGGAATGGCAACAAGATAATCGTGTGAAGCTAGGGCAAATCTCAACATTTAATCAATTCACACTTATATATCAGATACCTGATGCCAGATGTTACATTGCTGGAATTGTATGTCACACACACTGATGGAATGGTGCATGTAAATCTGTGCTGCAACTACTTACTCTTTACGGATTTCTGGAAAATTCATAATGTCCAATTGATTTTTCATGGACTTACTTCACAAACACTGGGGATAGCAACAAAAGTGGCATGGAGCATCAAAAAGCAGTGGAATAAAAAGTCAAAAGCATATCAGTTGCTGCTTGAAATATTAGCATACAGAGGGATCTAGGTGTGCAGGCCCACAGTTCCCTCAAGACAACAATTCAGGTGGACAAGGTGGTCAAGAAAGCATATGGCATGCTGGCCTTCATCGGTCAGGCGTTGAGTATAGGGATTGGAAAACCATTTTGCAGCTGTATTAGACTGTGGTTAGGCTGCATTTGGAGTACTGTGTACAATTGTGGTCACCACATTGCCAGAAGGCTGTTGATGCATTGGAAAGGATGCAGAAAGAGATTTACCAGGATGTTGCCTGGTCTGGAGGATATGGACTATGAAGAAAGGTTGAACAAACTTGGATTGTTTTCACTGGAGCGTCGGAGGATGAAGGGGGAACTGATAGAGGCTTACAAGATTATGATAGGCTTGGATAGAATGGATAGTCAGAGTTTTTTCCCCAGGGTCAAAGGGTCAATTGCTCGGGGGCATAGGTTGAAAGTGGGAGGGCGAAAGTTTAAAAGAGATGTAAGGGGCAAGTTTTTCACACAGAGGGTGATAAATGCCTGGAACGCGTTGCTGGAGGATTCTATAACAATGTTCAAGAGGCACCTGGATAGATACATGAATAGGCAGGGAATAGAGAAATACAGGCCAGGTAGAGACAAGAAAATATTAGATTAGAGAGGCAGCTATATCAGCACAGACTTGGTGGGCCGAAGGGCCTGTTCCTTTGCTGTGCTGTTCTTTGGTCTTTAGTTATTCATCTAGATAATCCAAAATGCTGGAAAGCATACCATCATGATTAGGCAATATCAAACATACTGCAAGGTCTATTCTGTGCTCATAAATTCTTTGCCTATTTGTAATTCAAGGTCAACATTTTGACTGATTTTTAGAGATGGTTACCTAGCAAACAAATAATCTCAATTTGTCGCAAAACGCTGTCTGTGTGCGGCTGATACTGAAAAATAAACTGACCTTGAATAAATATTTCTTACAAAGAAACCAATGCACGATGTGATGGAAATTGGCCTGTTTCATTCTACAGCAATAATCCAAATTTGTAGACGTGTTGGTTAACAAATGTTGGAGCAGTTTTTACCAGCACTACTTCTATTCTGTTTGTTTTTCTGTTTAATTCTTCAAGGCCCAAAAGAATTCAATACTCAATATCCCAAGGCAACTATTAGTGTACAACACACTAGAAAGAGTGCAGAAAAGATTCACTAGGATGCAACCGGGATTTGACGGATCGAGGAGAGGCTGGATAGACTGGGACTTTTTTCTCTGGAGCATAGGAGGCTGAGAGGTGATCTTATAGAGGTCTATAAATTAAGACTATCAGCTAGATAGTCAATATCTTTTCCCAAAAGTAGGGGAGACTAAAACTAGAGGGCATAGGTTTAAGGTGAGAAGGGAGAGATACGTTAGAGTCTAGAGGGGCAATTTTTTCACACAGAGGGAACAAGCTGCCAGAGGTAGTAGCAGAGGCGGGTACAATGTTGTCTTTTAAAAACCATTTAGACAGTTACTTGGTTACGAAGGGTATAGAGGAATGTGGGCCAAATGTGGGCAATTGGGACTGGTTTAGTGGTTAAAAAAGAGAGCGGCATGGACAAGTTGGACCGAAGGGCCTGCTTCCATTCTTATAAACCTGGATGACTCTGATTCTATGATATCCCTCACGATCTTTCCTGTAAAGTAATTGGCGCTATAATGTTTGTTACAGTTACAATAATGCAATTTCCATTCAGCGCCTATTTGTTGGATTTCAGTGAACACTCTGGTCAGTCCTTAGCCCTGTTGCACTGGGGACGTCAAGCAGACTACAGAGGCAGAAGATTAGAAGGAAGATTTGGCCTGTCAGATGATTAATCCTTCCATCCTTTCAGGCTGCTTTCTAAGGAAAGTGTGAGAAGATACGATAACAACTTGACAGGGACAATACCCTCGCTCGCTCATCACTGGGTGCATAGCTGGCGGGGGTGGGGGGAGGACTAATATATTAACACCAGTGTAGTTACAGCGGTGTAGCAGTACCACAAGAACTAAAACCGTGCAAAAGATAAGCCCACCATCATATTTAACACATATTTAATTTTTAATTTCTCAAGGAATCGAGAGACGGGGAGTGAGAGGGAAAGTGTGGTTAAGGCAAAAGATCAGCCATGGTGATATTAAGTGGTCCAGCAGCTTTGAGTCATTGTTTGATCTAACCCTAATCCTGCTCCCATTTCTCATCAGCCTTTCAAAGGCAGCTAGGTTCTGCGGTAAATATAGTCACCAAAATTCAGAGAACAAATAAAAATATGCAGAAAACACCTCTGATTTCTGTTGGGTGTGATACTGCACAGGCGCGGCTGTCACCTCAGGGTTTGCCACGTAAGTGCTGCTTGACTGTTCCTCAGATAAATGGGCTATCAAACAACACCCTGGCATCCCTGTGTGTAATTTGCGGGATCAAAGGGAAGACAAGTGTACCTTGCAGTTTCACATAATCAGTTATGGAGTTTGGATCTTTTAATGTACTCAGGGCCCCCGTTAGAATAATGAGCAGAATGCAGCACGGGGAAGTGTATTTTCATTGATGACCAAAAAAAATCATTAGCAGCTGCACAATATCAAATAATCCAGCAGACACTGTTTTGTCTCCTTTAATAAAAGCAGAAGAATAAAGTTACCAACTTGACTTTTTTTTTGTGTGTGTTATTTAAGGTGACCTGATTTGAGATAATCTTTAATTTAAAACTGATGTCATTTTAGGACCTTGACGTTAGATTACAACAGGACGAGTTCAGTCAGATATTCTGCGCTTGCCACAGACGGGTCTTCCAGACGGATTTGTCCCATCATCTTTTGTCGAAATTAAGAGTTCGTGTGTGGCTGGAGAGACAGGGGGCCTCCCGCTCAGCGTTAGTTTTCAATGCTGCTGTATTTCGAATTGATTCTAACCAGTCCCTGAAAAGAACACAGCAATCGGGAGTCACTTATCTGACCGATGCTCTGCTACAGCTGTGGGTCAGTCAATCCCTTTGGATTGTCTTTTGCAAGGGACGATTCAGAATTCCAAGTCACGGTACAGCAGCGCCATTCAAAGTGACCGTTGAAGATGCCAGTGTATATTTAGGAGCGGCACGGGTGGTACAGGGGTTGGTGCTGCTGCCTCACAGCGCCAGAGACCCGGGTTTGATCCCCGGCTTGAGTCACCGTCTGTGTGGAGTCTGTGCATTCTCCCCGTGTCTGCGTGGGTTTCCTCCAGGTGCTCTGGTTTCCTCCCACAGTCCGAAAGACGTGCTGGTTAAGTGCATTGGCCATGCTAAATTCTCTCTCAGTGTACCTGAACAGGCGCCAAAGTGTGGCGACTAGGAGATTTTCACAGTAACTTCATTGCAGTGTTAATGTAAGCATACTTATGACATTAATAAATAAACTTTAACTTTATTTAATTCCTCCTTGTCAGCTCCTCTCTCATTTTGAACAGCAGTGCTGTGAAGTTTTGCTATAAAATTTCATAATATTGTGTTTCTGTGAGTTTAAATTTCTACTTTTTAATATTTTTACGCATGAATATGGAGCATTTCTTAGTACTACCTGACATCATTATCAAGCCATATCACTGTCATTGAATAGAGAGGTGTGGCATGATAGGAAGCACTTCGAACACCATAGCAAGCATAGGAAAGGAATAGATAGGTTATTGATAGCTCAAGAACAGATATACTCAAATGGGTGTTAGATTTCCAGCCTGTTCACACCTCTGGACAGAGATCCAGAGAGATACGTGTCTTCTGACTCTCATACAGCAGCATCCAGAGAAAGATCCACCACAAACAGCAGAATCTCAGAGAAAGTAACTTACTTCCTGGCAGATCCCAGTCTCAAAATCTGTAGGGGATAAGAGAGGCACAGCTATAGAGTCATAAGTCAGAGGTTTATAACATGGAAACAAGCCCTTTGGCCCAACTTGTCCATGCTGCCCTTTTTTTTAAAACTCCTAAACTAATCCTAATTGCCCATATTTGGCCCATATCTCTCTATACCCATCTTATCCACATAACTACCTAAATGCTTTTTAAAAGACAAAATTGTACCCACCTCTACTATTACCTTCGGTAGCTTGCTCCAGACACTCTTTGTGTGAAAAAATTGCCCCTCTGGACACTTTTCTATCTCTCCCCTCTCACCTTAAACCTATGTCCTCTAGTTTTAGACTCCCTACCTTTGGGAAAAGGTATTGACTATCTACCTTATCTGTGCCCCTCATTATTTGAAAGACTTCTATAAGATCACCTCTCAGCCCCCTATACTCCAGAGAAAATGTCCCAGTCTATCCAGCCTCTCCTTATTACTCAAACCATCAAGTCCCAGTAGTATCCTAGAATCTTTTCTGCACTCTTTCTAGTTTAATAATATCCTTTTTATAATAGCATGATCAGAACTGCACTCAGTATTCCAAGTGTGGCCTTACCAATGTCTTTTACAACTTCAACAAGACGCCCCCGACTCCTATATTCAATGTCCTGTCCAATGAAACTAAGCATGCCAAATGCCTTCTTCGCCATTCTGTCCACCTGTGACTCCACTTTCAAGGAGCTACGAACATGTACCCCTAGATCTTTTTGTTCTGTAACTCTCCCCATCTCCAAAACATACTTTACCAACTCGCCAAGGTTCCTTTGACAGCACTTTCCAAATCGATTACCTCTACCACCCCAGAATGACAAGGGCGGCAGATACATGGGAACACCACTACTGGCAAGTTCCTCTCCAACTGGCTCAATACCTTGACTTTGAAGTGTATCACTATTCCTTCACTATCACTGGATCAAAATCCTGGAACACCCCCACTAACAGCACCATGTATGTACCTACATGACATAGAATGCAGCAGTTCAAGAAGGCAGCTCACCATCACCTTCTCAAGAGCAGTTAGGGCTGGTTAATAAACACTGGCCTAGCCAGCGACACCCACATCCCACGAACAAAAAAAAATGTCTCAAAGTCAAACCATCTGAGGACCTATTACCAATTACCAATATTACACACGGTGTAGACATTTACTAGACCCTTGCAAACACTCTGTGCAAACTATCATCAGGTTCCAACATCTGTTTCACAGAACTCCAATATCTCATTATCAACCTTCTTCGATCATAGTATTTACCATTTGTAACTTATGCCTTTTACACTTGGCTAACTCAGTCTATTCACACAAAATGAAGACCCATTAATTAAAAGTATCATTTTGTCACTTTTCATGATGTGTTCAAAAATATAGAATCATAGAATCTACTGTGCAGAAGGGAATTATTTCACCCATCGGGCTTGCACCAACAACAATCCCAATCGAATCCCATCCCCATAAGCCAGTCCCCCTGACACTAAGGGTCAATTTATCATGGCCAACCAACTTAACCTACACATCTTTGGACTGCAGGAGGAAACTGGAGCACCCAGAGGAAACCCATGCAGACATGGGGAGAATGTGCAAACTCCACACCGACAATCACCTGAGGCCGGAATTGAACCCGGATTCCTGGCGCTGTGAGGCAGCAGTGCCACCGTGCTGCCCCACATATGACAATGAAATTCCTAAAAGATCAAATTCTGAGGAAGGTTCATGGACCTGAAACATTAAGTGGGATTTTATGGCCTCGCTCGTCCTGAAACTGTAAAATCCTGCCCAATGTCACTGGATCTTTCCATTGTCCGCCCCTCGCCTGCTCCAATCCCCATTTGTTTGAGAGACTCTGTTTTTGTCACAACGGTTGCTGTCTGAACTGTTGAGGGTTTTCTGTTTTTCCTGACTGGTTCTTCACACTGTCCCTGGCATGAAGCTGATTCTATGTAATCTTTAAAAAATTAAAATGTTAAATAGTGCATTAAAGGAGTTTATTATTCTTATGCTGGCTTTCTCAAACAAGTATATATTTTATCTTTCCCATCTCCTTTTAACCTGCTTACTATTGTTTCATTAGATTTGTTGTATCTTATAGTTTTGGCTCCAAATTTTTTACTTTCCTCTTTGGGTGGCCCTGTGGCACAGTGGTTAGCACCGCTGCCTCACAGCGCCAGGGACCCAGCTTCAATTCCAGCCTTGGGTCACTGTCTGTGTGGAGTTTGCACTTCCCCCTCGTGTCTGTGTGGGTTTCCTCTGGGTGCTCCTGTTTCCTTCCACAGCTCAAAGTTGTACAGGTTAGATTAATGCTGAATTGAGCCTATTATCAGGGAGTGAGCAGAGTGAGTGAATGGGGTTACGGGAATAGGGCCTGGGTGGAATTGTGGTTGGTACAGGCCGATAGGCCAAATGGCCTCTGTAATAGGTCCTCAGAGGCAGTAGTCCTTTCACCAAACTCTCTTTATTTACAACTCTGACAACAGTGTGCAGAGTGTTTCCAGTTAGCAATCTACACTAGGAGTCCCAGAGGAACTGACACGCCTGGTTAAGTACAAAGCAAGAGGCTCCCTTATTGGCCCATCAATTTGGCCCATAATCAGGAAGTTCATTTTCTAACAGGCGCACCTCAATTGCCTGATTAAAGTTGCTACATTCGCCTTCTGTCCTCTGGGGATTCTATGATTCTATGATTTTAAGCCTGCTTTGAATTTTCATTTCTTTCTTCTTGGAACGAAATCTCTTTTACAACACCTTCCCAGTTTTATGGAAAGATGTTGAGTATAAGGAGGGCTTCTGTGGTGCAGTGGGCTGCAAGCCTACCTCTAGACCAGAAGCTCTGGGTTCAAGTCCCACTCCAGGACTTGATGGCACAGGAAGTGTGTTCATCAGATGGCCAGTCAGGTTGAGTATCAGTCTGTCAATCCTTCCGATATTGCAGGTGGTAAAATAGGGAGAGTTTTCCAGCCAGAAACACTGTGGAAGGTAATGGCAAACCACTGTAGCAACTTATCAGACATAATCATTGATCAATCCCATTGAAGCCCACAGTTGCTAATGTCCCCTTAGGACATGACAGGAGAAAGATGCCTAGTTTGTATCCTTACCTTTTTCTGATTGAATCCTTTGTGAATTATTTTTCTTTTCGAGTTTATCTGGACTGATTCATTTTGTAGTTATCCTCATCAACTGGAATAATCCCAAACACACAGGAAGACGGTTGTGGTATCCGATCATATTTCCCTAAACTTTAATGGCTTCAGCATCACTGAGTTCCCCATCGTTGCCATTGTGGAGTTTATCAGTGACTAAATGCTTGACTGAACCAATCACATTGACATTGTGGCTACAAGAACTGAGTAGAGATCTGTGACGAGGAATTTACATTTAAGTAGGCTTAGATTAACGCTGCAACAAAGTTACTGGGAAAATCCCCTAGTCGTCACACTCCGGTGTCGGTTTGGGTACACTGAGGGAGAATTTAGCACAGCCAATGCACTTAACCAGCATGTCTTTCGGACTGTGGAAGGAAACCGGAGCATCCCGGAGGAAACCCATGAAGACACAGGGAGAATGTGCAAACTCCACACAGACAGTGGCCCAAGCCGGGAATCGAACCCGAGCCCCTGGTGCTGTGCAAGAGCAATGCCAGCCACCGTGCCACCGTGATACTGATACTTTCTGGTCCCACAACTCCTATTCAAAATCTGTAATGCTCAAGCCAAGGACGTGATAGAAAATATACTTCACTCATCCGCATAGAAGCAGCTGCAATTGCACCAGAGAAGCTTATTAAGAGCATTAAACCAGTTCCGTTTTAATGAATTTCTGCCCTGAACAATATCTGGTTCTAAGGGATTCATTGCTGCATTTTCCATTAAATGAATAAGAAAACCCTCTCAAGGAATATTACTAAAATTTGAAGGAAACAAAGATCTAAGTCAATCTGAGGGAAAAATATGGATTAATATCAGACATTCACAACTTTTAAAGTTTATTTAAGAGTGTCACAAGTCAGCTTACATTAACACTGCAATGAAGTTAGTGCGAAAAGTCGCTGCACTCTGGCACTTGTTCAGGTATACTGAAGGAGAATTTAGTGCGGCCAATGTAGCTAAATCAGCATGTCTTTCGGCCTGTGGGAGGAAACCGGATCACCCGGAGAAAACCCACACCAAATGGTAAGGTTATATAAGGCATTGGTGACACCGAATTTAGAGTATTGTGTGCAGTTTTGGCCACCTAGTTACAGGAAGGATGTAAATAAGGTAGAAAGAGTGCAGAGAAGGTTCACGAGGATGTTGTTGGGACTTGAGAAGCTGAGTTACAGAGAGAGATTGAGTAGGTTAGGACTTTATTCCCTGGAGCGTAGAAGAATGAGGGGAGATTTGATAGAGGTGTATAAGATTTTGATGGGTATAGATGGAGTGAATGCAAGCAGGCTTTTTCCACTGAGGCTAGGGGAGAAAAAAAACCAGAGGGTATGGGTTAAGGGTGAAAGGAGAAAAGTATAAAGGGAATATTGGGGGGGGGGGGCTTCTTTACGCAGAGAATGGTGGGAGTGTGGAATGAGCTGCCGGATAAAGTGGTAAATGCAGGGTCACTTTTAACATTTAAGAAAAATTTGGACAGGTTCATGGATGAGAGGGGTGTGGAGGGATATGGTCCGAGTGCAGGTCAGTGGGACTAGGCAAAAAATGGTTCGGCACAGACAAGAAGGGCCAAAATTTTCTATGATTTCTAATGGAGGGAACATGCAAACTCCACACAGACAATGACCCGAGCAGGAATCAAACCCAGGTCTCTGGCACTGTGTGGCAGCAGTGCTAACCACTGTGCCACCGTACAGCTCTTTTACACATCTCTACTCTAATCCTTTCAATGGCACAAACCTAAATTTTTTGAATGAACTTCTTTCAAGATGAGCATGAGGCTAAATTCAAGTTTCCAAGCTCAATTTTAAAGCCCAGGCAATCAAAGCCATTTCACAGCCTCGTACCATTATATCAATGAACCGAGCGCTAACCAGAATCCAGTCCATCAGGAAAATGTTAAACATCTTATGAAGGCTCTTTCAGTTAACAGGATAGACCAGTGAAAATAGTTAAAGTCTATCAAGGAGACGCTGGACTTAGCCTTTTATTATTTCTATCTTAAAAGACTTTGAAATCAGAGCCACGGGGTTCTGTGCTACACCATAAAGCAAAGACTTCAAGAGTGTTGTTTATTTGTTTACGTCAGTCACAAAGTTAGATACACAGCAGGACCCAGACACAGGGCAAAGAGCACATCAGCCACTGCATTAGCATTTCCTGTTGCCCATTCTATGAGTTGGGTTCAGGAAAACGCAGGGTCAGGCTTGTGAAGAAGTGCTGACGCGGCTTTCTGCAACCCTCCAACTCGCTTGCGCTCTGAACAATCAAGGTGTGATGTGGGTGAAAGGAGGTCAGAGTTCAAAAACATAGGCAAAGCCTGAGCTTGACCTTTGGTGCCTACAAGGAGGCTTGGGCAAAAAGTTTTGATCTGTTCATCAGTACTTTCTGTGATGTATGGGATAAGGGAAACCTCACCCTCCCTTGGGAAGTCTTTTATTACTTTGGCAAGCTCAATGTTATTGAACAAATTAAGCTAATGCCTTTCCTCTGTCAGAAACAATAATAAAGCTAAACAACTACGTAGTTAACCAAACATAAATAACTCTAAAATATGAGCGACCAATTAATTGCAAATAAAGAAGTTTTTAAAATGTGGAAAGCAATGTACTTGTAATTGTGATATAAGATGCCAGATAAAAAAAACATGGTACGAAAGTAGAATAGTATCTTAGATGTGTTGTTCATGACAGGGCTTGCAATTGCATGACAAAGTTGGCAGCAACTATAATGTACTTAACCTCCATTGGCTAAGTTGTGAATTTTAGGCAAGGCATTTTATACAAGGTTGTATTGAAGTGAAGAGTTTAAAGTTTAAATTTGTAATTTTTGAAGTTTATTTATTAGCGTCGCAAGTGGGCTTAAATTAACGCTGCAATGAAGTTACTGTGAAAATCCCCTAGCCTCCACACTCAGACGCCTGTTCGGGTACACTGAGGGGGAATTTAGCATGGCCAGTCCACCTAATCAGCACGTCTTTCTGACTGTGAGAGGAAACCAGAGCACCCGGAGGAAATCCACGCAGACATGGGGAGAGCGTGCAGACTCCGCACAGACAGTGACCCAAGCCAGGAATTGAGCCTGGGTCTCTGGTGCTGTGAGGTAGCAATGCTAACCACTGTGCCACCGTGCGACTGTGCCAAAGAGTTGCACGCAGGGAAATTCTCCTGGCTCTCCTGCCACAGGAATCATAGTGGGTGAGGCACAAAATTTGGGCGGCACAGTAGCACAGTGGTCAACACTGCTGCTTCACAGCTCTAGGGTCCTGGGTTCGATTCCCGGCTCGGGTCACTGTCTGTGTGGAGTTTGCACGTTCCCCCTGTGTCTGTGTGGGTTTCTTCTGGTTTCCTCCCACAGTTCAAGGAGGTGTGGGTTAGGTTGATTGGCCATGCTAAGAAATTGCCCCTTAGTGTCCAGGGATTAGTGGGGATGATATGGGGGTAGGACCTGGGTGGGATTGTGTTCAGTGCAGACTCGATGGGCCGAAGGGCTTCTTTCTGCACAGTAGGATTCTATGATTCTATAAAATTTGGCAGACAATGAGCTCGGGTGAGAATATTCAGGCTTTTTTTATTCGTTCATACGATGTAGCAGTCGATGATTGGGCTGGCATTTATTGTCCGCTCCTGAGAGCTTTAAGAGTCAACCACATTGCTGTGGGTCTGGAGTCACACGTAGGCCCGCCCAGATAAAGACAGCAGATTTCCTTCCCTAAGGGACATTAGTGAACCAAATGGATTGTTTTTTGTGGCAATCGACAATGGTTTCATGATCATCAGTAGACTTGTAATTCCAATTTTTTTTATTGAATTCAAACTTCACCAGCTACCATGGTGGGATTCGAACCCAGGTCCCCAGAGCATTACTCTGGATCCCTGGATTACTAGTCTAGTGGCAACACGACTGTGCCACCACCTCCCCTCTGGGATGTGCTTGGCCGTAGAATCCAGCCCCAGATTTTCTTATAAAGCCAGTCCCGGAAATAAGCAACATTAGCCCCTAAAATATGCCGTGACTGCGGTTAATCATCTAACTTCTTGCAGTAATCTATTTGCTAGTTGATATTTAGTGTATTTAGTCTAATTTAGCGTGCGGTTAATCATTGACTCATAAAGCCGTTGAGGTTTACGGTATGGAAATAAGCACTTCAGCTGAACTTGCCCAATTTTTACCACTAAGCTATTCCCAATTGCCCATGTTTGGACAAATCCCTCTATACCCTTCTCACCCATGAAACTGTCCACATGCCTTTTAAAAGACACACCCATTGCAATCCTGGATAACCTTCTTCACTGTCCACTATGCCATCATTCTTGCTGTCATCTGCAAACTTACTAATCATGCCTCCTATATTCTCATCCAAATCATTAATATAAATGACAAACAGTGGATCCAGCGCCAATCCCTGAGGCACACCGCTGGTCACAGGCCTCCAGTTTGAAAAACAGTCCATTACAACACCCTCTGTCTTCTGTCATCAAACCAATTTTGTACGCAATTAGCTACCTCACACTTAGTCCTGTGAAATTTAACCTACCAGGTGGGACCTTGTTAAAGGCCTTACTGAAGGCAATGTAGACAATGTCGGCTGCACTGCCCTCATCTACCTTCTTGGTTACCCCTTCAAAAACTCAATCAAATCTTGAGCCATTATGACTGTCCCTAATCAGTCCTTGCCTCTCTAAATACCTGTAAATCCTGTCTCTCAGAATACCTTCTAACAACTTACCCACTACAGATGTGACGCTCACCAGCATATAGTTCTTAGGTTTTTCCCTTCTTAAACAAAGGCACAACAGTTGCCGTCCTCCAATCTTCAGGCGCCTCATCTGTGACTATCGATGATTCAAATATCTCTGCTCGGGAACCCCAATTTCCTCCCTAGCCTTGCATTATGTCCTGGGCAACGCTTCATCAGGTCCCGGGGATTTATCTATCTTGATGCACTTTAAGATTTCCAGCACCTCCTTCTCTGTAATATATACACTGCCCAAGTCATCACAATTTATTTCCCCAATTTCCCTAACATTCATGCCTTTCTCCACAGTGAATACTGATGAGAAATATTCATTTAGGATCTCACCCATCTCTTGTGGATCCGCACATAGATGACCTTGTTGACCCTTAGGAAGCCCTACTCTCTCCTTAGTTTTGCCCTTTATGTATTTGTAAAAGTTCTTTGGATTCTCCTTAGCATTATCTGTCAAAGCAGTTTCGTGTCCACTTTTTGCCCTCCTAACTTTTGCCCTCTTAACTCTACTCTGACACCTTCTATAATACTCTTTAAGGGATCCATTTCATCCTAGCTGCCTGTGCATGGCATAATGCCTCCTTCTTTTTGACCAAGGCATCAATATCGCGAGTCATCCAGGGTCCCCTACTTCTTCCAGCCTTGCCATTCACTCTAAAAGGAGTCTCATGGTGGCACAGTGGTTAGCACTTCTGCTTCACAGTGCCAGGGGACCTGGGTTTGATTCCTGGCTTGGGTCACTGTCTGTGTGGAGTCTGCATGTTCTCTCCCTGTCAGCGTGGGTTTTCTCTGGTTGGTCCAGTTTCCCCCCCAGCAATCTGAAAGATATGCTGGTTGTCCGTGCTAAATTCTCCCTCAGTGTACCTGAACAGCTGCCAGAGTGTGGCGACTTGGGGGTTTTCACAGTAACTTCATTGCAGTGTTAATGTAAGCCTACTTGTGACTAATACTTAAACAAATTTCTGCACCACTTATCTCTGCTGTACCTCTCCTCTTGTCCTGGGTATCCTCTGCTGCATTGGCCACGTGAGTAGTTTGCATGGATGAAAATAGACATGGGTAAGGCACTAGATCGAACCACAGGTGCATGATTGTCCAACCAAGACTCAACATCCTCTGATTTTGACTGCACAGATTTACCTCAGGAATGACTGTACTGTGACTGGGATGCATTTCAGATTGAGTCTTTGGCAATATCACTCAGGGACGATTATGGAAACAAAATTATTCCAAACCAACATCTCAAAATGTAGCAGTAGTCAGTTTTGAAATTCCTTTCTACTGAAGCCCACACAGCTTCACATCCTCTTTTTGGGGATTCGTTTCTTCATTTCACTATTGCTTTTTCCTGGTTCAACGTTAAAAACCTTTGCAAAATTTTCCATTAACTGATGTTAATTAACTGATTTTTCATTAACTCCAAAGATGTGCGTGTTAGGTGAACTGGCCATGGTAAATTACCTCTCCTCTTAGTTTCCCAAAACTGGGAAGGCCATGGCCTAGTGGTATTATCACTAGGCTATTAATCTGGAAGCTCAGCTAACATTCTGGGGACCAGGGTTCAAATCCCACCACAGCAGATAGTGGAATTTGAATTCAATAAAAAATATCTGGAATGAAGAATCTACTGATGACCATGAAATTATTGTTGACTGTTGGAAAAATCCACCTGGTTCACTAATGTCCTCTCGGGAAGGAAATCTGCCGTCCTTACCTGGTCTGGCCTACATGTGACTCCAGAACCACAACAATGTGGTTGGCTCTCAACTGCCCTCAGACAACTAGGGATGGGCAATAAGTGCTGGCCAGCCAGCGATGCCCATGTCCCACGAATCCATTAAAAAAAATGTGTAGGTTACATGGATAAGCCATGGGAAATGTGTGGGGTTAAGGGGAAAGGGCATGGATTTGGGCCTGGGTAAGATGCTCTGTTGGAGAACTAGTGCAAGCTCGATGGGCCGAATGGTTTCCTCTGCACTATAGGGATTCTACCTTTCTATATTTTTATGCATTGCCAACCAGTGTAAAACAAATCAGCTTCCAATTTGTTACGAGTCCACTTTGTGTTGCTAGCATAGAGCAGTTTTATCTCCACCTTCCGCAAACCTGGCAGCAGCTCCCCTTTTCTTCTATTAATGCTTTATTCATTAAGATCAAATTCTTTAGTCAGTTGTTGGAGCAGAGTCACGCGCCCTCTTGCTTATTCTTTTTCACAAAGAAAAATCAAAGCAGAAAGTTTGAGAATGGCCGTGGCCCTGTGACCACAGGCTATCAGATGACTCAAAATCATCTTGAACCATCTGAGAAGGCTTTACTGTGGTGTGCTTTGGAGAACAGGCTGAAATACTGCTGTACCCTCAGCTTCAATTAGGGGATTGGAAGCATTTTCAAGGCAGATGCATATTCGTGGCTTCATCGTGGAGTTTTTCTTCTTGGATAAACCAATTGGCTTCTGTAGGAATTTAGACCTCAAGGCAGGAATAGGGAAGAGTCTGGCACTCACTAAGCTGCAATTTCCCTTCGAGAACCCACACCATCACCAGCCCCTTCATTGGTGGAAACTTGCCACCTTCAGAGATCTAAAGGTCGATTGGCACCATCCCTCCCACACAACATGACAAACAAATGCAAAGAAAACAGTAAGAGAAATCTCTCTTCCCCTCTCGCGACCTCATCAGGCATTTTATTTTTCTCCCGAAATGGTAACATTAGCAGTTTGCGTTGGACTGCTCTCTCCAGGTATCCATGATATGGAGATTCTGGTGTTGGACTAGGGTGGGCATGGCAAGAAGTCTCACCCGAGTGGCCACTCACCTGATGAAGGAGCAGCGCTCCGAAAGCTCGTGATTCCAAATAAACCTGTTGGACGTTAACCTGGTGTTGTGGGACTTCTTACCATGTCCTTTCTCGGTGTGGAAGACATCAACATTTTGAAAGGAAGGGAAAAACCTTGTGGAAACACCAAACTATCCTCACTGGGGATGTGAAGGGATAACTGGGCAAATACCTGCACAACTCTATCTAAGCAATCTACTGTGGCACAGTGGTTAGCACTGCTGCCTCACAGTGCCAGGGATCCAGGTTTGATTCCTGGCTTGGGTCACTGTCTGTGTGGAGTCTACACATTCTCCCTGTCTGTATGGGTTTCCTCTGGGTGCCCCGGTTTCCTCTCACAGTTGGAAAGACGTGCTGGTTAGATGCAGTGAGCATGGTAAATTCTCCCTCAGTGTACCCGAACAGGCACTGGAGTGTGGCGACTAGGGGATTTTCACAGTAACTTCATTGCAGTGTTAATGTGAGCCTACTTGTGACAGTAATCAATAAACTTTAACCTAAATTGGGAACTTGACCCTATCGGTATTAGAACTGAGGAACATAGAAAGATTAATGCACAGAAAGAGGCCAAACACTTTGCTCTATCCTTGCTGGTTGGGAAATGTTCATTCAATTTATTCCCACCTTCCAGTTCCTGACCTGTAGTCTGACAGCTTCTGGAAACTCAACTGCCTATCCAGGACCCGAATTCTACCCTTCCCTCCTGGAGGGCTTGTCGACAGTGAGTGAGTGTGAGATATCACCACCTCCATGGAATTTTACACCGGATCGGGCAAGTTCTCTGACAGCCCACCTGCGCTTTCCCCTTCTGAGGCCCTTACATAGCGAATTATTGACCACTTAAAGGTCATTTCCCATCCAGCCTCTATCTATAGGCTGGCAGGAGGAGTTATTAGATATGGTGAAAGTCTAAAATAACCCGGTTTAGGCC
Organism: Carcharhinus amblyrhynchos; assembly: GCF_965287045.1. Lineage (NCBI taxonomy): Eukaryota > Metazoa > Chordata > Chondrichthyes > Carcharhiniformes > Carcharhinidae > Carcharhinus > Carcharhinus amblyrhynchos. The sequence continues at coordinate 6,837,828 of NC_137329.1, read as the reverse complement.
TTGGAGGCTCCAATGGAACCTTCTTTTTAACATTGCGTATCCTCCCACCTCCCCCCTCAGTCTCTATCCAGTGTAACATTAGTGTATCTTTAAGAGATTTTGGAAAAAAATCATGTTGTCTGCAGTTGTAAGCGGACCTTTTCAGTTTTTTATTTCTCATTGTTGCGGGACTGTCTGGAGGAGTCCTTTTATTGTTCCTTCAGTGGCATACATGGAGTTTTGTTTATTTTTACTCTGGGTCTCAGGTCCTTTCTGGGATTGTTTTAAGGCCCTTCATTGCTAGGTGGATGACTGGTTGGCAGGTCATGTGTTTTGGACAGATTTTTTTTAACCTTCCGAGTGAATTTAAGATTTCATTTTTCTGTTTGGCTATTGGCTGCAGTTTAAGTTCAATTTAGAACATAGAACATAGAACATTACAGCGCAGAACAGGCCCTTCGGCTCACGATGTTGCGCCGACCAGTTTTTTTAAAAAAAACACTGACCCACTAATCTAAACCAATCCCTTTTCGTCCATAAACCTATCCACAAATCTCTTAAACGCCCCCAAACTAGGCGCATTTACAACCGCAGCAGGCAGGGCATTCCAATCCCTCACCACCCTCTGGGTAAAGAACCTACCCCTGACATCCGTCCTATAACTACCACCCCTTAATTTAAAGCCATGCCCCCTCGTGCTAGCATTCTCCATCCGAGGAAAAAGGCTATCACTATCCACCCTATCTAAACCTCTAATCATCTTATATGTTTCAATAAGATCCCCTCTTAGCCTCCTTCTTTCCAGCGAAAACAACCCCAAATCCCTCAGTCTCTCCTCATATGACCTCCCCTCCGTACCAGGCAACATCCTGGTAAACCTCCTCTGCACCCTCTCCAAAGCCTCCACGTCCTTCCTGTAATGTGGGGACCAGAACTGCACACAGTACTCCAAGTGCGGCCGCACCAGAGTTGTGTACAGTTGCAACATAACGCTGCGACTCCTAAATTCAATCCCCCTACCAATAAACGCCAAGACACCGTATCCTTCTTAACTTAATTTAGAAGGGAGTGGACATCAGACTGAAAGTAATGTTTCTCTCACTCCCTGGTGTTCTGGGAAGCTGTTCTGACTTCAGACTGTTCCAGGTAGATCCACAGAGCTGCTCAGAGTTACAAGGCTGAGAAGCCAGGGTTTCAATTCTCCAACCAAGGAAACCAGTTCTAGTATCACGTGAGCCTTTGCTGTGTTAAACCTGTGAAAATTTTCCCCACAAAAAGTAACTAGGACCCATGTGGCTATCCAGGGTCGCACTTTTTATTTGGGGGAATTGAGACAAATGAAAGGTGAAATTGTTTAATGAGTAAACGAGTAAACAGAGTGGGCGTCTGATGGAGGATGGAGGTGCAGTGGGATTGGATCTCATGGTGAGGAGGAGGAGGAGGGGGTTAGGACCAGGGAACTGGAAATTGTTGAAATGATGTAAGGCATCAGAAGGATCCTGAATTTAAGGTGGGGAGAGACTGGATAAAGGGGTAAAAAATAAAGTTAAGATGGGAGGAAGAACGTGCAGTGGGGGCAGGAGAATTCTGAAATGATGAGTCTGCTAGGATGATGGATTCGGGGAAGGAATTGGGCTGTCCAGGAGGGGTCTATGAGGTTGGAGACTGTGGATGGAAGATCTCTGGGGGTGATGAGGTCATGACAATCCTGGAAACAATGGCTTGATGTTTGATGGTGAGGTCATGGTCCAGGGGGAGGTAGGTGGAAGTATCTAAGACTTGATGCTTAGCCTCTGTGAGGTAGGGATCAGTGGGACATAAGCAACAGCACCACCCTTGTCAGCAGGTTTGATTGAGTTAACCTGAATCCTACCCCACTAAGGGAAATATACAGTAAGAATAACCTGAGCTGTACCTGATCTGCCTACTATCAGTGCTGACATCGAGTTTGCCTTGTGCAAGAACTATAGAATCCCTACAGTGCAGAAGAGGCCATTCGGTCCATTGACTCTATACTGACTCTCTGACAAAGTATCTTATCCAGGCCTTCTCCCCACCCCCATCCTCGTAACCCCACACATTTCCCAAGGTCAATCCACCTAACCTACACACCTCTGGAGTGTGGGAAGAAACCGGAGCACCCAGAGAAAACTCAAGCAGATATGGGGAGAATGCGTGAACTCCACACAGACAGTGACCCAAGGCTAGAATTGAACCTTGGTACTGGCGCCATGAGGCAGCAGTGCTAACCACTGTGCCACTGTGCCGTTCCGATAAAATGTGTTATGATGAGTTTACAGCCTGCTTTACATCTCATGTTTGAATGTTTGTTCTGCTGGCATCAATTGGATAAGATGTAAAAATCAAAAACCATGATCACCCATTTTAGACAAGCGCATAAAGTCAAGATCTGCCCTCAGTGTTTAAGATTGGAATGGCAGGGTGGTACAGTGGTTAGCACTATAGCCTCACAGTGACAGAGAGCCAGGTTCGATTCCCGGCTTGGGTCACTGTCTTTGCGGAGTCAGTATTCTCCCTGTGTCTGCGTGGGTTTCCTCTGGGTGCTCTGGTTTCCTCCCACAGTCTGAAAGATGTGCTGGCTAGGTGCATTGGCCATGCTAATTTCTTTCTCAGTGTGCCCGGACAGGCGCCGGAGTGTGGCAACTAGGGGATATTCACAGTAACTTTATTGCAGTGTTAATGTAAGCCTGCTTGTGACACTAATAAATAAACCAAATTACAATTGGGCAAATGTTAAATTTCCCTTGTGTTATTATCCCTCAGCTTGTCACAAACAACAAGTAGAACAGACGCAGTGCAGTTCAGATCCGTCAATAAACCAATATTGTAACATTGAGGCCAAGCTCCTTACCATTACTATGTATGAAGATTATTTTTGTGCCTGTGTATAGCAGAATCCTAAATGTGTTTTCAAGGAAAAGACTAATGATTTGTGCAGTTAATGGACAGATGAAACTTTTATCTCCTATTTTGATGCCTGTAGTTTATTAACACGGGAGCTGTTTGTGTGAATTTACAGGGTTTTAGAAAATATTGCTCGTCCCTCTAGCTAATAAAAGATTGCCGCCATGATTTATGCAGCATTTCCCTTTGATCTTGAAATTAACACTGTATAATTTTATGTACATTTTGTTTAAATATTAAAACAAAGCAAAGTCAGAAGCTGCTGTGTCGAACTCAGTGACAGACACTACTTCTTCCTGTCAGCATATTTGGCTGATCCAATGCTTAAAACATGTTGTGACAGGTGTTTTATTCACACTTTCAGCGCCTGAAACTTTACCAAAAATCTATCAAAATTCCAAGGATCTGTCTGCCAATTCAGCAGCACATGGACATTGAGACCTGCTGTTTAATAACGGTGCAGTTTCCACTTCAGTTTCTGGCAAGTTCTTAACGAGACAATGATTAATTCTCATGCAAAAAAAGAGCTTGCTTCTTTATAATATGCAACACTGGTCGAAAATTCGAAATACCTACCAGTGAAAAGTCACAGCATACCACGTTAAAAGTTCAAGTTTATTTATTAGTCACAAGTAGGCTTACATTAATTTTGCAATGAAGTTACTGCGAAAATCTCCTAGTTGCCACAGTGGGGCACCTGTTCGGGTACACTGAGGGAGAATTTAGCATGGCCAACGCCCCTAACCAGCACAGTCTGTAAGAGGAAACTGGATCACCCAGAGGAAACCCACACACAGACAACGACCCAAGCCAGGAATCGAACCCAGGTCCCTACCACTGTGGGGCAGCAGTGCTAACCACTGCGCCGCATGTTTATTTCACACAGAGATATCTAATTATGAGGATGTTTGATGATAGAAAATATTTAGGTTGATTAACGTTTGCGAAAAGAAGTGTTAAAGGTTCACATGATTGTTACTTCAAAAGGCTAGGGGCCTTGGGACACTTGGGACTCGAGAGGGTAAGTCTCATTTAGCCCAGTGGAGTGGGGACAGCCTCTGGCCCTGTTTTAATTCGTTTGGTTTAGTTCAGACTGCTAAATTCTGGATAGCGGGCATGTACCTTCTGTCTGCCCTTCCGCTGCTGACTGACAGAACACTCGAACTTGCCTCGGAAATTCCTCCTTTTATGGCCTTGAAAAATCCGAGCAGAACTAATGTAGGATTTGACCTGGAATGAGGTGTCTGGAGGATTCAAATCTTCCTTAAGAAGTCAGTCCCACAGAGATTTTCTATCACCATCTGGCTGCAGCAGAACACAAGGATTGACTAAGAATATAACCTGTTTTGGGATTTCCTGGACTTGCTCAACCTTAATAAGATGCACTAATATCACGAGCAGGCTGTAAATCCATCATGTCACATTTTATTGGGTGGCACGGTGGCACAGTGGTTAGCGCTGCTGCCTCACAGCAGCAGGGACCCGGGTTCAGTTCCAGTCTTGGGTGACTCTGTGTGTGGAGACTGTACAGTCACCCCCGTGTCTACGTGGGTTTCCTCCGGGTGCTCCGGTTCCCTTCCATTGTCCAAAGATGTGCAGATTAGGCGGATTGGCTGTGCTAAATTGCCCCTGAGATGTGTAGGTCAGGGGGATTAGCAGGGTAAATAATGGGGGGAAAGAAGTACTGCAGATGCTGGAATCTGAAACCAAAGCAGAAAATGCTGGAAGAGCTCGGCAGATTTGACAGCACCTGTGGAGAGAGAATAGAGCCAACATTCTGAGTCTGGATGATCCTTTGTCAGGGCTGAATACTTGGGGTTAATGTGGATAGGGCCTGGGCTAGGCGTGGACAGTTGGTGCAGACTCGATGGGCTGAGTGGCCTCCTTTTGTACTGTAGGGATTTTGTTGTACGTATCATTGCCGAGTGAAATGCAGGGGCCCCAAGCTGCATACATTTCCACGGGGCTCTATGTAAAGCAAGTATAAGCCCTCACATGCTGGGATCCTGGAACAGAGTTGCTAAAATTTCATATTCAATCTCGCTGGACTGAGGGAGACAAGGTTCGCGGCTAGCAACCATAAATCGTCTCTCATTCCGCGATGACAAGTATTTCTGTTATTTCTATGAGCCTCTGAGGATCAAAGTTGAAGAATCCTTATGTTGCCATGAACAGGAGAAGCCACATGACCCCGTTCACGGCCTAACATTTCTTTGGCTTTCACCCACCCCAAGAGCACCTGTTACGACATAACAACTGGAACAAAGAATTATACAGCTCAAAGATTAAATAATTATTTCTCCGTGCCACTTCTCAAAGTCGGAGTCAGTAACATTTATTTTGTCCTAATATGACAGGCCCTGACTTGGAACCTTAAAGAATTGGCTTTTGGTGACCTGAAGCAGACTGCAGGGGCCACCGGTAACCCAACAGGAATTCAGAGCGGCAATTTGTTACCGGGAAAACTCAACAAAAGCACCTCAGAAACTCAGTACATGCAGGAAAACAAAGCTGTCGCAAAGCAGGAGGAATGCGATGTGTGCGTGTTTTTAAAATACGACCCGCTGTGATAAGCAAGTCCGACGTTTTGCCCCCTTTTTCCTGCCTAATTCCGCCCTGGTCTGTGTGGAGCCAAAATGGATCCATTTGAAAATGGGTCACAGCTGTAAAAATGTTGCCTTGAGAAATGGAGAAGAAAGTCGGATAAACGTCTAGCTAAGGACGGGATCGAAGGTTACAGAAGGGAATGAAGGGAGGAATCCTCAAATACTCCAGGCATTGTGGTGTTTCCCGCTGTGTGTGGAGACGCGAGCTATGGCTAGCACTTGGCTAATTTTCAATAATGGGACATTTATAGACTCTCCGACAAAGCATCTGACCCAGGCCCTATTCCCCCCTAACCCCATATACTTACCCTGCTAATCCTACTGAGGTGCAATCTAATATTGCTAATCGACCTTACCCACACATCTTTAGACTGTGGGAAGAAACCGGAGCACCTGGAGGAAACCCACACAGACATGGGGAGAACGTGCCAACTCCACACTGGCAGTGACCCAAAGCTGGAAATGAACACAGGCCCCTGGAACTATTAGGCAGCAGTGTGCCACCGTGCCACACCTACATTTTGTGTGGAGAGTTTGGTGCCTGTCAATAGAATTTGTAGACCTTTTCCATTGATGAACACATTTCAGCTACAATCCATTCAGGGTTGATATTTATATGTGCTCTTAAGAATTGAAGAATATAGGGGATTGGAGCAAAAGAAGCAATGAATCTCTTGGCCTGCTCTGCCATCCAATAGGATCATGGCTGTTTTTTGTCTTAACTCCACTTTCTCAGCCTGCCCCCATCTCTACTGACTCCCTATAAACCCAAACTCTGTCCGGTCTGGGATTTTATTTTGGTGCTGGGCTTTCCAACCCACTTTGTGTCAGGAATAGTCAATGATTTTCCAAGGAATGGCCAATCAGTGGCCAGAGGCCAAGCTCAACATTTAACTAAGGAGAACAGGCATGATCCCCAATGCTGGAGAAGCCATTGGACGCCAGCACTGAGAGAGTGCCAGCCTGCCATTGACTCGGAGAGAGAGATAAGGAGCCTCAAGTTGTAGCCACCCTCTAAACAGCCACCAGCCCCATTATGGATGGAGAGAGTTCTCTCTTATAACAATATTTCTGCATGGGTTGAGGTGGGGAGTGGAACACCCCCATCCCCCAAGCCAGTCTGCTATCAAAAGGTTCACTCCCAGTCCACTGGCCATGTTTTGGTCTCCGCAATGGAAGTTCCATTCAGTGTGGGGAAACGGACCCCACACTGAATTGCTTCAGATCATGAAGGATCCAAACATTGGTTTTTAATTCTTGCTAATGCACAGCAAGACTGGGGAACTCATGTTGAACAGAATGGTACGCAGGACGGTACACCATGAAGTGCATCGAGTGGGTTGCTACTATCCACAGAATGGACAATAGACAATACCACATCAGATGGCGACTCCAGCAGCTCACAGAGTGAAACATTCAGCAGCAGCTGCTGCCTCTGTAATCCAATCCCACATGTGTGAACATTTGTTATTGTACTTGGCCTGCATCACCAGCAAGTGTTGTCCTAAGCTTCAGAGTTCCCTCGTCAGCCAAACTGCCTTCAGCGAGGCACAATTGGAGGGCGCAGCAGCCGCCCTGATGTCCAAATCCAATGGACAGAGCAAACTTGCCACTTTCTGCTCAATCCGAGGCCAGCCTCACCTGCAGCCTCAAGTTGTAGCCACCCTCTAAACAGTCACCAGCCCCATTGTGGAGGGGGAGAGCTCTTTCTTATAACAATATTTCTGCATGAGTTGGGAAGGGGGGAGGAATGCTGGAACACCCCCATCCCCCAAGCCAGTCTGCTATCAAAAGCTTCACTCCCAGTCCACTGGCCATGACAACACAAACGGAATGTGCCTGTTGTCTGCTGGCCGCCCACCTTCAGCACTCTCCATTTTTATCTTCTTTGGCAGCCCCTCAGAGTCGAGGATGCCTGATTCCGGTCAGGAATGCTTTGCATTTGCAGTCAAGAAGACCCTGGATCTCCTCATTGCTCGATCTTTCTTGGTGCTCAGCAGAAATTTATTCCGATGGTCAAAAAGGATAGTAGGAGGAGAGGTAATAAGCCGTGGATAACGAAGGAGGTGAAGGAAAGTGTTAAACTAAAGGCGGAGGAATTTAGAGTAGCTAAGAGTAGTGGGCGAGAAGAGGATTGGGAGAGGTTTAAATGTCAACAAAGATTGACAAAGAAGTTGATAAAGGAGGGTAGGAGAAACTATGAAGCTGGGCTAGCGCTTAATATAAAAAAGGATAGCAAGAGTTTTTATAAATATATAAGAAGGAAGAGGCTGGCTAGGGTGAACGTTGGTCCTTTAGAGGATGAGAAAGGGGACCTAGTGGTAGGGGATGGGGATATGGCTAAGGTATTGAGTAACTTTTTTGTTTTTGTCTTCACGGAGGAGGACGTGAATAATTTGCTGGGTGTTAGCGATGGAAAGGTGGTAGGACTGGAGGGTCTTAATGACGTTACTGTTACTAGAGAGGCGGTGCTCGACAGACTGGAGGGGCTGATTGTGGACAAGTCCCCAGGACCGGATGGAATGCATCCGAGAGTCCTGAAAGAAATGGCGGAGGTGATAGTGGATGCCTTGGTGGTTATTTTCCAGACGTCGCTGGATTCCTGGGAAGTGCCGGATGATTGGAAAACGGCTAATGTTACGCCGTTGTTTAAGAAGGGTGCCAGGCAAAAGGCGGGGAATTATAGGCCGGTTAGTTTAACGTCTGTGGTAGGTAAAATGTTAGAATCTGTCATTAAGGAGGAAATTGCGAGGCATCTTGAAGGGAATTGCTTGATAGAGCAGACGCAGCACGGTTTCATTAAAGGGAAGTCGTGTCTGACAAATTTACTGGAGTTCTATGAGGATGTGTCTAGGGCGGTGGATAGAGGAGAGCCGGTGGATGTGGTCTTTCTAGATTTTCAGAAGGCGTTTGACAAAGTACCTCACAAGAGGTTATTGCAGAAGGTCGAGGGACATGGAGTTGGGGGTAGGGTGTTAGCGTGGATAGAGGATTGGTTGTCAAATAGGAGGCAGAGAGTGGGGGTCAACGGGTGCTATTCGGATTGGCGGATGGTGACTAGTGGAGTGCCCCAGGGGTCGGTGCTGGGGCCTCAGCTTTTTACCATTTATATAGATGATCTGGAGGAGGGAACCGAGTGTAGGGTGTCGAAATTTGCTGATGACACCAAGATTGGGGGAACGGCAAATTGTGCGGAGGGTGTGGAGAGTCTGCAGAAGGATCTAGATAGGCTGGGCGAATGGGCCAGGAAATGGCAAATGGAATTTGATGTTGGCAAGTGTGAGGTGGTCCACTTTGGTAGGAAGAATGGTAGGAAGGACTATTACTTACGGGGCGAAAAACTGCAGCAGGCGACGGTGCAGAGGGACCTCGGGGTCCTTGTGCATGAGTCGCAAAAACCCAGCCTGCAGGTGCAGCAGGTGGTCAGGAAGGCAAATGGGATGCTGGCCTTCATAGCGAGGGGGGATTGAATATAAAAGTAGGGAGGTCTTGCTGCAGCTGTATAGGTGAGGCCGCAGCTGGAGTACTGTGTGCAGTTTTGGGCGCCGCACCTGCGCAAAGATATTTTGGCCTTGGAGGGAGTGCAGAGGAGGTTTACTAGGCTGATACCGGAGTTGAGGGGGTTGAGCTATGAGGAGAGGCTGAATAAACTGGGCTTGTATTCGTTAGAGTTTAGAAGAATGAGGGGAGATCTCATTGAGACGTATAAGATGATGAATGGGATGGATAGGATAGAGGTGGAGAGACTCTTCCCGCTCAAAAAAGACAGTAGGACTAGGGGGCACAGCCTCAAGATAAAAGGGGGGCGGTTTAGAACGGAGTTGAGGAGGAACTTCTTCACTCAAAGGGTGGTGAATCTCTGGAATTCTCTGCCCGTTGAAGTGGTGGAGGCTGCCTCGCTAAATATTTTTAAGACGCGGGTTGATGGGTTTTTGATAAGCGAGGGGATTAAGGGTTATGGGGAGAGGGCGGGAAAGTGGAACTGAGCAGCAACAGATCAGCCATGATCTTATTGAATGGCGGGGCAGGCTCGAAGGGCTAGATGGCCTACTCCTGCTCCTATTTCTTATGTTCTGATGTTCTTATGAGAGGCCGTGTCTCTCCTCACAGCTGCTGACTATGGTGGCCTTTAAGGTGGAGCGGGTGTTAAGGGCGCTCTGCGGCTCTGGTTCATTGCTTGGTGTCCAGTTAGCCGTGAGGCACTGACTGAGTAGCTCATTCCTCTCTGCAGCTTTGAGTCCAGTGACATTGAATCCATCTGCCGCTGCTGGTTTGGAGCTGGAACTCACTGCTGGGGGAGGTTGTGGAAGCAGATACAATAGTGACTTTTAAGGGGCATCTGGACAAGTACATAAGTGGGATGGGAATAGAGGGATTATGGTCCCCAGTAGGGTAGGGGATTTTAGTTCAGTTGGACGGTGCTGTCTCAGAGGGCCGAAGGGCCTGTTTCTGTGTTCTTTGTTCTTTGTGATGGAGATGGGAGAACGGATTAGTGTTCAGTCCAAAAGTCATTGGCTCCAGTTGTGGTGCGGGTGATGTGGACATTCTTGCAGTCCCTCAGTCAGACAATGACAGTCTATTCGATGACAGTGTTTGGAGCAGTGGTGTTGCCAGGAGGTCTTGTCCTTCAGGTGTAACAGGTTCATAATGACCAGGTCATGTTCCAGACATTTTGTCAGGAAGAGGCGTTTGTTTTCCTCATGCCTCCCCTACCTAACACACCTCCCTGTCTAATACAGCTCCCCTACCTAACATGCCTCTCCTACCTAACACACCTCCCTGTCTAATACAGCTCCCCTACCTAACATGCCTCTCCTACCTAACACACCTCCCTGTCTAATACAGCTCCCCTACCTAACATGCCTCTCCTACCTAACACACCTCCCTGTCTAATACAGCTCCCCTACCTAACATGCCTCTCCTACCTAACACACCTCCCTGACTAATACAGCTCCCCTACCTAATATGCCCCCCCATGTAACACACCTCCCCTACCTAACATGCCTCCCTCTCTAACATGCCTCCCCTATCTAACACACCTTCCCTGTGAACACTCCTTTCTAAAGGTTTATGTTCCTGCCACTCCAGCATTGATGTGGTTGAGGAAAATCAGCTGGTCTCCCTTCAGGATGTGGGGTGATGATTGGTCAAGACTGGAGTAGAACGCGTCTTTTGTGTTGTGTGCTGTGTCTGGGGTTGGGGCAGACGGAGCTGGGGCAGAACGGTACAGACCGGAGCCCCCACTGCAAACAACTTCTTCTTGCTGTCACAAACCTACTTCATGATTCAGTCCTGGATTCCACACATGCCAAAGGGAACATGTTTGTTACATGTTTAAGTGAACCATGAAGAAGAGCTGTTTGGACAAATGTCCAATATGACATAAACGAAAGATCCACGGGGACCTGGCTATCAGTGAAAAAAGATAAGAATAACCAAAACTTCCTTCATCTGCTCTCAATATGTTCTCAAGAGTCTGTGAGAGCATTGCATGAAGGGTCCGTCTAAATGAAGCAAATCATTGGTGACTGCACATGGGCTATGGGTGTAAAATGTCCTGAGTTGGCATTCCTGATTGCCATTGGACGAGAATGTGTGTAGGACGGGGTTTGACTCCAATGGCTTCATCATTGAATAATCTATCAACAACATTACCAAAATTCAAAGGATTGGATGTGTGGATAAAATAACAGAAGGTCCCAACACCTTTGTAAGTGCGAACAGTCAGCAGCACCCCTAGGAGAAGAGAAAATAATTCAATAATAGTTTATGGGATATTGGAGCGGAGGAGGAGGTTATTCAGCCCCTCGAACAAGCTCTGTCATTCAGGAATGAGAGATGACTAAATTGAAACATACAGGAGGAGGGGAAAGCGAAAAGCAAAATACAGTGGATGCTGGAATCTGAAACAAAAACAGAAAATGCGGGAAAATCTCAGCAGGTCTGACGGCATCTGTGGGGAGAGAGAATGGAGCCAATGTTTCAAATCTAGGTGACCCTTCGTCAGAGCTGAGTTTGACCGCTCTGACGAAGGGTCTTCCAGATTTGAAACATTGGCTCTACTCTCTCCCCACAGATGCCGTCAGACCTGCTGAGATTTTCCAGCATTTTCTGTTTTTGTTTCAGGATCCTGAGGGGACCTGACAGGCTGGATGTAGAGAGGATGTTCCCCCTTGCAAGAGAGACTAGAACCAGGGGACACAGTTTAAAAATAAGGGATCATCTTAAAAAAAAATTAAGATGAAGATAAGGAGGAATGTTTTTCTCTCAATGGAAAGTGAGTCTGTGGAACTATTTTCCCCAGACAGCGTTGGAGGTTGAGTTGTTGAATATATTTTATGGCAGACATGGATAAATTCTTGATGAACAAGAAATGTGTACATATCTGGTCACCGTATTATAGAAAGGGTATTATTAAACTAGAAAGAGTGCAGAAAATATTTGCTAGGATTCTACCAGGACTTGATGGTTTGAGCTATAAGGATGCTGGATAAACTGGGACTTTTTCCCCCGGAGCGTAGGAAGCTTAGGAGTGATCTTATAGAGGTCTGTAAAATAATGAGGAGCATAGATAGTCAACATCTTTTTCCCAAAAATAGGGGAATCTAAAACTAGAGGGCATAGGATTAAGGTGAGAGGTGATAGATACAAAAGGGCCCAGAGGGGAAATTTTTTCGCACAGAGGGTGGTGAGTATGTGGAACAAGCTGCCAGAGGCAGTAGTAGAGGCGGGTACAATTTTGTCTTTTAAAAAGCATTTAGCCAGTTACATGGGTCCATAAGAACATAAGAAATAGGAGCAGGAGTAGGCCATCTAGCCCTTCGAGCCTGCCCCGCCATTCAATAAGATCATGGCTGATCTGAAGTTCCCCTTTCCCGCCTGCTCCCCATAACCCTTAACTCCCCAGTCTATCAGAAATCTATCCGTCCGTGACTTAAAATGGGTATAGAGGGAAATGGGCCAAATGTAGGCAACAGGGAATAGCTTAGTGGTAAAAACTGGGCAACATGGACAAGTTGGGCCAAAGGGCCTGTTTCCTGCTGTAAAACCCTGTAACAAGAGACTCAGAGGTAGGCAGGAAAGTGGAGTTGACAATCAGATTAGCCAGAGTGGATCAGGCTCAAGGGGCCGAATGGCCTCCTTCCATTTCTAATGGTCATATGAGACCATGTCTGATGCCCTCATTGCTTGTCTCTGGATAAGCAGTATATTAATTTGCCTTTATCGTTGCTAAGAACCAGAATAACGTCACCACATTATTATAGATAAGATTTTCATCTCGTTTTGTTTCTTCCTTATTCCTACCATATACACCAACCCTGATCAACCAATGAATTACATCAAACCTACAAAGTACTTACAGATTTTAAATGCTAAGATTCAAATTCAGCGTCAAGGATTTGTCTTCTCGCCAAACCACGAATTTCAGACGCTGGCCAACATGAGTTCTATATTTGGATACGAATGCCACCCTCATTCATTCGTTACCTAAGTGGAGACAGATTAACCCAGTTACTCGCGCTCTCTCCCGCTCTCGCTGCCACACATATAAAAATTAAAACTCCTCTCAAACCCAAGGTGAGATTTCAGCGTTCAATTTCACATTTTGGCTCAATCTGTTCCTCACTGTGGAAATGTGGAACAGATCTTTCCATCGGCCCCGTGTATCTGGATTTGAAACCTTTGCTCACGGCAGCTGGAACGACACTGCAAAATTTATCACAGATAGTGCGAAATGATAGTGACTTTTTGAAGAAAAGATCCTGGCTGGAATTTTACTGTCCCGCCTGCCACAGGAATCGGAGCCAGCACGGGGTGGAGAATAGGAAGGTCTTTTAACCTTGGGCGAGGTTCTACCGTTTCGGGATGAGCGAGGCTTTAAAATCCCGCCCCCTAACTTTATTTATGATTCAAAGCAGCAACCTTACAGAGTTTGTGTTGAGGAAATGGGTTCAATGTTCAATGATAAGACCAGGAGCAGGAGCAGGTCATTTGGCCCATGGAGCCTACTCTGCCATTCAATGAGATTGTGGCTGGTTCGATATGCTAATCCTCAACTCTATTTACCCTCCTTGTCCCCATAACTCTTGATTCCCTTATTGATTAAAAATCTGTCTATCTCAGCCTTGAACATACTTAATGACCCAGCCCCTACAGCCCTCTGCGATAAAGAATTCCACAGATTCACTCACTAGGGGTGGCACGGTAGCACGGTGGTTAGCACTGTTGCCTCACAGTGCCTAGGTTAGATTATCAGCCTGGGTCACTGTCTGTGTGTAGCTTGTACATTCTCCCCATGTCTGCGTGGGTTTCCTCCGGGTGCTCCGGTTTCCTCCCACAGTCTGAAAGACATGCTGGTTAGGTGCATTGACCCGAACAGGCGCCAGAGTGTGGCAACTAGGAGAATTTTACTGTAGCTTCATTGCAGAGTTAATGTACAAACAGCAAAGAACAAAGAACAACACAGCACAGGAAACAGGCCCTTTGGCCCTACAAGCCCGCACCGCCCATTTTAACACTCAGTGAGTGCCTCATTCCAATCCTTCTACCTACTTGTAAGCCTTACTTGTGACTAATAAATAAAATTTATCCTCTGAGAGAAGAAATTCCTCCTCATCTCTGTCTTAAATGAGTGACCCCTTACTCTGAGTAGCTTCCCTCTTGTCCTGGACTCTCCCAGAGGGAGAAACAACCTCTCAGCACCTATCCTGTCAAGTCCCCCGACAATCCGTTATGTCTCAATAAGGTCGCCTCTCATTCTCCTAAAGTCCAATGAGTACAGGCCCAACCTACTCCACCTCTCCTCATAAGAAAATCCTTCCATACCCGGATCAACCCAGTGAACGTTCTCTGGACTGCCTCCAAAACCAGTATATCTTAAAAAGGGCACAATATTCCAGCTGTGGTCTAACTAGTGCTATGTATAGTTTTAGCAAGATGTAGGAGTTAGGTGGATTAGCCATGCTAAATTGCCCCTGAGTGTCAGGGGGATTAGTGGGGTAGATGCATGCGGTTATGTGGATAGGGCCTAGGTGGGATTGTTGTCGGTACAAGCTTGATGGGCCGAATGGCCTCCTTTTGCACTGTTGGAATTCTAAGATTTCCCTACTTTTATTCTCCATTCCCTTAGAAATAAAGGTCAACATTCCATTTTCCTTTCCAAGGTGCATTGACCTGAACAGGCGCTGGAATGTGGCGACTGGGGGAATTTCACAGTAATTTCATTGCAGTGTTAATGTAAGCTTACTTGTGACTAATAAATAAATTTTACTTTTTACTTGCTGAACTTGCATGCTGGCTTTTTTGTGATTTAGTGTCAAAGTTTGGACATTTACAGCCCCAGAGATTTATCCAGAATGTGGAAATCGTGTTTCTCTTAAACAGTTTGGGCTTACACTCGCTGGAGTTCAGACGGATGAGAGAGGATCCGATCGAGGTCTATAAAATTTTAAAAGGGATTGATAAAATAAACGTAGGCCAAATGTTTCCCCTTATGGGGAAATCTAGAACAAGAGGTCACAGATTGAGAGGCGATAGATTTAAAAATGAGATGAGGGGGAACTGCTTCTCTCAGAGGGGGGGTCAATTTGTGGAACTCGCTGTCCGACAGCGCGGTGGAATCTGAATCATTGAATGGTTTCAAGAAGGCGATAGATATATTTCTAATAAAAAAGGGATAAGGGGGTATGGGGAACAGGTGGGGAGGTGGATTTGAGACCAGAGAGAGATCAGCCATGAGCTGATCCCCACTCACCTGAGGAAGGAGCAGTGCTCCGAAAGCTCGTGATTCCAAATAAACCTGTTGGACTTTAACCTGGTAACGTGAGACTACTAATGAGGTGATTGAATGGCGGAGCAGGCTCAAAGGGCTGAATTTGCCTAGTTCTGCTCCTAAGTCTGATGTTCCTGTGGATAGTAGCGCTTGATAGAAAGCATCATTTAGCTCGGAGGACACCATTCAGCCCATCATGCTGTGCTGGCCCCCTGCTAATTAGTTCCAATCTTCTGCCCTGCAAGTCTTTCCTTTTTAAAATACAAATCCAATTGCCTTTTCCGCGAAGCCTTCTTCACTGGGACGGCTGAGTTGCGTTGACTCGAGCGGATTTCCCCAGCAGCACATGATCATAATTAAGAAGGAAATAAGGACAATGTTTCCATCTTTTCCAGTGAACAAATGCATTAATACTAGCAAAATTCCAGATGAACAGGAGCGGGTCTCTCATCTTTCAAGTACTGTCAGTTTAATTCAATCGAGAAGCCTTCTCTTTGGAGAAAGCAGCTGGCCCTCTGCAGTGTGCAAGCAGGTGCAGAACACTTGTGGAGCTGCCTCAGATCTCAATCACTTATCTAAACAAGGGATGTGATCGGGATTTGGCCATCCGAGTTATGAGCAATAACTTCAGTTTTACCTTCAGGTTTTTTGAATGTCAGCCAGACAGTTTTTTTTTTCAAAGGGAGACGCTGCGGTGAAAGTTTGTTGAAGTATTGTGAGGACCAGGGTGAAAATCGGAATTCTGGTCGTACGCTCGTCACGCTTTAAAGCAGCAGAATCCAACATCATTTCACCGGCCGAAGAAGCTTAAATGTTGAGTAAGACGCTGCAGAGTATTTGGTTTTGTTCACGAGTTAGTGTTTTTTAGAGCTATCAGCTGTTTATTCAAAACTGTTTAGCCCCTCAGCAGTGTAGTGTGTTTATTGAAACACTCTGTAACAGTAGCCAGCTTTGACATTAACCCATTTGTTTTGATGTCTGATTGACATTTTTAAAACAGATTTTGCCAAGTTTTCTCGTATTAGGGACTTGCACCGTCCTGCCAGCTTTATGGAGAGAGTTAAGCAATCAACCTTTTAAACAACCCGCAGGATCCCATAGAACCTTCTTTCTTATGGCATTGCCTGCGACAACACTGCAGTGTTAACAGCGGGGTGACAAGGTGGCACAGTACTCAGCATTGCTGCCTCACAGCCCCAGGGAGCCAGGTTCAATTACCAGCTTGGGTCACTGCTCTGTGGGGGGTTCCTCCCACGGTCCAAAGGCGCGCTGGTTAGGTACATTGGCCGTGCTAAATTCTCCCTCAGTGTACCCGAACAGGTGCTAAAGTGTGGCGACTAAGGGATTTTCACTGTAACTTCGTTGCAGTGTCAATGTAAGCCTACTTGTGACTAATAAATAAACTTGCTTACTGCGTTAAGGGAGGATAAGATTCCCCCGCCAGTGACAATTTGGCACTCAGCCAAATCTCCATTCATAAGATCATAAGAAATAGGGGCAGGAGTAGGCCATCTAGCCCCTCGAGCCTGCCCCGCCATTCAATAAGACCATGGTTGATCTGAAGTGTCTCAGTTCCACTTTCCCGCTTTCTCCCCATAACCCTTAATTCCCTTGTCTGTCAAAAACCTATCTACCCGTGACTTAAATATATTTAGCGAGGTAGCCTCCACCACTTCAATGGGCAGATTCAATGCAGCGGGATTGGAGAATCCCAGCCACGGGCGAGGTCGGAGGATCTGGCCTAATGCTGTGATTTGTGATATCAGCCGCTTGGCAAACTTTGGCCAGGATTTTCCATTCTCACAACCGCCACCTGCGAGAACAGAGGATTTGGTGCCCAGCCACTTCTCTGTTCACTGCAGCGGGAATGGAGAATCCCAGCCACGGATGAGGTTGGAGAATTCTGGCCTTTACACTCTTGCTTCGCTAAACAAGTTTTTGGGATGATACCAACTTCTAATTGCATTTATTTCAAACTTGCTTTTTTTTTGTACAACAGGCTATCTCAGAAAAAAAAAGTTTTAACCTGTGTCACCCCACAGCACTGTTGTTAGCGCTGTTGCCTCACAGCGCCAAGGATCCAGTTTCAATTCTGGCCTTGGGTCACTGTCTGTGTGGAGGTTGCGTGTTCTCCCTGTGTCTGTGTGGGTTTCCTCCAGATGCTCTGGTTTCCTCCTACTCTCCAAAGATGATGTGGAGTTGCCGATGTTGGACTGGGGTGGGCACAGTAAGAAGTTTCATAGCACAGGTTAACGTCCAACAGGTAGCACGAGCTTTCGGAGTGTTGCTCCTTCTTCAGATGAGGGAACTCACCTCACCTGATGAAGGAGCAGCGCTCCAAAAGCTTGTGCTACCAAATAAACTTGTTGGACTTTAACTTGTTGGATTGGGGTAGGACATTAAGAAGTCTCACAACCTGGTGTTGTGAGACTTCTTACTGTGATTCCCCAAAGATTTGAGAGTTAGGTTGATTGGCCATGCTAAATTGCCCTTTGTGTCAGGGGGACTAGCTAGGGTAAATGCATGGGGTTATGGGGATAGGGTCTGGGTGGGATCATGGTCAGTGCAGACTTGATGGGCCAAATGGCCTCCTGCACTGTATGATTCTATGATTCTAAGGAACAGCAAGCTACTTGCTAATGAAAGTGTTAATTATCACCAAAAATCTCTTAAAATCTGTTTTCTTGGAACTGAATGACCTTATCACATATCTTTCAAAGTACAAATTCTACAACTGCTATTGCTAAATTGTGGAAATTCTCTTACCATAGGATTTCTACGTCTGATCCATTTTACTTTTCTCGTGGCATGAGGCTGCGCTCTATGTTACAAACAGGCAGATGTTTCACTCCAAAATACAGATTTCTTCCCCCACAATGCACAGAATTTATGCGCAAAATATATCCTTTCATGGGGTGTGGGTGTTGCTGGCCAGGCCAGCAGTTGTTGCCCTTGAGTAGGTGATGGCGAGCCGCCTTCTTGAACCCGCTGCAGTCCGTGCAGATGCAGCCCAAGCTGGCAGGAC
This sequence comes from Carcharhinus amblyrhynchos, assembly GCF_965287045.1. Classification (NCBI taxonomy): domain Eukaryota; kingdom Metazoa; phylum Chordata; class Chondrichthyes; order Carcharhiniformes; family Carcharhinidae; genus Carcharhinus; species Carcharhinus amblyrhynchos. Next base: position 6,819,521 of record NC_137329.1, on the reverse strand, counting down.
TTTGACCCAGAGACACTGGTGTAACCATCCCATCCCACTGAGTCTGGCTGGTGAATGACTTGGAGGAGACCTTGGAGGTGGTGCTTTTCCCAGGTACCTGCTGCCCTTGTCCTCCTAGCTGGTAAAGGTTGTGGGTTTGGAAGGTGCTGTTAAAGGAGCCTTGGACAGATGCTGCAATCCTGTTCATCAGCTCCTATTAGACCAGAAACCATTCAAATTATCAGAAGATCAGGCATTATTTGTTGATGTGCTATGCATATTGATCTATAGAATCCATTGACCCTGTCTACACTTCCCACTGTCTTGGCAAAGCAGCCAGCAAAATCAAGAACGCCACGCACCCCGGACATTCTCTCTTCCACCTTCTTCCATCAGGAAAATGATACAAAAATCTGAGGTCACGTACCAACCGACTCAAGAACAGCTTTTTCCCTGCTGCCATCAGACCTTTGAATGGACTTACCTTGCATTAAGTTAATCTTTCTCTGCACCCTAGCTATGACTGTAACACTACATTCTGCACTCTCTCCTTTCCTTCTCAATGAACGGTGTGCTTTGTTTGTCTAGCGCACAAGAAGCGACACTTTTTACCGTATGTTAATACATGTGGCAATAATAAATCAAATCAAATCAAAATAGAAAGCTTTGCCAATTTGGGAGTGGCCCATATTCTGCTTTTATTTAAAATTATTTTTGAATGAATGTCATTGTAATAATTAGCTCATTAAGGGGGGTTATTTTAATTCAGTTTCAGGCTCAAATAATGGGAATGTTTTTCTTCAGTCACACAAACAGCAACTGGACAGTGAAAGGACCAGGATCACGGGCTAATATGAAGAACATATTGAGACAAAGTGAATGTGGAGCCGCTGCTGGGTTTTATTCTGCTCCGAGCTTGTATAGTCTTTCCATACCAAATGATGCATCTGCCATTCCTCTCAGGGGGTGCGGCTGATGGCTATTTTAAAATGCATTCTATAACGGGGCGTTGAGCCTTATCAGTAAGTCCAATTTCATCTTATTAAGTGTTAAACTGAAGCGTAACCATATTCCGCAGCAATATCTGAAATAGTTAATCCTTACATGTATTTAAGAAAATTGCAACCACAACTCTTAACGGACTCAGTTAGCATAGCAGCTAAGCACAACTTGCCACAATAGCACACATTAATGGTACAGTTAAAGCAGTGTTTTGTCCACGGCTACGCCCCCCAAAGCATTTTGTCAACAAGCAAGATATTTCCTCCAAGTCCCCAACATTAAGCGACACAGATGTGTGATTTCAAGGTGAAATTATGATGTCGCTTTTGGGTCTAAAGGGATTTTTTTTTAAGTTTGTTTATTCATGTCACATGTAGGCTTACATTAACACTGCAATGAAGTTACTGTGAAAATACCTAGTCGCCACACTCCATACACGTCGTATACACTGAGGGAAAATTTAGCATGGCCAATCCACCTAACTAGCATGTCTTTCTGACTGTGGGAGGAAACCCAAGCCAGCACGGGGAGAATGTGCAAACTCCACACAGGCAGGGACCCATGCCAGGAATTGAACCCAGGCCCCTGTGAGGCAGCAGTGCTAAACAATGTGCCACCGTGCTGCCCTATCGACATGGATGTGTGATTTCAGGAAGAGGATAGATATCGATCTGGTTGTTAAAGGGATCAAGAGATATGGAGGGAAGAGGGGAATCAGGATGTTGAATTTGATGATCAGCCATGAGCATAATGAATGATGGAACAGGCTCGAAGGGCTGAGTGGCCTGCTCCTTCTTCAATTTTCCATGTTTCTGTGGAATGACATGAGTTCCAGAGTTTAGGTGGTGAAGGGTCTGATTCTTATACAGGTGTTATGTGGTCAAATGTTGGCATTTCTGTGTATGACCACAATGTGCCCATTAGTGCATGGACCAGTTCTCCAGCCATCTCTGCTGGGTTGTTAGATCAAGAGGGGGAAGAGCTGACAGGATCTCCTAATGTCAGCTCGCTGGCCATTCAGTGAGTAGCTTTGTAGGTGAGTGTGGAAAAATCCCATGGGTTAGACTGACCTGACCACAAATCAAGGATCAAATCCCAAAGGAGCAGATAAAAGAGAAGGGAAAGGCATATTCTTCTTCAAGCATTAAACGCAGGCTGTGAGAGGGGGAAGAAATGAAATCCGCCGGGGAATCAGCAAACAGCTGATGTTAGCAGCTGCTGAGTCTGTGTTTATTAAGTTGTTTGGCCTTATTATGTCCCTTCCAGATAAGAAAATAGACTGCGGATGAGTAGGCACGCTGGAAAAAAAATACACCCCTTCAAAATACCATGTGAATGTGGAAGGAAAAACTCCAAGAATTTCAACCATGTGTTAGGTTTGAAAGCAGCAAGCGTCTATCTTTCTGATCTGTGCTGTTTTATGATAATTGCAAAATTCGTAAAATAGGGCAACAATAATCCATCCAATTAAACTTTTTTCTTTCATGTAGTTCTTATTTTTATTACCTTGTAAAATATAAATGCATTTTCTATGGAACCTTAATGGGTTTTTTAATAGGCCAGGATATGTTAAAGGGCATATGGTTCTGTTTTACTGGTGATACTCTTGGGGGAGGGGACAGGGGAGGAATGTCTCTTTAAGGCTGGAACCTCTCGAAGGCTCCAGAATGTGCTGGCTTGCTCCTTCGCCCCGAGAAAACTGGCGACTTTTCATTCTGCTCCTTGGGCCAAAACCTCGTGAGCGGCGGGAGAAAACTGAAAATCCGTCTCCTCGGGAATTTGATGTAAACCGATCCGGGATCATTTTGGACGGACCTTGGTTGCTGTGGCTGGAACACAGCAGGCTCACAATTGGACAAAAGCCTCCCTTTAATGTCGTCCCAGCACGACTGACATCTGGCAACTGACACGAAACTGACATGCAGGCTAAATGAAATTCCTTTGTCGAAAATTATTCCACGGGCAGTGCGAACAAATTTATTATCCAGCACCCAGCCCGGCTGCACAAATCAAACATTAACTTATGGTGAAAGATGTTCTCTGGTGCTAAGTCTTTAACTAATTCTGGTCTGGCTCGCTTGCAGTTTTTCCCAGATAGCAGATTAATATATCCTGTGTTTACATTCTGGAAGGATAATTTCACGGCTGCAAGAAAAGGTTCTGAATAATCCTGAGCCATTCACCTATATGAAGAGGTGACAATGTAAATAAATAGCACGCGTAATTGAATAGAAGTGGTTGGGTGAAAGCACATTCATCGCCTGTGAATTTTAGTTTGACCAAGCTCCCTCGCACGTGTCACCCGCTGCTTTTCGGGGCACTGGAAATCATTATTGGAAGTCTGAAGTTTATTTGTCAGTGCCACACCAACACGGCGATGAAGTTACTGTGAAAAATCTCCTAGTCGCCTCACTCCGGCGCCTGTTCGGGTACACTGAGGGAGGATTTAGCACGGCCAATGCACCCGATTCTTTTAGACTGTGGGAGGACGCATGGGGAGAACGTACAAACTCCGCACAGACAGTGACCCAAGCCTGGGATTGAATGTGGGTCCCTGGTGCTGTGAGGCAGCAGTGCTAACCATTGTGCCCCTTACAGATAGCCTGATGGTTAAAGCTAAGGTTCCACGTAGTTTTAAACCAAACAGAAAATTGTAAGTTAAATTCCGATGAACAAGTTAACTTCACTCCATTGGCCTTATTGTACCTCAGACTTGAAAGGGTAAAGTTCATATATTTTTACATGTCAACTAATATTTATCCTTCAATCAACGATAGTTTAATAGATCTTTTTGGTCATATCTGATGCTATTGTTGTGGCATCTTGCTATGCACATATTAGCTGCTGTATTTTTCTAGTTCATAGAATCATAGAATCCTACACTGCAGAAGGAGGCCATTCGGCCCATTTATTCTGCACCAGCCACAATCCTACTCAGGCCCGATCCCCATAGATCCATGCATTTATCTTAGCTAGCCCCCCTGATACTAAGCAGCAATTTAGCATGGCCAATCCACCGAACCCGCGCATCTTTGGACTGTGGGAGGAAACCGGAGCACCTGGAGGAAACCCATACAGACACGGGGAGAATGTGCAGACTCTACACAGACAGTGACTCAAACCGGGAATTGAACCCGGATCCCTGGCGCTGTGAGGTAGCAGTGCTAACCACTGTGCCGCCCCGTGCCATTATAACAGTGACTACATTTCAAAATGTTTCATTAGATTGGCATCAATTGAGGTTGTGAAGGCTCTACATAAATACAAGATGTTTTTTCTAATGTCACTGAAAAGTGGTTTTGATTCTCACTGATGCTACATATTTGTTTGAGAAATCCTGGGGTTGAGTTTGTCATCTTATTGGAAGGAACCTCACTCTGCTTCACTCAAGAGTCAGATAAGTAATTGTTTAGCTGTACAAAACTTAAACATTCCTAAAAAAAATACATTTTGTTGAAGTTTTTCATCTTGCACTCATCAGGACAATCACAAGAATTCCAATGTCAGAAGAAAGAACAATGTTGTATTGTGGGAGAGGAGAGTGCTGACTGGTTGATGAGTGGACTTGGATTAGTAAAAGGCATTGTGTTGCCCTGAAAAATGCAAACTCATGAACGGGCCTAAAGCTGTAGCTTCCAGCCCTGAAAATAACCTCAGATTACCCTGGAAGGCATCGCAAACATATGAGCAACAGGTGAAGCTAGCTGTTTCACGCTGTTACTATGCAGCAGCAACACAAATGGTTTTTGTCACTAACAGGATGCTGCCATCAAACCAAAACGATATTCTGATGGTCACACAAACGAATGATTGGGTAGATGAATTTCAGTGCTGGTGTGGTGCTGGCAATGTAGACTGTACCTCCCAAAGATTGGCTGATCACATCAAACAGCATGTCCCTTCCACTGTTCACAATGGATAAACTAGAGATTATACTCATGCTTGCTAAATTCAAAACGCAGTTTCCAACATTAGATGTGATTGTACAATACTTGCTAAATAATCCTCAGTGAGCTAAGAATTACACTGACAACCAATTTAAGATTGTTAGTTAGGCTCTAAGTTTGCATATGTGCATTAGAAGCTACACATATTAATGCAAAGGGCTCTGGTAGTTGCAGACACAATGGACAGGTACACACATTGCACCTGTTTCAGCTAAACAAAATAAGTGACAGCCATTCATTAGTTACTCCTCAGGGCAATGCAATCAGAGTCAAGCTGCCTGCTATAAATTTTCTAACAATGCTTGGCAGTTAACTGCCAGTTGCCATTAACTGGTACATTCTCCAACAATGTCTCTGTTAATCAGTCCACTTGCCAACCAATCAGCACTCTTCTCTCATGTGGCATCATGTTGGTGTTTCCCTGATATTGATATTTTTGCGATTGTCCTAATGAGTGCAAGATGAAAAGCTTTGACAAAATGTCTTTTTTCAGTCATATCCAAAATTTTACCACCTCTTTAGCATTGGTGTGTGTTGAAACCATTTCGCACCAACTTGTCAATTGTAGTGTATCATGGCCCCAAGTCCCTGTATGTTATCTTTGCATGTCTCAATGGTATCCCCCAGTTGACGGGCATGATATTGCCCATTTTCACTCACTGTGTTATTTCGAAATATTATTCTTAGTGTCATGGACGAAATATATGTGTGCTGTCTTACTGGCCTTAATCAGCTGGTGAACTGCACTTCACTAGGATATCTGAAGTTAATTTGCACAATTAAGCATAGCGCTTATGGGTGTCAACAAAAAGCTTTTAAATGAGCATTGCCATGGATTCATGGGGGTTTCTCAGGCAAGCCTATGCAGTGACCTGACCAGGGATAAGGCGTGATTGACTTTTACTGTACTGCAGGGAAAGAGCTGCATCATGGAAAAGACATTGTAAAGGGAAGGGACTCCCAACTGGAAAATAAGTTAAAATAGGAGGGCACTGCCACAGCTGAGACAGTTTATCATCAATCCAATTGACAAGCACGGAATCAGACAAGTGAAGTAATTATGCCCACTCAAGCAACACGAGTTCCTCCGAGTGGCAATAATTTCTCCATGGGTTTCAACCCTCATGTGCAGCCTTCAAAATCATCACAGTATCCTGGAACAGCAGAACGACTGTGCAGCTGGACAAGCCGGCTCCCGCAACACCTCCCCCCCACCCCCCCCCAACTACCCCTCCCCCCAACCCCAACTACCCCCCCCCCCCCAAGGCCGGCTAGAGATCTGACCATGCAACACTCACAAAGAAATATGCTTCAAATGTCCTAAATTACTGTCAGGTAGACATTGATCATTGACCCTCACCCTCATACCAACCTGTGCAGTGTGGGAGCGCAGTTTAGGATGAACCCAGTGCCGGAGATGAGAGCAGAAGGTCCAATCGAGTGACCAAAGCTCATGTGGGTTGAGGCTGGGTTGGGGAGTGTTGCGGTCAAATTTCACACACATGCCACCCACCACCTCCCCCACAACCCTGCTGGGCATAATTGGTTGGGGGGGGCGGGGAGGGCAGCAGCGGTCCCCACCATGTGTAAATGAGCATATAGGCTGAAACGAAAGTCACCGTAATCCCATCTGACCATAGACTGCTCTCCTCTGTTTCGAGGGGGGGAGAGCTGACCTGATTTAACCTGAGGGTCACCACACATCAGGCAAGAGGCAAGATTACCAAGGCAGAACTTCATGAATAACCTCAGCTGGTATGGGAATTGAACCCATACTGCTGTTGGCATCACTCTGCATCGCTAACTAGCCGTCCAGCCAACTGAGAGGCTGCAGTGCCAGGCAGTGCCTCAATCACACATGGACATCAGGAAAGAGATGATGATTTTTGTGTTTCTCTGATCATGCAGTGAGAAGATGGAAGCTGGTGTGATTGCTGCCTGCATTATTGCTTCTCGGCAAGAGGGAAGGCGGGGAAGGATGTGATGGAAGTTCCTGGCTCCCCAGAGGGATAAGTCGAGCCCTCAATACCAAGGGGCAGCACGGCATCTTCCAGATGCAGAGGACAATTCCCAGAGAGCCGTCATGCCTACGCGTCTCACTAGATCCTGGTCAGAGAATGTCGCATGAGCAAGAAACAGCATCATCGATGCCCACGCATGTCAAGGGAACTAATCACTAACTTTCTGCAGGATTTGGTGCCTTGGGAACTTGGAAAGCATCCACTGACAGTGGCACTAAGGTTACCGCCGCACTCAACCTATACAGCAGTTGTCCCTTCCAGGGCTTCACTAAGGATCTTTGTTAGATTTCACAAGCCTCCACCCACAAATGTATCTTGGAAGTCACAGACATTTTTGCCAAGACACACAATTTTGTCAATTACAACAGGGATCAGGCATGTCAGCTACACAAAGAGGCTTTACTGAGATTTTTGGATTGGCACAGGTGCAGGATGCTATTGGCTACACTCAAGTGGTTCTAAAATCTCCCTGGGACCAAAATATCCAGTAGATGAACTGCAAAGGCTTCCTTTCAAAGGTGGTATAAATGATATGCTTTGTCTGTATACCACGCAAGAAGTAACCCAATTCATGTGACAATAATAAATCAAATCAAATCAAATCTTCACAAACCCTGGAAATGCAGTTCACGACGGCTCTTGCCCAGAGGAACTAGCTGGAGGAAGGGGGCACACCCTAGTCCCTTGAGCTTTTGTACCAGGTGAACAGTCAGTCATTGTGTCTTCAGTTCTACCCAGTAGCAGCACTAAAAAGGCACAGAAGTAATTCTTATAGAGAACCAGGGAAGGTACGGTGTGAGGGGAAGTGGGACTTCTTATGGTAATGTTTCTGAGTTCCTTGCACAGAAGAAGACTGAGTTCTTCCTTTGCGATGTTACAGCTGAAGGCTAAACAGGAAAGAGTGCTCATTCTCCAACCGTATGAATGTGACTTGATGGTCAGGTGAGATGTTCCAGTTTGAAGGGTTTGACGTTTATTTGGAGGTGAATGATCAGGAGCTATGACTGTGGTGACAAAAGTAGAGAGAGGACACAGATGAGCTAGATAGTCAATGTCTTTTCCCAAAGGCAAGGAAGCCTAAAACTAGCGGGGATAGGTTTAAGGTGAGAGGGAAGAGACACAAAAAGGTCCAGAGGGACAATTTTTCACACAGCAGTGAGTGTCTGGAATGAGCTGCCAGAGGTAGTAGTAGAGACAGGTACAAATTTGTCTTTTAAGAAGCATTTAGACAGTTACATGGGTAAGATGGTAATAGAGGAATGTGCAGGCAATTGGGACCAGCTTAGTGGTTACAAAAAAAGGGGCGGCATGGACACGTTGGGCCAAAGGGCCAGTTTTCATGCTGTAAACCTCTGTGACTCTCTGATAACGAGAGGAGAAGAAGGCCCAATGATGGCCACTGAATATAGCCGGCCTTTCCCAATCGAGGATTATGAGGCTCTTACTGGTTCTGGAAATTGTGAGTGTGACCTCTGTCACTTGGACTATGAGAGAAAACACTTCACTAAACTGAACTCTGTTTCTCTCCAGAGGCCTGCTGAGTTTATGCAGCATTTTCTCTTTTCATTTCTTCATTAATTGTGTTGAATCCCCATATGCCGCGCAGCAGCTGACACTCCATGCAATGGTCCTCATGATGTTTCTTTTCTGACTTTGTCTTCTTCTGTCTTCACAATGACTACTCCATGTGATGGAGATCTCACTCACAATTCCCAGAGCCAGTAAGAGCCTCATAAACCTCAGTTGGAAAAGGCCAGCTATATTCAGTGGCCACCATTGGGTTTTCCATAGGATAAGAGCCAAGGGGGTGGAAATTCTGCCACCTGAGTCAATCATACACCAGCAAACCCTCCATTGCCCAAAGGTGCCACTGGGAGGTGACAGCACTTCACCCGCCAGAGAGCCATTGCCCACAATGCACTACAGGCCAAAGGTGAGTGACAATGAGATGGGGGCCACCGAGTCTTGAATATCTCTGACTTGAATTGGACATGCCTTCAGAAAGATCATTAGAATTAATACGCACAAAGGCCTATATGAGTACACTTACCTTGTTCTCGTCCGTGTCTGCCATTTTTCAATGGTTCTTGGAGAACATACTCCAAGGGTTACCTCAGGTAGTGATGAAACTTGATGATGTCTTGGTCACAGGAACTTGAACACTGAGTCAACCTGGAAGAGGTTATAGAATTTCTGCAGGTCAGGGTACACCTGAAAAGGGAAAAATGTGTCTTCCAAGTGCCGTCACCTCCTCAGCTATCAGGTGAATGGCAAAGGTTTTCATCTGGTGGAGGACAAGGTGAGGCCATTAAGGAGATGCCAACTCCAAGGAAAACCAGGGAATTGAAATCCTTCCTGGGTTAGTGAATTATTGAGGGAAGTTTATTTGTAATTTAGCTTCTCTGTTAGCTCGCTGCACGGTCTACTGCAAAAAAATCCAAGATTGGGGGAGTTATCACAACTGGAGACTTCACAGAATCATTGAATCATCAAATCCCACAGTACAGACGAAGACCAATCCAACCTACAGCTGTGTTAAACATCAAATTTGGTCCTCTAATTTAGTGACTCATTTTTGACCCCAAAAAGGACTTTATCTTGACATCCGATGCCTCCCATTACGGGGTTGGGCCAGTGCTGGCACATTGCTAGAGAGATGGAACAGAGAAACCCATTGTGTATGCTTCAAGAATCCTCTCGGATGCTGAGCGTAGGTATTCCCAGATTGAGGAAGAGGGATCGGCAGTCGTCTTCAGTGTTAAAAAAATTCCATCGATGTGTCTGGAGTAATCATTTCATCATAGTAACTGACCATGGACCATTGCTGGGATCTTTTAAAGAAGACAAGGCAATAGCACCCCCCAGCCCCTCTCTCGTATTGCCTCTGGCTGGATACAGCATTAGGCCTTGTTACAGATGGATTATGAAGACTTTCTAGAGCACCGCCCCGGATAATGAACACTGATGCACTGAGCTGGAAGGCCAGCTTCACCACCAGCTGTGGAAGAGAGTGTGGTGCCCAGCAATTTTAAGACACTTTGCTTGTACCTGTGAGACAAATCAAGGACGGGCTGCAAAAGGACCCAGTCCCGGATAAATTTAAAAAAAATACTGTACGGGGAATTCCAAGGACAGCCGTCAGATGAAATGAACCATTATTGGATGAAGAATGAAGATGAGCTCAATGTTAAGGATGGCACCATCCTCTGGAGTTCCCTCACCCAGAGCGACGTCTCCTTGTGGAATGACACCATGCCCCCAGGATTTCAAAGATGAAAATGTTAGCCGGGAGCTACGCAGGATGGCCTGACCTTGACTCAGACATTACTGACTTGGTTAGACATTGTGAGTGTCAGCGTTGATCTCTGCGATCAAGTTTCTGGAGCGAGGCTCGAACCCGGAATCTTCGGAACTCCAGTAGATATGGCGTCCTGCTTACGAGACGATAGATGAATTATATTTTATCACTTCTTTGTAAGCTTCAAGCGACTGAATTTAACTGGCAGTATGGAATATCCTTTGTTGCTGGCGTTGATGTTCTTTCCCCAAGCGATCACTGGCCTCACAATGAGAGATGTTTAGCGGCTGCTTTCACTGTGCAAAGATGGTGAAAGGGGTCACCTTTGGTCAACTGGAGCCCCAGTGGCAAATCCTTTTGAGATGCCTCGAGATCAAACACACATTTGTTCTCCATGTGGTAGCCACATGTGTTGAGTGTTACAGTATTTGCAGGCAATGAGGGGGTTGCGGGGGTGGGGGGGCGGTGGGGGTGGGTTGCTGGGATGGGTAGAGATAGCGCAATGTTGAGAGCACAGTTCACTGAAAGACCCAGTTTGTAGGTGAGAGAGGGAGAGAAAATATGTTAAATCAATTGAAAAATAAGTTACCAAAATAACACAAAAAATTAGAAATCTTACGCTAAAGGCTACTTTCATTTATTTTTCTGAAATTTTACACTATCTATAAGAATGAATTTCCAACGACTGGTTTGAGATCTGGTGTGGAAATCTGTACCTTCCTGCAATGATATTATTTGCCTATTTTCATACTCATCTGGGAAACATTCTAACGAGGAAATATGATATTTAATTTCTTTTTTCAGATGACATTTTGATTCTGTCAGATCTTTATGATCTATGTGTTCTTCTTGCTCTGAAGCATTGTCTAGTTCACATTAACAGGTTCACATTGACAGGTTTCGTTCCAGCCAAGTTAGTTGCAAAACATTATTTGTTCCTGTTGATGGAGAAAGACAGCAGCTGCGGCAGCAGAGGGTGGTTTTAACCTGGCTGTCTTGACCGTTAACGCCACTCCCCCCTCCCCCCAAGTAGGTCTCAGCCCAATACAACTCAGGATCAGGTCAGGAAATCTGTATTACCCTTACCCAGGGGGAGCTGGTGGTATGGTAGCAATGTCACTGGACCAGTTATCCCAAAGCCTAGGCTCACACTCTGGAGGCATATGTTCAAATCCCACGTCAGCCTATTTATTTGATGCTTGAATCGTAATCTAAGTTACCCGTTACTGTACCACCAATAAGTCTCCCAGAACCCCAGCATTTCAAATTAGAACATATTTTCCTGGTGTATAAATGTGCTATCATCTCCTACCTGACTCCATAACCTCCTCCATAGAATCCCTACAGTACAGAAGTAGGCCATTCGGCCCATCAAGTCTGCATTGACTCTCCGACAGAGCATCTTTCCTAGGCCATCGCCCACCCTACTCCTGTAACTTTACATATTTACCCCACTAACCCCCTCCTTGTGCCTCTTTTAGAATGTTTTTCCAGATTAAAGGTTGCTACAGAAATGCCAGTGTGGAGTTTGCATGTTCTCCCTCGGGGCTCCTCCTGGTTCTCCTGTTTCATAGAATCCTACGGTGCCATAGGAGGTCATTCAGCCCAACGAGTCTGTACTGACCACAATCCCACCCAGGCCCTATCCCCATAAACCCATGCATTTACCCGAGCTAGTCCACCCGACACTAAGGGCAATTTAACATGGTTAATCCACCTAACTCGCACATCTTTGGAGTGTGGGAGGAAATCGGAGCACTAAGAGGAAATCCACACAGTCACAGGGAGAATGTGGAGACTCCGCACAGAATGTTTCCTCCCACTGTCCACAGATGTGCTGGTTAGGTGGATTGACTGTGTAAATGCATAGGATAGGGCAGAAGGGAGGGCTAGGTGGGACGCTCTTTCGGAGAGTTGGTACAGATCATAGGATTCTATGGTTCTAAAAACACAACTGTTATTGTTAACTATGTTAAAGTACACATAAAAAGTTCATTATTATTCCATTCAGTTACATTTCCACTGCACCCATCAGTTATTTATCTTAATGATGTTTGTGTTTATTCTTACGGCAGTAAGATTTCTGCCAAATATTTCACTAATCGATTGGCACATACTTAGATATTAATCTGGCACAGGTTTCACTCATTATATTTTGGCATAGCTTTGTTAGCTTATCCGAACACAAATCCATATGCTGCCATTCCCATATTATAGAGTTTTATTTAGTAGTCTCAAGTAGGCTTGCGTTCAAATTGCATCCAAATTATAAATTTGGTTCAGGGTGCTAAAACTTTATCCACCCGACACTTGCAAGAGGATTTCCTACATTTTACTGACAATCTTGACATTACAACTGATAGAAAAACTGCAGTCCAGAAATTACATTGGGTGGGATTCTCCGATCCAGTCTGTGACCATCCCTCAGCAAAGGAGGACCAAGGGATTGATTAAGAAGGGGAAAATACAGTACGAAAGTAAGCTTTCAGAGGACATAAAGACTGACACTAAGGGTTTTTACAGATATGTGAAGAGGAAGAGGTTGGTGAAGACAAATGTAGGTCCCCTACAGACAGAAATGGGGGAATGTATAACAGGGGACAAAGAAATGGCCAAGCAACTGAATACACACTTTGGTTCTGTCTTCACAAAAGAGGACACAAAACAGATGCCAGAAATGTTGGAGAATGCAAAATTTGGTGAGAGGGAAGAACTGAGGGGATCAATTTTAGTCAAGAAATGGTGCTGGGAAAATTATTGGCATTGAAGGCGGATAAATCCTCAGGACCTGAAAATAAACATCCCAGAGTACTTAAGGAAGTGGCTCTAGAAATAGTGGATGCATTGGTGGTCATCTTCCAGGATTCTATAGACTCTAGGACAGTCCCTGCAGATTGGAGGGTAGCAAATGTCACTACAATATTCAAAAAGGGAAGCCAAGAGAAAATAGGGAACTGTAGACCAGTAAACTTAACATCGATAGTGGGAAAATTCTCAAATTCATTATCAAGGATTTTATAGCACAGCATTTAGAAAACAGTGGCAGGATCAGACAGAGTCAGCATGGATTTATGAAGGGGAAATAATCTTTGACAAATCTGTTGGAATTCTTTGAAGATGTAACTAGTAGAGTTGACAAGGAGGAACCAGTCGATGAGGTATATTTAGACTTTCAGAAAGCATTTGACAAAATCCCACAGAAGAGATGATCGTGCAAGATTAAAGCACATGGGATTGGGGGAAGTGTATTGAGATGGATAGAAAACTGGTTGGCAGAGGAAACAAAGAATAGGAATTAATGGGTGCTTTTCAAATTGACAGGCAGTAACTAGTGGAGTGCCACAGGGATCTGTGCTGGGACCCCAACTATTCACAATATATATTAGTGATTTGGATGAAGAAACAAAATGTAACATCTCGAAGTTTGCAGATGATACCAACTTGGGTGGGAGGGTGGACTACGGCAAAGATGCAGAGATCCTTCAGAACGTATTTAAGAGGTGGCTGGATATAGCACTTGGGGCAAATGGGATCACAGGTTATGAGGAGAAAGCAGGATTAAGCTACTGAGTTGGGCGATCGGCAACAGTCATAATGAACGGCGGAGCAGGTTCAAAGGGCGAAATGGCCTCCTCCTGCTCCTATCTTCTACGTTTCTATGCCCCGCTGCCAGTGAGAATGGAGAATTCAGCATTCCGGCCAAAACTGCATTCAAAGTTTAAGTTTATTTATCAGTGTCACAAGCAAGCTTATGTTAACACTGCGATGAAGTTACTGTGTTGCTACATTCCAGGACCTTTCCAGGTACATTGAGGGAGAATTTAGCACGATCAATGTACCTAACCAGCACATCTTTCAGACAGTGGGAGGAAACCAGATCACCCAGAGGAAACCCACGCAGGCATGGGGAGAATGTGCAGACTCTGCACACATTGCTTCAGTATCCAAGGAGTTGTAAATGCTGCGAAACACAGTGATCATTCTTATTCTGACCTTATGATGAGGGAACATCATTGATGAAAAAGCTGAAGATGGTTGGACCTAGGACACTAACCTGAGGAAAGCCTACAGTGATGTCCTGGAGCTGAGATGATTAATCTCCAACAACCACATCCATCTACCTTTGCACCAGATATAGAATCATAGAGTTCCTACAGTGCAAAAGGAGGCCATTCAGCCCGTTGAGTCTGCACTGACCACAATCCCACGTTGGCTCCGTTCCCATAACCCCATGCATTTGTCCTAGCTAGTCCCATTGATACTAAGGATCAATCATCATGGCTAATCCACATAACCTGCGCATCTTTGGACTGTGGGAGGAAACTGGAACACCAGGAGGAAACCCACGCAGACACGGGGAGAATGTGCAAACTCCATACAAACTCTACGCAGACAGTGACCCGAGGCCAGAATCGAACCCGGGTCCCTGGCACTGTGCGGCAGCAGTGCGAACCACTGTGCCACTGTGACACTTCCCACGGCACCAGAGATTCCCAGCCACGAACGAGGACGGTGGTTTTTGACCGTTGTTATTAGCATAAGCAAAGATGTAATGAGATTCCGGTTGTTTCAGCAAAGATAACCAGGCAATAAAAAGAGTGAACACTTGCATTAAAAGAATGGAAATGGGAATTTGTATGAAATGCTTTGCAGTGGCTCATCCCATCAGGAATCATTGCTGAGACTCACAAACAGCAGTGTATTGTTTGGATCAAAACAAAACACTACGGATGCTGGAATCTGAAACAGAAACACAAAATGCTGGAAAATCTCAGCGGGTCTGACAGCATCTGTGGAGAGAGAATAGAGCTGATGCTGTCAGGTCTACCAGCATTTCTGTGATTTATTTGGAAATAATCCATTCATTAAAATGACATGAGCTCCCTGGTGTCAGTGCAAAATTTACAGGTAATTCTTATACAAATCTCTCTTTTTTTTATTCATTCATGGGACACGGGTGTCGCTGGCTGGCCAGCATTTATTGCCCATCCTGACGATAGCGGTTGAGAGTCAGCCACATTGCTGTTAGTCTGGAGTCACAAGTAGGCCAGACCAGGTAAGGATGGAGGATTTCCTTCCCTAAACAAAATTAGTGAACGAGGTGGGTTTTTCCTGACAATTGACAATGGTTTCATGGTCATCAGTAGATTCTTAATTCCACATTTTTTTATATATTGAATTCAAATTCCACTATTAGCCATGACAGGATTCGAACCCGGGTCCCCAGCTGAGTTCCTGGATTAGTAGTCTAATGATAATACCACAAGGCCATAACCTCCTAATGGAAAACACAGCATGGCACCACAGTGGTTAGCACTGCTGCTTCACAGCTCCAGGGACCTGGGTTCGATTCCCGGCTCAGGTCACTGTCTGTGTGGAGCTTGCACATGCTCCTCGTGTCTGCGTGGGTTTCCTCCAGATGCTCCGGTTTCCTCCCACAGCCCAAAGATGTGTGGGTTAGGTTGGTTGGCCGTGCCAAATTGCCCCTTAGTATCCTGAGATGCGTAGGTTAGAGGGATTAGTGGGTGAAATATGTAGGGATATAGGGGTAGGGCCTGGGTGGGATTGTGGCCGGTGCAGACTCGATGGGCCGAAGGGCCTCTATCTGCACTGTAGGGCTCTATGATTCTATGAGAACTTAATCCAATTGGTTGAGATGAAAGATGAGATTGCTGTTCAACTCTTTAACTCTTGTTGTAGCCATCACACTAATTCATTCTATTTAGCACGTTATCTTTCTGCTGGTAGCTATCAGTGGGCTGTTTACTCTAGAAGGGGTGACAATGTTCTCAAATGCCTCTTAACAAACTCCACCCAAACATTACAGCTAATAATCTAATTCTCATTGGATTACGTTTCAGAAAACATGAATTATTTGTGGATAAAGAGTTTAATGAAGCAAGGATGAAGAGGTTAAATGGAAGGAGGAAGAGAGGTGATAATCAGTAGATTGTTTCCACTTGGGGTGGCACAGTGGCACGTTGACTAATATTGCTGCCTCACAGCGCCAGGGACCCAGGTTCAATTCCGGCCTCAGGTTACTGTTTGTGTGGAGTTTGCACATTCTCCCCGTGTCTGCGTGGATTTCTTCCAGTGTTCCGGTTTCTTCCCTCAGTAGGTTAATTGACAATGCTAAATTGCCCCATAGCGTCAGGAGGACTAGCAGGGTAAATACATGGGGCTAAGGGGGTAGAGTCTATGTGGGTCATGGTCGGTGTAAACTCAATGGGCTGAATGGCCTGTTCTGCACTGTAAGAATCAATAATGCACTTGTGACACTGATTTGAGTCTTAATCTGTCTTTGGACATCTCAACACCAATCCATTCAAACTTCACTGTCAATCA
This sequence comes from Carcharhinus amblyrhynchos, assembly GCF_965287045.1. Taxonomy (NCBI): domain Eukaryota; kingdom Metazoa; phylum Chordata; class Chondrichthyes; order Carcharhiniformes; family Carcharhinidae; genus Carcharhinus; species Carcharhinus amblyrhynchos. The sequence goes on along the minus strand of NC_137329.1, from coordinate 6,802,929 downwards.
AAAGGAACTTCATGTAAAATAAATAAATCAGTCAAGTCTGCGGTTGGACTTTGTTTATTGCAGAAATATTTTGAGTCGAGAAGCATCTTTACATCGATAGAATGTCGGATTGTTTGAGTCGAATTTCAAACTCACGATGAAAACAGAATTTCAGAATGTAAACCAGACCTTTCATTCAAAGATTCTTACTTCAGTTCTAATTCCATTTTTCTTTCCTTCCCCCACTTTAATTTGTGATTCTTTTTGATTTGGCTGTTTTCCTTTCTGTCTGTTCCACAACACACACACACACACACACACACATCTATCTAGAATCCCTACAGTGCAGAAAAAGGCCATTTGGCCCATCAAGGCTGCACCAACAATAATCCCACCCAGGCCCTATCCCACATACTTATCCCACTAATCTCCCTGACACTAAGGAGCAATTTAGCATGGCCAATCCACCGCACTCACACATCTTTGGAGATGCACATGTCCCTTTTTACTTTATACTTGTGGAATTGCACTCCTTCAAAAAAGTGCCTTCAAATTCTGAGTTGTCAGTGTGATCCCAAATTTCTCGCGAAGATTCGCTGCAAACCTTTGACTGGGATCTACCTGCAATGCTCCCTATGGGAGGCACACTCCCACTGCGACAGGCTGACTGTGGGCACTGCTGTCAGGCTCTAAACTAAATCATCCAGATGGGGAGTTGGGTTGCAAGTCTAGTGTCTGCAAGCCCACACACCATTCACTTCAGGGCATAAGTGCCAAGTCTGTTTACACTGCACTAATGCCATGATGGCATTGATATGGGGCTGATGGACAGTGGGCAGAATGCTTTAGGTTGATTGTATCAGTGTTTACACTGACTAAGTTTGCCTCAGAACAGAGTCCATGTCCAATGTGCAGTTCCTGTCAGTATGAACGTAACTTCAATGACATTTCAAACATGTCTTAAAGGTCTGGTCAGATACAATTTCAATGCAAGTGCGTGTTTTGTCAGAGACTGAATCTGCTGCTAAAGAGATTTAAGAACCCACTAAAAGTGCCCTGAAAAACCGTATTAAAAATTTCAATTACCTAATCCTTTCAGACTTTGCATAATTGATCAGACTCGCGTGTAAGAGACTTCCAAGTTCTGAATTTATGTCGCGAATCACACTTGCCTGCAGGCAAATTGAATAATCATGGCCACTTTCTTGGTTATATGTGGCCTCTTATAAATAACCTTTGTGAGAAAGAGTTGGTGCGTGCTTTTGGGCACAATGTTATGTTGTGAAATTTATTTTAACTCCTCTTTAATTTCAAATTGAAAAATCATTGCGTTTGTAACTTTTATTTTGGGGGAAACAAACCAACAATCAAGACTGTGAGATCCCTTGGGGCCTTTTAAATAACCTTCTGGGCTGAGCCTGGGAATTAAAACAACAGGGGACGCAAAATACCACAGAGTTCCGAAAATTAAAATCTACTCTTAATTACGGGTGATGTAAGAAAAGATTATAGCTAGGCAGCCCAACATATTCCCAAGGATTCCAAATGATAGATGTGTTTACATCCCACTGCTCACTATTGCTTGTCAGAAAGGGTGCCTTGAGTAAAAGGTTGTAATTTTGGTAGAGAGTGCTAACAAATTACTTGCCTGGATTCAGTGCTTCTCTGTGTGATCTCAACCAAGTGAAAAATAGATGAACAAATATAGTCACAACATTTGAAAAATTGCCGCTTTAACTTGTTAGCACCTTGTTAAGGCCAATCTAGAAAAGCTCCAGCAATATTACACAGCTGTGGCGGATAATTATTTTGCTTTTGGGCGGACAGACATGCTGAAGTGCACTGAGCGATAAAAAATATTGTTGAAGCATCCTCCTCATTAGGGAGTCCCTCAGGGTGACTTGCTGCCATTCTAGTTCAATGGGGGTGTGAGAACGTGGAGGTTCTGCCTCACGGGAGGCAGGCGATGCTCGGCAGGTCAGTGGATGAGTTGTTGACAGGTTTGTACACTCTCTCCCACGCCCCCATTTCGCCTCTACCCATTCCCAGCAAATGTGTTCAGTGCCTTCCTGAGAGAGCTTTCTCCATAACGGCCAGTCAGTCACAAGCCAGGGAATCCCATGAGTAGACAGGGATAAGGCTATAAGTTACAGGAGCAGAATTAGGCCATTTGGCCCATTAGGTGGAATTTTCCCCATCCTGCCTGCCAATGGGAATTGGAGCAGCTGGGAGTGGACCAGGTAAGGGTCTGTTGGCCTTGGGCAGGAGTTTCCAGCCTTGGGTCAAGGGCACCCGGAAAGTCCTGCTCATCAAGTCTGCTCCACAATTCGATCATGGTTCATATATTTCTCAACCCCATTCTCCTGCCTTTTCCCCATAATCCCTGATCGCCTTATTAATCAAGGACCTATCTATCTCTGTCTTAAAGACACATAATGACCTGGCCTCCGCAGCCTTCTGCAGCAAAGAGTTCCATAGATTCACCACCCTCTGGCTTATGAAATCCTCCCCACAGTTCTAAAGGGTTGTCCCTTTACTCTGACTCTGTGCCCTCGGTTTCCAGTCTCTCCTACGAATGGAAACATCTTCTCCACGTCCACGCTACCCAGGCATTTCAGTATTCTGTAAGTTTCAATGAGATCCTCCCTCATCCTCCTAAACTCCATTGAGTACCAACCCAGACTCCTCAAATGCTCCTCATACATCAAGCCTTCCATTTCCAGGAATATTCTCATGAACCTCCTCTGCACCCTCTCCAAGGCCAGCATGTCCTTCCATAAATACGAGGCCCAAAATTGTTCCCAATATTCCAAAGATCTTTGGCCTTTCCAGAGAAATTTTGGCCTTTCCATTGTCCTCCTGGGAGTCTCCTGCCATGATTGAGTTCCAAGTGGAGCAGTTACTGTGGGAGTCAGGTTGCAGGTGAAGTTTCCTGCCCATCACTGCAGCTGAATGAAATGACACTGAGGAACTTTCTTCCAGTGAGTGTAGATACAGCAGCCATTCTTCAATACTTATCATTAAGAGGAGGAGATGGTGGACTGTGTAATGGAGTTGTACAATTTACAGCAGCTTCTAATGACAATTCTACCATATAGGAGCAGCAATAGGCCATTCAGCCCCTTGATTCTTTTCCACCATGCTATTAAATCAAGACCATAGTGTTTAATTGTTCTGTATTCAATTATAATAGTCTGGTAACTGATCTATGCTCACTGTGCTTGATTGCTTAAACCTGGGTGCGGATTCACATGAACATTTTTTTATTCATCCATGTCACTGGCTAGTCCAGCATTTATTGCCTATTTCGAACTGCCCCTGAGAAGTTGGTGGTGAGCTGCCAACTGTCTATCACCCAATTAGTGAAACTGGTAGAGCCTAATTGATGAACTGGGCCAACCCATTGAACAGGAAATCATTGATTATCATCTTCCCCGCTGCTGTCAGACTTTAGATGGACCAACATCATATTAAGTTAATCTTTCTCTACACCCGAGCTATGACTGTAACACCACATTCTGCACTCTCTCCTTTCCATCTCAATCAATGATATGTTTCGTCTGTAGGGCGCGCAAGAAACAGTACTGTATGTTAATACATGTGACAATAATAAATCAAATCAAATTAAATGAAAATAACCGTCATTGATCCGTCCTTCCATCATAAAATAGGCAGCCTGACCGCTCATAGCCAATGAGTTTTAAAGTCTTGTTTGACTTGAGTGAGTCCTGGAACCATCAACCATCAATAACCCCAAATCGGCTCTTGGATCACCCAATGTGGACAGCCCTGAGACAGTCCCCGGGTCATTCCACGTGGATAACCCCAAGACGTCCCAGAGATCATCCTCCATGAATGGCCCTGAGCAGGTCTCTGGATCACCCACTGCAAATGGCCCTAAGTCTGATGAAGAAGTTTATTCTGCCAGACAAGCAGGGGAGGTGGTGCACCAATGCATTACACAGCAAGCCAAGTGGATAATGAAACACAGCACAGGGTCACTTTGAGCAGTTGATGCTGGAGACAATGTGACTTTCCCAGTGTCAGAACTTGACCCCAGCAAAGGTGACCCAATGAATGTTATAGGTCTGGTCCTGGAAGCAGATGAGATTGGCTACACCACGGGAGCATCTCAGGCGTTTGTGAAAGGGAGGAATCAGTTTGAATGTGAGCAGTACAGTGGACTGAGTACAGAAGACACTCCACCAGAAAGTATTTGTGGTGAGCAAGGCTTGGTGAGATGCCACTGCAGGAGTAAAACAAAGAACAAAGAACAACACAGCACGGGAAACAGGCCCTTCGGCCCAACGAGCCCGCGCCGCCGTCCCACTGTCTCAGTGTCCTATTCATGATTTTACTCTACGCCTAATGTGCGAGGATCTGGGAGGTCCAATTTAGGGACAATTTAGTACCCAATCAATCAGCCTAAAAGCACATCTTTGGGGATGTGGGAGGAAACCGGAGCACCCGGAGGAAACCCACGCAACCACGGGGAGAACGTGCAAACTCCCACAGACACAGGCCCAAATCCATGTGTCCGCACAGCAACAGAGATAGTCTCTGAGCTGTCATGTTGCCCTCGAGATGGTCCAGTTTAAGCACACTAACGACATGAAGCAATAGGCAACTCCCGAAGCAACGTCCAAGAGCAGCCCACTACAACCTGCCGCATGCATGCCCCTTGCTGGACTTAAATGCCTGTGGAGACAAAAAAATTCATTATTAAACAGGCAAAGACTGTAACATCCCTGAGGCAAAACGTATTCCCAAGCCTACAATGTTTAGTGAGGCCTACTATATCCCCCTATATGTAGCCCGCTCATGTGGCTGTCTAAGTGACTCTTAAACAACCCTAGCGTGCCTGCTTCCACCACCTTACTCGGCAGTGCATTCCACACCCCCACCACCCTTTGCGTGAAAAACTGCCCTCTAATATTTGTCTTATACCTAGCCCCCCTCACCCTAAGCCCGTGACCCCTCGTTCTATCCATTTCTAATAGCGGAAAAAGCTTACCACCATTTACTCTATCTATCCCCTTCATAATCTTATAAACCTCTATTAGATCCCCCCTCAGCCGACGTCTCTCAAGGGAAAACAGCCCAAGTTCATTCAATCTTTCCTCGTAAGACAGCCCTTCCATACCAGGCAGCATCCTGGTAAATCTCCTCTGCACTGTCTCCACGATCTCTACATCCTTCCGGTAGTACGGCGACCAGAACTGGACGCAGTACTCCAAGTGAGGCCTAACCAACGTTCTATACAACTGCAACATCAGACTCCTACTCTTATATTCTATACCTCTTCCTATGAAGGCTAACATACCATAAGCTTTCCTCATCACATTCTGCACCTGCACCGACACCTTCAGGGACTTGTGCACTTGCACCCCCAGGTCTCTCTGCGTATCTATGCTCCGGATAGTTCTACCTTTTATCGTATAACTCCCCTCCACATTATTCCGGTCAAAGTGCATCACCTCGCATTTCTCCGGATTAAATTCCATTTGCCATCTATCTGCCCAATCTACCAGCCTGTCTATGTCCTGTTGCATTGCCAGGCACTGCTCCTCAGTACCCGCCAATCCAACCATCTTAGTGTCATCAGCAAATTTGCTGATCACACCACCTACCCCCTCTTCCAAGTCATTAATATATACCACAAATAGAAGAGGTCCTAGTACCGAGCCCTGCGGCACACCACTGGTGACAGACCTCCAATTGGAAAAGGAGCCTTCCACTACTACCCGCTGTCTCCTCCTCCCAAGCCAGTTCTCCACCCATCTACATACCTGCCCTTGTATCCCATGAGCCTTCACCTTTTCTATCAGCCTACCATGAGGGACCTTGTCAAACGCCTTACTGAAATCCATATAGACGACATCAACGGCTTGTCCTTCGTCAACTGTTTTTGTCACCTCTTCAAAAAATTCCGCTAGATTCGTAAGGCACGACCTCCCTGTAACGAAGCCATGCTGCGTATCCCTGATCAGATTGCAGCGCTCCAGATGTTCATACATCCTATCCTTGAGGATCCTCTCCATTAGCTTGCCTATAACTGAAGTCAAGCTCACCGGCCTATAATTCCCTGGGTTATCCCTCTGACCCTTCTTAAACAACGGTACTACATTTGCAATCTGCCAATCCTCTGGGACCTCACCTGTGTCCAAAGAAGAGACAAAGATTTGCGTCAGAGGCCCAGCAATTTCATCCCTCACCTCCCTTAGCAGCCTGGGATAGATGCCATCAGGCCCCGGAGATTTATCCGTCTTTATACTGTCTAAAAGTCCCAACACCTCTTCCCTCGTGATGACTATTTCCCTCAACGGATCCTCAAACTCCTCAAGCACAGCACCAGACATCAGGCCGCTCTCCTGCGTGAATACCGACGCAAAGTATTCATTCAGGATCTCCCCCATTCCCCCAGGCTCCAAGCATAGTTCCCCTCCTCTGTCCCTGAGAGGACCAATCTTCCCTCTAACCATCCTTTTATTTCTAACATAGGAGTAAAATGCCTTAGGATTTTCTTTAATCCTACCCGCCAAAGCCATTTCGTGGCCCCTTTTTGCCTTTCTGATGCCCCTTTTAAGTTCTCTCCTACATTCTCTGTATTCTTCTAACGCTATCTCTGTCCTCAAATGCCTAGATCTAATGTACGCCTCCCTTTTCCTCCTGACCAGGTCCTCAATATCCCTAGTTACCCACGGCTCTCTAATCCTACCCTTCCCATCCTTCCTCTTGACCGGCACATGTCTTTCCTGCAAAGATTTTAGTTTATTTATTAGTCACAAGTAAGGCTTACATTAACACTGCAATGAAGTTACTGTGAAATACTCCTAGTGGCCACACTCTGGTGTCTGTTCAGGTCAACGCACCTAACCAGCACATCTTTCACACCGTGGGAGGAAACCAGAGCACCTGGAGGAAACCCACGCAGACACAGCGAGAACATGCAAACTCCTCACAGACAGTGTCCCAAGCCGAGAATTGAACTCAGGTCCCTAGCGCTGGGAGGCAGCAGTGCTGACCACTGTGCCACTGTGCACTACTTACCAATACAATATTCCTGCTTGAAAACAGATCTCCATGTCACAGATGCAAGTCCTGAGACACCATTGACCAATGCTGACATGTTACATGTTAAATATGTATGAATTGTATTTACGCTACTTTTGTAAGCATTAACGTATAAACTTCCTGAATGATTTTGGATTTGTTTTACTTAATCAAGAGATGTGTGTGTTGCTGGCTACACCAGCATTTATTTTCCATCCCTAATTGCCCTAGAGAAGGTGGTGGTGAGCTGCCTTCTTGAACCACTGCAGTCCATGTGGTGTAGGCACACCCATAGTGCTGTTAGGGAGGGAGTTCCAGAATTTTTACCCAGCAACAGTGAAGAAACAGCGATATATTTCCAAGTCAGGATGGTGAGTGACTTGTAGGGGGATCTCCAGGTGGTGGAGTTCCAGGTACCTGCTGCCCTTGTCCTTCTGAATGGTGGTGGGTTTGGAAGATGCTGCCTAAGGAGCCTTGGTGAGTCCCTGCAGTACATTCAGAGGATCGTACATACGGCGGCTACCGTGCATCGGTGGTGGAGGGTGTGAATGTTTGTGGAAGGAACGTTAGCGGCAAAGAGTGAAGCTTGGATGTTGAGGTACATGTGAGAGCTTGAGGGGAGTGGGAGAGGGAGGTTATTGCTGTGTCTTGTTTCCCTAACTACGTTCACAGGTTTGTGGGGCAAGGACCAAGACTGGAGAACTACAAGGTAAGCCACAACAACATCGAGTAAACACGCCCATGTGATATCGCAAGGCAAGTAACCATTTCTCTCTTTCACCTTTTCTGACTTGTTTTGAGATTGAAAGGCCAGTTAGGAAAAATTACAGAGCGAAAACTAAAGATCTGCGGTAAAATTAGAAATGAATTGAAAATCTATTGGAATAAAATAGAGATGCGTTGCCAGGTGATGTGTGGGAGCTGGTGGGCTCCATTGTCACCACATCTCTAGCAGGTATTGTTTGTCTCACAGTTAGTAAGTTTCAGCCATTGTGACCAATCAGGGAGGGGGAGAATTACCTGGACGCTGTGTTTCAACTTGAATCTGGCCAATGGTGAGGGACAGGAGGTTGTGACTCTGAGTCAGGCAGGTAGAGGGCAGAGAATGTAGTTGGATTTGTCTTCTACCCAGAAAAAAAGGTTTGGTTATCATGAGGACAGATGCCAGGGCCCTGGTTGAGACTTGTTGGGAGCAAAGTGCGAAATATTCAGACTTTAAAACAAAGGCAGGAGCTGTTGGGCTAACTGTGGATAGAACTTTCAGTCTTCAAGATTTTATTCAAGAAAGAGAGAAAGAGAGATAGAGAGTGAGAACTCGCACAGAGAGACAATAGATAGCAGCTGGTCTGGAGAGCAGAGAGGTGAAGCTTGCGAGTTCTCTGCAAGAGAGAGAACACGAGACGAAATCTCATGTTAGAGAGACGCATCTCTTGGCAATCCTAACACTCTGGAAGATTTGCCCTGGCAAAATCAGGGGCAAAGTCACCGGAGTGCATCCTATCACTGGAAATTGGTTTGGAAATTCTCCAAAAGCTGAGGGAAATGCCTTCCATTAGTCAATCAATAATTCACTGAAATTAAGAGATGTAAGCCCATTGAAAGTTGGGAGTGGCTGTAGACTGTTTGCTATGAAGACTGGAATCCTGTGCAAAAATGTATATGCATGAGTCATGGGGTAATCAGCCATGTTGAAGCATTAGTAAGGGTTAATATTGCTGTAGTTTAGAGTATTAGTTGCTTACCGGGCAATGTTGTTTCACTTGTTATACTGTGGGCGGGATTTTCCAGCCAAACTTGTCCCCTAGGCCTGAAATTCCCGCCCAAGGGGAACAGGCCTGTGCGTGATCTGCCCTCCCCCACCCCCCGGCCCACTATGATTCCTGTGACGAGTGGGATGGGAAACTTCCACCCTAAAAATCTTAAACTGTGAACTTTGTCCTTTAGGTTGGTCACTAGGAATTCAATTCTCTTGTTTAAAGCCTCCGTAGGGATCGTAACACTTTGTTACATTGAATATTCTCCCACATCCCCTCCAACTTGCTGGCCTTCTTTCAAATTTTAAAAGCCTCCTCAAACCCTTCCCCGCAATGATGGCCTCTTCCCCAGTGCCTTCCTGACTAATGCACTCTGAGAATCCTACACTGGGAATGGGACAGAAATATAAGCTGTTATGGTTCAGTCAACCACATTAGACAGTGTGTTTATCCGTGATAGACTTCTAACTAAGGAACAAATTACACGCACATGTTTACCATACATCTGGAGGTTTTTTGACATTGATTGGACCTTGCAAACATTTTAGCCTCGAGTGGATGTTGGGCTTTGGGTTGTGTCTGCGGAATCCAGCCGTGCTTTGAATGTTCAAACAGCGAGGCATGAGGTCTGAGGAGGTATAATAATTCTTAAAAATTATTTGAAGCTGCTTCGTACTCTGAATGTTGAAATGGATAAATGGCAACCACACGTGAGAATGCCGATGATTTTGTCTTCTCAAACCACATGCTAACTTCAGCCGGAATGCTGCTAGAATTATGATAATGTGCTTTGAGATTCACTCTGTGGAGAGCTACAGTTATAGTTTGTTTCATGCTTTAGAATGTAGCCATAACAACAAAGTCAAGAATCGGGTAAGCATAGTGGGCAAAGCCTGCATCAAAAACAGTCCAGATTTCATCTCTACGCTTCATTCTTTTGCGGTGTACGCAAAACGAGTATTTCATTTACAAAGCAAAATTCTGACTAAGATTTTTCTTATGTCAACTGTAAAACATAAGGCAGACAAGGGCACAAATTGCCCTTGACCTGGGCATCTTGCAGTGTGTCTAAGATGCTAGACCTCTTTGTGCACACTTAAGGCTTTGGAAAGTAACATCACCAAGTTGGCATGAGTACAAGCTGATAATTGCGCAGTGAGGGGTTCAGGGATTTTGGGACCTGGCAGAACAACTTATCTCCCTAACCAGAAATTGAAGAACTGAAAAATATAGGGTGCATTAGAGTGGGTGAATTCGACATCAGATCAGGTAGAGAAAGCTGAATAAAGAGAAGAAAAGAAAGTTTCAATTGAGAGAGACAGAAGAGAAAGAGCAAAAAATATCAAAGCAATTTTCAAACTATCCCAACAGCGGTTAATAACCTTGAGGAATTAATCTCCACACTCTCTTTTTTCATATTTTTTGGACAAGAGAGTTTAATGAACAGTCATTAACAATGACACCCTGTTCAAAGGGTGCTTTATTTTTTTCATTACTGGGACATGGACATCGCTGGCTGGCCAGCATTTATTGCCCATCTCTAGCTGCCCTTGGAGGGCAGTTGAGAGTCAACCACATTGCTGTGGATCTGGAGCCACATATAGGCCAGACCAGGCAAGGAGGGTAGATTTCCTTTCCTAAAGGACATTAGTGAACCTGATGGGTTTTTTGGACAATCAACAATGGTTTCATGGTCATCAATAGATTCATAATCCCAGATAGTTTTTGTTGAATTCAAATTCCACCATCTGCTGTTGCGGGATTCCAACCCTTGTCCCCGGAACATTAGCAGAGCTTCTGGATTAATACAATCATCTCCCCCTACTTGTACTGTTAACTGCTAGATTAAATTTTCAGTGGTGAGTTTATTGGGTGGCTGTTGTAACAATGGTATGAAAATCACTGGGAAGTTAAGGCTGAGATGTTGATTCCTCGAAATGAATGGTGGACAGAAACAAATCAGTCATCAGCTTGTGGTGATTAGTAAATGCTGCTCATTGGGATTGTGCTAAGAGGTAGCATCAGAAAGAGCTCTGTCCAGGTTTAAAATTGCCTGGCCCTCATCAATACTGTGAACTGCTGGAACATTGGAGCATCTCTATCTGTCTACATATCTCAAATTCTTTAGGGAAGGTAGTGTTATAGTGGTATTGTCATTGGAGTATTAATCCAGGGATGCAGGACAAGATCCAAAGAATCGATCTACTGCAGACGATGAAATAGGAATAAAATTTATTTTTAAAAGTCTAATGATGACCAAGAAACTAGTGAACATAAGAACATAAGAAATAGGAGCAGGAGTAGGCCATCTAGCCCTTCGAGCCTGCCCCGCCATTCAATAAGATCATGGCTGATCTGAAGTGGATCAGTTCCACTTTCCCGCTTTCTCCCCATAACCCTTAATTCCCTTGTCTATCAGGAACCTATCTACCCGTGACTTAAATATATTTAGCGAGGTAGCCTCCACCACTTCAACGGGCAGAGAATTATTGTTGGTTGTCTTAAAATCCCATCTGGTTCACTCGTGTCCTTTAGGGAAGGAAATCTGCCCTCCTTACCTGGTCTGGTCTTCATGTGACTCCAGAGCCACAGCAATGTGGCTGACTCTCTTAAATGCCCTCTGAAATGGAGGGCAGTTAGGGATGGACAATAAATGCTGGCACCAGTCAACGATGTCCACATCTCCCGAGCTAACTAAAAAAAAACCCTCTAAAGGAATATACCATTGGATTGTTGAAACTGGACTCACATAAAGCCATAACTCTTACTTTTATCATGGTCTTTCCCTTTCTTTCCTTTTTCTCTCTTTTATTGTTTGAGTGTCCATAGTTGTTGACATTGTAAAATTAGGGGAGGAGCTAGCCCAGTGGTATTATCGCCAGACAAAACTCAGCTCATGTTCTGAGGACCTGGGTTCGAATCCCACCACAGCAGAGGGGGAATTTGAATTCAATAAAAAAAAACCTGGAATTAGGAATCTACTGATGACCATAGAATCATTCGGAAAAACTGGTTCACGAATGTCCTTTAGGGGAGGAAATCTGCCGTCCTTACCCGGTCTGGCCTACATGTGACTCCAGACCCACAGCAATGTGGTTGATTCTCATAAGAACTGCCCTCCAAGAGCAACCAGGGATAAGTAATAAATGCTGGACAACCAGCGACACCCATGTCTCACGAATGAAAAAAGAAACCCATTTCCTGTGTTTTGTATCCGTTTAAAATAAACAAACCCCGTTTATTTTACCTTGTCTGGAGTTTGCTGTGTAATTATTAATGGAGGATTGGATCACATCAAACTAAAGGGTTGGAGAAAATGCCACTTATAAAAAGGGGAAATCAGAAATCAAAAAAACACCTTTCTGTTTACAGAGAGTGAGGGGGGAAATCAGGGCTGTTTAAAATTAATCCCCTCTCCTGTTGCAGCAGAAAGTGGGAGCTCATGTTTTGGAAAAGCCAATTTGAATTTGACCAGAGTCCAAGTTAAGAGAGGAGCCATAGAAGAGAGGCAAATGGAATCCAAAGGAGGGAAAGTCAGTTGCTGGAACTAATTTTGAGACAAGTACACACACCATAGCAAATTTTATTAAAATAACATGGTGAATTATATACCAAAGATGAGTATGGAAAAGGAAATACTAACCAGTGAAATCTTAGCCTCTCTAAATTGGGACAATTAAGGTTTGCAGCCAAAAAAACTACAGATAAAAGTTACTCCTAAGGTCAAAAAGCTTGTAGCTCTCCAGATACTTCTTGAGTATCTCAGTCCCTCTCCAAAATAAACATTTATTTATTTGTGTCACAAGTAGACTTGCATTAACACTGCAATGAAGTTACTGTGAAAATCCCCTCGTTAACATACTCTATCGCCTGTCTACTGAGGGAGAATTTAGCACGGCCAACCAACCTAACCAGCACAGAACCAATCGGAGTTGAGGAGGAACTTCTTCACTCAAAGGGTGGTGAATCTCTGGAATTCTCTGCCTGTTGAAGTGGTGGAGGCTGCCTCGCTGAATATATTTAAGTCACGGGTAGATAGGTTCCTGATAGACAAGGGAATTAAGGGTTATGGGGAGCAGGCGGGAAGGTGGAACTGATCCACGACAGATCAGCCATGATCTTATTGAATGGCAGGGCAGGCTCGAAGGGCTAGATGGCCTACTCCTGCTCCTGTTTCTTATGTTCTTATGTTCTTATTATCACGTCTTTTGGACTGTGGGAGGAAACCGGAGCACCCGGAGGAAACCCGCACAGACACAGTGAGAACGTGCAGACTCCACGCAGACAGTGACCAAAGTCGGGAATCGAACCCAGTGCGATAGGCTCCTATAGACCTGGGGCGAGAGCTGCTCAGGGGTGGCAAGGCCAGAGCCAGGTCAGTGTTATAATCCCAGCTGTTGTTACAACTGGACAGTCCGGCTCCAGTGTAGAACCCTGGCTCAATCACTCCTAACTTTAACTTTTTTGGTTGGAGGCGTGGATGAACAGAGTCACAGAACTGCTGATTAACTTTTAAAAAAGAATTTAAACATTTATTAAACATGAAAAGATTGATTGTTATACACCAGCCCTTCTATATCCCACCTATACCTTCACAGATGTACACAGATATTTCAAGGATAACACAAGTTACAGAATATGTTTTATATTATCACATTCTCATTAAGTACACATTCCATGTAAACCAATCAGCAAAATGTGGTCAAACACCAAACTCTCTGAAACCAAGTAATCAACACTATTCCCAATACAGCTTCTGTAGATTTCTCATCAAATCCTCCCAAAAGCTTATCAAACGGTGAGCCAACTGGTTTCACTGGAACTCTGACTTCCGCCTGAGTATTTCCAAACTTAACTCTCAAAAAAATACACCTTAGAATTTTCTCCCAAGCAAGGCTTTCTCTTGGATGCCCTCACCGAAGATCCGCTTCCAGGATTTCATCCTCTCCTTTCATTATTCCTCTCCCTTGGAGCACCACGTGTATTCAAGCTTCCGCACAATCTCTCAGCCACCCAGCTAACAGTACACCACTGCTTCACAGGCTGAATTAAGGTATGACAAACCATAGGGTTACTTCAGACGTCTGGCTTCTCACTGGCCGACTTCACCACGTCTGCACCTCGCAGCTCCGTCTTCCACAGAGATGTCTCGCTCTGCCCTTTTCTTTAACTTCAGTGAACAGTACCTTCTTCCTCTTCCAATTCTTTGTCCCTTTGACTTCTGTCAACCTGGAACCTTTCTTTCATTCCCTGGGTTCTAGAGCTATTTATTCTTCAGCTTTGAGTCAAAGAGCCACTGGGGGGACTTCTCCTGTCCCTCCCTCCATGGAGAGAGACGGATCATGCAAAGGTCCATTGACCTCGGGTGGGATTTTCTGGGTTTAGGGTGAGCACAGCTGGGTAATTCCATGCATTGAATTTTACAGCACAAAATGAAGCCCTTTAGTCCATCATTTCTGTGCTAGCCATCAAGCACTTATCTTTTCTAATCCCATTTTACAGCTCTTGGTCCGTAGACTTTGCATGCTTCTGGGACTTGCTTTCTGCCCATTGCTTTATTGTATATCTCTCTGTTGGAAGCTTCTGCGAAAATTGCATTCTTCTTAGGTACCTGGTCCCTATTGAACTTACGCTTTTCAGTGTGGGCCCCTTGTTGCTAAGCAACAGCCTAATTTTTTTTTCAACCATTCTTGTTTTAATGTCATAAACCCTTTAATTACAACGCAGGCATAATTTGAAATGAAACCAAAATCTATATATATATATGCAGGCATCTTGGTTTAACATGAAGCTAACTGAAGTTATAACCCTATCTTACACAGAAAAACAAAACGGAACTTACTAAAAGCTACATCCTGTTCTAATACTCACAAATACAAATTTAGATTACCTTCTTGAAGCCAGTAAAATTAAACCAGGTCCAGAGATGGGACCTAGAATCTGTAATAGATTCCCATAATATCTCCAAGATGAACAGAGACCAGAGAATTCTGAAAGCAAAGAAATAACTATTGAGACAGATGCCTCATGAGGATGAAGAGTCTGGAAGAAGGTTGTTAAGCCTGGAAAGGAAAAACTTAAGGATTGCCCTTGAAGTATGACGAACAGAACTTTTCTTTCCAGTTGTTAAAGACCCAGACCCATCCTTAAACTTTAAGAAGAAAGGAGACCTTACCCTTACTGGATAAACAGGAGGTCTGTCGAGCCCACCCCATCACACCAAATCTTGGTGTTTGAAAGGTTGGGCTGTTTGGAGGTTTGAATGCTCCCTCCAATGCTGTGGCTTCGCCTCTGCATGTTCCTGACATGGTCCTTTGGGTTTTCCATCTGCACTTGCCCCAAGACCGCAAAATCCCACCCGCGATCAAAGGACTTTTACACAATCCGACCCTTTCCGGCTACAATTCCCATGGCG
This sequence comes from Carcharhinus amblyrhynchos, assembly GCF_965287045.1. Taxonomy (NCBI): domain Eukaryota; kingdom Metazoa; phylum Chordata; class Chondrichthyes; order Carcharhiniformes; family Carcharhinidae; genus Carcharhinus; species Carcharhinus amblyrhynchos. Next base: position 6,787,728 of record NC_137329.1, on the reverse strand, counting down.
GACGGGACAGGAAAATTCTGTCCAGTTTCCTGATGTCTTCCTGAATTAACCTTCTCCATTTTGGTCGGTCGCAAGCCAGTATCTCCCGTGAGACGATGGGAATGTTCAAAGTCTTCAGGGACACTTTGTCAACATCCCTAACGTGTTTCCCTCCTGGGAGTGTCCCATTGGGACTGAGTTCCGAGTTTCCAGAGTCTGGTGTCAGGGATACGAATGACGTGCGCTGCCCAGTGGTATGGGTTTTGAGTGATACGCGCCCCGATACGCGAAGGAGGGTATTGCTGTTATACCACCTTTCTTGTCTGAAACATCCTGTGAAGCCTCTCCTAGCAGGGTGACCAAGCCTTCCCAAGTTTCCGGCAACTTCTATAAGGCCGACCACACTCACTTTCTTTCGGTGAATTCCTCTGAGAGTTCCTGGAAGAAGTGTTGATAGAATACCGAAGTCTTGACTAAATGTGGTGGAACGTCTGCCGATGAGTTTCAAAAAGGCCTTTTCAAACTTCCAGCAACAAGTGAATGGTGATAAATCTTCAAGTAGCTCTTGAAATCCAGCGCAATGACTTGTTTACTCCTGTTCAGCTGGTTGCGATTAGAAGAGGTCATTAGGTCGAGTGTTATCCATCAAAATGTTGTGCAGTTCCCTTAATGAGATCTAGTAGGCAATATAACTGGCCTCGTAATGATCCTCCAGACAGCTGTTTGCAGGCCAAGCTTCAACTCTATTACCAAGGTGCCATCTTGTGCTAAGCCAGCATTCCAGCTCGAGACTGGAACTTGTCCACGTGAGAAACACGTCAGTGCCTGAAGGACCCATCCAAATGTCCCCAGATCTCAGATGTGGAGAAAAAGACTTCAATGCAACACTTGAGACACCCAATAATAAAACAACCAATCTTTGAAAAACGAGCCCTCAGCTTTATGATGTTCGGCTTACGTAGAAACATAGAAGAGAGGAGGAGCAGGAAGAGGCCATTTCGCCCTTCGAGCCTGCTCCACCATTCATCATAATCATGGCTGATTGTCCAACTCAAGAGCCTAATCCTGCTTTCTCCCCATAGCCTTTGATCCCATTCACCCCAAGTGCTATATCCAGCCGCCTCTTGTATATATTGAATGTTTTGTCATCAGCTGTTTCCTGTAGTAATGAGTTCCACAGCCCACCACTCTTTGTGTGAAGGATGAATGACGCTCACGGCATTTATAAGTTGACACCTTTCTTCCGCCTTCACAATGCCAGTTTCAACCTTAATGATGCCACACCAGTGAACAACTATGGGCGGCACGGTGACACAGTAATTAGCACAGCTGCCTCCAGCTCCAGGGACCAGGGTTCGATTCCAGGCTTGGGTCACTGTCCATGTGGAGTCTGCACGTTCTCCCCGGGTTTCCTCCGGGTGCTCTGGTTTTCTCCCCCAGTCTGAAAGACGTGCTGGTTAGGTGCATTGGCTGATGCTAAATTCTCCCTCAGTGTCCCCGAACAGACTGTGGTGACCAGGGGATTTTCACAGTAACTTCATTGCAGTATTAATGCAAGTCTACTTGTGACACTAATAAACTTTAAATTGATCTGTACCAATTGTTATTTTCCTTTATCATAGAATCCCCACAGTGCAGAAGGAGGCCATTTGGCCCTTCAGATCTGCACCAACAACAATCCTATCCACCCTCTATCCCTGTAACCTCACGTATTTATGCTGCTAATTCCCCTGACACTAAGGGACAATTTAGCATGGCCAATCCACCTAACCTGCGGGTCTTTGGACTGTGGGAGAAAACTGGAGCACCCAGAGGAAACCCACACAGACACGGGGAGAACTTGCAAACTCCAAACAGACAGTCAACTAAAGCGGGAATCGAACCCAGGTCCCTGGAGCTGTGAAGCAGCAATGGCTAAGCACCGTGCCATTGTTTATATTCCACCTTTCGCAACATCAAGAAGTGAAAATTGCTTCTCAGGTATAGAAGTGGCTTTGAAAGTGTTGCCACTGTTCTATCACGGGAAATAAAGCAATTTTAGTGAAGAAAGTTCTGCTGAATTTTAAAACTGAGCAGAAACTGGTGGACGGGCTGCCTGTTTGACAAAAGATTTGAGTTTCCTTCCCTCTTGTGTCCTGTGAATAACAATTGGATGCGTTATCTAATGATTGGGTAATCCAATTACCCTGATTAATATGCAGGAAGTGAGAAAGAATACGCACTTCAATCATTTTACCACCGACCTCATCATGACCTCTCACTGATAAACTCAGAGCGCATTGGAGGAACTTTACAACATGAAGCAAATTTAGAGAACAGAAAATCACAGGTGATTCTTTGTCTCTGCTCGTGGCCGCCATGATGTGGAGATGCCGGTGTTGGACTGGGGTAAGTACAGTAAGTAGTCTCACTGGTTAAAATCCAACAGGTTTATTTGGTAGCACGAGCTTTCGGAGTGATGCCCCTTCATTAAGTGGGCATTAATCCTGCACTCACCGAATGAAGGGGTGGCGAGCTCTGAAAGCTCGTGTTACCAAATAAACCGGTTGGACTTTACCCAGGTGTTGTGAGACTTTTTACTCTGCTTGTGGTGTTATGGCCACAGAAGGGAACAGCCATCCGAACCTGGTCGATTCCATCATTGACAAGCGCACTATTCAGTGAAAATAGGATACTGTGCCTTGGTTCAGGAGCCAATCCCTCCCATTTATAACATTGTCTCTTTTGGAAAATCTGTTCCAACACACGACATTACAACACAGTTTTCTGGAATCTGTTGTGTCATAAGTCCAAAGACCGCTGATATCTGACACAGGATATCAATGAAGAAGGAGATGAGGTGTGTGGTTTCGAAAGGGTTCTCTACCTCTAAATTGTAGAAAACTCTTCAGTACTTCTGCACGTCTAAACTCAGTGGGCCCTATTTTCTGGTTAAAGTTAAATTTCCAGTTAAAGGCGGCACAGTGGCGCAGTGGTTAGCACTGCTGCCTCAAAGCTCCAGGGATGAGGGTTCAATTCCTGGCTTGGGTCACTGTCTGTGCGGTGTTTGCACATTCTCCCCATGTCTGTATGGGTTTCCTCTGGGTGCTCTGGTTTCCTTCCACAATCCAAAGACGTGCTGGTTAGATGCATTGACCCAAGTAGGCGGCGGAATGTGACGACGAGGGGATTTTCACAGTAGCTTCATTGCAGTGTTGATGTAAGCCTACTTGTGACCAGTAAATAAACTGCCCCTCGCCATTTTAACTCTGGGAGCAGCATTAATCACCTTGGGGCCAGACTTGCACCTTTATCTCAGGAGGAAGTCCTGCTTTATCCAGCTGCTGGCCTGCCTGTAGCTCTGTGGCCCTGGCAGTGAATGACAGCCAGAGTGGGGAGCAGTTGAGGCACCAAGGTAATTCCAGAATCAGGTTAGCGGCTTTATTGGGGAACTGAGGAGGCCCAAATAGAAGAAAAGGTACATGTGATGGGCACTAGGGACCCCAAGAGGACATCTCCAACCCTGCCTCACCAGCTCACACAGTCTACCTACTTGGTATGAGTCCCTCCCTTCCGTGGACAGAATGGCAGCTAGGATGGGCTGGAACCCATAAGTGGGCAATAATAGTCAACTTGAGAGCCTTGACAGGTCCAAGACCAGGCTGCCCAGTGCCTTAAAACCCCCCCCCTTTAAATATAAGACAGGTTAAGACAGAAGATAGGCCACAGGTAGACCACACACTGCATTTGATAAGCGCACTCCTTCCTTTGTCTCCTCTCCCCTCCTCCGTCCTCCCCTCCTCCCCCCTCCCCTCCTGTCATCTCCCCTCCCCTCCCCTCGTCTAACCTTCCCTCCCCTTGTCTCCCCTCCCCTCTCCTCCCCTTCCAGGCTTTCCAATCCATTGCTGGGGTGGGGTGGTGGTGAGGGGGGTGGGGGGGGTGGGGGTAAAGTCCAGCCCACATTTATCAGCGACATGTTACACTGACACAACCAGAGATCTCGAAGTGAAATACAAACTCTTTGGAAGGACAGAAGTCAAGTCAGTTTGCCACTTCACATCATGTTCTCCGATGTTTAGCCTGTCAGCTAAATATATTTTACTCGATTTGTCGAACTTTGCTACATGTTTTTAAAACCACACAGCCTGTACTTGCCTCAAGTGAGAGAAGACAAGGTGCAGATGAAACAAGTGTTATTATATCAGCTTTTTACGTGCTTCATGTTCTAAGGCATTGCCTATGGCTCACATTAAGGTCACTGGGAAATCTATGACACCTCAGAGGTCCACATGTAGCTTTGCACACACTGGCATTAAAACAGCGTTTTGTTAAAATATTATATTCGTTTTCTGAGCTGAACTAAACGATAGTCTGCTGAGTTGAGAGCTTTAACTGCTTTGTAAATGATTACATTGCCACTAACACACATGTTGAATGTTACACTGTGTGGGTTTTGGTTAATTTGTTGATTGGGTGTGATGACGGGTGAATGGCTTTGAGTGAGTGTTGAGTGGTCCTCTGGGTAAGTAACCCTTTTGTGTGGTGTTTGATTTAGATGTTCCTGAGATGCTTCAAAGAAATGACCTTCGAGTGTGTATGTAGCTGGAGTGAGATCTGAAATGTGGAAAGCTGAGACAGAGCGAAGGTTATAACATCCAGGGCTTTGGGCCTTTGGGAATTCCAGTTAATGGCTGAGGAAAAAGGTCAAGTTGCTGACAACAAACTTGCTTGCAATCAGTGATTTTCTATCCTGTTATTAGAAAATGATGCCAAGGCCGCCTCAATGTGTTTATTGTCAAAAATTCAATCAAATTTACAACACAGGATCAGGCCATTTGGCCCAACTAGTTTATCCCCAACCCTACTTTATCTAAGCCTATCAGCTTAACCTTCTATTCCTTTCTCCTATTATCTACCTAGTGCCTCTTAACTGCATCTGATTTTGATTTGATTTGGTTTATTGTTGTCACATGTATTAGTATACAGTGAAAAGTATTGTTCCTTGCGCGCTATGCAGACAAAGCATACAGACAAATTCACAGAGAAGGAAAGGAGAGAGTGCAGAATGCAGTGTTACAGTCAGAGCTAGGGTGTAGAGAAAGATCAACTTAATGCAAGGTAGGCCCATTGAAAAGTCTGACAGCAGCAGGGAAGAAGCTGTCCTTGAGTTGGTGACTACTCTGCACGTTCTCCCGTGTCTGAATGGGTTTCCTCCGGGTGCTCTGGTTTCTTCCTACAATCCAAAAGACATACTGGTTAGGGTGCATTGACCATGCTAAATTCTCCCTCAGTGTACCCGAACAGGCACCAGAGTGTAGCGACTAGGGGATTTTCCCAGTAACTTCATTGCAGAGTTAACGTAAGCCTACTTATGACACTAATAAATAAACTTTAAAAATCTGAACTCAGTGGTGCGTGAAGATTTGGCTTATTCTGAAGCTGCCATGCATGAATTTTCATCATTCTTAGGCAATCAAAATAACTTTTCAAGTTGTTAAGTAGCCTGTGCTGCTTCCTAATCCTTATTTAGACCCACTACTGATTCCGATATGTGGTTTCTAGTCGCCTCCCATGCTTGTGTTGATCAAGATATGCCTTGAGCTTTGCTCACGTGCCTGCTTCCACCACCACCTCTAGAATGTGTTCCAGGAACCCACCACCCTGTGTCTGATAAACTTCCCTGTACATCACCCTTAAACTTTCCCCCCCTCACCTTGAACCTGTGCCTTCTTGTAATTGACCTTCCCATCCTGGGGAAAAGCCTCTGACTATCCGTCCTCTCCAAACGGGGAATAGAGGGTTATAAGCTGTTGGCTTAGATAGTTAAGCATAATCAGTGCAGGCTTGGAGGGCCGAAGGGCCTGTTCCTTGCTGTACTGTTCCTTGTTCTATGCTTCTCATCGTTTTGTAGACTCTATCAGGTCACCCCTCAGCCTCTGTATCTCCAGTAAAAATAATCCACGTTTATTGAACCTTTCCTCATAGCCAACACACTCGAGACCAGGCAACATCTTGCTTCAACCTTTTTGCTCTCCCTCCAAAGCTTCCATATCCTTCTGGTAGTGTGGCGACCAGAACTGCACGCAATACCCCAAATGAGGCCTAGCCAAAGCTCTACACGGTTGTAACATAACTTCCAACCTTTATACTCGATGCATGTCTTCTTGGCCACCTTATCCACCTCAGGGACCTGGGTTTGAACCCTGGCTTGGGTCACTGTGCACGTTCTCCCCGTGTCTCCTTGGGTTTTCTCCGGGTGTTCCGGTTTCCTCCCACAGTCTGAAAGTTAGGTACATTGGTCATGCTAAATTCTCCCTCAATGCACCTGAACAGGCGCCAGAGTGTGGTGACAGGGGGATTTGCACAATAACTTAATTGTAGTGTTAATGTAAGCCATTTTTCATTCATTTGGGCACTTAGTCTTTCTTTTTGGAGAATCCTAGCCAATGTTTCATTACAATTTATACTGAGTGAAGGCAAGCATAAAGGCAAGCATGCCTTCTTGGCCACCTTATCCACCTGTGTTGCCACATTCCGGGATATGTGGACCTATACACCAGATCCCTCTGTATGTCAATACTCCTAAGGATTCTGCCATTTTCACTGGAGTGTGGCGCACTGACTAGTTGCCTGCTTTGCGTGCTTGCCATTTCCTGCACTCCGAGTGATCCACGTGACTCTTGACCTGAGTTTGCCTGCCTGACTTGAAAACTGGCAAGAACTGAAATCTAACTCAGTCCTGAGTTTGCCAGCATTGAGATGCTGTTCCTTGTACTCAGAACCCCTAGTTTTGGACTATTTAGGAATAGAGTTATTTTCATTACATCGATTCTATCAAACCCTTAGATTCCTCCCTTAGATCAAACCCCAGACTACTGATTTCCAGGGAAAAGATCCTCAGCCTATTCTGCTTCCCCTGATGGTTAAAAATCTCTCATTTAACTGTCCACCCTTGTAAAAATTTTCTGGATTTTCTCCAATGTTTCCAAACTCATTATCCAATAAAGATCAGAAAATGATTAGAATAGAACCAGAAATCAGAGACTTCAGTTATGCAGAGACTTTGGAGAAATCGATTGTAATGATACACTTTTGGAGACCTCATTAATAAGAACAATAGATTGTTCCAGTGACCTTTAGGAGCCATTTGTTTGTAGCTAATTCCAAAGTCCCTCAGCACTAAGACAACTCCTTCCTCTGGGACGAATCCCCTGCTCTGCAGCCCAATTAGTTACCCAGACCAAGGGAGCCTTACTCTGCTGTGTTGCCCTTTAATAATCACCACATCCCTCTCCCTTTAACTCCTTAATGCAATCTTCAATAACTGATTTTCTCAGTCTTAAATTGTAATGAAACATTGGCCAGGATTCTCCAAAAATAAGGCTAAGTGCCCAAATGAACGAGAAGCGGCTTACATTAACACTACATTGAAGTCACTCGTAAATAAATCTATTAATAAGTCATTGACAGATTGTGATCTCACAACCGCTCATACAGTGCAGAAGGAGGCCATTCGATCCATCGAGTCTGCACTGACCACTATCCCACCCAGACCCTATCCCCATGCATTTACCCAAGCTCCTCCCCCTTAACACTATGGAGCAATGTATCATGGCCAATCCGCCTAACCCGCACATCTTTGGACTATGGGAGGAAACTGGAGCTCCCGGAGGAAACCCACGCAGACATGGGGAGAATGTGCAGACTTCGCACAGGGAATCCAACCTGTGTCCCTGGCGCTGTGAGGCAGCGGTGATAACCACTGTGCTCACGGTGCAGCTCCTGATGCTGTCTCCTGCTGACAAGGTTTTTCAATGCATTGTTGATGAATGTTCTGTCTTATAAGAGGTTGTGGGGAAAGTTTCTTGTGAGTCTCCCTTTTACCACCAGGGGAACCGGCTTGAGCAACAACTCCACAAATAAGACTTTAAAACTCATACATAATATTGGCCATGAGCGGTCAGGCTGCCTATTTTATGATGGACGGACGAATCAATGACGGTTATTTTGACTTAATTTGATTTGATTTATTATTGTCACATGTATTAACATACAGTATTGTTTCTTGTGTGCTCTATACAGACAAAACATGTCATTGATTGAGATGGAGAGAGTGCAGAATGTGGTGTTACAGTCATAGCTAGGGTGTAGAGAAAGATTAACTTAATATGATGTAGGTCCATTCTAAGGTCTGACAGCAGCGGGGAAGATGATAATCAATGATTTCCTGTTCAATGGGTTGGCCCAGTTCATCAATTAGGCTCTACCAGTTTCACTAATTGGGTGATAGACAGTTGGCAGCTCACCACCAACTTCTCAGGGGCAGTTCGGAATAGGCAATAAATGCTGGACTAGCCAGTGACATGGATGAATAAAAAAATGTTCATGTGAATCCACACCCAGGTTTAAGCAGTCAAGTGAGCATAGATCAGTGACCAGATTATTATAATCGAATACAGAACAATTAAACACTATGGTCTTGATTTAATAGCATGGTTGAAAAGAATCAAGGGGCTGAATGGCCTATTGCTGCTCCTATATGGTAGGTTTCTCATCTAGGTTAGAAGCTGCTGTAGGTTGTATAACTCCATTACATAGACCACCACCTCCTCCTCTTAATGAAAAGATATTCAAGAATGGCTGCTGTATCTACACTCACTGGATGAAAGTTCCTGCTTGTTATTTCATTCAGCTGCAGTGATGGGCAGGAAACTTCACCTGCAACCTGACTCCCATAGTAACTGCTCCACTTGGAACTCAATCATGGCAGGAGACTCCCAGGTCAAAATAATATCTGGAGAGGTCAAAGATCTTTGGAATATTGGGAACAATTTTGGGCCCTGAATCTCTAAGGAAGGATGTGCTGGCCTCGGAGAGGGTCCAGAGGAGGCCCACGAGAATATTCCCAGGAATGAAAGGTTTGCCACATGAAAAACGGTTGAGGACTTTGGGTCCGTACTCGATGGAGTTTAGAAGGATGAGGGGGAATCCCATTGAAACTTATAGGATACTGAAACGTCTGGATAACGCGCACATGGGGAGGATGTTTCAATTAGTAGGAGAGACTAGGATCTGAGGGCACAGAGTCGGAGTAAAGGGATGAGCCTTTAGAACAGAGATGAGGAGGATTTCTTAAGCCAGAGAGTGGTGAATCTGTGGAATTCATTGCCACAGAAGGCTGTGGAGACTGGGTCATTGAGTGTCTTTAAGAAAGAGATAGATAGGTTCTTGACTGGTAAGGGGATCAAAGCTTACAGGGAAAAGACAAGAGAATGGGGTTGAGAAACATATCAGCCATGATCGAATGGCGGAGCAGACTTGATAGGCCGAATGGCCTAATTCTGCTCTTAGATCTGGTGGTCTTCAGATGCATGGGTGATGATGACTGAAACTCGTTCCACCATTCCTCAACAGTGCCTGAACAATAGCCTCAGCAACTCTACCATTTGCAGTGCAATTTCCACCCACCTTCCCACGATCTGCTATAAACCACCCTAATAAGTGAGATGGCTACCGACTAGCAGTTTTTAGCTGGTTTTCTGCTGCGCATCAATGCCCACTGAGAAATTTCTCTGTGCTGTCTAAACTCACAAAATTCTTCTGAATGGCGTAAGACAGAATTGTCATCGTAGTCTGGTTGGGATTTGAATCCAGATTAGTTGAGGTGAATGGGTGGCAATAGCTGCTGCCACTCAGTGTATTATCCCACCCTGCAGCTGTTTTACAAAGTGTTTAACATGTTCTTGTTCATGTTCTTTAACATGTTGGAGTTTAGAAGGATGAGGGGGGTTCTTATAGAGACGTATAAGATAATGAAGGGGATAGATAGGGTAGAGGTGGAGACATTCTTCCCACTCAGAAAGGACAGCAGGACTAGAGGGCACAGCCTCAAGATAAGGGGGGAGCAGTTTAGAACGGAGTTGAGGAGGAACTTCTTCACTCGAAGGGTGGTGAATCTCTGGAATTCTCTGCCCGTTGAAGTGGTGGAGGCCACCTCGCTAAATATATTTAAGTCACGGGTAGATAGGTTTTTCACAGACAGGGGAATTAAGGGTTACGGAGAGAAAGCGGGAAAGTGGAACTGATCCACTTCAGATCAGCCATGATCTTATTGAATGGTGGGGCAGGCTGGAAGGGCTAGATGGCCTACTCCTGCTCCTATTTCTTATGTTCTTATGTTCTTTGTTTCTATTGTATTTTTATAGAAGCAGAGTAAGGTGAAGCAGTGTTCAGTAATAAGGATAATTAGTTCCAGGGTAATGCTGGGATAATCAGTGGCTTTGTGGTAATGTCACTACTTTACTAAACCAGTGGATCAGGCTCATGCCCTGGAGACGTGGGTTCAAATCCCACAATGGCAGCTGGTGGAATTTAAATACCATTATTAAAATCTGAAATATAAAGCTAGCTACAACCATGGCAACCCTGAAAGCCGTCACTGATTGTTGTAAAAACCCATCTGGTTCACTAATGCCCTTTAGGAAAGGGAATCTCTCATTCTCTTTTCTGTTTGCCCTTTGGATGATTCCAAACCCAGTGCAAAGTGGTTGATTCATAACTGCCCTCTGAACTGGCTCAACAAGACACTCAGTTCAAGGGCAATTAGGGATGGGCAACACATGCTGGCCTTGCCAGCGATGACCATGTCCAATGAGAAATAAAGGAAAAGAAATTGAATGCTCAAAATTGCAACATTTGGAAAATGTTGGGGACAAAACAACTTCAATGATGAGACACAATTGCTTATATCCACATGCACGTTATATTGGGAAAAGCACATTAGTTACTCTTCTGGATTATCAGTCAGATGGTTGGGTCCCTATGGAAGTTTGGTAGAGATAAATTTCCCCAAAATAAAATGTTTCTATCTCAATAGACATGGACTGTGACAGTGTCAGGTCTATAAGAATTAATAACATGCATCTGGCAAAAATGTTTCAATGTAACACCATTAGAAGATTGAAATTAACAGCGCTGGACCGATCTCCAGATGTGGAGATGCCGGTGTTGGACTGGGGTAAACACAGTAAGAAGTCTCACAACACCAGGTTAAAGTCCAACAGGGTTTACTCACCACTAGCTTTCCGGGCCTCCTGACCCCCGAGCTCCAGATGAGTCGGCGAATCTCAGCGCTTCCTCAAAATCAGAACCTTTGTTCGGGACAGCTCAGTGGATGAGGCTGAATTTGGGAGCTGGGGGTCATGCCCCCATTAGCTCTTGTGCCCCTGCACCCCCCAACCCCCGCCCTGCCCATTGGTCAATCAGATTGTGCGGTGCCCAGCTGCCAGGCAGCCTGTTCTGACAAGGGACAAAGGCCGAGAGCTGGTGGTGTTTGATACCCAATAAACCTGTTGGACTTTAACCTGGTGCTGTGAGACTTCTTACTGATCTCCAGAGCCAGGAATTCCGTGTGGGAATTGTAGTCTGATTAGTGGTCGCAATCTTTGTTGATCGAATGGAAAATTGCCCTCAGGCCAAGTCATGCTATTGGAGGTGAAACAGTCTCATTGTTTCTGTCCCGAGGCAAGGAACAATCAAAGACTTTCAAACACAAGTTTTTTTGAAGAAAGTTCTCAAAACAGGGACTTCAAGAAAGGCAAGTATAAATGCAAATTTAAATTCAATAAGAGAAACATGACTGTGATTAATTCATTACTGTACGCGGTGAAGTGTTTTCTTTGTTCCCATTTCCCTTTAAATTATATTACATTCCGGCTTTTCAGACAGAAAGCTTTCATATTCAGATGCAAGGTTTATTGCCCCTAAACACCGTAATTGCACCTGGGTTCACAAACTATATGAGAATAAATATTGAAAGGAGAAGCAGCAGAGTTAAGGTGCTGCCTCATAAGAACATAAGAAATAGGAGCAGGAGTAGGCCATCTAGCCCTTCGAGCCTGCCCTGCCATTCAATAAGATCATGGCTGATCTGAAGTGGATCAGTTCCACTTTCCCGCTTTCTCCCCATAACCCTTAATTCCCTTGTCTATCAGAAACCTATCTACCCGTGACTTAAATATATTTAGCGAGGTAGCCTCCACCACTTCAACAGGCAGAGAATTCCAGAGATTCACCACTCTTTGAGTGAAGAAGTTCCTCCTCAACTCTGATCTAAACTGTCCCCCCCTTATCTTGAGGCTGTGCCCTCTCGTCCTGCTATCAATCAATTACAGTGCGGTCCACTCAGGGCAACTCCGATGTGATGTTTGTAAATAAACACAAAGCCATTGTCATGTCCGTCCAAATCAGTTGGCAGTAATCAGATTCTATTTTCCACAATCAACAACAACAACCTTACAGTGCGCAGGCCATCCAATACTGATGGGAAAGCGAGGTGATGGTGAGAAGCAGATGGACTTTGCAACTTGCATGTTCAAGAACCACTAACAATGATCAGCGAGAGAAAGAGCCCCAGGCACATCAGACACGGATTGTGGAGGCGAATCAGGACCTCATTCTTTCCTCTATGTAGTTGGAATTAAGTGAGGAACCAGATAGGATTTTATGACAACGGTTTCATGGTCATCATTAGGCTTTTAATGCTAGATTTTTATTCATTCATGGGATTACAGTTTGGGCCAGCATTTATTGCCCATACTAAAGGGCATTTAAGAATAAACCACATTGTTGTGGACCTGGAGTCACGCGTAGGCCAGACTGGGTAAGGACGGCAGATTTCCTTCCCAATTAGGACATTAAAGTTTATTAGTCACGAGTAGGCTTACATTAACACTGCAATGAAGTTACCGTGAAATTCCCGTACACTCAAGTGCTTGTTCAGGTACACTGAGGGAGAATTTAGCATGGCCAATGCAGCTAACCAGTACGTCTTTTGGACTGAGGGAGGAAATTGGAGCATCCGGAGGAAACCCACGCAGACACGGGGAGAATGGGCAGACTCCACACAGGCAGTGACCCGAGTCAAGAATCGAACCCAGGTCCCTAGTGCTTTGAGGCAACTGTGCTGAACACTGTGCCACTTTAGTGATTTTTATTGAATTAAAATTTCACTATGTGCTATGGCGGGATTGAAACCCTGGTCCCCAGAGCATTACCCGGATTACAAGTCCAGTGACCACTGACCACAAGACCACTATGCCAACACCGCCCCATCCCTGAGGATAATATCGTTGAGAAATATTTTCCTACTATCCTTTTTATTCATTCATAGGAATTTGGCGTCGCTGGCGGGCCAGCGTTTATTGCCCATCCCTAATTGCCTTTGAGAAGGAGATGGTGAGCTGTCTTCTTGAATCGCTGCAGTCTATGTTCTGTGGGTTGACCCACAATGCCGTTAGGGAGGAAATTCTAGGGTTTTGACCCAGCGACTGTGAAGGAACGCTGATATATTTCCAAGTCAGGATGGTGAGTGGCTAGGAGGGGAACTTGCAGGTGGTGGTGTTCTCATGTTTTCAAGTGAATTGAAATTCCATCAGCTGCCATCATTTGGCATGTTTCAATTTTTGTGCTGAATAACTGCTTTAACACCCAGCGAGGGCAGGACGAGGGAGATTGTGGTGTAGCGGCGATACTGGATTAGTAATCCCCAGACCCAGGGTCGTGCCCTGGGAAAGGGGTTTAAATCCCACCTTAGCAGCTGGTGACACTTCAAATCTATTAATCAAAAAACACTGTTAGCTGCCAATGCAAGTTTGCTATGAAGCCCATCTGTATATGAATACACAGGAGTCTGACTGTGCCTCCTGGGCTGTGCCCAGCTGCCAGGCAACCTCAACTGATAAGGGACAAAATACTATGGCAACAACCTGATTGACATGCATGTTGGCCAATGGGCAGGGCCAGGGTTGGGGGGGCAGGGGTACAGGAGCCAATGGGGGCATGACCCCAGTCCCCAAGTTCCGCCTCACTCACTGAGCTGCCCCCGAACAAAGGTTCTGATTTTGCGGAAGCGCTGAGGTGCGCCAACTCATCTGGAGCTCGGGGGTCAGGAGGCCGGGAATGTGGTTGTGGGTGCTCCACCCTCTCCCTCTGCCTCACCCCCTCCCCTCATTCGGGTGATGCAAATCAGTTTCACACCGCCAGCCTCCAGCGGGTTTCCTGATCCGTCGTGGTGGGGACCAGCTGAACATCCCGCTGGGAATTTTGTGCCACTTAAAACCGATTTTTGGGCTTTCCACTGAAGCCTACCCCCTCCCCACACCCCACCCCCAGCCCACCATCGAAGGTGTGGCTGGGGGCATGAGAGAATTCCACCCATTATTTGGGAGCAAAAGTAAACACAGTTCATTGTTCATCAATGGGAGGGAAGAGCATGCAATCCCAGGCAACTTTATACCATGAGGTCATGCTAAAATGACTAAGGGCTGGCATGGTAGCACAGCGGTTAGCACTGTTGCTTCACAGCTCCAGGGTCCTGGGTTCGATTCCCGGCTCGGGTCACTGTCTGTGTGGAGTTTGCACATTCTCCTCGTGTCTGCGTGGGTTTCCTCCAGGCACTCCAGTTTCCTCCCACAGTCCAAAGATGTGTGAGTTAGGTTGATTGGCCATGCTAAGAAATTGCCCCTTAGTGTCCTGAGATGCACAGATTAGAGGATTGATGGGTATAATATGTGGGGATATGGGCGTAGGACTTGGGTGTTCGGTGCAGACTTGATGGGCCAAAGGGCCTCCTTCTACACTGTAGGGTTCTATGGTTCTATAAAATGGCAGCGTGAATGAATGATTCTGTCAAAGCACGAGGATGTGGGGATGTTCTCAGGAACTTTATTAAAGCAGAAACATCACTAATGGATAACAGCTGCCAATGAAAAGGTGAAGGGACACATGGATGAGAACTATGCATCTGGGGCATTGTGACAGTAAAGCTAAACTCTAATGTTATATAAGGTGGAAGATGAGAGATCAGACAGGACTGCAGCGGAACAGTGCAGTTTGGATGAGGTTTTCAGAACAGGTTGGTTGAGCTGGGCGACATTACGGAGAAAGAAGTTGGTGATTTGGAAGAAGTGGCTTTGGAAACTATGCGCCATAGAAAGCATTCTTTCTGGTTGTATCACAGCTCGGTCTGGGCTCCTGCTCTGACCAAAACCGCAAGGAACTACAAAAGGTCGTGAATGTAGCTCAGTCCATCAGGCAAACCAGCCTCCCATCCATTGATACTGTCTACACTTCCCACTGCCCTGGCAAAGCAGCCAGCGTAATTAAGGACCCCACACATCCTGGACATTCTCTCTTCCACCTTCTGTCAGGAATAAGATACAAAAGTCTGAGGTCACGCGCCAACTGATTCAAGAACAGCTTCTTCCCTGCTGCTGTCAGACTTTTGAATGGACTTTCCTTGCACTAAGCTGATCTTTATCTACACCCTAGCTATGACTGTAACACTACATTCTGCACTCTCTCGTTTCCTTCTCTATGAATGGTATGGTTTGTCTGTATAGCACGTAAGAAACAATACTTTTCACTGTATGTCAACACATGTGACAATAATAAATCAAATCAAATCAAAAGAAAATCTGCTCAGAGTAAAATAAAATGTGGGAAAGGGTTTGGTTTAGTCGCAGACAGTGGCCCGGGTGGAGGTGTCATTCGAGAATGGGGTAGTGATGGGGATCGAGGGAGTTGGGAAGGACCTTTAGTCGGTTGATGGCACCATTTTCCGATTGGGAAGCTGGACTTCAGATTCATGTTCTTCCGGAAGGAGATTGTTTCAGAACCTGCCTCCAGAATTCCCACTCGGTTAGGGAGGGGAGGGGAGAAATCACGTGGCCATGTTATCAGATTTCCATTTAAAGGGATCACTGCATATTTCACACAAGTCCACAAGTAACTGATCTGTTTAAAAACTGCAGCAAGCTTTCTGGTGTCTATGTTTTAATTTGTCCACAGACGCTGAGATCTGGAACTTTCTTCCACTGTTTCTCCAGCTCACCAGCATTTTTTAAGATGACCATAAAAATCCACCTCTTTGACCAAAGTGTCCATCTCAGTATCTCCTTACTTGTCTCTTCATGTCATCCCACAACAATGCGCAAAGTGTCTTGGCCATTTTACTAGAGTAAAGTCCACAATAAATCCATCATCCTAGTACTTAGTAGAACCATGGAAATGATGCAGCACAGAAGGAGACCACTTGGCCCATCTTGTCCATGTCGACCCAGCGACACACAGGTGCTCTTTCTAATCCCATCTTTCTGCAGTTGGCCCATTGCCCTGCAACTTGCAGCACTTAAGGTGCAGATCCAGGTACTTTTTTGAAGAATGTCGGGTCTCTGGTTACACCAGCAGTGAATTCCAGGCATCCACCACCCTCTGTGTTAGACAGTTTTTCCTCATGCCCCCCCTAATCCTCCTGCCACTTAACTTGAACCTATGACCCTGGTTTTTGAACTCTCTGTCGAGGGGAACAGGTTCCTCCCGTCAACTCTATCTCTACCTCTCTTGCATACCTCAATTATCTCACCCCTCAGCCTTCTCTGTTCCAAGGAAAACACCAGCCTCTCTAATCCCTCCTGATAGTGCCAATGCTCCAGCCTTGGCAACATTTAGTAAATCTGTCTCCAGGGCAATTACACCCTCCCTGCAATGCGGTGACCAGAACTGCACACAATACTCCAATTGTGCAATGATGTGCAGCTAGCAAGTAACTGTCTGGAGTTAAGTGTTGATTGAGCATATTTAGGAAATGTCGCATGAGTGTTTGCTTGATCGAGAGTGCAGGGGTTCAGAGATCTCTCCAGCTGACAATAGGTTAAAGATTCCCAGATAGCTCAGATATAAGAGCCACCATTCCAATATGCCAAGCCTACTACACATTGGCCACTTAAAGAACTCCTGATTTTAACCTGGCTCCTTTCAGATGGAGGATGAATGCTGTCTGTAGGAGGTCTTGTGGCCCAGTGGGTTGGTGTCTCTGCCTCCGAGCCGGAAGTTCTGCGTTCGAGTCTCACTTCAGGACTTGGTGGCCAAGGAAGGTGCGTTTGTAACGCGGACAAGTAGGTTGATATCAGCCTGTAGATCCTTCCACTGTGCCAGATGGTACATCCTTTGATGTAGAGTGTAGCGACAACCTCTGTCGACAGGCTGGTGGCCTGTTCCAGGGAGGCCAAGAAACCAGACATAAACATGTGTTTTGTCTGCTTCATGTATCACGAGGCACGAGAGAGAGGAGAGAAAAGTCCAAACAAGAGTAAAACCAAAAGACTACAATGGACATCACACAATGAAGAAGGGTGGATTTTCCGGCTGTTCCTGCCAGCTGGATTGTCCAGTCAGGCAGACAACAAAACCGCACTGTGAGTTCCCCAGCCCTGGAGGCTGCGTACAATGGGAAACCCTCAATGACAGTGGAGGGAATAGAGATCCTGCTGCCAATCAATGGTGGGCCAGTTCCACCACACACAAAACGTGGAGAAGGCGGATAATCCTGCCAATGCTACTTCCCAGCAATAAACACATCCTTGTCGCCAAAGCTCCGGTTTTCTCCCACATTCCGAAAGACGTGCTGGTTAGGGTGCATTGGCCGTGCTAAGTTCTCCCTCAGCGTACCCGAATAGGCGCCGGAGTGTGGCGGCTAGGGGATTTTCACAGTGACTTCATTGCAATGTTAATGTGAGTCTATTTGTGACAATAATAAATAAATGTTAAACTTTTAAAACTGCTAGCTTTACATCTCACCCATAAAATGAAAAGCAGGGGCTCAGTGTGGGGGTGGGGGGGGGTCAAAATCACCAGCGTGTAAACCAAGTGTTGAATCCACTTGGACCATTTCCTACAGAACGCTAACAATGAGTGTTCTCCCCCCGGGTAAATGACTGTGAGTGATCTTAATGCACAAACGCTTCATGCATTGAAATTGAATGCTTCACTTATCTATCCTAATGGAGCCATTAATCAGTTAATATCTATGTTAAAATAGTGGAAAGAGAAATTGACATGCATTAACTGGTGGGACCATCACATTACTCACAGCCATTCGCAGCTTTATATCTGTGTTCTGGCCCAGATCTTAACAGTGAAAACTAAAAATACAAGGAAGAAAGCAGCATTGCAGCAGGAATAATGTAGCCTCTCTCCTCCGTCTAGGAGACTGATGATCAAAGATCCATAAAGAAGTTAAGTTGAAGTTATGACTTTTCAGACTCGATTGAAATATTAAAACTGCCCCAGACCAATCACTCAGAACAGAGCCAGATTTGTTTCAGAGGTTTCACTGCTAAATCGCTTATTAAAGACTTCTTGTCGGTTACAAAACTAGCTTTGTGCTGCGTGGTTTTGTATAAAAGACCATCTGCCCGGCTACGGTGGGAAATTAGAATTATGGATGGAGCCAAGAGAGTAACGTTGCTAAATCTAAGCTTAATCGTTCCACCACACTGGAGTCAAAAATATTTCCAGTCAAAGAAAGAACTTGAAGATTACAGGTTGTCTTCCTAACTGACAACCTGGCAGTTCCTCCTGACTGGCTGGTGTCAGATGGATTATTTTTGTGGGGAAGAAAGATATCAGAACAATAAAATGGAACAAAAGTTCTTTGAGTTGTTTCTGGAGCTGCCTCCAGCAGTCCCTTTAAGGATCATTGGTTTGGCTGCTCAGTGACCAAGGCCACTAAATAGAACTCCACAATGCACCCATTTATACCTGATTTTTATATTTGGGATCCTCTCATGGGCTTCCTAGTTGATATCACTAACACTGAAAGGTAACTTGAGCCAGGGGTAGTACCAACATAATGTTAGCATTCATGTGGAGAGGGCTTGAATACAAGAGCAGGGATGTACTTCTGAGGCTGTGTAAGGCTCTGATCAGACCCCATTTGGATTATTGTGAGCAGTTTTGGGCCCCGTATCTAAGGAAGGGTGTGCTGGCCTTGGAAAGGGTCCAGAGGAGGTTCACAGGAATGATCCCTGGAATGAAGAGCTTGTCGCATCAGAAACAGTTGAGGACTCTGGGTCTGCACTCATTGGAGTTTAGAAAGGTGAGGGGGGATCTTATTGAAACTTATAAGATACTGCAAGGCCTGGATAGAATGGACGTGGAGAGGATGTTTCCACTAATTGCACAAACTAGAATGAAAGGGCACAGCCTTAGGCTAAAGGGAGGATCCTTTAAAACAGAGATAAGGAGGAATTTCTTCAGCAGGGGATGATGAATCTGTGGAACTCTTTGCCGCAGAAGACTGTGGAGGCCAGGTCATTGAGTGTCTTTAAGACAGCGATAGATAGATTCTTGATTAATAAGGAGATCAGAGATTATGGGGAAAAGGCAGGAGAATGGGGATGAGAATAATATCAGCCATGATTGGATTGCAGAGCAGACTCAATGGGCTGAGTGGCTAATTCTGCCCCTATGTCTTATGGTCCTATAATCTCAGCCACAGCAGACTGTGACACCACAACCTATCTGGCTATGAGGAGAGGTTGAATAAACTAGAATTGTTTTCACTAGAAAGACAGAGGCTGAAGGGAGACCTGTTGAATGATGAGAGGCACAGACAGGGTGGATAGTAGAGGCTTTTTCCCAGGGTGGAAGTGTCATTTACAAAGGGGGGTACAAAGGTGAGAGGGGGAGAGTTTAAGGGAGATATACGGGGTAGGTTTGTCACACAGAGATTGGTGGGTGCCTGGAGCGCACTGGCGGAGGAGGTGGTGGGAACAGACACATTAGCTACATGGATGGGTTCATGAAAAGAGAGGGAATAGAGGGATACAGACTGAGTAAAGGCAGAAAGGTTTTTTTACAGTTTACTTACAGCATCATGAACAGCACAGGCATGGAGGGCTGAAGGGCCTGTTCCTGTGCTGTACTGTTCTTTATTCTTTTGTTCTTTGTTCACAGTTAACATTGGAGAAAATGAACGTCCAATGAATGAATTTCAACTTCAATACTTCAGTCCAGTAACCCCTGTAGTATTTTATCATGATTTTATTCAGCTAAACCCAAAGGTGCATGAGTTAGGTGAATTGGCCACGCTAAGTTGTCCCTTAGTGTCTCTAGGTGTGTAGGTTAGGGGGACGAGCAGGGTAAATACGTGGAGTTGTGGTGATAGGGTAGGGGTGGGGCTGGGTGAGATGCTCCGCTGGGAGAGTCGTGCAGACTCGATGGGCCGATTGGCCTCCTTCTGCACTGTAGGGATTCTGTGGCTCTATGATTGAAACCCCCCCCCTGCCCCCCCAAACTCCTCTGTTAATATAAATGACCAACCTTCTCCCCAACCCCCCATTCAACTTCTGCTATTGAACAAAATGGATTGCTTTATGTTTACTGGCATTGGAGTCCAACCTGTCACTTTTTGCCTACTGTATCCTGGGAGGGATAAGAGCTGATGCTTTGAATCCAGATGAGCCTTTGTCAAAACTCAGATGCTGCCAGGCCTGCTGAGATTTTCCAGTATTTTCTCTTTTGGTTTCAGCTTTCTTGAAATCTCCGTTAACTGCTTCTGAGTATTTCCTTCACATCATTATTTGGTAATTTCATCTTTGATTAAAGACCTTTTAAAAAAATATTTGCATGTTAAATGAACTGACCTGCTATTGCCAATTTTTATATGGGCGTATTATTAAGGATATTATTAAACTAGAAAGGGTGCAGAAAAGATTTACTCAGATGCTACCGGGACTTGATGGTTTGAGTTATAAGGAGAGGCTGGATAGACTGGGACTCTTTTCTCTGAAGTGTTGGAGGCTGAAGGGTGATCTTATAGAGGTCTATAAAATAATGAGGGGCATAGATCAACTAAATACTCAATATCTTTTTCCAAAGGTAGGAGAGTCTAAAACTAGAGGGCATAAGTTAAAGGTGAGAGGGGGAGAGATACAGAAGTGTTCAGAGAGACAATTCTTTCACAGAGGTTACTCCAGTAAAGTAGAAGCAGTTAACAGAGTTTTCAAGAAAGCTGAAACCAAAAGAGAAAATGCTGGAAAATCTCAGCAAGTCTGGCAGCATCTGAGCTTTGACAAAGGATCACCTGGGCTTGAAATGTCAGCTCTTTTCTCTCCTTACAGATGCTGCCAGACCTGCTGAGAATTTTCCAGCATTTTCTCTTTTGGTTTCAGATTCCAGCATCTGAGTAATTTGTTTTTTTTACAATAAAGCTGGGATCTGTTTTGAGTTGCCTAACAGAATTCTGACAGAGACTGACAGATACGGTGAATGAAAGAATTGTCTGGAACAAACTTCCAGAGGTAGTGTTAGAGGCGGGTACAATGTTGTCTTTTAAAAAGCATTTAGATAGTTACATGGATAAGATGGGTTTGAGGGATATGGGCCAAATGCAGGCAATTGGGATTAGTTTAGGGGTTTCCTAACCTACAAAAGGTCATGAATGTAGCCCCAATCCAGCACGCAAACCAGCCTCCCATCCATTGACTGTCTACACTTCTCGCTTTCCCAGAAAAGCAGCGATCACGTACCAACCGACTCAAGAGCAGCTTCTTCCCTGCTGCCATCAGACTTTTGAATGGACCTAACTCACATTAAGTTGATCTTTCTCTACACCCTAGTTATGATTGTAACACTAGATTCTGCACTCCCTTGTTTCCTTCTCTATGAATATTATGTTTTGTCTGTATAGTGCACAAGAAACAATCCTTTTCACTGTATACTAATACATGTGACAATAATACGTCAAATCAAATCAGACTAAGTATTGATCTTTGCTTGTTGGTACACTATATTTGAACAGTTTCAACTAATGCCTGATTGCATGTCTAAATCTGTGACTGTAAGTAAGTTAATATGAAGCAGGCAAGAATAACCATAAAGATCAGGCAGTGAATCTGAATACAATCTGGTATCTAAAAGTGCCTTTCCAACCTAATTGTGAAATATGAGATGCACAACAAAGGTGATGATTTATTTACTCACAAAATTTACTTCAGATTGGCAAGTTGGCTACCACAAAAAGATGGAGTTTTATTTTATTATCATGGACAAATTACTAAACAGATACCCTTAACCTAACCAAACAGTTACATTTTTGGGAAATGATTACTCCAGTAATTATTTCCTACCCACGATGCGTGAAGTTGTAATTCTTGAAAGGAATATCTTCATTTCCTCATTTAGACACTTCATTATTCTGTTTGCTATCATTAAGCCATCCTACACACTGCAATTCCTGTCATTTATTATCAAATGGCTAAAAGGGAGAAAATGAAAACACACAATGGAATTTACAGCCACAGAAACAGTCGTTTGCCCCAAATGATTCAAGCCAGTGTTTCTATTCTACACAATTCACCCCTCTTCATCTATTCCTATCATTTAGAACTGAGGGGGGGAGAAATTTCTTCACCCAGAAGGTGGTGAATGTGTGGAATTCACTGCCACAAAATGTTGTCTGATTTCAAGAAGTAATTAGATATAGCTCTTGGGGAATAGAAACATAGACACTCGATGCAGGAGTAGGCTATTTAGCCCTTTGAGTCTGCTTCACCATTCATCTTGACCATGGTTGATTCTTGAATTCAATATCCTAATTCCCCCCTTCCCCCCATATCCCTCAAGACTAAAAGGATAAAGGGATATGGGGAGAAAGAGGGGTTCAGGATATCAAATTCAATGATCAGCCATGATCAAAATTAATGGTGGAGCAGGCTCGAAGGGCCAAATGGCCTCCACCTGTTTCTATTTTCTATGTTTCTATCAGCTTATCTCTCTATCGTCTTCTCCTCCATATGGAGCACATTGCAGGGGGTTTCCATTTTGTTCGCATCAGGACACCTACAAGAATGCCAAATTTCAAACAATCGCGGCAGGAAGGGGTGCTAATTTGTTGACAAGTTGGCTCTGATTGGCCAAGGCATTACCATGGGGATATTATTGAGGAAGAATATCCTTCCCAAGCTCCCAGGTAATTCAAAAAAGGTGCAAGGCTTGAATACATTCCTTTTGTTTTCAGACACCAGGTCCCAGTGTACGAATATAAGTCACTTCCATGCGTAAATGACCCATATTATCGCCTCAACTGATTACCTTAAACTAACTGATAGTGTAGGTGTTAGCATACTCGGGATTCTTCAGCAGGAGCTGCTCGATCACGGAATCACATCTAATATTAGACAGTTTGTTTTGAGTGTTGCGGGCAAGGACTGGTTGAGCACAGTCTGGAGTCTGCCTATTATGAACAACCGGAAGAATATGCTATTTGATTCAATCAACCAATACTGGAATGGACAGCAAATGTAGCTGTCATCACACTGGCACTGATATTCACAAACGGTGTTGCTCAATTGTATAGTACAGTCACATCATTTCCTCTAGATGCATCTATGCTATTTGCCTGAACTATTCCTGATGGTAGTGAGTTCCACATTCTAACCACATCTTTCCTGGGATTCTCTGGCCTCCCGGTGACATCATTCTCAGTGACCAGAGGTAGCATGTCATTGACCAGCAGTGGGACATGCTGCTCCTACCACTGTCAATGAGATTTCTCATTGATTCCACCCCATGCTGCATGGGAAAGACATGGCGGGGGTGTACTGTCAGCAGGGCAAAGAAGATCCCTCCAGCATGGAAGACTGGAAGATCACATGCTTTGTGTAAAATTTCTTCTCAAATTTCCACTTATTTATATTCGTTCATGTGATGTGGGCATCGCTGGCTGGGCCAGTATTTATTGCCCATCCCTGAGGGCAGTTAAGAATGAACCACATTGTTGTGGGTCTGGAGTCACACGTAGGCCAGACTGGGTAAGGATGGCAGATTTCCTTCCTTAAAGGACATTAGTGAATCAAATGAAATTTTATTTTTGTGACAATCGATTCACGATCGTCATTGACTTTTAGTTTCCGATTTTGCATTGAACTCAAATTTCACCATCCGCCATGGTGGGATTCAAACCCGGGTCCCCCAGTGCATGACCCTGGGTCTCTGGAATACTAGTCCAGTGACAATACCAGGACGTCCCCCTTTTTACTGACTATCTTAAAGTTGGGACTCCTGGTTTTAGTCTCCCACCCTCCATGGGAACATCTCCTCCATGTCTACCCCTTATAATCTTCAAGATCCTGATTGTGTCACTTTCAGCCTTTTGTCTGGAGTCAGGAGACACGGCCTGTTCATATTAACTAACTGCTGAGATCTGGCACATTTAGACTTCTGCACAGCTTATTACCAGTTGTTAAAGAAACCAACAAACCCAACCCTAACATGATATGACTTTGGCAAGGTTTGTGTAGCAAGTAATCAGAGGCAGCCCCCTATTTGGGTCAGTCCAGCTTCAGAATTCAATCTGGTTGTTGAACATTTCAGATATAACTGAGGAGTAAATTGGGACATGATGAAAATAGTAGACACTGTACAGTGCAACATCCTTATTGAAATCCCCCAAGGCAAAAGTACAGTTGGGTGGGAAATTGAACATTTGAAAATATAAACAGAGAAGGTCAGAGGTTCCATCACTGAAGGCACTCACACTTAGCAGAAGTCCCAATGAAGCACAAAGCCCCAACTTGAGTTCAGGTCCTTCAAGCTGCGGTTTGTAAAGATCCCCTCCACCTCCAGGGCCTCTGTCTCAGTCTCTTCGTCTGTTCCAGATGTCTTTGTAACTTCCCCTGGCTGACTAACTAACCCCACCCCCCACCCACCCTACCCCCACCCCCAGGCTACCAGCAACTTCCTCTCAACCAGATACCCGTGACTCTCAGCGTCTGCGTCATAGGGACAGGCTCTTTCTGTATCCCTGCCAAGTAACACACTCTTTTGTCTCATGCTTCCTCCCTGTGGTTGAAGAAGAAAGGCAGAGAGAACAAAAGGAGATAGGATGGAGAGGGAAAAAGAAAGGAAAGAGCTCACAGAGATCTGAATAAAAAGTGAAAACGATAGCTCTCAAAAATGAACAATTCTTAAAAGAAATGAAGCAAAAACATTTCAATGTTAAAATTTTGATGCGAATGATTCTAACATACTGGTGGAAGTAACACATTCCTGACATATTGAAACACAGAACTGGGGACCTGGTTGACTGATCCATAAGAACATAAGAAATAGGAGCAGGAGTAGGCCACCTAGCCCCTCGAGCCTGCCCCACCATTCAATAAGATCATGGCTGATCTGAAGTGGATCAGTCCCACTTTCCCGCCCTCTCCCCATAACCCTTAATCCCCTCACTTATCAAAAACCCATCAACCCGCGTCTTAAAAATATTTAGTGAGGCAGCCTCCACCACTTCAACGGGCAGAGAATTCCAGAGATTCACCACCCTTTGAGTGAAGAAGTTCCTCCTCAACTCCGTTCTACACCGCCCCCCCTTTATCTTGAGGCTGTGCCCTCTAGTCCTACTATCCTTTCTGAGCAGGAAGAGCATCTCCACCTCTATCCTATCCATCCCATTCATCATCTTATATGTCTCCATGAGATCCGGTGGATGTGGTCTTTCTGGATTTTCAGAAGGCGTTTGACAAGGTACCTCACAAGAGGTTATTGCAGAAGGTCAGGGGACATGGAGTTGGGGGTAGGGTGTTAGCGTGGATAGAGGATTGGTTGTCAAATAGGAGGCAGAGAGTGGGGGTCAATGGGTGCTATTCGGATTGGCGGATGGTGACTAGTGGAGTGCCCCAGGGGTCGGTTCTGGGGCCTCAGCTATTTACCATTTATATAGATGATCTGGAGGAGGGAACTGAGTGTATGGTGTCGAAATTTGCTGATGACACCAAGATTGGTGGAACGGCAAATTGTGTGGAGGGTGTGGAGATTCTACAGAAGGATCTAGACAGGCTGGGCGAATGGGCCAGGAAATGGCAAATGGAATTTAATGTTGGCAAGTGTGAGGTGGTCCACTTTGGTAGGAAGAATGGTAGGAAGGACTATTACTTACGGGGCGAAAAACTGCAGCAGGCGACGGTGCAGAGGGACCTCGGGGTCCTTGGGCATGAGTCGCAAAAACCCAGCTTGCAGGTGCAGCAGGTGGTCAGGAAGGCGAATGGGATGCTGGCCTTCATAGCGAGGGGGATTGAATATAAAAGTAGGGAGGTCTTGCTGCAGCTGTATAGGGCATTGGTGAGGCCGCAGCTGGAGTACTGTGTGCAGTTTTGGTCGCCGTACTTACGCAAGGATATTTTGGCCTTGGAGGGAGTGCAGAGGAGGTTTACTAGGCTGATGCCGGAGTTGAGGGGGTTGAGCTATGAGGAGAGGCTGAATAAACTAGGCTTGTACTCGTTAGAGTTTAGAAGAATGAGGGGGGATCTCATTGAGACGTATAAGGTGATGAATGGGTTGGATAGGATAGAGGTGGAGAGACTCTTCCCGCTCAAAAAGGACAGTAGGACTAGAGGGCACAGCCTCAAGATAAAGGGGGTGCGGTTTAGAACGGAGTTGAGGAGGAACTATTTCACTCAAAGGGTGGTGAATCTCTGGAATTCTCTGCCTGTTGAAGTGGTGGAGGCTGCCTCGCTAAATATTTTTAAGACGCGGGTTGATGGGTTTTTGATAAGAGAGGGGATTAAGGGTTATGGGGAGAGGGCGGGAATGTGGAGCTGAGCCAAGACAGATCAGCCATGATCTTATTGAATGGCGGGGCAGGCTCAAAGGGCCAGATGGCCTACTCCTGCTCCTATTTCTTATGTTCTTATGTTCTAACGAGTACAAGCCTAGTTTATTCAGCCTCTCCTCATAGCTCAACCCCCTCAACTCCGGTATCAGCCGAGTAAACCTCCTCTGCGCTCCCTCCGAGGCCAAAATATCCTTGTGTAAGTACGGCGCCCAAAACTGCACACAGTACTCCAGCTGCGGCCTCACCAATGCCCTATACAGCTGCAGCAAGACCTCCCACAGTATAACTGCTAACCTCCACCCCCACCCCACCCCCCACCCCCATCACAAGCAGCCAAACCCCAGTCCACACCTCATAGCCAGGTGCCCCTCGGGCGCTTACAACTAGGTGGCTGGGACCCATTCCATAGCCAAGGTGTCCGGTAACATTTTTTTAAACTTCTGAAGGGTTGAGCTATGGTGCTTCATCTAAGCCAAGGTATTGCAGGAAACCTTCATAAAGACAGTTTGAGTATACTTTCTGGACCAAGAAAAGATGTTACCCAGACTTGATAATCAGTCCTGTATTGTGTGGTGACTATAAGCTGGATTTGACTTATAGATTTATTTAACTTGGATGCTGTTTGGAATGGGAAGTCTAAGTGAGTTCAGGGATCAGGGATATATTTTGGAACAAGGAGTAATTTCTACATAAGTAGTGCATGTGTTTAGTTATTCCTGTACTGAAGCAAAATAGAGTATTGTAGCTCTTTCAGTTGTGTATTTTTATTTTTTTTTAAGCTAATAAATATTCTTTAATAATTATTTGCACAATGACTGGACTGGTTCCTCATGTGTAATATCTGGGTGGCTCATGACACATGAAAGTTGTGGGAAATGTCTAAATGAGTTTATCCAGTTAGGTAAATGCAAAAATGGCTCTATTCTCTCTACACAGAAGCTGTCAGAGCTGGTGAGATTTTTCAGCGTTTTCTGCTTTATCCAGTTAGGTGCCTGCTTCAAGCATTGGTCCAAACTGAACTGTTTTAATCGAGGGCAGGGATGGGAGTTCTCTGTGTCCGTGGCGGAGGTAGGCTGACATTAAGTGCACCCCAACAACACGTATTTGACATTTATACAGAGAAGCCAAGCTAAGTTAGGTCAGGTTCTGCAGCGATATCTCCCTGTGATTAAATAGTGTCCTGACATCTATAAGGCCACGAGGATGGCCTCAACCAGGATCTTGGCTTCATGTCGCACTATCTGTAACCCCCGCTACTTGCCTGGACTTGCAAAATCTCACTAACTGTCCTGTCTGGAGACAATACACATCTCTTTAACCTGTGCTTAACGCTCTCTCCGCTCACATTATCTGTACCTTTAAGATTTGATTCGCTGTAAAGACTCGCATTCCAATCATTATTCTGTAAATTGAGTTTGTGCCTTTATATGCCCTGTTTGTGATTAGAACTCCCACTTGCCTGATGAGGGGGCAGCGCTCCAAAAACTAGTGGCTTGTGCTACCAAATAAACCTGTTGGGCTTTAACCTGGTGTTGTGAGACTTACAGTGTTTACCCCAGTCCAACACCGGCATCTCCACATCATGACTTCATAAGGCGCACATGTTTAAAAACATCTAGATAAATCAAAATACCGCAGATGCAGTTGATAACTTGACACTTTCAACACCTTCTCCGCCTTCTGCATGCTCATTTACATTCCCTTTGTCCAATCCCACCACCCCTCCCCACCCTCTTGGATAAATCTCTGCTGATTCTCTTTCCCCTCTGCTCTGATGAAGGGTCATCTAGACTCGGAACCTCGGCTCTATTCTCTCCCCACAGATGCCGTCAGACCTGCTGAGATTTTCCAGCATTTTTTTGTTTTTATTTAAAAACACCTACTTGGATAAGCTTTCTGAAAACTGTAGAATTTTATCCCTGCGAGGGAGTTAGTGTTTGCAGAGTAGAGATAATTGCAAAGAACATGTTAAAAAAATGGTAACAAAGACAAGGTAGGATCCACCACCTTCATTTTAAAAGGATTAGTTCATCTCTCTCTGCACCAAAAGTTGCTTCACACGTTTAATGTTGTCTCATTGAGGAAGATACAGAGTTTGTGGAGATATCTGGGTTCAGGAGAGTGGGTGGGCTGGAGATTTTTTTGACTGACATTGAGTGAAAGTCCCCTCTTGATTAGAAGAAAATGAAAGTGCGCATCACAACAGACTTTCCTTGGATGGAGCTTGGTCACTAGCTTAATAAAGTCATCAAAAGTCACCTCGCGAGGCAGGGGGGGAGGGAGGGAGGGAGTAAGGAAGGGATGTCCATATTAATGGAGAGGGGAAAAAAGATTATGACCATCCTGCCTACTGCGGGAATCAGAGTGGGTGAGGGATGGACAGTGGATAGGTCCGGATGGGATTTTACAGTTTCGGAATGAGCGAGGCCGTTAAAAGCAGAAAACAATTGAGAAATACAACAGGTCTGACAGCATCTGTGGGGAGAGCAAAGAGCCAACGTTTCACGTCCGGATGACCCTTCGTCAGAGCTCTGCTGAATAAAGGTTGGCTCTGTCCCCCCTCCACTGATGCAGTCAAACCTGCTGAATTTCTCTATCGTTTTCTGTCTTTATTTCAGCTTCCAGCATCCGCTGTATTTTGCCTTTATCTGAGTAAGATTGAAGATGGGTCACACGTCATAATGAGGGGTTTTCTGATGATGCAGCAAGACCAGAGAACCTGAATGTAGAGAACCAAATAGGAAATGACAGCAAAGATGCGAATCGATATGTGAAATGAAGATACAGTTGGCAAGGAATCAGTGGCAAAAATAGATACTTTACGTAAAAGAGGGGTGTGATAACAATAATTTTGAAAGGGACAGGGGCACTTTTAAGTCATTTATGGGATGTGGGTGTGATTGGCTAGACCATCCCTAATTGCCCTTGAGAAGATGAGAAGTCTTCATTTTGTATCTGTTATTTCACCATTCCTGCACAGATCAGTATATTCCTTCCCTTCCCACCATCTCAATCGATTCACCTTCTTCTTGGTAACCAGAAAGTTACAAAGAGCATTCATAGAAGAATCATAGAATCCCTACAGTGCAGAAGGAGGCCATTTGACCACAATCCCACCCAGGCCCTATCCCCGCAACCCCACATATTTACCCTGCTAATCCCCCCCCCACCACCGACACTACGGTCAATTTAGCACGGCCAATCAAATTAACCCGTACATCTTTCGGACTGTGGGAGGAAACCGGAGTACCCGGAGGAAACCCACGCAGACACGGGGAGAACGTGCAAACTCCACACAGACAGTGACCTGAGGCTGGGATTGAACCCGGGTCCCTGGCACTGCGAGGCAGCCGTGCTAACCACTGTGCCACCGTGCTTGTGATCATTTCCTGTCCACCTCAAATGTGCCCGAGGCCTCCAGTCAAATATAAATTCATTCCTCGCCGTCAGCACGTCAAAGAATGTAACTAGTTGAGTGTTAAATTCATGACTGGAAAGTGTGCAATCCACTTTCAACCATGTCTCAAACTAACATCCTAAAGACAAGAGAGCATCAGTGCTGGAACATGAAAGTGAATGTGGACAGTACAATCTTATACATGTAATTACCATCAGATATTACCATAAAACAGAAACATTGCATAGGAATTTCTTTGATTTACTTTTTATCAAAAGATTTTGCCTCATTGGGGTGAGTTGATAAACAAGATAATTTAATTCCGGGAAACAAACGAGGCAGATTTTCATCTTCACTGCCTGGGTGGTAATCTGGCAGATTAGATTGCCTACTCCTTATAGAACCAAACTAAATTTCTGAATGAATATCAGGAGGGATATATAGAGGCAGGACAACTTGCTCTGCTGGATTGAGAGCAGGGAAGATGGGAGAAAGCGTGAAAACTGAGATCTATTCAACTACGTTTGTGAGCATCTCAATCGGACAGTAGCAAAAAGGTATCAACGGAAGTTCTGATGATGTAGCGGATGAAGGTGTCCTCCGCAGCAAGAGGGCGTTGCTGAAGTAGCGAGTGAGTACCTTTCAGATGCTTTCACTAAAGACAATGTTACCGATTTCACAGGAAAAGAGGAAACAGTAGAGAAAGAGGGGCGAGCTAAAAGGCTGACGGCGCTCAGAGTTAAAATAGACACCAGGGCCCAATGTGATTCTGTAGGAAATAAAGGATAGGAAGTGTTAAAGGCAAATTATGTTTGATTAAACTGGTTGAGTGCTTTAATGAAATAACGGTGACTATAGTTGAAGGGATTATGCTTGATATTGCACATATGATTTTTCGAAAGGTGTTTGATGAGGTTTCGCAGCAATAGGATCACGAGCATTACTGAAGTCTGGGGGGGGGAGCGGGGGGGGGGTGCGGGGGTGAGGTTAAAGGGGCAGTGGCCGCATTTATGCGAAATTGACTAAGGGCGGAATTTTCTCATCCCGTGGCGGACGAGGCATGGACGATGCAAAGGGCCGTTGACCTGGGGCAGGATTTTCCAGTCTTGGGTGAGAGCGGCTGGAAAATCCTGCCCTAAGGGGGAGAAACCAGAGAACTGTTTACAGATAGGCTGGGGAGCACCCACCCCACTCTCCACCTCCCCCTCCCCACCACAACCACCACCAATGGCATTGATATTGGGACAACTGTTCTTTTTTAACCCGTACTAATGGCTTGGACCTCGGCGTATCAAAATTTATAAATGTAATATACAGTAAAGAGAATAGGAGCAGACTTCAGGAGGGTGTAGCCAGATGGAAGTAGATTGAATTGAATTGAATCAAATACAGTGAATTGTGAAGTGATTCATTCTAATGGGAAGAATGAAGGGAGGATCTTTACCTTGAATGGTACAATTGTAAAGGGCCTACAAGAATAGAGAGTCCTCGAGAGTGGCAGTGACAAGTTGAGGAGATTTTTAAGAGAGAAGGGGCAGTGATGGCTTCAGAGAGGCAGAGAGTACAAAAGTAAGAAGATTATGCTAAACATTTATAAAGCACTAATTTCACCCTAGCTCAACTATTGTGGCCAATTCTGGGCTCTACACATTAAGAAAAATGTCAAGATGTTAGAGAGGGTGCAGAGGAGATTTCCTAGGATGTTACCAGGGAGGAAAGTCTCCCATTATGTGGAGCTAGATGTGTAAGAGCCATACACAGCAGGTGGGTTTACTTAGCTGGGGAAATTGTCAATGAAGAGTAATTGGCTCGAGATGAGGCCAGAGCAGGATACTTCTTCTGGAGATTGAGGGCGATGAAGACGGTTTCAATGTACCTGTTTGTTTGGAGAGTCTGTAGCAGAGGAAGAGATTGGATACCAAAAATGTGCTGTTGTTAACAGGATCCAGGCTGTTAGGGCTCAAGGTTATCCTGGGGAGCTGGCAAAGTGGCATTTAAGCCCCTGGCTCCTTGCTGAAGGTGGTAAGAGTTCAGATAAGCCCTGGAAGCCATTTACAACTCAGTGCAGCCAGAAGACTGGAGCTGAGAGAAAGCCCAGGGCAGTGCCAGCTGAGCGAAGCAATGTAGACTGTAACTAGGGGTGGGAGTGCAGCTTCTCCAGTCCTGCAGAGCGTATTCTCAGAAGCGATTGAAGGTGAGCCATCATTGAGGCAATCTGAGCTGGAGGGTTTTTTTGGGGGACTCAGAGTGTAGGAATCCTCCAGCCTCCCAGATACCTGTTTCTCGGCTGTGGGAGGTGCTACACTCTTCATTGGCAATGGGATTCTCTGGTCCCGCCACTGTCAATAACATTTCCCATTGATGTCACTCCATGCTATTGCGTGCATTGCTGGTGGGAATGGATAATTCCACCTGCGTAAACAATCGGAGAATTCCCCATGGAATCCCAATCTTTTAAAGAGATTGTGCGGCTCATAGAAAACATAGGAACTAGAAGCAGGAATAGGCCATTTGGCCCTTCAAACCTGTTCCAGCATTCATTTTGATCATGGCTGATCATCAAATTCAATATCCCCCTTCCCCCCCATATCCCTTGATCTCTTTAGCACCAAGAGCTATATCTAATTTCTCCTTGAAATCTCATAACGTTTTGGCCTCAGCTACTTTCCATGGTAATGAATTCCACACATTCACCACTCTCTGGGTGAAGAAAATTTTGCTCACCTCAATCCGAAAAGGTTTAGCCCTTATCCTCAAACTATAACCCCTAGTTCTGGACACCCAAACCATTGGGAACGTTCTTTTGGAAGTGGTCACTAATGCCTGGGTTGGTTGCTGAGAAAGCTTGGGATCTGCCTTGGTTGCATCTATCTATCTAATGTACAGTGTGGTGTATTTGACCACCATTGCTAGTTAATTCATGTTCATCTCATATTATTTCTGGATGTTAGAGTATAAGGCAGATATTGCATTTGTTTTATTTTACTTACTTTATGTAGTAAAACTTATTTTGTTTAATTTATATCTATTACAAATGTGAATTTATGATATAGATTTTAAGGAGAACAATTTTAAAGGCATTTTTTCTAGTTTTGAACTTTTACATTGAGTTTCAAAGCCTTTTTTCAAATTGGAAGTATGGGCAGAGAACGAGCGGGATTCTCTGGCCGTTGGCACCAGCAAGGATTCTGCCATCCATCTGCAGCGACTCGAGATTTGGCTGAGTGCCAAATTCTCCATCCTCTCCAGAAGTGGGGCGTGAACGGTCAGAGAATTCCAACCAACATCACACCTTTCTGTATTCGCCCAAACCTGGTCAAACTCATCTCTGTAGAGCTGGTTATAAAGGGTCATGAAAGTCCAAAAGACTCTTCCAGGGAGGCCCACTGTACCCTCTGAAAAGCCCTTGGTTTGTGAGAGAACAGGAGACAGAAGGGGACTGCAAACGACCGCACTGTAATGAATGCCTTTGCCGAGTGAAACAATAATTCCTTGGAAGTTAATATAGCCTATGTTTTTTGGACTGTATGAAGGAGGTGGTAAGAAGCAGCAAAGTGATGGGAATCGATGTCTGGATCAGAAGGTTAGCACTGCTGCCTCACAGTTCCTGTGACCCAGGTTCAATTCTAGCCAGGGTCACTGTCTGTGTGGAGTTTAGACATTCTCCCTGTGTGGTTTTCCTCCAGGTGCTCCAGTTTTCTCCCACAGTCCAAAGGTCAAGTGGATTGGCCATGCTAAATTGCCCGTTAGTGTCCAAAGACGTGTAAGTTTATTTATCAGTGTCACAAATAAGCGTTGAAGTTACTGTGAAAATGCCCTGGTTGCCACGCTCCGGCACCTGTTTGGACACACCGGAGGAGAATTTAACATGGCAAATGCACCTAACCAGTACGTCTTTCAGGCTGTGGGAGGAAATCGGAGAACCTGGAAAAACCCACGTGGATACAGGGAGAATGTGCAGACTCCACACTGACAGTGACCCAAGCCAGGAATCGAACCTGGGTCCTGGTGCTGTGATGCAGCAGTGCTCACCACTGTGCCACCATGACCAATACATAGGGTTATGGGGATAGGACGGGGGAGTCGACCTAGGTATAGTGCGCTTTGGAGAATCTTTGCAGATTCAATGGGCTGAATGGCCTCCTTCTGCAGCCTCGGGATTCTATGGAGAGAAATTTTGTTTTCTACCATTCTTACACAATGGATTTTTAGAGTTTGTTGGGGATTTGTTGGTAAATCACTAACAGGGTCCCAATTTCCACCTGCTGAATATATGGTCATTTATCCATCTATGATTTCTCAAAAATCAATCTCTGGACCTGGTCCAGACATCGATTCCCATCAGGAAATGCAGAAAGCATTCTTCTCCCCCAAGTAGCGTCACTGGCTCAGGATCTTGCTTTAAAGGCTTAGATTACATACAAGATCAAGGGGACGACACTGCCAGAAGGATGTGGAGGTGTCAGCGAGAGTACAGGAAAGATTTACCAAGGTGTTGCCTGCTCTGGAGGGTATTAGCTATGAGGTGAGATTGAATAAACTGGGATTGTTCTCCCTGGAAGGAAAGAGGCTGAGGGGTGACCCGATAGAAATTTATAAAATTATAAGAGGTTTAGATAGGGTGAACAGTTGGAAGACATTTCCCAGGGCGGAAAAGACAATTACAAGGGGACACAAGTTCAAGGTAAGGGGAGGAAGGTTCAGTGGAGATGTGTGGGGAAAGTTTTTTACACAGAGCTTGGTGGGTGCCAGGAATGCACTGCCAAGTGAGGTGGTTGAGGCAGTTACATTGGTGACAGTTAAGACTTACCTTGATAGGCGTATGAACAAACAGGGAATAGAGGGGTATAAGTGGTTAATTTAGATAGGTAAATGTGATCAGCGCAGGCTCGGAGGGTCGAAGGGCCTGTTCCTGTGCTGTATTGTTCTTTGTTCTTTGTAAAGCAAATATTTGTAAGTCTTATGATTCAGGTCATAAACTTCAAAGTGTTTTATGGAGCCCCTCTGGATCATAAGTTTTGCATCTTGAATTTGGCTAGAATAAGCATGAGATGTTTCACTTCAGGTATGATTCAAATGGCCCACTAGGGAGCTTTTATCAAACAAAGTTTATTGAAGAATATAGTTAACATGCATAGTAAAAAATTAGTAAGAACTTTTATTAATTACAAACAAGAAACCAAAATGTCCACTATAATGTATGAACCTTAAAAAATATATATCTAATGTGTTCCAATCAAAACCAAAACCCTCCATAGACAAAGCCCTTTAAACACAGAAAAGACTAATGTTCACGTGACACTGGAAATTGAGTCCTCTGGTTGAAGTCTGCAGTTCTTTGGATTCACTCAGGATAGTTTGAAGTCAAAACACCTTCTCAGAAGCCCAAGGAGAGACTCATCGGTCAAGCCACCAACCACAGAATCTTCACTACAGGGAGGCAAGACCTTGCTTTCAGATAACCAGCAGAATTTTCAGAATGAACAGGAGAGAGAAAACACTTCTTTTCAGCTGGCTAAAAATTTCTAAAAATGAAACTTTAGCTCAGAACTGAAAATGAAAGAACATCTGTCACTTGACCTGCCAACCAGTATTTTATTCAAAGAACAGAGAACAAAGAAAATTACAGCACAGGAACAGGCCCTTCGGCTTTCCAAGCTTGCACCGATCATGCTGCCCACCTGAACTAAAACCCCCCTACCCTTCCGGGGACCATATCCCTCTATTCCCATCCTACTCATGTATTTATCAAGGTGCCCCTTAAAAGTCACTACCGTATCCACTTCCACTCCCTCCCCCAGCAACGAGTTCCTGGCACCCACTACTCTCTGTACAAAAAAATCTGCCTCGTACATCTCCTTTAAGCCTTACCCCTCACACCTTAAACTTGTGCCCTTAGTAATTGACTCTTCCACCCTGGGAAAAAGCTTCTGACTATCCATTCTGTCCATGCCTCTCATAATCTTGTAGACTTCTAACAGGTCGCCCCTCAACCTTCGTTGTTCCTGTGACAACAACCCAAGTTTCTCCAACCTCGCCTCACAGCTAATGCCTTCCGTACCAGGCAACATCCGGGTAAATCTTTTCCGTAGCCTCCCCAAAGCCTCCACGTCCTTCTGGTAGTGTGGCGACCAGAATTGAACACTATATTCCAAGTGCAGCCTAACTAAGGTTCTATAAAGCTACAACGTGATTTGCCAATTTTTAAACTCAATACCCCGGCTGATGAAGGCCGTGTGCCTTCTTGACTGCCTTCTCCACCTGCACTGCCACTTTCAGTGACTTTCCTCCTAACAATGCAGAATTATAAAAAAATCCCAAAGTAATTGGCCATAAAACATTAGACAGGGGTCGTGGGTAGAGAGGTGGACTGGTGGTGTTGAGATGGCGGCGCGGGCTCGTTGGGCCGAAGGGCCTGTTTCCCGGGCTGATTTTTGTTCTTTGTTCTTTGTTCTTTGTAATTCTAAATTAGAAAATAGCCTCCCCTCAATCTGGTTTCCAATGTGGAGTGCCATAAGCGTAGACAAGGGTCACGGGTGAAGAGGGAACTCACAATGTTAAAATGGCGGCGCGGGCTCGTTGGGCCGAAGGGCCTGTTTCCCGTGTTGTGTTGTTCCCATCCAAGCCACTTAAGGATTAAGGAAAAGGCACCGGGTAGCACTGAGATCAGTGAGGACTGTGAGCTAGGACAACACAGAAGTTATGAGAGCTGCAGAAATCACGATTTAAAAGAAAGCCTTTCTTAAAGGTACACTAATGTCACAAAGGCATTCATGCCATTCAACAACAACAACAATTTCCATTTGTATAGCTCCTTTAACATAATAAAATGTTCCAAGGTGCTTTAGAAAAGCATCACAAAGTATCATTTGACACTGAATCATGCAAGGACATTTTGTTGTCACTTATCACTTGCACTTTGTAATGTTTCTGCCTAGTTTATAGAATCATTGTGCAGAAGGAGGCATTTCGGCCCATCGAGCCTGCACTGATTATAATCCCACCCAGGCCTTATCCTGGTAACCCCACGTATTTACACTGGCATTAAGGGGCAAGTTAGCATGGCCAATCAACCTAATCTGCACATCTTTGGAGTGTGGGAGGAAACAGGAGGACCCGGAGGAGACCCACACAGACACAGAGAGAACGAGTAGACTCTACACAGGCAGTCATCCAAGGCTGGAATCGAACCCGGCTTCCTGGCACCGTGAGACAGCAGTGCTAATCGCTGTGCCACCGTGCCACACAGTTTGCCACAGCAGATTCTGGATATAGTTTGCCACAGCAGATTCTCGCTACGAGAGGACACAGGTTTAAGGTGCTGGGGAGCAGGTACAGAGGAGATGTCAGGGGTAAGTTCTTCACTCAGAGGGTGGTGAGTGAGTGGAATCGGCTGCCGTCGGTGGTGGTGGAGGCGAACTCGCTGGGGTCTTTTAAGAGACTTCTGGATGAGTACATGGGATTTAATGGGATTGAGGGTTATAGATAGGCCTGGTAGGTATGGATATGATCGGCGCAACTTGTGGGCTGAAGGGCCTGTTTGTGCTGTAGTGTTCTATGTTCTATGATATTTAATGTTGTAGGTGCACCATGAACGGTGGCCTGGTTGTACTCTTGCTAGACTTATTCATCCAGAAACTCAGCTAATGTTCTGGGGACCATGGTTCGAATCCCACCAATTCAATTAAAAAAAAGAATCTGGAATTAAAGATCTACTGATGACCAGGAAACCATTGTCGATTGTCAGAAAAAGTTCACTGATGTCCCTTAGGAAAGGAAATCTGTCATCATTACCAGGTCTGGCCTACATGTATGATTCCAGATCCACAGCAATGTGGTTGACCCTCGACTGCCTTCCAAGGGCAACTAGGGATGGAGAATAAATGCAGGCCAGCCAGCGACACCCATGTCCCACAAATGAATAAAAGGAAACTGTGCAATTTTTAATCATGCCTGGATGGACCTTTGATTACAAAGAACAAAGAACAGCACAGCACAAGAAACAGGGCCTTTGGCCCGACAAGCCCAGGCCGCCCAATTTAACACACTCAGTGAGCGCCTTATTCGAGTCTTACCTCGCCAGTCAACGTTTTTGTCTATCTCTAGTGGAACTCCACAATAAAGGGGGTGGAAATTTAGGGAATTGTATATACGCCAGATTAAGGGAGATCCAATTCAGGGGCAATTTATTGACTCCAATCAGCCTAAAAAGCACGTTTTTGGGTTGTGGGAGGAAACCGGAGCACCCGGAGAAAACCCACGCAAGCACGGGGAGAATGTGCAAACTCCCACAGACACTGATCCCCAAGCCGGAGATCCGACCCTACAGTCCGTTTGCTACACTTCATTACTACAAATTTGGGCACTAAGAGACACAACGAGTGATGGAAACTTGTTTCTGGTCCTCATCAACATCATGTTGTACGACATTTGCCTTGCTCGCCTCTGAAAGTCCTTGGGATCTCCTTAATAAAAAGGACCCAATGAATTAAACAGTAGGTTCAATTCCTACGTAGATTTGGCGCAGGCTAAACCACTGTAACATTATTGCATTTTGCAGCTGTTTTATGGACTAAGAATGGGCACAACACTTCTTAGCTGCAATTCCACAAAGACAAAGTAAAAAAATCATAACTTCCATGCTACATTCCTCTCAGACACAACAATTCCAGCTATGAGTTCACAATATTCAGGGTACAATTTTCAAATTAAACTCAGACTCAAGTGTTTCTCAGGCATTCCTAAACTAAAAATAAGAAATTATGGCACATGAAAATGCAATTAGCTTTCCTAATTAAAAACTGTCACTAAAAAGAGCTTTGTTTGTTTTTCCTTCAGTAATATTTCTCAATGTATTTGGATATATGCTGAAATTGTTTGTCTTTGTAAGTGGTAATGGGTTTTGCTGTCTGTAATTAGGTAATGAAAGCTCTGTGATACATAAGCCAATTAAAAATAAGCACAGCAACAGAAGTCATTTTCAATGCTTAATCAGCAACATATTTTGCACTTTGGAAACTAATATTCAAGTTAAATTGTACATTTTTTTTCTTTACTCTTTCATCTGATGTAGTGATCACATAATTGCTGTTTGGGCCCTGGACCAGAACCCCAAATTATATTAGGAAACCAGACAAGGCCCCAAAACTTTGTCTATTTTGGCAGACACATGAGGGGACTAATTCCACTGACAAATTAGGGACATTTTATCAAAACAAGCTTTCTTGATAACACACTTTAAGCATAACTTTAACAAAATGAAGCAGCTTAACTCTTAACAGTTGAACAATATTTAAACGTCAAACGAAAACAACTCTAATTTCTAACTTATCATTATTTCAGTTCCAAATAAACAACACTCTTCTCATAGACTTAAAAAAGCACTCTAAATATAGATAGCAATGACAAATATACTTGCTATAATGAATCAGACTTGGAGTTTTTTGAGAGATATAGGATTTTCAGAAGCATGCAAAATTCTCCTAATGTCAACTAGAACAGGCAAATTTCAATTCATTTTCTTCAAAAACAGTTTCTTTTTGCTACCGACCACATAGCTACAACATCACATGACTCTGTCAATCATTCTAATCTTAAATCCCAGGGGAACTTAAGTAAACAGAAGTCCTTTAACTCTACTTAACATAACTATTTGCAGGGTTGAAATGAGTAATTATTCTGCCCTCCCAACATCTGACCTGCATTCCTGCCAAACATACTGACTGCTGTAGCCTAAAGCTGATATTAAAATATTCTCCTGCAACATTAAAAAGCACACAATAGATATACATATCATTGGCACACTTTCCTCAAATTGTCTGAACTGAGTGGTTTGCTCGACTATTTTCAGAGGACAGTTAAGAATCAACCACATTGCTGTGGGTCTCGAGCCACATGTAAGCCAGGATGGCAGATTTCCTTCCCTAAAGGGCATTAGCCAACCAGATGGGTTTTAATAAAATTTACTGATAGTTATATTATTACCATTATTGAAACTGGCCTTTTTGTGCTCCAGATTCTCCCACCAGCTGCTGTGGTGGGATCTGAACCCATGTCCCCAGAGCATTCACTTGGGTCTCTGGATTACTAGCCCAGTGACATTGTCAGCATGCCACCATTTCCCTGCAATCACTGTATATGAGGGCTCTGTCATGAATTCCATTGTGACTTGAATAAGCAACTGAATTAACAGAATAAAAGTATAAAAGCAACTTTTGCAAGAAAATGATGAAACACATTGATTAAGATGACATTTTCTATGTTTAAAATGCATCAAGTAGCAACATAGGACTGGAGGTTACAGATCGATGATAATTAACAAAAGATCTAGAGGGTAGATGAGGAACATGACATGAGAAATAAGAACAGGATTAGGCCATTTGGGCCCTTGAGCCTGCTCCACCATTAACAGGCAGGTTGATCTGCCTGTAACCCCCACTCCCCATAAACCCTGATTTCCATGACAATCATAAATCTGTCAAACTAAACCCATGACTATATTGAATGGACCAGCCTCCACTGCTTTCCAGGGGGAACTAATAAAACTTTCCGTACCCTCTGAGAAAATAAGTTCACCTCATCTCTGTCTTGAGTGGGAACTTCTTATTTTTAAACTGTGCCCCCTTGTTCCATGTCGTCCCAGGAGGGGAAGCATCTTTTCAGTATCCATCCCATCAAGTCTCCTCAGAATCATACATGTTTTAATAAGATCACCCAGTATCTTCCTGGACTCCAATGAATATAGGTCCAACTTGCTGGAAAAACACAGCAGGTCTGGCAACATCTGTGGAAAAAGAAAAATAGAGTTAACCCTTCAAGGATGAACTTTGCCCCACCTGAAATATGATGGTAAAGAGTTGTCCAGGCTGAGTGTCACAGACTGACAGGTTCCAGGATCCAGACTATACACTGAGGAAAGCATGAAGCTTTCTCTCTTGCTGTGAGCTTTGTGAATCAGCTTGTTGTTGCGTCGGTCTTTGGCGCTCTCCATACTGCTGTTGCCAGACTGCTGTGTCTCTCTTCTGTTGTCTTGTGTCCTATTATATTCTCTGGCTGTGTCTCTGGAGCCAGATTTCTCGTGTGAGCCAGTGTCCTTTGGCACTGGGTGCCTTGAACAGATTAGCACTGCTGACTCACAGCGCCAGGGATCCAGGTTCAATTCCAGCCTCGGGTCACTGTCTGTTTGCACATTCTCCACGTGTCCTCGTGGGCTTCCTCCGGGTGCTCCGGTTTCCTCCCACAGTCCAAGGACGTGCGGGTTAGGTCATGCTAAATTGTCCCTTAGTATTAGGGGGCTAGCAGGTTTCTGGGGATAGGGCCCTGGGTGGGATTGTGGTGTATCGATGGTCTGAATGGCCTCCTTCTGCACTGTAGGGATTTATATCAAAGCTGTGGCCTTTCTTCTTTATCAAGAGGCCTTTTTGGAACAGATTCAGAAGCGTTTTGGCAATTGCCAGACCCGTTATTCGCTCCGGCAATTCAATCACTGATAGGTCACCCTTGCTATGATAGCTGAGGATAAATCAATCGATTGTGATTGTTGCTTTTAGGATATCAATTCGAGGTGATGAACTTGAAAATTTACTCTGATCTGAAATTGATCTTCCAGCGCTTTCCTGTGGGAACGTTTCCGATCCGCTTCAGAGGCAGCAGATGTAGTGACTCTGTGTAACCCCTCATTACCAGTTGCAGTAAGTATTTCCACAGCTTCCCGTCCCGTTCTGCTCAATGCAACATGGCTATATTCTCAGTTAAGAAAGTCTGAATTCGGATCAGACATGGGTGGCCTTCCAGTTCACGCTGGGGATTTGTTATCCAGCCTTCTGGTGTTCTTCAGCCTTTTTTTAATATACTATTGGAATTCAGGAATGTTTATGTGCCTCCAGAAGTGTCCCTGCTGTGCTCTCTGCCTGTTCTCTCTCTGTATAAAATACTTTGTGCATTCCTTGCTTGCTTTCCGCACAGTATCTGGCGTGCCTTTTCTATTTTTGGTTTTGTGTTTAACTCTGTATTCTCAGCTCTGTTCCAGCTGCACTTTTCTTGAAAGGATAATGAGCTGGAATCAGCTGGCTGCGTGCCTGGATTTGCCCAACGCTACTCACTCTGCTTCCACCATTTCCACTGCTCGTTTTCAATCACTTCCTGCAGTCTGGGAGTTTCGGAGAGGTGATGGCGTGGAGGGCAAAGAACAAAGAAAATTACAGCGCAGGAACAGGCCCCTCAGGCCTCCAAGGCTGCATCCACCATGCTGCCCAACTGAATTAACTCCCCCTATCCTTCTGGGGACCGTATCCCTCTATTCCCATCCTATTCATGTATTTTTAAGATGCCCCTTAAAAGTCACTATCGTATCTACGTCCACTACCTCCCCCGGTAACGAGTTCCAGGCACCCACCACCCTCTGTGTAAAAAATCTGCCTTGTACATCTCCTTTAAACCTTGCCCCTCGCACCTTAAATCCGTGACCCCCTAGTAATTGACTCTTCCACCCTGGAAAAAAGCTTCTATCCACTCTGTCCATGCCTCTCATAATCTTGTAGATTTCTATAAGGTCACCGCTTAACATCCGTCATTCCAGTGAGAACAAACTAAGTTTCTCCAACCTCTCCTCGTAGCTAATGCCCTCCATACCAGGCAACATCCTGGCAAATCTTTTCTGTACCCTCTCCAAAGCCGCCACATCCTTCTGGTAGGGTGGCCACCAGAGTTGAACACTATATTCAAAGTGCAGCCTCACTAAGGTTCTATAAAGCTGCAACATGACTTGCCAATTTCTAAACTTGGCCGTGGCCAAGGAAGGCAAGTATGCCATAGGCCTTCTTGACTACCTTCTCCACCTGCGTTGCCACTTTCAGTGCCCTGTGTACCTGTACACCCAGATCCCTTTGCTCTTAAGATCAATACTCTTCAGGGTTCTTCCATTTACTGTATATTTCCTATCTGTATATTTTATTCCAAAATGAATGACCTCACATTTGCCTCGTGGTTAGACTTTTAATCCAGAAAGTCAGTTAGTGTTCTGGGGACCTGGGTTCGAATCCCACCACGGCAGATGGTGGAATTTGAATTTTAAAAAAATGTCTCTGGAATTAAGAATCTACTGATGACCATGAAACCACTGTTGGAAAAATCCTTCTGGTTCACTAAGTCTGCCATCCTTACCCGGTCTGGCCTACATGTGACTCCAGAGCCAGAGCAATGTGGTTGATTTTCAACTGCCCTCCAAGAGCAACTAGGGATGGGCAATAAATGCTGGCCAGCCAGCGATGCCCATGTCCCACAAATGAATAAAATAAAAATTTCTGGGATGTTTCTCAACCAAGATAACTATCACCTCTGTACACCATGTAGTGGTAACTTTGTGCTGACTATAGCCAACACAAATTAGACCCTCTGACTCTTGACGGTGGGTGGCACAGTGGTTAGCACTGCTGCCCCACAGCGCCAGAGACCTGGGTTCAATTCCGGCCTTGGGTCACTGCCTTCATGGAGTCAGCACGTTCTCCCCGTGTTTGCGTGGGTTTCCGCCAGGTGCTCTGGTTTCCTCCC
The DNA here is from genome assembly GCF_965287045.1 of Carcharhinus amblyrhynchos. NCBI lineage: Eukaryota > Metazoa > Chordata > Chondrichthyes > Carcharhiniformes > Carcharhinidae > Carcharhinus > Carcharhinus amblyrhynchos. Next base: position 6,744,370 of record NC_137329.1, on the reverse strand, counting down.
ACACTTTGAAGATTTGCAGCTAAGGTGGATTGGCCATGCTAAATTGCCCCATGGTGTCAGGAAAATTAGCAGGGTAAATGTATGGGATTAGGGGGATAGGGCCTGGGTGGGATTGTGGTCAGTGCAGACTCAATGGGCCGAATGGCTGCCTTCTGCGCTGTAGGATTCGATGAAGGGTCATCCAGACTTGAAACGTCAACTCTATTCTCTCTTCATGGATAATGTCAAACCTGCTGAGATTTTCCAGCATTTTCTGTTTTTGTTTCAGATTCCAGCACCCACGGTATTTTGCCTTTAACGCATTAGATTCTGTTTGCTTGATGATCTTTGGGGAATTTATTTACAGCTAAATCAGTAGCAGCAGTGCAGCAATCTCTGGACAAATCCGACTGTCTAGGGTACTACAGCCGGGAGAGGGCATGGCTCCTGGGTCACATGATGACAGTAAGAAGTCTCACAACGCCAGGTTAAAGTTCAACAGGTTTATTTGGTAGCTTTTGGAGTGCTGCTCCTTCATCAGGTAAGTGAGAGTTCTGTTCACAAACAGGGCATATAAAGACACAAACTCAATTTACAAAATAATGGTTGGAATGCGAGTCTTTATAGGTAATCAAGTCTTAAAGGTACAGACAATGTGAGTGGACAGAGGGTTAAGCACAGGTTAAAGAGATGTGTATTGTCTCCAGCCAGGACAGTTAGTGAGACTTTGCAAGCCCAGACAAGTTGTGGGGGTTGTAGATAATGTGACATGAATCCAAGATCCCTGTTGAGACAGTCCACATGTGTGCGGAACTTGGTTATCAGTCTCTGCTCAGCGACTCTGCGCTGTCGTGTGTCGTGAAGGCCGCCTTAGAGAATACTTACCCGCAGATCAGAGGCCGAATGCTCGTGACCGCTGAAGTGCTCGCCAACAGGAAGGGAACAGTCTTGCCTGGTGATTGTCGAGCGATGTTCATTCATCCGTTGTCGTAGCATCTGCACGGTCTCCCCAATGTACCAACCCTCAGGACATCCTTTCCTGCAGCGTATCAGATAGACAACGTTGGCCGAGTTTCAAGAGTATGTACCGTGTACCTGGTGGATGGTTTTCTCACATGAGGTGATGGCAATCGTGTCGATTTTCCAGCACATCTTGCAGAGGTTGCTGTGGCAGGGTTGTGTGGTGTTGTGGTCACTGTTCTCCTGAAGGCTGGGTCGTTTTACTGTGGACAATGGTCTGTTTGAGGTTGTGCGGTTGTTTGAAGGCAAGAAGTGGGGGTGTGGGGATGGCCTGGGCGAGATGTTCATCTTCGTCGATGACACGTTGAAGGCTCCGGAGAAGATGTTATAGTTTGAGTCGCTGTCTGTGCGCAATCTACACTCTCCTCATGTCTGCATGGGTTTCCTCTGGGTGCTCCGGTTTCCTCCCACAGTCCAAAAGACATGCTGATTAGGTGCATTGGCCATGCTAAATTCTCCCTTTGGAAATGTGGCGACTAGGGGATTTTCACAGTAACTTCACTGCAGTGTTAATATAAGCCTACTTGTGACACTACTAAATAAAAACATTCAACAATTCAGACTCCATCGTGCTATGGAATTCCACAAATTCACCACCCTCTGTGACAAGTAGTTACTCCTCATCTGAGTCTTAAACCTATCGCCTCTCAAGCTATACCTGTGACTTCTTGTTCTAGATTGCTTCAGAACAGGAATATCTTTCAATTCAATTTCTTTTCAAGTCACGTACATTTAATTGTGGACTATTAGATGATCTCCCTTTGAGACAATCACAATATTTTCCCTACAATGTAAAACAAATTCTGAAAAGTGCAATGCGTCAGATACAAGTACTGCCCTTTCCAATAGCAATACAAACTGATAGAGAATTCCGATGTGATTAATATGCAGTACTTCAGGAAAGCTCAATATAGTTTATCAGAAGAAATAATATAAATAAACGGATTAATCAAACGAAAAATAAAATGCAATGATGTGATTTAACAATGAACTAAAAAATAGTAAAGTTTATTTATTAGTCTCATAAGTAGGCCGACATTAACACTTCAGTGAAGTTACTGTGAAAATCCCATAGTCACCACACTTTTTTCCCAGGATGGCGCTGGAGCGAGGCGGCTTCTTGCAATCTGTGCCCAGCATACTTTCTAATTCCATCTTTTACTCTTGCTCTATGTATCCAAAACTTCATTCTAACTCTTTTAAACTCTCTAACAATGCTTTAATTTAAGTTGATCTTTCTCTACACCCTCTCTACAACTTTAACACTACATTCTGCACTCTCTTGTTTCTTTCTCTATGAACGGTATGTTTTGTCTGTACAGTGCGCAAGAAACAATACTTTTCACTGTATGTTAATACATGAGACAATAATAAATCAAATCAAATCAAACTGCGGTTCCTGTTCGGGTACACAGAGGGAGAATTTAGCACAGTCAACGCATCTAACCAGCACATTTTTGGGACTACGGAACAGCCGGGGGAAACCCATGCAGACACGGGGAGAACATGCAGACTCCACACAGACAGGAACCAAAGTCAGGAATCGAACCCGGGTCCCTGGTGCTGTGAGGCAGCAGTGTTCGCCACTGTACCACCCACGCTGATCACAATCTTTTTTTCCTTAGAAATAAATAACAGATTCTAAACAGTGCCAAGCATTTTAGGGAATGTTTCACAATAACTTGTAGAACATTAATAAATTTCCACTCAATTATTTATAGGGATTAAATTGATATCTGGAAGAACGCATCAGGGCTTTTGGAGGAATTCACGTACATCACAACTAACTTGAACAGATCCTTTCACTCATTCAATTAGAGTCAGATCCTGAGGTGTTTCGGCCCTTATTGAAAGTGTGGAATTTTATTGAAATGGACTAGTTTACCGCAGCTGTGCCCAGGGTCGGTCAAGAAACTGTTTTGTCAGAGACATGGGCTTCACCAGAGTTCATTAACTCAGCCAAGGCATTGGCATCTGGCCTCCCGGCTTCCAAACCAATCCCAGATTGAGGGTGGGGTGATGCATCATGAAAGGGAAGGAATTCGACTGGAAGGCACTCCAGCTCAAAGTGGCTGAGTTCGACACTGCTTTGGAAATCACTGAAGCAGGAAGGAGCCGTGGGAAGGGTCCCCCCTCCTCCACAGAACTCACAACCTCCCCTGGAGCTCCTGATATAGGATCTGAGGGGTTTAAACGCACCAATGATAGAACAGGGGTTGGTAACATAATAACGTGGGCTCTTTATTTGAAAATAAAACTGTATACAATTAATGTTCAGTAGGAAGCTAAGTACGCATAAGTACTCTAAGCCTAGAGGAGGTTTACTAGGCTGATACCGGAGTTGAGGGGGTTGAGCTATGAGGAGAGGCTGAATAAACTAGGCTTGTACTCGTTAGAGTTTAGAAGAATGAGGGGAGATCTCATTGAGACGTATAAGATGATGAATGGGATAGAGGTGGAGAGGCTCTTCCTGCTCAGAAAGGACAGTAGGACTAGGGGGCACAGCCTCAAGATAAAGGGGGGGGCGGTTTAGAACGGAGTTGAGGGGGAACTTCTTCACTCAAAGGGTGGTGAATCTCTGGAATTCTCTGCCTGTTGAAGTGGTGGAGGCTGCCTCGCTAAATATTTTTAAGACGCAGGTTGATAGGCTTTTGATAGGCGAGGGGATTAAGGGTTATGGGGAGAGGGCGGGAATGTGGAACTGAGCCACGACAGATCAGCCATGATTTTATTGAATGGCGGGGCAGGCTCGAAGGGCTAGATGGCCTACTCCTGCTCCTATTTCTTATGATCTTACGCATGCCTGATCCCAGGCACTCCTGTTTGTCGACTGGATGAATGATTGTATTAGACCCCGCTGAGGTTGGAAATACTGGGACAGCTATTCAAAACCAGCATCATTAAAGACACATATAGACTGTCAAACAACATCCACCTTTCTTCTAACTAAAGGGTTATATCTAAAGACCAAACTTCTTACATGACAGCGAAGGAAGGTAACAATGGATAGGATTTCACGGTTACTTTATGCCCATTTTGTGGCAGGAAAATGTTGTACAATTGGGCAGAAAGCAGCCAGCGCGACTTTACAACACCCTGAATTCCACATGGTCAATTTCTCACTGGAAATGGGCAAGAGGCTGATTAATTTCTTTAAATTTATGGATCTGTTCATTTCAATGTGTTTAGCAAGCCCGGCACTCAATCGTCCAGGCTCCCTTGTGTTTATGGCAACACCTGCTCCCCATAAACAGGGAACAGTCATGCCAGCCTCGCCTGGGGAACTGGAAACCAATGACGCCACCCCGCCCCCCACAACCCCGGGGAGGCTGAGTGTAAGGTGGGGGTGCCCCATGGGGGCACCTGGGGGCAGTGCCAGCCTGGTACTTCAGCCATGCCCACTGAGCAGTGCCAGGGGATGGGGCTTGTAGGAGGTGAGCCAATGGGCAGGCAAGATCTGTGGGGGGGGGGGAGGGAGCCCATTGTGACCCTGCATGTGATCAGTGGGGGAGGAGGTCATGGCCGTGATTGGTGGGGGAGGGAGGAGGTTTGTGATCGGTCTGTGCGGTGGGGTGCTGACAGGGCCCTCATCTCGGGCTGCAGGCCCTCTTGATTGCAGGCCGGGGGGAGCTAGTTGATGCTGCCTGAAAACAAAGACTTTTCTGACTTGACTGGGTGACTTTGACACCTTATCCCAGCACAGAGCTGGTCTCGGGACATTGCCACCTCAACTCCGCACAACATCTTTTCTTAAACTTCCTTTTCCACTCTCACCTCCGGTTCCATTGTCTTCAGAACATCTTTGAACTCAACCTTTCCAAAATAATGTTTTCCTATTGCCTCCACTTTTATGAGATTAAATTTCAGAATCTTCCCTTGCTTACCTTTAAATCTTTGTAAGTTGTAAAACTCCCTTAAATTTCCTTCTTTAAATTTAATGGCTGCAAGTCGAGTCCATATCTATCTCCTAATGCAAATTTCTAAAACCCACCTAATTTCCAATTTCACCATTACTGAAATGGTCGCTACGAGAGGACACAGGTTTAAGGTGCTGGGGAGCAGGTACAGAGGAGATGTTAGGGGTAAGTTTTTCACTCAGAGGGTGGTGAGTGAGAGGAATCGGCTGCCGTCGGTGGTGGTAGAGGCGAACTCGCTGGGGTCTTTTAAGAGACTTCTGGATGAGTACATGGGATTTAATGGGATTGGGAGTTACAGATAGTTCTATGGCCTGGTAGGTATGGATATGATCGGCACAACTTGTGGGCCGAAGGGCCTGTTTGTGCTGTAGTGTTCTATATTCTATTACTGACGTATGCATCTAGCACCTTTTATTTTCTCTTGTAAAATGGCTGTAGGGTGACCGAATAGAAAAAAGAAATCCTGAATTTATATTGTGCAGCTGATGACTACCACATTTCCCAAAAGGCTTTACAATGAAAGAAGTTCTTTTTTATCTGAAAGGTTTTGTTTGAGAATGTTCCCTCTTGTGGGGGAGTGAGCATAATGAGAGGTCATCAATATCAGATAGTCACCAAGAAATCCAACTGGGAAGTTCAGAGAAACTTCTTCAGCCAAAAAGTGGTGAGAATGTGAAGCTTGCTACCACAGGGAGTGAATAGTATGGATACCTTTAAGGAGAAGTTAGAAAAGCATGTGAGGGAGAAGGAAATCAAGGTTACCATAATTGATTTAGATGAGGAAAGTTGGGATGAGGGCTCGAATGGAGCTTAAACACTGGCATGAATTGCTTATACCAAATGGCCTGATTCAATGGCATTTAGCAAGGTTTGTTTGTGATACAACAGATGCTACAGCAATACCAATACAATTCAAATGATGAATTTACAGCAGGAACTTCAACTCTCCTTGATCAACAGGGAAGGGACAGGGGAAGCATTTAAAAGTGAACGTCACCATTTTTTTAGCTTGTTTGTTAATGTCACATGTAAACTTATATTAACACTGCAATGAAGTCACTGCGAAATTCCTTTAGTCGCCACACTCTGGCACCTGTTTGGGTACACTGAAGGAGAATTAAGCACAGCCAATGCATCTAGCCAGCACATCTTCCAGACTGTGGGAAGAAATCTTCCTGCTCAGAAAGGACAGCAGGACTAGAGGGCACAGCCTCAACGTAAGGGTGGGAGGGCAGTTTAGAACAGAGTTGAGGAGGAACTTCTTCACGCAAAGGGTGGTGAATCTCTGGAATTCTCTGCCCATTGAAGTGGTGGAGGCTGCCTCGTTAAATATATTTAAGTCACGGGTAGATAGGTTTTTGGTAGGCAAGGGAATTAAGGGTTATGGGGAGAAAGCGGGAAAGTGGAACTGATCCACTTCAGATCAGCCATGATCTTATTGAATGGCGGGGCAGGCTCGAAGGGCTAGATGGCCTACTCCTGCTCCTATTTCTTATGTTCTTATGTTCTTATCTGAGCATTCAGGGGAAACCCATGCAGATATGGGGAGAACATGCAGGCTCTGCACAGACAGAGATCCGAGGCCGGGATTGAACCTGGGTCCCTGGCGCTGTGAGGCAGCAGTGCTAACCACTGTGCCACCCCTATACAGTTGCGTTCTGATAATTTTTTCACCTAACATCTCTGGCGCTATTTGCTCACTCTGTCTCATTAAACAGCACTGATGCCAGATAGGCAACAGGCTGTGATTCTGGAGTTGCCAACGATCCGATAGGGAAGAATGCAGAGATTAATTAATTGCTGTATTCACCAAGGAACTCCTTTGGAATTTAGCCGCTGTCCTACCCTTTAACTATCCACCTCTGCTGGGGAGTCAGATTCCAAAGTTGATCCCTAATCCTCATCCCTGACCTGAGGTTATACAACCAGCTTGGTGTTGAAAGCCAGTGCTCCAGGCTACTGCAGCATGGGGTCTGATTGGTGAAGAGAAGAGACATGGATGCACTGAAAGCCAGCCAAGTGAACAAGCAGAGGACACTGGACAGTAAAAGCTCATGACTTTTTTTAACAAAAATAGCAGATTCAACCGGGTCACTCTCAATAGAGGAGCTATTTTTTTTTACAATGACCTCTTTTTTTTGGGGGGGGGGTCATCAATTTTGTGTACTCATTCCTTACTTTTATCAAATTTTCTTTCCTGACTCAATTACAATCACATGGGATATAAAAAAATTTGAGAGAAAAATAAATGTCTCCTTTAAGCTTGGCTTTCAAAGGCTACACACAGGCTAATACATCAGACCCTTTGGTTCGGGTAACACAACAGATTAAAACAGCTAAACAGTACTTTTGTTATCTCCACAGTCCTGATTTGAATCCAGTTTGATACAAGTGATGAATGGCATCTGTTTCTCCCTGAGAACTAATTATGAATAACATCATTCTGCCGTATCATAGGATTAAAGCATGGACACGCAGTTACTTACCTTAAACAGTCTTACATTCTGCAAAATCCCCTCAAGACACACTTGTTTTTATTTTAACTAGCCTGATGTTTTTAGGCACTTCCAACAACTGGTGTAAAGGGTGGTTAAGGATCAACATATTGATTGGAAAGTGTCACTTGATACTCAAGACGTGCGATTGATAATGCTTTTCAGAAGCACACTGACACTGTTGCTGGTTTAGTGATTATTCAGCAATAACTGGCATTTATTATGTGTTAATTTCATTGCCTATTGGAGGAAAGTCAACCAATGTATTCAATTAGAAAGGTCATGTCAAAATTCTAACGTCTCTTGCAGGCTATAAAAACAGAACCCATTCTTAAACAATGGCCCACCAAAACTTGGGGCATTTCCACAGATCCGGTTTGAAATTTATCCCAACGCAATCCAAGTATCTTTCACTGTTTTGCATAATTAAAGGGAGGAAGTAGTTTCTTGCAGTGAATGTTGAAGATAAGGTTCAGGATCCTGAGCAGAATTCATTATTTTTATGATCCCGTTGTACATTCCCAATGCTGATGTTTTGCTGTACTGTGGAGAAGTGAACTCACAGCATTGCACATTTTATGTTACCGATGGGACATCATTAATTCTCATTCCACACAAATCGAGAAACCTTAGCCCTTTGTGGCACCAATCCGCTGCACAAACGTTAAATAATTAGCCACTAGACTGGCATTCTGCATTCTAAGAGGCTCCAAATGTTTGGGGAGATGATTATGCTGCTGTGGTGACTGTGCTCTCCTGAGATGGGATTGAAGGCATATTTTTCGGTTCAGTGTAAAGGAAGTTTTAATCCCTATCTAGTCCACACTGTTTAGTGCGGTTACTAATACTGAGACTGGGAACTTCACAACATTAATGGCATTGGAGCGACTGTACGTTTCACTCAACAACAACCTTTAAAGCTAAAAGAAAAGGTGAAAAAGCTAATGCTCACATAAAATGTACATTTTTCCTATAATTATGTCTTGACCTTGTGTGACTCTGTGCTAATTTAGAGTCGTCTAACATACGTCCCTGAACAAAGTTTATCCGGTTTTGATTTCAGAGGCCCAAAAATCCTGGTGTTTTTCGAACTGGGGCCTGTTTTCAATAACTGTGGGATGGCAAGGAAGCTTTTCTGTGGAACAAGGAGATACGAATTCATGTTCGTCACTCGAATAGATCCCACTTAAAAACACACATACACAGGCAATGCATTTTCGGGCTAAACCAACTTCAGCTACTGAGCACATGGACCTAGTTTGTTATACTGGGGCACAGAACAATCCAAACAGATACTGGAAACGTCCTGACCCAAGCTTTATGTTGATAGGTGAACCCACTCACAAGCAAGTTAATTAATTTCGATCCACTTGATGAATTAGCTTCACTTCTTCAATCCAAATTAAACTTCAATCTTTTCTATTGAACATCTAAGAAACCAAGCAAGTCATGAGACCTGCTTCCTCCTCTTCTAGTCATTGCTTTCTGACAATTGTTTTCAGGATATTGTACCTAATTGTTTACACTGGTACGGCTGTGATGTGCTCCTATTAGCTATGGATTCCTGATTATAAACCAGCATTTATATGGTTCTGCTGATGAAAAAATGTTTGTTGATAGACTTGACCAGTAGAATTCAACCCAAAAGAAGGTCAAAATGCCACCACTATTCCAAAAGGTGTACTGTGGCTGACTTTAAAGAGGGAAGCTAAGAGATGTTGATGGCCATTCTTAGTAGCATTGAAATACCTGTATGGATTGGGAGGTGGGAATTCAAAACCCAGCTTTGAAGGACATGGCAGTTCAGTATCTTAAGTGTCCTTTGGGCATTAGTTTGTCTGAAGGACAGAGTGATCACAGTAATATCCAACTGGCTGTAAAGATCAATGGGGGTTACTTACAGTCCAAGCTCATGGTTGCTGTTCTGGATCAACCAGGGAGCAGATGGCCTAGTGGTACTATCACTAGCTATCAATCTAGAATCTCAGCTAATGTTCTGGGGACCCGGGTTCGAATCCCACCATGGCAGATTGTGGACTTTGAATTCAATAAAAAATATCTGGAATTAAGAATCTACCGAAGACCATGAAACCACTGTTGATTGTCGGAAAAACCCATCTGGTTCACCGATGTCCTTTAGGGAAGGAAATCTGTCGTCCTTACCCAGTCTGGCCTACAGGTGATTCCAGAGTCACAGCGTGGTAGTTGACTCTCAACTGGCCTCAGGTAACCAGGAATGGGTAATAAATGCTGACCAGCCAGCAACATTCACGTCCCAGTATTGAATGAAAGACAGAGAAGAAATAGTTAATCCCTCAGCTGAAAGAGAAAACCAGCACTGGGGCAGAAGGAGTCAATGGTGGGAATCTTGAAAAAAAATCCAATACTTTTCAAATATTTCAGCAGCAAATAATTTCTTTTGAATAAATTATTTTGAATAACTCGAATGAAACTATTTATCTTTATTGTGATAGTTATTGAAGGGAGACCTATGTGTTTGTAATACCATAATATTAATTTGGATGTACCTGCTACTTGTTTCTATATGTTGGTAACTTTAGTCCGCTCCATTTCCCTATTTTATATATGTATCAATGTATAAAATATATAATGATTACAATTGGGATAGGTATTTAAACTTAACATGGAGCCAATTTAAAATAGATTGTTTCCAGGTGAACTGGTTTGTTTGTGTCCAGGCAGAACTCTGGTCGATTAGTTTCCAAATCTGTGCGAATTATGAGCCAAATCCATTCGAAACAGCATCATTATAAACTTCTGAGTTGGTTTGGGTGTGTCCATATCTTCAATTGACAGGAATGTGATTTCTTGCAGACACTGGAAATAGGAAGTGTAATTACAAATAATTACACAGAACCAAACAAGTGCAAGACTGGATGTGCCACACTTCATCATTCACCTGAGGACTGAAATTGTGAAAGACAACGTAACATCTGTACATGTTTTATGGCAAAACATGAAAACTGTAACTCTTAATGTAGCCCGGGTAAACTTTGACTCCTGACTGTGCCCACAAAAAAAATTCCCAGGGAAAGTGCAAAGCCACGTTAACATGGCTTCTCCTCAGTTCAAAGCCTCTTCAAGGCTAATGGATGTTGAGAGTTTCGTTTTTTTTAAAGAAAGAAAATGTTTCAGTGCGACTTGCTGAACCATCTTTGAAGGGAATCAAAGCAAAATTGCTTGACATGAAGCCAAGTTGATGAGTGCGCTGCACACACAGAGAGGGAGTGTCACCGCAAGCTGTTTCTTTTTGTTCTACAGTGCTCCACGCTCCACCACAGAATGTGATTCACGAGGTCTACCGAGCGTGATGCTTCCTCCAAAGTGCGCAGCCCACACTCAACGATCCCCAGTAAGCGAGGGCCACGCCCAAAAGGCAACAGTTGCTGATCCTCCTCCAAACTTAATGGAGAACAACCATTTTCTCCATCGCCAAGTTTCCATTCCAACCACCAAAAATAAAAACCCTTGAAGTCTCATTCCAAGCACACTCAGTTTTAGCTTGGTCCTACCAAATTCCTCAAATTCAGTTAAGCCGGACTAAGGATCAGTAATCCTTAATCAACCCACTGTCTACAGTTAGTACTGTGTCAGATGAGGTAGTTATGTGGCAGTTTTTAACTGTGCCTCCAGATGTAATATTCAACAGATGTTTATTTGTCATCTCCGTTTTCACTTTGCTGCTTATTGTTGTTCTGGCTGTTCAGACGCTCGCAGAGAAACAGTGAGTGCTTCATGGAGTCACGTTATTCCTTCATTCACCATGACATTATCCCTGCATGATGCAATACCAATTAATTCCGGATTCTTTTTTTTTTGTTTGCAGTGAGTTATGTCTATTTATTTCACCAAAAGCAGCAAGCTGTGAAATTACAGTCGTTCTGCCAAAACTGTGCGTTGGCACCCTCTGGGTTTTAGTTCATGCGTACATGTGTGTGTACAATCGATTTGATAAGATCCAGATTCATTCACTCCTTGTACAAAGTCATGTCACTTTTCGATAATTGATGCTTCATCTAAACATGTTATCTGCATTTTTTGACTCATTAATCAGATTAAAAGGTTTTCACCAATTTCTACATACTTCAGTCTTAATTCATAGAATCCCCACAGGGCAGAAGAAGGATATTTGGCTCATCAAGTCCGCACCAACTCACTGACTGATCATCTTAGCCAGGCCCACTCTCCTGCCCCATCCCCATAATCCCAGTCATTTACCATGGCTAATCCATCTAATTGATACATCTTTGGACTGTGGGAGGAAACTGGAGCACCCGGAGGAAACCCACGCAGACATGGGGAGAACGTGCAAACTCCACACAGACAGCCACCCAAGGCCAGTCCCTGGCACTGTGTTAAAGTTTATTCATTAGTGTCACAAGTAGACTTACCTTAACACTGCAATGAAGTTACTGTGAAAATCCCCTAGCCGCCACACTCTGGCTCCTGTTCGGGTTACACTGAGGGAGAATCTAGTATGGCCAATGCACCCTAACCAGCTCGTCTTTCTGACTGTGGGAGGAAATTGGAACACCCGGAGGAAATTTAAGTGGACACAGGGAGAATGTGCAGTCTCTGCACAGACAGTGACCCAAGCCCGGGATTGGAACCGGGTCCCTGGCGCTGTGAGGCAGCATTGCTAACCACTGTGCCACTGTTCCACACACAATTGATTATTGGTGTACAGACAGGTCCAGACACAGGAATGGTCCCAATGTCTGTGAGATTTAAAACTCTAGAAATTTCCTGCCATAGCTTCAAGCCACAGTGCTTCCTTTGAGCCTGGGTAGCAGGTTTGTACTGCAACAGTGCGCGACTCAAAGACTACGACTGACAATATTGCACAAGAAAGCAACCATAATTCATTCAAACATTTTCAAAGTTCCTGTTCCATTTGAAACCTGTTAATTAACAAAGTTGTTATTCTAGGCACAGAAGTACTGAGATAGAAATAGATTTTTGAAGCAATCACAGCAAAAAATAAATGACACATTTATTTTCTTGCTTGGAAGTTTATTTTGAGTTCTCTAATGAAGTTAGCATCTTGTTGAAATGAATGCCCTATCACTGTCTCCTTCTGCTGACTGTCACCAATCACTGGAAAATTGAAAGTGACTGCACCAGAAATAGGATTCCACTGCAGGATTTATCCCCAGGAAACTGGAGAACTATACAAATAAGGGTCATTTTAATTTGTGTTCATCACGCAACTCACAACTTTTATCTTAAATCTGCACAAATCCTAGTTTAAAGCAATTCCGATCTCAATTTCGAACTGCACATTGCATGATTCACAAGAGCGTCTGTACTGGTTGACATTGAAGAATCAGGTTACCCTCTTCAGTTTCACCGGCTCTATGCTTAATTTTAAATATAATATTGCTTTTGCTTTACATATTTTTATCAGCCAGTAAACAACGAACAAATTGGTTACACAATTGCTCTATAACTTGTCCATAGACTGCTACTACCTCCCACTACATCTTTGGTTTGATTTGATTTATTATTGTCACATGTATTAACATACAGTGAAAAGTATTGTTTTTTGCTCACCACACAGACAAAGCATACCATTCATAGAGAAGGAAAGGAGAGAGTGAAGAATGTAGTGTTACAGTCATAGCTAGATTTAGAGAAAGGTCAACTTAATGCAAGGTAAGTACATTCAAAAGTCTAAAGCAGCAGGAAAGAAGCTGTTCTTGAGTCGGTTGGTACATGATCTCAGACTTTTGTATCTTTTCCCTGATGGAAGAAGGTGGAAGAGAGAATGTCCGGGGTGCGTGGGGTCCCTAATAATGCTGGCTGCTTTTCCGAGGCAGCAAAAAGTATAGACAGAGTCAATGGATAGAGGCTGGTTTGAGTGATGGACCAGGTTTCATTCACGGCCTTTTGTAGTTTCTTACGGTCTTGGGCAGAGCAGGAGCCCATACCAAGCTGTGATACAACCAGAAAGGATGCTTTCTATGGTGCATCTGTACAAGTTGGTGAGAGTCGTAGCTGACATGCTGAATTTCCTTAGTCTTCTGAGAAAGTACAGGCGTTGGTGGAGTTTCTTAACGATAGTGTCAGCATGGGGGGGACCAGGACAGGTCATTGGTGATTTGGACACCCAAAATCTTGAAGTTTCTCTGCTATGTGCAATAGGCACATTTGCATTTTGTTACTGTTACTCTGTGCATGAACCTTGGTGGCACTGCTGTTTGATGGTGCTCAGGCCCAGTTTTGTACTTTCATTGCGTAGAGTTTTACGCTGCTAAGTTGGCAGATGTGTGTTCCGGGCAGTCAGAAAGAGGACAGAGGGAGAACATTGGAATTTAAATTCAGCATCACTGCGCCATCTTTTGGGTTTGCAATGGGCGCAACAACTACCCACTCATCCAGGACAGTCGTGCCACTGGTTACATTGTTGGAGTCCATTGCTTATGTTGACCCTGGCCCCAGCAACACCCACTTTCCAAGGGGGGAGGGGAGGGTGGAGAGGCGGTAAAATTCCAGCACCACTCTCAACACTTTGTCTCATTCTCCCTTTGAATTCTACTCTGAATAATATCTTGGTCCCTGTTCTCTTAACATCAGTCTTGTTAAGACATTCTTTCTGTCCTAATTCCCTGGTTATTTGAACTGAATCTTTGTTTTTGGGGAGGCTGCCTCTTTGTAGTTCCCTTGTCCTGTCCTGGCAGAGTTGAGTGATGTTCATTCCCCAGTGTCCTGTCTCCAACTGCAAACAAACTCAGCTAAAACTTAAATTCAAAAGAAAAAGCTCCCTGTTGCTAAGCAACCACTGCTACTTCTGCTAGCTTCTGTTTATTCTTCACGCTGTACTCCTCTCTAAGCACAATAGAAAAGCTTAAAGCCAAGCCCCACACATACAAACACCTTTGTCCAGCATGAATCTAACAATAGATGTTACCTTTCCAGGCATAGAAACATTAAATTAAACCCATTTATTTTTAATGTTTACCACTACAAATATAAATCCCTTTAAACTACCTTTGTTTTCCTAACATGGTCTTAAAAGTATTCAACAATGGAGCATCCAAAATCCTCTGGGATAGGGAATCCCAAAATGTCCACAACCCTTTGAGTAAAAAAATGTATCTTAATCTCAGTCCCAAATTATCAGACCTTCATCTTGAGGCTGCACATCTGTATCTTAGACTCCTAGGCAGCAGAAACAATCTTTCAGCATTTACCCCATCAAGCCCCATCAGAATTCTGTAGGTTTCAATGTGACTGCCTTTCATTCTTCTAAAGTTCAGAGAATGTAAACCCAATTTACCCGTCATCATAGGACAACCCCCTCACCGCAGTGAACCTTCGCCGTATCATTACTTTTCTTAATTGTGGAGACCAAAGCCTCATACAACATTCCAAATGTCTCATGAAAATCCTACACAACAATCGCAACAGTTCTAAATCCCTGTACTTGAATCTCCCTGCAAATGAAGGCTAACATACCATTTGTCCTGCTTGTGGGAGGAAAATGTTTCAAGCAATAAGGAACATGGTCACATTGAAGCAGGCTCCAAGAGAGATATTTAACATTAGAGGAACATCCAGCACATAAACTACAAAATTACATTATCTGTTCAGAATAAACATTTTTGTATTTTTTTTGTTAGTTATGCAGCACACACTGATAATCTTTTAAGAGAATGTAGACTGCTAAATTGTTACAAATTACTAAATGTCATAAGGGAGGTAATTGTGTACATACTTTTTATGATGTCTTATAATGTTTTTAAACTGTTAGCTTGTGACTCTCACCAACTTTTACTGATGCACCATCGAAAGCATCTTTTCGGATCGGTCACAGCTTGGGATGGCTCCTGTTCTGACCAAGACCACAAGAAACTATGAAGTGAACACAGAACATAGTCCAGTCCATAAGTCCATAGTCCATAAGAACATAGTCCAGTCCATCACCCAGACCAGCCTCCCATCCTCTGACAAAAGTTTTGACAAAGTCTTATCTGGACTTGAAACATCAGCTCTTTTCTCTCCTTACAGATGCTGCCAGACCTGCTGAGATTTTCCAGCATTTTATCTTTTGGTCCCAACCATTGACTGTCTACACTTCCCGCTGCCTTGGGAATGCAGCCAGTATCACCAAGGACCTCAGGCATTCTCTCTTTCACCTTCTTCCATCGGGTAAAAGATACAAAAGTCTGAAAACACGTACTAATCATCTCAAGAACAGCTCCTTCCCTGCTGCCATCAGACTCTTGAATGGACCTACCTTATATTAAGTTGATCTTTCTCTACGCACTAGCTATGACTGTAACACTATATTCTGCACCTTTGCCTTTCCTTCTCCCCTTTGTACTCTATGAACTGTATGCTTTATCGGCACAGAGAATAAGAAGCAATACCTTTCACTGTATGGTAATGCACATGACAGTAATAAATCAAATCAAATGAGCTTGGGATTGGTATTTCATGCAGAGCTCTCAGTAATTTGACACTGCTTAACTTTATTCCAACAGAATCAAAAACTGGAGATACTGGCAACAATTCATCATCCTGGTTTACAATAGAGAATCAATTAATCCCTATCTCTGCCCCCTTCTGCCCACAGTGAAGGCATCTTGCTGGAGTGCAGTCCCACAGAGAGAGATCTTCTCTCTTTCCTTAATGTCTAGTATTAGCTTGTCAGTGAGTATTAGTGGAACATTAGAAGGAATCTTAAACACTCTGATTCCAATTGTTGATTTTTAAGGGAAATGTCGTAAAAATATTTTACAACATTTGGGATTACACAGCAATCTCCTCTTGTATAACTTTGCCTACACACAAACTATACTACTTCATTAAATGTTTTTAAATTATCCTTATAAAGGGATGATTTAGTATTAATGTTAAATACACGCATGCATGGTTGTGCATTGCAGTTTGGTGGTGCTTTAAGGAACTTTGCCTTTTGTCGGCAAACGCTGATGATATTCGCCACCCCTGACTGGGCAAACTTGGTGTAAATAAAAACCGTTTCTTGTTAAGGTTCAAATTAGCACAGCAATTAATCTCTTGAACAGTGAAAGATAATTATTTTGCATAAGTGTGCCACCCTGACTTGGAAATAGATCGGCCGTTCCTTCACTGACACTGGATGAAAATCGTGGAGCTCCCTCTCTAACAGCACGGAGGGTGTACCTACACCACAGGGTCTACAGCAGGTCCCAGAAGGCAGCCCAAGGATCATTAGGGATGAGCATGAAATGTTGACGCAGCCAGCGAAGAGCACCTCCCCTGAACAAATAAAAAATTTTATAGAACATAGAACACTACAGCACAAACAGGCCCTTTGACCCACAAGTTGCGCCGATCACATCCATATCTACCAGGCCATAGAACTATCTGTAACTCCCAATGCCATTAGATCCCATGTACTCATCCAGAAGTCTTTTAAAAGACCCCAGCGAGTTCACCTCCACCACCACCGACGGCAGCCGATTCCACTCACTCACCACCCTCTGAGTGAAAAACTTAAAGAATTTAATTTTTTTTCTTTAAGCATTATATTGAATAAAAATTTAAAATATTAAGGCAATACGGTTTCTGGTGAGGTCTACAAATCACACTGAAGTCTTCAAATAACACAGAACATAAAGCTTTGGTCGTTATGCTAACAGCCACTGAAACCTAACTTCAAGCTAAGCGTTATTGTTGCTCGTTACGGGTGGGAGTTTACAACCTCGCTTGTCCCAAAACTGTAAAACCCCGCCAAGGTCAACAGACCTTCCCACTGTCCACCCCTCACCCGCTCCAACTCCCATGGCAGACGGGAAGGTTAAATTCTGGCCCTGGTTTCAATGGCCACTTCCTGTAATACAATAACATCACCTTCTATATTTGAATTAAAAATCTAGCAACAGCCTCATCAGCGACACTGGGGCGGCACAGTGGCACGGTGGTTAGCATGGTGCTGCCTCACAGCACCAGGGACCTGGGTTCAATTCCAGCTTTGGGTTACTGTCTGTGCGGAGTCTGAACATTCTCCCCATGTCTGCATGGGTTTCCTCCCACAGTCTGAAAGGCGTGCCGGTTAGGTGCATTGACCCAAACAGGCGCCAGGGTGTGGATTGGCCATGCTAAATTGCTCCTTAGTGTCAGGGGGACTAGCTAGGATACATGCAGAGGTTTATGGGGATAGGGCCTGGGTGAGATTGTCATCGGTGTGGGCCAAATGGTTTCCTTTGCACTGTAGGATTATATGATTCACCAGATTTAACTGCGGAAAAACAGAGTTGATTACCATCAGGTCCTTTACTTACAAGTATTTTATTTAAGTAGTAAATGTTGATTGCATGATGGAGAAAGTTAGCTGGGAGAAGCTATTGTGCTGAATACTGGGAGCAAGAAAACCAGTGCCTGTAAATAGAATACACACGAAACCAATAACTGGAATGGAAGTTTATTAATTGGGTTCCCTGTTGTGACTGGATCTTAATAGAATGCTGACAAATGAATTGACGTACACTATAAATGAGAAATCAGGGAAATCTGACTCTAGGATGCTGAGTTACAGAGTTAGTTAACCAGGTTAAAACCCTTTAACAATCACCAAAAACATGAATAAGTATCAATGTGTTGTAAAAATACCCAAATCAATTCCCAGAAATGTGGCTGTAAGAGAATTATAGGCAACTTAATCTGACGTCTTTTAAGTTTAACTTTATTTATTCGTGTCACAAGTAGGCTTACATTAACACTGCAATGAAGTGACTGTGAAAATCCCCCCGTCGCCACACTGCGGCACCTGTTTGGGTACACTGAGGGAGAATTTAGCAAGGCCACTGCTCTAGCCTGCACATCTTCAGACTGTGGGAGGAAACTGGAGCATCCGGAGGAAACCCATGCAGGCATGGGGAGAATGTGCAGACTCCACACAGACAGTGAGCCAAGCTGGGAAGCATACCCAGATCCCTGGTGCTGTAAGGCAGCAGTGCTAACCCACTGTGCCTGTGTGCCACTGTGCTGCCTTTTTTATGCTTTCCTGGCATCACTGGCAAGCCCAGCATTTGTTACCCATTCCTAATTGCCCTTGAATTGAGTGGCTTGCTGGGTAGTCAAGAACTGGAGTCACATGTAGGCTGGACCAGGTAAGGAGAGCAATTATCCCATTAGTCAGCTGAGTTGACGATAGTTTCATGGTTACCATTACTGAGATGAGACTAACTTTATATTCCAGCTATTTTTTCAATCACTTGAATATTGTTTTTAGTCAGTCATGAGGTGTGGACATCACCAGCTAGGACAACATTCACTGCTCATCCCTATTTGTCCTTGAGAAGGTGGTGGTGAGCTGCCTTCTTGAACTGTTTTAAACCACGTTGATTGGGTTGTATGGCTATGTTTAGGTTGATTGGCCATGCTAAATTGCCCTTTAGTCTCAGGGGGATTAGCAGGGTAAATATGTGGAGTTGCAGGGATAGAGCCTGGGCAGGATTAATGCTGGTAGCGAGGGGGATAGAATATAAAAGCAGGGAGGTCTTGCTGCAACTGTACAGGGTACTGGTGAGGCCGCAGCTGGAGTACTGTGTGCAGGTTTGGTCGCTGCACTTGCGCAAGGATATATTGGCTTTGGAGGGAGTGCAGAGGAGGTTCACTAGGCTGATACCGGAGATGAGGGGGTTAGCCTATGAAGAGAGACTAAATAGACTGGGTCTGTACTTGTTGGAGTTTAGAAGGGTGAGGGGGGATCTTATAGAGATGTATAAGGTAATGAAAGGGATGGATAGGGTAGAGGTAGAGAGATTCTTCCCGCTTAGAAAGGATAGCAGGACTAGAGGGCACAGCCTCAAGATAAGGGGGGGGGCAGTTTAGATTGGAGTTGAGGAGGAACTTCTTCACTCAAAGGGTGGTGAATCTCTGGAATTCTCTGCCCGTTGAAGTGGTGGAGGCCACCTTGCTAAATATATTTAAGTCACGGGTAGATAGGGTTCTGATAGACAAGGGAATTAAGGGTTATGGGGAGAAGGCGGGAAAGTGGAACTGATCCACTTCAGATCAGCCATGATCTTATTGAATGGCGGGGCAGGCTCAAAGGGCTAGATGGCCTACTCCTGCTCCTATTTCTTATGGTCTTATGGTAGAGCTTTGATGGGCTGAATGGTCTCCTTGTGTGCCGTAAGGATGATTCTATGTGACAATTGAATTTGAATTCCACCAGCTGCCATGGTGGGACTTGATTCCATGTCCCTAAAGCATTAACCTGGGTCTCTGGATTACTAATCCAATAACATTATCTCTGCATCACCCCCTCTGTGGCAGGATGGTCACATTAAGGCTGTTATTATAACGGAAGCTGATAATAAGATCAGAAAGGTTATTAAAGGCAGAAAGCATAGATTTAATAATAATAAGTCATGCACCATTAATCTACTACTATTCTTAGAGAAGGTAACAAGTTATTGGTCAACAACTATCCGGTGAACATAATTTGTTTATGGAAAGAGTTATATTTAGTTCCACAAGTCAGGCTTTTAGAAGGTTCATGGGTTGAATTAAAGTTTGGAAGATCACTTTCCAATGCATCGCCTGGTTCCCTGAAGCAAAGTCCCAGGCAAAAATAAAGTTTTAATCAGAACATAATTTATTTGGGTAGAGATACATTAAGTTTTTTAATGTGGTTTTGGCATTTCAGGGCTTCAGCTGAACAAAACACCATTTTCAGAAAACTGCAGCAAATCATATCTGTAAATCATTAAAATTAATTTGCAACAAGCCCGTGGGAGACATTAGGCACTTGATTCCCCCAGTAAGTCTCATTGGCTGTGATGTTAGTCTACTACTGGAGTTGCCATTGTCCCAGTTTGTACGAATTAAACCAGCATTGTGTTAGCTCGCTGCGCACACTCATTAATATAATGGTGATAATTTTCTGTTTCTGCGATCTGGAAATCCTCTGACCAATGGTCGTCTATGATTGCAGAAGCTAGAGTGTTTGTTGCTCACATCTGGACAAAACAAGCAAGCCATACATTGACAAAGAAAGGACTGTTACTAATCCAGAGGAAAGAGTTCCTTTCCCCATTCACACACTATGCTTTTAAGATCAAAGAGAAAATTAGAACCACATCAAAGGTGTTCTCCTGATATAATTATTCCATGTGCACTCTTCATACTGTTGCTGTTTTTGTCTTTCAATTCCATTAGGAATAAACTTACAGCTTATTCTATTGACCTCAAACATATCACTGCTGTGTGAATGTAAGCCTACTTGTGACTAACAAATAAACTTTACTCTCGGGCAGGATTCTCTCCCCCCAAACCTCCCCCCCGCCACTGCACTGCCGCACTGCCCAACACCCCCGCCCCACCTCAGCCCGCCATTAAACGGCAGTGGGATTATCTGCTCCTACTGAGGGTTTCGCGTGCCCAGCACTCTCCATCGCCAGGGAGCAGACCGCAGAGGGTCACCATCAGGAGACCCTACCAGGCTAACGGGCCAGAAAATTCCGGGCTATCTTTTTTATCCTGCTGAAGTGTTCCGGCACATATTTCCCATGATGCTTGTAGAAAACTACACCCTTGTTTTTAAAAGAACCATCAGCGCTGGCTCGATATAAAGTCCGCCTGGAGCAAAACTTCCAATAAATCCATAAGATGTAGGCGCACAATTAGGCCACTCGGCCCATCAAGTCTGCTCCGCCATTCAATCATGGCTGATATTTTTTTCTCATCCCCATTCTCCTGCCTTTTCCCCATAACCCCTTATCAATCAAGAACCTATCTATCTCTACACTCAATGACCCAGTCTCCACAGCCCTGTGCGGCAAAGAGTTCCACAGATTCACCACACTCAGGCTGAAGAAATTATTCCTCTTCTCTGTTTCCGTTTTTGCATTGAAGATAAACAGTCCCATGTTTTTCCGGAATAAAACAGTCCTGTGTTTTTCCAAACTTGCTCCCATTTTGCTCCTGGAGCCCGCATCACAAACCGGGATAAAATTCCGTATCACCTTGCGCGCTTCAGATCATCTTTATGCGTGGCCGTACGCGAGGGGGGGTGGGGTTTATTTAGTTGGCAGCTCATTCTGATGTATCTCTTGCTTGGCTCCCCACACTGAGTACAGTCCGCAGCAGGCCTCACTGAAGGCTGACCGAGAGCACGGCCCCTGAGTGACCCCCTCGCTCCTCCCTCCCTCCCCACCCCCAGCCCAGGCAGCTCCGAAAATCTGTCGGCCGCGATAGCGTGCCTATTTCGGCAAACTCAATCAGCGCAGCCTACCGATCAAAACAGAGGCTCTCCTGAAGTGTAGGGGTCAGTGACCGAGCACACGGTCCTTTATCTGCCCAACCATGAAGATATCCATGAGTGGCGTCATTTTAATAAATTAATCCATAGCATCCAGGGGAATGGCTCCAGGCAAGAAG
Organism: Carcharhinus amblyrhynchos; assembly: GCF_965287045.1. Taxonomy (NCBI): domain Eukaryota; kingdom Metazoa; phylum Chordata; class Chondrichthyes; order Carcharhiniformes; family Carcharhinidae; genus Carcharhinus; species Carcharhinus amblyrhynchos. Next base: position 6,722,562 of record NC_137329.1, on the reverse strand, counting down.
AATCTAAAAGGAGAATATTAAATGTCGACTACAATCCACCGTAGATAATTGTCATGATTGGTGCAGGGAATGAAACATAGGAAGCAAATGGGAATGAAATTTCCTGCATATGCTGCCTCTGTGTCCAACTCTCCTGTTCCTGGCCTGCTCCAAATTCTGGACCAGCAGAAGATTATAACATTACATTATTGATACCACATTGTGTGCAGCCCTCGGTGCTGTAGGCAGTGCAGCTATCATCTGGAGAACAGTTCCCATTGACCCCGAGCTTGCAGAGAGGGTGAATCGCGTGGGCTGGCTTTAACATTCAGCTACACCTCGTTTCTGCAGCATAAGTCGCTGGGAGTGTGAGTTGGTAACCGCACGGTGAGGTTAATGGGATCTCGGTCAATGGAACCAATCGCCTGCTCCCTTTAACCAAAAGAATTTAATGGTTAGCAAAGGTCTGAAATGGAAAATTAAATATTTAACAATTTAAACGCAGTGCATGCAGGAAAATGTGCAGCCAAAGTTTATTTTTGCCTGTCGAACATGGCACATTGTACAAGTAAGACAACCTCCTGTCCCAGGTTCAGATTATTATCGTGCAAAGTTTATTTATTTATTAGTGTCACAAGTAGGCTTATATTAACGCTACAATGAAGTTACTGTGAAAATCCGCTCATTGCCACACTCGGGCGCCTGTTCGGGTAGCACGGTGGTGCAGTGGTTAGCACTGTTGATCCACATCACTGGGGCCCAGGTTCAATTCCCAGGTTGGGTCACTGTCTGCCCAGGGTCTGCACATTCTCCCTGTGTCTGCCTGGGTTTCCTCCGGGTGCTCCGGTTTCCTCCCACAGTCCGAAAGACGTGCTGGTTAGGTGCACTGGCCATGCTAAATTCTTCCTCAGTGTACCCGAACACAGGCCGGAGTGTGGCGGCTCAGGGAGTTTCACAGTAACTTCATTGCAGTGTTAATGTAAGCTTACTTGTGTCTAACAAATAAACTTTAAGATACACTGAGGGAGAATTTGGCACGGCCAATACGCCTAACCAGCAGATCTTTCGGACTGTGGGAGGAACCTGGAGCACCTGGGGGAAACCCCCACGCAGACACGAGGAGAACATGCAGACACCGCACAGGCGGTGACCCAAGCCAGGAATCAAACCCGGGTCCCTGGCGCCGTGAGGCAGCAGTGCTAACCCACTGTGCCACTGTGCCACCCCATGATTTTAATTCATGAAATTCAGGAATTGAGGGTAGCTTTTGTCTGCACAGGCGAGTGAGATATTTTATACCAGTTTGAATCTGTGTTACCCTGGGATCAGCATGGCGATTGTTGGTTATTTACAAAGATCCGTACACTTTGATAGGAGGTAGGTCTGAATCCCTTATATTAGTCCCAGCAGAAGCCACAGCTAGGCAATCGAACAAATCAGTTTAACCAGTTAAACAAATCCGCTCGACTCGCGCTCTGGTTGGTTGCTGGACGTGCTATGTGTACAGCGATTATCATTTAATTACTAACTGGAAGGCCTTTTGAAATGGAAATTACTCCTTTAATAAAGTCCATACACCCCGAGAAAGCAGCTTTTTATTTACTCGTGGCAAATTTAATTCGTGCTCACAGTTCAGAATGCAGCAATTTCACAGGGATGTTGGCTGCGAGAGCCCGTTTTATCGAGGTTGATGACGGAAGACTTTGTGGTTGTGGGCGAATCAAGGGTATTGCCTCCTTGTCGCAAGTATCCAGACATCCACAGTAACGCACGCCCTTGTCCTGCCCACTATTTGTCAGCAAGTTCTGGACCATTAATTGAGCTAACTATGACTGTAACACCACATTCTGCACTCTCCTTTCCTTGTCTATGAATGTTATTCTTTGTAAAGCGTGCAAGAAACAATACTTTTCACTGTGTGCTAATACATGTGACAATAATAAATCAAATCAAATCTAATTCAGTGACTTTAAACCATTCAAAGCCTTCCTGTAGAAAATCTGGGGCGCTCTGTAAAAGCAGCAGTAAACGTCACAATAGCAGAATATTCTGTTGCAAAGCTAGCAGAGACAATTAAGAAAGAAACTGCTTAATGGGGGAACCAATCGTTAAAATATCTACAGTGGTCACATAATTCCCTTCAAGATTACCATAATAGAAATCTGCTTTCAGAACCCAGACTGAGTGACCAGCTGGAAAATGGGATTGTGAATAAAGACCTTATGGTTTTGGTTTTAAATCAATTCGCAAAACCCAAACCTGGTCTCAATTACCGCAGTCTCGCATGTAGGCCTCCATGGACAACAAGGGAACATGGATGCATTCCTCACACCATACTGCAGGAGAACACAGATGCAAACAAATCGCTGGACCACCAGGGAATCACACATTTATTCCTTCCTTCACTCTGCGAGGATGTTTCTCCTCCTTAACTCATACATTCTTGCTCTCCTTTAAGGCATCTGCTCCTGGTCCTGGTCTCCAAAGTTCTCTCTACCCAATCCAGATTTCCACAATTCTCTCCCCCACCCGGCACCCCCCTCCCGAATCTCCCAGCTCACCGGACCCTCGTCTATCTATCTCCTTTCATGTACACTATTCCTCAAAGCAGAAAATCCCCCGTCCACTTATCGCTTCCACAGCTCATTTCCCATCCTTTTATCTCCAAGTCTCCAGATCACCGCTGTTCACCATCACCCCTCCCCATCCCCCCCACACAACCCACCCCCACTCCATGTGAACTTCAAACTATTCCAGTTGTGAATCACCAATCCGTTGAAAACCACTTCCCACCCATTCCTCAACACCCCCCACTTCTCTTATTCCCATCGCTCTCCAGCATCTGTCTCACAGTGATATGGAATACGATGAGATGTTGGGCAGTTTGCCACTGCCCCAGGAATGAAAGTGATGTATTCCCCTCATTGGCAAGAAGGGAATCTAATTTGGCTATTGACTATAACTCAGATTGACTGACAACGGAAGTGTGTGTGTGTGTGTATGTGTGTGAGGGTGAGGGTGTGTGTGTGTGCATGTGTGTTTGTGTGTGTGTGTGTGTGCGTGTGTATATGTGTGTGGGGGTGTGAGGATGTGTGTGTGTTTGAATGTGTGTGAGTGTGTGTGTGCATGTGTGAATGTGTGTGTTTGAGTGTGTGTGCGCGTGTGTGTGTATGTGTGTGTGAGTGTGTGTGTGTGAGTGAGTGTGTGTGTGAGTGTGTGTGGGTATGTGTGTGTGTGAGTGTGTGTATGTGCGTGTGAGTGTATGTGTACGTGTGTGTGTGACTGTGTGTGAGTGTGTGTGTGAGTGTGTGAGTGTGAGTGTGTGTGAGTGTGTGTGGGTATGTGTGTGTGACTGTGTGGGTATGTGTGTGTGAGTGTACGTGCGTGTGAACGTGCGTGTGAGTGTATATGTACGCGTGTGTGTGACTGTGTGTGTGAGTGTGTGTGAGTGTGTGTGTGTGTGTGAGTGTGAATGTGTGTGACTGTGTGTGTGTGTGTGTGAGTGTGTGTGTGTGAGTGTGTGAGTGTGAGTGTGTGTGAGTGTGTGTGTGTGAGTGTGAGTGTGTGTGACTGTGTGTGTGTGTGTGTGAGTGTGTGACTGTGTGTGTGAGTGTGTGTGAGTGTATGTGTACGTGTGTGTGTGACTGTGTGTGAGTGTGCGTGTGTGTGAGTGTGTGTGTGTGTGAGTGTGAGTGTGTGTGAGTGTGTGAGTGTGTGTGTGTGTGAGTGTGAGTGTGTGTGAGTGTGTGAGTGTATGTGTACGCGTGAGTGTGACTGTGTGTGAGTGTTATTTGTTAACGTAATTCAGAGCTCCAGGCCACAAATAAACACAAAGAGATAAAAATAACGATAGCTCTGAGGTACAGAAAGAATTATAAGCACATATCAAATATGATTGTGGAATATAGAATACGGGATATAGCTTTTGGGGCTAAAGGGATATGGGGGGAGGGGGGATCAGGATATTGAACTTGATGAATGGAGAGCAGGTTTGAAGGGCCGAATGGCCTCTTCCTGCTTCTAGTTTCTATGTTTCTATTCGAATCCAAAGCAGAGTCACAGAGAAATCACAAATTAAAAAGTTTATTTATTAGTCACGAGTAGATTTACATTTACTGTGAAAATCCCCAAGTTGCCGCAGTCCGGCACCTGTTTGGGTACACTGAGGGAGAATTTAGCACGGCCAATGCACCCTAACCAGCACGTCTCTCAGGCATGGGGGCGAATTTGCAAACTCCACACAGTCACCCAAGCTGGGAATCGAACCGAGGTCCCTGACGCTGTGAGGCAACAGGACCACCATGCCCCCCTAAATCTGCCCTACTTACCTGGTCTGGCCTACATGTGACACCAGAGTCACAGCAATGTGATTGACTCCTATTTGCCCTCTGAAACGGCCCAGAAAGCCACTCAGTTGAAGAGCAATTAAGGATGGGCAAGAAACACTGGCTAGATGAAGGATTAGGACCCAGCTCAGGGGGTGCCATGCTTCATCCTGTCAGTCTGGATCCTGCTCTGTCGAGCCCAAAATGGAATGCAATGTCTTGTCAGCTTGGATCTACTTTGTCCCTCGTGTGGGGACAATGACTAGACTTGATTTGAATTGGCTTTTTTGATTACAATTAAAGTAGTGAAAGGTACAAAACAAAAGCTGGCCCAGCCAATGACACCACTATATATATAAAAAGTGTCAGAGATGGAGTTAGAGTCATAGAGGTTTACAGCATGGAAACAGGCCCTTCAGCCCAACTTGTCCATGCTGCCCTTTTTTTAAGCCCCTAAGCTAGTCTTAATTGCCCACGTTTATCTCATATTTTCACTCGTAACTTCAATGCTGATTAATTGCCGAGGATGTTTCTGAAACTCCTGAAGCAAATGGCATCTGAAATGTTTTTGATTCTGTTCAAACATTGGAGATAATGCCCACCGTAACCCCCCCAGGCCCCGTCTCCCAGGATTTATATCTAATTACCTGTCTGTAAATTGGCTGCAATGAGGTGGAATTCCATTCGGGAAGCTACTGGAGCTGCACCTCATCGACTTCAGAAGTCCACCAATGGCGGACTTCATCTAGTGGGTATGCCGGCGTTGGACTGGCGTAAACACAGTAAACACAGTGTTGTCAGACTTTTTACCGGACTTCATCTAGCCAGCATTCCATGCCCATCCTTTATTGCCCTTTAACTGAATGGCTTTCTGGGCCATTTTAGGGGGCATTTAGGAGTCAGCCACATTGCTGTGGGTCTGGAGTCACATGTTGGCCAGACCAGGTGAGGAAACAGATAGTAGAAAGGCGGTGCATTTATATAGCACCGGTCAGGAGCTCACACCATGTCAAAGTGCTTTCCCACCCAATGCATTTTTTCCCACTTCTGCCTATTGGTGTAAACTGGGAGTAACAGAGGGGCGCCCCCTTTTTCTCCCACCTGTCAAAGTCTCTGCCAACTATTTGCATCGCCTGTCCCGATGCAAAATTAGCCAGCAGTTATTGTTAATCAAAAAACACGGCCACAAGAAAGCCTTAGTTGACATGTTGACACCATTGTGCAAATTTTCCAAATGTTTTTTCAAGTTCCCAGTAACCGCCATCAGTCTCTGAAGACACTCGTCCTTGTTGCAATTATCTCCAGCTGTAAACTCACAAACACAGTGATTGGGAAGAAAACAATTTGATTGTTAAAACACTGACGTACCGTCACAGTGAAGGCAAAAGACATCAATGTATTATCACTGAGGGGGCATTGTCCAGATAAACACACCAGTGACAATACAGTGTAAATCTATAGATGACAGTCACTGGCCTGTTACAATCATAGAATCCCTACAGTGCAGAATGAGGCCATTCGGCCCATTGAGACTACACCAACCACAATCCCACCCAGGCCCTATCCCTGTAACCCCACATATTTACCCTGCTAATCCTCCTAACAATGGCCAAATCAACCTAACCCACACACCCTGCACTGAATAATATATCTGGGTACAGAACCATGAGAGGAACTCAGTGACAAAGCACAGTCAGGCTGCTCTTGTCCACCTCTTAGTGGCCAGATCAAGAATAGGGTTGGATGGGTTAAGGTGACTGACCTTTTGGGCAGAATCCAAGGGGGTCTCACCAGGGAACCAGTGAGAGACTCATGTCATTCCTTTTTGGGAAGGTCCATTATACTGAGTGCCAGGCAGGTGTTTAAATGGACAACAGGTCTTCGCCAGGGTGAAGGGGTGGGCAAAAATGCCACCTTACCCCAAGAGCTATTACCCTCTGCATTGCAGGCGGTGCCACTGGGAGAATGTTGGTAGCTGCGGGCAATGCACTCACCAGAGGCCCAGGATCAGTGAGGGTCAATTATTGAGTGAGGGTACGATGACGGTTTAGGTAGGACAGTTGGTGTAAGAGCAGTGGACAGAGGGGGGTGAGTGAGGGATGGTGTTGCTCTCAAGTGGGGAGCCCAACTTCCACTATTGCTGGCTCCCTCAAGCAGGTGCTGAGTGCCAAACACTGACAGAAACCCCCCACCCAATCTCTGAGCCCACAGGCAGTGTAGCAACAACACAACCCACTGCTGGGTGAACACTCACATCACTGAATCAGCCCCTTAAATGGGCATCAGTTGCCCACTTAAGGGCCTAATGAAGAGTGAGATGGGAAGGAGAACTGGGAGCCTTCCTGACCTGGAAATAATTGGGCAAAGACAGGAAGACAATGGGGTTCTCTGGTACCCTGCCACCTGATTAATGTCACCACGCTCCCATTTCTCCAAACTAGCCTCGGGAAAGAGCATTAAGTTCCATCCATTGTCTCACCTAGGGCATCTTCGGAGAAAACAGAAAATTATATTCAACAAGCATGGGGAGTGACCTGGTAGAGGTGTATAAGATGTTGAGAGATATTGATCGAGTGGATTCTCAGAGGTTTTTTTCCCAGGGCTGAAATGGTCGCCACGAGAGGACACAGGTTTAAGGTGCTGGGGGGTAGGTACAGAGGAGATGTCAGGGGCAAGTTTTTCACACAGAGAGTGGTGGGTGAGTGGAATGGGCTGCCAGCAATGGTGGTGGAGGCGGATTCGATAGGGTCTTTTAAGAGACTTTTAGATAAGTACATGGAACTTAGTAAGATAGAGGGTTATAGGTCAGCCTAGTAATCTCTAAGGTGGGGACATGTTCAGCACAACTTTGTGGGCTGAAGGGCCTGTATTGTGCTGTAGTTTTTCTATGTTTCTAAGCAGTGAATGTTTGCCCAACAGATTTGAGTGGAATGTTTGGCTTAATTTTCTCATGGTCTGTTGGGCCCCAATGCATCGGCCAAATAGGAGTCCTGCAGCAGCAAGTGTGACACAGCAAACCACCCCTCATTGGCCACCTCCGCATTCGCTACTTATTAAGGAGGGTAGGTGGGCTCCCGATGAAATTTTTTTATTTGTTTGTGGGATGGGCGCATCGCTGGTTGGCCAGTGCCCGTACCTACGGGCATTTAAGAGAGTAAATCACATTGCTGTGAGTCTGGAGTCACATGTAGGCCAGTCCGGGTAAAGATAACAGATTTTCTTCCCTAAAGAGCCTGAGTGAACACAGATGGCGTTTTTTTTTGACAACCAACAATGGTTTCATGGTCATCAGTAGATCTTTAATTCCAGATTTTTATTGAATTCAAATTTCACCATCTGCCGTGGTGGGATTCGAACCCAGGTGCCCCGCGGTCTCTGGATTCTAGTCAAGTGACACTACCACTGCGCCACCGCCTCCCCAATCTGGCCCAATCAGAGGGACAGCTAATCCAATCGGGAAAGGTGGGTGCTGTATTTGGAGGTCAGAGTCGGTAAGGGTGTGTCAAAATGGAGAAATGATCAGCGACATACAAGTCAACAATGAACGTGGATGGGTCAACTTCGTTGGCACCTTGGAGTGGAGTTCAAGTGAATTTTTGTGAGAGCCTTCTTTCCTGTCCATGATCCTGTCATTGGGGCATGGCACCCCCTGTTCCAAATGGCCCACCCTTTCACACAGGGTGGCACAGTGGCAGACTGGTTAGCACTGCTGCCTCACAGCACCAGGGATCTGGGTGTGATTCCTGGCTTGGATGACTTGGAATTTGCCCGATTTCCCCGTATCTGCCTGGGTTTTCTCCAGGTGCTCCAGTTTCCTCCCACACTCCAAAGATGTGCAGGTTAGGTTGGATTGGCCACGCTAAACTCTCCCTCAATGTCCCAGGATGTGTAGGTTGGGGATGGGGCCTGGGTAAGATGCTCTATCAGAGTTGGTGCAGACCCGATGGGCTGAATGGCCTCCTTCTGCGCTGAAGGATTCTATGATTCTTTGCAAGGAGGGCATCCCCTAACAGGCTGAAAGGTCAACCTGCCATTGACAAAATGCTGGTGAGGTTGCACATCACCAAAAGTGGGGCCTTAGCAATGGCTTCCGTGGAGTAGGCGGCCAATCAGCTTCTCAGCCCAGCGGACAATTCCCTGCGGCAGGAATACATTGAGAAACTGCCCTGACACGGAATGCCATTTTCCCAACTCACTGCCTCCATGTCTGTCACATCAGCACGGGGAGAATTCAGCCCTTTGATCTCATTCATACTTCTTAACTTCACAAGTATTACAGTTACTAACACACATGAATAATAATCCCCCAGCCGTGTCGATCACTGACCGAGGTCTACCCTGGTTGACAGGTTAAGTGTAATCTGGACATTTTCTGCAGATGCTTAAAGAATCCCAAAATAGAATAAGTGCCCTTAGTTCTTTCCTGGATCAAATCAGGTTACAAGATTCATCTGCCTGCCTTTAGCGAGCTCACAAACTCTTTCATTCTGCATGTACGCTTTAAACAAAATACACGATAACTTGCATATTCAAAGATAACGTAGTTTGAGTTTAATTTCAATAAATAGATTCAGATTTTATCATACGTGCATATATATGAGGCACAATCAAATGTCCTTGATAAAAATAAGTGAGTTAAGTGACGATAAAGTTTATTTATTAGTGTCACAAGTCAGCCTACATTAACGCTGCAATGAAGTAACTGTGAAAATCCACACTCCGGCGCCTGTTTGGGTGCACTGTGGGAGAATTTAGCTAATGCACATAACCAGCCGGTCTTTTGGATTGTGGGAGGAAACTGGAGCACCCGGAGGAAACCCACGCAGACACAGGGAGAATGTGCAGACTCCACGCAGACAATGAGCCGAGGTTGGAATCGAACCCGGGGCCCTGGCAGTGTGAGGCAGCAGTGCTAACCACCGTGCCGCCTATAAGATAAATTAATTGGCTGTGAGAGGTGAATGGGGTTTTTTTTCAGTTAAAAACAAAACTGGCGTGTCTTCTTTTCATTGGGGAAGGTGCAGACTAATGTGGTCCTCTCCTGTTGCCACGGTGAATGTTTTGAGAATGGCGCCCACAGGATACATTCCCAGTTTCATCGACGTTGGTGATGTGCAAACCCTTCCCCACACCACAGGAAAAATAAGAAGAACAGCCATCCTGGACTATTTTGTTACAATTCCTAAATATGCAGAGAATGGAAGCAGAGCACAGGCCCTGAAATGGGATACGACAGGGCAATGCATCAGGAAACCTACGATGGTGTACTCAACGAGGGAGGACGAGATTGAACTGGGTGAGAATTCCCTGCCCCCTCTCTGAGAATTGAACAGCGTGGAAACATTCGTTACCCGGGTTCAGGCATCAAGAATGACCACTCACTTCATCAGGACACAGAGATCCTAGGAAATTTTCACTGAGGACAAGGGCAGAAAATAAAATTAATCGACGCAATGTTCCTTCCAAAATATATTTTAAGCATATATAATGTCTATATAATGAGTGTAATTCCAGCTCCTCCTGGCTCCAATGAAACAAAAGGATTTCCTTACCTATCTGTGGTCAGCGGTGGCCATTCCTTTAAGGGCCATGGGTGAGGTCACTGCAGGCCTGAAATTCTGAGTAGAGCGTCCACAAACTTCCCGTGAGCTCCTGGACAAGCTGGGATAGGAAAGGTGGCCAACACTTGCTTCAGGCAGGCAGCCTGTGCTGTAAGGGTTATAGTAGGTGGGATAAAGAACAAGGACCAACACAGCACAGGAAACAGGCCCTTCGGCCCGCGCCTCCCATTTTAACACCCAGTGAGTGCCTCATTCCAATCCTCCTCCTACCTACGACTCTCGTCTACACCTAGTGGACTCCACAATAAAGGGGTGCAAATTTAGGGAATTATATGTACGCCAGATTAAGGGAGACCCAATCTGGGGACAATTTACCAACACCAATCAGCCTAAAAGCACATTTTTGGGGTGTAGGAGGATATGCAAATGCATGACGTAAATGAACCACTGACATCATTCAGTCATATGTTAGACTTGAGAGACGGAGAAAAAGAAAGACTAAAATCATTGCCATAGGAGCGACATGCCTACTCTGTAACCTGTCAGACTAATAAACAATTATTGGGTAGACACCAGAGTCTGTCTATATCGGTGTAAGAATCAAATCCCATGCCTAGAGCTCAAGATAGAACAACACATCTGAGAGCCGGATGGATGGCACAGTTAACACTGCTGCTCACAGTAGTGCTAACTCTAATTGCTAATTATAAATTGACCCTAGTGTCAGGGGGATTAACAGGGTAAATATGCGAGGTTATGGGGATAGGGTCTGGGTGGGATTGTGGTCGGTGCAGACTCGATGGGCCGAATGGCCTCCTTCTGCACTGTAGGGATTCTATGAACAGCGCTGCACACTTAACATTGCCAATTCGCAGTTGGTACTTCTGGGGACATACTGGGCAATAGAAATAGCAACACAGAATAGAAGTTACCCCCCATCCCTACCCCGCTCCCCCCCCCTCCACCCAAGACCACATTTTTCAACACAAAAAACAGATATTTTATATGGGATTTTACAGCCTCACTCGGATGAGACCAGGAATTCCCTTCCGAGGTCAATGGAGATTTCCACGGTCAGACCCTCGCTCGCGGAATTCTGTGGTGGGCAAGGAGTTCCGGCCTTTAATTTTCCCCAAAAGCAGTGCTTGCATCAGTACCCAGATCAGGCCACATCCCCCCAACAGTCAATGCTGCAACTAGCTTCGGACAAAGCACCTGAAACATGTTTTACTTGGCGCTTGAACAGGCCAAGTCCGACTGTTCGAGGAGAGGATGTTCAGAGAGTGAGCGCCTATTCCCACAAGTCATAAAATAATCGAGTAACCGTATTTGCCACCCTTTGACACCTTGGCACATTTTCTCTAATTGCCATCAATCAGGTAAATAGCGTTTGACCAATCTAATTAGAAAATGATGTTCCGCTGTTTCTATTCTTTTAGGTTGGTGACATGTAAGTGAGAGGCTGTTCAACAGGGCTGCAAACTTTGACCTCAAAGCACCTAAAAAAAAGTACGTAACCATCGTGCTGGTTCCACCACGGACATTAGGTTTCCCACCGTAATGAATAAAACATAAAGGAAATGTCAAACTGTTTGTAGGGTCAGTGCTGTAAATTCCTCTGTGTCACAGATAATCAACATCCACATTTCTGGCCTACATTTCCACCTCGCAATGTGTGCAGCAAAACGAGATGGGATACAGTCATTCCGCGTTCTTTTTTTCAGGAATATCAGGGTTTGTGGCAACAAGGGGATGTCGTGTCGTACAGCGAATGGTTTCCAAAGCGCTCGAACGATACTATATCAAAGGCATGATGCAGCAATGGCCAAGCGCCACAATACGAGCATGATCCCTGCTCCCACTGAGTAACGCGGGATTTTACGGCCTCGCTCATCCCGAAACTGTGAAATTCCGACCTTTTCATTGCCCGCTTCCTTGCCCGCTCCTTTTCCTGCAGTGGATGGGACAGTAAAAACTCTGGCCAATGACTCAGGCAATACATTGAAATGGGAAGTTATATAGCTATATAGTTTCATTGCCTGTGAGCAATTATATTATTTAAAATGCAGCAGCGAGGTAATTATCTCTCTAATACTCCCACCTTCTTTGATACAACATGGGGAGAATCTGTGAGACATCTTAACAAATTAGAATTAGCTTAAAGACTTAAACAAATTGTGGTTTAAGGAACTGTTGGCTGAGATTTATATCACTATTTTTAACATGATCACAACTGCGCTTATTCTGAGATATACTCATCATTTTGAAAACATTTTTAACTAATGACCCTTGAAAAACAGGCATATTATTAACTTAAAATGCTTGGGTCGAAATAGTAAGCATATTGAAAGCAAATTAGATAGTTCCCCAGGGAGATTTTTTTTTGCTCCCATTTTCGGGGTGGGAAGATTGGCGGCTGGAGTGGGAAATCCGACGGGAATCCCGAACGTGATTTACGCTGGCAGGCTATCCCACAGCAAATGTTTCCAACCTCCAATCGTGACGTAACAGGGATTTTGTTGTTCAATGTCAGGAAGCTCATTGGAACTTGATGGTTTGAGTTGCAGCGGGAGGCTGGGTAGACTGGGAGTCTTTTCTCTGGAGCAAAGGAGGCTGAGGGGTGATCTTATGGAGATCTACAAAATAATGAAGAACATAGATCAGCTAGATAGTCAATATCTTTTCCCAAAAGTTGGTCAGTCTAAAACTTGAAGGCCTAGGTTTAAGGGGAGAGATACAAAAGTGTCCAGAGGAGCAATTTTTTCCCACAGAGGGTGGTGAGTGTCTGGAATGAGCTGCCAGAGGTAGGAGTAGAGTTGGGTACAATTTTGACTTTTAGAAAGCATTTAGACAGTTATATGGGTAAAATGGGTATAGAGGGATATGGGCCAAATGCGGGTAATTGGGGCTAGCTTAAGGATTTTAAAAAAGGGTGGCATGGACAAGTTGGGCCGAAGGGCCTGTTTCCATGTTGTAAACCTCTATGATTCTATAACTGTATGAATACATTCCAACGTAATTGTCAGGTCTTTTTGGCCAATCATCCACACCCCATCCTTGTTCTCCCATTAGATTGTCCAGTCACGGTGTGGTCACATCTCTCATGGCATTTTTCTGACCAGCAAAACCCAGTGGAGGAGTGCAGGTGAGTGTTTGGCTCAGGGGGCAGAGGGTCACGCCCGGAGATGGAGCCCTGATACTCCCTGAGCAATAGAATGCCTGGGGAAATGCCAAGGGGCAGTGCTGGCGTGCGTGGGGGGGGTGTTATGTGGGGTGGGGAGAGAGGACGCAGTTTTCAAGGTGCGTCCTATTTTTGACCTTTGAAAACTGAACTTGTTGCCTCTGATTGAAGGTGTCGCGGTTGCCTGAGACTGTGGAACTCACTCCCTAGATTTTCTGTTTCTAAGTGGTTCGCAATACAGGGGTGGAAAGTTGCCTTTGGAGCTGATAGCTTCTACACTGCTTTTCTCGCCTGCTGTCTCAATGCGAGCTATCAGAGTGCTTAATGGTGAGGGGTGTACAGAAAGATAGAGTAATGTATACTTTAGTGTAATGGGAAATTACAGCAGGTCTTTGAAACTGATGAATAGTTATAATTTTGATCATCAAATTGAAGCTTTCGTAACATTTATTTAAACTAAATGTGACGGAATTATTGCTGTTTAATTATAGGTTTTAGAATGTGTAATTAAATGCTTTTGAAGGAAGACAGTCAGTGGCCTCCTTTCACTCACCCCTCCATCGCAGTTTTGTTTAACCACACAAAAGTGTCTCAATCACAATTCATCCCCAAATCTTCACAATTTAACACTTAAATTTCTCACCTGAAAACACATTTGTCCCTAAATAAATGAAAGAATCTATTTGGAGGCTGTAACAAACACTGGGTGGAATTTGGATACAAAATCCAATGTGGTTTATGCAGGCATGCCCGGAGTGACTCACATTGCAACCACCAAGGGGGCAGAGGGTTGCGATTGTGGTCTGGGTAGCAGGGGAGAGGGGGGTGGGTGGATAAGGGGGACAGTTATGTTGTGGGTGGGGTGATGTCTGTGGGGACCACGGCTCCCGCTTTTTGCTCCCGGGGCCGCTTTATCCGTTTCTTTGCTGCCCGGGAGCGATGTGACAGAGGCGCGATTTTCAAACTTTTTTCTCACTGCGCACGCGCGGTTCCGAGCTCCCATCGTTTCGGGTGCGCTAAGCCCGCCCACGGCGTAATTCAGACCCGTGATTTTTTTTTCAGCCTGAGTGCATATGGGGGGGGGGGGGGGGGGGTGGGGGGGTTGGGGGTGGGCAGGTGCCTGAAAGCAGATTTCCAAGTCGGATCTGAATTGCGCCCAGATTCAGCGGTTAGAATGAAACTGGTAAAATCGGACCCAGACGGTGGCGAGTGTGTGAAATTCACCATCACAGAATGTAGTTGAGGCCAAAACATTGTGTGATTTCAAGGAGAAATTCGATATAAGTCTTGGGACTGAAGGGATCAGGGATATGGGGGGGAAGGGGGAAACAGGATATTGAATTTGATGATCAGCCATGATCAAAATGAATAGCAAAGGGCCAAATGGCCTGCTTCTAGTTCCTATGTTTCTATGTAAGGCCATTTTCCAGCTCTTTTCCATACCCTGTAGGTTGCAGCAGTGCAGGTGTGTAACCAAGTATTTTTTTTAAATTTACTGAAGATATAAAGCTCAGTTATGATCAGCAGCACATTTACACAGGCCAGTGTCCAATTGCAGCCATTGTAACATGTTTCTTTTATCTGAGGCAGAAGAATGAAACTTTGGCTAAATCCTCTCGGGCTGTGACCTTCAGACGAGTTACACCGGTGAAGCATGTGTTGTCATAAGAATTATAATACACCTCATCATCAACATGTTCAAACGTGTTACTGGGTGAAAGGGCATGTTGCAATACACTCCAGTGAAATTTTCCCAAATCATTATCATCTCCTGAATTCTACACATTTTCCCAGCTCTGGGGCTTTAATAGAGAGAATGTGGTTGAGAAGGTCAACAAACTCCAGCTAAGATTAGAGCAAGATGAAATAGAGGAGCCAGGAGATGTGCTTCTCTGTCGGCTTTTCCAGCTGTAGGACTTTCATAAGTGAGGAGTTCTGATCAGTATCTTTTCCACACTAACCATCAACAGCTTCCTCTAACATGACAAGTCCAACACATGGACTTGGTTTAGCTTGTGCATGGGTGTGTGTGTGTGTGTGTGTGTGTGTGTGTGTATGCGAGTGCGTGTCTGTGTCTGTGTGTGTGTTTGCACGTGTGTGTGAATGTGTGTGTGTTTGTTTGTATGTGTGTATGTACCTTGTGTGTTTGTGAGTGTATCTGTGTGTATACCTGTGTATATGTGTGTGTGTCCATATGTTTTTGTGTGTGCAATTGTGTGTATGTGTGAGTGTGTGTGTTTGTGAATGTGTGTTTATGAGTGTGTCTGTGTGTGTTTGTGTGTGTGTGTGTGCTTTTGAGTGTGTTTTTGTATGTGTTTGTGTGTTTGTGAATGTGTGTTTGTGAGTGTACCTGTGTGTGTTTGTGTGTCCGTATGTTTGTGTGTCTGTGCGTGTTTGTGTGTACATCTATAACTTTTATGTGTGTCTATATGTGTCTGTTTGTTTGTCTGTGAGCATGTCTGTGTGTGCTTGTGTGTACATAATCTGTGTGCATGTGTTTGTGCTTACATCTATGTCTGTGCGTGTTTGTGTTCATGTGAGTATATCTGTGAGTGTCTATATGTCTATATGTCAGTGTGTCTGCATGGGCATCTGTATATGTGAGTGTGTCTGTGTGTGTTTGTGTGTATACCTATGTCTGTGTCTGTTGTAATGAACAGGAGGAGATTTAATTAATTGTTTTTAGCAGGCCCTGGGATTTGTCGGCACCATTTCATCTGTAACTGGTGTCCTCTAATGGTTACTGATGCAATATAATGGACATCATGATTGTTCTTTAATCTGGCCTAATGCAATGTCCTGTGGTTTTATGATCCTTTGGGGATTGCCGAGGGAGCTCTACTTGGGATGACTGACAGGTCAGATGATACTTGGGGACAGTTTTTTTCCACAGAAAAATCCAAGGTTTCGGTTTCACTTTTCAGTAATAAGCTGAAGTGGAGAGCAGCAACGTGCTTTCCCTCTCTCTGGAATTGCAGCCTTTATTTTCATTTCTCTCAGATGCTGCTAGAACTTGAGACAGAAAGCAGTCTCTCAAACATTCCTTCTCCAGAAGCGTGCTGAATGTTCCAGGACTGGGAAGTCTCAGAGATTTGATCTGACATTCAAGGGGTCAATTCAGAGTAGGTGTTAAAAAGCTGCAAAATCCAGCATCACGCGAGCATACTTACTTTTTGTGCCAAGTCTAGAAGGGGCTGCATGTTTGTGGGATGTTGTTTGACTTGGAACATCATAGATAGCTAGCTGTTAGGTGGCAAAGTGGTTAGCCTTACAGCACCAGAGAGCCAGGTTCAATTCCTGGCTTGGATTACTATCTGTGCAGAATCTGTATATTCTCCCCATGTCTGCGTGTGTTTCCTCCGGCTGCTCCGGTTTCCTCCCACAGTCCGAAAGACGTGCTGGTTAGGTGCCCAGCTAAATTCTCCCTCAATGTACCCAACAGGCACCAGAGTATGGCGACTGGGGTATTTTCGCAGTAATGTCATGGTAGTGTTAAAGTAAACCTACCTGTGACATTAATTAATAAACTTTACACTTTAAATAAACTTTAAGTTAAGGTTCATACTGTATCATGTTTGAATCTTGATCAAGTAGACGCAGCATGGATTCATTAAGGGGAAGTCATGTTTAACAAATTTATTGGAATTCTATGAGGATGTGACTAGTGCGGTAGACAGATGGGGACCGGTGGGTGTGGTGTTTTTAGATTTCCAGAAGGCATTTGATAAGGTGCTTCACAAAAGTTTGTTGTAAAAGGTTAGGGTGCACAGAGTTTGGGGTAAGGTGTTAGCGAGGATAGAGGATTGGCTGTCTAATAGGAAACAGAGAATTGGAATCAATGGGTGCTATTCTGGTTGGCAGTTGGTGACTAGTGGAGTGCCGCTGGGATCGGTGCTGGGGCCTCAACTGTTTACCACTTACGTAGACGATCTGGAGGAGGGGGCTGAGTGTAGGGTAACGAAATTTGCTGATGACACGAAGATGAGTGGAAAAGCAAATTGCATGGAAGGCATGGAAAGTCTGCAGAGAGATCTGGATAGGCTGAGCGAGTGGGTGAGGACCTGGCAGATGGAGTATAATGTTAGCAAATGCGAGGTTATCCACTTTGGTAGCAATAATAGTAGGAGGGATTATTATTTAAAGGGCGAAAAGCTGCAGCATGTTACGGTGCAGAGGGACCTGGGGGTCCTTGTGCACGAATTGCAAAAACCCAGTCTGCAGGTGCAGCAGGCGATCAAGAAAGCGAATGGAATGTTGGCCTTTATAGCGAGGGGGATAGAATATAAAAGTAGGGAGGTCTTGCTGCAACTGTACAGGGCACTGGTGAGGCCGCAACTGGAGTACTGTGTGCAGTTTTGGTCGCCACATTTGCGAAAGGATATATTGGCCTTGGAGGGAGTGCAGAGAAGGTTCACTAGGCTGATACCGGAGATGAGGGGGCTAGCCTATGAGGAGAGATTGAATAGACTGGGTCTGTACTCGTTGGAGTTTAGAAGGCAGAGGGGGGATCTTATAGAGACATATAAGATAATGAAGGGGCTAGATAGGGTTGAGGTAGAGAGATTCTTCTCACTTAGAAAGGACAGCAGGACTAGAGGGCACAGCCTCAAGATAAGGGGGGAGCAGTTTACATCAGAGTTGAGGAGGAACTTCTTCACTCAAAGGGTGGTGAATCTCTGGAATTCTCTGTCCGTTGAAGTGGTGGAGGCTGCCTCGCTGAATATATTTAAGTCACGGGCAGATAGATTTCTGATAGGCAAGGGAATTAAGGGTTATGGGGAGAAAGCGGGAAAGTGGAACTGATCCACTTCAGATCAGCCATGATCTTATTGAATGATGGGGCAGGCTCGAAGGGCTAGATGGTCTACTCCTACTCCTATTTCTTATGTTCTTATTAAATGGTAAAATTATGCTTTCTTCATTGTATTCTAAGTGTGCTCTTAAACATTGTTTGATAAAAGCTCCCTAGTGGGTCATTTGAATCATACCTGGAGTGAAACATCTAATGCTCACACCTGTCAAAATCAAATGTAAAATTTAGGGTCTAGGCTAACTTCATAAAGCACCTTGGGATTTCTGACCTGGGTCTTAACAAAGGTGGCAACTGTTCTCAATGCCAGGAATGGGATGCTGGCCTTCATAGCGAGGGGGATTGAATATAAAAGTAGGGAGGTCTTGCTGCAGCTGTATAGGGCATTGGTGAGGCCGCAGCTGGAGTACTGTGTGCAGTTTTGGGCGCCGCACCT